>NC_044311.2:140432670-141703503 GCF_007474595.2 Lynx canadensis
CTGACAATGGCATCGAGGTTTGGATTGTAGGAAGTTGCTTCGGTAAAATAGTTCCTCTCTCTATTTCTACGCAAAAAGAACAACCGATATCCTTGCATTTTTCCCCCTAAACAGAATGGGTCAGTTTGGCTACTGTTTAAAAACTTTAATATAACCAGAGTGTTACTTTGCCCTGCCAAACTATGGAACCTAAAACAGAATGCATGTAATTTTTAATGGAGGCCACATATATGCACATGAATACATACAAAGTCAAGATGAAATGCTTAGAGCATATAAAGGCAGATTTATTTACCTGTTGGTATTATTTATACTACTAATATGATCAATGTAAAGTTAAATTTACCTCATTAAAGATACCGAGAAAATATGATATTCATAGTAAGCAGTTAAGCTCTCAATATCTGATCAAGTAAAGAGAAAAATCTGAAATTCAGGAAATGCAACACCTTTGACAAAAATATACACTATTTGGCTCTTCTAGATTGTGCTATGTGGGACCAAGATCATTGCATTTCACTGTATTCACTAAACTTGAAGGTTAACATAAACAGGGCTTGAGTGTCTTTTTCTCTGCTGTTAACTTTGTACAGTCTACATTTGTAAAGGATTTACGACATTTAAGAGAAATACCAAGTATTCCATCAAACGTACACAGTAATTTCTGTAAATTAATTTTTACTCTGATATAGCTTCCTTTGGCTTTCTAAACCTCTTTCTATAAAGTTTACCGTAAATAAATTATAATTTCTAGTTTCTATTATTTGTGTGTGTGTGTGTGTGTGGCCATAAAAATTCTGGTAGGCTTTGAAATAGGCTTCATCCTACTTTTCCAAAATCAATAAGTAATGGAAAGTATTAAATGGGAACATTTCATTTATAGAAACTATACATTTGAAAGATGTGAAACGGTCTTAGATTATGAGAAACCAATTCGAAATTCTTTACAAATTATAATTTTAGAATCACTGCAGATGAATAAATTCTCCAAAGCAGAGGGAATTTTTTAAGAAAAAAAAAAGTCTAATGTATAGATTTAAATTTTTTCATAAAAAGCTAGGAGGTGAACATAAATGACAAACATTTAACATTATTTGGTATAAAGGGAATTAAGATTGTAATTTTCTACTCAAGGAAGTTCATCAGACTTCAAATGTGGTACCTATTTCTCCCTGAATTAAACAACTCAATGTTCTAAAGGAAAAGAGGAAACCTAGTGTGCATTCAATTTACAAATGAGACTGGACATTTTCTACAAAGAATTCTCATTAGTGACTGAATGATGAGGATTTTAAATGGCCAAAATGCATCCACCTATTAAAAAAAAATGGTATAACAAGCACTCTATTTTAATTTAATAAGGAAGTTAGCCTCATAACTAAAGTTCTTAAATTTCTGCAGAAGTCTTAATTTTTTTCCTCTATGTAAAAATTATTTTTATAACTGGTAAAGTCTTACTTTTATGTTATATAGAACATCGCTGTTTGGATCTGATATTATGAGTATAAGGTGCCCTTTTTCAAATTAAAACAAATTTGGAGTGATTTCTCATATGGAAACGGTCCAATATTTTCTGTAATGGTTCTTAAAAAAAAAACAAACTTTTGTAGTACACTGAAGGTCTACTCTTGAATTCATATTTAGTCTGATGTGTATACTGATTGCGTTTCGAGATATCCATACTATAAATATTCGTATCACAAATATTACCACTATCCAAATTTGCTACTTTAACAAAGAAACTCACAGGTAAAATCTTGTGTTCTTAAAAAACATGCTATTAGTATTTAGAAATCAAGGTGTTCCTGCGTTTGAAATTTTATACTTCCGAACCTGTAAAAACGATCACGGAAGAGAACTAAAAGATACCCTCTCCTGAAGAGATATTTAGAAGTTTCTGCTAAGAAATCCCTGTGAAAGAAAGTACATCAGAAAGTACATCATCCAATGTGCAAATCTGTTGACAGAGAAAATCTCTGAGCTGTCACAGGAAAAAACCTGTACTAATTAATACGCATCCTAATTTTGACAGCGGTCTTAAATTTAACTTTCTAAATACAAAGTTATTTAAGTCTTGAGTAAAATTACATTTTATTTGCAGGTGATTTTTTACCTTTGTCTTTAACGTTCAATGCAATCTGAAATTTGATGCATTAGAATAAATAATCAACAAAAACTACCTGGGTGCTTTTCAAGCCTCCATTTATGCAGGGCCCGCAAAAATGCTTCCTCATGGGGTGAACTGTGATTCACATCATTTCATCCTCTGTTTGCTCTGAATGGCTACTGCCTCACAAACGTACACTGAATATTGTTCTTTTTTTAATTTTTTTTCCCCAGAGGCAACAGAATACCTCTCAGTGAGAAAGTACATTTTTCAAATTCATATAAAAAGTCACCACTCAAGAATATCAGAAAGATGTACCCATACTAGAATGTTCTTGCTCTCTCCGGGGCCTCTTACCTTCGTTTTCTGTATTGGCCGGCACCGAGTCGACCCCGAAAGGATGCCAGGGCTGCAGATCGTCCAGGCTGAACTCCCCGTTCACGGGAAGAAGCTCCACGGTGGTTTTCGTCTCGGTCAAAGACGGCATGAGGGCATCGTTTCCGTAACTGATTCTTGGTTCGCTGATCATGTTGGCCAAGACGTCATCGGAGTAGTTTTGCTCTTTCTGAAGCAGCTCATCTAAACAAAAGAAAGCCATGCCTTTGGTGGGTCCCAGTGACAATGCAGCAGTGGCTCCCATTTTCTGTCTGCCAGACACGACTGTAACTGTTCTACACCCGTGAGCTCACGTGGAGCCGCGAGGTGGGCACCGGCATCGTTTCCATCTTACAGATGTGAAAACTGAGGCCCGTGGGAGTTGAGCCACGTGGGCAAAATCATAGCAAGGGCTCAAGGCAGGACTGGAGCCCAGGGAGAATGGCTAACACCCGGGCTGATGCTCCGAATGACCCCACCGTTCCTCCCAGGGATGAACGACCTCGAGAGCTGTACCTCCACTTCCTCCTCTGACACGGATTCTAGGGTCCTGTGATTGCAGAGGAATCAATAGTGTGCTGTGGTGAGGTGTCTGACGGGAAGCGGTGGCATCATACGAGGTACAGTTACTTTCACGCTGGAGGATATAATCTAGTGAATCCCTCCCTAGTCTTCCCTTGAACATGCGGGAGCCTAAATGACGGCAGCCTCCTCTATTCTCGAACAGTTCTCGCTGTTTTGCTTTGCATAGATCTGCCTTCCTCAAAGGCCCCCTCGGGGCCACATGATCTGTGTTCTGAGGCAACAGGGAAGCAGTCGCCTTGCCTTCCCGGCCGTGGCCTTATGGGCACAAAGTTCTGCTCTAGCCTCTTCCTTGGGTGAAACCTCCCTGACTCCCAGCACATCTCACGCCACCTCAGACCAGATTTCCCGCCTCTCCCCTCTGCTGCCTCTCTTTGCAAAAGATGCTATCGGGGGCGCCTGGGTGGCTCAGTCGGTTAAGCGGCCGACTTCGGCTCAGGTCATGATCTCGCGGTCCGTGAGTTCGAGCCCCGTGTCGGGCTCTGTGCGGACAGCTCAGAGCCTGGAGCCTGTTTCAGATTCTGTGTCTCCCTCTCCCTCTGACCCTCCCCTGTTCATGCTCTGTCTCTCCCTGTCTCAAAAATAAATAAAACGTTAAAAAAAAAAAGATGCTATCAGTTACCCCCTTTTCTAAACACGGAACTAAACTACATCGACTTTGAGGACCAGAACTGACTTATCTGAAGTCCTTGTGGGCTGGTGAAAATTCCTAAATTATACGTTTCATGATGGCAGTGCGTTTTTACTAGAAAAGAGAGCTGGGAATATAACCCGGCACCAACTGTAATCGTTGCTTTAAATACAGGGTTATCACAAGATTAGTGAATCCCCTATTATGCGGCCACAGTTCACCAGATTTTTCTGTGTGACGTATTTTTAAAAATGAGACACCCATGAATAGCATGGGCGCCATTAGAAATGATATTCACCAGAGTATCTCATTTCCTAATCATACCTCTGTCAAGAATTTACTGTACTAGATCTTTCAAACCAAGTATTGGTTAGTATTACTGCTGCAAAAAATGAAGAAAATAAAATCAGGATTTAAATTTGATTTGTAACATTTTACCGTCATCCCTCACATTCTCTTTTAAATGGAATTTTTTTTTACTTGAAAAATTAAAATTCTGTTCAAATAGATCTATTAAAACAATTTGATAGGATAGCATTAAAGCATGAGATTAATATCCTCCTATGGAGTCAGGTTTATTGCAAGATATTATTTTAAATGATGAAATCTCAAGCCAATCAGTCCTCCTGAAGTCTAATTTGAGTTATAATACATAGCTATTTTCTGCAGCACCATTCTAAATTCAATATTTGATGCTTGTAATGACTTTCCCATGCAGATGAAAGGTCCCCATTAGATCTACTTCAACTTTTTCATGTCTTACAGACTCATAGGTAATGGCTAATAACTTAGCCAATGTCTGCTTTAATGAATTTAATGGGCATTTCTTTTATATAAATCTCATGCTTGTGACTGTTAAGCACTTACAATACTGAAGAGATGATCTTTTGGAATAATTATTGGTGCTCACAAGTTCATCTTGGAAGGGAATAACCTTCACCAGCATGATCCACTCTCGGCCCCACCTGGGGCCATGTTGGTACCTTTGTGGCATTTACAGTCACTTAACCACCTCCCCTTCCATCTGGAAACGTTTTGTCTTTGTCTTGCATACCCAGTACCAAGCTGGTTCCCTGTGACTTCTCTGAATAACTCCTCTTGTTCCTTTTTTTTAAAATCTCTTTGTCCATCTATTATCTTTTCGGATCTCCATCCATCTCTTTCTGCAAGTTTTCATCTGGAAATCCCTTCCACACCTGAAACTCTACGGATGAATCTGAAATGTACATTCCTAGCTTGCCCTTGTCCCTCCCACGCCTCCTACCCAGGCTCTTTGCATTTCTAAGTCCGCTGGGTCTGTTAGCTTATATCTCTCATGAACTTTCAGAGCTACGGGCTGAAACCTTCATAACCGTCTGCGGCTCTCTGTATTTCTTTGTGTCCCATACTTCTATTACTGACACCTCCCTTTAAAATTCCATTTCCGGATGCTCTCTTATTCATTTTTCACTCTCCCTTTCTACTGCCTACCTCCCTTGAACCATCGTTACTTTCTGCCTTGATCACTGTGATGGTCTCTGCTCTACTTTTCATCCCTCTCCGAAAGGCTCTGCCTCGTCTCGGTAACTCATTTCCTACTGAATGAATCCCAGACTACTTTGCCAGATGGTAAAGGCCCTCTGTGATCTGGGCTCACCTCATCTTTCTAACGATGAGGCTTTTAAACTTTCTGCTGTATATACCTATGCTACTGTGATTTATAGTAAGAAACATATATTTGGTCTCTGTAGGCAGGGAGCTCCTAAAACCCTTGGAATTTCATAGGTGATGGGAGGAATAAAGGTATTTTTCGTTATGTCATGAAGTGACTTTTGAAAAGCCTGTAGGTCACCTAAGGATGAGGGGCTGGTGCCCAGAGGAAGTGACCATGTGATCAGAGGGTTAGAAGTTTCAGTCCCACACTCTGCGAAGGGAGAGGGGCTGGAGATTGAGCTCAATCACCAATGGCCAATAAATAAATCAGTCAAGTCTATGTAATGAAGCTTCCGTAAAAACCTGAAAGGACAGGGTTCTGGGAGCCTCGAGTTGATGAACACGTGCAGGTGTGGGTGGGTGGGGGGCAAACGTGCTGGAAGCTGTGAGCCCTTTTCCACATACCTTACCCTACTTTTTAACTTTTCCTGGGTTGTATCTGTTTATACTAAACTAGTAATCTAGTGAGTGAAATGTTTCCCTCTGTTCTATGAGCCGTTCTAGCAAATTAATAGAACCCAAGGAGAAGGAACTTCTGATGTACAACTGGTCATCAGCAGCACAGGTGACAATCTGGACTTTCGACTGGCTGTTGGGGGTGGGGGAGGGGAGTCCGAGGACTGAGCCCGTAACTCTTGTGGGATCTGCACTACCTCCGGGGAGATGGTGGCAGAATTGGGTTGAATGATTGAATTCTCCAGTTGATGTAGGAAAACTGCTTGGTGGTGTGGGGAAAAACCCACACATTGGAATTGGACCCACAGCTCTCTCGAGCTGAGTAGCTTGGATTATCCCCAGATGGGACCATGCATTCCCATCAGGGCACCTTTGCTCTCTGTTCCTGCTACACAGGAAGACCATTTCTGCTTATCTAAATTATATGAACTCTTTTTTTTAATAGTTTTTTTTAAACGTTTATTTATGAGAGAGAAGAGACTGAGTGCAAGTGGAGGAGGGGCAGAGAGACAGGGGGACACAGAATTCAAAGCAGGCTCCAGACTGTGAGCTGTCACCACAGAGCCCGACGCGGGGCTCGAACTCACAAACTGTGAGATCATGACCTGAGCTGAGGTTGGACGCTTAACCAACTAACTGAGCCACCCAAGCGCCCCTAAATTATATGAACTCTTGAAAGCCCAGCTCAAACGCCCTCTCCTCTCTAACTCTCCTCTCAACAACTTTATGAGGGTTACAAGCATCATGACTTTTATGGGCCAGGAAACTGAGGCGAGGAGGGGTGGCTGAATCTCTTTAAGATCCCATGGTCAGTAAGCGTCTGTGCTGAAGTGCAAGATCTGGGCTGCAGAAAACCAGCCTTCCTCCCTGCGACCCCCACCCATCTAGCCTCCACGGTACCAAAGGAGGGCTCACTCCTGGTCTCAGTACTGTGCTGCTCATTTGCAGAGTGATTGTACGTCTGACTGTTCCAGAATGTTCTGCACATTTACAGGGCTGCAACCGGACTCAAATACCACCAGCCCCATGGAATGGCTATATTGCTTTTGCGCCTTCAAATAGGCAGTTTCCAGGCCCAGGAGCTGAAGGAAGTCCTGTCCCCATCTCGGCCCACGGCAGTGAAAAGGGTGAGGCAGGGAACAGTCACAGAGGAAAACCTTACATCTGTGCTTCAAAAAATATCCAGGACACTTTGGCTTGCAGCAAATTGCGGTGCCTCTTTTTCTCTTTTATTTCTTTTATTGTCGGCAGAAAATTTCCTCCAAATGGCCACTAAAATGTTGAGCCCCATGGTGGTTAATTTGCCTGGTTTATTCATGTGCAGAAAATTAGAGAATGACACATTCAAGAAATGTTACATTTCTGGCAGAGTGAAAAGCACTTAGGCTTTTTTGGGGGAGTACAAAAGAGCAGAAGTAAGTGCTCTCACCTCAGTTTAACACGGGAGATTTAGAAACAACCACCTCTGGTTATCTCATTTGGAACAATGAGGTCCGTCTGTGTGGTTTTTAAGGGACCAAAAGCAGGTGGAAATGATGGATTATCGTTAGTTGGTGAAGGATTATTCCATTTTGTGATCATAAAATGTCGAAGGCAGCCAGCTACCTCTTGGTATTATTAAGGGCTCAGGATTTTACCAATGGCTAAGATAATCGGCACCAGGCTATTCTGCCTGTGATTAAAAACAAAAAAAAACAAAAAAAACACAGAGCCACGTATATAATTATTTCATTGCTCCTTCTAAGTGGGGCTTCATCTTTGAATTCTGTGGTAAGACTCATCACACAGAAACCACACATCTGGTATGCTGCTGGCTCTGATGGATTACCTGTTTATCGGACTTAATTTAATATTTTGTTACAATGCGCCCGATGCCATATATTGGCGATTTCCAAAGCTTTTAAACGTCTCCATTTGCCAGCTGCTATATTAAACTAAGACGCTAGGTTCATTTCTCTCCCAAGACTCTCCTCTTTTTCCCCCCCCTTTCTAAAAGCTATTTGTTATTGCCCAGAGTTGCGGCAATTATCTCCGGAGTCAGATTTAGTCTCTTCTAGAATACTCAGCACACACGAGCGCTGTAGTTAGAAGCGGGAATACTCAACTGGGTTCAGTGATGGTAATTTTAACCTACAGCTTAAACCAAACAGAGATACTCAGTTTCAAATATGAAACATATGGCAAACCTTGCCCTTTTGAAAAGTGTGCTGAGAACCTACACTAGGCATACTTAATAGTAAAGAGAAAAGGAAACAAAAAACGCCTCAGCACGTAGTTATCGGAGGAAATATTTAAAATATTTTGAGGTGATGGGGATTAAGGGGGGGCACTTGTGATGAGTACCAGGTGCTGTACGAAAGCATGGAAATCACTATACTGGGCTCCTGAAGCTAATATTACACTGTCTGTTAAGGAACTGGAATTTAAATAAAAACCTAAAAAAATATTCTGAAGAAAGCAACATCAACAGAGTCACCCAACAGTGATGCCATCTTCAAATGACTAAAATACTTTGTTTTTGTGGTGTGGAATAGACTTCCACCAGAGTTTGAGAGACATGGCCTCATGAAAGGATTGCTGAATGGGAAAACAGAGGAATTCTAGATCATTTGTTTCACATGCCTCTTCAAATGATTAATCTCCTCGCCAACCTCCTAAAGATTTAACTGCCATATTTTCGGTTTCAAGGAAATACAGTTTATAAACATTGAAGCAGTTCTCTTTCACAAGCTTCAGTTATAATCGATGAACTATCTCTTCTACCTTTTAAACACGCTTGGACGGCGGGGGGAGGACAATCTCCTTCATGTAAAGGAAGTTCAGCCTCAGCCTTTTCCTCTGTAATACACACCTATTAAAGGTCTGATTTGGACACTGGCACCAACTGAGGTCCCCTAGGCTTGCTGGGTTTTCTACTTATAGGATTGAAACGGCATTGCTTTCATTATTATTATTTTTTTCTATTTTCTGATTCTTCTGGTTCCTCGTGGAAAATATGTATTTATCCATAGCCTCTCTCCAAAATGGAAATTTCCCTTCAACTCTAACAGGGGACTCTTATATGACCAATGCTTACCTCTTTTTTTTAAATAAATAAGAAAGCATAATTTATGTGTTTCTCTGCGGTGATCCGTCCATTTATGTTTTCACAATTCTTACCTGTTTCATAAATACTTACACATCTCAAAGGATTGAGGATTCCACCTCTGAACAATGCACCCCCCTCCCCCGTGCCACCACAGCTGCATGGGAAGTATTTATGAAAGGGATGTCATTTTTCTCCTATCAAGAAGCTCTACTATAAATCTGCTGTCATCCATTCTAGGCATTTTGCCCACACCAGGACGAGGAGATCAGATTTAATTTTCCAATCACAGTTCTGTGCATGAAACCCCCTAAGGCTTGCAATTCCTCACCCATCAAATTAGAGGAGGTTGGATGGATGGTCTTAGCAGTTCCTTCACTTTGAATTCTATTACCTATACTCTTGCTAGGTAGGTGTGCCCCTGCCCCTGTCAGAGCGAGGGAACCGGAATCTGCACCCCACTGTGGTCCCCAGGTGATTCTTTTTTTTTTTAATGTTTTATTTATTTTTGAGAGGGGGGGAAGGGACAGAGAGAGAGAGAGAGGGAGACACAGAATCCGAAGCAGGCTCCAGGCTTTGAGCTGTCAGCACAGAGCCTGGCGTGGGGCTCGAACCCACAAACCGTGAGATCGTGACCTGAGCTGAAATCGGACACTTAACTGAGCCACCCAGGCTCCCCCCACCCACATGATTCTTAGTCACGTTACAGTCCAACCACTGCCACAAGCTGTAAAGAGGCATCACTACACAACTATCTCAGTTATCGCTTCATAAAAGACAAAACAAGTCTTGGAAACAAGGTGTGAAAGACGAGCACGGTCGACAAAGAATACTGCCAGAAGAAGCCTTAGGTCTGAACACCTCGAAGTCATGTTCTCAGAACCCAACCCACTCTGTTGCCTTGAAACTACCATTCACGACAGCGTTTCTGAGTCAGAAAGCCACGGGAAAAGGAAAGGCTAGTTAGGAATTTCCTTTTTTGCCAGAACATTCGTCAGGCAGGAAATTACACAGGAGCCAGAGCAGGGAAGTGCTCGGGAGACAGGTCAGCATTGTTCAGACTCTGAGAAAAAGAATATGAACTTAATACGTAAGTATTAAGAGTACTAGAGGACACACTTCATTGCTCTGCTTCCCTGTACTGAAGACCAGCCCTAGCTGGTGACTCTTTTACTTCTAAGCATAGTTCGATGGAGCAGAAACTGTTTAAAATGCTAATTGGTGGCATGCCTGGGTGGCTCAGTCAGTTAAGCGTCTGACTTTGGCTCGGGTCATGATCTCTTACACGGTTCGTGGGTTTGAGCCCCACGTCGGGCTCTGTGCTGACAGCACTGAGCCTGCTTTGGATCCTCTGTCCCTTTCTCTCAATTAGCCCACCCCCACCCCGCCCAATAAACAAACATTAAGAAAAATAAATAAAATGGTAATCTGGGGGAGAACCTATGTGGTCTTCAAGGGATTACTGTACACGGTCGGGACGTCTTGATCCGTGTGTGACTTGTGGGACAGCCACACTGTGGCGGGACTGTGTTATGCTAGGGCATCTCGAAAGCAGGAGATCAACCCTACGGAGACACCTTCCACTTCAGTTGCCTTTTCATATCCATTAGCTCCTTTCATATCCACAATGGTCTGCGCTGTGGGATGCTATCCCCACTGATGGCTGACCAAACTGTGACATCCCTCTTGAGAAAGCACAGTTATCAGGTGGCAGAATTGAGATCCGAACCCAAGTATCCTGATTCCGAGTCCAAATGTTTTCACTATTCCATGAAACATTCTATTTTACGGTTGACAAGGCTATTTGATTACTGACTAATATTATAGAAATACATACACATCTATCATCACATGCATCCTGTTTCTCGTAATCTTTTTTAAAGTTGGTTTATTTATTTTGAGAGACAGAGAGAGTGAGTGGGACAGAGGCAGAGAGACAGAAAGACAGAATCCCAAGCAGGCTCTGCACTGTCAGCACACAGACCGACACGGGGCTTGAAATCAAAAACCTCGAGATCATGACCTGAGCTGAAGTCAGACACTTAAATGACTGAGCCACCCGGATGCCCCTCTCATAATTTTTGACAGATTTGGAAAGTGAAGAATTCAGTGGTATCTTTTTTTTTTTTTTTTTTCCACACAAAGGAACCAAGATAAGAGATTTTTGCCATGGGCCAAGGTCATAGAGCTTTTCCATGATGAAGGAGCAGAGCTGAAAAGCCAGGTGGTTCCCAGCTGCACAGCCATCCACTGTTCCCTCCTCTAATTAAGGGAGCCATTTTGACAGCCCATCCCCTGTGGACACGTATCTCCCACTTCTTTAGATTTCCCTTTCTCTGGAAGACTGGCATAGTAGGGTAGCTATGTGAACTGTTATCAGGTATCATCAATTCGGAGTCAAATTTAAGATAATGTAGACACCTTTGGGTTTTGAGCCAAGTAAATGGTTGAACCCTGCATACTTATCCCAAATATCCCTTCTCATCAATGGTGCAGGGACTTGAACACTTCAGTGGTCAAGAGCCAAACGGCCTAGGAAGCACCTGGGTGGCTCAGTCAGTTAAGTCCGACTTCGGCTCAGGTCATGATCTCACGGTTCGTGAGTTTGAGCCCCACGTCGGGCTCTATGATGACAGCTCAGAGCCTGGAGCCTGCTTTGGATTCTGCGTCTCCCTCTCTCTCTGCCCCTCTCCCACTTATGCTCTGTCTCTCTCTCCTTCAAAAATAAATAAACATTAAAAAAGAACTTAAAAAGAGCGAAACAGCCCTGTAGGATGCTGCATTTCCACCTTGGGCAAAAGATTATAGATGTATTATCACAACGTAATGCTGTTCCACAAATCTAGTTTGTATTTCGACCTCCATAAAATTGGGTCAGTCCTCTTATTTTTAGCCACACTAGCAATCGAGAATCTCTTACAGTCTCAAAATTCAGATTTCACCTCTGAATCTGGGTTTATTTTGCTTTAGTACTTTCTTGGACATAGATTTTAAACGAAGCATGCTTTGTCCACTCGTGGCAACAATCTGTCCCTGGAGGGGACACAAACACAGCTACACGTTACTTGTGAGAATATTTCCTACTGCCAAGTGACATTGCTTAAAAGTATCACTTGTCCAGCTTAAGGCTGAGGGTACGAAAGAAGTCCCTTTCTATTTAAGACAGATTTCCTTTTTTTGACTTTCAAACAACAGAGATCAAACAACTTAGATCTAACCAATGGCATCAGTCAGAAATCAAGAGAAAAGTCAGTCCATCTCCCTGGCATCAAAAAACAGATTAAAGAGTTTCCTCTCTGTGCTTCTTTGTAGAATCTGTGCCAAAGTTGTGATCCTATTTCCAACTACCTTAGGATCTTGGTCCTGCCTACATGGTTGGAAGTCTAAGCACTCCGGAGAGGAAAAACCTTCTCAAGTTTAGACAACAAACCAAGTTTACAGATTACAGAGAGATTCTTTGAAAGTATGCTGTACTGAGGTTATAATTTGCATATACAAATAAGTGTCTTTGTTTTGAGGAAACACACGGTGAAGAACTTAGGGGTAAAGAGCCACTATGTCTTCAAGTCCCTCTCAAGAAAAGAAATTTTATGGGACGCTTGGGTGGCTCAGTCGCTTAAGCCTCTGACTCGGTTTTTCAGCTCAGGTCATGATCTCATGGTTCGTGAGTTGGAGTCCCGCGTTGGGCTCTGCACTGGCAGTGTGGAGCCTGCTTGGAATTCTCTAAGTCTGGAATTACATTAAAATAAAAAGTTCAGGGGCGCCTGGGTGGCGCAGTCGGTTAAGCGTCCGACTTCAGCCAGGTCACGATCTCGCGGTCTGTGAGTTCGAGCCCCGCGTCAGGCTCTGGGCTGATGGCTCAGAGCCTGGAGCCTGTTTCCGATTCTGTGTCTCCCTCTCTCTCTGTCCCTCCCCCGTTCATGCTCTGTCTCTCTGTCCCAAAAATAAATAAAACGTTGAAAAAAAATAAAAATAAAAAAAATAAAAAGTTCAGGACCGTGGCACTGAACTGTAGTGCCGGCTTTAACCTGTATCTATCCGGATGTTTTCCTCCAGTCAATATATAGGGGAAAAGCACATATGACCATTGGCATAAACAGATACAAATGACACATCCTCTGCAACATAAAATAAAAATGGATGAACATTTTGATGAGTCATCCCCCTTAAACATAAGTCAATTATTTCATGTGATTTTCAAGCCAGGAAACACTGGTTTCTTCACGTGCTGGAGGAAAAGCTGTCAGTCTTGGGCTAGTTGAGAGATGTGTACTTTTACTGTTTCACTGAAGGGGTTTCCAAGTAATTATGATTGAGGAATTTTCTCTTCAAATCTATCTTTAAAAAGAGCCTAACCCCAGCAGCACAAGCTAGGACTTCACTGTGATTCCGCTTTTATATAAAAACGTGGCATTTGAGGGGTGCCTTGGGTAGCTCAGTCTGTTAAGTGTCTGACTTTGGCTCAGGTCATAATATCATGGTTTGTGAGTTCGAGCCCTGCATCGGGCTCAGAGCCTGGAGCCTGCTTCAGATCCTGTGTCTCCCTCTATCTCTGCCCCTCCCCTGCTCACACTCTGTCTCTCTGTCTCTCAAAAATAAATAAACATTAAAAAAAATGTGGCAGGGGGCGCCTGGGTGGCTCAGTCGGTTAAGCGTCCGACTTTGGCTCAGGTCATGATTTCATGGTCCGTGGGTTCGAGCCCCGCGTCGGGCTCTGTGCTGACAGCTCGGAGCCTGGAGCCTGTTTCAGATTCTATGTCTCCCTCTCTCTGACCCTCCCTCATGGGAGGGTCCCTCAGACCCTCATGACTGTTCATGCTCTGTCTCTCTCTGTCTCAAAAATAAATAAACGTTAAAAAAAAAAATTAAAAAAAAATGTGGCATTGGTAGTAATTATAAGGATAACATAAATTTGGTGCAAAAAACACAGAAAACAGAACAAAAAAATAACAATAATTCACTTGCAATCCCACCAGCAAGATAACCAAGATATTTTTTAAATATAATTTATTAGCTTCAATCATTTTATTATCTAATTTTTATTACTGTGGTCAATGAGAATGGATTCTATGAGGTTCCTGAAGCAGGCGGGGAGGCCCTTGGAATCCGAACAATCAGGTCTGAGGACACAGACATGAAATCATGAAGGGAATTTTCCTCCAGTTTCATTCTTCAGTATGCATTTCTCGATTTTTCTGGTAGGCTGTTCTGCATAGTTGGTGCAGTTTTTTGTTTGTTTTTACTTCCAACTAGGTTATCAGATACGGAGCAAACTGGAAAACTAAAGTAAACCTGAGGCTTGCTCTATCGGGGTTAGTATCACATTTCATTTTTTAAAAACTGCTAATGCGTTTAGTGAGTCCAAGTAAGTACAACAGGAAAGGTTATTTAAACACAAAATACTGAAAAGACAATTTTACTGCTCTTGCGGTTTTATAAAGGCCAAGTCATTCTGGCAACTGCATACAATCTGGGTTCATATTCCCCTGGAGCCTCCACTGCTCGTGTTGGGGTGCTCTGGGCATCCATCCGTAATATCCCCGCCTTGCCCCCTGAGCTCTGAGCCAATTAAGAGGGAACAGGTAGAGATGAAAACATCATCTTTACCTGTGACAAAAGCCAGGCCCTTACTAACCCACACAATGCTTTCTTTGGGGAGTGAGTCACATGTAGGGCACATGGCTTGTTAAGCCATGTGCAGTGTAGACAAATTTCAGCTCCAACCTGTACCCTCAGCTGCACCCTCTTATGACAGAAGAGGGAGTCTGAGCGACACCCCTGTGTCCTGTCCAACCTGCACAAGGTAAGTGGTGATCCTGCCTGATCAGCACCCTTTCCCAGACTTGTGAGATTAGCCCTTCTTACCGGAGTAAGAAATACCCTGAAGGTGGGCCAAAGGAATGGCACACAGTGTCCCCCCTCAACAGTGAGCAATCGTTCTCTGCTATTCTCTGGAAAAAAGTGCATTCTAATGGACTCCTATCTGATAAGTGCTTCATTGGTGGAATTCTATATTTAGAATGATGGAAAGTACTGGTTAAGCAAGGCAGGTCAGGTCATGGGAGAAAGTAAGATGTCAACATTCATAAATAGTTAATTTCACTCAAAGAGCCTAAGGATTTATGCTGATAATTATAAGGGTAACAGGCAAGTATGGATAAGATCAGCACAAATCTATGTATCTATCTATCTATCATCTATCTATCTATCTATCTATCTATATCTATCAATACATCCATCCATGTATATGTATTTATCTATGCAGACATAGATAGACATATATCTCATGACAGGGGAGGAAGAGATCTGTTCCTATAGACAGCACATCATATTTATATACACGATAGCTCATTTGAAATGTACGTTTATGCAGATCAAAAAAGCCCGTATCAATTCTGTATGGTCTTCTGACCATAAACATAGCTGTGTTTAACACAAAACTCGCTCTGTACTAAACGTTTCTGGAACAGCAATGGCCCTTCCTCTTCTAATCAGCTGACTCATACAATCCCTCAACAACGCATAGGGACACCTAGCCTGGAGATGGAAAATGCTTGGAGACAGAAGGGAACTGTCTGTCTTAAGCATTAACAGTGCAGGGGAGTGGAGAGACTGAAAGAACTCGCTTTAAGGAAAATAATCTGAAGCCAAGAAAAATAAAAACATCTTCTCATCAATGAATGAGCTCATTCATTTATTTGTTCATTTATCTACCTGTTCAGCAATCCTATCATCTTGCAGGCCAGTGCAGGAACTAACTAAGGTAATTTCTTTTTACTCAGTGCTCACTGCCCAGAGGACAGATGAGCATAGAAGTAATTCCATGCCAGTGCTATGGGAAGGGGTATGGACCGAGCGAGAAAGAAATGAGCTTGGATTTTCCAGCTGGAGACAGTGGATGATGCTATTACGGAAGAGAGACTGCCAAGGTATAGAGAGTGGGCTGCCCAAAGGCTGGGACCTTTCTGGCACGAGGGCAGTAAAAAGGAAGCAGCTCAGAAGCCAGGAGCTCTAGTGTGTGGAACCCAGAGGGGAGAGGAACACGCTGACGTACACTAGGTGTATGCCATTCACAAATTCTATGGGTTTTGTTGGTACCCGCAGCTCATGAATAGGCAGGGGAATTATAGGATACTTGAGAGACATGTCAACATTAAAAAACTGGGCAAGGGAGTGGGCAAGGTGTATACTACACTGATCAAACCAGAAACACATTTAAGGAAGTGATAGGAGGAAGAACGGTGCTATTTTGATGGTGGTGGGGGTGGGGGAAGTTGTGACCGGGACAGGAGAGCCGTTAATATTTTTCAGTCTTGACTGGAGTTGTGTCTATCGGAAGAGCAAAGATGCGGGGAGAAAGACAACTTCTCCTCAGACATGTTTGTGATACTCCAGCACACTGGGATGGCGATGTCCTGCAGCCCCTGGAAATATGGGCCCGGAGAGCTCATGGCCATGTTGAAACAGCCCAAGGGGAAGCACAGATGCGAAAATGGAAAGTTTCCCAGATTTTAGCACAATCCTGCAAGTGTTCTGGGGGGAGAAGCCCATACTCGATTCCCGAAGAGGGGTTTATCATGAATTGAATTGTTAGATAATACGACACAGCGCCACCCAGAATGAAGTGCCTCGTTCCAGCTGAAGACTCTTTCGAGTGTCAACCTGCAGTGCTTGCCAATAATGTCAAATTAGTAGTTATGGGTAAGAACTACAAGGAGCAAGCTATTTCTTATCCCAATAGAGGGTTATGGGTCTTTTGTTTTTTCTCCAATCACCTCATTGTCAATATCCATGAGATGTTAAAAAGAAAAAAAAAATCAACCTTATTTTTTTTACTCTGCAAAGCACAAAGAGAAAATTGTGTGGGAGGTGAAAAATAAAGTAGACCCAACCTTTCTGCTAATTTAACTTTGGAGACGCTCTCCTCTTAGACAATGATCAAGTCAAAGGGGACTGGTTATCACTGAGTCTGGCTGTGCTTTAAAGTTACCAAGTGAACCATGAATCCTGGTGCC
Source organism: Lynx canadensis (assembly GCF_007474595.2). NCBI lineage: Eukaryota > Metazoa > Chordata > Mammalia > Carnivora > Felidae > Lynx > Lynx canadensis. The sequence goes on from NC_044311.2 coordinate 140,449,614, forward strand.
AGAAGGTATATTCCACTGAGCATGTTGGGAAATTACCCTAGGGGGCCACTTTCTTACTGAGAACGGATAGCCCTTTTCACTGCCAGAGACAACCGCCTTCCATGACGTACAGCTTCCAGCCCCATGTGGGAGACCTTGCCCCGCTATTTCCTTTTTAAAGGGCTTCTAATCTCCACATTTCCGGGTCTCTGCACTAGACCTCAGCCAAGTCTCCGATGCTTTTCCTGTTGAAAATTTACATGGAATTCTAGTCGTTTCTTCAAAAAAATTGCTTGTGTTATTCTCATCTCAGCACAGTTCAATCTGGTCTGTCCTCCACCCTGCTCTGAAAAAGTCTCGACTTAGAAATAAAAAAAACAAAAACAAAAAACAGACTTCACCTCAAATTATGACACATTTTATGAAAAGTTATCAGTTGGGTCTGAGATTTCTACTCTTCCCTTTTTACGTAATCAGCCTTAAAAATGTAACTACCATTCTCTGAATACATAATACTAAAACATGATCATCTTCGATAATACATAATTTACTTTAAAATTATTTTTAACATTTATTTATGTTTGAGAGAGAGACAGAGTGTGCATGGGACATGGGCCGAGAGACAGGGAGACACAGAATCCAGAGCAGGCTCCAGGCTCTGAGCTGTCAGAGCAGAACCTGATGAGCAGCTTGAACTCACGAACTGTGAGATTAAGACCTGACCTGAAGTTGGATGCTTAACCTACTGAGCTACCCAGGTGCCCCCATAATTAATTCGCTTTATAATTCAGAGTCCTCTATACTAATTCTCATAGTGCTCCAACAGCTTTTTAAAATTTTTGATGTGATGTAAGCAAATCTTTATTTGAATATATTTTAAGCTTCAACAACAAATTAAAAAATGATTCACATTATGGTGCATTTATACATGTCTTTTCATCTTCCAAGCGCAGTAAACATTAATTAACCCCGGCTAATTAAAACAACCATGGTTTACAAATTTACCCATTAATCAGCCTCAAGCAAATGCAAAGCATTTAAAGCCTTTCATAATTTGAACCAATTTTACATGGAACTTATTTTTCTTTAAAAGAAGAGGTCATAAATTCAAGACATGCAGCCCTTTGACTTAAATTTGGCAGTGTTTTAGAAAGAAACGTGGACAATTTTTCAGATTCATGAAAGTCAAGGGAAAGGAAAAAATATAGCTGCGTGATATGGGTCAAGTTATGTCTCCCTAAAATATATATTCAAGTCCTCATGCCCACTACCTATGAAAATGACCTTATATGGAAAGAGGGTCTTTGTAGATGTAATCAGGTGAAGATGAGATCATACTGGAATAAGACAGGCCCTCATCCAATATGGAGTAGGGTAGACCCCACTGGAGTTAAGGTGGGCTCTTGATCATTCTGGAGAAGAGGGGAGAACACTACGTGAAGGCAGAGACTGGAGTATCTACGAGTCAAAGTATGTCCAGGATTGTCACCAGCAGCAGAAACAAGAGAAAGAAATGGAAGAGATTCTCCCCTAGAGCCTTCAGAGAGAGCATGACCCTGTGGACATCTTGATTTTGGACTCCTGGTCTCCAGAATGATGAGAAGGGATTTCTGTTGTTTCAGGCCACCCGATTTGTTGTAGTTAGTTCTAGCAACCCTAAGAAACTAAAATACCACCCATACAGGTGAATATGAACCATCTGCAAATAAGACAACCATTTCTGGCTATAATAGTCACCTGGGAATAGAATGTGGTTTCTTCCTGAGCCCTTTACTCCAGGTTGGAATAGGCAGACTGGGGAGAAGAGTAAAGAGCTCTGCCATTAGTGCAGAAATGTTTTCCCCTGAACACCAGCAAGTGTTTTGGGGAGACTAAATGGTCCCTTCATTTCAGCAACTCTCTCCCATCTAGAGAGAATACCATCCACTTCCCTTTCTTGGCCATCAATGACTGCATGCCTTATCCTGATAAGGCCAAAGGAATTTGGGACACCAGTGTCAACTCTTAAGCTCAGCAAGGAAGTGAAAAGGCTTCGGTTTCAAATACCTTGTAAGCACAAAGGTCATGCCATATCCTCTCTAAGAAGCCAGAAGCTGAGCCCTCCCTGGTAGCATACCGTGTAGCAAATGCCTGGCAGGTTTCAGGCTTTACTAACTCCAGGGTGATGAAAACACCACCATCACTAATGCCAGAACTGAGTTTGCTACTATACCTGCATTCGGCAACAACACTGAGGGAAGCTGGAACAGCTTGGAGTCAATCTATAGCATTGAGCTCATCAGGGGCAATTTAAAATTCACATTCGACAAGTCAGATCTTGAAAAAAAATACTCTGTAGCCTACAAGTTTTTCTTTATTCTTTCTTCAAAAAAATTTTTTTGAAATAGTTATATTTGAGAGAGAGAGAGAGAGTGAGTGTGAGTGGAGGGAGAGAGAGACACAGAATCTGAAGCAGGCTCCAGGCTCTGAGCTGTCAGCACAGAGCCCGACGCGGGGCTCGAACTCACAGACCTCGAGATCATGACCTGAGCCGAAGTTGGACGCTTAACCGACTGAGCCACCCAGGTGCCCCAAGTTTTTCTTTATTCTTGTATGGCACACAGATGATTGGAATAGAATACTTTTATAAAGTAGAGTGTTTAATAGCAACTTCTGGGTTATTTGTGACCCTTTGGCTCAAGAGAGGAGGAAAATATGGCTACCAATGCCAGGTTACAGGCCATATTGTGTTACATATTTCGTTACACTGTCTGGTCTGTCCTTCCACATTCCTACTGGGAATGCTTGGCTTTAGTTACTCAAAAAAAAACCCCAAAAAACCAAACAAGGGGCACCTGTGTGGCTCAGTCAGTTGGGCGTCCGGCTTCGGCTCAGGTCACGATCTCACAGCTCGTGAGTTCCAGCCCCGCATCAGGCTCTGTGCTAACAGCTCAGAGCCTGGAGCCTGCTTCGGATTCTGTGTCTCCCTCTCTCTCTGCCCCTAACCCACTCATATTCTGTCTGTCTCTCTCAAAAATAAATAAACATTTAAAAAACAAACAAAAAAACCCCATAAGAGTGTGTGGATAAATTAGTTAGAAACAAATTATAAAAACCCACCAAATCTCTCTCCACGTCAAATGTATGCTTATATATATAAGACTTTTTTTTATCAACAAGGTCTTTCTTATATTAAGTTCATAAAGGCAGACTGTAGGCTGCCAAAGGGAAACCTAGTTCCAATGATTTAGGGAGAATATCTTTCATGGTCACCCCTTTCTTGTTTTTTCAAGTATATTTATTTGAGAGAGAGCAGGCAATCACATGAGTTGGGGAGGGGGAGAGAGAGAGAGAGAGAGAGAGAGAGAGAGAGAGAGAGAGAGAGAGAGAGAGAGAGAGAGAGAGAGAATCCCAAGCAGGCTCTGCACTGTCATTGGAGAGCCTGACACAGGGCTTGAACTCACGAACCGTGAGATCATGACCTGAGCAGAAATCAAGAGTCGGACGCTTAACTGACTGAGCCACCCAGGCGCCCTCCCCTGACTTTCTTAACATGAACCCGTGTGCACTACAAAGGTGAAAGTTAAGGAATGCTGAAGAGAGAGGGGTACGGTACACTGGATATACACAAATGCACGTTTAGTCAAATGTTACAGACTCAACCATGTTTTCCCCCCAAAATGGTATGTTGAAGCCTTAACCTTCAATGTGACTATATTTGGAGACGGGGCCTTTAAGGAGGTAATTCAGGGTAAATGAGGTCATCAGGGAGGGGCCCTCTTCCGATAGGATTGGTGTCCTTCATAAAAGGAAGAGACAGCAAGTATCACTCCGTGAGAGAAAAGGCCGTGTCAAAGCACGAAGGCAGCCACCCACAAGCCACGGAGAGAGACTTCTGGAGTCAACCAAGCTAGTTGAGACCTTGATCTTAGATTTCCAGCTTCCAGAATTTTGGGGGGGGGGGGGAGCCCATTTCTGATGCTTCAGCCACCTGGTGTGTGGAGTTTTGTTATGGCAGCTTGAAGTCACTAAGACACTCACTTTGTCATACCCACGTCAAAGAAGAAGGTCAGAACAGCTTTCTCTGCGGCATTTTGTTTCTTTCTTCTGTGTGTATGTGTGTTTGAAGAAAGACAACAGCTAAAGATGAGAAAAGTAGTATAAGTGATCAAGAGGTCACCAGGGAATGTCTTGTACTGCACCTTTCATGGAAATGACAAGGAAGTGATTTATTTCCGGTGTGATTCAGTTCGGGGTTTGGAAGTGCACCTGACCTTTGGGGCTTTTCAGTTTTCTTTATTTTTCATGGCCATTCGCCAAGAAGTTCTCAAGTACTCCCCTCTGCTACCTTCTTCCTTCACTACAGGTGGCAGGGAAAAGTCCAAATGACAACTTCCCTATGTGTCTGGGACATTTCTAGTTATGTTGTCTATTTGCTTTGAGGGAAACGAGGAGATGGTACATGTTTTCCATACCAAGTCACCACACAAGATAGTTTAAGAAGCAAAGGAATATAATTTGCTTTCCCGTATAACCTGCAAAATACGTATGCCGTTGCTTAACAGAGTGAGTTGTTTCTCAGGTTGGGCACCTGGAGGTGGTTCAGAGCACGCCTTTTCTTGGTAATTTTTTTGTCAATTCCCTGAGAACACACATTAAATTCTCTGACAACCTGAGGTAGCACTAAGCTCTCTGACAATCCTCTAAGAATAAGCTTTTACTGTTTGCCATGTACAACGCTGACAACTCCAAGTGTATTTTGTCAATTTCCCCTCTCACTTCTTATTAAAATAAGATCACTCTGAATTTGAAGAGAGCCTAAATGGGTAATTTCTTCAAGTAAAATGTCAGTATCTATAATAAAAAATGAAGAATCTAAAGAGGGAAGAAAAGACAGAGTAGTAGATTCACAGTTTCTGGAAGAGCACATGAAAAAGTAAATGGGGAAAACGTTATGAAAGATGGCATTTTCCGACCAAAGACTGCTCTCTGCTTGTACTATTTAGTCCTTTTAGATACAGTTAATCAACACTGATAAGCACATTATGCTAATCCTTTTTCATAGTTAATAAGAAGTCTTAACTTGGATAAATAAAACCATCAACTCTGTCGCACCTAAAACCAATTCCCAACGAATCTGAACCTCAAGGTTAATAATGCTTCACTTTCATATTTCATACAAGTCACAGCATTGGAAACAAGCGACCACTAGAAATCCACATGGCCTAATTACCAGGATATATTAATTCTCAATGACAACAATGGCTATTCTATTTCAAGACTAATCTAACTGTAATCTAAGGCTGTTTAAGAATTCTTAACTTTTTGCTATTTCATATAAGACTTCTGAATATTTTTTAAAAATGTTTATTTTTGAGACAGAGAGTGCTCACGTGAGCGAGTGGGAGAGGGGCAGAGAGATGGGGACAGAGGAACTGAAGTGGGCTCTGTGCTGACAGCAGGGAGCCAGATGTGGGGCTCAAACTCACTCATGAATCATGAGATCATGACCTGAGCCAAAGTCAGACGCTTAACTGAGTAAGCCACTCAGGTGCCCCAAGACTTCTGAGTATTTAAGAATCAACTGAGGGGGTAAGAGAAATGCAGTTTTCTGTAGCTCAGAGGTGGGGCCCAGGAATGTGGGGTTTTTTTTTTTTTTTTAATGTTTTTATTTATTTATTTTTTTGAGACAGAGAGAGACAGAGCATGAGCAGGGGAGGGGCAGAGAGAGAGAAGGAGACACAGAATCCAAAGCAGGCTCCAGGCTCCGAGCTGTCAGCACAGAGCCCGACACGGGCTTTAACTCACAGACTGTGAGATCATGACCTGAGCTGAAGTCAGACACTTAACCGACTGAGCCACCCAGGGGCCCTAGGAACGTGTATTTTTAACAAGGATTCCTCCAGGTTATTGTGCTTCGACTGGCCCCAAGAACTACCAGAATAACAATTTCCACAGGGTGTGTGTTGGATGAACTCCGAGATGCCTTTCAGGTCCAAGGGCTTAGAGCAACCAGACTGAAGACATCAGTGAATGCCAGATACTCTGTGTCCACGGGCTGATGGCACAAAGGTGAAGCAACCACACAAAACAGTGAGGAAAGCTCAAGTTATGTGCTATGGATCAATCAGCTCATTATACTAGCCTGCTCGATTAGTGGGTTGCTCCAAGGGCTTGAAGCCCAGATGAACAAGGCTGTAGGTAAAACCACAACACTCAGACCCAATCGCCCACACAAGCGAACATTCTGTTCCAATGTGACTATTTTTTCGAAAACACATCGTATTTGTCCACACCCAAGTACGTGAAGACCTGCTTTGATTTCTGAAGGGCTATGGCAAGACATATGGAACCCCTTGGCCTTTGGCTGTTTTTATAGCACATTCACAAGTCTCTGATTTTGATCAAGCCTCTAAATCAGCCAGAATCCTTAATCTGAACAACGAAAGGTCTGATTCCACTTTTCTGCTCCTTCGAAGAGGTACAGGCAGCAGAGTGGATACAGGTCCATACTGAATGTAGGAAGGGACGTACCTCTTCATTTTACATCAAGGAGTTCTAGAAAGCAAGGTCTCTTTCATATTTTCATACTACATCTGACTTACATCGACTGCATGATAATCGATAGGCTCTCTAGGACCCCCCCTTTTTTGATAACTGTGTTTTAGTAAACTCATAGATAGTGTCACCTTAAGTTCTCTTATACCTAAAGGAAATACTTCAGGTACAGGAAGACTTCCTCCTTAAAGAGGAAAAGGAGGCAAGACAACTGATGGAGGGACTCATCCTATAAATTCTAAACACGTTCCGCCATGGCCTAAATGCTGGATTAAAGAGATGCCTCCCAATATTCTCATCTATCCCTCCTTTTCTTGAAGCAGTTTCTTTTTTCTCTTCCTCATGATAATGGGCATTTGCTAACAGCAGTTTGGCAACTATTCAATTTGATTCTTAGCAGACAATCGAGGGGCTGTTCCTATTGCTGTTACTATCCTCAAAACACTTTAATTTGGTTAGCTTGCTCCAACTGTTTGCTCTTAGTATTGAAAAAAAAAGTTGCTGGGGCGCGTGGGTGGCTCAGTCGGCTAAGCATCTGACTCTCGGTTCAGGCTCAGGTCATGATCTCACGGTTTAGTGAATTCGAGCCCTGCACTGGGCTCTGTGATGACAGCATGGAGACTGCTTGGGATTCTCGCTCTCCTCTCTCTCTGCCCCTCCCTGGCTCATGCTGTCTCTCTCTCTAAATAAATAAACTTAAAAAATTATTTAAAAAAAGACAAAAGAAAATTGCTAAGAACTTCTAGAACTCACTTTGACTGACATCAACTACCCTAATAAATAGAAAGGATAGCAATCGTGTAGTAGGAAGTATTCCATTCCTTTTCACCAGAATTACAGAAAAACTGAGAGCTCTGTGGGTGACCATGGAATTTAAATAAAATCCTGGGAGAAGAAAACAGAGATGCTCTAATGCTTTCACTGGTTATTTAAATTGGTGGCTTAGACTATTTCGTTTCTTGGAACGTTGCATTTCAAGCCAACATCACATACTGCAGTTCCCCTATAATTTTAGAGGCACTGAACCCCAAAATGAGAGAACGATAAACTAAAGAGGTGTCTGAGAGGGGGAAACTGAGTCTTGTATATCATTCATCCTTTTCTAATAGTTACTTTAAAGGTCGTAATGCTTATCAAAAAAGTATAAGCTGTACTGAGGGGCATGAAAATTATAAGCAGCAGTGTCTCCACAAGTGTCCCAGTGTATCCGCAGGCATCTGGTGCGAAATTAGAAAAGACGGCACGTTTTATATTTGTTAGGGAGAGTCAAATGGTCCTGCAGGTTACACCCTTATACTGGGCCGTAGCTTAGGTAAGTAACTTTCCAGTTACCCTTGTCGTGACAGCAGTAGGACAAGATTTTTAAAATGACTAATTTGAAAAAATTATGTTTTGATTTGTACTATTTAATCATGAGAGTTGTGCATCGTCTATGACTGCTCAGTAATTATTTATCTTTCCCTGTGAACTAGGGCTGCTGTAGTCTATGAATTAAGCAGATACAATAATTCACTCAGGTTTTTTTCTTAAACATTTTTGTTGTGGCATGCAGTTTTTGTCATGTGGATTTACGTGATAAAACGGGCTCCCTGGGGTGCTAGGACAGATCCTTACTGTTTATTCACTTTTCGCAAGTTAAATACATTCTAAATCAGTCGTTCACAAAGTTTAGCATGCATCAGGGTCAGCTGGACAGCTTGCTAAAAGATCGCTGATCCTTACCCCGGTGTTGCTGGTTCAGAAGGTCAGGGCTGGGACCAGAGAATGTGCATTTTTTTTTTTTAAAGTTTATTTAAGTAATCTTTCCACCCAACATGGGGCTTGAACTCACGACCCTGAGATCAAGAGTTGCTTACTCTACTGATTGAGCCAGCCAGGCACCCCGGGGAATGTGCATTTCTAACAAGTTTGCAGGGGATGCTGATAGTGCCAGTCCTAGAACGGTTCTAACTGAAGAATTCCTTGGAGACAGGCATCTGTAATTACTTATATTGAAAATCTGCTTCAGGAGAGACAAATGCATGAGATTTGAGTCATACCCTCCAAGAGCTTTTACTTAGGATGCGGCAATTAGTTGACTATCCACACATCAAAACAATAGTGGACACATGTAATATACAAAATATATGATCAGAGGACAGATGTTTTGTGTTAGTCAAAGGTTTAGAAAGGGAGATAACATGAGAGGTGGGGTTTTGAAAGCTGATTGGGCATGCAGACAAACAGAACAGCATCAATAAATGTATCCAGGCCAGGACTGTAGGGATATTATCAGCTCTCCTGGAAAGTCAGGTTCACGCAGAACAAAAGGAATAAGTATCTGCCCTGCCTGTCCATGGTTATTTTGAGGACCAAGTGAATCTTTATGAAAAGAAAGCAAAAAAGAAAATCAGTCATCAAAAAGAAGGTAACCAAGTACGTAAGATAAACTTACAAAAAATATCCATAAAATCTTCCATTAAATTATTTTTCTTTCTTCCTCTATTCCTTTTTCTAAATACATTTGAGTGGCACCAAATGAACTACGCCCGCACAGTCGTGAAAATGGTTCCCTGTCCTGGCTTGGGAGACTGCCTAACGCTGTGTATGATTTGAAGGTCTTCAGCCACTGACATTCACAGAGCTAAAACCTTTATGTGGGATCCCTGACAAGCGATTAAGCCCTGGCTAGCGATTATTACCTTACGCTTTCAGAGAAATCTGTGCTTGTCCTGCATAGAAAAATCTAGTGGCAATTATGTACGAGAAGGCATGGTAGTTGTCAATTTCCGTGTGTTGATAAATGACTTTTAAGCAAATACACAATACAAATGTGACAAAAAATCCTGCAAAAGGTGCAACGTAGCCGATTTTTATGTCCTTTCTAAACACCTTAGCATTGACTTAAGTATTCAAGGGTGTTGAGTCTTTGAACTTTGGAAGCCATCTCTCCTGAGTCACATCTGCTGAAAGAGGGGACACTTTCAAAGAAAAGTTGTTGAGGCTAATTAAGTAGCTCTCCAAACCCAGTTTTGTTTAGCTAGGTGTCAGCAGTGAGGTAGAACAAATACCAGGGGATACAAAGACATCAGAACGGAGTGTGTCTTCAGGTCTTACTAAGCAGACGTATGATGCTGGGCACATCACCGTTTCTCTGAGCTTATGAAACGATGTAGTTGAGCCAGCTAAAAACTAAGGTTCCCTCCTCTAATAATCTTCAATGAGTAAGGAAGGAATGGCTGTCAGATATTACTACCTAATACCAAGAGACATGGCAATCGACATCCCTCAGCTTAATGAGCAAAGTCTCCTTCCCGACTATCTTTACCCAAAGTCTCCCCAGGCAGATTCTAAGTAGGAAAGATTGTGCTCTACACATGCAATATATCTACCAATGAGCATGGAATCTGGAATATGGTAGGCATTTAATAAATACTTATGGAAGACCCAACATCCTTGATTCTTGGATTCCCTGGCTGTTTACCACAGCAAATGATATAAATAAATGTGTATGTACTTTTATTATGGCAAAACGTACATAACACAAACCTTACTATTTTAACCATTTGCACGTGTACAGTTCATTGGCATTAAATACAGCCAGTGTCGTGAAATCATCGCCACCATCTTTCTCCAGAACTTTTTTATCTTCCTAAACTGAAACTCTGCACCATTAAACCCTAACTCTCCATTTCCTCCTTCCCCCAGGACCTGACAAGTACCATTCAACTTCCAGTCTCTGAATTTATTACGCCAGATACCTCTAGTTATACTCTAGATATAAGTGAGATAAAAAAAAATATGGGACACTCCAGAAATTTGCATCTCATACTCGCGTTGGAGCCGTGTTAATCTTTTCTTCATTGTTCCAATTTTAGCAGGTGTGCTACTGAAGTAAGCCCCACGGAGATACTTCTGAAACCTTCTAGTACTGCTTACAAATTCTGTGAGTGGTTACTGAGAACTACAGCGTTTGTTAGTGATAGGTCAGTGGCAAAGGTAATGTTAGTTTTCTTTTTATTTAATAAAATCTGTTTGATAATAGAAAACTGTAACAATTTAAAAACTGTAACTATTAGCTGTAACTACGAACAAAGTTTCGTAAGTGAAAATTTTAGAAAATGACTTACTGGTATCATTGGAGACTTACAAACAGCAAGAAGTGTATGTTGTTTGGTCATAGTCATTAAGGAAAGAAAAGTTTTCCTTTTTTAATGTTTATTTTTGAGAGAGAGAGAGAGAGAGAGAGAGAGAGAGAGAGAGAGAGAGAGAGACTGAGAGCAGGGAGGGGCAGAGACAGAATCCCAAGCAGGCTCTGGGCCTTTCAGCACAGAGCCCAATGTGGGGCTTGAACTCATGAACTGTGAGATCACGACCTGAGCCGAAATCAAGAGCCAGACATTTAACCGACTGAGCCACCAGGTGCCTGGGTAAAGAAATCAGTTTTAATGTAATAAAGAAAGGTCACATTATGAATGATTAATGAATGACTAATGCCTTCATTACACACTACTTTTCTTATGGTGTATGTCATATCAAAAAGAGCATATTGGCACCTTTCCTTTTTATCACATAAACCGACTACCATTTGAGAGAAAACCCATTTTAATTCTTTTGAGTCTTAGCACTCAACAAAATGAAGGTACGTTTTTTCACAAAAGAATGACTAATTTAAAATTGTGAACATCAATCTTTCAACTTCCCCAAAAACCCCTGCCCTAAACCCAGAATGTGAAATTTGGTTTGCTTCTAGAGTTTCCTAAATGAAAACAGTACAAAGTGCTAGTAAGTACAGCCATATTAACATGAGATGCTCCCTCTTGCACTCTCAGCCCTCCACTGCTCATGTCTCAGGAAGTTCCTCCATAACTTGGCAAAGCTTCAGAAGCAGCTGGCTATGGCCTCGCGGCCACACCTCACTGTTACAGCCTCTGGAAGAGAAGACACGACTAGTTTGCCAAGGCCAGACTGGCTCAGGCTATTGCTTCCGAGAGGCGTGAATCTGGTAGCTGCCCCTTTTTCCTTCCTGGAGATGATAATATCTCTGGTCTCTATGGGTCTTTGGACCAGCTTTACCAAGTTCATTGTTAAAGAGGAAGCTGAACACCTGGTTCTTCCATCTGCTCTGAGGAGATGGGCAGACTGCTCTAAGTACCACCTAAACCAAAAGCAAAGACAGAGCCATACACGATATAGGGAGTCACCATTACCATTTACTGTGTCCAAGATGCAGTAAGATATAACTCATGTTTTTATTTTTTGAGAGAGAGAGAGAGAGAGAGAGAGAGAGAGAGAGAGAGAGAGAGAGAATGAGTGGGGGAGGAGCACAGGGAGAGAGAATCCCAAGCAGGCTCCATGCACAGTACAGAGCCTGACCCGGGGCTCAATCCCATGACCCTGGGATCATGACCTGAGCCGAAATCAAGAGTTGGACACTTAACCAACTGAGCCAACCAGGTGCCCTTAACTCATGTTTCCACGAGCATAGGTAAATAAATAATATTTATAAAAAATTAAACATATTAAATAGGCTATTTTAAACCCACTGTTTTAGGTCAATAAATCTGTGCATAATAGTTGAAATTAAGTAGTACCCCTGTCCTGGGCCTCTGACCACTTGGTTTCTGACTCTCAGTCCAAAAGATTCTTTCTGAATAGTATTTTGATTCAGACCCAGTCAACATTCCTTTGCACAAGTGCCTCATAATTTGAAACAGGTTAATGGGTTGATCTCTTATTCTCGATCAGAAATGGTTCCCCGCTGTCCATGACTGACTTTCTCAAGCAGCCCACAGTATATATGACAGGAGAACAGTTAACCAAAAGTAATGGGGCTAACTAGGGGAATACACTGTCAAATGTGTTTCTGAGTTAAACAGCAAGAGGCAAATTAACATTCCTTCCATACCTTGCCTCACATGCAAACACATTCATCTCATTCCTGGTGAGTCTTTGTGGAAATATATTTCAAAATTAATCTCAATTTCAATGCATCTCTATATCCAGGGTGGCAGAAATACTGCCATTTTTTTCTCCTTTTTTAAAAATACGGACCTTGACGGCAGCTGCTTGCAAAAAACAAAATCACCAGCTTTCTTCCAGTCTAAAATCACTGGTTGTTCCCAAGACTCGACCAAAAAAAAAAAAAAAAAAAAAAAAAATTCAGGACACATCTGCTGTAAGGTTCTATGCCAAGAAGTAGCCTAGCAGCCACCACTGTGGTCAAACTTTACTCCTCAATCATTTTTAGTTGCTAAGGATTTCTTTTTGGAATTTGATTCAAATTATAGGGCCATACGTAAGAGCTGATGAGTTAATAGAAAACTCCAGAGCTGCGCTGGACCATCAGAGGAATTGGTAGAGCTTAGTGTGGAAGGCACTGCCTCAGCTTCACCAACGTGGTCAGGGTGCACACACACACACACACACACACACACACACACACACACAGACACACACATGAGAACAGACATGAGAACAGACAAAAACTACTGATGTGTACTGCTCATCGTAATTAAAGAAAAAGCAAAATTCCGAGTAAAAGGTGACAGTTTGCTAAATTAATTTTCCTCCTACTTCTAGACAGTTAGTTACCCTCATAAATGGGGTCAGAGTGGAATCATCTCATAATGGATACCTCTTCAAGGAGCGATGGTGCTTTAAAAACAACAGCAGTACCACCCAGATTGATCTACAGATCCAATGCAATCCCTGTTAAAATTGCCACTCTCTTTTTTGCAGAGATGGGGGAAAAAAAAGGACCCTAAAATTCATATGAAAAGCAAGGGGCCCCACACGGTCAAAACAATCTTAAAAAAAGAACAAAGGTGGCAGACTCATACCTCTCAATTTCAAAACTTACTACATAGCTACAGTAATCAAAACCGTGTCATACTGTAAGAAGACAGACATACAGAGCAAAGGAATGGAATTGAGAGTCAAGAAACAAACCCAGGGGTGCCTGTGTGGCTCAGTTGGTTGAGCATCTGACTTTCGGTTTCGGCTCAGGTCATGATTCCAGGGTTGTGGAGTCCTGAGTCGGGCTCCACGCTGAGCATACAGCCTGCTTGGGATTCTCTCTGCCCCTCCCCCTCCTCGTGTACACTCTGTCTAAAATAAATAAAATAAAATAAATATAAAATCTACCTAATTGAGAAGTCATTCGTTATGAAAAATGAAGAGTATGAGTCGAGTAAGTTGATAGCTCTCTCTCTCTCTCTCTCTCTCTCACTTTCTCTTAGGATTTATTTTCTCCTTGATTCCCTTCCTTGACTAACAGTTATACATATAAGGATACTTAAAATTCTCGGTACAAATGAATGTCCCATTCTGTCGGTTTGGCAAGTGCTATAAATATTCTATTTTAAACTTAGACTACTTTGGATTCATTAAATCCCAAAATCAATAGGTTTGTTAGGGGCAGAGAATGGAAACACTGTCTTTGAAATAAACATGCTGAATTTTTCCCAAAGAGTAGAACATTTTATCAAGAGGCCACAGTAAAATTGTAATAATAAATTAGAAGCATTCTTTCATTAGCACTAGTTTCTTGGTCTCCTGCCACATATTTCAATCCTACCCCATTCACTGTGGATTTATTCAGCCAGAGATCCTTCCAACATCTGTTTTATAATAATACGTGTTTTTATTAATTTTGAATGCTAAAAGGAAAAAAACAATCTCAGGGTATGAAACAATTATGCCTTCCTTTCCCCTTTCCTTCCTACTGCCTTTCTCATAAATTGGTTATCACCGCGTTCTGCGATACAGCCATCTCTCAGTTGTGAGCGCCAATAGTTTTAGCCTTGAGGTAGCTGCAAAAGGAAGCACGTTTGATAAATAACCTCAGAGCTGATAGAAAAGGTAGAAAAGAATCTTTTAGCACAGACTTAAGGAAGATTACAAAGGGCAAAAAAACCCAACCATTCTGAGATAGCAATTTGCCAACGTGAAGGTTGAGCTGAACAGCAGAGGTGAAGGGACTCTGCCTTTTGGAAGGGTTAAAAGACAATTAAAACAGAATGTGGACAGTCAAGAGGGTGCATATTTTCATTAAAATATGGATTCTATCATTTGCTGAATGAAAAGCAAAGTCCTAAACAGCTATTTTAAATGAATGAGGGGATTTTTTCCCGTCTACAATGTCTTAAGCCCTTTTTTTTTTGCAATAAAACTTCATAATTTGCATGCAAATGACTTTTTTTTAAAGGGAAAACATTAAGTAATATATGGCTGTGCCTGGGAACTTGCACATAATAATTCAAACCGAACTGAAAAACTGTTATAAAATAATAAGAAAAGAAGCTTTTATAAAACTAAGAGGGCCATTTTGATAATCCTACTTACTGGGGAAGCAAATCAAATAAATAGCCTCAGACTCTGATCGACAGGAGAGTCAAACCAGACAACATACTTAGTAAGTCGAGTGTCAAAATATGTGAATTGGACAGATAACCAAAGAGCAGAGGGTCATGGAAATTATATCAAACTGCTTTGATACCTTTGCCAACTGCACCCAGTTTGTTGGCTTGATCATTTACACCCACAGAGGACGCTGCAGCCAAGGAAAGAGATTTGTTTGGTGCAACATTGTTAGACGCTAAGGAAGGAGCTCAGGGTGGGTCTTTGGGGTTATGAAGGAGTCCATCTGATCAACCTAAGTGAAGGAGCATCTATCTTGCAGCCTGGGGATTTGCTTCAACCTTGTCTACAATTACTAATACCTATAAACACCAGGTCCTCTGCTAGATCCTAAGGATGCAAAGAAGACCAAGACGTGTCCGGGAAGAGGATGTGGGGTGGGTAGACATGTAAACAAATAATTAAATACCAAGTGGAGTGTTAGAGGTGGGTACATGGTGCTTTAGACGCTGTGGTTAAGTAGAAGAAAATTCTACGTGAGAGAGGAGAACGGGTAGTAGAGAAAGCATGAATGTTGGACTTGGGTAGACCTTGGGTCCAATGTCACCATCACCACTACAATCTGTAAGGACAAGTTAGCAACCTCTCTCTAAGGTTCGGTTGGTTTTTGCAACTGCAGACGGCGGATGCTATCATTGAATTCATCAGTGTTGTCCCATGCTGCTAGCTCCCATGCTGCATTTGGGTGAATTACAAGAAAGCTCTGCTTCTTCAAGTGGACATGGCCCAACATCAGAGGGCTTGGCTCTGTGAGTGGGATGCAGAATGTCAGCTGTACTCTTCACTTAAACCACCTGCCGCATCTGTATGTGGTGGCCCTGGACCTCAAGGGTGCATGTTCACAAACAACTTGGACTGTCAACATCATCCTAACACACACACATTAGTTTGCTACATGGCTGTCACTCAACTACCAGCCCTTCTCTCTTGCTCCCTATACACTAGTCAAGGTTTTATAGGAGCATGGACATTTCGGTTGAGTATTGAAGGATGCCATTTTTGAAACAAGGAAGAACCATTTACAGGTCTTGAGAATGGTAAGAAATCATGGCTGCAGGAGAGGAAGGTGTCATGGATAAATATAGGTCAATGGGAGAACCCATAATGGAGACTGTAGTATGAATCAATTTCAAGAGAAATACAGTGATTTCTTCCTTATACACACTGGCTGAAGTGTGAGCAATGTGTGGGATATTCTGATAGTCTGGGATATGTTACTGGGATTTAGTGGACAGGCTGTTGCTAGACCAAGGGATTTGGAATTTCCTGGGGTTAACAGTGAAATAGCACAGACAGAGCGGATTCCTCAGGAAAGCAAAATGGCGAACAAGGCCAGAGCCGAATTCACTGGCATGATGAATGCTATGGTCCAGTCAGTCACTTTACCGTTCGTACAAATTGCATGCCAATCCATGCCCTTCCCTTCTTTCTACTATGGCTAGTTTCTTCCTCATTTTTGTTCCTATCAGAGATTTCTACTCTAATGGGAACATAAATTTAGTGAAACAGATACAGCTGTGTCACTAAAGCTTCCAGCAGTTCCTGAGACTGGCAAAAACCCTTCAAGAGCACCTGTTTTCCTTATTTAATAAAACTACTGTTATTTTTTCTCTAGATATTTTACTGCATTAAACATGTCCTAATTGCCCACATTCATAAGCACAAACTTTTATACAGCAGGCATGCATTCACAGGTACTTCCAATCTTGCTTTGCCAGTGGATCTAAATTTTAGTATCCTTCTTACTTGCACAGAACTGGCTCTAAATCTAAAATTTGACTATACAGGGGCTCCTGGGTGGCTTGGTCGGTTAAGCATCCAACTCTTGGATTTGGCTCAGGTCACAATCTCATGGTTCATGGGCCTGAACCCTGACTCAGGCTCCGTGCTGACAGTGTGGAGCTTGCTTGGAATCCTCTCTCTCTCTCTGCCCCTCCCCTGCTTGCTCTCTATTTCTCTCTCAAAAAATAAATAATCATTTAAAGTTTGATTATATTAAAAATGCAAGTCAGACTAATGACAAAGACTATCCGAAATTATTAGAAAGAGTACAAGAAGTAAACTGGAAGAAATCTATGAAGATCCTATTTAGAAACTAGGCTAAAAACCAAACAAAAACCAACCCCAACAACTTCTACCGTGGAAAATTTAAAACTTTTACAAAAGGAAAGAGAATACTACGAAGGGCTCCCACTCTGCTTAAACAGATTAGCACTGTTGCCGACCTTCTTTCATCTAGATTCGTCCTTTAAAAGTGAGTTATTTTTAAAAATTTTTTAACGTTTATTTATTATTGAGAGACAGAGAGACACAGAGAGTGAGCAGGGGAGGGGCAGAGAGAGGGGGGGACACAGAATCCGAAGCAGGCTCCAGGCTCTGAGCTGTCAGTACAGAGCCTAATGCGGGGCTTGAACCCACGAACTGTGAGATCATGACCTGAGCTGAAGTCGGTTGCCCAACCAACTGAGCCACCCAGGCGCCCCTAAAAGTGAGTTATTTTTAAATCTTCCTTCAAATGAAGAAGATAACTAAGCTCAATCCAGAAAAGGCATTCTCCCCAGGGTGCTCTCTTCCATAGCTTTGATACTGGGAGCTCTAATCGGAGGTAAATCGGTCTACTTCATGGACATTCATGAAGGCAAACGCCTTGTTCTACAGAAAACAGCCATTTAAAAATGGAAGCAAGAAGGATTTTTTTTAAAAGATTATTTTAGGATTTGATATCTAGTACATTTAGAAGGACAATTTTTTTTTTTTTTTTTAAACAACATGCTCACAATCCAACTTCAGAGTTGAGGCTTGTTTTTTTGTAAGAAAAAAAAAAAATCCCACGATTCTAAATTATGTGAATATCCTCCCTGTCAACTGAGATCTGAAGTTCACTATATTGTCCTATTCTTGGGCATTTTGCAACACTCAAGATAGCTGAATCACCATCTGTTCTGTGGAAGTGGAACTCATGAGTGGCCACTGTTTTCAGTAGCATTTTGCTGAATAAAAAGCTCTGATAATTTAGTGAGAAAGAGTCCACCATAATTACTGGGTGAGGTCATTAACTTTCTAATCCTTTGCAATAGCTTATTCCCCTATAGTTTGGTATTACTAACAGCATCTCAGTTGAAGACACATAAGAAAATAAGCTTATTAAGACAGGTACAAGGCAAAAATGCATTCATCCAGAAGATCTGAACTCCACTTCATTAAGAGTGATGATTTCTTTGATTTTGTACCTTCTACAACTTATTGGAGGACTTTCTTTCTTATGTTTATTTTTTTAATGTTTATTTTTGAGACAGAGAGAGAGAGAGAGGGAGTTAGTGAGCTGGGGAGGGGCAGAAAGAGGGAGACACAGAAACCAAAGCAGGCTCCAGGCTCCAAGCTGTCAGCACAGAGCCTGATGAGGTGCTCGAACCCATGAACCATGAGATCAAGTCAGACACTTAACCAACTGAGCCACCCAGGCATCCCTGGAGGACTTTCTTTTCTCTTTTCTTTCTTTTCTTTCTTTCTTTCTTTCTTTCTTTCTTTCTTTCTTTCTTTCTTTCTTTCTTTCTAAACGTGTTTAATTTTGAGAGAAAGAGACAGAGCACGAGTGGGGAAGGGACAGAGAGAGAGGGAAACACAGAATCCAAAGCGGGCTCCAGGCTCTGAGCTGTCAGTACAGAGCCTGATGTAGGGCCTGAACCCACGAACTGAGAGATCATGACCTGAGCTGAAGTCAGACGCTTAACCAACTGAGCCAACCACGCGACCCTGGAGGACTTTCTTATACTTCCTCAACACACAGTATTTAAAGGTTCCTTCCAATTTTCTATCCCCAAATACATCGAACAAGAATACTCATTTCTTTTAGAAATATAATAGCATGAAAGATTAATTGGAAAGCCTGTCTTCAATCCATGGTCTACATTAAAAACTCTCCGGACTGTCCTCTTAAGATCTTGGTCAACACTGACTTGAGTAGAAGTTTAGAGAACACTATCATGAAGTCTCTTTTATAACCATGTAGCCTGAAGGATACTTGAATCCATCTGTTAACACACAGTATGAGCAGACTGCCATCACCTGCTACATGCCGAATACTTGAGAGCAATACACACAATATTTACAAGGCAGGACTGAGCTAGAAAAGAAAGAGTACAATAGCATTGGCACGAAATGTAACAAAGCAAGCCAAGTGGTGTTTCAGGCACTTTTACAGGAGGAATTCCTGTAATGGGTGTACCCATCTACAACATCCTGGGTGTTCTGATTTCAGACAACCTACCTCTATTTCCAACCCAATTAACAAACGGCAGGTTTGTTATGGACAGGGATATATTGCTTATTTCCTGACAGTTGATGGACCAATCTCCAGGACACATACATTTCCTTTAGATTGAAAGATTCATTAACATAACTGCCATCTATGGGCTTTTGCGTGGTAAAGCCAAACAAATATGGGCATTCGGCGGGGGCGGGGGGCGGGTTGTGGAGAATGATATTACGCGATACTTCACTCCCTTTCTAAGAAAAACAAAAATGTGAAAACGCACTGATTTGAAATATTAAATATGACGTTAGGAAAACTAGGGACATAAAAGACAGTGGACACACAACGCCAATTTCCTGGTTTTGATGACGTATCATAGTTCTGTAAGATGTTACTGTTGAGGAAGGGGGGTGATGTGTATACTGGACCTCTCTGTATTAGTGTTCCATGAGTGTGTGATTATGTCAAAATAAAGGCTTAATTAAAGATGAGAGGCACATATTTACTGAAGTTTAAACAACAACACGGTTCAGAGAGCACACATGGCCATTGGGGGCGGGGCATCAGAAAGAAGGGTTACTGAACTTCCATGTCAGAAGACACGGTTTTGTGCTCTTGCTCTACTACGGAGGACATGTGACACAGGCAAGTAAGTTTCTTAAATTCTACGTTTGAGCTCTTTCACCCATAAAATGGAAATATCATGCCCACGTGTAAGGTTATGATTGGTTCTTTCCCCCCTACCCCCCGCCCTGCCCCGCGAGATCTTTCACTGTGAAAGCGAAGTCTGCTCTTTTTCCTTCCATAGATCAGAGCACTGGAGATTCCTGCTGCAGACGAACTCAGTTACCTGATTTTCTCCTACAGGAGAGAACTATGTTTAAAGGTTCGGCATGAAAAGAGCAGCTGACTTACCAACTTCATCCTGAATCTCCTCGGCCACGGCAGGCACATTGTAGAGCAGGGACAGAGACTGGTTCATGCGCTCGTAAATCACACGCAGATGTGTCATAACCTGCGATAAAAGGAAAAGTTTTTTCCTCACCGAGCACCACAGATAGATACAAATTTCCAAAATAAAACTGACAAAATGCTGAAACTTGTGACCTAAAAGGGCATTCTTATTTTTCTTGTTCTTCCATTTTTTTATTCTCTAACTTCAGAGCTGTTTTCAAGTTCCTATTGTATTGTATGCTTGGAGCCATAAATTACAAGGCCAACTGAAAAGAGCATTTCTGCCCAACACTGATTCCTAATATTTAGACTCCTTAAATAACCCCTAATGCTCTAATTATACTTCTGCACAAATTTTCCAAAAGATAGGCACACATTTCAATTTGACTGGATCTTTCTCTTCCCCCCTTCCTTCCTTTCCTTCCTCCCTCTTTTTCTATCGATCGATCGATTGATCGACCTACCCACCTACCTACCTGTTTAAAATTCTTCTATTTCAGGAAATGTAAAATTTCAGATTGCCAGAGGTGGATTTCATCTGTCAACCATTGGGAATGTGAATAAAACACATTATTACAAGGGCTTCACCTAGGCTCCCATTATATCTAAGCTCTGTGGTAGCAGTGGAATTTATGATTGCCTGTCACAATCTAATTGAACGAATTTTAGAGGTTTCGGTTAATACAACTTTGGTTTTCTTCACTTTAGTCATCAGAGTTTTAAATGGATCCTTAAGAATCGGCAGCATGGACACTCAGGATTTTTATATTCCTTATTATTTTCATAAATCAGGAAATGTCAAAGCACATGTTGGTGTAAGACAAGCCTGTAGAATTTACCAGGTATCAAAGCACTCTTGCTACAGAGGTCAAGCGCCCACAAGTACTCAGGGAATACCTTGCAAGGCCACTGTGCTATCAAGGTTGCACATGATGACCACACTCAGTGCTCACCTGGGACCGGATCTGAGCAGCTTTCTTTGGGTCCACCATGCGTACGTGTTCAAAATGCTTCAGGGTGTGTTGCCTGTCCTTCTGTTCAGCGCGGACATACTTCTTTAGCATGTTGAACACATGACGAGGCTGTCGTGGAAAAAAAAAAACCCACACCTTTCAGGTCTGTGCAAAATACTGCTTCTTCCAGGGGCTCTGGGTCAGAGGTCCCACGAACTCATCCCATCATGTGAAAGGATTATGAGTCATCTTTTTGCAATTTTCCCACTACTTTCTTAATGGGTAATTACTTAGTTGATTGGCCATTTTTCATTTTGACAAGAGCATTTAGCATTTGGCATACAGGATGACTGTCCTTAATCAACATTTTCTTTTTAAATGGCAGTATACTGCTACAGAAAGAGATGATTTTTATTTTTAAGAGAGAGAGAGAGAGTATGTGCAAGGGGGGGAGAGGGGCAGAGGGAGAGAGAAAGAGAATCTTAAGCAGGCTACATGCTCAGCGCAGAGCCTGATGCGGGGCTCGATCCACAACCCTGGGATCATGACCTGAGCCAAAATCAAGAGTCGGACGCTCAACCAACTGAGCCAGCCAGGTGCCCCAAAGAGATGGTTTTGGAGCTGTAATATTTATGTTAGGTCCCTCCCCTCTCCCCAACCAAATATATAGGGGCATATGTAAGACTACATTTCTACATGCGTAGTCTTAGTGGTTATCTCCATAGTAACACTGCACAAATAACCCCATCACCAGTAGCGTATAAAATACAATAATCAAGATGAGAAAAATAATAGACAACTTAACCACTACTAATTTGTAGGCCAAGGAATAACTCACAAGCTTTCAGGCACGTTAGTTTCCCAGGAGAAAGGCCAATGTGAAACTGTAGTTATTTTACTTTGAAATGTAATTAAATTCTTTCTATGCCATCAGATTCTAATTCTTTCAGCAACAATTAAGTTTCTTGGGTGCTTTTTTTTTTTTTTTCCTGATTGGTTATATTTCATTTTTACTCTAGAGTTACTTGAAAACATTCATCCTAATAAAAAAAGGACAAAGGCTCCTTTGCCTTCAATGATTCCATTGCTATGTGTATTCTACTATAGCATCCTACTATGTGATTTTGTGAAGTGATTTCCAAAGATACATATTTCTTCTTCATTAAAACAAACAAACAAACAAACAAGCAAACGAACCCTATGAAAGTTCATGTCAGGAATAGAATTTTCGTCATTTGGGCAAACCCAGTTATTACTAACCAGGTCATGGGCACCTTGAAAACTAGCTGGAAGGTACAGAATTTATTTCCAGAGATGGTATATTGGGAGTAGGGCGAAGGCCGTAGCATTTTATGGGATGTTCCTGCCCTTCTCCTTTGGCTGAGTTAGGGGTCACCTCCCCGATATCCCGGGGAGAAGTGGTATCCTTTTTTTATACCCCATGAAATGCTACATATATCTCCATTATTGCACTTACCACAGTCTATTAAATTACTTTCCTTGTATTTTCTTTTTAAAGTTTACTTATTTTGAGAGACAGAGACACAGAGAGAGAGAGAGAGAGAGAGAGAGGAAAAGAGAGAGAGAAACCCAAGAAGGTTCTGTGCTCTGCTCTCAGCACAGGGCCTGACGTGGGGCTGGATCCAACAAACCATGAGATCATGACCTGAGCCACCCAGGCGCCCCCAATTACTTATGTTTCTGACTGCTTTCTTGAACTGTGACATCTTTAAGGGCCAGATTTGGTCTGTCTTTATCAGGGATCACACAGCACCCAGTGCCTGATACAGAGAGGGTACCGTGTACTTGCTTGCTTTAGCTGTCTGCAGGCCACCTTCCTACACTTAAGAAAGGAAACAAATACAATAAAAAGAAAATAAGCCTGTGCTCATCTGCCTTATTTCTTTCATCCTACAAGAAACATTATTTCTCCATAATTCCAAAAAAAGGCAGACATCACAGCTAGCAACATAGCTTTTGGCAATGCATCATTATAATTCTCATTTGTACTCTGAAGTCTAGTTGAATCTACAAATCAGAGAATGATCTTTTAAACCCCAGAGCAGAAAAGTAATAAAAGAGATAACAACTGACCAGCTACATTGATTATATATATGTACATATGTGTGTGTGTGTGTGTGTATGTATATATTTAAAAGACGATTCATTTAACGGCAGGATATTATTGAATGTAATGGATACTTTATATGCAGGATTGTGCAGTCAGGATATTACAAACCCTTGATCCCCTTGCTTGTTATTTAACACCAAGGCCTTTAAAAAACTCCCTCTAGGAGGGAGGCAAACCATAAGAGACTCTTAAATACTAAGAACAAACTGAGGGTTGATGGGGGGTGGGGGAGAGGGGAAAGTGGGTGATGGGCATTCAGGAGGGCACCTGTTGGGATGAGCACTGGGTGTTGTATGGAAACCAATTTGACAGTAAATTATATTTAATATAAAAAAATAAATAATTCCCTCTATTTCTATCATGATGATCCCTCCAAGGCTGGAGACAGAAGGGATCTAATTGCATCTATTCACAATGTCCCTGCCCCTGATGTGTGCAAGCTGATTGACTGCATGTGCTTTCTTAGCTCTATTTCATTATTTTCTCTTGAAAAGGCTTCATTGTTTTGAGGAAAATGGAAATTTTTTTTCTTTTAAAGAGTTCCTATAAGAAAAAATACTTCAATTAAACATAAGGATTGCTTTCTTATAACCTTCTTTCCTTCTTATTTATTTTGCAGCCAGTCAGTCACCTATGAATGTTTCTATAAGGCATTTTGTCTTGAAACGCCGGTCACCAAAGAGCGTGTGCACCAGAATATAAAGGCACCACACTGGCCTTGTCATTACTGCATTAAAGCCGAATCTCAAATTGGACAATGGAGGGGTAACTTCTGAAAACTAACATTTGGGTCTCCCCTTTTTCTTCCACTATCGCCCAAAACAGCACACATTCCCACTTGCAAATTATTACTGTTAATATGAATTTTAAAATGAATTTGAGAGTCCCCCATATTATCCAGGCCTCAAATTTTTCTTCTGTGCAATTCAGATAAGAGTATCTTTCATACAGAGTACACTGAGTATTAACCACGTTCTGTGTTAGCTGTCGAGGGTAATGCTTAGTTCACAGCAGGTGCACAGTACACATCTATTTCTTCCACTCAGTCCTTGCCTCCAATGCCCAGCCCCTTTTCTTTCCTCTAAGCAGTAACGGCTCAACACTTATTGGCTATTTATATGAATGAGTGAGACCATGTGCTTTATGCATAGTAACTCACCAAGTCTTCCTATCAACCCTATGGCTGGGGTTTTATCATAGATAAAACACAGCACAAAGAAGGGACAGGATTATATGGCTGGTTACACAGCTAGTTACAGAGCTAGTCCGTGGTATAGTGAGAACAGAGAGTCTGGCTCTGGCTCTTAACCCTGTTCTCCCGATCTGCTATGTGATCATGACTTTCAAGGAAACTCTAACATGGGTCAAGCTAAAAATAATTCCAAAAGCAACTTGCATAGTTGAATACAGAGAGAAATAACTGAGTGGTTAGAAATGAGTCTGTTCTAGGAGTCCTCGCCTAAATCTCTAGTGCTTACAAGCTCAGATGATATTCTTTGGGGACATGATCACACCCACTCTTATCATTGTGCAGACCATCTAGATTTAGCTTATTCAGTCTCTCAACTGCTGTTCCTGCTTTCTGGCACTCCATTTTCAGCTACTGTGTCAGATGTAGGGAGGTGAAATGGCAAGACAGGAATGTCCTTTGTCAATTTGTTTAGGATTACTAGAAAACGATTAAAGGTATTAGTTAAAAGTCAGGCTTTTATGACACGCACAGATTCTAGTTCTCAATCCATCCTTCCTTACTTATCGCCTATTAAGATGGAAAATTAAATGGTCATTGTGTTCACGTGTTTAAAATTGTTTATCTTATTTAACACCAACATTTCTTCATTTCAGAAATATATTTCTAACTTCCCCCAACAAATCCCTAGAGCTTGACAATGAACCAGAAGCACACCAGGATCTCATGATTCCCCAAGGCCTCAGCATGGCTTGCCCTCACTTTACCAGGAAACAAAGCTCCGGCAAGAATAATGAGCCCTAAGAGCCCATTGTAAGCTATGACCTCATCATTGTTTATATGAGCTCAGACACACATTGTGTGTGTGTGTCTAATATAAACATAAGCCTTTTTCTTCCTAATGCCTACGCCTCGGGACATGAGATAATTCAGGAAGACATTACCATGCCCCTCAATAAATGAATTACATGGTTCTGCTCGGTTGATGCATCCATGCAAACACATTTCTAAGAATCGTGCTTAGAAATGAAAAAAAAAAAAATCAGATTAGCTCTTATGTTGGAACAGGCAGATATATCACACCAAATAAAATGGTGGTTATGTCTGCACCTGAGAAACAAATATCATTCTTAGGTAACAAAGAAAAACATTAACATTTCTCTATGCTTTTATATCTTTCATTTGCTTTAAGTTAAAAAAAAAAAAAAAGCCAAAAAGGGCGTTGCCTTTGGTATATGATTCATGGCATATTTTAATCAAAGAAGTAATTGCTTTTACCACTTTTAGCCAGAATACAGAATTACCAAGGATTAAAACGAGTTATTTCTAGAGATGTACCATCCATGCATTTCAGGATAAAAGGGAATCTCTTGGGGGTTTATTTCATTATGCTAAGACAAACATAAGTTTCTTAAAATTGTAATTAAAAGCACAGTAATATACAAAAATAAGAGAAAAAAAACATCTCTACAGAAATGTATTCTCTTAAAGTAAATGATTCTACTATTGTCACAATAGTTACATTTATGACAAGATTGTTCGGATGATTAGAAATACGAGCGTAAGAATTCAGTGGTTCAAACATATTCACAGGAAACAGAGTGTAAGGAACCTGTGTTTAACCTCTATGCATTTACTTCCAATCATTCTCAAGTCTTTAAATCTTCCGTAACTAGTAAATCACGTTTTTTTTCTGACAAATTTCCCTTATTTCACAATTTACATATTGTACATATAAATACTACAATCTGATTACATTGGCATAGGATGGCTGATCTTATTATTAAAATTTATAGCAAAGAGCAGAGAAAATAAAAGGAAAAGATCTGCCCCAGGGGGACTAATTACATCCAATCCGTTTTTATCGTCACTATTGTTTCTGGGTGTTTAGCCCATAACAACAAAGTGTCTATTTGCATGTGATGTGACACTTTTCAGTTTGCACTAAATTCACTTCACTATCACAATGCATTTTCAAAAATCATTTCAAAAAGAATTTCTTAACGGATTGAGACTGGGCATTACTAAAATGGATTAGATTTAACCTAAAATAGAAGATTTATCTTTTGGAACGTTAACCATTTTCTTTTCTTGGAACAAGAGCATAACTCTGGCTGCCGGCACAGATCCTGGCACAATTTGGTTGCTAAAAATGTTTGTTAATTAAATTATCGAATAACCTAGACCTAATTGTAATTTCACGCGTGGTTCCAGTAACAAAATCTATCCTTCATGGTATCTGAGTTGATAATAAGCATCTCTCCACTAAGACGCACTCCCCACTTTCATGAGACATACTGATTTTTCAACCCCACTTGACCTATCTATCCAGTATGCTGGAGTCCTTTAGAACGTTGTTTTAACGAGGAACACTTCCCAGAAAATATTTCATGCACTCCATGGCACGTTCAAACTAATATCAACAAGAATTCATCTCATTAATTTCAAAAGATGACATAGCTCGTCTTATGGTTTGGGTTTTGATGCCAGGTTGATGTAAATAATTTTGAAAGAAAGTTCATGGCCCTCCTCTATAAAATGTAACATTAAAAAAAAAATGATTTTGGGGCGCCTGGGTGGCGCAGTCGGTTAAGCGTCCGACTTCAGCCAGGTCACGATCTCGCGGTCCGTGAGTTCGAGCCCCGCGTCGGGCTCTGGGCTGATGGCTCAGAGCCTGGAGCCTGTTTCCGATTCTGTGTCTCCCTCTCTCTCTGCCCCTCCCCCGTTCATGCTCTGTCTCTCTCTGTCCCAAAAATAAATAAAAAATTTGAAGAAAAAAAAAAATTAAAAAAAAAAAATGATTTCCCCTCTTCTCAACTGTATTGCCTTTTCACTGGGTTTTTATGCAATTTCATACATTTCATGTTGCTGGACTTGGGGTCAATCACACACGTCTGATTCCATGCAATCATGTCTGGATGTGCAGTTCATGTGGGAGGCATATTAAAACATGGCCAACTGATCCTATTTTACTCCATGCTTTATGCTTGATTTGGAAATCTGGCATCTTATCACAACACACTTGTGTCTTAAGCCATTTTCCCGAGGAGAGGGAATGATATGTCAAGAGTCTTTAAAGGCACTGGGTGTAATCTCACCAGGGAGGAGGAAATAAATGGGTCACTTTATGAGGAGCACCCGAAACTTTCCAGGTGGCTAGGGACCTATTCATAAAGCCGCCTCCTGGAGCATTAAATTGCCTCCCACTGGTTTCTAACCATGTAACCAGGAAACTTAATTGCCTATCAAGAAAACACAAGTCTCTCCTGTTTTCACAAACAGGCTAAGGCCATTATTTTCATCTTGGATTTCAAGAAATCTTAAGCATCTAAGTGTAAAATGAATACAATTTCTGTGCAGGTTTTAAAAAACACCCTTAGAGTTAAACCTTTCTCTGCTTGAGATGGTCTCAGTTAAGTTCTTTTCGATACTTTGGCCCTCAGAATTTCAGCATTTCACAAGTACCTTCACTGTTGCAAGAAAAATCTGGGGGATAAAAGAGACAGTCAGGGAAGCGTCCACGGGGAACCTTTGGATCACAGCTGTGTTTGTCTTTAAAGCTAGGAGTTGAACTAAATTTTTAAAGTTCACTGCAAAATTCATCCACATTCCTTTCTTCAGAAGAGCACATACACGATTTCTGTAGTTTAAAATGAGTTTACGAAGGCAAATGACAATTCTACGCCAAGTTGAACACTGAAGGAAGTCTTGAGGAAGCGGCCGGGGAAATGGCACCAGATTCTTGGGCCTGCCTCCATTCAGTATTTCTCAAGGTTGGAGAACAGGGAGGCATTAGATATAATCCCCTCCCCGCCTATCCAGGTAACTGCTTCGGCTCTTGGCCTTGTGCTGTTAACAGAAGACGGTGGCCCCCAGGAGAACAGAAAGTCATCTTCTACCCCTTCCCTCCTCCACAGGGAAGTGGACTTCCTAACAGGGACTTGGCAACAATGCCTCCGTTTCTGGTGTTTTTACAGTATATTCTAGCCTTTCTCTTTTCAGGGAGGAAGGTATCTCCCTACTTCACAATCTCAGCCCAACCTCTGATTAATCCTTTTGTTTTCCGAATGTGGCTAAGAAAGCTAGAACAAGGCTAATTGTAAAAGAGAACAATTAACCCCATTTTGCAAATGAAGGAGGAAGAATCCTTTCAATTAAGTCGTCTGTTCCAAGTTACAGGTTTTATGGATGGCGAACCTGGGAATTAAAGACAGGTGTTGACATCTACTATAAAATTTAGAAAATAAGAGTGGTTTTAATCTAGTTGTCAGAAATCATTTTTTCTGGGTACAGTGACATCATAAGGAAATCTATTATTTGGTCTCTTTCCCTAGTCTTTGACACAGAGCTCCTAAAACTCTAGTAATTTCCTGAGTGACAGGGGTGACAGGAACATCTTTTTTCAGAATATTCAGTCTGAGCCTCTGGTTCCTGCCACAGGAGCTTCTAGGACCCCTGAAGCGATAAAGTGTTGTCTTTGGTACACTCTCCCAGTGACTCTTGGAGGATGGTTCAAACCCAGTGATTAGAGGTTTGGAATTTTTAGTTCCACCCTCCTGAGAGGGGAGAGGGACTGGAGATTGAGTTCAGTCACCAAAGGCCGGGGATTTAATCCGTTGTGCCTACCTAATGGAACCTCCCCATAAAAAAAATGCTCACAGTGGGGTTCAGACAGGTTCACGGTTGGGGAACACAGTGGGGTGCCAGGAGAGCACAGACAGAGCGGACATCCCAGTGCCCCATCCCTTCCCCTACGCCTTGCCCCATGTGTCACTGCCATCTGGCTATTCCTGGGTTATATCCCTTAGAATATGTTGCTAACAGTAAGTAAAGCACTGATCTGAATTCCGTGCGTTGTTCTACTAAATTATCAAACCCAAGAAGGGGGTCGTGGGAACCTCTGATGCATGGCTGGTTGGTCAGAAGGAAAAAATGTGAGTGAAAATCTGAGACTTGGGATGGGTGGCTGAAATGGGGGGGCAGTCTGGTAGGACGGAGCCTCAATCTGTAGGGCTTATGCTAATGATGGGGAGTGTCATAATCATCAAATGTGAGGGGGAAAAAAATCCTCACATTTGGTGTCAGAATATGGAGAGTAGAGTCACACAGACCACAGCTATAAATCAGCAAAGACAGCATACAGAACTGAAATTCAGCACCTGATCCAAACCCAGGATCAATGCTTTTGGATCAACTGTAGCATCCACTCGATGTGGAGCTTAGATCAACCAAGCTGAGAGCCAAGAAGGGCCAGAAATTCTCTGGAGTTGCAGGTACTCAATTCTTATTTAGGCAAGCAGTGAAACACGCTGAAGCTCTTCATGACGAGTTGGATTATTAATACAACCCCAAAGGCAAAGCCTACGGAGTTAATGGAAGAAACCATAAACGAAGCACGTTTGAAAGGATACCACAGAACTTTGTGCAAAGATTTGCCAAGTGGTCTGATCACCCCACAAATGCCAACTGTGACATAATCTTGACTTTTTAGAAGAGAGGTAAAATAGTATGTTTCCATTTTGCATCTCCATACTTGCATTTTGGCATTTTTGCTTCCCACATCCTCCAACTGGCTGCACCACGCTCAAAGACACGTACCTTCATATCTCTTTTAATTTCCCCCTCTCCTCATACTCCAGCTAACCACAGCGCCTTGACCTACTGGAAACATTAATGCGAGGAAACCCAAAACAATGCTTATAAAAACCCAAATGCAATTAAACTGATCAGTGGATGAACATCATGTGCGTGCATGTTTCTAAGGGGAAGACCCGGGCTACTATCTGCCCCCACAGGGTAGACGTCTGTGAGGCCAGAAAGGTAAGTAACCCCTACGTCGTTAAATAATGCGCTATTATGCATTTGTCTGAAAAACATTTACGTTTTCGTGATGGGTTTTGATTTTCAAGGATGAAATGAAAACAGATGTCATCATATAAATGTGTACATGCAACCTATCCCGGAAAGAAACAGGACATCCCAGTGCTGTAGGGTTTGACAGTATCCGATGAAGAGCCCTTCCGACTTTGAAGGCAGTCCCGAAGCAGGGCTCTGCGGTGGAGGGAATCCGGGTGATGAATGTGGATTCAGGGGCACAGGACAGCTTTCAAGCTAACGCCTTTACTACATATTTCGTAATTTTCTGTTTAACTTAATTCAATTAAAAACAGAAAGCACTAGTGTCTCTGGTTCCATATCGCCTGCTGGTCTTTAGATCCGTCTATCAAGATTGGTACAGATTCAAAGCAAGGTAAGGCGGTCACATTAAGAGGTTTTACGGAAATAGTGTGCAAATCAGTCAGCAGAGTCTGTAGGATTTTGTCCAATGAATGCTAATTCTCCTGTTTTCCTTTCCATCTGTTTGTTACTGGGTCTGTCCTTAAAAGCTCTTAAGTTAGGGGCGCCTGGGTGGCTCAGTCGGTTAAGCATCTGACTCTTGGTTTCGGCTCAGGACATGATCTCATGCTTTCGTGAGTCTGAGCCCCACCTCGGGCTCTGTGCTGGCAGTGTGGAGCCTGCTTGGGATTCTCTCTCTCTCCCTCTCTCTCTGCCCCTCCTCCACTTGTACTATCTCTGTCTCTCTCAGGATAAATAAATAAAATTTAAAAAAAAAATTTTTTAAAAAAGCTCTCAAGTTAATGAGTCTCCTTGTGCCCACCAATTTTACAAATTGCAACTAAAAATAAATCAATGATGAATGGATGAATAGTAAATATGTAAGGTTTAAGATAATTACTTATATATCTCAAAGGTGATTTTCAACCTAGCAGTCTTTTAACTTTTAAGTACATTCATATCAGCTTTACAAAGTCTGTATTATACTGAAAGCTTGAGGATAGAATGCCTCAAACATCTTGGGACTCTTCTGTCTCAGGTCCTTCACATATGAAGAACTAGGCAAATGGTTTTTAACTTATTTCCTGTCCCTTATATTGAGGTGCAGATGTACCAGATTTACCTTGGCATGTGGATGCATGCTGTCTGCATATATTCTATAAATGCTCATATCTCTTTTTGGACCCGAAGCGATTAGCAGAAAATGAAGAGTTGTAGGGAGAAGGGCAGTTTTGCAAGGTTACAGGAAAACTTTTTAAAATGGCCAAGTTAAACGCCTCTGTTTCGCACTCATGAATTTCTGTCCTTGATTTTCTCCAATTATTTTGCTGCTTCTTATTGGATATTTATTTCCCTGCTGTTAGAATTCACTAAACAGCACTGAGCAAAATCTCCACCTAGGGACAAAACCATGTTCCTTGATGATAAATCTCACAAGCCGTTACATTAATGCCCTACCAAGGAATTCTATGAGGCAGTTTTCCGGAATCTCAGGAAATTTAACATTTGGCTGAACTAATCAGAAATGAGAAAGGAAAGAGTGTTGGTGCTAAAGGAACTTCTTACCCCTCAGCTGAATGTTGGAAGTCTGAATGTGAATGTGAGGCATCCGATATAAGCATGAAATTAATTTTAGCGCACAGAAGATGACTGCAATTGTGAGACACTGGAAAACACCACCACCACCACCACAAACACACAACACCAGGGGCACACAGACAAGACAGATCTACACGAAAACATTTCCTCATTCTCACTTCCATGTAGAAAATGCTTCAAAGTCCTCTGTGGTCAAGATGATAATTAGAACGCTGTCTAATGGAAGATCTGGAATAAGTATCTGTAAAGACACCGAGAATCTCTGAATTATAAAGAAAGCTTTTGTTATTTGGCTCCCATGTTTAACACATTTCAATTATTACTAATTAGGAATTCCTAAGTTTTTTCAGACCTCAGCCTACCATGTTTATTTTAAACAGAAATTCTGATCTAGCCTTTAGTTTAACTGTACGGGGGCCTGCTAAAGGCTAACTGGTCTGCATATTGAAGAGAATGATGGACAGTAAGGCAACAGCTTCGTCTTCTCTCCGTCTGTGAAGTGGAATCCTGACAGTTACAAAAAGGAAGGCTCAGATCACATTCAGCTCATCATTCATGAGGCAGTAAGGTGACTGAATATGAGCTCTGATAAAGTAAGAAGTGAGAAGCATAGGTAGAGAGATCTGGTGGTCAAATGATAATTCAGTTTTAAGTTGTACTTAAGTTTGGTAGTGATCGAAGAGTGGCGGAAGGCTGACCATGTGTGATGCAACTCTGGAGAGGAATTTAACAATTCTAGGGGAAAGAGAAAGGGTGCAACTCCTTGATTTTCCAAGGAAACTTTAAGAAAAGAGTTAAAATGAAAGGGGCTGGTCCTTAGAAGAGTCACTCGCCCTCTACAGATTAATAGTTTATCCTGAGTGCAAAGACCAAACTATTCCTGAGGAAATACAACTGTTTTATCTCCTGTGATGTTGGAAGTATTTGGACATGGCAAA
The DNA here is from genome assembly GCF_007474595.2 of Lynx canadensis. Taxonomy (NCBI): domain Eukaryota; kingdom Metazoa; phylum Chordata; class Mammalia; order Carnivora; family Felidae; genus Lynx; species Lynx canadensis. The sequence continues at coordinate 140,482,381 of NC_044311.2, forward strand.
ATTCTAAGTATAATTCCAATGCACTTTTAGATTAGCCATTTACGGTATTGGCCAGCAGGCACATAATTAATTAAAAAGGAAATTTTAGAACATAAAGCACACACAGCCATGGGGACTCACAAATGAAATTCATAGTACGGCAAGGAATTCTAGCTGCATGAAAACATCATCAAAACATCATCAGATAACACTTCCAAGCTTGGGCTCAAAATTATAGATAAAAATACACATTAAATATGAGCCTCAAAGATGAAAACAATCCATGTTGTTTCAGATTCCCATGTGCCAAGGCCAGGACGGGCACAGTACGGTCAGGGTTAAGGGGATAATTATTTTGAAGGTGCTATCAGCTATAGAATCCACAGAAAAAACACTGACTAATTCATTTCCTATATTCAACTAACATTTACTGAATACTTCATCTTTTCCAGGCACTGTGTTAAGCATGAGGGAGATCTCAGAAAAATGTATTTATGGCTCCAATACAAGATGCCACCTTCCTTGGACAGTAACCGGCATGCTCCTGATTTGTCTTTTAACAGGAATACAGAAAAGTCCTTAAAAGGGGACTTAGAATTTTCTTGCATTTTTTCTGAAGTGCAGAGCCAGGTCTAGTTATATATTAAAATAAACACGTGAAATAAAATTTAAGTTAAGATGCTCATTAACTTAAACATGGCAGGTGATGGGGGTGCCTGGGTGGCTCAGTCTGTTCAGTGTCTGACTTTGGCTTAGGTCATGATCTCACAGTTAGTAGGTTTGAGCCCTGCATTGGGATCTGTGCTGACAGCTCAGAGCCCGGTGCTTGCTTTGTATTATGTGTCTCCCTCTCTCTCTGCCCCTCCCCGACTCATGCTGTCTCTCAAAATAAATAAATGTTAAACAATTTTTTATTTTTATTTTTAATTTAAAATTTAATTTTTAATTAAAATTTAATTTTTAATTAAAATTTTCTTTAGTGTTTATTTATTACTGACAGAGAAGAGAGAGAGAGAGAGAGAGAGAGAGAGAGAGAGAGAAGGTGGGGAGGGACAGAGACAGAGAGGGAGACACAGAATCCGAAGCAAGCTCCAGGCTCTGAGCTGTCAGCACAGAGCCTGATGTGGGGCTCAAACTCAACGAGCCATGAGATCATGACCTGAGCTGAAGTCAGACACCAACCAACTGAGCCACCCAGGCGCCCCTAAAAAAGAATTTTTTTTTTTAAATGGCAGGTGATAGCAAGATTGCAGCCCCATGACTATCCAGCCCCAGTTTTTATTACATGGGAGAGTTTTATGCATTTCTAGGGAAGAATTCAATAGACTTCTTGGATCAATCAACAACAATCTGATTTTTTTGACAGTAAAATAGCCCCTAATCCAGTCTTTAATTTTTATTTCAAATTAACATGATGTTTAATTCTGCATGAAGAGATCAACAGGCCCAGAATGAATACGATTGTGACCAGTCTGAAAGTATCCCCTTTGGTAATACAGGAAGCTTTGGCAAATACTCTTCTCATCACCATGTTTCCTGTGATGGCAGATGGGACAGAACTGAAAATTCTGAAATGTGCTTTGGTGCAGGACTCCATTCAGTCCCCATCTTATTTTTAGCTCCATCAATGACCACACTGCAAAGACCCTACTTCAGAGACCGGACTTTCAGCTGGAACATTCCAGTAAACTGTCAGTGATTGAGATTCTGGTCTCAACACCCACACCCAGCCCTGCTCTGGCGAACGATCCTAACGGCCCTGACTCCAAAATCAAGTACTCTAGAAAAAGAGAGTAACCAAGGAACTTCTTCTCCAAACGCATGTAAACAGGATTTTACCGAACAGTGCTAGGACAGAGACTGTTTTTCTGAATAGAACATGAAAATGCTAATGTGATATTCTTTTTCAAAAGCTTTTTGTTCAGAGAGGAAGTGTGGTCTAGTAAGAAGGCACTCCAGTGGTCGGCTGTGACAGCTCCACCCTGTCCATGAACCAGTGTGGTGGTGTCACCCCGGACCAGACACTCAATCTCAGTGATGTCACTGGTAGAACAAGGTCAATTCAATCTCACTATCTATACAAGAGTACTGGAAGCTCTTCTATGGTTCCTCAGAGCTTTCTGGGCTGTAACTTTAGCATCAAAGGAAAAATCAAAATGAGGAGAATCAGTGTAAGTGGGAGACTTTTTGGTTTAGTCACATCATACATGCCAACTGCTGCTTTCGGCCAAGATGGAGTAATGAGAACCAGATTTACCCGACCACCTATAACAACCAAAATATGGACAAAATATACAGAACTATGCTTCTAAAAGACATCTGACATCAGGTGAAGGACAGTGAACACTGAGAAAGGGGACATGAAGGAGGTGAGCTCTAGAACTGCAGGAGTGCTGGGGAGGACTGAGTTGCTCAGAGAACCCAGAGAACCCACAGGGACATTACCCTATGCAAAAAGTAGCTGACTCATGATCAAAGCATGCAAGTGAAAGAATCCAGCTGAGACCATGGGGGAAAAAAAACACCCAAAAAGATTAGCGGCAACAGCGCCTGGTGTTCACACCGGGTCAGGGATAGCACCTATTCCCACCATCCAGATGGGAAAGCTCAGTGTTCACAGTAGATTACTCAGAAGAATCTTACCTCTGTATTGCTGAATGAGCCATAAGCTGATAACTTGCCCTGAACCCACCTAACAAGTCTTAAAAGCAAAACCCAAAAGGATCAAACCGTTTCTGAGTACTTTAACATTACAGAACAAAGCTCAAGAACAGAGGTATACAGGGGCACCTGGGTGGCTTAGTCGGTTTAGTATCTGACTTCAGCTCAGGTCACGATCTCGTGGTTTGTGAGTTTGAGCACCATGTCGGGCTCGAGCACCAAGCCCGGGGCCTGCTTCAGATCCTGTGTCTCCCCCTCTCTCTACCACTCCCCGGCTTGCACTCTGTCTCTGTCTCTTTCTCCAAAAATGAATAAACATTAAAAAATATATATATATAAAAAATAGAGGTGTACAAAAGTACCCAGCACTCAACAAAGTCAAGTTCACGATGTCTGACAGCCAATAAAAAACTACTAGGTATGAAATGATGAAGGAAAATACTACATATAATGAAAACAATCAACAAAATCAATCAAAATTGACCCAAAGCTGATATTAGAGGTAGCAACCAAAGATATTAAAAGTAACTATAAATGCATTCCAAAAGTTTAAAAACTTAGGTGAAGAAATGAGAGATATGAAAATAACAAACAAAAGCCAGACTAAACTTCTAGATGTGAAAGCTACAATGTGGGAGACAAAAAACAGCCATATGGGATAAATAGCTGACTGAAATACACATGGCACATCATAATCAAATTGCTCAAAACTGGTGATAAAGAGAAAATCCTCAGAGTGGCCAGATTGAAAAAAAAAAAGATATATTATTTACAGAGATAAAGAAAAGGGTATTAGCATTCTTGTTGGAAACCATGCAAATAAGACAATGGAACATCATCATTAAAGTAGCTGCAGAAAACTTCTACTTATAATTCTATACCCAGCAAAAATGTCTTTCAAAAACAAAAGTGAAATAGAGATCTTTCCAGGTATACCCAAGCAAAAGAATTCTTCACCAATCTACATGCATTAAAAGAAACTTTCAAGGAAGTCCTCTGAGTAGAACGAAGATAATTCCAGATGGATCTATGCAAGGATTAAGGAGCACCAGAAATGGTAACTATCTAGATAACTATTTTTCTTATTATGTAACTCTTTAAAAGATAATTCATTGTTTAAAAGAAAACTAACAATAATGTAGTATGGAAAAAGTATGGCAACAACAGACCAAAGATTGGGAAAGGGGAAATGGAAGAATCTGATGAGGTTCCTGTAATGTACATGAAGTGGCATAGTATCACTTGTGCTGGTATAATATTGGGAAGTGTTAGAAACATTTTCTAAAACTCTGAGGCAAACACTAAAATAACAAAAGAAAGAGTTACAGTTCTAAAAACCCTACAATGGGCATATAAGAAAACCATAAAAAAATATCTTATTAGTCCAAAAGTTGGCAGAAAAAAGAATAGAAAGGGAACAAAGAATAGATGAAACAAATAGGAGATGCAGCAAGACGACAGATTTAGGCATAACTGTATCAATAACTTCATTACATGGTGTTCACAATTTTAAAAGGCAAGATTCAACTGTATGCTGCCTATAAGAAATGCACTTCAACTGTAAAGACAGGTTCCACGAGGATGGAAAAATGATATGCTATGATAACATTGATCAGAAGAAAGCTGAAATACCTTTAATATCAGACACAGTAACTTCACAGCAAAACATAGTACCAGGGATAAAGAGGTCATGTCATAATGATAATGGGGGGGGGGGTGCGAAGGAGGACGTAAGAGCTCTGGATGTTTCTGCGCCTAAAAACAAAGCCTCAAAAATATAAAAAGCAGAAGCTGATAGCATCACATGAGAAAATAGCAGAGATTTTAATGTCGCTCACTCAGTAACGGATAAACTAACGGACATAGTACACACACACTCCCGCTCAGAATGTTCCTTATGTCCAAAGTAAACTCTCCCATGAAGCCTCACTGAGGAGATCTGCTTACATTGCTCAGGAAGCCTTTCTGGGCATTTATTGCTGAAAACCTCAAACAAGGCCTCTTCTCTGTGGACACCATGACTGATGAGGGTTTCCCACCAGAGAATATGACTGCTTCCCTCAGCAGGAAACTTGAGTTCTAGTTCCTCAAAATCCTGACAGAAATCCTAACAGCCCGACCACGCCCCAACTCTTCTTAACCCTCAGTTATTTGTCATTAGATGGTTACATAGAAAGTCCTGTCAACTTTTGCGGTTTCCTGACTTCGGCTGTCACTGACACGTTTCCTGACGTGTCACCGTCCCAGGCACATTAACTGGGGTCAGGTCTTGCGCGTCGAGTCCCCGGGAAGCCTGCCTGACGGCTCTGTGGAAAGGCGTGAGTGTCTATTGCGCTGAGATGACCCTGTGCGGGCGGCTCCCCTGTGACCCCATAACCTTCAAGACAAGGGAACCGAGGCCAAACCTGTACATAATGGTGCTCGTAACAGTTCCCAGATTTCCTTCCGGTGGCCTTCAGCAACCCCCGTGCCCCCACGCCTCCTGTTTGTGTTGGGCCCCGAAGCGAGTTGTGAAGGGAGGCCTCGCCAGACCTACCCGAGGGGGCACAGCCTGCAGGGCAGTGATGTAATTCTCCAGAGCCAGGCGACGGCGGTCATTGAGCATGGCTTCCACTCGGGCCATGTGCGTCTCCACCAGCTGCTGCCTCTCGTTGGCTGCTTCCTGCTCCAGGGACTCCACTTTCTCCTGGAAATGCTGCCGTTGCAAACACGTGCACACATCAACACGGGACCGGACGTGCAGCATGGGGCTTCCCAAGGGGGTATCCTACTCCATTTGACTCCAAGATTTACAGTCCTCCCAACATTGTGACTAATTCGGCATGCTCTATGGGTTGCCTCCCTTTCCTGCACCCCATCCTCAATCCTGATTTCTCACTGTAAATCATTCTTCTCTATGGCCCCCGAAGACTGACTGGACGAGCCGTAGCACAGGCTAAATTTCTGTTACTTTTAAAACTCGAAATTACGTTGCAAACCAAGAAAAACCAACCAAAACAACTCCGCTCTTCCTCAACGTATTTTAATAGGAAAGTGACCACGAGGATCTTACAATTTGCTTAAGGCAGCTGTGAGAGGAGTTCCTGTCGCAAAAGTCTAATCATGGCGTGTGATTTGTGCCAGGGGAAGAGGTAAAGGAAGAATCTGGCAACCAAAAGCAGAATGCAAGGAACAATAGGGGTTTTATGGCAATGAATTAAAACTTGAGCTAATTAAGAACAAATACAAGGAAGAGCTGAAGAAACTGAATTCCTGGACAATGATGAACAATAGTCCAAATTAGTGGGAATGTGAACAATCACCCTGGGGGTTCTAGAGGTGCTAGCCCATGCTGCCCGGTGGAGAACCCGCCTGGGTTTTACCTGGATGACTGCCTTCTTGTCCGCTTTAGGCAAGTTCTTTGCTTGCCTCTCTGCCTCTTCCCATTCTCGCATGACCTACAAGATGAGAAAACATTTCAATTTAAAACCCTCAGTTCTTTTCTCAAAGATCTATTCTTTCTGTATTCGACACTGTAAACATTAAGAAAATTATCGCATTCCAGTCCTATCTCCAAACTGTTTGACCTCCCACTAAGAAGTGTATCATTTCTCATAGCAGTATATTACACAGCAATGTTCACGTTCATCGAAGGAATATGGCCCTTTGAAACAAAGGTAGTCTTTTTTTCTTTTCCTGAGAAGTGGCTGCAAGTCATTTTGTTTGACGTGCACAAATGTCAACGATCCATAAAGGGCATATAGATATGTATTTTTTTTTTTCTTGCAGGCTCTGCACTGTCAGCACAGAGCCTGACATGGGACTCTATCTCTCGAACTGTGAAATCATGACCTGAGCCGAGATTAAGAGTTAAGATGCTTAAACGACTGAGCCACCCAGACGCCTCTATATATATTTCTTGAACAAGGATTTCCAACATTAAATTGAATACTTTAGTTTTAGTTTTTTGTGAAAGCGAGTTACAAAATTTCCAACTGTGTATTTTTAAACAGTAAATGGGGTGGGGGGTGGGGGAGTGGGGAAGGCATGAATATTTATTTATTTTTTAAATTTTTTTAAATGTTTATTTATTTTTGAGACAGAGAGAGACAGAGCATGAATGGGGGAGGGTCAGAGAGAGGGAGACACAGAATCTGAAACAGGCTCTAGGCCCTGAGCTGTCAGCACAGAGCCCGACGCGGGGCTCGAACTCACGGACCGCGAGATCATGACCTGAGCCGAAGTCGGCCGCTTAACCGACTAAGCCACCCAGGCGCCCCAAGGCATGAATATTTAACGGATGTGTATACATGCCATGAACACACTCCCCAAAAGAAGTACATAATGGAGGAAGAAAAAGAAGAATTCTATTGTCAGAAATCGTCAGGTCCGCCCCACTGATGGTAGGTAAGGGGGGCCTTTGCTCGCCAAACCCCATCATGAACAGCAAAGAAGACCCTATATACCTCCAGAAATTCCAAGAGAGTACACATTATAATGTTCCGAATGTAGCAAAACGTATTCTTAGCAAGTACTGCTAATTTAGTAACCAGGCTAATCTGCTCTGTAGGAGAAGAACACTTGTTCTTCTCATCCTCGAAGTCCACCCAGGGTTACGCCGAGAGAGGTTCATTCATTGGCCTGAATGCCAAGAAGCCTGCAGCTGCGTGCACGTTGTTGAAATGGAATGAAACTAGATTCTTACCACCTATGGCTGCCTTTCCTTTCCCAGTGTACTATACTCTGTCAGGCAGAGCTTTTTTAAGTGCAACTCATACCGGAACTAGGTAGAATAAAGAATAGAAAGATCAAGTAAGCAAAATAATGGTCTGTTGGCAGATATGTACTTACATACTTTGTAGATACACAAAGCACAAAAGAACCTAATATCTGCACTATCAAAGCCTGTTATTTATAGGTATTTATCCCTAAAGAACTGATTTTTTTTTTTCTGACATCCTTCAAGATCAGAAAAAGAGTGAGAGAGAGAGAGAGAGACTTAGGATAAAAACTATTGACAGAGAACTTCTATGAGATAGCACCATATCAAATCACCATGTAGGTTTTTATGTAGGTATTTTATTAGCTACTAGCATTAATTTGTTATATAGGATACAAGACTAGCTTCCTTGTGTTGTTTTTATGAAATTATGGAGAAAACAGAATGGAGTGAATTTTCTATTATACTTGAAGAACATGTAAAAAATAACCTAAACAGGTCACAACAAAATTGGAACCAATGTCCTACTGTTATGAATATGAACAGAACACAAAAGAACACGTGGTCCCAGATGCTTTGGTGTCTCTAAGAGTTAATAAAGGGCACCTGTAGGGAGGGGGCTACGAAGACCACCTCTGCTTTATGGAGGAGATATGGCTTGCAAAAAAAAATATTTCAATTTCCTGCTTTGAGAATGTTCACGGTGGCGGTGCTCTACCATGAACTCTTACGGCAAGGAATCTCAAAATTCGTCTGAGAGAGAAACCAAGGGGCTTATTGGAATGCGAAGACTGATTTCCTGTATTACCTTTACATTTCTGCCATCTCACCTAGTACATTCCGAACCTGGTCTGTAAACCTTAAGCTTGGGAAATACATGGAATAATTAAAGAGACTGATTTGGCTGATGCATTGAAAATAAACACTACTACAAAATGAAATTGAATTTTGACTTTCAGAGCAATTTAACCATATCCTGTACCCTCCCAAAGAAAACAATTCACTCAAACCATCACCCTAGGCCTATTTAATGCAAGATAAACACACACCACAGGCTCAATCTCTCTCCTGGAACAGCGGCTTCCACTGCAATGCTCCAATGACAAACATTACTGTACATTTGCTACATGGCAGATCTTGTATTAAGAGCTTCATAAAGCCTATCTTGCTTAACTGATGACTTAAGGAGTCCATGAGATGAGTCATGGCGATCTCTATTTTATGGATCAGGTTAAGCTAGCTGCTGGAGGTCACGGAGGAAAAAAAAAATGGAGAAGGAAGGATATACACCAAGATCATTGTAGCTCTAAAGACCGTGCTTTTATCTTCCATGGCCCAATGTGCCATTAAAAAATACAAAAATTACATATACATTATATATATGTATATATATATATAACTTATATAAATGAAAAAAAAAATGGAGAAGGAAGGATATACACCAAGATCATTGTAGCTCTAAAGACCGTGCTTTTATCTTCCATGGCCCAATGTGCCATTAAAAAATACAAAAATTACATATACATTATATATATGTATATATATATAACTTATATAAATTATGTGTTTATATATCCACATAAATAATATATAAATGTTATACATGTATATTTATAAATATACATAAATATATATAAAATATATAATATTTATATAATAACATAAAACAAAGGCAAATTCAATAGGTGAGCTAAGTTTCTTTTTATTTGGTGACAGGAAAAGGATTGTTCCTAAGATGTTGATGCTTATCTTAAAAATAATAAATTTAGAGAAATGTCAACTTTCATTTTGAAAAATTTCATTTTAATGATATAGTAAAACTACTAAATAAGTAATATATATAATTATTACATGATATATATATATAGAATAAAAAGCATTCATAGACTATTCAGAATCTTAGATTTGCTAGACCCTATTCAACAGCAATCTATAAGTTTAGTTATCATGAGCCCCAGCAACCAAATACCAAAAAAAAAAACCCTCCAAAATGTCTGTTTTCATAAGAAAACAAATAGTAACAAAAATTACAAAAAAATTCAATTAGAAGTCTCAGGTTCCTCCATATAGTCTTATGAAGCAATTTTCCACTGCATGAACAAAAGTTATCAGTTATCATTGGATTTATGGATCTTCAAAGACTTAGTTATTTTATGTAGAAAAAATGGCAACTAGTACATAGATAGAGATTTAAGAGGCAGGCAAGTTCAAAGTCAAACAGTCCCCAGAATTCAGGACCACAGATTATGAAGATAAATGTTAATCTCAGGCATCTCGCTTTCCTACGACCACTGGAATTAGCAGACCAATGCACTCTCTGCTCTAGCATAACATCTCTCATATCTTATATAACATCATATATATATATATATATATATATATATATATTTATCTTATATCTTATATAGCATCTCATATCTCAGATATAACTAATAACTAAGAGATGAGGAAACTCTGTAAAGATTTATATGGACTAAGTCATGGGTTAAATAGATTTGCTAAAATAAAATTAAGTTGCTATTCTAGGAGAGATCTGGAGTATCTGAAACTGACATATGTATCAAAAAAATCACTAATAAATCACTCAGTACTGGAAAAGCCAAGCCAAGCCAAGCTTTCAGTGTTTATTTTTGTTATTATTCTTTTTTGGACTTCATTGTGCCTGAAATGATTTTGAGACTAGCAAGAAGGCTCTGAAAGCTTCAGAAGCAAAAAGTGTGACAGGATTTAAGCTTAAAAGGTGTTATTTCAGAGGTAATAAATACAACTCCAAGTCATCCTATGCTTTCTTAACAGTGATTATATACCAGCCTGCGTTTTTTCCTAATGAAAAGTCCTGTTTTTCAGAGGGACTGCCTTCGGGTGAAACCTCAGTATTCCATTCTACCTAGCTTTCTAGTTCAACTTGCTTTTATGTTTTCATCATGGCCAACAACTACAATTGCACGTTACATTCCAGATTCAAAGAATTTTAACTCTCCTCCCACTTGTTATTATTCCAAAAAGGATCCAAGTGTTATGGTCATTCCTCTTAAAAACAAAACAAAACAAAACAAACAAAAAACCCCAACTAATTGTGTTGTGTCTTCTAGATCCATTAGCAGTTCTGTTTTAAAATGTAGGGTTTTTTTTTTTTTTTTTTTTTGGTTGGGATGAGCACTGGGTGTTGTATGGAAACCAATTTGACAATAAATTTCATAAAAAATAAAATAAAATAAAAAATATAGGTTTTTTTTTTTTTTTTTTAAATATTCAAGTATGTTGAGGTCAACAGATCAGGAGAAAAATGCCATTGAAAAAAGACTGTTACTCACACACAGTTCCCAAGAGGAGGCGACATGCCATGTCATTGAGGGGAGGAGGGCGGGGAAGCACCAGGGTGGGTCAGGAGGTAGAGGGCATGAGGGAAAATGTAGCCAGGAGTCTGGGTTCCTTGAGAAGGAATGGGTGAGTCAGGGTAAGCAGGCTTAGATTCGGCTAGTTTGAACAGTTTTGGTAGGTTCTGGGGTACAGGGGCTCTCCCTAGATGTCTGGTACCTAGACTTGGGGTGAGGAGGTAGATAGTGGGTCAGAGTGTAAGAGCCTGAAGAAGGTAGTTGGGGGATATGGGCTTTGAAGTGGTTGGTTTGACGATGGAAGGTGTGCCCAAAGGCTAGTCATTTGCTACCTCTAGAACTGGCTAACTCTTGGAGGGGGAGGTCTCCCTACAGTTAGTAAGGCCGCACATGTCAAAACACCATGATTAATGCTGTTACTAAAGACTTATTGTGGTCTTAGAAAACATACAGCAGACTAATTAATGAATCCTATTTAATGTCTATTATGAAAACTTACAAGTATTTCTGCTAAACAGTACAAGAATTAGTAATACCTTCCTATATTTACCACAGAATGTTAACACCAAATAAGGGAATGGTTGACTTTAACCTGAGAGCTTTCCTCATTTACTCACTTATGGTTCCTTAAATCTGACTCTTCGTTATGTTTTATTCACACTCTAAATTGTGGACGCAAGTTGGCCAGTGATTGGCAAGTAAGTGCTGATACATATTTGTTGAATAAATGAATGAATGAATGAATGAACGAAGAATCTGAGAAAGGGCTAAAATTAATATTATCTATCTCTAATAAATACAACATCTAGCACCTGGTATAGGCATCATAAATTGATATTACATGTAAATCAGTTTTTAACAAATTATTTTTTAATTTGTTTCATAAAGAATCTGCCAAAAAAAAAAACCCGAACAAACAAACAAACAAAACCAGTGTTTGCCGCACAGTGTACTGAAAAGAGCACTATATCAGGAGCAAGAAAGGCTCCAGTTCCAAATGCCTGTCTCTCGCGTTACTTATATTGCGTTCTTCTAGAGTGCGAAGTCACACTCTTGAACCACACTGCATTATCTATCATTGATGAAACAAGATGGTATGATCGTTACGGTTCACTTTGCTTTTACGTTCCTGTGGTTCTATGAAGTTGCTTTGTAAGACATGTTAGGTTCAAAGTTATAATAATTTGGCAACTAATAAAAAAATACTCATCTTGACTACAGATCATTTTAAGGGAGTTTAATGGACAACACCATAGTTACGGGTCCGCATACACCCGGGTAATGAAACCAGAGGGAATGTTGTAGACGTAACCGAATCTGTGCTTACAAAATCCTGCTATCCTTAGTGTCAATGGATCTCTCCTAGGTGGCATGCTCAAAGAAGATTCTAAAAACCCCAAACGGGTACCCTCAGAGCAAACATTTAAAACTAAGACTTTACGCCTTTAAAGAGCTGGATAAAATTAAAGACCCCTCCCATTCCTAGGCATTCATCAGCCATAGGGTCCCTGGGGAGACTCTGAGGCAGGGGCAAGGCCAGACTTCCCCTTTATTGTAGACTCCAGGACGGAAAAGTCACATTACCTGGGACATTCTCTCGCGGTGCTTGGCCTCCAGCCTCTCTTTGGCTTTCTGGAAATGGGCATGTTCATTCTCATCTCCGGGTGTCTCAAGATATTTGTCGACGGCATCAGGTGTGCTGGCTGCTGTTGTAGGAACTAGAAGGCAGAAAGAAGGAGGTTTGAGAAGGGAAACGGTATCCAATCATTTCAAAGAAAGCCATTTTTTTTTTTCCGTTTACTCCAAAACAAAGACTTTAGTAGAGAAGCACAGACAAGTTAATGCTGTTTAAGAGAACACCATGAGACACTTCCCAGCACAGGACACCTTTCAAGGACAGGGTGAAGGAAAATCTATAAAACAGTCCATTTTGTAAGTGTAGCGTTATATTTACATTTCTTTGCAAAACAAGCGTGCGTAGAGTGAAACCAGTTGGTGTTTAACACATTTTGTCCCAAATCCCGATGCCTTGCAAAATTAACTTTTGTAGTCTTGACAGTAAGATATGTTGTCAATATCACAGCTTAGGATTCCTACAGAAACTGAACAAATCTCCAAGTCTATTGCAGAATAATGGCACCATAGAGTAAAAAGGTAAATTCTACAGCATCTTCAGATAGCTTGATTTCAAAGCCATCTTTTGGTGAGAGTGTTTGAAACACTACCCCAAACCCCATAAACGTCAATAAATGCATTTTCAAAATCACAAAGGGACCTTTCTGCCTTCGCAAAATTTGACAAGAGCCGACCAATTCATTAGAGTTGTCACAAAGAAAGAAAGTGATTTCTACTTTGAATTCAACTAAAACTGCTAAGCAATATTACTGAGTTGCAACATATACTGCTAAATTATGTGGAAACATAAATACCCATAAAATTGAAGAGTATGATAAAACAAAACTATTTTAACTCATGAGCCGAGTGAATTGTAATGCCTAAACAAGCAATTTTCCAAAAGATTAGCAATGATTAGTGGGAATTCAGAGCATTTATGAGCATACTTAAAAAAAAAAAAAAGAGGGGAGCCTGGGTGGCTCAGTCGGTTGGGTGTCCGACTTGGCTCAGGTCATGATCTCGTGGTCCGTGAGTTCGAGCCTTTCGTTGGGCTCTGTGCTGACAGCTCAGGGCCTAGAACCTGCTTCGGGTTCTGTCTCCCTCTCTCTCTGCCCCTGCCCTGCTTGTGCTCCGTCTCTCTCAAAAATAAACATTAAAAAATAATTTAAAAAAGAAACAAAGGAAAAAAAAAAAGACTTTGATTTAAAGAATAGAGTATGTTCAACCAAAACAGTGAAATTAGGTGTTTTCACTATGTTTTTGGGTCAAATCAACTCAAGTGTTTTATTCAAAAGATTATTAAAATATCACCCATGTTCTAGGTACTACTCTTCACTGATTTTATCTAGTTGTTGACTTCTACATTTGAGATATAATATCCCAAAGAGTTAAATGAGAAGTATTTATGGCTAAATCATTTGGAAACTAACTTCTGAGATAAATGTCTTTTATACATGCTTTGAGAAAAAACGCCTGGAATCTCCACAACCCAAAGGCTCCAAGATTTGAACCAAAACCAGAAGGCTTTTTTCGTTACATAATCAAACAATATCTTTAATTTTAAAGAGAAAATATCTGTTCAGATTTCTTCCCCTTTTTCTTTAATCAAGGTTTAAGAATTATTATTAACAACAACAAAAAAAAGAGCAGTTTAGGTGTCTATATAGATGGCTGCTTTTAAGTGGAAGGAAGGAAGTGGGGCATTTTCCTGGAATTATTTTTCAAAACACTTTGTGTTCCCTCTTCGGCTGCCACCAGGGGATTCTGAGTCAATAGGTCTGGGACTGGCACAGGACGTACATATTAAAAAGCATCTGGTCCCATCTTCTGTGTGGGTAGATGAGTGAGAATGTGTTTCAGCAGCGAACGGGGAAAGCGTTGGAATTAGGCACACCTTGATGCTCGTGTTTCTTAGACTGGCTGTGACCCAGGGCAGGTAACGTGAGTCATCTATGTACCAGTTTTTTTTATCTGTCAGCCAGCATGTAGGTGCACTGGGAAAATGAGATGCCACCCCATGTATGTTACACAGCCTGCACCCAGGGTGCCACCCAGGGTCCTTCACGTCAGTGCCCTCAGTCTCTTCCCTGGCATCACATGTAATCCAAATCTTGGAGCGTAAACAAACCATAGAAAAAATGAGCTTTTATTTCACACACAGGACCACCACCCACGGGAAAAGCAGTAGGTAATTTTCTAAAAGATCTTCTGGGGGGCGCCTGGGTGGCTCAGTCGGTTAAGTGTCTGACTTCGACTCAGGTCACAATCTCGCGGTCCGTGAGTGCGAGCCCCGTGTCTGGCTCTGGGCTGATGGCTCAGAGCCTGGAGCCTGTTTCCGATTCTGTGTCTCCCTCTCTCTCTGCCCCTCCCCCGTTCATGCTCTGTCTCTCTCTGTCTCAAAAATAAATAAACGTTAAAAAAATAAAAAAAAAAAAAAAGATCTTCGGTATAACCCACATAAAAGGCCCACAGATTATTGAAAACGAGTCCTTAATTTTTAACACTGAAAATCATTTTCAATTTAAAATCTTTTTTTTTAAAAGGAAATCAAAGGCAAGTATTTTTCTGCATAAATTCAAGCAAATCAATATGCAAGTCTATTTTACTTCATCATTTTCCCCACTTGAAATGGAAGTGATGTTTAGCATGTTAAATTTGCTTCCCATGGTGTTAATCATTTTTTCATCTTTAAACTGGTATGGCTCAAGCGAGAACGAGTTAAAGTTCTTTTCAGCACAGTGCAATCTGGCAGAATGACAAAATTAGGCAAACAGTACTTTTCATTTTGAACACAGGAAAATGTATAAATGTTTGAGGCTATTTTCACTGATCGAGATAGCCATCCGTTAAGTGTCAGAACCACAACTGGGGTGCCTGGGTGGCTCAGTCGGTTGAAAGTCCGAAGCCGGCTCAGCTCACCATCTTACGGTTTGTGGGTTCGAGCCCCGCGTCGGGCTCTGTGCTGACAGCTCAGAGCCCGGAGCAGGTTTCGGATTCTGGGTCTCCCTCTCTCTCTGACCCTCCCCCACTCATGCTCTGTCTCTCTCTCTCTCTGTCAAAAATAAATAAACATTAAAAAAAAAAAAAAGAACCATAGCAGCATCCTCTTTGAAAACTGGAATTATAAAAGTTACTACATAAGTAGGGGAAGTTCTCCATCCAATTTTTATGGTTGGCAAATTTTATGGTTTTCTCCAAGTCTTATGATTTGCAAATATTGTCTACCGTTTTATGGAAAAGGAGATCAACACGAAAATCCGAGTCAGTATAATCGCATTATAGCCTATGTTAAAATGTAGCTTTGCAATATTAAGAATAAAAGAATCATAAAGAAATGAGCATGCAAGGTATATTTAATAGGATTAAGAATATTTCAAGTGTTAAACCTTCTTTTTAGGCACATGGAAATAAATACAAATACTGTATTACTGATTTATTCCATTGAACCCAGTATTTCCCTTCGAGTAAATCCTTGTAAGCGGCTCTTGTTATTTCCTTTGGTTAAGGACTTTAAAGGAAGCAGTCTCTCTTTTAATCTTTAAATCAAACATTGTAGCCATTCACACTAACCTTCCATTTCAATTAGTGTGAGTGAAACATTCCTGTATTCATACCAATGAGCAAACCAGATCACTGTACAGGCAAGGACAGAAGAATGATGGTACATCTTGATATGTGAAAATGAATTTACTATTTCATTATCACTACCCTGCAGCTGGTAGGGAGGAAGGGAAGAATGCTTTTAAGGAGGGGTTTGTACAGAGAGCTCGGCTTCTATTTCTCTAATATTCCCATGTCCTAAAGACATGGTCACACGAGGAACAGCTGATGGTTTGTGATAAAGTCCACAGTAGGCCAGACACAGGATAACGAGGACAGTGGGCAGGGGCAGGAACCCTGTGCCCTTTCAAAAACGTGCTTCCTTTGGGAAAAGAGTGGTTCGAGGAACGACAGGGTATGCTACAGGCCACAAAGGAACGGGAAGCTGTATATCACGGGTCACTTAAAACATAGGTCATTAAAAAATATTTTTTAAGTTTATGTATTGTTAAAAGTTTTTTTTAATGTTTATTCTTGAGAGAGAGAGAGAGAGAGGGAGGGAGGGAGAGAGAGAGAGAGAGAGAGAGACGCAGAGTGTGAGCAGGGGAGGGGCAGAGAGAGAGGGAGACACAGGAATTGGAAGCAGGCTCCAGGCTCTGAACTGTCAGCACAGAGCCGGACGCGGGGCTTGAACTCACAAACTGTGAGATGATGACCTGTGCCGAAGTTGGACGTTCAACCGACTGAGCCACCCAGGCGCATCTATTTATTTTTTGAGAGAGAGACAGAAATAGCATGAGAAGGGGCAGAGACAGGGAGAGAGAGAATCCCAAGCAGGTTCCATGCTGTCAGCACAAAGCCCCGATGTGGGGCTTGATTTCATGAAACTGCAAAATCACGACCTGAGTTGAAACCAGGAGGGGCGCCTGGGTGGTGCAGTCGGTTAAGCGTCCGACTTCAGCCAGGTCACGATCTCGCGGTCCGTGAGTTCGAGCCCCGCGTCGGGCTCTGGGCTGATGGCTCAGAGCCTGGAGCCTGTTTCAAATTCTGTGTCTCCCTCTCTCTCTGCCCCTCGCCCGTTCATGCTCTGTCTCTCTCTGTCCCAAAAATAAATAAACGTTGAAAAAAAAATTTAAAAAAAAAAAAAAAAAAAAAAGAAACCAAGAGTTGGATGCTTAACCGACTGAACCACCCAGGCACGCCAAAACATAGGTCATTTCAACAACGAAGAAAGTGGAAGCAAATTGGACTTAGGACATTTACTTTTGTTGTGGTTTTATATGCTAACATACAGCAGTCTGTGCTGTCCAGAGACCTCTGAGGCTCCTTAAAAATTGAGACACAGGCTCAGATTTCCAAGTTGGCCAAATAATAATAGCCCAGGTTCATTTGCTTCTACTGCGCTAGGTGCTTTCCAGGTGTCCCCATTTAATACGTGGGGAGAATCAAAAATTACCCCATTGCATTTATTGTGCGTTTAACACAGCTCCTCATATCCCCGACCCACAAACAGGTCTGAATTTAAGATTAGGTAAACCATGAAAAGGCTTATAAAGTGAACCATTAGAGCAGAAGAGGGTTAATCCCATGGATACGTCCAGGGCACTGGAAAGTATTTGCTTTTGTTATTGAACGACAATTGGCGAAAAATATGCTTTGCTAAGTTATCTGCAGACCCGTTTTCTAGCAAACAGCCGTTCCTGCCTTGAATGTTATCTGGCAAATGACCTCCAACCAACGTTCAGCAGAAGTAGGGTTATGAGACTGGGGTTAGGTGTGTGAAGCTGGATGATCTTTTAGCCTTCGGACCCTGCTCTGTCGTGCTCATTCATGCCTTCTGCAAGCAAGCTCGCTGGATATATTCCCCTTTCATGGAAAACTGGACTTAAAATTCAGGGTTAAACGCCTTTAGCTCTGGGTTTTGACCTCTAGCCGCCGAATCATTAGCAGCACATGGCACCGTCCTATGCGTGGGCTTCCAAACTGTCAAATGACCTTCATCTCGATTTTCTTCGTGTCTTAAAACAGCCTTATAAACTATGTTAGGACATACACCTTTTCATACTAAGACTGGGTGTCTGAATGGAATACCAAATTAAAAAAAAAAAACGCTACAGGAAAGCAGTTCTACTTCACAGCACTTTACTGCCTCAAGGTGAACATTCTGCTTCCCCAAATCCAGCACATTCTGGATGACTGATGCTTTCAATATGAACCTCATCCTGGGTTGTTTGCTACTCTGGGAGGTCAGAGGTATCTGAAAAGCCGAGACAGCGGCTCGGATGTAGACTGTGCCGCCTCGAGTGTGCCCGTTCATTCCTTTATCCCTCTGTTTCACAAAAATTACACCCCACACTAATGTGAGACGCACGGGACAAACCAATGAAGACAACAGAGACCGCTGTTCTTGGGGAATCATATTCTAGAGAGAGAAACCACCGCTTCAGGAGGAAAAAAAAAAAAGACAAAATTAAGACACGGAGAAAAAAGAAAACTATAGCAGGGCTGGCAAGAATCAGGGGGTGCAGGGGAAGGGAGCTGGCGGTGGGTGAGAGACCACAGCAGGAAGGAGGTGGCCAGGCCGGGTCTAATTGAGGTGATGTTTAGACAAAGAATTGAAGCCCCACCTCCCTGTTAGCAGCTGCAAGAACGTAGCAGGCAGATGCAGAAACGAGCACAAAGGCCCTAAGAGGTGAGAGTGCCTGGAAAATTCCTCCACAAGCTAGGTCAGTGTGGCCAGAGCTGAAGAAGCAAGGGAGACAGTAAGTAGCGAAGAGGCAGAGAGGAAACGCTGGTCACATCAGGCGAGGCCTGCTACCCTCCGTAAGGATGGCGAGGAGCCAATGGGAGTTGTTTTGAGAAAGGGAAATATGTGATATGATGCTTTAAAAGGGCCACTCTAAGGGTGCCTAGGTGGCTCAGTCGGTTAAGCAGCTGACTTCAGTCAGGTCATGATCTCGCGGTTTGTGGGTTCGAGCCCCGCGTCGGGTTCTGTGCTGACAGCTCAGAGCCCGGAGCCTGCTATGGATTCTATGTCTCCCTCTCTCTCAAAAATAAACAAACATTAAAAAAGAAAAAAAAAAAAAAGGTCACTCTGTCTCTGCCAAGGGGCAAAGCAGAGGAAGGAGGTCTCTCAAGGGTAAAAGATAAAAATGAGGGTGGGTTGGAAAAGCAGCAGGAGATAGTGAGGCGTTCTCTTGGAAGGCTCTCCACCCCTCCTCCCAGACATAAGACGAATCACAGATTTGCTTCTTTCTCATCACCTAAACCACAGGTAACCAGATACTAAGGGAGAAATTCTTTTCATATGTGTGTGTGTGTGGGGGGGGGGTTCATTTCAGTTTTAATAATTTTGTACCAATGGGTGTCACAATATTCTCACTTCACGTTGATTGTAAACTCTCTTGGTACCTGTCGGAGCCTTTTTTTTTTTTTTTTTTTTTTTTTTTGGTGGATGGAGTTTGGCACACATCTGCTTTCAGTTTATTAATGACGCCTGGTGCTGCACCCTATGTTCCTGTAACAAAATACATCACCATCACTGGGGACACGATGCCAATGAAACGTTTCCATTGCAGCATTTCCCCTGAGAAAATGTTACAATTTTTAGGAAACTCACTTCCAAACGAGGGGAAAACTGGTATTATTTTTAGGATGTGGTAAAAGTCCCTCCCCTTGCCCATTAGGAAGAAGCTCTGTATCAGGGACATGATCAAATTCAGCTAATAAATCAAAGTTGATGCTAAATTTTTAGTTCATTTTCGTTCTGACTATATAATCACTACGATGTACTCCATTTCATACCCAAGACGGCAAGAATGTAGAGTCAAAACACTGCAGACATCATGAAAAACTGCCTCCATCATTTTGACATTCACTTGTTTCCTCAATCTCTAGGAGACACATAATATAAAAAAATTTTTTTTTAATGTTTATTTATTTTTGGGAGAGAGATCGAGTGCGAGCAGGAGGGGGGCAGAGAGAGAGGGAGACACAGAATCCGAAGCAGGCTCCAGGCTCTGAGCTGTCAGCACAGAGCCCAACTCAGGGCTTGAACTCACGAACTGTGAGATCATGACCTGAGCTGAAGGTGGATGCTCAACCGACTGAGCCAGCCAGGTGCCCCGTAGGGGATACATAGTTCTACAGTCAAGAAGGGCTCAGGATGTAGAAGGAGGAATGACCCCACCTTCAAACAGTAACAACTCTGACGACCTACAAGCCAGAAGGCAGAACGTTTCCCCAAACAGAGGCCCGTGAATGGCATTTGGTCAATATACCAGTGTTAGATTCTAACAAGAAAGTCTGGTTAGTCTCCTTTCATCAGGAGAAAGGCAATTTATCTCCACAGCACTGAAAACAGAAGATGAAAGTCAATAAAGACCTATTCCAGTCACTGCTTTATCGCTGAAAATACTCTTTGATCCAGTGCTGGCAACAGTGGGACCAGAAATGGCAGTGCTTCCTATGAGAGGTGGCAGTAAGGGTCCTTCACATACGGGTGAAACATGAACCTGAAAATTTAACCCCGAAACAAGGCAGAGCATGCAGATTGCCACCCTGACTTTAATGAAAAGAAAAAGAAGGAAAAGTCCATTTCTCTCATTCCAAATGACTTACTTAAATCCCAAACACATCCTAAACTCAAATATTTATCACACCCGCGAGGTCCAGGTGAGAGGGGCCGCTTGTGATGCGAAAACAGCTTGTGCGACCCTTAAATATCGTTTCAGACTCTTCTAAAAATGAAAAAGAAAAAAGGAACAAAGGCCCTTTCCCCGGCACGCCCCGGCTCCACGCTTGTTTTATAGGCAGTGCGATCATAGCTGGCCGACCCTGCATCGTGCCGACAGAAGGTAATAAAAATGTAATCTACGCTGTGTTTACTCTAGTCAAGCTACATTTCTTATGTCTTATGGACACGTACTGATGTGGGAATTTCGTCGATCTGTGAAAGGAGCGTGGAGGCATGAAGGCTGGTGTTATTTTTATTAATATCACAGTGCACCGCAAAATTGGAGAGCAACCTCGAGTCTGCATCTGAAAACCACATGTGCAGCCACAGCCGTAATAACTGGCATCTAGGCTGCCTTAACCTCTGGTTATTGTTTTCTGTCCATGTGTCCGAAGCCATTCTCAACTTCATTAATGGTGGATCATAAAGAGATTACCTGTCACACACTCCACAGATGAGTTCAAAGAGTCAAAATCTGCAATATTATCTACTTTCAAAGGAACTGTAGCAGTAAAAGCCAGATGAAGCTGTTAACCTCGACGGAGGTCTTAAGGATAAAACCAATTTCATTTTCCTCAGGCCGTCCACACCAGTCTTTCTCTACACTTGTATGTTTTAACGTTATATTGTTATTTAATCCTATCACACACCGAGGTCTCATCTCATCAATAAAACTGTCAAGTTATTGGAAGCAGGGAACTTGGTTTACTTTGTTGGTGTCCCTCAAAATACCCAGCTTAGCACCAGCACATCCTGAGCTCAGAAGTTAACGGCTTTATTAAATCAAAGGTTGGCATGCTGGTCTTTTTTTTTTTTTTTGCAAATAACGTGTTACTGGAACACAGTTGTTATCTATTTGTTTACCTATTGTCTGTGGCTGTTTTCACAGCTGTAACTGCCAAGTTGAGTATGTATAACAGAGACCATATGGCCTGCAAAACCTCAAATATTGACTCTCTGGCCTTTTGTGGAAAAATTTTTGCCAAAACTTTTATTAAACTATCTACTTACTCTTCTTTGGAAATAGCTGGAAAATAGAGTATATATATATATATATATATATATATATATATATATATATAGTGGGCATTTTTTACTGTTCTGAGTAGATGAGCTTTTTTTTTTTTTTTTTTTTTTTTAATGCCAGTTTGCTGAGCAAATCGATTCCTGTCAATCTCAGGATCTCTCCCTCTGATAGCTTGGAGGAAAAAGCCATTTTTTATTCTGGTTATTTCTCAATACCAAAGATGTGGCTTCTCATGTGTCAATCTAATAGATTTTACTGCCACTGATGTTTTAATGGTTTTAATTGTTGTTAATAGAGCTTGGCAGTTTTAGAAAAATATCACAGTTCCATTAGTATTCGAGAATGTGCTAATGAGGACTAATATTTGCTTGTTGCCATCAGAAGAACACGTACAGTGTGATTAAGAACAATGGTTCAAGTCTGGACAAACACCGAATGCCTGGGTGTTAGGACAGGATATGACAAATCGGCGGCAAAGGAGACACATTCCATTCAAAGGGTGCACGGTGAGCTATCTGTGGTTTGCAAATTGTGAGCCACTGCGGCAGCTTTAGAACTTGGGGTGGTGATCTGGCCTGATTTGACGTCCTCATTATTTTTTTTTTGAAGTTTGTTTGTTTGTTTAGAGAGAACATGCGTGTGTGAGCAGGAAAGGGGCAGAGAGAGAGGGAGACAGAATCCCATTTATTTATTTAGGGAGAACATGCGTGTGTGAGCAGGGAAGGGGCAGAGAGAGAGAGGGAGAGAGAATCCCATTTATTTATTTAGAGAGAACATGCGTGTGTGAGCAGGAAAGGGGCAGAGAGAGGGAGAGAGAATCCCATTTATTTATTTAGAGAGAACATGCGTGTGTGAGCAGGGAAGGGGCAGAGAGAGAGAGGGAGACAGAATCCCATTTATTTATTTAGGGAGAACATGCGTGTGTGAGCAGGGAAGGGGCAGAGAGAGAGAGGGAGAGAGAATCCCATTCATTTATTTAGGGAGAACATGCGTGTGTGAGCAGGGAAGGGGCAGAGAGAGAGAGGGAGACAGAATCCCATTTATTTATTTAGGGAGAACATGCGTGTGTGAGCAGGGAAGGGGCAGAGAGAGAGGGAGACAGAATCCCATTTATTTATTTAGGGAGAACATGCGTGTGTGAGCAGGGAAGGGGCAGAGAGAGAGAGGGAGACAGAATCCCATTTATTTATTTAGGGAGAACATGCGTGTGTGAACAGGGAAGGGGCAGAGAGAGAGAGGGAGAGAGAATCCCATTTATTTATTTAGGGAGAACATGCATGTGTGAGCAGGGAAGGGGCAGAGAGAGAGAGGGAGACAGAATCCCATTTATTTATTTAGGGAGAACATGCGTGTGTGAGCAGGGAAGGGGCAGAGAGAGAGAGGGAGACAGAATCCCATTTATTTATTTAGGGAGAACATGCGTGTGTGAGCAGGGAAGGGGGCAGAGAGAGAGGGAGACAGAATCCCAAACGGGCTCTGCGCTGTCAGTGCAGAGCCCGAAGCGGGGCTCAAACTCATGAACTGTGAGATCGTGACCTGAGCTAAAACCAAGAGTCAGATGCTCAGCAGAGCACCCTTGTCCTTGTTATTTTTATACACTCTGGCAGTGTATTAGTCTATTCTATGGTATCTTGGCCATTTTGATGTGAGGACAAAAATAATGTTTTTCCTTTCTGGATCCTGCATGAGGCCAGATCCAGCCTTTGCACAGACCCTAAGGCCACAAACACGATCCCGAAGAGCATCCTAGATGCCAAGTCATCTGTGTGGCAAGGCTGTGCGGCATCATGACAGATGGCTGTTCTCTAGCATATGCTGGGATTCTGTGAAACGAAGACGAAACACGCAGAGGAGGAGGGGGTGGGGCAGGGGTTCGCTGGCCTGTTCTCTGCCTCCCCAGCAGCACTCGCGTCAGAGTAGAAAAACTGAGACCTCTAACTAAGACTACAGTCAGGGCAGCAACAGCGACTTCTACCCCAACTTGTACATACGGAGAGCAGGGATGCGGGTCTAACGGAATCAATTCTCACAAACGTCAACCGAGAATCGGAGGCTTCTGACCGGCAACGCAGCAACATGCCCTCAGAGTTCGTGCAAAGTGTGACTGTTTGCACCAGGCTGGTTGTATCTTTCCGTCAGCTGTGGGCTCACCGTTAGTCTAGATCAGGGGCTCTCAACCGGGGCTGACTTTGCCCGTCCCTGCTTCAGGGTGCGATCTGGCAAAGTCTGGAGACAGTTTAAGTTCACACAGTTGGGGTGCCGTTACTGGCAGCCAGCGGGTAGAGGGTTGGGATACTGCTAAACGTCCTCCATGCACAGGACAGCATCCGCAAGAATGAATTATCTAGCCCCAAATGTCAACAGTGTCAAGGTTGAGAGACTTGGGTTTATTTATTGTCTGTGCCACAACTCACTGCAAGAAAAGAGGAAAAGATGGGTCATTTGTCATTCTCTTTGGCCAGAGCCTTTTGTGCAATCAGCTGACTAAATACGGGCACGATGCTCTGTGTGACATCAAATGCCATTAAGGAGTCATTCTGTTTGCCTTTTGAGATGCAATCTGATGGGAAGAACGCTAGAAAAAAAATTATTCTCTCATTTGAAATAGAAACTAATCAATAGATATTTATATAGTACTTTCACTGTCGTTAGCAAACATTGCACTGGGCAGAATGAATGTGAACCTTCCGTGTTGTTCTAAACCCAAATGGGCAGACACAAAATAATGTCAGAAACAACTCAGGTCTCACCAGATAGTTTTTTCAAACAGGAAAGGATTTTTTTCTTTAAAGGACTCAAATCCACAAGTTTATGAAAAAAATGAAAGCTCTTAGCCTCATCTCTCTCTCTACCTGTGGTTTAGAGTCTTATCTTCTATGAACAAAATAATAATAAAAAAAAATCAGTATTCCTTAAAATTGCAATGCTCAGAAGTGGTTTTTATGACAAAGATTTAACCTGATCATAATCCGCTTTGAAGAGGAAAATTATTGTACGTGTAATGTAGGCCATCACACATCTTCTCCTTGTGTGCAATGTTACATCAGTTTAACGGAGAAGCTTTTCCTATCTCCTTTCATATTTCTTATTTGGCTAGAAGCAACTCAAACTGAGAAACCCATCAAACAAACCACTCTGGGGAAAAGAGAGATCCTCCAGTAAAGCCCAGACTGGTGGAGAAGCCAAGTGCAAGCCCATCTTGCTAAATCCTATGGGCTTGCTCACCTTCTTTTTGGGCTCTTTTCCTCCGACTACATCCTGCCATCTGCATTTGACCTCCAGATGACCGTGAATCCTTTAAATCAGATGTGTAACTTTGCTATAAATAAGGAAGCATAGCTGTGCAGGCTATGAATAACTGGAAATTATATGCTTTCTCTAGTCTGTTTGTACCAGCACTGCAGATCACTTCACTCGCTGTGATGAATAGTCTCTGCAGGTAGACGAGAAAATATAGCCGCCAAAATCACTTCCCCTCCTAGAAAGGAAAGGTGTCATGATCCCAAATACACTGCAAGTAGTCGGAGAAAATTACTGGGAAAGAGAAGATTGCGAGAGATCTTCAACGTCTGTTTGGAAAATCTGAGGACGCAGGTACTTCATGAAAATAAATTTATCAAGTCATGTTCATTTCTGTTAATTACTAAAAATGGAAAAATACAATTGTATGCTAACATGCTATGAAATGAAATAGTTTTTATAAAAGGGGGGAAGATATTTCATTTATTGATGCATGCTTTATTTACTGCATTTAGAAAAAATGTTTTTAATATTCTTCCTCTTTCTGTTATTTTCTGTATTCTTAAAATGCATTTTGAACTCCAAATACTAATTTTTCTAACGTAAAAAACAGAGCCCAATACTTGACCGTATGGAGTATAAGTGCAGAGCCACAATATCATTTAGGTTTCAAAGCTGGTCCTGCCACGTTTGATGGCTCTCACAGCTTCATTTTCTCGTATGTATAAAGGAAATGAGGAAAATGCCCACAAAGTGTTCCTGAGAAAAATAAATGATCCATGAAAACACCGGGTAAATTGCAACCTGCCACAAAGATCAATATATTATCAATCCTACAGTGTAATATCCAGTTTTCTCCAGTCCTGTGTGTCTACTCACTTGTAATACTTTCAATGTTGTTAGAAAAAATGCTTTGTCACAATCACAGAAATATGTGGACTATACTAGTGAAACTCCCACATCTTTCAAGTTATATATAAAGTGAATGAATGTGAATCTCATGGTGGCCATTAAAAAACCTTAATGGTCTATGATGAAATTGTAAGTTACATAATTCTCCAACTGTTATTTATCCCTTTTTTTAAAGGTAATTGGTTTCATCAATTTGGAGACCAGGTTTTTTAAGGATAATATAAATATATGCTCATTTTCATTATATATGAACACAAGCTGAAATCGTGTCTCTTTTTCTAGCAACTATAGGCATCAATCATGTGCGTGTGTGTGTGCACATGTATCATCCTTAACTTAAAGAAGGATAAATTTATTTATGGATATAATCCACATTTTAATATAAGTACTTGTGTGGGCTCCTGGGTGGCTCAGTCAGTTTAGCGTCTGACTTCAGCTTAGGTCATGATCTCACGGCTCATGAGATCGAGCCCCATGTCGGGCTCTGTGCTGACAGCTCAGAGCCTAGAGCCTGCTTCTCCCTCTCTCTGTCCCTCCCCTCCTCACGCTCTGTCTCTCTCTCAAAAATAAACATTAAAGGGGCGCCTGGGTGGCGCAGTCGGTTGAGCATCCGACTTCAGCCAGGTCACGATCTCGCGGTCCGTGAGTTCGAGCCCCGCGTCGGGCTCTGGGCTGATGGCTCAGAGCCTGGAGCCTGTTTCCGATTCTGTGTCTCCCTCTCTCTCTGCCCCTCCCCCGTTTATGCTCTGTCTCTCTCTGTCCCAGAAATAAATAAACGTTGAAAAAAATAAATAAATAAACATTAAAAAAATAACAATAAATACCTGTGTGTTAACATTTTAAAACCAAGGTAGTCAGATACACCAAGTGAAATCAATCACAAAACACAGACATTCTAAGGTTGGATGATGATTTCTTTGGAAGAATCTTTCCACAACCTAATGATCAAACCTGAGGTCGGGCACTTTTGCCCTAGTAAGGTGCATTCAGGGAGAGGAAGAAGAGGTGGTTAGGGAATCTAAAGGTAGTCTTTCACTTCCTAAGGCTTAACATCTGCCTTACAACACATAAGTGAAGCCCGTGCATACACACTGGTCCGTGGAGTCAGCACCACGCATGTATAGGATGTATTTTTCTGGGAAACGAGTCACTTATATTCATGGCCTCTTGTAAAGCTATGGCATCTTGACAGCTTTAGGAAATAGAATAGTGATGCCAAATAAAACACAGTAATGTTATACGTACGGTATGTAGCAGAATGACATGAAGCTGAAAAAAAATTTTTCATCAGAAATAGAAGTTGAGTCAATCCTTGTAGCCTGGCATCTGAAGTTGTCTGGCAAAACTGGACACAGTTACAAGCAAAGCAATGGAAATACACATTTTATGGAAAGACAGGTGTTCAAGAAACACAGAACCATGCAAAGAAAGTGATGATGCTGGAGTTATACGGCCATGCACTGTACTATCTCCTCCTTCCCCCCAACCCCCTCCAGTGAACGACAACATACGTTTAACAGCATCTTGGGGAAGAGGTTCCTGGGTAGTCTTGAGTAAGCTTTGGGACACTATGGAGAAAATAAGAGAACATAACTAAAAACAAAAAATAGAAACATGGGAATGGTGGCTGAAACTTACATGATTCCACTGACCAAAGGGAAAAACAAAAACACAAACATTGGATTAAAAACTAAAACAAAACTGCACAAACACCTTCAGGCTTGGCCCCAGCTCAGGACCAAAGTAAACATAAATATATTTGCCCAATAATATCTCAGCGTGCTGGGTATTTTGTCTCCAATACCACTTGTAAGTAACATCCTGAGGATTTCCTGCTCCCATTCTCCCTCCTTAGTGTCAACCATCACCAAGGTCCCAAGGATCCACGCCTTTCACCCATTCGTAGGGCAGCCTCCAGCTCTCATCTCGGGCCACATGTTGAGGCTTCACTGTCCCCTTAGATCTGTCCACCCTTCTGACTGACCTTAAGCCTCTCACATTTGCTTTCTTGATAAACTATTCTATAACCTCCTTACCCTGGAACTAAATACGGACGGCTTGGCTTATCCATTACACCTGCGTTGGGAATCTCTGCCTTTTGCAAATCTTTCCGGAAAAGGTGTACCATCCAGGGCACCTCCAGAGGCTCCAAATGACCTGTGTTGCCCACTGTTCGCTCCCAGCCTGAGTCAAATCAGACTGATCAAAGGGAGACTGCGTGCTATACGTATAGGCCGCTGTCGTGTTTTGGTGGGGGGATTATTTCCAACTCGAGGCAAATTCCTCACTGCCGATAATTTTCAAAAACCCTTTCTTATTACATGCGCGCGCGCGCGCACACAATTTATATTCCAAAAAATAAATCCACCTCAGGGAAATAGAGGAAAACAGTTTGGAAATGTGCCAAGAAATCTCCCTCAGCAGCTAAGCCAGTTAGAATCTCTGTAACAAAAGTTCTTTGTTCAAGAGGCTGCAGGCAACAGAATCCCCCATTGTGTTCCCGGTTACCTGACCTAATTAACTTCTTTGTTTGAAACTGAAGAAAGGAGTCCTTGCCGCAAGAAGCCACAATCATCCAATGGCGGCCAGGAAAGAGGCCCTTGGGGTTACCAATTCCTACACCTGTTCTCACACATGACAGAAATGGAGTCATCCCTCATACAGGAGACCAGTGGGAACTTTTCCATTAGATTCCACTTAGATGCTCGGCTTCACAATAGGTCTTAATGGCGCAGGTCCTTTTGTGTTTAGCTTAAGCCTAGGATCACAGTGGAGACCAATGTATACTTTCCCTAGGAATCCCAGGCAGGAAGTGGGAGCCGTCACCTGCCTAAGCACAAGGGAGAAAAGGCAGGAGTCTCTTAAAGAAATGCACAATTAATGAATTTAATCTTTAATTTATCAAGTTGAGCAAATCTCCCCGAGTACTTCAAATGTCCTACTCACGAACAATAGTAAATAAATAAAATGGGGACTTTAACTTGGGAGGCTGTTCACAGGAACAGAAGTCCCGTATGTCTGGCTCACTCCCTCCTGAGTATCACCTCTGTGGACAAAGTTTCATCTCGTAGTTAAGTCATTATCACTCCGCGTCTCTCTCCCCCAGCGTTATGAAAAACTGAAAGTTCAAGAGAAAAGGCTTTGAAAATTATATTCCCTGAGTCTTTTGTCCTTCCAGGTTTCTAATGTTAAGTGAAGAGTTTTCTTCTATTTCCAAGAGGAGGCATGAAACATTGATACTGCAAGCGTCCGTGTGTGAGCTCAGAGGCCCCTGGGGCCCTTTCTGTCTTCTGGCATTCGACGTGCGTGCGTATGCTCCATTCAAGCACATTCTCTGCGGCCGCAATAAAAGTCACACGTTACAAAACAGCTTAAAGGTGCTCATCACAGCAGTGCGCCTTTTGCCAGTGCAAACGAAGCCGCACCCGCCAGGCTTCCGGCGGGAAACCTTACTGGCACATGTACTGCACATGCATAGACCTGAACACGCATGTGCACAGACAAACACACAAGTATCCGTTTGCACAGACAGTCGAGAAGACAACACAGCGACTCCGGCGTGGCTTCAAGAGGGGCACTCGAGAGAAGTCCCTAGAGACCGCAAGACGGATGCACCACAGCTGGGAAGGGAACACACCCGCGGCCATGCTTTATTAGAGAAAGACGGAGGTGGGTGCTCGGGATTGAACATACGGGAGGAGACGCCGGGCAATTAGAGAAGTGGACAGAAACGTGGTTAGTGGCAGCGACAGACCCACTCCCAAGAACCAGGAAAACCAATCTGTTACGAAGAGCAGAGTCAGTGGCGAGAAAAGACGAGAGGTGGCCAGGCTCGGGGAAGGTCCACTTACTGACGCTGCCGCACACGGCCATGCAGTACTCCTCTGTGTCAAAGTTGTTTCGGTTCCCGCCACATCCGCCGTAAAAGAACGGGGCGCACTTGCCTTCGGTCACATCAAAGTACCAGCGGGAGATCATTGCGCGGCATGGCCCCGTCTCGGCTTGTTCAGAGCACACCTCTAATCAGAGGAGACGTGGGGAACCACATTTAGCATGAAAAGGCACCTGCTCGCTGTTCGCGTGCATGTTTACTTTTCTTACACCTTACTCCTCCCCCCCCCCCACCCCCCGGAGGGGGGTCACCGGGGCTGGGATTATTGGGCGGGCTCTGCCAAACATTTACCGAGGACTTTAATCGCCAGCCAGGAGGTTAGAATTCCCTCTGAAACAAAGCAGTGCATTCTCATCTGGTTTAATGAGTGGCTCAGTAGGAATGAAAGGATTCCTGCTAGACGTGAGCACATTTTGTAGCTGCTTTTAGATTGATAGCAAATGCCCCAAAGGGTCTGCACGCGGAAACATTTCTTCCCGGTAAGAAACAAATTTCTCAAGGAACCTCCAGTCAGCTTTAAAGGTAAAAGGGTTGTGTCTGTTTAGGATGCAAAGAACGTTATCTTCTCACGAACATCTGACTGTTTTCCTTCACGAAGAAAAGCCTTGACTCAAAGTATAAAATAATTATAAAGTATAAAATAAGTATTAAACTTCATTAAAAAATTATAAAGTATAAAATAAATATACTTCGAATGTGATCCAGTTTCCAGAGAACCAGCCTGTCCACTGACCATATTTGAAAACATATGTCAACATCTGTAAATGGGACTGACAGCCAGTTATATTAACTCTAGTGAAATATAATTTTTGATTTTTCATTAATCCGTCCCTTGGACAATAATGCCCCAAACAACAAAACAAAGTCAATCAATTCTGATTTGTTAACACACACCACGTATGCTCTTACGTGAAAATATATCTTACCTGTCAGCATGCTTGGCCACCCTCCCCAAGATCAATTTCATGATCCTTGATTGATCCAAGCGCAATAACTTATCTGATTCCATTTGCAAAGTTATCGTGATCAGAATAGGAACCTTACCTCCCACGTAGATTCCATTTTTTTAAAGGGAAAACAATTCTCCCTCTAACTTTATGTCTTGCCCTAGCTAGGCTTCTAGAGAGCCTGCTGATGCCTTAGCACACACAGATGTCTTGCTTATTAATTTTACTGTCATACCAAGGAAAAGCATCCTTCTAAAAGATAAAAGTCATGCAGAGTTCAGAGCTTCCAAAGTAGGAATATTTAACAGACTGACTAATCATTCACTCAAAGATAAAGATCGACGTCTATGTAAAAGAGAACTACTATTTAACTTGCTTATACACACCACTTAAGGCTCTTTCCTATTGAGACAAAGAGGTCAGAGCAAAACCAGAAGTGACCACCATCATGATGACGTCAACAGAGTAGGGAAGGACGGTCAGCACTGAGCTCAGAAGGTAGGTGGAGGTCAAACACTGTGCAGGAGAAACGCCAATGTAACAGATATCTAAGGTGCTTCTGGCTCTCTTTAGGTGGTTTTCGGATGGAAATATCTGGCTCTGGGAGCATCAAGCTCCATGGCACCGTCACTAAGGTCTTCCCATTCAACTGCTGCTTTAAAAGTCCATCCTTGTCAAGCCATGATGTGTTTTCAATTTGATTTCTGCACAGAGCTCTCCTGTCTGATGAAAATCTGCCAATCCATTCACACAAGTTTCCCACCCCCTTGGCAGTCTGATTTATCCCCCACAAATTAAAGAACTGGTATTCATACTTCTAAAGGGTCAAACAGTTTTGGGAGGGGAGAGAGTCTGATCACCTCTGAGCTACTGACAAAGCAGCTTCTGGGCTACAGAGCTAAAAGCCACATGCCCCAGATGTGGGGTCCCTGGCAAACCACAGCCATTAAGCTGTCTCCACTCACGGACCTTAGTTTCTCTCCCTGTCAGTTGTAAGAAATACCTACAGGCTCTCTCTTCTGCATTCCCCTCACCAATCTGTACATGCTCATGTGACATGCTCTTTCTTTCTTGTTTCTAAGACATGACAGTATTCATCATTAACCTCTTCGTCAGGCTGTACTAACTCCAACAAGACTCCCAGACAACGGTGTCCTCTGGGCCTCCGCTGTGGTTGAAGCTGGCACTCGAATGCCTCTCCCCCATGGCATGACCCCAGGAGCATAGGCAACAAAACTCATCACGGCTCTGTAACTCATAGCAGTCCTCCCCTTTTAGACCTCTTAGGAGCACCAAAATGTGTCTTCTTGTACTTGTCTGCCACAGACACCCCCCCCCCAACATCACAGCTATGCAGGGGCAGGAGACCCGTTTTTACGGAATCTCCTATGTTCTAAATGCAAATGATAAGTTTATAATAGCTACTCTTCAGCTTCATTTGTCGTTGCAATTCTAAACATCGCTCTAGGGTGCAACTTTGTGAGCCTAAGTTATTAGAACACATCTCATATTCTGTTGAAGAATAAAGTGGCCACATCTGTGTTGAACTCTTCTAAGAAAAATTTGAGAAAGTCAACGTACTAGAAAAACAATTATTTTTTAAGAGTGTGTTTTTTGCAACAATAGATACACGTACTTTCTTTTTTTTCTTTTTAATGCTTATTTTTGAGAGAGAGACAGAGACAGAGTGCAAGCAGGGGAGGGGCAGAGGGAGAGGGAAACACACAACCCAAAGCAGGCTCCAGGCTCTGAGCTGTTAGCATAGAGCCCATCGTGGGGCTCAAATTCACAAACTGTGAGATCATGACTTGAGCTAAAGTCGGATGCTTAACTGACTGGGCCACCCAGGCGCCCCGGTATATGTACTTTTAATTAAAAGGAGATTTTATAATGTGCCTGCAATTAGCAAGTAGTTATCAGAAAACCTGCCCAACAGAAAATAATTCTGATCAGGGCAATAAATGACCGGGTATTTATTATATAGTAATCATATTTTATTAAATAGAGACATATAGATACAGGTAAGCAAGGCTGAACGAACGTCTTATTAGAAATCTCACTTAAGCCCCAAATACGGGTTGGACCAGATAAGCAAATGATGGGAACAGCTGTGTGCGGTAATGAACTCACGGACTCAGTATGAAATGACGGGTGTCCCGGAAGTCTCTACAAGGTATCTGTGGTTGACTGGCCCTTTACCAAATTGTGTCGATTCTCTGAGGCTACCCAATACATCAGTCACTCCATTTACACCTGACCCAGTTCTCACATCTCTCCATGAGGAGAGAGTATTTTTATAAAATGCCACCTCAAGGCGATCCATTTGTAAGTATTTAGACCCATCAGTCTTCTCGTGGTGACGTGCTGGCAAGCATTCACAAGAGGGCACCACTGGGACTTTTCCTGAGTCCTTTGTTTCCACTTTGTTATGGGAATAAACCTGTTTTTCACTAAGCTGTGTAGAAGTGCAACACAGTATTACAAGAAGCTCCAAACTCTGAATAAGGTAAGATGCCGTGTCCTCTGCTGGAAACAAGGCAAAGCGATTATTCTCACTGACAGGAATGGCAGGGTATGCTGGGAAACTGGTTATCTCCAGTGGGGGGTGGGGGAGTGTGATTTATAATGTTCAATGATGTCCACGGTGTAAACAGTCCTGCCATGGGTATTTCAAGCTACCAGTGGCTGTGGCTCACCAGATTCCTGTACCCTTGAATTATCTTTTACAGGCTAGCAGTTGTCCACACCACACCAATGAGAGGAAAGAAGGGCACAAGTGATACTAGTCACAGGTACATGTAGGAAGATAGTAAGACTCTTCTAATTTGCTTGGTCTTTGAAAGCTGAATTTTTACAAAGCTGCTCAGCGGGAAGACACATCAGGGTTCTTTCACACTTTGTATGAAAGAGAAAGGTAAGGATGGTTTTCCCTTTCCGTTTCTTATTCCCTGTCTCAATCTCCTACAACTGCAAAGAATGGGGGGCATGATCTGCTACTAGAAACTATCCCTCGAAGTGCCGTCCATGATCCGCTGGGCCAGCATACCTGGGACTCGGGATCCACTCCAGAACGCTGTCTCCGAATCCGCGTTTAGCAAATGCCTCAGTGACCCAAATGGGCGTTAATGTTTGAGAAAGCAGCGTGATCAACCCTACACCTCTTATGAGCCGTTGAAATGTCAAAGCCAGGTATGTAAGAGCCAATCACTTTCCAAAATGACCAAGAGGGGAAGGATCAGTAAAAGGCAGCATAGGTTTTGGCTTACAAAAAGAAGTCCACATATATTTGGGAGAAGAGGAATAGGACATATTTCAGTAGAGCTGTAAAACTCAAATACGCTGTATCTCAAAAACTTAAATATGTTAGAGATACATATTTCTTTGACAGAGTTTCAATACGTGTGCCTTAAATCCAATACTGAGATAATAACTACTATACTTACATTTAAGTCTATGAGAACTTACACTTCCCCGAAATCTGAGTTCAAGTGATGTTCTTGGACCATGCCAGAACACCAGAAATATCACAGCTATTATTTTTATTTAGACAAATAAAGACACAATGAAGGAGACTTGAAATTTACTTTCTTTGTAGCACCTCTCCTTAAAGAAAGGGCTATTATGCAGGGGTTGTTCTTCCTACAAGAAGGATGCTCCAGGAAAAGCGAGGCAGAAGTTGGAGGATGGTCCTGCTGTTTCAGGCTCTTTTCTGGAGGAGACTGAGTGTGTCCACCTTGCCATTTTAGCTGGTCTCTTGTCACAGAGCCCAGCAGGAAGGCTGGACAGCCTCCAGCTGAGAACACGTGTCTCTGATTGCTACCCACCCATTTGCGATTTAAAAAAATTTTTTTTTCAACGTTTTTATTTATTTTTGGGACAGAGAGAGACAGAGCATGAACGGGGGTGGGGCAGAGAGAGAGGGAGACACAGAATCGGAAACAGGCTCCAGGCTCCGAGCCATCCACCCAGAGCCTGACGCGGGGCTCGAACTCACGGACCGCGAGATCGTGACCTGGCTGAAGTCGGACGCTTAACCGACTGCGCCACCCAGGCGCCCCCCATTTGCGATTTTATTTTTTCAACGTTTATTTATTTTTGGGACAGAGAGAGACAGAGCATGAACGGGGGAGGGGCAGAGAGAGAGGGAGACACAGAATGGGAAACAGGCTCCAGGCTCTGAGCCATCAGCCCAGAGCCCGACGCGGGGCTCGAACTCACGGACCGCGAGATCGTGACCTGGCTGAAGTCGGACGCTTAACCGACTGCGCCACCCAGGCGCCCCCCATTTGCGATTTTAAAACAGTGCACCAGGGGAGAGCAAACTGCTTTTGGAAGAATATAAAACAAAGTGAGGAAGGCAGTTTTTCTCCATCTCTCACTGCCTATATGGCAAATGTGCATACGTAGTATTTAAAAAATATTTTGTGACTTGTCTCTAAGCTATGAAACTACATTACATCTCAAATATCTGTTTTTCACCTTATAAATGAATATTTACCCTCTTTGTTTTAGCATAGGTTTTGTTTGCTTATTCTTCACTGGCTACCTACGAATGTGCAAAGCGCCGAGCGAAGGGTTACGGCTGGCGTTAAGACGAGACACGACATTGCAGGGGAGTTTCTCTGCTCAGATAGATTTAACGCTGGGCATCACTGTAGATCTCAGTAGCACAGCCCAGTGGTCTGCAACCAGAGAGGATCTGTCCCCAACCATCCCCTCCCACGACACATCCAGCAATGCCTAGAGACAGTTGGAGCTGTCACAGCTGGGGGGTGTTACTGGTACCAGGTGGGAGGGATGGTGCTACTGAACATCCTAAAATGAGCAGAAGAGTACCAACAAAGAACCATCGGGCCCCAAACACTGTTAATGCTGCGGCTGAGAAGCCCTGCCTCAGTCCAACCAACTACCAGAAGGTTTCACACGGCATTTTAGTAGTTGTGCCCAATCCTGAGACTGGGGAGATAATAAGCAACAGTCACTGACACCTCACAAGTCTGGCCTAACAACTGGCATTGAATTTCAGGACAGGGGCACCTGGGTGGCTCAGTCGGGTAAGCATCTGACTCTTGACATCGGCTCAGGTCATGATCTCACGGTTCATGAGTTCGAGCCCCATGTGGGGCTCTGCACTGACAGTGTGGAACCTGCTTGGGATTCTGTCTCTCCCTCTCTCTCTGCCCCTTCCCTGCTTGTGTGTGCGCTCTCTCTCAAAATAAATAAATAAATTTAAAAAACAATTCCGGGGCACCTGGGTGGCTCGGTTGGTTAAGCGTCGGACTTCGGCTCAGGTCATGATCTTGCGGTTTGTGGGTTCGGGCCCTGCATTGGTCCCTGTGCTGACAGCTTGGAGCCTGGAGCCTGCTTCGGGTCTGTGTCTCCCTCTCTCTCTGCCCCTTCCCCATTCACGCTCTGTGTCTCTCTCAAAATTAAATAAATATTTTAAAAAACCCCAAAAACTTAAAAAAAAAAAAATTCCAGAACGGATTTAGTCATGAGACTGCCCAGCAAGGGCTTTCTATGCTTCTAGCATGAAACATTAGGAATTCGAGCTTGCATGCAAGAACACAAAATTTCTGTCCCTAGTCTGTGATACTTTCATATGTTTCAAGAACATAAATAAATTCAAGAAAAAGAGAGATAACCCTGCCCTCACAGTTAAATACCTGAACAGTCTTACCATTATAAACTAAACACAGTGCAGCTTTACCAGTCTTCTGTTCAAAACTCCTTTTTCCATTTCAAGAGTCTCTTAATTTTCATATTTTTACTTATTTTTTTTTAACATTTACTGACTTATTTTTTTAGTCATCTTTACACCCAATATGGGGCTTGAAATCACCATCCGAGATCAAGAGTCACATGCTTTTCAGAGCAAGCCAGGCAGGTGTGCCGGGAGTGTCTTACTTTTTAAAATTTGGGCTTTTTTTTTTTGCTGTCTGGAAGGCTGAAGGGTTTTCCTGAATATCAGCCTCGCCTCACCTTGATTTCTCACACTTTTAACAAAATCCTAACAGGTCAGACGTTGGAAGGGTGGCTGGAAACCAGCAATGAAGTGTCAGAAGGGCAAAATGGTTCATGGTTGAGAGAAAGAGGTGTAACCCACCCTGCTTACAAAGTCCAGAAAGCATCTGTCTACAAGGGAACTACAGATTTCCATGAAAACCCCCGATTCTGGGATCTGCCGGTGGAATCTGAGACCCTCCTCAGGGAGGTGTATGGACCGCTAAAAGGCAGTGCCTCTGGAAACGACATGGTGTTTAAATGAAGTTTCCTCTCATTTGCTGGATTTCTTTTATTAGGGTTGATTTTTAAAAAAGTGTTTATTTTGAGAGCAAGCGAGCGAGCGAGCAGGGACTGAAGGAGAGGGACAGAATGAATCCCAAGCAGGCTCTCATGCTCAGTGTGGAGGCTGACATGGGACTCAAACTCACCAACTGTGAGATCATGACCTGAGCCAAAGAATCGGACGCTTAACCGACTGAGCCACCCAGGTGCCCCTTGATTTTTTTAATTGCAAACTTCACGTTGTGGAGATATATGCAATTGTTATCTGAGGCATTTGTATATTTTTTGAACAGCAACTGATTTGGGGGAAAACATGAGAAAGATCAGGTTTCTGGACTTTAACTGAACTAGAATGAAAATATTTATTTTTAATAGAGTTAAACATAATTGCATTAAAATACCTTTGGCTTATTATGTCCATTATTCTAACATTGAATCTTTTCTTTTTTTAAGTTCATTTGTTTACTTTTGAGAGAGAGAGAGAGACAGAGAGAGAGAGAAAGAGATGGAGGGAGGGAGGGCACGCATGAGCGGGGGAGGGATAGAGAGAGAATCTCAGGCAGACTCCATGCTGATAAGTACAGAGTCTGATGCAGGGCTTGAACTCACAAATCGTGAGATTATGACCTGAGCTGAAATCAAGAGTCAGATGCTTAACTGACTGAGCCGCCCAGGCGCCCCTCTGACATGGCGTCTTTATACACACAGGGTAGAAATGGGAGATGGAAAATACTGGCCACGAGCACTACTAGTCATGTGAAATACCAAGCAAAATGAAGTTCAAAAACATTTCCTATGTGAATATACTAAGACCACTGAATTCTGTACTTTACGATTATGCAAATCATATCTCAATAAATTTGTTATTAAAAAATAGAAAGTTATGTCTGTACACACACACACAATTTTTTATATGACTGTGTTCCTCACTGTCACATTTTAACCAAACTACCTGACTGGGCTCTCTGAATCAGGACTATCAAGCAATATGGAAATATCAAATACCTCAAAATCAATGGCTGCCATGCCATGGGCACAAAATAACAGGCTGCCACCTGTCACATCTATGGCCCAGGGCCAACACGGGTTCTCCTGACATCGTTAGGAAGGATGCTACGTTCTGGTCCGGGAACAGGGGTGGATCTTGCTGGCCCTTAGTCATTAATACTGAGGTAAAGGCTTCCAGGAAAGGGAGGAGCCGTTATCCCTTTGCCTTGTTCCCAAATACAAATTGGAGCTTTATTTTCAGTTTTGGGCAGCACGCTGCCACGAGGCTTCCGACAAGAGTATGTGAGCACATTTTCATGTGTGCCAGTTCGGTTCAGTTTTCCCCCAAATTGTGTGAAAAGTTAAATGTGAGTGATAAGCAGGAATCCTATTCGTGAACTACAGGACTGTGGCACCCATTACGGGCAGGTAACGATGGAGATGTGAGAATTAGGCTGAGGCTTGTTTCCTCTCTCCACGAGATGAGTGCAAGCCACTCTGATTTATGATAGTTCTTGAATTCCTTCTACTTGGTGCTCCACAAGCTGGCAAATCTCTATTCTTCTTTCAAAGTCACTCCAATGCCAACTTCTCATCAACACCTTGGCCATAACTGCTGTCCGCACTGAGCACTTCCCTTCCCCTCTGCTCCCTAACCAGCCAGGTGGGACACACTCGTGTCCCTCCCCAGGAGGGCGAGAGCAGGCGTGGCTGGAAAGCAACCTGAGCGAGCTACCATAATCATGTCCCCGTGCCCTCAGGAACCAGCGAAATGCCCGTACCTACGAGGGGTTGATGCTGGTACAACATACAGCAGTAAATCACATCGTGCTACTCCCAGGTTAATGGCTACGAGAGGGAGAAGAAAAATTGTATAATTCTGTGGCGTTCGGTCATCTAGCCCAAGGCAAGCAACATGAGATCAAACTTTTTAACCTCATCAGTGTGCGATGCTTAAAGAGCTACCTGTATCTGGGTCTCGGTCCATTTAATAGATGAACTTCCAAGAGGTTCAGAATGCCCGCAAGAAGCGAAACACTATCCTGAAATGCAGTAGCATTTAATAGTGTCTGGGTTTAATCGTCACCTAGACATAAACTTTAACTGCAGGTATTTTAATATACAATGTATATTCCTAAAAACTATTTTAAACAAGGGCACCTGGGTGGCTCAGTCAGTTAAGCGGCCAACACTCGATCTCGGCTCGGGTCATGATCTCACAGTTTGTGGGTTCAAGCCCTGCATTAGGCTCGGTGCTGACAGCACGGAGGCTGCTTGGGATCCTCTTTCCTCTCTCTACCTCTCTCTCTCTCTTTGCCCCTCCTCCACACTTGCTCTCTCACTCTCTCGAAATAAATAAACAAAACAAAAAAATCTTAAAATTTTAACCAAGAAACTGAGTTTAAGTTGCTCGTTATTCTTAACATATGTCTATGAATACCACCTCTATTATACTGATAGATGGGGATGTATCACATTTATGTTTTTTATTATTAAAAAACCAGTCTGTTGGTTTACCTTGGTCATTCCTAATTAGTAGTAAACATTAGTTCTCTGAAAAATCAGAATAATGCTTATAATCAAGACAGCTATAGCACTTTGGGTTAATTGAACCCTTACTGTCTACCAGAACTGTGCTAAATGTTGCTCATAGATTGTATTTCATTGAATCCTCACAAAACAATTAAAATGACGTACAGAAGCAGCGTGACTTACAGATTCCCTGACTGATACAAATCTACATGGTTAGGTGGTAGAACTGGGATTTGATTCTGGGCAGCCTGTGCTGTTTTAATTATTTTTAATAAGTTTTATTTATTTTGAGAGAGAGAGAGAGAGAGACAGAGACAGAGACAGAGAGAGTGCGTGCACGCAAGCGTGAACAGGTGAGGGGCAGAGAAAGAGGGAGAGAGAGAGAATCCCAAACAGGTTCCCCACTGTCAGTGTGGAGACCGACGCAGGGCTCGAACTCATGAACCGTGAGATCGTGACCTGAGCTGAAACCAAGAGATGCATAACCGACTGAGCCCCCCCCCACCTCCAGGTGCCCGAAGGCAGCCTGTGTTTCTAAAAGAAACCAAATACTTACAATGTGCCAGGCATTATAGTAAATGCTCAACATGGATTGTCCAAAGTAATTTGTTCAACACACATGGAACGTCCTATCAGTGTCTATACCATACCCATGAAAATAGACTCACATGTTACTTAACCAGCCCAAGGCCATGAAATCATTAAAAATTCTCTATTAAACATCATAGCAGTCTGCCACTAAACTTAATCAAACTACCTTAATGAAAGTAGTATTTGAAATTAAAAAAAAACTCCCTCATACTTTTCTAATGACCAGTTTCTTCGGTTTTCTGTAAGGACCCAGATAGTAAACACTTCCAGTTTAGAAGGCCATATGGCGTTTTCTTGCAAATACTCACCTCTGCCTCCATAGCACGAAAGCAGCTACAGACAGTATATAAACAAAGGGGATTGGCTGTGCCCTAAGAAAACCTTTGTATTAGGAAATAGGTAACTGGCCATATGGCCCCATGGTCATAGTTTGCTGACCCCTGATTATTATTATTATTTATTACTTATCACAGTGTTTTTTGTTATTTTTAAAATATTTTTATGTTTATTTATTTAGAGAGAGAAAGAGAGAACAAGTGGGGGAGGGGCAGAGAGAGACAGAGAATCACAAGCAGGCTGGGAACTGTCAGCAAAGAACCTGACTTGGGACCTGATCTCACCGAGCTCACGACCTGAGCCCAGATCAGGAGTTCAATGCCTAACCAACTGAGCCACCCGGGTGCCCCGATTATTATTATATTTAAATAATAATTCTAAAATTTAGGAAGTGAATATTATAGGATGTGAAATATTATAGGATGAATATAGGACTACAGAAAAGGGATCCATATCTACCAGGGAGTACAGGTTAAACTGAAATAGTATTTGTAAACAAGAGGAAAAGGAAAAAGAAAATTTTGACATTAATGTAGTAGAAATACCCTGGTCCACTTGGATCTAAGTGTTGCCTTCATGCCTCTCACCTTTGTGACCATGGGCAATTAAAAAAAATTTTTTTTCTAGGCCTTAGTTGTCTTAGTTGTAAATGGAGAAATGAGATTTCTACCACACAGCACTGTCACAAGGATTAAAAGATAGAAACAATTGCTTTAAAAAAAAAATTTTTTTTAATGTTTATTTATTTTTGAGAGAGACAGAGAGAGAGAGGGGAAGGGCCAAAGAGAGAGGGAGACACAGTATCTGAAGCAGGCTCCAGGCTCCGAGCTGTCAGCACAGAGCCTGATGCGGGGCTCGAACTCACAAACCGTGAGATCATGACCTGAGCCAAAGTCGGACGCTTAACTGACTGAGCCACCCAGATGCCCCGAAACAATTGCTTTTTTAAAGTTTATTTATTTATTTTGAGAGAGAGAGAGTGAGTGTGTCGAGGGAAGCGGCAGAGAGAGGGGGAGAGAGGGAGGGAGAGAGAGAGAGAGAGAGAGAGAGAGAGAGAGAGAGAGAGAGAGAATGAATCCCAAGCAGGCTCCACGCCCTGTCAGGGCAGAGCCTGACGTGGGGCTCGTGGGATCATGACCTGAGCTGAAATCTACAGTCAGACACTTAACCAACTGAGCCACGCAGGTGCCCCTATAATACCAATGTCCAACCAGTTTAGAATCCATGAGTGAGTCAGAAATCGCCCTGCCGTCTTGGGTTCATGAAGTGTTATTCCTTCTCAAATCAAAGAAAATTAGGAGCAAGAGTCTAAATATACTGTGGTTTCACTCAAATTGGTATTGGCTTATTCCACTGGATCAATATCCAAGTTTTCCTTAGGTACTTAAACCAATAAATCCTGAAGCCAGGATGGATATGGTGGTGTGTTCACTTTTTCCTCTGGAATTGCTAACAGAGTTAGAACTGACATCTTCCACTTCAGCGTCATTGATTCTAATACAAAATAGCTGAAAATTTGATGACCATGTCAAAGCGTCTTAGACTTTCCTTCCCCCTACTTATTTCTTTCAAATTTAAACAGGTTACAGAGGGATTGAGTTTTTGTTACGAAGCACATTAAGGAATCGTATTAGTAGCAGTATGTTGGTAAGGAAGAAACAGTTTTCTTATTAAGTATAGGTGTGAATCACATTTTCTCTCAGGCACTGAAACATTACCAGGGACAATTATATTGTGAGCCTCTTTCCAATATCTCTTCCTTGCAAGTCACTTGTGGTTTTTATTTTCAGCACAGGAGCTGGGCTACTTTTAAGCAGAGTTGTACAAAGTCAGCCATCACGTATGGCATTACCGTTGTTCTTCCTCAGGGAGGAACCATAACTCACCTACACCAGTGACCAGGAGGGAATGAGCTCTCTGCAGCTGGCCCCTTTAACATGAACCGTTTAAACTTCTACTTCTTTGTTGGAGTTAGCTGGGAATTCAGCAAACTCTCTGACATGGACCCAATACACCAAAAAAAGTCTCTTGCTTGGAGATTTAAAACCAATCATTTAATCGCCTTTGTCTTCCTACAGAAAATATTGCAACATACGTCCCCCTCTGGTTTGATCTTAGCTAATCACGCTACATCGAGAGAAAAACTCAGGCAAAAGATCTGGACTTGTTCAGAACATAACAAGGCCCCATTATCTCAAGAGACTTCTCTCTCTTATTCAGAACATAATAAGACCGTATTATCTCAAGGGAATTCTGTTGGTTTGGAATATCGGCAAAAGTTTACGTGGTATTTTCTCATTACACTGCATTCATTGTGTTACTCCCTGTTCCCCTATCTCCTCATGGCAGCAACATCACAACAAAATCCCTTCACTGTTTCTACCAGAAAATTTCTCCGCACGTGGCAGAAGTGATCCCCGTCAGCTCATGCTCATGCTTGCCGGCCTGGCACTGAAGGTCTCCACATTTTAGCCCCAACCGAATTCCCTGTAACTCTCTTATCTAAGACATCTGCTCTAGTTTAAATCAGACTACCCTTGTCTCCCAGACTTGCCATGTACCCTCCCAGGGCAAATCTGTTTTGCCATCCCCACGGACTCTAAGGTACGCTAAGATAAAATCCGTTGGTAGCGCTGCCATGAGCCTTTCCACTTCCATCTCCTTCCATAGATCCTTCTCTGATCAATCTCTTACTCTTTGAAGTAGGTTCTGGGCTCCTGCTTTTTAACACAGATGACTCTCTGTGTTTCTTTGATGTAAATTTCCTACGAGATTTTAACATCCATGAGGGCCGGCTATCCCAGTGTGTTCTCATCCTATGATTCACCAAGCCCAGCAAAATGGCTTGTACCCAAAAGGCACCCCCCAAAAACCAATGTTGAGTAGACGGACATTATTATGTAAATAGCTACCCTGGTGGAGACCCCGAAAAAGTCAGAGTCACTGCAGAATACTAACTGCAGTAATTTGTAGTCACACATCTTTTAGGTTTCAAGAAGAGACGCTCCGAAAAAAATCCCTCTTTTCCTTTCTAGGAAAAGAGAAGCTAACCAGTTCATTTAGTCAGATCTGCCACAGGTGATCCTAAGAGGTACACGAAGAACATTCCAGGAAAGGATGTCTGGAGTTTTGAGAAAGCAGCGGCTCAAATAAAACCTGCATTTACTTAAATATAGATCTACTCACAGAAGCCCTTATGTGCTAAATGCAATAAGAAGTTATCATTAAGCAGAGAATGATAAAGTTAAGCAATCTATTTTCTGCTACATTTTTTAAAGAA
The DNA here is from genome assembly GCF_007474595.2 of Lynx canadensis. NCBI lineage: Eukaryota > Metazoa > Chordata > Mammalia > Carnivora > Felidae > Lynx > Lynx canadensis. The sequence goes on from NC_044311.2 coordinate 140,525,977, forward strand.
TATGTGACTCTTTCAATGAATGTTCAGTTAAGTCTGAGTGTTTTATTTAAAGAAATTTTTTTTTAATGTTTACTTATTTTTGAGAGAGACAGAGTGTGAGGGAAGAGGCAGACAGAGAGGGAGACAGCAGGCTCCAGGCTCTGAGCTGTCAGAACAGAGCCTGACGCGGGGCTTGAACTCGTGAACCCTGAGATCATGACCTGAGCCGAAGCCGGCGCTTAACTGACTAAGCCGCCCAGGCGCCCCAGAGTAATGTCGGTCTTTCTTAAAAGCTACAAGGTAAAGAAACCCAGAGCTTCAAAAACACTATTTTAAGTGAAAGAAGCCAGACACAAAAGAGCATGTATGATCCCACTTACACTAAATGTCTAGAAAAAGCAAATCTGTAGAGACGTAAAGTACATTGGTTGTTGCTGGGGGCTGGCGGTGACAGCAAGGATGAACTGAATGGGTGTGAGGGATCTTATTGGGATGATGACAATGTTCTAAGACTGGATTATGAAGGTGGTTGCTTAATTTGGTAAATTTATTAAAGCCATTGACTTATATACTTATATACTTAAAATGAGTGAATTTTATATGTAAATTATATGTAAATTAAAGATAATTTGCAGTGAAGGAAAGAAGATGTTACAGTGGTCATTAGGAATCTACTTAAGGCAGAGAAACTAACCCATTTTAAGCTCCAATTTAACAACGGCGCTGAACTCATTTTACCTTAATAAAAAGTGAGAGGAAAACTTATAATATTGTAGCATTTGTGGCGGACTTTAAAAGTATTTGAATACATTAAAACTCCATCCATCCAGGGGCGCCTGGGTGGCGCAGTCGGTTAAGCGTCCGACTTCAGCCAGGTCACGATCTCGCGGTCCGTGAGTTCGAGCCCCGCGTCAGGCTCTGGGCTGATGGCTCGGAGCCTGGAGCCTGTTTCCGATTCTGTGTCTCCCTCTCTCTGCCCCTCCCCCGTTCATGCTCTGTCTCTCTCTCTCTGTCCCAAAAATAAATAAATGTTGAAAAAAAAAATTAAAAAAAAAAAAAAAAAAAAAAAACTCCATCCATCCATAGTCACTGGATCTCATTCTAGGACCATCTTTCACTATTTGCAAAACAAAGGCATCCCCTTTAAGAAACACAACCCTACAATTCACTAGTTGCTATCATGACATTTGGTTGTTCAGGGTAAACTCAACGCTTGCTTTCATTTCAGGGAGACAAAAAAGGAAGTCTGTTAGTTCATTCGCATCCCAACATTCTTAATAGGAGCATTAATTAAGTACCAAAGTAGAAAGTAATGTGATAACCCACCAAAAGTTATTGTTCAATGGCATTTACTTCCAACTACTCACTCGCCTAAGATTTATCTAGAAGTTTCTACAAAGCAGGCACTCTGCATGATAAGTAAAAGCCAGTCCTTGCCCTCGAGATGCTCATAGTTCAAGTGGTGAAAGAGACAACAGGTAATAAGACTGTACTAAATACCCAGTGCCAGGGACGTACCAACCAGGTCACCTAACTCAGCCTCAGCCGAGTGAGATCACACCCGGTCGGCTGGAGTTTTGCAGAACAAGCTGGCACGTGCCAAGCGGAACAGTGCGTATCATCGGGACTTCACATCATTTGAAATGAATTGTTGGACTGCTGGTTAAGCCAAAGAGAGCTTCACAAGCGTTAAGACCCGTTATCGTGCATCTTATTTTTGGTTGGGGACGGCGGTGGTGCTAGGCTGGGTAGCGGGCACGAGGCTTTCCTTTTCCCTGACGGAGGAAATCCCAACAAACAGCGCATTACCTCGCACCACCTCTTCCACAGACTCCGTGGTGGTGGTGGTGGTCGTGGCGATGCTGGTGGTTCGCTCGGTGGCCTCTTCATAGGGTTCTTCCGCCTCTTCCTCCACCTCATCACCATCTTCGTCATCCTCGTCATCCTCGGCCTCTTCGTCCTCGACGTCAGCCCCCTCTTCTTCCTCTGCTACTTCTACTACTTTGTCCTCACTGCAGCAGGAAATGGAAACAACGGTGACAGTCATTTAAACAAATTTCAGAAAGGGGAGGGGGGAAGCGACAACAAAGGATGGTGGTGATTTTGGAGGGAATGAGGCCCTCGAGGCAAACAACACACACAAGGCTGGAAGCCAGCAGGTGTATGTGGGAATCCTAGCTCACTAGGTCCACAGCGTTCTGCCCCTTGGGCACAGCTCTTCTTAGTTAACACGGTTGCAAGAATGCTATACCATGAGTCCGACTAAATGCTTTTCTGGAAAAGGCAAAATTACGGAGTAGTTCCTGGTGGGGGTGGCGGTCGGGGTGAAGAAGGGAGGGATGAGTAGGCAGAGCATAGGGGATTTTTTAGAGCAGGCTCTGTAAGATACTGTCGCAGTGAACACAGGACACATACATTTGTCAAAACCAACACAACTGTACGACACAAGAAGTGAACTCTAATATAAACTATGTACTTTATCACTAATGTATCAATATTGGGTCAGAGGTACTATACTAATAAAGACGTTAACAACAGAGGAAGTGTGGGGGTAGGGGGAGAGAGGGGAGGGGGGCGGTCTTTCTACTCGCTGCTTAAATTTTCTGTAAACCTAAAAGTGCTCTAAAAAAAAAAAACAGGGGCGCCTGGGTGGCGCAGTCGGTTAAGCGTCCGACTTCAGCCAGGTCACGATCTCGCGGTCCGTGAGTTCGAGCCCCGCGTCGGGCTCTGGGCTGATGGCTCAGAGCCTGGAGCCTGTTTCCGATTCTGTGTCTCCCTCTCTGTCTGCCCCTCCCCCGTTCATGCTCTGTCTCTCTCTGTCCCAAAAATAAATAAACGTTAAAAAAAAAAAAACAAAAAAAAACAAAGCGTGTTTAAACAGGAGAGAGGAAGGGAAATATCCAAGCTGAATCTGCTGTGTAGGATTTCTCATAATGTATGCGAAAATACCACACAGCATCTGCATGGCAGACACTCAGTAAAGGCGGAAATCAGTTGAAATACTGCTATTCAACTGGATATAGATGAGGAAGAAGAAACTGGTGTAAATAAATCTGTGATACCCAGCGGTCAGCGAGACCTACTGAAACTATACAGTTGTCTTCCCTACTCTTGCTCCCTGTGGCATGCTGTAGAATATCAAGTATTTCAGGGGTTGTCAAATGTCAGCGACTATCAGAATTACTTGGAAGGCTTCTTGAAACACAGACCACCAGGCACCACCCACCAAGGTTTCTGAATCAGTGGGTTTAGGACGGGGCCTGAGAATCTGTATTTCTAACAACTTCCTGGGCGATACTGATACTGGTATATTCAGGGTACGGTATTCTGAGAACCACTGAAATATGCAATGCTGAGAATAATGGTTAACAGATAGCCAGTAAATCACAGTATAATTGGGAAGGGGAGCAGAAATAATGCATAAGGCATTAAGTATGCATATCCTGATGCACAGTGTTGAATAATAAATCAGCATATTTGGAGGGCAGAAGGGTAGTCTCGAACAAAATCAGAAAGCCCGAGCGAGACATCCTTGTAGAAATCAAGTACCTGCAGTGCAGGCATGGTCAAGAGCATTTGAAAGGTGATAAACGAAGACAGGAACCTAAGCGTTAAACAAGTGAAAGTATAGATCACATACCATCTGGCTAGATAGCAGAAACACACATTTCATCCTAGCTCAGATCACAAAAACAGTACAGGAGGAAGATCTACATGTGCTGGGCGTTTCAAGCTACCAGAGCAACTGCCACAGGTCTTATGTGACCAGACCACAAGAATAGGATTGAGGGTTGCCATGCTGACAATTTCTGTCCACAGAAAAAAAAGAGAACGGGGTATTGTGGCCCCACAGCTGATTCTTGCCTATAAGAAGCTTGTGGTTGGGAGAAGTGACAGGAACCTAAAGACTTTGTGTGAGCCACGTCTGGAGCCTGGGAAAGCTCCAAGTGAGCTGGGCATTGCATAGGGAATCAGATTTCGAACATGTTACGGAACTAGAACAGTAGGATTCTGTGGTGTGGGGGGACAGGAAGGGAGATGGCAAAAGGCGCCTGCAAATGAAGTCTGAAAGACAGCTCCAAGTCATTTCGCCGAGAATGAAAAAGAAAAAGCGAGGGGCGCCTGGGTAGCTCAGCTGGTTGAGCATCCGACTTCAGCTCGGGTCATGGTCTCCTGGTTCGTGGGTTCGAGCCCCGCGTCAGGCTCTGTGCTGACGGGTCTGTGCTTCAGATCCTGTGTCCTCCTCTCCCTTTCTCTCTGCCCCTCCCCCACTTGCACTGTCTCTCCCTCCCAAAAATAAACAACAACAACAAAAAAGGTATGTAGGGGCGCCTGGGTGGCGCAGTCGGTTAAGCGTCCGACTTCAGCCAGGTCACGATCTCGCGGTCCGTGAGTTCGAGCCCCGCGTCGGGCTCTGGGCTGATGGCTCAGAGCCTGGAGCCTGTTTCCGATTCTGTGTCTCCCTCTCTCTCTGCCCCTCCCCCGTTCATGCTCTGTCTCTCGCTGTCCCAAAAATAAATAAACGTTGAAAAAAAAAAAAAAGTATGTAAAGAGATGGATATAGCACTAGAAGGAATTCCTTTTATCAATTAACTCATAACGTAAGGAACTTTTATGGAAGTTCTATAAAAATGTGTATGGCCTGCCAAGCGGACCACCTTTCTGATGCTGATCAATGATGCAAGGATCATGAATGAACACATCCAAAGAAATTGAAGCATGTGCCTAGAGAAGAAGGAGAAACTTACTAAGCAGAATAATATCAATGGTAACTTATTAGTGTGGTAATAAAACAAATGGAACAGAGAAGACCCTGACCAGGAATTTTAACAGTTCCATGAGGCCATGAAGAAAAAGTAAGAAGGGAAAATGTTGGCATTGATAATCAGGTGATAGGAGCCTTCGTCCACTTAAAGATAAACAGGGTGCAATCATTATTTCTCGACTGCCTGCATTCCCGCACAGAAGTCTAGTTGAGGCAACAGTTCCCAAGAATTCTTAACAGGTGCTCAGATGCCCTGAATTTTACACAGTATCCTGCTTCCTCACTTTTCTATAGGATCTCACTGTTGTAGTCATGTGCACAGAAGAATGATCCGACGTGGGCCCCCTGCTGATTTATTCCCTTCTGTGTCCAGTCAAATTATGTCTCCAAATTAAGTAGAAAAGTGAGGTAGAGCCCAGGAGAGAAACCAGACCAAGCCAATATTCTCCTTAAAGCACGAAGTATAAATGCTGTGTTGAGGCACGAATGGAATGACAGCGTCCAAGGATGTGACCCAGGGTTAAGACAGCGTTGTGCTTCTAGGCGGGACAATAAAAGTATGACTATGGGTACCCCCAAGAACCTTCCCCAACCTCCCCTGTTAGGACTTGACTTAGGCTCCAAACAGAAAACACGGTTATGAAAACAGCTGCGTTTAAAGTGATCTGCATTCTAGAATGTGTCTAGCCATAAAAAAAAGGAGTGAAATACATGCCTATCATCCATCACTGCATCTGCCTGAGCAATTTACTGGCATAATAAGGAACAGAAATACATAATAGTTCAACTCGCTGAGGAATTAAATTACTTGGCCTAAGAGAACGCAGGTCCAGCTCTTATTACCATAGCTTTGATTTCTGGAATTAAATTTAGATGTCCATAAATTCAATGATCTATTTGGACACTATTAAAACAGCAGCGCGCACTTATGTTTTCACAATGGTGCATCTTCCCAAAGAATGCCAAACGCCAGCATTCCACTGCCTGCCGCACTTTTCACCAATAGCAGGAAACCCAGAAAGGGGAGAAAAATTAATCTTCCACTGACTCTTCAATTGCTGGACGGCTCTGCTCCTGGATGTGACTGAGGCGAGCTGAGCACCGCGCAAGAAAGGGCCAAGGAGGGGCCAGTTGGGGAAGTGTGAGGCTGGGCGTCATGAAGCAATTTCCTTACAAATAATCAAAGGATTGACAAGGAAACAGTCCCTTGGTAACACAGTGGAATATTCGTATCACATTCACACATATTTGCGTCTGTCAATGTATAGTAGACAGCTTGTATAGCTTTTAAATTCCAATAATGAGAAACGCTTCTAAAGAACGAGGGAACTATCTGAAAATGCTGATATCTCAGGAGTACCTGACTTTAATAAGAAGGTTAAAGGGTCAGAGGGACATTTCTATGAGGAATTAAATCACCGAGAATGAAATTTTATGTGTCAGCATGCAAGAGTTTACTTTAGTGAAGGATACACTCCATCACGAAGGTGACTCTCCTTCAATTTCTAAATAAAGGCTGACCTTAATACCTTCCACTTGTGGTTTCCTCTGTGATGTTCCCTTCAGACGGTGAAAGATTTTGATTCACATACAGTTTTAATTCCTTTTTGTTTGAGTCATGCAAAACAAGTCACCATTTGCATTCTCTAAAAGAGCTGTGTTTACTCTTTCATAGTGTCTCCTAAGACTCGACTTTCTTCCGCCCCTTTGTAGGACAAAGGAGAGGAAACAGCATGAAAAAAAAGCTGTGATTCCCATGCTTTATGTGAACTGGACAATCATGAGACCTGAACACCCAGTGATGGCAGAGGTGGGGGGAGTAGGGGGGGAGGGTGGGGGATATGAAACATTACAGCTGTCAATTCTCCAAATGTAAGATCAACCCCGGGCCAGGGCGGGGGCAAGTCTCAACAGGAAGATGCCCAGACACATGTATGTTTATTGAACTAGAAAGGGGAAGAAAGCGTCACCCAGAGTCAGGATATAGGAAAGGAAAATAAAGCAAATTTTTTTCTCTGCCCCAGTTCTTCGTGCTCTCAGAGTTTAACCTGGAGGGTACAAGGGCTGAAGAGTCAGTTTGTTCCAGAAAGCAGTATCTATAATAATTACTGCTGCAGGGCACCTGGATGGCTCAGTCAGTTAAGCATCCGACTTCGGCTCAGCTCACGATCTCATGGTGTGTGGGTTCGAGCCCTGCGTCGGGCTCTGTGCTGACAGCTCAGGGCCTGGAGCCTGCTTTGGATTTTTTGTCTCCCTCTCTCCCTGTCCGTCCCTCACTCACGCTCTGTCTTTCTTTAAATAATAAACACTAAAAAAAAGAAAACTGCTGCTGTGAAATTAGGAAAATTAGTTGTCAGAAAACGTGAGAAAATAGAAAAGAATGGAAGCTTATTTTTCATGGTTCCCAGTAAATGGTTCAAGAGGGGGCAGAGCTAAGTAAGAAAAAGCCGGTATCTCTCCCATCTTAAGGGACTGTTGGAAGCCAAATGTACAATTGGATGCAGGGCCTGATTCCACTTACATACAGTGTGAAAACAGGCACCCTCCACGCTGCTGCCAGAGCTCAGAGGTACTGCACTTTGGTGAGGGGGAGATTTGTGACTGGCAGGGAACAGGAGAGAGGCCTCTGCGGGGGCTGTCCAGGCGGTGCTGGGATCTGGGTGTCTGCTATCCCGTATGCTCAATTTTGAAATTCACGAGCCGTGTGTACCCATGTTATGTGCCATTTCTCTTTATGTAAGTTACAGTTCAGGAAAGAGGGATAAAAGGGAGAGGAGGCTGGGTGCTCAGGTGGTTGAGTGTTGGACTCCCGATTTCAGCTCAGGTCATCATCTCACAGGTTTTGCGGGTTCGAGCCCTGTGTCGGGCTTTGTGCTGACAGCATCGAGCCTGCTTTCTCTCTCCCTCTTTTGGTCCCTCCCCCAAGCTCCCTCATGTGGTCCCTTTCCCTCTCTCAAAATAAATTAAAAAAAAAATTTTTTTTAATGTTTATTTAGTTTTGAGAGACAGAGATAGAGCATGCGTGGGGGAGGGGCACAGAGAGAGGGAGACACAGAATCCAAAGCAGGTTCCAGGCTCTGAGCTGTCAGCACAGAGCCCGATGCGGAGCTCGAACCCATGAACCATGAGATCATGACCTGAGCCGAAGTCGGAGGCTTAACCAACTGAGTCACCCAGGCGCCCCTAAAAAATTTTAACAAAAAAAAAAAAAAAAAAAAAAAAAGGGAGAGGATGCTGTTATTATACTGTCCCACTCTTCTTAAATATTCTCACAATTGGGCTAGAATAAGAGCTTTTTTTTTTTTTTTAAATTTATTTATTTATTTATTTTTGGGACAGAGAGAGACAGAGCATGAACGGGGGAGGGGCAGAGAGAGAGGGAGACACAGAATCGGAAACAGGCTCCAGGCTCTGAGCCATCAGCCCAGAGCCCGACGCGGGGCTCGAACTCACGGACCGCGAGATCGTGACCTGGCTGAAGTCGGACGCTTAACCGACTGTGCCACCCAGGCGCCCCTTTAATTGATATAATAATTGTATTTTCAAGGTCTCCAAATCTGAAAAAAATACCTCTCCACTCCAAACCCTCAATCCAGTTAGGGCACAAGTTATGAAGGTAGAAGCATGATAATATTAACAATAATAATAATGGTATATGATATATTATATATAATAATTACACATAATATATGTATGAATTTTCTCACTAGTGAAAATCATGATCTGAAGGAAATGCAAGTAATAATGTATATGTTTATACATATTTACGCATACACATGTACATACGTATAAACACATATATAAACATATACATATGTACATGCACACACACACACACACACACACACACATATATAGTGAGTCTAGTTAGTGAGGCCATGGCTGAAGGAGCCATATATATTCATATATAGCCATATATATATATATATATACACGTAAATATATATATATATGGCTCCTTCAGCCATGGCCTCACTAACTAGACTATATTGGTTAAGTAATTAATTCTCCAAAGTAATTAATTCATTAATACATTTTGTAAATGAATTTGAGGATCGTATAGAATTCAATCCACATATGTTGATGATTACTAAAGAAAAACAAAAGCTACCCTCCTTTAAATGTTGTACTATTAGAATCTCTCCCACCTATAGGTAATATCATGTGAAAACAGATCTCCACAGATTTCTCTTTAGTCTACTGAGTTTCAGTAGAGTCGTTCTGATGACATTCCTCAGGTACTAGGTATTGTTCATTTTTCGCTTAAAGGATCTCAGAGAATTTGGTTAGCCTTCTCTCCCCAAAACTGTGCCGTAGCAGAAAATGTAAGCTACCCCAAAGCCATACCCAACTCCTTTCTGCCATCCCTTCATCGATCAGAGATAGTAAGGCACCGAACACTCCATACCCCGTCTCCCTTGCAGGTAGAGAAGGTCATGCGACTGCCACGTCTCAGGATAATGAGATGCCAGAGGGCATCTGCTTGGACCTCCAGGTGGGGTGTCTAGGCAGGTTTTACTTTCCAGATGAGAACACTCATCATACTGAGTAGTCGGAGTGTTTTTGTTCCTTTGCCCTTTTATGTTTCTACTTTCTCCCTGGAAGGGCAACAGCCATCTGTCAAGGGTTAGTTGATAAAACATTCAGATGCAGAAGGTGATAAAGGTGCTGGGATGGAAAGATCCAGAAAGGTCACATCTCTGCCTTGCTGCACCAGTGAAGGGCTCCCTACCACCAAGATCTGGGTTTTCAGTTATTCGCAGCTAAAAGCATTCCTTGCAGATGGTTTAAATGCTTCCCCCAGACACTAGGTTATGGACTCCTGCTTAAGGAAGATAAGAACGAAACTGAGATACCAAAAATTCATGACTCAGGCATTAAGGGTGAGATATAGACAAACCTTCATCTGAAATGAGAATGTATCATCGTTACAGATTTAACGACTATCTCTTCTGGGCAAGAGAATCACACTAATTACTATATGAGTAACAGACACACTGCCTATTAAATGCTTTAGAAATTCAAAGAGGGAAGTGATTCTTGTGAGCTAGAAGTGTGTGAGCTGGTAAGGACATGGAAAGTGGGTGTAAGGATGAGGTAGGGATAGCCACAGGATGCACAATCAGGAACAACAAATACATAAGGTTGACAATAAAATAATTCAATGTGGTACTGAATTTTAACAGTGAGGAACGCTAAATTGCAGAGACCAAGGATCCAGACATTTTTCCTTTAGTCAATGGTTAGCTAAGTATTTGAGTTGAAAGAAATGGGCATCAACTTTAATGAGCAAAAACAAGGGCAAGGCATTAGTTCACCTATCCACTGAGCCCTGTCTATACTGCACGCTGGCCATCTGATCAACAATGTCTACGGTGCTTTTGCCAAGTGCCAGGTGCTATTCGAGACACCGGCAGTGGACTTGTGAGTATGACAAAGCTTCTGCTTTCCTGGAACATACATTTTAGTGGGTAAGGCACAAGAGGAGCAAATAAATAAGAAAAAAAAAAATCATAAGTATACAAAGAAAGGAAAGGGGCTAATGTACTAATCAGTGACTACAATAGATGTGTTTGTGGAGGGAGGGATGGGAGCAGCATTTCAAATAGGATGGTCGGGGAAGGCCACTGAGACAGAGAAGCCTGGAAGAGTCAGCATGGGGGGATGGTTGGGGCAGAAGGAAGAACAAATGCAAAGGCCCTGGGGTGAGTGCAAGCTTAGCATGATGCAGAGAAAGCCAGCTAGCATAGGGGACAGAGGATGAGGTTCTCAGGAGAAACTAAGGTTGGAGCCAGACGGGAAGGGTGGGAGGTCATGTTGGTCATGTTAAGAAACGGCAAGTATACTCATGTGCAACGGAAATGACTCAATGAGATATAAGTTTTAAGGATGGCTCTGGCTACTTAGGGTGGAGAGTGGACTCTAGGAAGACAAGAATGGCAGCTGGGACATTGGGAGAAACACACTGGGGAGCAAGGGTAGCTCATGGGGCTAAAGTCAAAAGCACAATGACATCACCATCCATATTAAATGTGACATTACTATGGTGATAACAATTATGAATGACTACGAGACCCAAAAGAATAAGATCTGACCAGACCTGGGGTGCACAGCAAGGGAGACATGAGGAAGGGATGACTGAAATGTGACCTATAGAAGAACCAAGGTGAATGCGGTCTGGAGGATAAAGACCACTCTGCACCAGGGCAGGCAGAGCATATGCAAAGGTCCGGTGGTAGGAGGAAATCCTGAGAGTCTGAAACAGAGTTGGCTGAAAACACAGAGAGTAATCAAAGAAGGACAAACGATCAATGGCATGGAGCATATGGCTCCTAGCTTATTTTTACACATCCTATAAGTTAAGAGCGGTTTTTACATTTTTAAAGAATTATGAAAAGAAAAAAAAAAGATATATAACAGAGATGGCATGCAGCCTGCAGAGCTTAAAATGTTTATTATCTGGCCCTTTACAGAAAGTGTGTGGACTCCTTGCATAGAAGGTGAACTATGGGGTGAGGTGGGTATGGAAAGACCAAACAACGGTGCTTTGTCCTGATTTGAAATGAGATAGAACGAAACAAAGCAAAAAGCATCTAGGATGTCCAAGTTGTGAAATTCTAGAGCAGAAACAACAGCGATCCTTGCTTCTTGCCTCCTTCGGAGCCAGCAGAACACAGGGCGCAATGAGACGGGGTATCTTGCCGCATGGTGGAGCTGTGAACCCTGGGGCCGGCCCGCCTGGATTTGAATCCTGGCTCTGTGGCCTTGAGCAAGTTAGTTAACCTCTCTGTGCCTCCCATGTCTTCATCTGTAAAATGGCAAACTTACAGGAGGTGCTTCCGTTCACAGGGGCACGACGAGAAATCGGGTTCATACTTGGGATGCACTTAGAACAGCACCTGACTCACCATGAGTAGCATGTAAGCGGTAAAGCAAAGGCCACACACACAGTACCTGACAGACAATAGCTCAAACAGTAGCTACTGAAAATAGCTCAAAAAAAAAAAAAAATGTGTTGAATGAATGAATGTTAGGACTAAATACCGCTGAGACATTCCTCCAGAACACTCAGAACTGGTGTATTCTCTGACAATTACACACAGTTTGATTTTCCTCTCTATTAGAAAACATAAAAGGGTCAGATATTAGGTCGTTCTCTTGAAAAGATTTTAAGAGAATACACAATTATGTAATCTTTAATTTTTTTAATGTTTATTTATAAGAGAGACAGAGAGACAGAGCGCGAGTAGGGGAGGGGCAGAGAGAGAGGGAGACACGGAATCGGAAGCAGGTTGTGGGCTCTGAGCTGTCTGCATGGAGCCCGATGCGGGGCTCAAACTCGCGGACCGTGAGATCATGACCTGAGCCGAAGTCGGACGCTTAACCGACTGAGCCACCCAGGCGCCCCCCAAATCAGTTGATCTTTAAAGGAAAACAAGAAATCCTGTTACAGACGATACTTTCAGAATTCTAGCACCACATGGCACAATGACATTAATAGGATACCACCACACGACCCAGTATTAAATTCAGGTAGTGTACTGGCTACGAAGGTTTTTGCCAACGCTGGGAATAAAACTAACTGCCTTCACTAAAAAGGGCCACGCATGAAAGAAAATTGAAGGAACGTTACGAAAAGGGTGGTTCGGTATAAAATCAACTGCTCTTCAGACTGGCCTATAAACTCTGGCCTATTTGATTTAGTGAACTTGTAAAGTATGAGGCCGAAATAGGCAGAGAGAAGAGAAGAATCCAAGCCTGGATGTAAACTAGCAAGGCTAGAACACGGGAGGAACAATGTCCCTTTTCTCCACCCTCTCCCTACATACGCAGAGTAAGAAGCGTTGCAGAACAGAGGAAACCAATTTAAGTGATACTCCTAAGACACGAGACACATCAAAAGCCGGAGAAGGCTTCACAGAATATTGCCGAAGCTTCTTCAGCACGTTGGTGTAAAGGTACAAAAAGGGTTGTTCCCAGTGCTGAGTGTGAAGGATGTAGGATGCCGGGGTTGGTGCTGGATGGAAGGAATGTGGTGTAGAAAAATGAGCCACGAAGGCCATGTCTGGGGCTCAGGGAAAATCCGACTATGGACTCAGTATCTGCTGATATTTTTTAAAAAATGACCGTTAATTTTGTGGGTGAGATGGTATCCTTTGAGCTCTGCAGAAAAATGTGATTAGATTTTTAAAGATGTAGAAGTAGTTGTTAATAGTATTTGCTGCTAGGACTTTAAATCATAAAAAAAGGTATGCTGGAAAGGGGGAAAATGATATTCTGGCAAGACTTAAGGAATGTAAAGTTTAGCATGTAATTATAGTAAAAAGCTAAATTGCTTTCTTAAAGACCATCTCGGAGGCATGAAAAGCCATATATAATCAAAAGCACATTCTTTTCCTGACAGCTTTATGAACCGACTAGGACTAAGGAGAAGCACCTAAGGTGATAAAAACTTTCAGAGTCTTTTAAAAATCTTGATAAGTGAGACCCAACCTTGGTTAATCAGACGCTTTGCCAGAAAACTGTGAGCACCTTCCTCAGACCTAGAGAAGCTGGGTGTTGCTAAGTGCAGGTGGTCTGCATACGTTTTGGGCGAAGAATTGGAAACACATGCTCTTCAGTCATTTAACATATCTGAGGGTGAACTAGGCTCTGAAGGGTCCATTCCATGCACGGAAGTTACTGCTGGGAAGGAAAGAGACTAAAATTCCCTGCCCTCGTGGCACTTCCGGTCTACTCGGGGGACAGGTGACAGTGTAAGAAGCCAAAGCGAAGATGGTTACACTGCATGTTACGAGTGACAGGTGCTATGGGCAAGTCCGAAAGCAGGAAAACCAGATGAGGTGTGCGGGAGGGGACAGTAGGGAGGTTTGATGTAATTAACATTTCAAGAGACTAGTGAGCGGGGCGCCTGGCTGGCGCAGTAGGTTAAGAGTCTGACTTCAGCTCAGGTCATGATCTTGCGGTTTGTGGGTTCGAGCCCCGTGTCGGGCTCTGTGCGGACAGCTCGGAGCTTCCGATTCTGTGTCTCCCTGTCTCTCTGCCCCTCCCCAACTCACTCTCTCTCTCTTCCAAAAATAAATAAACGTTAAAAAAAAACACAAAAATAAATCGAGAGAATATTAAGAGAACAATGCCCTGAACAGGTGTCCTTTCAGCAAATACTATGTGCTTCGCATTGTCTTCCACCGTGTCTATACACACAGGGACTACTATAAAGCTACAGATGGTCTGTGTATACAACGGCTACAAAGCCTTCTAGAAAAGCCACAAGGCAGCTTTCTTTCAAAGACACCTTGTGAAGTACCTTGTCCTTAGAGAGAAGGGAAGCACCCTGCCGCTTCTGTGGGCTTTCCTCTTCTCTCCTGTGACAAGAGAACACAACCCTACTGCTCCTGCTACCACACACGCTGCAACAGTTTATCCGTTGTCCTCCCCCAGAGTCTGCAGTGGGGCCCATGGGTACACCTGCCCCCATCCTCAGGTGGTGCAAAGTGCCATTCATCCTTAAAACAAGCCCAAGGACGCCTTTGCCCCTTTGTTTTTACAGCTTGAAACAAGTATTTTATTTTATTTGAAGAGAGAGAGAGAGCGAGGGAGGGGCAGAGGGAGAAGGAGGCAGAGTCCTAAGCAGCCTCCAGGCCCAGCACGGACACCAACGCGGGGCTCGATCCCACGGCCCCGGGGATCATGACCTGAGCTGAAATCAAGAAGCGGACGCTGAGCCACCCAGGTGGCCCTGAAACAAGTATTCCGAATTGTGTGGAAAAGACGGAGACAAGAACTAATGACAAGCAGAGTCTGCTTGATGATGCAAGTCTTGGATCAGGCAGATTTATGGGAAAAGCATGAACTGGAGAAGTAAAACCTCTAGTTCATTTCCACAGGTGAGTCAGCTTCTTCTTCCAGCAAGCCTGCTTCCTTGTTCCTAAGTTGCTTTTAAGAAGTATTTGTAGCTGCCATTTGAGAAAGCTGTAAAGTCAAAATATCACGTGTTGATCCTGCACGAACGATGCAACAAATGTGGGGTAAAATGAATGTGGAAGTGCATTACTTTTTTTTATATTAAAAAAAATTTTTTTAGTGTTTATTTTTGAGAAAAAGAGAGAGGGGGCGGGGGGGGGAGGGAGGGGCAGAAAGAGAGGGACACACAGAATCCAGGCTCCAGGTTCTGAGCTGTCAGCACAGAGCCCGACGTGGGGCTCAAACTTACAAAGTGCGAGATCATGACCTGAGCCAAAGCCTGACCGACTGAGCCATTACTTTTTAGGTTAAATCACTGATAATAGCCATTTTTGAAAATTCTTTCTGAAGGGAAAATTACATTGCAGTTCACTCCAGTTAATTCAGTGTCTTCATTCTCTGGGACATACAGAAGGAAAACACTACGGTAATTAAAGGCACATTCTTGGAAGCCACCTACCAGCTATGGTGTGACCATGGACATGTGACTTATCCTGCCCTGACTCAGTTTCTCCATCTTTAAAATGGGACGACCGGGAGTTCGAGCCCCGCGTCGGGCTCTGGGCTGATGGCTCAGAGCCTGGAGCCTGTTTCCGATTCTGTGTCTCCCTCTCTCTCTGCCCCTCCCCCGTTCATGCTCTGTCTCTCTCTGTCCCAAAAAATAAATAAATGTTGAAAAAAAAAAATTAAAAAAAAAAAATAATAAAATGGGACGAAAACTCTACCCACCTCTTGAGATGCTGTGAGCAGTTAACGTATGACAAGCACTTAGATAAAGCGTAGCACTAAATACCATACCTATTTGCTGTTATGAGACTAGGGCTTAAATTTATGTATGACAGATATGTTTTTTTCCTTTTTAATGTTATTAGGTTTTGAAAATGATGCAAATAAAAAGTTATTGGTTCTTCATATACAGTACTTTCCTTGGGGTTTATTATTTCAGAAAAAAAATCTATAAAGACCTATTCTTGTTTAAAAAATTTTTTAAATGTTTGTTTATTTTTAAATTTTTTTTTTCAACGTTTATTTATTTTTGGGACAGCGAGAGACAGAGCATGAACGGGGGAGGGGCAGAGAGAGAGGGAGACACAGAATCGGAAACAGGCTCCAGGCTCCGAGCCATCAGCCCAGAGCCTGACGCGGGGCTCGAACTCACGGACCGCGAGATCGTGACCTGGCTGAAGTCGGACGCTTAACCGACTGCGCCACCCAGGCGCCCCAAATGTTTGTTTATTTTTGAGAGACAGAGACAAGAGCATAAGCAGGGAAGGGGCAGAGAGAGAGAGAGAGAGAGAGGAGACACAGAATCCAAAACAGGTTCCAGGCTCTGAGCTGTCAGCACAGAGCCCAATGCGGGGCTTGAACTCATGGACTGCAAAATCATGACCTGAGCCGGAGTCGACGCTAACTGACTGAGCCACCCAGGCGCCCCAGGTACAGTGCCTAGTAAAGTCCCAATTGCTGACCACAGACTCAGAGTCCTGCAGAGATGGATATATAAACAAGCACAGAACAGTGATGTAAGAGATACGAACATTAACTGTAACGGATTTTTAAAAAGGTCCGTTAATAGGACTTGGGAGGGACGGATTGAGACGGTTTAGAGGTGAGCGGGGAACTGATGAGTGAACAGAGATCTACAGAGAGGACGATGGCCAAGGGGCATGGCAGAGACCGGACCCAGCACCTGTAAAGACAGGAAGCGTCTGGCAGGAAGTGCAGGTAGCCGAGCGGGGCTGGGGAGACAGGATGGGCACCGGGAAGGGAGTGGAATGCAGACACATTACCAAGGGCCTTGTTTGAAAGGCTAAGGAGTTTGTCTTCATTCTACTCGTGATTCAGAGGCTAGGAGAGAAACTTTAAGCACAAGAGTGGCAAAGTTAGTTGTATTTCAAGAAGTATGAGCTGGCGGAAGTATGAAGGACAGACAGGTGGAGGAGTGACAGGTGGGCGTGGGAGAAGGCTCTTCCAGAAGCCTGGCCAAGGAGGATGAGGGAGGTGAGAGCTTGGAAAAAGAGCCCAGCAGCACTGGTGACTGGATGAAGGGGGCTGGTGACAGCATGAAGCTGATGTGTTGAGATGGAGCGACTGATGGAGAAAGGTTATTGAGGGTAACAGAAGGAAGAAGGGTCGGCTTGGACCAGGATAGATTTCGGATGCTGTAAGACGGTACCGGGGGCCTCCAGCCGCTAGCCAGAAACAAAGCACTAGAAGTCCGGGCCCAGAATATAATATGGATCTGGGAGCCGTTGTGTTTCTACTTCCATTAGGTCAACAGCAATGCACGTTTTTGTTGTTGTTTTCTAAAAACTCCAGAGCTACCATTTTTGAAAGGCTGCAGATAATAGACCAGAACAGCCATGCTTTTTCTGCCCTGTTGGTATGTCCTGTTATGATATCGTATCTAACTAGAAACAAAATCTAGCCTTCTGAAGTCTAATTATGCTTTTCTTCTCCGCTTCTCCTCTTTCCCCACAAGCAGAATTCAAGCTGCCTCCCGATTCAGTGATCCATGTGAAAAATTCCCCAAGGAGATGTTTTCTGTATTGATTAAAGAGCCTAATCAGGAACATCCTACTACATCCTACTGTAATAGCAGAAGAAAAGTCATTCACTCAACAAATGTTAGTGGATATCAACTATGCACCAGGCAGTCTGCCAGATCTGAGGCTCTGAAAGAGAAAAGGATAAGATCTCTGCCTTCAGGGAGCCTACATTCTATTAGCGGGGAGAAAAACGATCAGCAGCTACAATACTAAAAGGCATAATTCATGTCAGGATCAAATAAATAGGCTGCGAAGACTGGGAATATTGGGAGGAGAGTGTTTTGCAAAGCGATCAGGGGAATGTATTTTGAGAACGGGGCAGTGAGGCTGAGGCTAAGGGGAAAAAGAAACCTAGAGAACTGGGGAAATTTTACAGGGAGATTCGTCAACTGTGGGGTGGGGAAGGCCTGCCATGTTTTGCGTGATACAGAGACAGCAGTGAGGAAAGAGAGGAACAGGGTGATGATGCCAGGAAGGTAATAGAGAAGCTGGATCAAATACATTCATACCTGGATAAGAATGCAAAATACATGTTGAGTGTTCGGTCAACATCATCCTTGGCATCCCGACAAAAGGGCTCATTGTTTTTTATCTGTGTATTTGGTTGTTAAATGTGCTGGAAAGCCACTAGCCCACCTTCGCCTTGGGAGTTCCAAGATCAGCTTTATTTATATATAAACATAAATACAAATACAAATACAAATGCAAATATAAACACACACACACACACACACACACACACACATACACACTCCATGTCCAGGCTGTGGTGTATAGAGTGGCTTAAGACTTGTGTGTGGAAACCAGCGGGTATACAGCAGAGACACAATGGGAGCAGAAATCAGTAGGATACTACAGTAACTCCAGCAAGAAATAATGGTACTAGGATTGCACTAGAGAAGATGGGAGACAAGTGCATGCATGAGTCCAGAACAGGCAGGATTTGTGGAAAGGATAACATGAGTCCCAGGTACTTAGCTGTAACTCCTAAGAGATGGGGTGGGGCCATTACCACGACAGAACAGCTTCAAGAGAACCAAGATGGGTGTGGGGTATAGAAACTAAGAACTCTCCCGGACGCATTAGGAAACCATCCATCTGGCTTTAGTTCTTCAATCTGACCACATAGACATTTGAGCTTTCCACTTGGGGGACTCACCCCAGCTAGCCAGGGCTAATAAATACAACTGGTATATAAAGTCAAGGGTGTTGATTACAGCAACCAAGATGAACGGTCCAGTAAAGGAAATACTATAATAATCCAAAGGAGATAACTCGAGTCAGAAATTTAAAAACAAAGCGAAACAAAACACAGTGATGTCAGGAGAGCTAAAAAGAAGCAAACAGAAAACCTCCAAAGCCTTGTGCAAAGAATGTCTAGGAAAGACAGACTGGAAATGAAGACAAACAAGTTATATAGGAAAAAAGGCTTCTGAGAAAAAGCAAAAAGAATCGGTTCTAAGGGATTATTAACCTTAAGGTGCTTTCTATGGAAATTCCAGAAGCATCTGGGTCTGTCTGCACTGGTACTTTGATTAGGCAGATAAAGAGGTTATGAGGAAAAGTACTACCTTATTTGTCTGTCAACTAATAGCAAAGATAGAGCAAGAGCATATTCAGTCCTATTGAGGGTTCATGGCCAAAGATCACAGATGTTCTATATATAGTATTCAAGACAAGATGTGACACACAGAGTCAACTTATCAATGTGCGTGTTGGAAAAGAACACTCCCCAAATAGGAAGAGGTGACAAAGCTACCTCATTATGAAATGTTCTGTGCACGTCAGTGCTGCTACGTGTGTTTCAGCACCAACAGGGAGTTTTATATGAAGCCGGACCAGGTACAGAGATGCTCTAAAGTGTGGTCTCGGCATCTTGTTCCTCTGTGATTGGTGCCACCATCATCAATTACCTTAAATGCAGTGTTGTTGTCCTGTGACTACCCTGTAAACAGTTTTGTAAAACCTAAGTGCTTCATTACTGTGTCGACAGGTATACAACTCTTTGGTTCCAATTTTCCAATAACAGTAACTATAAAATTCTCCTGAGAACCACTTGAGGCTAACTGATTACCACTCAAAGGATGTATGAAACACTTAAAGGGGAACAAATGAACAGCATATTCCAGGAAATAAAAGATTAAAAAACTGTGATGGGGCTGCCCCTACTTATTAGTAAAGTTAAAGATGTCATCACTCTTTTAGAACTATTTCTCTTTTTTATTAAAAAAAAAAAATTTAATATTTATTTATTTATTTTTGAGAGAGAGAGAGAGAGAGAGAGCGAGAGAGCGAGCACAAGCAGGGAAGGGGCAGAGAGAGAGAGAGAGGGAGACACAGCATCTGAAGCAGGCCCCAGGCTCTGAGTTGTCAGCACAGAGCCTGATGTGGGGCTCGAACTCATGAACCGTGAGATCATGACCTGAGCTGAAGTCCAACACTTAACCAACTGAGCCACCCAGGTGCCTCAGAACTATTCCTGAAATATAATTTAAATATAAAATTGAAGATCTGCAAATACACAGAAGTCGAGGGTAGAATGACCTTACTGCTATTTGAATATCTACTGAATTTCTATTTCAAATGTCCCAAAGAGCCCAAACTGATTCCATATTAATTTTTATGGCTATTTTCCAATCCTAAAAAAAAAATCACATTTTCTAATGTGTTGCTTCCCTAAAATAAAAAGGACTCCCTACATATGTATTTAAATTCATAAAATAGGAATAGCATTACTTGTTTCCTACTAAAGCCTATTTTAATAATGTTCTAAACCTCATCTAGGACGGAAAGTGCTGAAGTCATTACCTATTACTATTGGTTGTAATTATTACAAGGCCCACAATACTTTTTAAAGACCTAATTAAAAAGGAACATGTTATAACAGCCATGATTATCAAACCAGAGGTGGGAGATCAGTCATTATGCCCTAAGGAGAGCTTGTCTATTTGACTATGTGAGCTAAGAGGTGGGAGGGTAGACCGACTAAGGAACCAGCAGTCCCACCCTGGCCTGCCCTCCCTTACAATTCCACTCAAGGCACCATGAACGAGCCTGTTGCACATTTTAGTTCAACATGCTACCATATCTTTAACTCCGTTCTGAAAGCAAGTACAACGATAACAGGTGACAGCGATTTTCTCCACGTTCGATGTAAAGGAATAGGTTCCAGAAGACTTTATTAGGCTCAAAGCATCCTTTAAAACCTTTGAAGACATTTCTGAAGCCAGAATCATCGTATTTACTAACAAGTCTTTTCTAAACTCTCTGGGTGCATCTATTACATTGGAGTTCTGTTTCTTCACTGTGCCTTTTTATGCAGATCTGATTTACAAACATATTAAATGATTCTAAATGTAATACTGCCCTTTCCATCATAATGATAATCTCTTTTGCAGTCTGATAGCCAGTGTTATGTTAATGGTTTTAGTACCCAACAGCATTAATCTCGTAACTACCTGTATTGGAGCAGCTGACAGAAGGGGAGCAGATATCTACTGTGTCCTTCAACGATACAGTTATAGCCTCACATCAGATTGGCAAGAGATCGCTAAGCGGAAAACTTAGGACCAAATTCAAACGATGGTCTCAAATGCAAAAGAAGATTTCAATTATATGCCTCAAGGACCATACAATAACAAATCATTTATATAGGCTGACTTACCGTTGTTCTCAATAAAACGTTGCTATCCTACAAATGTATTTTCAAGTAACTTCCAACACCATACTGGACTTTCGGATATCTTTGGGTAAATCCTCCCAGAATGACACATTATACTTTACTAAAACAATTTAGTCAGTACACAAACATTCATAGCCTATCAGATGCTCAATATTCAGTTCTCTTTATAACGATTTAGAATAAGGGCGAAACGTGTTTGGTAGAAAACAGGACATAAATGACAAGAATGAACACCCATCTGCTGTGTCTTTAACTGCGTCAACACGACCAGAAAGATGCTCAGTGTGTCCTTCACTTAGTTTTGAAATTAACAAGGCATGAATAGACATTATAAGATGTGGAGCTGAAGAAACCACTATTACTTGGAGTATTTAAAAATACAGAAACATTCATAGTTTGCACTTCAGCTGCCTTCAAAAAGTTGATGGAGACGCTTGCTATTAAACAGTATGATACTAGTTTATGTATACAATTAAGACATCAGGGAAAGAGGCCACGGTGAATAAAACATTACATGTATAATGTTATTATTTCCTACAGAAACCTCATTGATTAAAGATAACCACAACATCTGATGCAAGTAAAATCACCCTCATTTGAAGCTGCTTAAATATGATCAGTGATACAGTTTTACAAAAGACAAAAATGCACTTATATTTATATGATCTGTGTCGGGGCGGGGGTGGGAGGGGGAAGTTAAGTAAATACTGTTACCAACACCATATTGTTTTGCTCAGTTACAAATAAATAAATGTTTTTTTTATAAATGCATCTATAAAAATATATATATACACAAAATAAATATACAAATGGTAGACAAAAATACTATGGATAATAACTGGAATACAAAATCATTACTTTGAGCGGCTGTATTTATCTGATAGGAATGAACACATTTCTTTAAAAATGGTGTGCACTCTAGAATTTGAACTAATTAAGATTAGTGTTCTAATGTCTCCTTACAGGAAATTTACTACAGGTTAAGTGAGGAAACAATTTCATTTGCAGATAAGGGAGCCTATTTCGGAAGGGAGGAAAGAACACTATTCCTTTAGGACCATTTCAAAACAAATAAAGCATCAAGAGATCATGCAGATGGGGAACATAGGCAGACAGTCCACGTGACCACCAGCGTCAGTGAAGTAGAATAATTCCACCCTCTGAAACTTTACACGGGGACGCTGAAAAGTGTGACTTTGTAAATATGGAGGGTGAAAAAGGAAGCTATAGTTAGTCCTTACTTGGGAAAGATTTTGTTTCTTTTCTACCTCTCATCAAAAGAAACGAGTTTTGAGTTTCCCCAAATTCTTTTCCTTATGAATGGCTTCCTTCCAAACTATACACAGGCTTCTTAAAATTTTGCTTCATTTTTTTGGAATAAGTTCTTGGTACTAGTTTAGACTTAGATGGGGAGACACAGACATCATGTACAATATAGCTTGATTTCCTATTTTAGGGTTTCTGGAAGCTAATTTATTATTATTAACTACCAAATAACGTTCCAGCATGCAATTTATTATTACCAAAGATTTGATGAGCGACATGGCTCAAGTAAAAGAAACTTCTTTGGGCATTAACATGTTGATGTAGATCTTCAGGCCAAAGGGGGAAAGAAACCAAAAAAATGAATAATGCATATTTCTAAGGGCCACCTTTACGTAGAATAATGGTGAATCCCATCTAAATTAGGGGTTTTACAGTGAGAATAACAATATCCAGATTCCATGTTGGTTTCAACATGGAATTCGTGTGTGAGGACACCACTGCCAGGACTGTTTAAATCACGAGGCTCTTGATTTTCTTCGTCTTTTCTTACTATTTTGTAATCCAGGAAACCTGAACAGTTTAATTCAACGTTTATTTATTTTTGGGACAGAGAGAGACAGAGCATGAACGGGGGAGGGGCAGAGAGAGAGGGAGACACAGAATCGGAAACAGGCTCCAGGCTCTGAGCCATCAGCCCAGAGCCTGACGCGGGGCTCGAACTCACGGACCGCGAGATCGTGACCTGGCTGAAGTCGGACGCTTAACCGACTGCGCCACCCAGGCGCCCCTGAACAGTTTAATTCAAAGACATCAGGAGGACAAAGAGGTCTTCCTTTCCTCAACGGTGTAAACTCCTTGGCAGTGAAGGATCCAGCCCTCTGAGTAACTATTACAAAATGAACGGTTGGCAAAACTTGGAAATCAGACCAAACCCTACTGGTTTGGCCACGCAACTGTACTCTGGTTAAGACTATTAAAATAATTTGTTTTTCTTCTTGCTGTACACGAGGTCCAAGCTTATTAAATACAGAAATTCAGCATTTTTAGTAAGACCTCAGAGCTGGCGGCCAGTTGCCTCAAGAGAAAATGCAAGCTTCTGCTTTTCTCCTATTCATCATTTTCAAATTAGTTCCCTTATTTCAGCACAAGACACAGTGATACAGTCGCAGCCTCAAACAGTGCTGGAAGCTGCCAGCCAGCAAGGTGGCCGTTACGTCTCGAAGCCACAAACTGTTTCATCAAATCCATTCCACTTGACTCATCCACTGGCAAAGATTTAAGCCTGTAATTTATCATTTCGATGATTCACTTTGTGATTCGCCTCCGAAGTGGTTAGTTTCTTCCCCCTTTGAGCATTTAATACCATTTTCTCAAAATGCAAGGCACAAAGGCAGCTGAAAGATTGTATATTCAAAGGATTTTAACTCCAGAGCTCCAAGTAAGATTTAGTCAGATAAAGCCTCTCCCATTCTTTGTCAAAACCAATCTTAAAGACAGAGAAAAATACGGACCCGCCAACAGCCCTGTATTTTCAAGACAGCCTGAGATTAGCTGAGGCCATGAATGTTTCCACATCCCAAGCTAACTGGAAGCCAACACGTATATAACATACCACATGACTCAACGATAAGTTTTCATAAACCACCAATACTGTATTTGTGACATGCACTCCCTCCATACTACCATCCGGTGATTATTTTCTGAGAAGAGCCCTTGGAACACGCAGACCAGAGTTCAGTCAGGTTTCATCTACACCCAGCACTGCGCTACCACAAACGGAGCCTTAACAAACACTTTCTATGCGAACCGCGGTAACGATCACGACTACGATCTCCCCCCTTATGCTCAGTATCTGCTGGTGTGGGCCTCTGCTCGAGTGCATATGGGGCAGCACCCAGCATTATGACCACCTTTCATTCTCTCTGGAAGAGGGAATGCCCAAGTCCACGTCCCTGGGGGGCTTGATAAATGGATTTAAAGTATCTCCTAACTTGTGCTCGTGTGTAGGGTACGAAAAATGCTCCCAACTGTATGGGCTACGTTGATGTATTTATTGTGCCCCCAAGTTCTTGGAGGAAAGGTAGATGAAGACACCGCGAAGTCATGTTCCTGTCCTCTATGCTGTAAGGCCACCAACAGCTTCAAATGAAGCCATGGACCTGGCTGTCCTCAATTCAGAATAAGATAAGCTTAGGGGCACCTGGGTGGCTCGGTCCATTAAGCTTCCAACTTCGGCTCAGGTCATGATCTCATGGTCTGTGGGCTCGAGCCCCGTGTTGGGCTCTGTGCTGACAGCTCAGAGCCTGGAGCCTGCTTCGGATTCTGTGTGTGTGTGTGTGTCTCTCTCTGCCCCTCTCCCCTCGCACTCTCTCTCTCTCTCTCTCAAAAATAAAAATGAAAACATAAAAAAATTAAAAAAAGAAGAAGATAAGTTTAGCATTCCCATCTTTTATACTGTGACATGTTATCTTGGGTTGGGGCTCCTGGATTATCATCTCCCCTCCATAAATAGTTTCATTTTTCCCCCCTCCACAAACAGTTTTAACACGATGGACTTACAAGCTACCTAACTAGTTCCCTCTCTATCCTACTTGACTCAAAGAAGGACCACCTTAGCCCAAAATAGCAGCATTTAGATGGCCTAGCTGCTGATCAAATGACGATGCAATTTTTATGTGTCTTTCTCTATGTTCATAAACCCAGTCTCTATAAAAAAAGACATCTTTGTGGGAATTCTGCACAGAAATGTGAGTAAGATGGCTTTCTCTTCTTTGGAAGAGAATTACACTAGACAGACCTCTACTGATGCAGAAGCAGGATCTATATACCTTCTATCTCCCCACTCTCACACAAATAAATAAAAGGCAGGAACTTGGAAAGGAATAGCTTGCTCAGTTTAGGTCCAACTGATGTTTTTCAAGTAGAGTAATAAGTAAGCCTTCTGCAGTTTCTGGTCTTTTCTAGGCATGTGTCACAACCTACATTTTCCTTCCTGTTTCTTTCCCATCTGTGTTAAACAAATCTAAAGCTTCTAACTAGGGCAGATTAAACTGTTTGTTTATGGAATCAACATATACTGCATATGTAATGCGTCAAAATCAAGGACTTTTAACTTCCCTGAAATATATATGAATCGTTCAGTCAAAATTAATTATTGGTTTGAAATTTTATGATCTGAAACTTTGTAATAATTAAAGTCAAACGAATTAATCACTTTTTAAAGTTATGACTTATGGGGTGCCTGGGTGGCTCAGTCGGTTAAGCATTCGACTCTTGGTTTCAGATCAGGTCATGATCTCACGGTGTATGAGCTCGAGCCCCACATCGGGCTCTGTGCTCACAGTGCAGAGCCTGTTTGGGATTCTCTCTCTCTGCTCCTATCCTGCTCACTCTCGCTCTCTCTCAAAAACACATAAAATTTTAAAAAGTTAGTCATTAAAGTTCTGACTTGTATGTGCTCTTAGGTGAAATAGAAGCAATGTAGCTGAATGAGAAAAGTGCAGAGTATTAATTAGACTTCATTGATGTAGAACTTAGGGAATGAGAATCTGCAAGTGAGTTCTGCTGAAGTTTATATTTGATATACCTATACTATTTGCTTGGCACAAGACAAAAAAAAACAACAAAAATAAACAAATGAAATCTTCAACTACAGATACATCAGCACAAATTTATTCCTAACTTTGGAAAAGCCTATACAAAACTCAGTAAATCATCCAACAAATAACTATAGACCTTAAAAAAGCTGTGAACGTAAAACGGGTTAACATTTACAAGGTGTTCAGAACAGTGGTTTGCACACAGCAAGACTCTATAACATCTACGATGATTGTTCCTAGTCATGTGCAGACAAAGGTATAAGAAGGCACTAAAACCTAGTCCATACGCTCATGAAATTCAGCCTAGAAGACCCTACAAGCTTGGAGGTTATGAGGCAGAGGCCATGTTATTAATAACAACAACTAAAATCCAGTACTGGGGAGTATGCAATGATGCATAAACATTATTGAGATGCATTTCAGGTATTGTCAAAACTATTCTTATCTTTTAACTCAGTAATCCTAATTTTGGAAATATACCTTCAAGCAATTATATAATATGGGGAGAAAATCTAGGGTCATTAAGGAATTCAAAAGCATGGCCCCTGTAACATTAAAAAAGAAAAAAGCAGGGGTGCCTGCGTGGCTCAGTCGGTTAAACTTCCAACTTCAGGTTATGATCTCATGGTTCATGAGTTCGAGCCCCACGTTCTCGACAACTCAGAGCCTGGAGCCTGCTTCAGATTCTGTCTCCCTCTCTGCCCCTCCCCTACTCATACTCTGCCTCTCTCTTTCTCTCAAAAATAAATAAATGTTTGGGGCATCTGGGTGGGTCAGTCGGTTAAGCATCTGACTTCAGCTCAGGTCATGATCTCACACTCCGTGAGTTCGAGCCCCACGTCGGGCTCTGTGCTGACAGCTCAGAGCCTGGAGAATGCTTCTGATTCTGTGTCTCCCTCTCTCTCTGCCCCTCCCCTGCTCATGTTCTGTCTCTCTCTGTCTAAAAATAAATAAAAACATTTAAAAATAATAAATGTTAAAAAAGTATATTAAAAAAAAAGAAAAAGCAAAAAAATGTCTGACAATATAGTCACATAGATGCACAAACTTTTAAGGAATAGACATAATTAAAGGAATAGATATGAAGACTATAAGTGTATTTTTAAATTTTACAATAGTATTTAAAAACAAAGATTTGATATTTTAGCCACAACTAAATGAAAACATATCCATATGAACAAAAACAAATAGGAACACAAAATTTACAACAAGGCCAAATTACAGGTGATTTTCCCTAACTCAAAACCTTCTAAGAAAATATCATACTTCAATTATTTTTCTAGTTACATGCAATGAAAAACACATTTTAGGTAAAGATAGGAAATACATATATATTTCTAAATACATCAAATACTTCCAAATGGGATCATTTAGCCCCAGGAAAATGTTAGTATTTACTGTAGTCAAAATGGAGAGCAGTGATACTAATAAAAGGAAAAAAAAATGACATAATGATTAGAATTAATGAAGTAACTGGGTCCAAATCGGAAGCCTTAATCATCTTTTTTGTGTTTGAGTGCATCTTGAGGATGGTCTTTGAAGCTATGGAGGCAGATGTTTGCAAAGTTTGTTTTCATCTCAAGCATTTCCATCTGTACAAGAGCTGCCCTTAAGAGACCTATATTCCTGCGGTGTTTGCGTTTCTGCCCACAGGAGATCAGGGTGAGACACAATCTTGGAATGGAGGTTTGTTTTTGGTTTTGGGTTTTTTTTAAAGAATCATTTCCCAAGCTTCCCAGTACTGAAGAGACCTCTGCACCAGTTTCTCAACCTCGGCTCTATTGACATTTCTTTGCTGTGGGCTGCCCTGTGTGTTAGGGGTGCTAAGCAGTATTTCCAGCCCTGACCCACCAAATGCCAGGAGCACCCACCCTCCTTAGCTGTGGCAACTAAAAATGTCTGCAGGCAATTCCAATGGTCCCTCGGGCAGCAAAATCACTCCCAGTTGAGAACCACGGCTCTAAAGTGATGTTTATTTATTTGTTTCTTACAATCACACAGTGCTTGCCAACAGCTAACGGGCTGAGCAAGTCTCATGACTGTAACTTGTACGTCCTGCTGTTCTTTATTTGTAGCCAAGACGTCCAATTTGACACCGAAGAACAAAAGATAGTTACTTGGTTCAAATAGGAAAGCTACTCTAAGAATGGACTTTTTCTTCCAAAGCTCAGATAGAGATGAATCTTACCTTCATTCAGAATTCCAATGTCATTCTATTTTATTTCATTTTTCGAAGCCATCAAAAGATATTCAAGTAGTAACTACAGTAATGGTGCTAAGCAGTTGTTAAAAATATTCCAGAGGTCCTAGCATTTTTTTTTTTTTTCAGTATTTCCAGCTTAAAAATATTTAGAGACTTCTGATGCAATTTCACTTAACTATTGTCTATCTGGAACGTTATTTCTTAGTAGTTTTTGTTTAAAGTTCCATTAGTATGTGTTGGGCCCCTAGTTTGCAGAAAATTAGGCCATATATATTTTTTAAGTTTTTTATTTGGGGGGGGGCAGAGAGAGAGGGAGAGAGAGAATCCCAAGCAGGCTCCGCACCGTGCGGCTTGAACCCACAAACCTTGAGATCGTGACCTGAGTTGAAATCAAGAGTTGGATGCTTAACTGACTGAGCCACCCAGGCGCCCCAAGGCCGAATATTTTAATGTGTCAAGTCACAGAGATCTCCTAACAAATATAAACCCCTGAGAAATACAATCAGCTATTAACCCTCAGAACACCAAGAGGATCCACTAGACATAATTTTACCTTTTGAGTTTCATTTTGAAAAGTTCTTATAAGGGTTGATATGTCTGGCTTTTACCCTTTTTAGAGAGATTTTATTTTTTTTTAAATTGAATAAAAGCTTGCTTTATTTTGTAATTACTGTTACCAGTCCACCGCAACTTTTTATGTAACTAAAATTTTTTGCAACATTTTCCTATTTTTTAGCATTCCAAGAATTATTTCATCATTTCTGATTGACTATTTCCAACTATGCTGAAAAAGACCAAATAATATGAAAATGAAAGAATAGGGGCGCCTGGTTGGCTCAGTCAGTGGCACGTGTGACTCTTGATCTCAGGGTTTTGAGTTCAAGCCCCATACTGGGGGTGGAGCCTACTTTAAAAAAAAAAAACAGCTGGGGTGCCTGGGTGGCTCAGTCGGTTAAGTGTCCAACTTCGGCTCAGGTCATGATCTCACAGTCTTGAGTTCAAGCCCTGCATCAGGCTCTGTGCTGACAGCTCAGAGCCTGGAGCCTGCTTCCTATTCTGTGTCTCCCTCTCTCTCTGCCCCTCCCCCATTCATGCTCTGCCTCTCTCTGTCTCAAAAATAAATAAAAACATTAAAAAAAATTTAAAAAAAGAATGAAGGGCTGAAGGAGTTGCCTACAGGCAACAGGCAGATTATTTATTCCTGCATTTCCAAAATACTGCATCCCCTTTCCAGAAGTTATAAAACACGTCAGGAGACTTTAATTGAACAGAACTGAAAATCAAAAATGCTCACTTTCCACATTAGCAAACAGAAGAAAAGCGACAGGAGGTACTTCACAAATATTAGACAAATTTGGCTATGAATGAAACTGATCACACAGGCAAGACCACAGACGATATCAGATATCAGATATCTTCAGATGACGATATCCTAGATGGATTTTCTCAGGCCGGAGAACTGAAGAGGGAGCAGTGTTAGAATTCTAAGCAAAGAAGGAAATACAGGATTCTCATCCAAGGAGTCATTCCACAGGAAGGAGGACACCGTTCACTATTTTTGCTAAAAAGATGTGTGACAGCATTTTCTCCTCCTTTAGGATGCTTGCATAATAAATTTTATCATGTTTAGGCAACAAAATTTTTTGTACGTGGTTTGTAAACAGACAACTACCAAAGGCAGGAGGGTGTACAAAGGTGATTAGAAGTAAAGAACCAATGTAAAGTTGAAAAGAAAAAAAATGGATTGATGAATCTCATGGGGATTTATATATCCAAACTTAGAAATATTTTGTAATAATGGACAGAAAGTGGCTGGTCTCTTCAACAAAATTGTGAGCTCTCCAAGTTTTAAAGTATCGATTCTTTTTACAATTATCAAGTGAAAACTCAAGAAAAAAACCAAGAAGTACAACAGGATGTAACCTAATAGAGATGTATTTTAAATCTGCAGTCGGTATTTTTAAGATGAATATAGCCCAGGTTCATGCACAGCAGGTGACTGTTTAGCAGCTAGTTCCATTAAAAACAAAATACTGCCCATTTCAGAAATCTCTACCTTCAAAATCAAGAAAAGATGTAACAAAAATCTGGGTTTACCATACTCAAATTTTAATTCAAATTAAAATGTTTACTATATTAATTCTTTAAAAAAATTTTTTTTAACGTTTATTTTTTTGAGAGACAGAGAGAGACAGAGCTCAAGCAGGGGAGGGGCAGAGAGAGAGGGAGACACAGAATCTGAAACAGGCTCCAGGCATCAGAGCCTGACGCGGGGCTCGAACTCACGAACTGTGAGATCATGACCTGAGCCGAAGTTGGCCCCTTAATCGACTGAGCCACCCTTTACTATAAGGTGCCCCTTTACTATATTAATTCTTATTAAAATTTCTAAACAAAGTTATTTTTCACTATCCCTTTATTCTTACTTTTGTAAGATAATTTCAAGTATAAGAAATCATAATAATATAAAGGGTCCTCAGTACCTTGATAAGTCAGTGGTGTTGGGCTGGCTTTTATGGTACAAAGCAGGGCAAGGCCGTCAGAAGTGTTTCAGTTGCCTGGGCTCAGTGAGTGCTGTTAAGATATTGTGTGTTCCCAGGTGCCCACACATGCGTGTACACACACACATACACACACACTGTTGAGGAAACCTTAATCAATGAAACAAAACTCTCCTGAGCTACAAAATACAGTTCAAAGAAGGGCACAGTGAGATGCAGTCAAAAGCAATCAGTCATCTGGATCTATTTTAAGTGGAGTTTTTTTTTTTAATTAAAAAGAAAGAAATATCCTCTCATTATCTAAGAAGATACACTAGGTTACCTCTCAAAACAGACTCATCTATGTTTGCAACCCTGAAAACAAGAAGCTGTATCATTTGAGATTTTGTTTGGGGGGAAACAATGTGGGGACCTACTTTGGAGAGGAAGGACCCACTCCCACGAGGGAAAATGCTGTTATTAGGGTCTTCCCTTATGTTATTTGCTGTACAAATTCAACAAGCCCCGTGGATGATAACGGATTTTCGGTTGTATTCTGTGGATCCAGGTGGGAGCAAATTTGCACCCCAGATCTGCACTCGCAAGGCCAGACTGCGTATGTTAGTTTTCTAGTGAATTTTCCAATAGAAAATTCTTACCCATGATAGTCGGAATCTGCATCCTATTAACATAAGCAAGCTACGTTACTGATCGCATAAAAAGGTATTTTGAGGGGGTCTGAGAACTTAATCACTGTTAACACTGGAGAGATAAATACCGAGTTATTTACCAAAGAACTTTACAAATAACTGATTTGTCCACATTCATTCTTTCGAAAGACTTACCTCTTTTTCAATAAGGTCATTAACACAGAGCTCATCCTACCAAGAATGTTCTTCTAAACGCCGCATTAGCCATAAGAAAGCCCTCACCTCCTACCAAAACAAATCTCATTACCCACCAACCAACAAAGCGTATTCAACTGTGGGTCAAATTTTGTTTCTGGGAGGATCAGAGTAACGCTACATTTTCTCCTCTTCAAAAACTGTCATATGGTGTCCCCAGAGGAAGTTTTAAGAAAGATGTGTCAAATTCCTGTACTGATTCTGCATTTCAAGTGTCACAAGGAGGGCTAGCTCCTGGAACTGGGAAGCTGCCAGCTGGCAGGAGCCCAGCTTGTGGGCAGGTCAGTGATGCAAAAGCTCTTCCTTTTGCCACTTGCTTTGCCAGATGCGGATAAAGGAATACACGCCTGCAGGGCTAACAGACAAACACTGAAAAAATGAAGTGATACAAGGAACCGGATACCCTAACTATAGTAAGTTCAAAACAATTCCTTTAAATTTTAAAAACACGGACAGTTACAAAAGTAATAAAAAAGTAAGAATTCCACCTTAGAATGTATTACTGGCTATATAACCCATTGTCTTTTTTTTTTTTTCAACGTTTATTTATTTTTGGGACAGAGAGAGACAGAGCATGAATGGGGGAGGCGCAGAGAGAGAGGGAGACACAGAATCGTAAGCAGGCTCCAGGGTCTGAGCCATCAGCCCAGAGCCTGACGCGGGGCTCGAACTCCCGGACTGAGAGATCGTGACCTGGCTGAAGTCGGACGCTCAACCGACTGCGCCACCCAGGCGCCCCTATAACCCATTGTCTTAACGGAAAATAAAGAGTGATTCGAAATCTGAAGTATCAAGGGCTATGATGTCCAGTACGGGAGCCACCAGCCATGTGTGACCACAGAACACTTGGAATGTGGCAAGTCCCAATGAGACAGGCTATAGGCGGAAAGCATGTGCTAGATTTTAAAGACCTTGTATGAAAGAGACAAACAAAAAACCCCAAAAAATATCTCACTAACAACTTTTTCAGATTATTTACATGTTGAAATGATAATATTTGAATATACTGGATTAAATCTTATCAAAATGGGGCGCCTGGGTGGCGCAGTCGGTTAAGCGTCCGACTTCAGCCAGGTCATGATCTCGCGGTCCGTGAGTTCGAGCCCCGCGTCAGGCTCTGGGCTGATGGCTCGGAGCCTGGAGCCTGTTTCTGATTCTGTGTCTCCCTCTCTCTCTGCCCCTCCCCCGTTCATGCTCTGTCTCTCTCTGTCCCAAAAATAAATAAACGTTGAAAAAAAAAAATTTTTTTAAATCTTATCAAAATGGATTCACCAGCTTTTTCTTGCTATTTTCAAAAGTGGCTATTAGAAAGTATAATGTGCATTGTGTGGCTCACCTTATATTTCTAAGGGACACAAGTGAGCTGAAACACAAGCGTGTCTATAACATCTATTTATGGGCCATGAAGTCCTTACCAAAAGCTATGAAAAATGTTTTTAAATAAATAATTGAATTTGGCTAATATTTCTCGAAGACCAATGTGCAAGACATTTTTGGTACATAAACTACAGGTTAGATTGTGTCAGATAAAGAAAGAAATGACTACAATCAACTGGAAGAAAACTCAATATAAATAATACAAAGCAAGGGTAGGACAGTGAAGCAAAGTATTTCAAGGGATAATCAGAGCAGACTTGTAAAAGAGGGGTCTTTTGGGGTGAATGTTAAAAAATACATAGGATTTTACAGGTCTAGCACTTTATAACTGACAAATGTCTTTGTGGCATATTAACACCATCTTCTGAAAAAGGAAACACATTTTCAGAAGGGGCTAGAGGGTTATAGCTCAGGGGTAGAGCACTTGATTGCAGAAGGGGTTAGAAAGGTGGGATCGATAGCCTAGGCAAAGAAAAGGTCGAGGTGTGCAGGTGCAGTAGGTAAGGTGAGGCATACGTAGAATGGTGAAATGCAGGCTAGGGCCAGGTAATGACTTCTGGATGGCCTGCAAGGGAATCTGAACTTTCCTATAGGCTGCAGGGATCATCCAGTATTTTCTACCAAGTGTGAACAGGATCAGAAACGCAAAATGGGAACATGACTCAGGCATGGAGAATGATCTGGGAAGAGAATAAACAGAGGTTTGTGGGTCAGGTAGAATGAATGCCAAGTAATAAGAAGTCAAGGTATGGTGGGTCCTTTAAGAAAAAAAGCACCAAGGTTAACAGGGGCAAGTGAGCCGCTGAGGTAGTAAGGGACAGTCACAAGAGTTAGCCTAGTAGCCAGTAAATGATGATCTGAACTCAGGCAGTGTCAGTTCGGGACACAAACAGCACTCTGTGGGTAGAGGTGAAGGAGCAAATAAATGATAAGGAAGACTGAAAATTAAAAAAAAAAAAAAAATGGATATGTGAATGGCATAAAGCGTATGAAGAGATGCTCCACGTCGTATGTCATCAGGGAAATGCAAATTAAAGCAATGAGATACCACCACACCCCCATTTGAATGGCCAAAATCTAGAACACTGATGACACCACTACCTGGTGGGGAAGTGGACCATCAGAAACTGTCACTCACTGCTGGTGGGAATGCAAAATAGGACACCCACTTTGGAAGACAGTTTGCCGCTTTCCTGTAACTAAACATACTCTTACCATATGATCCAGCAATCGGGCTCCTGGGTATTTACCCAAAGGAACAAAAAACTTAGGTTCACACAAAAACCTGCACATGGATGCTTACAGCAGCTTTATTCACACTGCCCAAACCTGGAAGCAATCCAGCTGTCTTGGAGTAGATGAATGGACCAATAAACTGTGTTCATCCAGACAATGAAGTATTATTCAGCACTAAAAAGAAACAAGCTAGAAAGACAGCCATGAAAAGACATGAAGGAATCTTAAATGCATATTACTAACTAAGCGAAAGCACCTCATCTGAAAAAGGCTACATGCTGTATGATTCCAATGATGTGACATTCTGGATAAGGTGGAACTACGAAGACAAGAGGAAGATCAGTGGTTGCCAGGGGCTGAAGGGTGGGAGGGACGAACAGGTGGAAACACAAAGGGATTTTAGTGAAAATACTCTGTACGACACCGTGAGGATGGGTCCATGTCATTACGCATCTGTCCTAACCCACAGTATGCACCCCAAGGGTGAGCTGGGCCCTGACTGGAAAGTAGGGAAGTGGGATGATAATGTGTCAATTGTAACGAACGTATTGCTCTGGTGGGAGCTGTTGATGATGCGGAGGCTATGCATGTATGAAGGGGGCGGGGATATCTGGGACCTCTGTGTACATTCTGCTCACCTAGAACTACTTTATTATTTAAAATTTTTTTTAACGTTCATTAATTTTTTGAGAGAGAGAGGGAGACATAGAATCTGAAACAGGCTCCAGGCTCTGAGCTGTCAGCGCAGAGCCTGATGTGGAGCTTGAACTCACGAACTGTGAGATCACGACCAAAGCCGAAGACGGACGCTCAACTGACTTGAGTCACCCTAAAACTACATTAAAAAAGTCTTGAATACATTTTGTTAAAAAAATCCAAGAAAAGGAGTGGAGGTAATCAAGTCGCGTTCAGATAGAACATAATCGTAACAGGGAAAATGGGAAACAAAGAAATGGAAGAAGGTAGAAAGAGAAAGATGTTGAGGTACCTCTCAAGATACCTCAAGCTGATATCAAGAAAATTCATGAATTTACTCAATAAACATGTACAAGCACCTATAAACTCCCAGGTACCATGATGCAGAAATTCATGATAAGGGACTATTTAGGGGTCATGTGTGGAGCATGAAGGAGAGTGATGCCAGGAACCAAGGAGAATGAAGGTGGCTTGGGTCAGCTGCTATGTGGAAGGTGATAGGTCATCAAATAATGACAATTAGACACATCTACTAACACTAAGATCCCAGCTGATGTTACAGCATGAATAAGAAATAGAATTAACTGGTAGGGTTACATGACATGATACATCAACCTTACAAAACTCGGAAGCATTAAAAGGGAGAAACTACTTTTTCCCAAATACAAAAGATCGACAAAAATTGGTAAGAAAATGTGACAGGTATCGACAACTCCAGGATATTCAAATGAATATGTAGAAATAGTTACCCATTGGGTCCATCCACATTAGGAAGGGCCCTCCCTCCTAACCAAAACAGAAAAAAAGAAAGAAAGAAAGAAAGAAAGAAAGAAAGAAAGAAAGAAAGAAAGAAAGAAAAGAAAAAGAGGATAATGGATTAAGAGCCTGAATTGGGGAGGGGATTATGAAAGCAGGGTGAAATTCAAGAAGACTCAATGAGTGTTTTGGGTGTAAGATGAGAAGATCCTGGTCAGAGAGGAATGTCAAAGCTGACAAACCCTATGGGTACGGTATTTCTAAGTGATGACAGAGTCCAAGGGATATCTGTGTTGCAGCCAGCAGAAATGGAATTTAAATAAAGGGGACTAGGAAGGAGCCAGCTAGCATTTCAGCTAGCTGCCAACCTGGATGGTGATATGGCTAAAGACAGAGATAGCTAATATGACCATATAGCTCAGTTTGTGCTTATACACTGTGGTCCTAGGGTCAAATCTGGTTTGAATAATATATTGCATAGTTGCCCTAGTTGTAGGTAATACAGCAAATTAAAAAAAAACAACAAACAACATTAAAGAATAATACACTGGCATCGTATAGTTTGGTGACTGCCACAGAAGACAGTGGTTTTAACCAGAGAGATTGGATATCAAAGAATCTAATTACTGAATAACAGTAATAAATAAATGAGGAAGCCCTATGGATCTCTTTCCAACACTGGTGAGAAGGGGTGTAGGAAAAGAAAGGGCCATTGAGAAGGTTTCATAAAATATCATGTTAGTAATGCTTTCAATTAGGTCAGTAAATTGAAGGGATTGCAGAAGGAAAAAAAAAGACACATCCAAATCTATTCCCAATAGAAAGTAGGTTTTACAAGACATAAAAAAAAAAAGTGTTAACTGAGGGAAAAAAGAGACCCTGGCAAAAGCCTGTCACTCTCAGGATACAACAAGAATATCCATTCTTTTTATTTATTTATTTTGAGAGCAAGAGAAAGAACAGGTGCACATACACATGAGCAGGAAAGGGGCAGAGAGAAAGAGAAAGAGAATCCCATGCAGGCTCCACACTGTCCGTGCAGAGGCTGATATCGGTCTTGATCTCATGAACTGTGAGATCATGATCTGAGCTGATATCAAGAGTCAAACACTTAACCGACTGAGCCACCCAGGTGCCCCAAAATACCCACTCTTAATTACAGAAGTCCCTTCTATATGAATGGTCATGAATGGTTGGTCACCAACCTTGATACAGGGTTACAAGTGCACAGCTAGCTGTCTAATTTTAACAGCAATCATGGAGCTCTCTTGGTTTACTCGCCATTATTTGGGTTGTTGATGAAGTACGGAGTCAATTTAGTGATGTGGAATGATCAAGTATCTAACAGGCTATGAACAAAGAAAATGGCTGTCCAGCTTCAAATTCCCTTTTTAATACTGGTTGCACTGGCATAATGTAGTAAGAGCCCCGATGACAAGAATTCTTTCAAGAACTCACTCTGAAAATTTCAAATCTAGATATGACTGAAGAAAAATACAAAAAAACTATCATAAAAGCAAAAAGAACTAGGCAATTCCAACTTTTAGACAAAGCAGCCATTAAACCCAAACCAACAGACATTTCTCTACACCTGGCTCATGGAATACTGGTGGGGGCCCAGCCACGACCCAGAACACAATCCATCCATCCTGTGGAAAAAGAGCTCAGACGCTTTCCCATTGGCAAGTCCTGCTCTCCCTGGGGTTTAATGGCCTCAGAGAAGGAGTTTATTCTAATGAACTTCCAACTTTTACAGAGAGAAATATTGTGAAGCATACAGTTGGCTTTTCCCTTATTTCTTTCTCTCTTTTGTAATTCCCCGATTTGTCTGTTTAGCTCCATATCCTGCTACACTGAACACAATTTTTCTCAATCTAGCAAAGAGGGAACACAAAAGAGCTTAACTAACAAAAAAAGTTACAGTAAAACTGGAAAATAGCCACTAAAGGGAAACCTGATATTATTAAACTGGCAAGAAATGACAATTAGGATGTCTTATATGTTTGAAAAATCTAGTTGTATTTTTGTAAAATTATTTTTTAAATTTAATTTTTTAATTCTACAAAATACATTATAAAAGATCTGTACCTGACTCTGTAAGTCAGAAAACTTTATATTAATAACCATCAGTCTTAACAAACTCATACTTAATGTTCTATTGGAAAACCTGTGACACCAGGGAACATTTGAGGGGGTCCTGAAGGAAAAAGAGAAGTGAGATAATCATCACCACTGGGGGATGATGGAGCGTGAAACTGATGACCGAAGCAGGTAACCTTTCTAACCCCCAACTTCTAGTTTTATAACTTGATGATGTGAATACAGAGGTTTGCTTTTAATAAAACATAAGAATCTAGAAGTTATGGGTTTAAGATCCCAAAGAGGTGAAAATACAATTCTTTTAACTATCATGAAATCAAAGATAAAGAACTTTAAGCAAACATTTATGAATGCCTCTGGCGTCGTTCACAAAGAGATGATTAAATGCCAAAAAAACTGACAAAAATGAACCAAAAGACAAAACCAACCTTTCTAACAAAAAATTCAGACTTAGCTACTGACTGATGAAGCAATTCCAAAATCTTGTTTAAAAAATATTTCTAAATTCTAGACCAAAACAGAATGCCAGTCACTCACTCAGATTTCAATTCTCTACAGAACTACCTATTATAGTATCAGTGGTATTTTGATCCCAACTTTGGACACCGACATAAAACAGCTAAAAGTAACTCAGCGGTGGTTGATCAATTAGGTTACACAGGTGGCCATTACCATAATAGGACTTCGTGGTTTAGATTTTATTTCCCTCCTACAAGCAAACTTGGACAGGAGTGGGCAGAGATCCCTTTAATGAGAAACGGGAAGATACATCTGTAGAAGAAACAAGACTGTAATCTGGACGTTCTGGCGTCCACGAGAGAACAAACACAAAAGCCACCTTACCTCCCATCGGCATAGTCTGCATCTGCTCCGCCCCACCAGACGTCCGAGTCATCCTCCTCTGCATCTGCCGAATCAATATTGTCACTCTCCTCGGCCAGGGGGCAACAGACAAATTCCACTCCTCGGAACTTGTCAATTCCACAGGGCAGCAACATGCCGTAGTCATGCAAGCTGGTACTCTTCTCACTGCAGGTCTACAGCAAGGTAAGGAGGAAAC
Source organism: Lynx canadensis (assembly GCF_007474595.2). Taxonomy (NCBI): domain Eukaryota; kingdom Metazoa; phylum Chordata; class Mammalia; order Carnivora; family Felidae; genus Lynx; species Lynx canadensis. The sequence continues at coordinate 140,564,593 of NC_044311.2, forward strand.
AGTGAGAGTGAGTTGGTTTCTTTGTAAGAAAAGCCCCAATCTCGTAACTGACAGAGACCCAACGTACCAAGGGCCAGCTGGACAGTGCAAAGGACCATCTGCATTTTTGAGTGGATTTACAAGTGTCTTCAGCACAGACCACTTTGGCACCCTTATTTTAAAACCTACGTATTACTTATTTAAGAAGGCTATGTTGTGATATTACGGAAATTAATAAAAACAACCAGAATGGAAACTAATTGGGAAAAAGGATCTAGAAGAGAACTGTATTGTGAATAGATATCAGAGAACCAGTGCTTTCTTGCGTCATTAGCGTATCAGGAAGACGTGACGGCTCGATGTACATCCCCAGCTTACTTCCATCTCCGTTACAGATGGAAGTTTCTCTCACTTGGATGTATCTTACTCTAGAAATTTGAACTCTCTTGGCTCACTTCCAGAATAACAATCCTGGGAAGAAAAGAAATTATCCTCTGCTATGAATCAAAATTTACAGTCTAAATTAGAGATTTCTCTTTCAACATCTTTTTTGCTTTCCTGGGATTTGCGAGGTTTGCACAACTCGAGATTAACATAAAGCTTTGAAGGCATCCACTGGTGACAGAGGAAAGATTAATAATTCAACACATATGGATAAACAATGAAAATATTACAGACTGTATTTTGACCTCATAGGGATTAAAGTCATTTTTCTTTCTTAGTAACAATTTTTTTTTTTTTTAACTCAAGAAGAAAAGAAAATGAGGTTATTAGATGGGTGGCTAAGCTTCAAAGTATCTGGTCTGTTTTTTTAAGATTGAAAAAGCTCTTCTTTTTTATAAAGAAAATTTTGTTTTACAGTAAATTAAAAGTTTTTTTTTTTTTTTTTCTTTTATAAAAGGCAAAATTAATGCTAACTCTTAAGGGGTGTTTTCTGCCTAACAACTTCAAAGCTATGTGAGCCAGATCAGGGTTTCTCAGCCTCAGTACTACTGACATTTTGGACCAGATAATTCTTGGGGACAGGGGACAGAGGGAGGAGAGGCTGTCTTGTTCACTGAAGAATGTTTAGTAGAATCTCTGACCTCTAGCCCCCAAATGCCGGTAACACCTCCCCTTCCAACTGTGACAATCAAAAATGTCTCCAGACGTTGGCATATGTACCTGGGGAAGGAGGAGGAAATAAAATTGACTGCATTTGAGAACCAATGAACTAGACTAGACAAGGGAGCCTAATTCTAGGAGACTGGTCTTCCTCAAAAACTATATACGCTTACGAGAACACTTTCATGATATATCAAAGGCACAAAGCACTTTTGAAGATGATAATAAAAAGGGACATTTTATGCTAATTGTCTTAGGTCTTGTCCACTTTGCCAAAAGCAGGGGTTGACAAAGGTTTGCACTGGTGAATCCAGTGATTCAACCACTGTGGAAAAATGAAGGTGGCGGTATGGTGTGGCGAACACAAAATTGGATGGCGTAACTGAAGAGACCACTGGTACTGGTACTCTTCCACCACTGTATTCCCCAAGAGACGACAGGGAAAAAGGTCAAATTACAAAAGCTTTGTATATGACAAAAGAAAGCAATTGGTTAAAAAAAATAATTTGGCAAAAAATCATCGGGAAAAAGGTATATTATAAGGTTTATGCAGTGTAAGATTCTAGTTTCTGATTTATACAACATGGCATAGACACATAATAGATCTAGCTAACTAAATCTGTTTTGGCCTCCTAAAAGTTTACTGCTCGACAGTTCTTAAAAAAAAAATAAATAAATATAGGGGTGCCTGGGTGGCTCAGTCGGTTAAGCGTCCGACTTTGGCTCAGGTCATGATCTCCTGGTTCGGGAGTTCAAGCCCACATCAGGCTCTGCGCTGACAGCTCGGAGCCTGGAGTCTGCTTCAGATTCTGTGTCTCCCTCTCTCTCTGCCCCTCCCCTGCTCACACTCTGTCTCTCTCTTTCCCTCAAAAATAATTTTTTTTTTAATTTTTTTTTCAACGTTTATTTTATTTTTGGGACAGAGAGAGACAGAGCATGAACGGGGGAGGGGCAGAGAGAGAGGGAGACACAGAATCGGAAACAGGCTCCAGGCTCTGAGCCATCAGCCCAGAGCCCGACGCGGGGCTCGAACTCACGGACCGCGAGATCGTGACCTGGCTGAAGTCGGACGCTTAACCGACTGCGCCACCCAGGCGCCCCAAAAATAAATATTAAAAAATAAATAAATAAGGAGTGCCTGGGTGGCTCAGTCGGTTGAGCGTCCGACTTCGGCTCAGGTCATGATCTCACGGTCCGTGGGTTCAAACCCTGCGTCGGGCTCTGTGCTGATAGCTCAGAGCCTGGAACCTGCTTCAGATTCTGTGTCTCCCTCTCTCTCTCTCTCTCTCTCTCTCTCTGCCCCTCCTCCATTGGCTCACGCGCACACGCTCTCTCTCTCTCTCTCTCTCTCTCTGTCTCTCAAGAATAAACATTAAAATAATAATAAATAAATCCTTAAAATAAAATTTAAAAATTATAGCTTGTTTATCAACATAGCTATTGCCTGAAAACATCTTCTAACATGTCGTGACACGTCTCCTTAGGAAATCTTCACTTTAAAAGAACAAATGTACGGCTGGTACCTCTTTGGCGACGGTGTGCCAGTGAAGGTGGGTTTCACAAACATCCATCCTCTCCTGGTGTAAGAATTTGCATTTGTCGGGAACAAGGAGGGCATCACTTACAAACTCGCCAACTGCAAGAAAGGAAAACACTTCGTGTCATTCCATCTGCATCACAGATGTCTTATCACTGGGCTGATATCAAGCAAAGAAGGGCTAAAAGTACTTCAGAAGTTATACAGCTTTTTGAATGACCAAGTAATCAATCCAGTACTGAAAGACAAGTACTGTTACAATGTACAGTCCTGTGTCCTGAGCCCAGTTTCTTGCTATATCAACCTTGATGGTTAAAATACTTCCTACATGGGGCACCTCGGTGACTCAGTCGATTAAGCTTCTGGCTTCAGCTCACAACGTGATCTCGCGGTTCTTGAGTTCGAGCCCCATGTCAGGCTCTGTGCTGACAGCTTAGAGCCTGGAGCCTGTGTCACATTCTGTATCTCCCTCTCTTTCTCTGCCCCTCCCCTGCTCTCTCTCTCAAAAATAAATAAACATAAAAAAAATTAAAAGAAAATACTTCCTACATGTTTTAAGCGAAATCTTTATGTAATTAACATATATCTCTGACTGCAAAGTTAATCATGCAAAAGGCTTCCAGTGAATTACAACGAGGAGGGAAAAAATGCAGATTGACACTGTCTGGGCAATCATTTGAGTGGAATCAATATAAATAATTATTCATCCCTCCCTCCCCTTCTTGGACATTTAATCTGTTTGTAAACTATTACAAAATTTAGCATTTTTCTACTTCCTAAAATTATAGACATACATATGTTTATATATGTGACACACACACAGAGATTAATTCAATTAAATTATGAAGACTGCGCCTTAGACTTTTGCTGTATTTTTAAAGAAAATGTGGATCATGCAAATTATTTCTAGCATTCCTGGTACCACAGATATAATAAAGATATTACATAAAGTCCTACAAGAATGCTTACATTCTTATGAGGGTAAAAGTTGGATAATTCCAATATGTAAGCTACAGGCTTAGTTTTTTATTTGTTCACTACAGCATCCCCAGATTAAAAAAAAAAATTAATGTTTATTTATTTTTGACAGAGAGAGACAGAGAGCAAGCAGGGGAGGGGTAGAGAGAGAGGGAGACACAGAATATGAAGCAGGCTCCACGCTCTGAGCTGTCAGCACACAGCCCGACATGGGGCTTGAACTCACAAACCGCGAGATCATGATTTGAGCCGAAATTGGACGCTCAACCGACTGAGCCACACTTAGTATCCCCCAAGTATCCTCAGCTTTTAGCATAGATTCTGTACACAACAGGCAACCGGTATCTTGATGAAGACACGAAATGCTGTAACCGAGATAAAGAAGAGATGTAACACATGTAGACTGGGCCCAAAGAGTGAACACTGCTTGGAGGCACTGGGGAAAAACTCAAAGTAGAAACAACATCAGAGATGAGTCCAAATGGATACGTGGGAGGATGCCGTGTAGAAATGAATGGAAGCTCCATGATGTAAGGACAGTTACCTGTCTTGTTTAACATTCAGCTCCCAATCCCTGGCCCAGTTCTGGCAGACATGAGCATCCTGGAGAGATGGATGGATGAATGGCAAAAGGCCCTTCAGAAGGAGGGAACTTCTTGTGTAAAAAAGAGAAAAAAGGGCAAGGGTATTTGTAGAGGAGACAAAAGCACAATATGGCTGGAATACAAGGTGAGTGGATAAGGGAGTCCAGAAGTAAATGAGGCTGGAGAAAAATGTTGGACTCCCACCTGGAGAATTTAAGGTTCTGGATACCATTTTGGAGGCAACATAAGCCAAAAGATACTTTAAACAGGAATGACATGCTCAAGTTTGTTTTTCTGAGAAACTCTTTTATCAAGTGAGCGTAGGTAGACCAGGAAAGCAGGGAGACCACGGAGTAGGGTGCTGCTATCCTTTGGGCAAGACATGCACGAACATATTTAAACCAATGACTCCAAATAAGATATAAAAGTTGTCCACACTCCAGCAAAGAACACATTTTCTTCTTTCACAGTGTGTTAACATAAAATATTCTGAAATGCACCCTGAAGAGCAATAAAGGCCCTCAGAGGGGGGCAGAAAAAAAACTTGTTTATTCCCGTTATAGAAAAGGGTTCTTTAAAACTTTCTATAAAGACGCTTAAACTTTAGTCGGTTTGTGGCTCAAACATGCAAGATGTTTCCTGAAACTTAAGCACTTAGTCTAATTAATAATATTTATATAAAAACCTAACCAAATCATAGAGGATAAAGAGCCTTTCATCTTGTCATTCCTTAAATCTTTTAAGACAGTCTATGATGCTCCGAGCAACGTATTGTGAGTCACAGAGAATGCAAGAAATATGAGCCGCCAAGGGCTGCAAGTAGGGGGCGTGGCAAAGGAACCCAGGAGTCCTGGGCACCTTGGACCCACACACCTAGTCACATATGTCACTGCACCTCAGCGTCACAACAGCCGTGCGCAGACCTTTTATAGTATCAATCTCACTTCCCGCGGGAGAAAAGACTGCCAAGACAGGTGCTGAAGGCCACCTACTCTCAGGAGATGATAACCTAGTCCCAGAGATGAACGTTAAGATGTACAGTATAGGGAAGGAAATAACAATAATGCAAGTGACATCACGTTTTCCCTTTTCTTTTACATAGAATACGATCAAACAAAACAAAAATAACCAAACTAAAATCCAGAGGAGATGGAGAATGGAAAATAAAAGTAATCTCATCCAAAGCCAATACACCTTCCCCAGGTGGACTCTTGATGGTTTCTCAGGAAAGGCAGTCAACTGTAGCTGTTAGCAAGAATACTTGATATCTCAGCATCCCAATTTTCAAGGCCACAGGAGGCCAGAAGTGATCAAAGGCTTGAAGATAATCTCCTTCATTTATTGGCTCTGGTCAGTCAAGCCATACCACCATATTCACAAATGTCCAACCACTAAGTGCTCTTTTTTTTTTTTTTTTAATTTTACAAGTAATTATTGGAAAGATAAATGCCTGGCCCAAGGCTATTAAATCAGTTCATGAGACAATAAGGAGCGAATGTTGGATACTCTCAACCTTGACCTGAAAGAGTTCTTGCAGCATAAACTGGCTAACAGCTCCCAAACACAAGGTCTTGTTTTACTTGCCTTTAGGCCAGTCTGCAGAAGACTAGATTTTAATGCAAAAAGCCAAAGTGGTTGAAAGATACTTGCCTTGGTAAATGTCATGTTCATCAAAAGGACACGTATTGCATTAATTTGTAAAAAGATATTAGAATTCTTTTAATTTGCAAAAGGAGCCTCCATTTAGCATTGTAAAGGTGCTCTTGGGCTTCTAACAATGTATATAGCCAAGAAATATATGCCTCCTCAAATGAAATTGCTTTTTTTTCCCCAAGGATAAATACTGGTTATTTAATAAGCCCTCAGGACTAATGGCAAAATAGGAAACTCATTGTACTCTAACATTAAAATAAAATTTGGCAATGACTTGATGGTTTTACAGCCCTGCTTAAATTATTACTTTCAAAATTGATGAAACATACTAGAATGTTCCACGTCAGAAATTTTAAGCAATTAAACCACAAAAATCTGTTAATAATTTTTAATAAAGAATTAAAAAGGAGTGGTAAAAATATAACAAATCCATTCTCACAAGCTAGTTTAGCTTAATATGGCCTATATTCTTTCCCCTTTTAATTCTAAAAGAATTATTCTTAAATGTCTAAAAGAATTATTCTTAAATGTCTGTGATACAACTGGAGACACATGGGAACTCTGTACTTTGCGTTCAGTGCTGCTGTGAATCTAAAATTGCTTTAAAAAATAGTCTTTTAATTAAAACAAAACAAAACAAAAAAAACCCTGACAGTATTTACCTGGAGTTTCTGTATGAAACATATTTTTTAAATAAACCTTCTGGTTTTCTTTGGTTTGATCTTTCAGGTAAAAAACAAAAATAAAACCAAAACCAAAACCAAAAATACACACAATTTTTAAAAGAATTCAAGTGAAAGCGATCAAAATAAATTAAGTACCATAATGAGAAATCAGATTCCTGTTAATGCTGACCTCTGGGGCATTTGGCACCATTTAATCCTAGGGATAAATTCATCAATATATACTGTGCACATTTATGAATAAGCATACAATCTGGTTTCTTGTTGAAAAAAATTCACAATTTATATCACACACACACACACACATACACACACACACCACACACACTCCAACTGAAAGGGGATTTTCAAAGCTAATGAACAAGATCTGGGTTTGGCCAAAAAGTCTTGGCAACATGCACAATGATGCCCAGTTCAACCGGGACTCTGCAGGCCTTAAATCCACTGGCTCCTTGGTGGTCTTGGAGAGGAGTGTCTAGCTCAAATTACCTCATTCTGCAGATGGGAGGTCAAGTGGCTTGCCCACAGAGCCAGTTGGCGGTGGAATTGGCCTAAAAATCTGAGTCTCTAAGCTTTTCATCCAGGAGTGGTAACTCAACTCATTGTTTAAACTCTGGTTGAAATGGGTTATTTGGCAAATTCTCTTCGGCTTTTATAAAAGCAGATTCACTTTTAGACTAAAAAGGGCTGAAATGTTATAACCGACGATGCAGTCTATTTGACGATAAAACTAGACTTAAATTACCTGGCAAGCCACATAAAACAGCTGGGGACGCACTGCACGGCATACAACAGGACACACGATGAGCAGTGGCTTAAAGACACGACGGGGTTCTTTCTCTCACACAAGAAGTCTGGTACTGAGGCTAGGGCTGCTAGACATTTTCAATGATGCACTCATGGTCCAGGCTATTCCCATCTTTCTGTATTGCCATCCTTAGCACGGTGGTTTTTGTCTTCATGTTCCGTGGTCAAAATGGCCACGGTAACCCAAGTCTTCATTTCAAGTCCAAGTTGCATGCAGGAAACAGGAGGAACAGGCCAAGGGATGATGGCTTCCTGTTTTCCTGCCCTAATGCAGCTTGGCTGTTTTACACGGGATGGACACCCTCCTCCCCATTATCTACATCCTACATGCCAGCACTATGTTATCTGGCCGCACTCAGCTGCAAGGGAATCTGTGAGACTATTTTCAGCAGAGCACATTGTCATTGTGAACAAAAAAAATCTGGGGTTCTTTTAGAAAGGAAGAAGTGGGAATAAATATTAAACAGGCAAGTAGTGGAGTCTCCCGGATCATGGAATTCAAATATAGGAATGTATTTTTCAATTTTCTTATGCTGCCTTTTCAAAAGACAGATGATTCCAGGAAGAAGCCAGAATTGAGTATGAGGTGCTACAATGAAAACCACCTGGACCTTGAATTCACGGCACGGGGAGAAACGGGGTGGGGGCTGTCAGAGGAAAAGAGCAACATCGCACACGGCTGAGATTTTTCAGTCACAGTGGGATTGAATAGATTGATTACAGATTCCAGAACCATAATTAAGAACGTCAAGGTACAGAGATTTCAGAATTAAAAAATATTACTATGAACTTGCAAAGACTAAAGTGGTGTCGGCCAGAATCGTGGGAATAAAAGGGCTAAAAATGTCAGAGGTCTATGGATTTGGTCAAAGGGCGTCCTCCCTTCCTGGTCTCTCGAGTTAAAAACGATTCAGGAAAGGGGAGATGAGAAAGGGGGTCGGGGTAAGAATGTTCCGGCAACATAATCACTGAAAAGTGGCAAAGCCTGTTTGCTTCTTTGTGCTATACTTGACCATGAGAGATGAGACATGGCCCAGACCTGGCCCTCCAGGTAAGATGTGGACGGTTTCAGTGATTCTGGACTCCGTGCCTGGCGTGGCCATACATCACCTCACACCACACTCAGAGGCAACTACAATGGTCTCACTGTGTAAGGGGAGAAGGTGAGCCTGAGAAATTATATAATCAGCCCAGGTCACACACAGTAAATGGGAGAGCTGGGAAAACGAAATGAGTTAATATTCATATAGCACTCAGCTCCGTGCCTGCAACAATTATTATTGCTGGTATTATTACTCCCCCCCACCCCAGCATCCATTCATCAACCACTACTGCTTCTCGTATTAATATTAATTATAGTTAATAAGAGTAGAAACAACTACTCTTCATTGTTTACTGATCACCTACTATGTGTCTACTGAAGGCAGTGAGGTTTTATTCTCAGTACATTATCACTGTTCAGTTATAGTCCCACGGTTCTATGCTGGCGCATTGCTTATGATGTAATGGATAAATAATCATGGTCAACACAGCGGGATGGAGTCCCTATGAGTGCAGAATTCACGTGACCAATCTTTTCACTTTCTACAGAGGGCGTGGCTGTGAGGGGCGGGGTTTCCTGGATTCCCTCTGGCAGTCAGTGCTTCCTGTGCCAACTCTTAACCACATACTTTCTACTTTTAATTAATGCTGAGAATACAACAGTGGACAAAAGAGATGAAACCAAATGACATTCTAGTGGGAAATGATGAAAAAAAAAAACCCAAACCAGAAGGTCAAACAGTAATAAACACTACGGAGATAAAGCAGATAAAGGGAGAGGGATTGGTGGGAGGGGGTCATGCAGAGGAGGTGGAATTTTAAATAGAGTAGTCAGGGAAAGCCTCCCTGAAAATACGGCATTTGAGTGAAGGCCTAAGGAAGTGAGGGAACAAATCAGAAAGATAACAGAGGAAAGAATATTCAGGGCAGAGGAAGGAACAAGTGCAAAGGTCCTGAGGCAGGAGCATGCCTGCTGAGTTCACAGAATAGGGAGGAGGCCAGTGTTGTCACAAAGGAATGACAGGGGGAGGAGGTCAATGGGTGAGTGAGTGACAGTGGACTGTGCGGGGTCCTAAACATTGCCCACACTCTGGCCAGAACCCTAAGTAACACAAGAAGACTCTGGAGTGTTTTTCTAAATGAATTCTTACTGTCCTACAGGTCCAGATTGGAAGTACAAAGACCCGGTAGGGAACCGTTACAGTAATCCAGGTGGGAGATGACAATGTCTTGCACCAAGATGATAGTAGAGAATGGTGAGCAATGGTAAGATTCTGGATAAAGTCTGAAGGAAGAATCTGAAGGATCAACTAAGGGTGTAGGACAAACAGAGTCAAGGATCTCACTTGTTCCTATTCCAGTAGCTAGAGGATACTTTATACTGACAATGACCAAAAACAGGCTGGACAAGAACCTTCCATCTGTCCCTCGTGGCCATGCGGACAAGTAGAATGTCCTAGATTTACATGCTTATTAACCCACACAACTACATAATGCATAGCATGAAGAGGACCACAGACAGATACTGACTCAGGCAAATTTTTACTTTACCATTTTAGATTCTCCCTCCATGGACATTTTTTTCTTGAATTTGTTCATTACGCATCAGTATTCTGTAACTTCCATATGTTAACAAACAGAAATTTTTCTGGGAGGCACTTGTACTCAAGAGATGGGAAGAATACTTACGGAGTAGCCAAAATATTTCTCAACAAACCTCCTCCTGTGATAAAACTGTGGTTAAGTTTTACTTCATAGAGGGAGTTACTGGGTTCTCCAAGGGGACAAAAGGGTGAATTACAAACTGCTTTAAGAAGGGACTGTTGCTACCGCCAACATTTCATTGTAGCTATTACTAGATAACAGAACTGAGCATTCTTAGCCTCAGAAGTCTCTGCCAGAGGGCAGACACTAAATGGATCATGTTAAGGTAAAGGCAAAAATAAAGTGAAAACCAGAAGGTTCACTTAAATTATCTCTCTGATTTATTCAAGTGAGGGGAGCATAGCCTTATACACACGCATAAATGCCAGGTTGGGTGAAAGACAGAAATAGCGTTTGACCAAGACTCTGAATAACACTGGTCTTAACCAATGAAACAGTGCAACAGATACATTTTTAAAAGACAGGAACAAAATGAAGATTTGTTGGCAGTTCTGCAGCTTTTAAAAAACCTCGCGTAGGAAATGAGTTAACAAGTCTGATTGGGTTATGCAAGTGTGCTGAAATTGAATAATTAACTAAATGGATGATGGCTGCTGGAAGCCAGGCTTTTCACTGTTGGAATGAGAATTTACCGATAAGTAGAGCAGGTGAAGTGATCCATGTGGTAGGAATACAGGAGAGTTAGAGACATCAAGATGAACTCGTATCTGGCTTAATACAGATACAGATGCGTGGCTTTAAGAGTATGTACAGATATGTAGAATACAAGGGTGAGTGTACAGAAATATGTTGCTCCCTCTTTCAGCTGAGAGGACCCAGTAGGTAAGGTACTCTGGAGGCAATGACCACACTTAGCATCCACACCTCAGTTTTTAATACCATTCTCCAATAAAAGGAACACAGGCTTTTTGAAGAAATGGCTGATTCTAGGGGGTGGTGCAGAAAATATACAACAGGAGCCTGGAGCATCTTGTTCAGAAAAAAAAAAAAAAAAAAAAAAACAACGAAGAAGAAAGAAAGAAAGAAAGAAAAAGAAGAAGAAGATATCTCAAATAAGCACAAGAGCCCACTGAAAAAGCTCCCAGTGGCCAGCGCGGAAATAATTTGAGCCATAAAATATATCAAGTAGTCTTGGATTATAACTCAAAGTATTCCTAAGTACAAATGACTGAATAAATAAATAAATAGGTGGAAAGGGACAAATATGTGCAGGAGAGTTCCAAACAATCTACATAGATACTCTACCCTCACTCAATGAGGTGAAGCATAAATCTCTACTCCTTTCCTTATAGGCTACCCATGGTGACTTCCTTCCGGAACACAGCAGGCAATGGTAGAAAAGGGAGTAGCTTGGGGCGCCTGGGTGGCTTGGTCGGTTAAGCGTCTGACTTCGGCTCAGGTCATGATCTCACGGTCCGTGAGTTCGAGCCCCGCGTCGGGCTCTGTGCTGACAGCTCAGAGCCTGGAGCCTGTTTCCGATTCTGTGTCTCCCTCTCTCTCTGCCCCTCCCCCGTTCATGCTCTGTCTCTCTCTGTCTCAAAAATAAATACACGTTAAAAAAAAAAAAATTAAAAAAAAAAAAAAAGAAAAGGGAGTAACTTTACATTGGAGAAAGAGGACAAACCCCACCCCAGCCAGGCGACCGTGGTCAGTATCAACGGTGACATACCAAGTTGATAACATGCGCAAATGACATACGATGAGAAGAGCACCTTACTTCTGTGGTCTTCCAAAACACTCGTGACACCAGTCCAACCAGGAGACAATTCCAACACAGGAGCACGACCTAAAATACCTGACAGGTACCCCTGAAAACTGCCGTGGTCATTTAAAACACGGTAAGTCTGAGAAGCTGTCACAGCGAAGTGGAGGCTAAGGAGATCTGACAACCAAATGTGATGGGTTTCCTAAAGGGGACCCTGAAAATTAAAAAAAAATCTGAACAAAGTATGAACTTTATCAATAATAAGGTTTCAAAACTGGTTCATTGATTGCAAGGAATGTACCAGACCAATGGAAGATGTTAATAATAAGGGAAACTTGGTTGAGGGGGTATATGGGCATCCTCTGGGCCATCATCTCAATTTTTCTCTAAGTCTAAAACTTCAAGTTTACTTAAAAACTTTTTTGGAAGTCTCCATATAAAATTTCATACCTATTTGCCTTTGCATCACCATTCTGGCCTTCAAAACGGTGTCTGTGAAATCACTATAGCTGCAAAGAAACTGGGGTTAAAAAGATCTTGCTAAGATGGGCTTCTCTTCTATGGCATTTATAATAACTAGACAGAGTTTGGTTTACAGTCTTCTAAGCAAATCTCTCACCGAATCATTTGTGTGATGTGCAGCATTTAAATTCTTTTAAAAACCTGAAGAATTTCAGAGTCCTCACACATATCAATAGGAAAGGAGATGCTTTGGTTTCTAAGTTTAACCTTGACTTAGAAATGTACACGCAACATCATAGAATTCAATTACCCTTCACAAGTGAGGAATCTCACGCTTGAAGAGTAATTTCTGCACAGCTAATAACAGAACCAGGCTGGGCTCCAGGTCTGGCTCAACTGTAATGCTCACTACACCCGAGTAAAGTGTTACCACATTCCACAAATTCTGCGTCACGGCTTCCTGGCTAACCGACCCCAGATTAGTTAAATCTGTTGCCTCTCTTTTGCTGTGTTACTCATATTCATTGTTTTATCAACAATGGGCCTTCTTTGTTACTTACATCTGTAGTAATTCCAACATCAGTTAAAAGACAGAATTATGAAAATAATGGCTAAGTCTTTCCAGATCAGGGGTGTACAAACTCTGAAATGCGTGCGCCAAACTCTAAATGGCGTGCGGCCTCAGCATATAGACCCATCCTTCCTCTGATCCCAGCACCTGCATCTGGGCGTGTGGGATGTGCCTGAAAAACAGACCTCCCCAGAGGGATTCTGATTCAGGTGGTTCACCGACTACACTGAGAAACTGTGCAAACAGCAGGGGGCTTCTCGGGCTTCGAGGCGCACACGCATCGCCTGGGGATCTTGTTAAAGCACAGTCTCTGACTGGACAGGTTGAAGGTGGGACCCAGTCTGCCTGTGTAACAAGTTCCCAAGTGATTTGATTCAGCTGTTCCTTCAGGCAGCGAAAATGGACTGAAGGTAATCCATTATAACTAATCTTATTAACGTTTCGGGCTGCTTTGTTTTTTCAGGTTACAGGTTATTATGAAACACTTGTTACAATGGCCTGTCTTTTGCCTTTTCTTTTAATTACGTTAAAATACGCACAGCATAACGGGGTGCCTGGGGGGCTCAGTCGGTTAAGTGGCCGACTTCGGCTCGGGTCATGATCTCGCGGTCCGTGAGTTCGGGCCCCGCGTCGGGCTCTGTGCTGACGGTTCAGAGCCTGGAGCCTGCTTCAGATTCTGTGTCTCCCCCCTCTCTCTGCCCCTCCCATGCTTGCGCCCTGTCTCTGTCTCTCAAAAATAAATAAACGTTAAATATATATATAAAATCAAGTTATTCATGCCTTCTTCCCATAAGCCTGGGTCTTGTCCCATAGATTTCTCATTCTGGCACAATTTTAGGAATAGGGTAGAAAGAATTCTGCATTTGAAGCCGGAAGGGAGAAAGTGACAGAATGACTCAGGAGGATTTAGTGATTTCCATGCACGAAAAGGGGAGGAGAATGATACCTTCTGGCCACAGGAGCTCAGATAAGATGCGGGACAAGGATACAAATTAACACCTGAAACAATTTGGTTTAATTTTAAGAGATCATCTCTGCTCCCACTCAGTATTGCTGAATCCCACTGTGGACCCAGCTCCATGGAGGAGACACAGAGTCCTTCATGAAAGAGCACAGAGGAGGGCTGTCCACTGGAACACAGGCCACGGAAGCAGTTTTAAGTTTCTAGGAGTCACATTAAAAAAGGTCAACTTAGTTTTGGTAATAGTCTTTATTTCACCCAGCAGATCCTAAACGTTGTCATTTCAACACGCAATCCATGTAAAAAATTATCCCTAAAACGGTCTACACTCTCCCCCTGCCATTTTCCAGACTAACTCTTCGATATCTGCCGTGTATTTTACATTATGGCACGTGTCAGTCTGGACTGGCCACAATTCAAATGCTCAACAGCCACACGGGGCTGGTGGCCACCATAGGGCAGTACTAGCTTGGGGTCAAATTTCAGAGATCAGGAATCTCTTTCAACGAGTGAGCCGTTGGATGTGGGCAGGTTGAGGTTATGGGGTAAAATCTGAATCCAAAGATAAAGGCCTACACGGAGAAATAAATCCCAAGTGTGAATACACGGAAAAGGTTGTATTCATAGTTCTATATGCTATCAGAATACCAGACATTTTGTTTGAGTTTATTTATTTATTTTGAGAGAGACAAAGAGCACAGCAGGGAGGGGCAGAGAGAAAGAATCCCATGCGGGCTCCGGGCCATCAGCACAGAGCCCGATGTGGGGCTCGAACCCATAAACCGGGAGATCATGACCTGAGCAGAAAGCAAGAGTCGGACGCTTAACCGCCTGAGCTACCCAGGCATCCCTGGAGTATCGTACATTTTAATCACCGAGAGGAAGATCACTACAATTCAGTTTGTTACCACCATTAACCCTATTTACCAGCAAACAGCCCTTTTCTCTCACTTCTCCTTTTGCAGTTCTCATATTTTAATTTTTATTTATAGAGTATGTGATCAATTCGGATGTGGAAATTTAAATCAGGCTTCCTTTATACCTAAGCCTCCTCAGCTTTAGCCTAGCCCAGTGCTGAATATCGAGAGGAGAGGGGGGAAAAGCAGAAAGTAGAGGGACAGTGTCCTAAATTCTTTATTCTGTCTCTCAGAAACACAAGTATCCTCACTGGCTGCTTTCTCCTAACACTTTCTTTCTGCCTTATTAAAATATTCATAGCCTGATAGATTTTAAAGATGCAATTAATGAGGGTTATATATGGGCCTTTTAAAAAGCCACATAATTGCTAACAAAATACCAATCAGCGTGAGGTGCCGTGAGGCCAGAGAACCACCACTTATTACCAAAACCTTAAATTATACAGAGAGGTAAAAATACACAGCCCGTTTTTTCCCCATACCATACTCAGAAACCCACGTGTGAGGTAGGCCGTCATCAAGACAGGAAGAGGCATTTTCACGGATAAACCTCTCAACAGAGTTGGGGACTATCACTTCCAAACCCCTGACTGCCTTTTTCCAGCCCATTACCATCTGGCCTTGCTGGAACAATCTTCCCCAAGTCTTCTCTC
Source organism: Lynx canadensis (assembly GCF_007474595.2). NCBI lineage: Eukaryota > Metazoa > Chordata > Mammalia > Carnivora > Felidae > Lynx > Lynx canadensis. Next base: position 140,579,893 of record NC_044311.2, read on the forward strand.
TCTCTCTCTCTCTCAAGTCTTCTCTCTCTCTCTCTCTTTTTTTAAAAAAAAATTTTTTTAACGTTTATTTATTTTTGAGAGACAGAGAGAGACAGAGCATGAGCAGGGGAGGGGCAGAGAGAGAGAGGGAGACACAGGATCCAAAGCAGACTCCGGGCTCCGAACTGTCAGCAGAGAGCCCAATGCGGGGCTCGAACTCACCAACCGTGAGATCATGATCTGAGCCGAAGTCGGATGCTTAATAGACTGAGCCAGCCAGGCGCCCCTCAAGTCTTCTCTTAAGGTTTAGAGCAACAAGCATATTAATCTGCTCTCAAGTTTGCTGTCCGTTTTCTTCACCACAGTAGTTGGCTCTTTTCTTCTTCTCTAGCTTCCCGATTCTGGAGACAGCACTTGTATTTCATTAGCTGTCCTGAGCTACTTGTTCTTCCCCTTTTACTGGGTCATCTTTTATTTTTTTAATGTTTATTTGTTTTTGAGAGAGAGAGAGAGAGAGCGCAGGCACACAAGCAGGGGAGGGGCAGAGAAAGAGGCAGGACAGAGGATCTGAAGCAGGCTCTGTGCAGAGAGCCCAATGTGGGGCTCGAACTCTCCAACCTCGAGATCACGACCTGAGCCGAAGTCGGATGCTCAACCGACTGAGCCACCCAGGCATCCCTCACTGATTCATCTTTTAATAATTCTGATTTTATCATCTCAAGTCAGTTTTTAATGTAGATAAATTTTTATCTAAGGAGTAATAATTGGATCAGAGGCTGAATATAAGATTATGCTATTAGCTTTGCCATTTTATATTCACTTCAGGCCTCCTATATTGTTTTATTATCTAGGTTGCAGAATATAAATAAATGTGTTTCATTAAAAAAAATAGTAATTCTGATTTTAAGACAAGACAACCGCCCTCTGCTTTCTGCTCCTACTTTCTCATTCAGATATAATCGGCCCCTGAACAACATGGGTTTGAACTGTGCGGGTCCACTCACACACAAAATGTTCTCAACAAACACAGTACAGTACTCTTTCCCTTAGGATTTTCTTAGTAACATTTTCTTTTCTCCGCCTTACTTTATTGTAAGAATACAGTATATAATATGTACAATATATGAAGTATGTGTTAAGTGACTTTATGGTATCAGAAAGGTCAAGAGTAGACCACTAGTAGTTGAGTTTGGGGGAGTCAGAAGTTATATGTGATTTTTTGACTTTGTCGGGGCTCAACACCCCTAAACCCCATGTTGCTCAAGAGTCAACTGTATTGTCATCCATGCCTAGGGGTTCAACAACTTCCTCTAGTCTTTCAATGTTGACTTTTCAGTTGACATTCCAGTCACCAGCTGGACACCTACTTGAGAGGGTACTGACTTTAGCAAAAGGACACCTGACCGCCAAATTTTAGAACTGTACCCAAAGAATAATAAGCACTTCTTCACTGGGTCAGAATCTATCTTTTTATTTTTTTTAATGATTATTTATTTATTTTGAGAGATACAGAGAGTGAGAGAGAGTGCAAATGGGGGAGGGGTAGAAAGACAGAAAGAGAGAGAGAGGGAGAATCCCAAGCAGACAGAGAGCTGACAACACAGAGTTCGACGTAGGGCTTGAACTCATGAACCATGAGATCATGACTTGAGGCGAAATCAAGAGTTGGATGCTTAACCGACTGAGCCACCCAGGCGCCTCAGGTCAAAAATCTATCTTATGTGGAAGCAAGAGAAGGGAATAGCGCCAACATCCAACATTTTAGGGGAGCCAAACATGGCAGGGCCTGCTGAACAAATTCTACGTGGTTATAACACCCAGGTCCCCCTGCTCACTTAATAACGCTTCTGCCTTCTCAATTAATATGTGTCACAATTCATGTGCCAATCCTCATGGACTGTACCTCTGCAACACTCAGATTGTCCATATTCCAGAAGCTGGACCACCTATCGTGTCACACGTGGAAACGTTCTGAAATGTTGAACTCCATCCAGTGAACCGCTTTGTGAGCAGAAACTTACCTCTGAGCTCTCCCTACTCCTCTTCATCCACTACAGCTACTCATTATGCCCCTGAGTCCCCAACTCTTCATCACTCACTAAGGTTGGCAGAGAAGGTTTCCCAAGTCCCTGCCAGTCTGTCCTGGGACACGAATCCATGAATCACCAGTGCTGACCATCAGCTAGCGACCTCCCCATGCACTCATCATGCTCACACCTATTGTTCCAGCTTGTCTCTCTCGTAAGCGTGAGACCCCTGAGACCCAGCTGCCACACTGTGCCCCTTGAGCGCTTAGTAAGTGTCCCTTCTGGATCCTCTTGTGTCCAGCCCCGACTTGAAATGTCCAGCGTTAGGAGACAATGGAGTCGTCTCCTAGTGACCAGAGGAATAAATATTGCTTTATATTTCAGGGGGTCTCCAACTCAAAACTTCTAGGAGAAACAAAATATAGGGGTACCTGGGTGATTCAGGCAGTTGAGCGTCCAACTCTTGATTTTGGCTCAGGTCATGTTCCCAAGGTTGTGGGACTGAGCCCTGTGTCAGGTTCTTAAGATTCTCTCTCTCTCTCTCTCTCTCTCTCTCTCTTACCCCCTCTGCCCCTCTCCCCTGCTCATGCTCTCTATCAAAAACTATATATACATAGCAGATACATAGCTATTTAGGGCAAAAGGAGGTAAAGAGGGAATAAAAAATGAAAAAGAAAAGACATGACAGTATTTAACAAAAGAGCTAGCTAGGAAATAATTAGGGTACAGTATTTGGAATCAGCACAACCTTCTACTGGTATCAGAACATTGCTAAGTGCTCAAGGCTTTGTTAAAAACACTGAAAAAAGAATTAGAGTTCTGTCACTGTACCTGCAACATCATCTAGGGAAGAAGGATTTATTCTATCTAATAGAATAAATATAATAAGGATACACGATTCATCAAGCTCTTCAATAAAAATATGTTTTAGAAATTACCCAGTTCCACTGAGTTGTGTTTCAAAAATCATGTGATTTTTTTCAATGGGGATGGATCTCAGCTAAATCAGAATCTTGCCTTGTCTTGGGGTGCCCAGGTGGCTCAATCAGTTAAGCGTCTGGCTCTTGATTTCCGCTCAGCTCGTGATCTCATGGTTCATGAGCCTGAGCCCTTGCATCAGGCTCTTAGCTGACAGCATGGAGCCTGCTTGGGATTCTCTCTGTTCCTCTCTCTCTCTCTCTCTCTCTCTGTCCCTCTGCCACTCAAATGCGCATGCTCTCTCTCTCAAAATAAATACATAAATATTTAAAAATAAAAAAAGAATCTCTCCCTGTCTTACCACTCCACTGTGGACTTAGAAATCGCCACTCAGACTCATACACACGGCTTAGTTTCATTATTATAAATCAATCTGCCAAGGCTTGCCATTCCCGAGAGAACTGAATTTCTGGACTTCTAACGAAGAGGGTTTGGGGCATGAAATTACCACCTTAAGGCTTCCAAGATGTATATCACAAACTGTTTAGCAGAAAATTCTCCCCGGAAAATTCTGATTCCACGTCTCTAATCCAGTATCTCATGGCTTCTAAGACTGGCCTAACTGAGTTATCTGTCTACACCTGCTAATACAATAAAAGCTAAGAAACTGCTGTGAATCTCTGTGGTAATGAAACATAAAGCCCACATTGTAACAAATAAGGGACCTGATTTTTAAAAAGGGAGTATTGTAATCTATTTCAAGATAACTCAAAAACCCTAGAAAAATCTGAGGTCAGTTAAAGGATATGCAAAACTTGAGACTACTGATCAGAGCCTTCCCCAATAACGTATTATTTTCCATATTGACGCAACTCCTTGGGTCGTGTGAGAGAATGAGAACATGGCTATTCTTAAACCTAGTAATTTTCTTTTATCGTCGCAACTTCAATCACGGATGTAAATGAAAATTTCTGCTCACTCTGCTCCTTTTCTGCTTGAATGAATTTTATAATGAAAACGTCTGTGCCCTTCCAACAGAGCACGAGCATCATTCAAATTTTACACGCCGGGCAAAGAGCGAATGCATTTTGTAGCTGCAGAATCATTTAAAGGTGCGCCCATACAAGCTACGGCACATTTACACATGCCGTGGTTTAAAATTCTCTCAAGCAAAAGCAAAGGCGCCAGAGGTAGGTGCATTCAGGCTTCAAACGTTCTCAGCCTAGTTCTCAGCCTAGTTCCTCCCGGCTCTGCACAGCCGGCCCCGCCCTCCCGTCCTGGCCCCTTGTCAACCAGAAAGTGGTGAAACTGTGCCAAAGCCATTTCCATGACCCAAATGGTCTTCCAGGTCAACAATCTAAAGTCACATGAAAACTTCATCTTCAGCTGACCTCTCCAGGGAGCAAATATTTTGAAGAGGAAGCATTTCAGGCATGCGGGAGCTCAGCCTTTAAATCAAACTAGATCTTTAAGTAGTTTTTCAAAGGAAGGCCCTAAGCTCTCATTTAGCCTTCACATTTATAAATGAGGAATCTGAGTATGATTAGGGCTGATAATGACACGGGGTGATTAATTTTAGGGTACCTCTCATTCCAAATATTACAGTTTCTGTCTTTCACTTAAAATTATAAACATGACTGAAAGTTAGATTAGACGAAAGTTATACTTAGAGTCTCAGTTGTTTTAACCCGGAAATGTTGTGGTTTTAGAAAAAAGCTGAGGACAGACCTTTGACTTGGGGTAAGAACACTAGTTATCCGAACCTTCTAAGAAAAGTGTAAGTTGATTTGCCATTTCATGGGCAAAAGCACATTTTCTTTTTTTAAGTTTATTTATTTTGAGAGAGAGAGCAGGGGAAAGGCAGAGAAGAGAGGGGAGAGAGAGAATCCCAAGTGGGGTCTGTGGTAACATGTGGGGCTCGATCTCACAAACCATGAGATCATGGCCTGAACTGAAATCAAGAGTCGGACGCTTAACTGACTGAGCCACCCAGGTGCCCCAGAAGTAGACTTTCTAATAATGCATAAGGCTAACAGGACACAGGATCTCCATCACCTAAGTTAAAAGCAACACATTTTATGGTTTAATGCAGTATTTATTCATGACTGTCTCTCTCCCAGTCAAAAGAAACAAAAGGTCAGTCCCCTCTCTTGGCCTGACACCCTTCCCACTCATGCCACTCATGACGTGATAATTCTAGATGTTTCATTTTTTGGTTGATGTTCAAACCGTCTGGATAGCTGGCTATTTACCTAAATCCATACAAGAGGTGAATTTAAAACCATATATAGGAGGCTCCCTTTTTTGAAAAACAGAGGTAATGCCATGAGAAGCCAACAATCCCACTGAGTACAAAAGACATCCCTGATAACAGTTCTCACGTACAAGTGAACATTCATTAACTGCAACAATAAATCCTTAGGTAACTTTACTCATCTGGGCAGCTGTTGAATTGCCATTCTTACATTAGGGCAGTTTTCCAAAAACGTTTTGCCTTCAGAAGAAATTAATTCTCTTCTTTCCAAGTTACACTTTTAGTACAAATGTAACATTTCCTCACAGTGGAAGATGCTAATTCCAACACTGAGATCACATCTATATATGTGTGTGTATATATATATATATAAAGCAAGAAATCTTATTTAAGTTAAAGTATCTAAAAATGCTTTTTGAAATATAAGAAAGAATTTTGCTTACCATGTTTAGCTTCATTTCTTTTTTTTTTTTTGAGGTTCAGCCTGTCATCCATTTCTTTATTTCTATAATTGTATCCTCATCTCTTTAAAAATATATGTGAAAAGTGAATATATAAGTACTCCCTAGGGATTTAAACTTGATTCATTTTATTCTTGCTACTAGTCGTCACTGACGGGCAGAAAACTCAAAACATGACAGATTGCCCAGTGTGAGGTGTATTTCTGTATCAATATTAGAGTTTCTACATTAACCTCATTCAAATCCAATTAATTCTTCTGCGTGAAATCAAGGGTCCAGGAGACTTTTAATAGAAGCTGAAAACAATCCAACCCTTTGCCTCAAACAGATTTTGTATCCCAAATGGTACAATAAACCAACAGAGAAAAATGGAATAGGCATAGCCCATGCTCCTGTGTTCTTTGTTTAATCTGAGAAGGCCACATTTACCATTTGTTGATTATAGTTATGGAAACTCACATAACCATGGATTAATAGCTCGAGAATCATCAAGCCAGCCCTTTGGAAGCCACTGCACTGACTGGGGCTTCCTAGGAAGTTATGTGTATTGCGAGAAAATGAACCACCCGGGAGGACTCCTATGCAACACCGGTATTGAGGATGTTCGAAGGGGGCTACAGAAAAATGAGCCGGAGAAGGAGAAGGAGAGTCAGCAGAGAGATAAGCAGAAGCAGCAGCATAATAATGGTGCGGGGAGAAGGCACTGGGCCACAGAGTTAGAGACCACTGGGAGGTGAAAGAGGACAGAGAGGCGTCTGAAGGACCTGATGGGAAAGGCAGCAGAGGGCTCATCCCAGGGAGCTGAAGGGAGGGATGCCTGGAACAGCTGCCTGTGGAGGGAGCCGGAGGTTAGGAAGATCAAACAGGAAAGGCTGACCACCATGTCAAGTCAAGAAGCACAGCTGTGAGCGAGCAGAGCTCAGTGAACGCGCACGGATCGGTGGAGGTTAAAGACGTGGGGCCAAGTGACTAATGTGAGGGCCCAGGGGTCTCTGGGGAACAGGGAAATACCAGGAGGTTAAAAGTTACTGACATATGAAGTGCAGTGAAGGGTCTACTGACTAAAGGTACTTAAAGTCAAAGATCATAGACAACACAGTTAAAATTTACTGAAGAAAATACGTGCATTGGTTCCCATGAATTTAGACTCAATCGGGAATTCTAAGAACTTAAATTGAGAACAAAAGTGGAAGAAGAGAAAAAACCTCAAATTTTAAAGACAGTAACTTCTTGGCACATTGAACATGAGCTTCATGTATTAAATATGCTTTAGAGAATACAGAATATCATAGCCCCTGATATGATAATTCTACGTTCTCAATAAAGCAAAAACAGAGAACCACATGACCCAATCATTAGAAAATAGCAATCCTGAACTGATAAAGACACCCCACAATAAAGAAGGGGGCCTTCCTCAGTGACGGCCACACCGTTAGGTTATAAACACAAACAAGGTCACATGCCACATTCTTAGCAAAGTAGTTCATATCGAAGGGTAAGGTTTAGGGGAAATTTGAGCTGGGTGACACATTCTTGAAAATGCATGAACCTAATCAACAAACCAACAGGATGGCCCCAAATTTTAATGTCATAAAAAGGTATAAGTACTCCCCCTTGAGAGGTTTACATCTACACATCAAGCACCTGCTAAACACCACATACATCCCATCATTTAATAAAAGCATTTAAACACGATAGGAATTAATGGTCAGCATTCATTAACATTACTCTCTTTTCTTGGAATTCTAAATAAAATAAGATTTTATTTATTTTGAGGGAGAGAGAGAGAAAGACAGCACGAGCAGGGGAGGGGCAGAGACAGAGGGAGAGAGAGAGAGACTCTTTAGCAGGCTCCACACTGTCGCAGAGAGCCCAACGTGGGGCTCAAACTCACAAATCATGAGATCATGACCCAAGCTGAAATCAAGAGTTGGATGTTCAACCGACTGAGCCACACAGGTGCCCCTACGACCCTAACTCTTAAGGTACAACATGAAAATCCAAAAGAAGTTTCTAAACTCCATTACCATTATAAATGGTATTCAAAAGTGATTTTCTGCTAAAACGATCCTTTACCCTTTACTCTCAAGAAGCTTCTATCCTTTGCTCCAGGGCACTCTATCACCATCGCCGTCTCCCTAACTCCTATTCTTAAACCAATCCTTCATCCTAATACTTAACCAAAAAAAAGTTCACATTAATCCGGTCATGAAGTGGATGCTTACTAGGCCTGGAAATTTGTGGGTGGGTGGGGGGGAAACTTCCAGGGAAGAAGAGGCTGGTTTTGATCATCTTTGAGTCTGGTCCCTGAACAAACCCCTGTTGCTAAACTAGAGAGGATCAGTGTGTTTCCAGAGTAAAGACTATCACAAATACAAACCTCTGTAACATCCCACGTCGTTAATGCCCTAAATTCTATAAAATAGGTATAAAGGTAATTTTATCTACGTACAGTCATAAATTAGAGCCAAGGAGAAGCACACATCTTATGAGGTCGATATATACCCCACAACAAGCTCAGCTATCAAATCAGAGGTTAGTTTTTTCCACTTAAAAGTTAGACAGCTAGAGGCGCCTGGGTGGCTCAGTCAGTTAGCATCCGACTTCAGCTCGGGTCATGATCTCACAGTTCGTGGGTTCGAGCCCCGTGTCGGGCTCTGTGCTGACAGCTCAGAGCCTGGAGCCTGCCTCAGTTTCTGTGTCTCCCTCTCTCTCTCTCTGCTCACCCCCTGCTCACGCTCTGTCTCTATCTCTTAAAAATAAATACGCATTAACAAAATTTATAAAAATTTCCTTCATATTTTCATAGAATTAAAGAGCATATATTTTATTAAAGCAACTACAAGATTTGCAAGACATTCGGCCAAGAATCGGTTCCCAGAAAACCCACAAATGAATGCAAAGTATTTACCATGATGTTTATCAATGCACCCTTTATAATAGCCACCACTACAAAGTAAACAATTAAATGACCCAAAGTAAGGAATAAAATACATTGTAGTGTCCAGCATAATGTTAGTTTAAAAGCTGTGCTTTCCAAGATAATTTCATTTCATGCATGAAGTATTATAAAAATGCTAGTGAAACAAAGGTCACAAAATAGGAAACAAGAATCACGTAACTGTTAGAGGTGCCTGGGTGGCTGGCTCGGTCGGTTAAGCACCTGACTCTTGATGGTGGCTCAGGTCGTGATCTCACAGTTGTGAGATTGGGCCCCGCATCGGGGTCTGCACTGAGCAGGGCCTGCTTGGGATTCTTTCTCTCCCTCTCTCTCTGCCCTTCCCCCGTGTGCACGCACACTTTCTCTTTCTCTCTCTCTCTCTCTCTCTCTCTGTCAAAATAAGTAAATAAAGTTAAAAAAATACCCATAACTGCTAAAAATACTGAAAGCAAAATATAAGCAGAAAATACAGAGTGAAAGGAAGCTGTTATTCCTTGGTAGTGGCTGCATTCTTTAAACTTGGTATGATGACCAGGTATTACTTTTGTAATCAGAGAAGTTTGAGTACACGCTTATAATTCTAGCACGTACTGCGAAGGACAATGCCCATTAACCTTACGCCATGTACTTTTCAACGCATTACTGAGAAGCATGGGAACAGTGCTATTTTAAATAAATAAACGGAGGTTTCTTTTCTATGCCTGTCATTAGGGACCTGCATCGATAAATTCTGTGTTTTAATAAAGCACTCACAACACAGCACCCCCACAAGCCATAACAGGAGACTTTCAAAGATTGTTGTTTTTCTTTATGTAATTAATGTTAATGACTTCTGAATATTATCTTCAGTTAAAAAAAAAAGGCAAAATTAAGGATTTAACTAAGCAAATCATTCATGTTATCCTAGCTCTCATCCCAGACAAAACACAAGTTGTTAAAAGTCCCAGAAAGAAGCCATCATAGCAGATACAATAATTAAAACAAGAAGATGAAACTGAATTAGAATTGGAGCCAAAAAAGACTAATTTTTTTTTTCAAAATTGGATTTATTTAAAAATTTTTTTTTAACGTTTATTTATTTTGAGACAGAGAGAGACAGAGCATGAACAGGGGAGGGTCACAGAGAGAGGGAGACACAGAATCTGAAACACGCTCCAGGCTCTGAGCTGTCATCACAGAGCCTGATGCGGGGCTCGAGCTCATGGAGTGCAAGATCATGACCTGAGCCTAAGTCGGACGCTTAACCGACGGAGCCACCCAGGTGCCCCAAAATTGGATTTATTTTTAAAGTATCAATCTTTTCTACTTTAGAAAGCAAATCCATCTGGGGCCAATATAATTATGGCGAATGGGGAGCCGGCAGAGGGAGATAACCTAACCAGAAGGAAATCATTTGCATCACTTCTCCTACTTAATGAAATGTCCTTTCCAACACGAAGGAATCTATAGGGAAAACGTAGTTTCTTCCCATTCAACAATCCTCCCTGGAACAAATGTAGCTCCCATATACAAATTTGGGGAGAAAACAAGCACAAAACAAGATCAAGGACATTTCTGAAGAATTAGTAATGATGAATGCTGCTTGTACGTAGCTAAAGAATGGAGACATTTTCTTTTACTTTGGCAGTATGCTGTGTTTAAAACTAAAATATTTTCCCATAAGAAGTTATTACTACTGTATAAAGCTTGAAAAGCACAACAACCAGCAGATATAACGATTATTCCGTGTGCTCTTTCAAGCTTTTTGACTTCTTTTCCTTTAAAAAAAATTTTTTTTTAATGTTTATTTATTTTTGAGAGAGACAGACAGAGCATGAGCAGGGGAGGGGCAGAGAGAGAGGGAGACACAGAATCGGAAGCAGGCTCCAGGCTCTGAGCTGTCAGCACAGAGCCTGACGTAGGGCTCGAACTCATGAACTCTAAGAGGTCAGGTCATGACCTGAGCCAAAGCTGGACACTTAACCGAGTGAGGCACCCAAGTGCCCCTTGAGTTCTTTTTCAACTCTCACTCCCCGTTGATGGATATGACATTTTATGTATGATTTCAGATGTTTTTCTGATAAAATTCACCTATTATAGAAATTAACAGGAAAAAAAAAAAAACTTCAAAAAAATCACAATCACCCGTAATCCCATTGGTTGTAGATAAACACTGCTAAGATTTCTTTTCCACTCATGTTTTCTTTTACATAGTTGCGAATCAGCCTGGACATAGTGGTCCTGAAGTGTGACTAACTTGGAATATTCAAAGGTCTCACGTGAAAGACCACATAAGAAAGAAGTCTGATAGCTCAGTGATATCAGACTGAACACTCAAGGAGCAGTGAGTGATCAGCCTTCCCTGATGAAGAGAAGTCCAGGGATTCTGGCCATTCTTTGTGATAGCATGATGCAGACAGTTCTTAAAAACGCAGGATATTCGGGCCGCCTGGATGGTGCAGTTGGTTAAGCGTCCGACTCTTGATCTAGGCTCAGGTCATGATCCTACGTTTTTTTTGAGTCCGAGCCAGGCATGGGGCGCTGTACTGACAGTGCAGTGCCTGCTTGGGATTCTTTCTCTCCTTTCCTCTGGCCCTCCCCAGCTTGTTCTCTGTCTCTCTCTGTCTCTGTCTCTCTCTCTCTCTCAAAATTCATCAATAAACTTAAAAATATATAAATAAATAAAATAAATTAAAAAAAAAAACCCATAGGATATTCAAGAATTTCTATCCCTCTTGTGTGTAAAAGCCGGGCTCATCAAGCACCACTCCCACGGTGTGTGCGTATATAACCCCACACACAATCTCCCCGGACTTCCTAAGCGGCTGTACTGACCGCAGAGGTCAGCGAACGCTGCAAGAACCGCCGGTTCAGAATCCCACCGGATTACTGCGCTAGGGCATCTGGGCATTTGCGAGAGCCTAGAATCTACAATAAAAACGTTCTTCCGTGCCCAGCCCCATTCTTAAAATTAGGTTAGGGGCGCCTGGGTGGCGCAGTCGGTTAAGCGTCCGACTTCAGCCAGGTCACGATCTCGCGGTCCGGGAGTTCGAGCCCCGCGTCGGGCTCTGGGCTGATGGCTCGGAGCCTGGAGCCTGTATCCGATTCTGTGTCTCCCTCTCTCTCTGCCCCTCCCCCGTTCATGCTCTGTCTCTCTCTGTCCCAAAAATAAATAAACATTGAAAAAAAAAATTTTTTTTTTTAAAATTAGGTTAAGTCTCGTGCAACCTTCCTGGATATTGTTCTGCTATGTGATGGGACTCAAGAGTAGCTGTTGTTCAGCGTCAAATCCAAAAAACTACTCTGGTGCAGTATCTGTCAGAATATCCAACAACAAACTTTTCACACTACAGAGGATGAAGATAGTTGTAGACAATTCACACAAAAGTAGCCACCAAAAGACAAGGTACGACTGTCTTAAAACTCTACTGGGGCACCTGGGTGGCTCAGTCGGTTGAGCATCTGACTTCAGCTCAGGTCATGATCTCACGGTTTGTGAGTTCGAGCCCCGCGTCGGGCTCTGTGCTGACAGCTCGGAGCCTGGAGCCTGCTTCCGATTCTGTGTCTCCCTCTCTCTCTGCCCCTCCCATGCTCACACTCTGTCTCTATCTCTCTCAAAAATAAATAAGTGTTTTTTTTAAAAAAAGACACACAAAAAAACAAACTTTATTAAAGCAGAAAATTCAAAATCAATGAAGCAAGTATCTTCAGTTTCTCATCTGACCCTATCTGAATGGTTCCTGATCACTACTACTTGTATGTTTGGAGAGTCTTGAATATAAAATTAAATAGAATGACACTTAAGGTAGCAATTCTTTAATTTCTAAATTCCTTTGGGTTAAGCTACTAACCGGACTTTGCCCTCAGAGATCAGTAACTTGTCTTACGCAACCCGCTTTGCCTGTACTGGACAGAACCAAGTCCAGAGGAGCTCCGGTTTCAGCGGTAGACCTATTACACCATGAAGAGCAGTCGTTCAAGTAGAAAGGGGCTGAAGGCTTTGCAAAGAAAATACTCTCCTTGAGTAATGGTAATGATGTGCTGAATTCCGCATGAGATCATGATTAAAATGTTCATATGAGGGGCGCCTGGGTGGCCCAGTTGGTTAAGCATCCGACTTCAGCTCAGGTCATGATCTCATGGTTTGTGAGTTTGAGCCCCACTTTGGGCTCCGTGCTGACAGCTCACGGCTCCGTGCTTCAGATTCTGTGCCTCCCTTTCGCTCTGCCCCTCCCCCGTTCTCTCTCTCTCTCTCTCTCTCTCTCTCTCTCTCTCTCAAATAAATATTGACAGAAAGTTCAATAAAAATGTTCATATGATTAAGAGCGATCTTACATTCTGATTCTAGAAACACAATCAAAAGCAAAGGGTAAGATGAGAAAGCCAGCTCACCCTCAAGGGACATCACCCACTCGCTCCAAGGAAGGAAAGTGTCAACCACAACCTAATATACTCTCTCCAACTAGAGAAAGAGTGCAAGAGAGTGCCGAGCAAGTACGCCCAAGACAAATACAGGATTTGAGGAAAAACAAGCCAGTATGACACCGATCCTGCATCCGATAGAAGGGTCAGGAAGGGTGCGTGCTAGATGTAACTGGCATTTCTCTCTCAAGCTTTGTTTTGGGTTTTAATATGCTTAATGTTTGAGCCCGTTGTACTTTGTTTTCTAGGTAGCACCTTTCTGAGAATTACCTTCAGTAAAATCATCTCTTGTCTAAAGGATGTTTGCATATAGCCATAGAGTTTGCAGAGTACTTATATTAATGCTAAACACTAATTACTTGTTCAAGCAGCAAGTAATTTACAACAATGTTGCCTGTTCCTACCACAAAGTGGAAAACGTTATCAAGGAAAGATTTACTCTGTACCAGAGTCAGGATCGTTTCTTTTATGAACACAACGTGTGTTGTGACTTTAAAAAAAACTTATTTATTGCCTGCAATGCACAACTTTTCCTCAATGATCTGATTTTGTAAATCAGGTGGTTATTAGCTCCAGCACAATTTTCTGTTAATACTGTAAGGAACACTGGAGTGTGAACTGAAAGGTCGTGGGCTTTGGTCCTAATTCTGCCACAAACACCTGTGTGAGGTACAGCGAGACATCCCCGTGACTCTCAATATTTGTGCCTGAGAAGTGAGACCACTTAGGATGAGCCTTCCTACATGGGGTATAACATGTTTTCTCACAATAAAAACATCCTGACAGTTCATCACAGCATTATCATAAAATCTTTTGACTTCACATTTAGATCTGAAGACATTTCATACATCGTTTCTTCCTTTTGACAGTATTTTGTTCCCTTGGGAGTTTCAATTCCCTCTTGCCAAGGGGAGGGGCACAGAGTGGGGGTAAGGAGAGGGAAGACAATCAGTTTGGGGCCACAGGAAGTTTGGGGTCAAAGGAAATTTGCCACAACTAAGCGGCACCATGGTGGCGAACTATAATCTTACGGTCAATTCCACCGTTTAGTCAATTCTCACACTTCTGAATAGTTAAGAAGTGGGGAGATTGCAAGCAAAATGATACATGTTCACTTTGGAAACAGGTGCAGTTGCAAGTGACCTAGCAGGTGTCATCAGCAATGATGCTCATCCAAAGACCTGAGACCTGGTTCCTGGTGAGCTTATATTCTCATCGAAATATATCTGAAACATTTCACAGAATGGGTGAGAACCAAAAGAAAACAAATCATTAACAAGATCTGGCCCCCCTAAGTAACTGGTTCATGATCTACTTCTTAGCTTACACTGAATTAAACGGTCTCTTGACATAATAACTAAATGGGTTTGAAATACACAGTTCCCGGAGACAGCTGACCTCTATATTTAAACATTACTTATTTTCATCTTATTAAATTTTCAGTTCTTAACCAGTCAGACAGAAAAGGGCTAGAGCCCTTGTAAAGTATCTAAGAATAAAGAATAAGGAGGAACAGGGGAAGTCTTGAATCATCAAATGTTTAAGAATCTGGTTTTCCACACTCTGTCCATCAATTCTATTGTGAGCAGTAAATCCACCAAATAAAAACTTCATTCCAATGGCCAGTGTTTTCTATGAATGTCTCAAATTATGCACAAGCATGAACAGTAATCAGCACGTATGCTCTCATGACATTCATGTTTGATGAAGTATTAAACAGATCTCCAGAATCTTCGGCACTTATCCTAAGTTTGCTGTTGGGACTTTGTGAAAAAAAGATCCCTTTTAGTCTTTACAAGAAGTCGCTAGAATGTATATCAGTATTCGTCCAAGGTCTCCCTGTATAGACCTCTATGTCCTTGTTTATAACCATGCATAAACCACCATGTTAACCACCAGACCAAAGACTGCGGATTTCCACATTGCCTGGTTATGTAAAAATATCAACAAGGAAGAGACTAATAACCAAGTCAGATTAAATATGGAGTGTGACAGTGTTTCCAGAGGAAAAAAGTCAGACATCACATTAAACAGCTCAGTTTTTAAAATAGAAGGGGGAAGTAAAATTTGAGGCTTGTGCGAGAAGCACCCAGTTAAACCTTAGTGATCTCACTGGGTCCTCCAGTTTGACAGAAGCAGAAAAAAAAGAGTTCGCCAACTCTACTGTCCCAACTATAGCCAGGAGGAATAATCAAGTTGTCTCAGGAAAAGAGGTTTTTAAGAAATGAACAGAATGGAGGAGCTTCGCGTATCATTTTCTCTTCTATGGAGTCAGGAGACAAAACACACACGGCCCCAATTCTCCAAGTCTAGACAGTTAGCGTGCATGAGAATCACCTATGGGATTTGGTAAAATGAAAATTCCTGGGCCCCGCCCCCAGGTCTTTTCATTCAGCAGTTATGGAATCGGTCCAAGAATTTGTCATTTGAATAAACATATTAGGTAAATTCATTCTGAGGCAGGGAGTTCGGAAATATTGCTCCTGTGTTGACACCTTAATAGTCTAAAATACAGTCCAATATACAGTGGCAGAAAGAAACTGCATATTAGATTTAATTAAAACACCCTTCTTGGGCGCCTGGGTGGCTCAGTTGGTTAAGTGTCCGGCTTCGGCTCAGGTCATGATCTCCTGGTTTGTGGGTTCGAGACCCAGATTGAGCTCTGTGCTGACAGCTGAGAACCCAGAGCCCGCTTTGGAGTCTATGCCTCCCTCTCTGTCCCTGCCCCTCCCCAAATTGAGCGCGCGCACGTGTATGCACTCTCTCTCTCTAAAATAGACATTAAACAAACAAACAACCTCCTTCTTTTTCACCCCCAAAGTCCAAAACAATCCGCGGCAGTTACGCGGCCGGCCAGCTCACCTAAGCAGCGGTAGGGAATCACAATGCGGGCGTGGGTCTTGCATTGCTTGTGGCCCCTCTTGCACCAATTCTGGATGGTCACTGGTTGGTTGGCTTCCACCACGTTGGTGATCTGCAGTTCAGGGTAGACCTGGGGGAGCACACAAGAAGGACAAACTGTGAAGCAGACAAACCGTGAAACTGTGTGCACACACCCGATCCATGGTTGCTGTTCGAAGGCACCGCGATCTCCGGCGTTCGCACAAGCCTTGAACATTCAGGGTAGAGAAAAAGATGTAAGTGACAAGAACCTAATCGTTCCATTCAAAATATCAAATGAGGTGACTTTTATAAAATCTTCCTGCACCCATTCGGGCTTAAGATACTTTCTTTTCCCCCCAGGGGAGATAAAACAGAAACAGAAGGGGACCCTCTAATAAGTACAGGGTTATTTTAATGCAAAATACACTGGTATGAGAATGATATTCTGTAATGCCCTAAATAAATGTTACAGTAGAGGGGCGCCTGGGTGGCTCAGTCCGTTGAGCGGCCGACTTCGGCTCAGGTCATGATCTCACAGTTCTGGAGTTCAAGTCCCACATTGGGCCCTCTGCTATCAGTGCACAGCCCGCTTCAAATCCTCTGTCCCCTTCTCTCTCTGCCCCTCCTCTGGGCTTGCTCACTCTCTCTCAAAAATAAACATTAAAAAAAAAAATGTTACAGTAGATACCTCTGGGAATATTACCATTACTTAAATTCAACCCACCCCTATTTTGTTAATTAAGCAAACATTTTACATACAGGATTTGACACATAGCAAGCTTTCCATATAAAAACCCTTCTCTTTATTCAATGTAATTTTATATAAAAATAATTAATCAAACAGTTATCATGGGTGTCATTTAGATAAAGAATCGCATTCAGGAATCTCTTCCCTTGAGAACTAACTACAGCCCTTCGGTTTGATCACTGATCTCTGTAATCATGGTGTTTCCTGAGCACTTGGAATAAAATGTGAAAACTTGGTCAACTGTATGTGTGAAATACCAGATCACTTCTATTAATAATAGAGTGGAGACTTGAAAAGACTAGAATAGACTAGAATAGAGTAGAGACTTGAAAAGTAGAGACTTGAAAAGTAGAGACTTGAAAGAAAAAAAAACCCATAAAAATGTATTTCCCAAATAGGCTTTCCCTTGCATGAATCTTGTACTTCTCCAGGGTTGCTAATGTCCTAAAGACAATAAAGAGAGAAAAGCCTAAGACAACTGAGGTGATCAGCAAACGAATGCTTATAATGATGGGCTGTGAAATCTAAACTGGGAATATGAAGGTGGGATACTGTGGTAGGATTCCTTCCCTAAGGAAAGAAAAAAAGAAAAAAAAAAGAAAAAAAGGAAAAACAACAACCTCAAGGCAACCTGGCTATAGGCTTAGTGACAACATCCCTCATGACCTTGTAACGCGAAATCACTTAATCAGACCACATGTTTGTGTGTTACCATATATGGGAGACGAAGAAGTAGACAAATATAGAAGAAACTACACCACGTGGCGTTTGGGGGGCTCCGTTCTTCGGGTACGACCCCAACTAAACCATGCCGATAGGAATAAAGTTGCTTCCTGGAAAGACAAGCCTCCGGGTCACGACTCTCTGTGCGAGAATCCCGCTACTATACCTGCTCCAAAGGCTGTAGTATCAGGGAGTCCCGGTGCGGGCTACAGAATTTTGGCATAAAGGTACCGAAGCAAGTGCACCGCACTTGTGGTTGGAATTGGTACTTGCAACATCAGAGCGCTGAAATTACGACTTGGGAGGAGTGACGTTATGAGTAATTTCAAAGAGTACAATCCGGCCATGGGAGGGAATGGCTGGTGGCAAGATCACTGGCAGAATGAAAGATCAAGGAACTGGGGACACTGGAATCGCGGAAGGGCCGTCGAGGTTGACGTGGTTTGGGTGACAGAAAGCCAAGAACTAAACCCTTCGAAGACTGGGGGGGGGGGGGGGGGGATGCCACTGAAGCAACCAGAGGACTCCAACAGAACAGAAAGGTAATCTAGGTCGCACGCATGCGCCTTATGTGTGGGGCAGGGGGGCGTTCACGGGGAAGAGGGGAAACATGGTTCAGAAGTGAAAACGAGGAGGAAGGAGAGGAAGGAGGCCATCCCCCTCTGTAGGCACAGCGCTAGGAGGGCTGTGCGGGAAGAACCTCTACCAGGGGGAGCAGTGCTTGTGGGGGAGAACCAGGTTTCCAAGCAAGAAGATAACACCCGCAGCGTGGGCTATGGGTATGGGGAGTTTCGCTTTTGATTGTCAGTGACGTTCGGAAAGAACCTGCCACGATCCTATCTTCGTTTGAACTTGTTATTTTGTTCACGGTGGGCTTTTGGGATTAATTTTGATTTTTAAAATACTGCGTTAAAATATTATCTGGTTCCTGAGTGCCTCACTCACCGCACTCTAGTCCCAGCCCCGAGATAAAGCAGTCAAAAAATAAATAAGTAAAGGAACAAGAACAGATTAAAAAAAACGTGGTACATCCAGACAACGCGTTATCCAGCGTCAAACAGAAACGAACTACCAAGCCACGAGAAGACCTGGAGGAGCCTTAGTGCATATTACGAAGGGAAAGAAGTCAATCTGAAAATGCTCCATACTGTAGGATTCCAACTATAGACATTCTGGAAAAGGCAAAGCCATGGAGACAGTAAAAAAGATTAGTGGTAACCAGGAGTCAGGGAAAGGGAAGGCGGATTTTTAGGGCTGTGAAATTATTCTATACGATACTATAATAGTGAGTATGTGTCATAATACATTTGTCCAAACCTATAGAATGTACAAGACCAAGAGCTAACCCTAACGTAAACCCTGGGCTCTGGGTGATTACGATGTCGGGGTAAATTCATCAACTGGAAGAAATGTACCACTGGTGGGGGGGTGTGGATGATGGGATGATGAAGAGGGGGGACAGGGGACACATAAGAAATCCCTGGGCCACCTTCTCAATTTTGCCGTGAACCTGAAACTACTCTAAAATATAAAGTGTATTTTTTAAACAATTAAAAAGGGGCGCCTGGGTGGCTCCGTCGATTCAGCATCCGACTTCAGCTCAGGTCATGATCTCACAGTTCATGGGTTCAAGCCCCAGGTCGGGCTCTGCTCTGACAGCTCAGAGCCTGGAGCCTGCTTTGGATTGTCTCCCTCTCTCTCTGCCCTTCTCCCACTCACACTCATGTTTCTCTCTCAAAAATAAATAAACATTAAAAAAAAAAAAACCCAATAAGGCACTGATCTGTGTAGTGTGGGGCACACTGATAGAGGTATGTGCTATGAGAACACGCACAAAAAAGGGGATCTAAATCAGAATCCTGGGGTGGGTACCGAGGAAGTTACTTTTCAAAAACACTGCCAGTAATTCAGCTCCAAATGGAAACAGCCACCTTCCCTTTATTTTATTTTGTTCTTAAGTACCTTAACACCTCGATGCATGCATTTCAGTCACAGATAATGCTCAACCTGAAAATGCCACTAAAAATTTAATATCTCCATGGCTTTCTTCCATACAATGAAGGGTAAAGTGGCTCTTTGTACAGGAATGTAATTCTCCCACCACTCTTCCTTGTTTATTAGGTCACAAAAGTACAGCACTCATGAGTCATAAACTCTATGACACTAGAGAGTTTGCCCTGAGGGACATGATTTTATGCGCCTTAAAGTGTGAGTTACTACATTTTTCTTAAGGGCTTCTGGCCACTTCACAGAAATACTACCCTGCTGAGAATTTTCTCCCGAGCTTTCTGTCTGTGGCAGGCACAGATAAGTCACATTGTTTTCTTTTTAATTCCAAACCACCACCACCACCACCACCAACAACAAAACATTTGCAGGGTGCAAATTGATAAGGAGGAAAGGAAGACTCTCTCATCATGCTGCACACCATCTTCAGTTTACAATAGTAATCTCTGGGCAACAGAGCAGTAACTTACTCAGTTGGTAATTGTCCAGCAGACAGAGTTGCATACTGACAAAATAAAATCAGCGAAGACAAGGCTTCTCCCCAAGATCACTACTAGAGCTTCAGAAAGTGATAAACACAGAATTTACTTCCAGTTCCGACCATGCAACATAGGACATATGTGTTACTTCCTGTGCTTCAACTTCTCTCTCCAGAATGCCGACAATGAACGTGTTAATATGCAAGCGGATGACGAGATGAGAAACCTTGAACTGCATGAATTCCACACACAGTCTGCAGAAGTAAGTTCAACCTGAATCACCTATTTTTCAGAGACAAGGAGTTACGAATTTGGATCTGCCAATAGTAAAAATTTGCTGTTCTGAAATCAACAGGTTTTTATTTTATTTTATCTTATTTTATCTTATTTTATTTTATTTATTTGTTATTGCTTTGTTTGTAAATGTTTATTTATTTGAGAGAGAGAGACAGCACGATTGACGGAGGGGTAGAGACAGAGAGAGAGGGACAGAGAGACAGAGAGAGAGAGAGAGAGAGAGAGAGAGAGAGAGGGAGAGAATCCCAAGCAGGCTCCATGCTCATTGCAGAGCCCAATGCAGGGCTTGAACTCACAACCACAAGATCACAACCTGAGCCAATATCAAGAGTCAGAGCCCCCCCCCCCCCCGCACCCCAAAATCAGGAGGTTTATTTTGAAAGAGGGAGAAACATCAACAAGACAGGTAACAAAATTTCTTTGGAAGCACACAGGAAGCCCCAGGAAGTCCAAGCAATTACCACATGCCACACAAGCCCCCACTCAGAAAACAAAAACAAAACAATACAATGAAAAAAAATGTAACAGCTTCTGACCAAAAAATTCAAGTACTAGACACCTAGTTTTTTATTAAGCAGCTCCAGCAGGTGCCCAGAGATAACCATTTTATACTGAAAAAGCCAGCATAGCTCACAGGTTTAGGCAAGAATAAAAACTAAAGTAATTAGACACACAAATGTATTCGTGGCTAGTTAAGTCCCTGACTTTACACCGTAATTAATTATAAGCATCGGTTCAATGTTCCATATTTTCTTTGTGGCATCTCAAACCTTAACATAAAAGAAATAAAGGTATCTGAGTTCCTCTGCAAGTTTCCAACACATGCAATGCATGTGCTAACACAACAAGCATTACTAATGTGCTTCTGCAGGATTAGCAAATGAACTTTTTATGTAGCTCCCTTCATTTCTTTAAAAAAATTTTTTTTTCTTATTTTAGAGAGAGAGTGTGTGTGTGTGTGAGCGAGGGAGTGGGGAGAGAGAGACAGAGAGGGACAGAGAGGGAGAGAGAATCTTAATCAGGCTCCCTGGTCAGTGTGGAGCTCGATGTGGGGCTCGATGACCCATGACCTGGGTATCATGACCTGAACCGAAATCAAGAGTCGGACGCTCAATCGACTAAGCAGGTGCCCTGGCCCCCTTCTTTTCTAAAATGCTTCCTGTTGTTCCCAAATAGGAGCAACCATTTTCCTGATTAATAAAAACATTTAGGTGACCAGAGCTACATTAATCAATTTTTTTTTAATTTTTTTTTCAACGTTTATTTATTTTTGGGACAGAGAGAGACAGAGCATGAATGGGGGAGGGGCAGAGAGAGAGGGAGACACAGAATCGGAAACAGGCTCCAGGCTCTGAGCCATCAGCCCAGAGCCTGACGCGGGGCTCGAACTCACGGACTGCGAGATCGTGACCTGGCTGAAGTCGGACGCTTAACCGACTGTGCCACCCAGGCGCCCCCATTACTCAATTTTTAAAGCAGAAGCAAATCTAGACCTGTGTCAGTTACTGGCGAAGGAAACTGTCCTCCGTGCCTCCAAATCTTCCTAAATGACAGCTGCCCAGAACAATCGCTGTACAAATACGCACAGTATGCTCTAAACACATTCCTACATAAGACCCTTTCACCATACTGCAGATGCCCAAGTCTGTTAGGGTTCCCCCACGGCGACAAACTTCCCCCACTCGCAGTGTAATGCAATGTTAATCCCTCTCTCCCACTTCAGGAATGCTTTATGGTATTTATCACAGTGTGCCTCTCCTTTCTGTTAAATACATATGTATACCGCCTTCCCAGGGCAAAAGCACTTTCCTGAAGGGCAGGAAACACAATATGGCGTCCCGTAGCCTCCCTCCGGTTCTCCATGTTCATTACCTTTGGTTTAAGGCTCTGGGGAGGCTGCCCACCCCCTCCCGCTCTCTGCGGTGCTCCAGCCCGCAGCCTTCTGAAGGAGTCCTCATTAGTGGCCGTGTTGTAACTCTGTGGCTCTGTCCCTGTAGCTAATGAGAATCCCAGGAAGGCAAACTGTAAATCGTATTCTCTTCCTCCAGAGCTCTGAATGAACACCTATGAGGTCTGGCTACATAGGGGACCACCCCTGGCTGGCAGGCAGGCCAGATGAATCATCGTCAGAGACGGTGCACATCTCAAGACCTGCGAGCGAAGGAGAATAAGGCATCTGGAAGCAGCAGCGGGCTGCGGGATGAAGCAGGAAGATGTGCGCGCAGGGAGAGAGCTGAGCGAGGCAGGCACACGAGGCGGAGACAGACGGACAAGACAGAGGGGCAGACAGGGGCTGCCAGTTACCCACAACTCCAAGAACGCACGGCATACCTCTAACTCCAGGGGCCCCTCCTACAAGCCCCCATTTTTAAACATAAGCTCCTCTGCTGGCTTTATTTTCCTTCCAATCGAACACACCCAAGGAAAAGGCCCAGCTCAAATGCTTGTTCACCAAAAACAGAAAACAAGAAACAAAGAAACAAACAAAAACCCCACAAAACCCTCCCTGATCCCTTCAATCTCTGAATCCAGAGCATTTTATCTGACCATTTTCATCCGATCGCTTACCACTTTCTACCTTCTGTGACACTTATGGGTCTTTCTGCCCTATGAGAATACACATTCCTCGAAGGCAGGGACAACAGGATTCATCTTTGTGTTCCCTTCACTGTGGCCAACACTGGGACAGCACAGAAAGTGCCTGACAGGTACTTAATGGATATTTACTTATACCTATTATATATAATTAACCCTGCTTAAGTTCAAAATCCATGAATTATAGGGAAATTCAGGATATTTTAAACTCCCATCAGGTATTAGCAATGTGTCTCTCAAAATAATCTCAACAGTATACTATTACAGTTGGACAATGAGCATTTGAGAAAAATAAGCATCTCAGTGCCCTCCAATATTGTTCTGCCACGTGTGATGTGACAACTTATATAAATAACAGCCTCAGATAAGAGGCAGTATGTGGGGCGCCTGTGTGGCTCAGTCGGTTAAGCGTCCGACCTCAGCCCAGGTCATGATCTCGCGGTTCGTGAGTTCGAGCCCCGTGTCAGGCTCTGTGCTGACAGCTTGGAGCCTGGAGCCTGCTTCCGACTCTGTGTCTCCCTCTCTCTCTGCCCCTCTCCAGCTCATGCTTGCACTCTGTCTCTGTCAAAAATAAATAAACTTGGGGCGCCTGGGTGGCTCAGTCGGTTAATCGTCCGACTTCGGCTCAGGTCATGATCTCGCGGTCCGTGAGTTCGAGCCCCGCTTTGGGCTCTGTGCTGACAGCTCAGAGCCTGGAGCCTGTTTCAGATTCTGTGTCTCCCTCTCTCTCTGACCCTCCCGCGTTCATGCTCTGTCTCTCTCTGTCTCAAAAATAAATAAACAAAAAAATATATATATATTATTAAAAAAAATAAACTTAAAAGAAAAGGGGCAGCACATTAATGTTAATAAATACAAAGTGAGAGAGAAGATGCACAGCAAGAATTAGAAGTCAGGCTCTTACTTAGACACTTTGGTTCCAGGAACCTGAAAAGCGGCCTACTCTCCAGGCCATAGAAATAGGTTTTGTCTTTGAAAAGCATATGTTATCAGTACATAAATTATTATTATTATTTTTTTAAAGAGACTTGAGGGGGCACCTGCGTGGCTCAGTTGGTTAAGCGTCGGACTTCAGCTCAGGTCACGATCTCGCGGTCCGTGAGTTCGAGCCCCGCGTCAGGCTCTGGGCTGACAGCTCAGAGCCTGGAACCTGCTTCAGATTCTGTGTCTCCCTCTCTCTCTGCCCCTCCCCCACTCGTGCTGTCTGTCTCTCTCAAAAATAAATAAACGTTAAAAAAAATTTAATAAAAAAATAAAAAAAAGAGTTGAAGCAATTCAAAAAACCAACAGCCAGAAGAGAAGAGTAAAAACAATCTTAGATCCACGTTAGAACGTGATATGGTAGCCTAAGTGTTTTTCCTCATTATCGAAAAATACCTTAAGACCTGGTCACCATCAGAACATTCTCATTCTACATTTTAAAAAACCTAAAGTCTCTCTCTATCAAAACTGGAAACATATTAATAATATTAATATTGATATGATTAATATATTAATCCAAAGATAAGTTAAAGAAATTTTTTTAATGTTTATTTATTTTTGACAGAGAGAGAGAGAGAGAGCGCGTGCGCGCGCATGAGCGGGGGAGGGGCAGAGAGAGAGGGAGACACAGAATCTGAAATAAGCTCCAGGCTCTTAGCTGTCTGCACAGAGGCCAACGCGGAACTCGAACTCTCGGACAGCGAGATCATGACCTGAGCCGAGGTCAGATGCTCAACCGACTGAGCCACCCAGGCGCCCCTAAAGATAACTTTTCAGTTGTCAAGAACATAAAGCGAGAAAAGACACTGATAATATATTTTTTAAAGTTTATTAAAGTATAAGATTAGAAAGTAAGAATAGTAGGAAAGCTCTCTTTATAGAGAGGGGACATTGGAAAGTGAATGCCCCGACATTGATGATATTTAAGAAGGCCAAGAACATGCTGTTACATATACAATATATAAAAATACTTCATGTATCTTTATATTATTTATTATAATATGTCATATAAGTTATTATATATCATTTACATATATATCTTATGTATATATTTTATAGTTATATATCTGACATATGTTACCAAAGCCCTGCAGAACTTTCTTCTATTTCCAACATTTAAAGCAAAGAGGGGAACTCTCCAAGTCCCTTTTGCAAACAGGCCCCCGGGACAAATGATTAATGCCGAAAGGCCTATTGACAAGACAGCTAAATTCCAAGTGATCAAGGATATTCAAGACCACAAAATCAAATGCAGCTAGGGAAAAGCTGAAAACAGAATTAACGGTCATAATAAAAAGAACTGCTACAAATTCTGAACATAAATGGCCTACTGTTCTTCTAGCCTATTAAATTTTGACATAAATTTATAACCAAATTCCCAAGGATATTTCTTTTTGGAAAAAGAAATGCTAGAAAGTATGTAACATTACTTAATAAAATTATGTTTTAAATATATTAAGTATGAAGTCAACAAATAACAGGATGCTTTGGTTTGTCTTAAATCCATTTACAGCTCTGCCAAGGGGACAAGCCACATATCTGCACGAGGGGCTGGCCAAACATAATGCAGACCTTGAAGGAGGCAGGATAGAGCACGTGCATTCCAGACTCCCCCAGAAACCAGAGTGACTAGATTCTATCATTACTGCAGTTGAGTGACAGGCACCTGGGGCATCCAGTATACCATTCTTTCTGCTTTTATATGCACTTGAAATTTTGAATTAAAGGTAAAACAACAACAACAACAAAACTAGTCCAGTGGAAACAGAGTCCAATTTCTAAATCTACAAGTGAAAACACAAAGATCCAAACGGCATATGCACGAATGCAGTGGGCATGTATACCCATGAAACAAAGACTTGGAGACAGTCTCTCAGGAGTGCTGATGCATACGGGCACATGCACCCCAATGTTTGTAGCAGCACTTTCAACAGTAGCCAAGTTATGGAAAGAGCCTAAATGTCCATCAACTGACAAATGGATAAAGAAGATGTGGTTTATATGTACAATGGAATACTACTTGGCAATGAGAAAGATTGAAATCTGGTCATTTGCAGCAACGTGGATGGAACTGGAGAGTGTTATGCTAAGTGAAATAAGTCAGGCAGAGAAAGACAGATACCATATGTTTTCACTCACATGTGGATCTTGAGAAACTTAACAGGAGACCATGGGGGAGGGAGGGAGGGGAGGGGGAAAAAAGTTGCAGAGAGGGAGGCACACCATAAGAGGCTCTCAAGGACTGGGAACAAACTGAGGGTTGAGGGGGGATGGGTGGGTGATGGAGGAAAGTGGGTGATGGGCATGGAGGAGGGCGTTTGTTGGCGTGAACGCTGAGTGTTGTATGGAAACCAGTTTGACAATAAAAACTCTATTAAAAAAAAAAAGAAACAAAGAATCGGAAACTCCGTGGCAAAGTGGTAGGGAGGTAAACGGGAGACACTTTCATGTGAAAGCTTTTACATACCAAGTTCCTTTTCAAAGAACATATCCAAGAGGAGACTAAGAAAAACACAGTAATGACTTCCCATGTGCCAGAGTCACTGCAAAGGTTTTACGTGCAGCCGAGAGCCTGCCGTCCTCAGCAACTGCTCCGTTTCACAGATCAAACTGATGGAGCCAGTCACCCACTACCGAAGTCAGTGCCATTTCTGAGCACTCAGAGTGCATTAATTCTAAGTTTAAAATAAGTTTTACGCTTCAGTATGTAAGCCAAAACAAAGTATGTCCCAGACAATACATTTCTGTCTCTGGATTAAATGTACTGATTTCTCCTTTTAAAGTCTTCCAAAATACAAAGAAAAAGCCTATAAAACTGCTCTCCACTCTAATTCTCTTTTTTTTTTTTAATTTTTTTTTCAACGTTTTTTTAATTTATTTTTGGGACAGAGAGAGACAGAGCATGAACAGGGGAGGGGCAGAGAGAGAGGGAGACACAGAATCGGAAACAGGCTCCAGGCTCTGAGCCATCAGCCCAGAGCCCGACGCGGGGCTCGAACTCACGGACCGCGAGATCGTGACCTGGCTGAAGTCGGACGCTTAACCGACTGCGCCACCCAGGCGCCCCATCCACTCTAATTCTTCTAATAATGCTAGGGATATTGGGAACACAAGATCTAATTTAATTGAGAAAGAACTGGAAACCGAAAACGGTCTCTGCTTATGGTGTAACAAGGTGCTAAGGGGCAGCATACAGCTGATGAAACATGAGTGCAACAATGGGAGGTGTGAGTGGCGCTGGGTTTGCACAACGACGATCTTATGCAAAAGCCAGGGATGTAAAATGCAGGGCACCAGCCTATTTCCCAATAATCTGGCCCAAGTGTGCTTTCGACACTGGACATACATACATTGTTATATACATACACTCATATTCAGGGTTGGAAAATATTGTCAAAGAACTTTGTTCAATGCATAAGGAACAAGTCTTACTCCAGAAGTGCTGAGTGCAGGAACAGATGGGGCAGGGAGAATTACTAAAATAGGCGATTGTGAAAACATAATCAGATATGTATGCATATAACCTACATTCTCATTCTTTGTCAGTTTACGGCTATTTTTTAAAATACCCAAACTATACAGCTTTATTTGACGATTATACCTCTGAAAAGAGAAAAAAATATGCTACAGGAAAAGACTTCCAGCATATCAATTAATTACATATGAAATACACAAGTCCACAGTATTACTGCGTACATAAAAGTACACAGTATTATCTATAACCTTACAGAATATAGTATTATACTACAAAATTACATAGTATGCCTGCAAATGTGTAATAATTACCCATTTAAGAAAGTGCTACGTGAGAACAAGGACAAAAGTTAAATCAAACGTTAATCTGATTAAATGACAAATGCGTTTAAAAAAAAAAATCCTAACTTGGTAGCATCTCTTTTATTTAGCTCTAAACCCTATGGTTTGTGCAAACAATCCTTACAAGCCATTAATGCATAAAACATATCCGTTCTCATAGACAGGCGGCCCGGATGCCTCTATTAGAAAACTGTCTGACCTCACATGAATTTTTGGATCTTTCAAATACTGAAACCACAAAGCATCTGCGCCTGTAATTTGTGGATCCATTTTAAGTCTACAGGGGTGGATGGAGCACAAAGCAAAATAATAATAACGGCCAAGAACCTGCCACAGCTTTACCACTTCACTGTGTATGCAGCACGTCCTCAAACCTGGTCAGATTAAAAGAATCACACGTGATGCTTGTGTGTTTAACTTAATTTTAATTCCACGCTATTGCAGAATCAAGGGTGAAGAATAATTCTTGCCTGGGAAACCCACGTTTGGTGACACGTTTTATAGAAGGGAGCCCGGCAAGGGAAATGGTTTTGTTCAACTTATCAAACAGGCAGATTTTGTTGTGTTTGGTGATCCTGTTAATTTGCAGACAAAACAGCTGTTCGTTTAGAGAAAGAAAATTAAAAAAAAAACAAAACAAAACAGGGAACACATGTTGTTAGCTGTGGTTAACACTTAGGAAAAAGAGAGGATAACCCATAATTGAACTGAAGAGATTACAAGCACAGCCATATTCACCTGACTTTCCCAGCGGGGAATCTCTGCCCCTGCTTGAGGCTGAACCTGTTCCAGACCCCTCCTCCAGAGACCTGCTCCCAGGTGAGTCAAGCCCCTGCTCTCAGGCCTACCTTACAAAAGGTGCTCTGACTGGTAGGGATCCAGAGGACAGCAGGGCCTATGTTTTCATTTCTCTCCTTAAAAAAGGAGTGATAATGGTGGGGCTTGTATAATCTCTCATTTAACGGATGGTATTTAACTTGAACAGCCCACACCTGTAGGTTCCTATCACACAGCGAGGACACGCTCTAAGACTGGTTAGGCAGCTTTTCCTGGACCGTTCAGGTGTCGAGAGAGCAAAGGCTGGATTTGAAAGGTCTGTCCGGTGAAGCCCATGTTCCCCTTTCCTGGCACTTGACCCCTAGAGCTCCCTGATTGTATGATCTTCTCCACACCAGGATGATCCTTTACTTTACCTTTTCACGCTGACCTCTGGAACATCTGAATCCCCTTCTCTTCTTCAACGTTTATTTATTTTTGGGACAGAGAGAGACAGAGCATGAACAGGGGAGGGGCAGAGAGAGAGGGAGACACAGAACCGGAAACAGGCTCCAGGCTCCGAGCCATCAGCCCAGAGCCCGACGCGGGGCTCAAACCCACGGACCGAGAGATCGTGACCTGGCTGAAGTCGGACGCTCAACCGACTGCGCCACCCAGGCGCCCCTGAATCCCCTTCTCTTCTTAATTCAACCTACCCTCGGATACGGGCCAAGTTTTCTTTTTTTTTACGTTTATTTATTTTTGAGACAGAGCATGAACAGGGGAGGGGCAGAGAGAGAGGGAGACACAGAATCAGAAACAGGCTCCAGGCTCTGAGCCATCAGCCCAGAGCCTGACGTGGGGCTCAAACTCATGGACCGCGAGATCGTGACCTGAGTCGAAGTCGGACGCTTAACCGACTGAGCCACCCAGGCGCCCCATGGCCAAGTTTTCTAAAAGCATCTTGACCGAAGAACACTCATGCTGAAAAACAACCCCACAGCTCTTATTTCCAGAATTAGACCTGAAATCCCCAGATTTCGTATCAAAACCTTCTCCTTTCCAATTTTCTGAATTCTCAATTTATCCAGTTGTATATTTATAAGCGACTTAAGGAGCCAAGCATGGTGTCTCGCCTCTCAGCCACACATGACACAAAATCCGACCCTGAACAGCACTCCGTAAATATTGGCTGAATTTGCCTGAATTAACTTTGGGAAGGAACGAGATTCTTTATTACACTTGCAATTAAAAAAAAAAAATTTATACACTGATTTATTTTTGAGAGACAGAGAGACAGAGTGCAAGTGGGGGAGGGGCAGAGAGAGAAGGAGACACGGAATCCGAAGCAGGCTCCAGGCTCCGAGCTGTCAGCACAGAGCCTGACGTGGGGCTTGAACCCACAAACTGGGCTGAAGTCAGAGATGCTTAACCGACTGAGCCACCCAGGTGCCCCTACACTTCCAATTTTTTATTCTCCCATCCCGAAGTCTTCGGTTTAAGTAAAACAATGTTGTTGTTGTTGTTGTTGTTTTAATCTTACTTCATTCAAAAGAAAAACAGGACAATAAAATCTAAAAATTGCAATAGTTGTTGTAGGCTTCGCTGTATATTTCGAGGGGAGTATTATCCTATGTCTGCTCTATTTATAAGACTCCTAGTTCCTTAGAAGAATCTAACGGTTGGGGTAATGTAACAGTTCATTAAGGCAAGTGGCCACTTTAGGCTGTTAAATGATGAATAATTCATACAGTTAGTTTCAAGTTGTTTCCGTGATGGCGGCACTTTCTGTGTCTAGCAGAGAACAGAGGAAAGGTCCTGCTTTCCACCACAGGACCCCAGAGGAAAGTAATAATTGAGCGAGTTATCTGTTGTGGTCAGCAACCCTTGCGGACGAACCAGCCCAAAACACGGTAGCTTCAAACAATAAGCATTTCTTAGCTCGCACCGTTTCTGTGGGTCTGGAATCGGGGAGTGATATGGACGTTTATGAGGGCGCTGTTAAGATGTTGGCCATGGTCACACGAAGGCTCCACTTGGCTACGGGAAGCACCTCCAGGAGGTCCATTTTCGTGCCTGACAAGCCAGTGCCGGCTGTGGGCAGCAGGCTTGAGTTCCTCACCACACGTACATCTCCACGGTGCTGCCTGAGGGGTGCCGGGAAGGCGGCAGAGTCGGGGGACCCTAAGCTCACCCCGTCCCACGCTTACGACTAGATAACCACTCACGCCCAAGTCACATCCCCACGATACGGCAGCTGGCTTTACTGTAGCAAGTACGCAAGGTGGAAGTCATGGGTCTTCGCGACCTACCCTCAAAGTCACACGCCATCATTTCTGTGATGTCCTCCTGGTTGCGGGTGTCAGCCCCGCAGAGTGTAGGAAAAGACTAGGCACAGGAGTGAGTGCAAGTTCCACTGGAAGGCAGCCGGGAGGCTAGGTAGCTACCACGTAATCATTTAGAATTTCTCACTATTCTGTGGGTTAACTGAACAATTCTCCACAGGGTGCTGCCGGCCAGACTACCGCAAGGAAGGCCGCAAGGATGAACCAGGCCTTGCGTGCACAGCGGTAAATGGTACCACTCTCTGTTGTCTCTGCGTCAATGGACGCTGATCCCATCATGAGGCCCCACCCTCACGACCTCATCTAGCCCTAATTAGCTTCCAAAGGCCCTACCTCCAAATACCATCACCTTGGATGTCAGGGCTTCAACATATGAAATTGGGGCGGGGGGGCGTACACAAACTTTCAGTGCATTGCAGTCCTCAATACATATTTGATGAAGAAATGAAAGAAAATCCTCAAATAGTACTGAGTGTGTTAATAAAACAAACAAAAAGGAAGTAAAGAAATGCAAAGATTTGAAGGGTAACTATTATGATTAGAGAAAACAGGGCATTTATGGGTACCAAGAATGGATGATTAGGGATAAAATACAGATGAAACAAATACTCAACTTAAACCCCAAGTTTCAAACTATCTTCCCAATCAAACTGCATAAGGGGTTTTAACCAGGTACAAAAATAAAAGACTCAACTTTTACTTTATGTGCCTAATCTTGCTCTTGAACAAGGATATTGCTGAAGAAATCAGGAGGCAAAAATGACAATATTGATAACAAAACAACCAAGAGCAGGGAACACAAATTGAGAGGAACATGAGAATACGAAGGACATGGACTAGATAATTCACCATCGAAATAACACTATTTGGGGGCGCCTGGGTGGTTCAGTCGGTTGAGCGTCCAGCTTCGGCTCAGGTCATGATCTTGCGGTTTGTGAGTTCAAGCCCCGCATCGGGCTCTGTGTCGACAGCTCAGAGCCTGGAGCCGGTTTCGGATTCTGTGTCTCCCTCTCTCTCTGACCCTCCCCCGCTCATGCTCGGTCTCTCTCTCTCTCTCTCTCTCTCTCTCTCTCTCTCTCAAAAATAAATAAACATTAAAAAAATTTTTTTTAATAAAAAAGAAATAATACTATTTGACATGTCACATTAAACGAAGCATCAACACATACACTGTGCAGCTATACACGCAACCCGTTGGAAGAATAAATTTAACAAGTGAGTTAAATTGGTTAGCAAAAGGTCAAAATGAGGTCATGGTCATGAGTTCAGTCGGTTTCGTCTTGTCATCGGACCACAGACTGCTAACAGCTGCCTCTCCGACTCAGCCAGCTGTCTCTAAAACATCTGTGTTTTGGTCACAAGAGGGACTGAGAACATAAAGAAAAAAATTACTCATCACTATCAGGAGAAAAATAATCAGGAAATGAGTAGCACTGTAAACGGTAACTAATAGTATTGGTTTCTGCTTATTTTTTAAAAAAAGGCATTTGGACAATGATAGATGTCAGAATACAGTGGATAAATATCTTCGTGATGCTGAACAAATATGCCATTTCTAACTCTAAACTAAGCCCTTGTTCAATAAGCAGTTAGAAATAACCAAGATAATGGTCATCCAACAAAAATAATAATATAGGAGAGATACTTTGGTGGAAGGATTCGTTATCAACAATGAACCCACTTAAAGTCAGAACCTGCTGGGGCGCCTGGGTGGCTCGGTCGGTTAAGCGTCCAACTTCGGCTCAGGTCATGATCTCGAGGTTTGTGAGTTCGAGCCCCGCGTCGGGCTCTGTGCTGACAGCTCAGAGCCTGGAGCCTGTTTCGGATTCTGTGTCTCCCTCTCTCTCTGCCCCTCCCCTGTTCATGCTCTGTCTCTCTCTGTCTCAAAAATAAATAAACGTTAAAAAAAATTTAAAAAAATTAAAAAAAGAACCTGCCACTGTGATTATTATGGCAATGAAACGGACTGTAGTATTACAACTTTGAAAATAGTAAATTACTGTAACTTATAAACCCTGTGAGGAGACAGAAAAATTGAGGAGATAGAAAAATTGTGAATATTATTTCTCTTGGCGTTCCTAGCAAGAAAAAAAAAAAAAAAACATTCAATACTGCCTAAAACAAAAACATGGGAGTCAAAAAAAGGAATAAAGGAAAAGAACTATTTTCCAACAATACGGAAAAAATTCAATCCTACAAAAGAAAACTATTCTTTACTTCAAATTATAAAAGCAAACTATCAGAACACCTACAAAGCGAGAAGTGGCAGGAAGACCTTAAAACATCAATAAGGAATATTCCGGATACTTCAGGATGCACCACTCAATAAGAAAACGCCAAACGCTATTTAAAAGTTCTGAGTGACCATCTCTCTAACCTCCCGCGGTTTCTCAAAAGCCAGTTACAGTCGTGATACCCTATGAATTCTCTCAGCTGCCTACTCTCCAAGCCTATAACTTGTCTAATGCACTGAATCTTTCTAAGTCCATTCTGTTGGGACTATGGCCATTCTTTTATTTCATCCCCATGCCACTCACTCTTCACCCTTTTTCTGGCAAAAGCCCCTCTCCCCGTTCCATCTGGTTGGGATGTCAAACAGGCCACATGCCTTCAAGGCCAAGGTGGACCAGTCCCAGTCTACAAGCACTGAGTCCTTGTAGATACGGTAACTGATACACAGGTAGGCCCTGCTTTTTTGGTCCAACCAAAATATTCTCTATGTGTAAAATGTTTGGTGGGTTTCTGTCACCTGGCAACAGAAACTGCCTAATTAACCCACCCTTACAATTTTCCCATCTTTTCTTCCTTCTAAGACTCCGCCTTATCCCCTGGATCTCAACCCTACTTGATTCCTATAGATACCTGAGCCTAGTTTTCTTTTAGTGGACATCTACCCTCCCCCCTAAGTTTAGCTTAGGCTTCTCTTGGCTTTTAAGTTAATTCCCTTTAAGAAAAAACCAAAGACACAACAAAGCCTTTTCTCTTTTCCTTGAATTGCCCTCAAGCTCTCTGCCTCTAGGTCTTTCCTCAAAGAGTTCACAGATGTCCTCACCATCCATTCATGTTATTCTTCCTGTAACTTCTTGCAAATTGACCTGTCCCAGGCTCTTCCACTGAAATTGTTATCATAAAGATCAACAATGACCTGTATGCCAATTACAAGACTGTTCTATTACGAAACAATACCTGTGACTTGGAAATGGGCATGAGAAGGGGTGCCTGGGTGGCTCAGTTGGTTAAGTGTCCTACTTCGGTTCAGGTCATGATCTCACGGTTTCGTGGGTTGACAGCTCAGAGCCTGGAGTCTGCTTCGGATTTTGTGTCTCTCTCTCTCTGCCACCCCCGCCCCCCACTCACTCTCTGTGTCTGTCTCTCAAAAATAAACAAACGTAAAAAAAAAAAAAAAAAAAAAAAAAAAAAAAAAAACTAAAAAAAAAAAAAAGAAAAGAAATGGGCAAGAGAGATTACTGGGTGTCTCAGCAGTGACATGCAGGTGTGGTTTTTGAGAGCCAGGGGCAGGAGGGGAAAAGATCTGATTCTACAGGGTGTATTCTTCTGAGTAACTTGCGGCTGCTACTGACTGGGCTATTTTACAGCTCTGTAAGGGTAGATGATGTAGACATCGGATAGCAGTGCAAATGTTTCCTGTCCCATGCAATGCCAGTCAGATGGGTCCCTTTCGTAGCCCTGCACATGAACTCTGTGGGGAAAGGAATTTAAATCTCTTCTGGTCAATCTGAACCAGTTTTAGCATCTTCCAGGTCACCTCACTCATTAATGAACTGAATAAAATGTTTGATGTGTGTTCATTTTGCAAGAGCCAAGCTTTTGCACTGTCAAAACTTATACTTCAGCCTTTTGGTCTACATCACACTTGCACTTATCATTTCCTTCATGTAGAAATTAACCTGGCCTGACTTCCTGCACATGACAGCTCCTAGTTCTGTTCCTAGGTCTCTGGCCACTGCTCCTCCTCCACGGATGGATGGCTGGATGGTGTTCTTTCACTTGTTCTCCTTAAATGGTGCAATTTAGCAAGATTCTTCTCCAGATTCTTCCCCAGAGGCATCATAAGGGTAAAATGAGAGCAAGCACTTAGCAAGGTAGCTTAGCACCTTGTTAATGCTCAGTAAAAGTTAGCTGGTATTAGCATCATCAACATTGTCGGTTTCTAAGTTGCTAAAAGTATTCCACAAGCCTTTCTCTCTCCCTAGATCCCCCTTTTAAAAAAGTATTTAAATGTTTATTTATTTTTGAGAGCGAGAGAGAGAGAGAGAGAGAGAGAGCGCAAGTGGAAAGGGGCAGAGAGAGAGGAAGACACAGAATCCGAAGGAGGCTGCAGGCTGTAGGCTCCAAGCTGTCAGCACAAAGCCTGACATGGGGCTTGAGCTCACAAAATGTGAGATCCTGACCTGAGCCAAAGTCGGACGCTTAACCGACTGAGCCACCCAGGCGCCCCACTCTAGATCCCCCTTTAAGAACAAGTCATGTGTTCCACGTATCACAACCTCCTTAAGCGCCCAGAGATACATGTTTGAGGGAGCGAGAGACCATTGGACCCTCAAAAGGTATTCATATAATCTCCTTGCGATAAAATATTTCTAATGAAAGATGTATTAAAAATGCCCCCCAAACAAGCCTTCCTCCCTGATTCCCAATCACCAGTAAAGTTCTGGTGGAAGGTCTGGGGGGGACTCCTCACCTCTGCTTCCCTCTCCCACTCGCAGATGATGGGATTTGAGATCCTTTAAGCCCAGACTCACTAGCGGCATGAGGCAGCGGGGACGGCCACACAGTTCAATGGAAATATAATGGAAATATACTTCTATGTAATTTTAAATTCCCTGGTAGCCACATTAAAAAGTAAAACAAACAGGTGAAATTCATTTTAATAACATAGCATTTACAATTTAAAAACATACACATGCTGGGGCGCCTGGGTGGCGCAGTCGGTTAAGCGTCCGACTTCAGCCAGGTCACGATCTCACGGTCCACGAGTTCGAGCCCCGCGTCGGGCTCTGGGCTGATGGCTCAGAGCCTGGAGCCTGTTTCCGATTCTGTGTCTCCCTCTCTCTCTGCCCCTCCCCCGTTCATGCTCTGTCTCTCTCTGTCCCAAAAATAAATAAATGTTGAAAAAAAAAAAAAATTTAAAAAAAAAAAAAAATAAATAAATAAATAAATAAAAACATACACATGATGTTTAAGTCAGTATATACAAAATATTTCAATATGAAATGGATATGAAATTAATGTGGCATTTTATATTCTTTTTTCATGTAAATCTTTAAAATACAGTATTTATCTTACACTTCCAGAACACATTAGTTTGGACTAGCCACACTGGGAATACTCAACGGCCACATGTGGCTAGTGGTTACCTTACTGAACAGCATCTAGTGGGGAACTGAGAATCTAGATATAGGGTCAGAGTGACAAAGCATGACTTTTTGAAATGCAAATCTACAGTCCTTCCCCTTCTTTAAAAATAAATAAATACTTCCAATGACTTCCTGCTGTTATGGAGAAAAACCAATTCATTAAGAGGCTCACAAGTCCAAGGTTCTGGCCCTTTCGTACTTCTATGGACTAATGTTTGTTTAAACCACCTTAAGTCTCTGGCCTGCGCACATCATTTTAGAAGACCTCTGTGGGTAGCGAGGTGAGACAGGCAAATCATACCAGAATTGCAAGACAAACGAGAAACAACCAGGAAGCTTACTTACTCTCCAGTCCCATAGCCACAACAATCTGGGACCCAGAAGTCTGGGACCCAGAAGAACTACCCTGTGGCTTAGCCCTGGAACAAAAAACAGACTAAGACAAGAAGTGAAGCTAGACATTAGTGGGATCGCTAAGTGGTGTGGGAGCGAATAAGGGTTGTTCTCAGCGTCGTGAAAAGTAATTTTTATAGGGCCATCATACAAATGCAAGAGCATGTGATTACTCAGAAGTGGCAGTAACGGAGGAAAACTTTAGACGCAAACTATGACACGTGCATCAATTAGCCATTCAACCGAAAAAGATGATGTGGTCAACATCATTAACTGAGTCTGAGTTCTAGCCTTTAAAAAAAAAAAAAATTAATCTAACATTCCGAATGCATAATCTCTATGCATTCATATGAGAGAGAAATGATATGAAAGATCAAGAGAAGTGAAATGATATGAAAAACCTATAAGCATGCACAGAAGTTCCAACTTATCCAACTCATAACTCATTACAAAACTGTACTAGAGCATACTTACTTAACAGCACAGAGGCTCCAGCAGGGAACCCAGAATCTAGATGTAGGGTCAGAGTGATAAAGCAAGAGGATGACTTTTTAAAATGCAAAGAGGAACTCTTTCATAGAATATGAATATTATTTTTCCAAAATGTATATTTTAGAAATGCCATATCCAGGCAAAAGTTAATTTCTTATCAATCCCTATTTAATAAATGCTTTTTTTTTTAATTAAAAAAAAAGTTTTTTATTTTAGAGAGAGAGAGAGAGAGCGGAGGAGGGGCAGAGACAGAGGGAGACACAGAATCTGAAGCAAGCTCCAGAATCTGAGCTGTCAGCACAGAGCCCAACGCCAGGCTTGAACTCACGAACCATGAAATCAAGACCTGAGCCGACTGAGCCACCCAGGTGTCCCTTAATAAATGCTTGTAATAAGAAATATAATAGACTTAAATATTAGTGACTTTTACTTAAATTAGAAGAATTATCCTTTTACAGCATGGTTCATACTTCTTCAAGATACAAGTGACTTGATATGTAATATATTGTGATGATATGGATGCAGTTTTGCTTCTCAAAACAAAAGAGTTAATATTTAGAGACTGTCCTTCCTTGGAGTGCTACCAAAAAAATTGTGTATATATGTAAAAAATTACATATTTTAATACAAATATTATTAACAATACACACACACACACGTACACATACTTCATTAAATACTCATTTTGGATCCAAAAAGACCAAAGGAAATTTTCTAGTACATAAAAGAATACAACAAAGAAAATGTTGCCAGGTTATCTGCTGTTTCTATGAAGGATAAGGAAGTGTTGCCACGAGGCATAAGACTAATTCCTTTAAATGTTCTTAAAACACAAACAGCCACATAACCTAGAATAGGTAATTGTCTGGAAGCGTGGGATAAAATGTCTTGGACTCCAGTTTTTTAATTTTTTTTTTTATGTTTATTTATTTTTGAGAGACAGAAAGAAAGAGAGACAGATTGTGAGCGGGGGAGGGGCAGAGAGAGAGGGAGACACAGAATCGGAAGCAGGCTCCAGGCTCTGAGCTGTCAGCACAGAACCCGATGCGGGGCTCAAACCCACGAACTGCGGGATCATGACCTGAGCCGAAGTTGGACGTTTAACCGACTGAGCCACCCAGGCACCCCCGGACTCCAGTTATCTTAAACTGAATTAATAAGGAAAGAATACCCTATACAATTATAGAAAGTAAACGAGAAAAATTACAAAAAGGATGAAAATCTTTATGAATGCTTCCTGAAAGCACCGTTTTTATAAGAAAAAGAAGGAAAACCATATATCCTTCTTTGTTATAAGGATATATCAGGAACAATGAAAATGTTTATCAACAGAGGACAAGGGCAACTTTTTAAGAGTTTCTAAGTTTTAGCAATGTGAATGTTTCACGTTTTCAAGACATAAAATTAATAAGGAGGGAAAAACTAAAATTGAAGATAAACAGAAGTAAAATATACCAAACGGGTAACATAAGTAGGGAACATTAATTCTACCAACTTTTAAATACATTATCTTGGGGCGCCTGGGTGGCTCAGCTGGTTAAGTGACCAGCTCTTGATTTCAGCTCAGGTCATGATCTCATGGTTCATGAGTTGGAGCCCCACATCGGGCTCTGTGCTGACAGTGTGGAGCCTGCTTGGGATTCTCTGTCTCTCTCTCTCTCTCTGCCATTCCCTCAAGCTCTCTCTCTTTCATTCTCAAAAATAAATAAATAAACTTAAAAAAAAAAACACAACATTATCTGTAAATCTGTAAAGTCATAATGAGATACATTCTAAAGATAAATGGAGTGCCAAGATATCTTAGACTTTACTCAGTTGGTTTATTGATGGTTGTAATATATCATAATTAAAAAAAATTTTTTTAATGTTTACTTATTTTTGAGAGAGAGAGGGAGCGAGTGGGGGAGGGGCAGAGAGAGAGGGAGACACAGAATCAGAAGCAGGCTCCAGGCTCGGAGCTGTCAGCACAGAGCCCGACGTGGGGCTCGAACTCAAAAACCGGGAGATCATGACCTGAGCCGAAGTTGGACACCCAACCGACTGAGCCACCCAGGCGCCCCTGACATCCTAATTTTTTTAAAAAATTTATACATATTATATATGGCAAAGCAAGTAAATATATTAGTAGCATAGTGAGGGGCGCCTGGGTGGCTCAGTTGGTTAAGGGCCCAACTCTTGTTTTTAGCTCAGGACATGATCCCAGGGTTCATGTGTTGGAGCCCCGCATTGGGCTTTGTGCTGACAACACGGAGCCTGCTTGGGATCCTCTGTCTCCCTCTCGCCCTGCTCCTCCCCCACTCGCTCTTTCAGTCTGTTTCTCTCAAAATAAATTAACTTAAAAAAAATAGTATAGTGGATCATTAGGAACCAAGATCGTTACTACAAGAGACAAAACATAAATATTTAAGAAGTTAAAGTAAAAAAAAAAAACACCGAACGCGTGTGATCCCACAAGAATCGCTGGCTCTCAGAAGGGACTTACTTCTTGGCAATACTGCAAGATGTCTTCCTTGGTGCCGATGCACGTTTTGGTCCCCGATGGATCGGACTCCCACTTCCCATTCTGCACGTTCATGTGCATGTTCAGCTTGCCACAGAACATGGCAACCTGGGGTTCCGCAAGCAAGCCAGCATTGCCGTCAGTGGGCACCTAAAAAAAGAAGTTTAGGTTAGTTATCCAAATCCACAGCTCCGCGGATGGGGTTGGGGAAGGGTGGTAAAGAGGAACATGGCACAGAGCGGCACCAAAAATAGTTTATTCTCGCTTTCGGAGATTCCTCCAAGCAGGGATTAGCCTTGCCTTCAACGTTCCTTTGAGTGAAGTAGAATGTGTGTTACCTTTATCTCCAGCCACCTACAATATAGTGCTTTTTTCACACTGAAACACAGGAATTAACAAGATGGAGAAGAATTTATTCACTGAAAAG
Organism: Lynx canadensis; assembly: GCF_007474595.2. Lineage (NCBI taxonomy): Eukaryota > Metazoa > Chordata > Mammalia > Carnivora > Felidae > Lynx > Lynx canadensis. Next base: position 140,619,694 of record NC_044311.2, read on the forward strand.
TGTATGCGATTCCCCACAGCAGATTTTTGCCGTGCCTCCTGAAAAGGTTCTGAAAATAAAATAAGGTGTTTTTCTGAAATAAATATAATCACCCTGAAGGAAACCATATTCTCCTAATCATCTCCAACGGACTCACACAAAGAACAATGCCAAGTCCCTGCCTGATGACCAGGTCTAAAAATAAGGTTGTACAGTGCCTCCTGGAGCAGATGCCATAGTGTTAGTGTGCTTATTAGCTAGCAAGTGGACATTATGATCGTTTGAACATAAAAACTACTGTAGAATTTGCCATGCACAAATGTGACTGAATATGTCGGCCATTCCAATGGTTTTACCCAGAAGATTCTCTGGTTATCACTCTCTCAGGTCTTAACAATAGATTAAGGGTGCTCGAGTCTCATCTCCCCAACTTTGCTATGGAAGGATGCAGACTCTCCGACACTGTCAGAGTATCTGCTGTGTAGTAAGCTCTTAGTAGGTCTTGGCCATCGCCACTGGAGGCAATATACCGTTTGCCCAAAATAAAGGAAAAGGTTGCCCTTCTGTATTTCCAAAGCCTTCTGTGCACAGGTATTACCTTCACATAAACATTAAAAAAATTTTTTTTCATATAAATATTTTAAAAAGGGAAAATGGACGTTCTGAAATGCCAAGAAGAGAGATAACAGCGAGGGATAAAAAAAAATAAATAAATCCACAGGAGTAAAAGCGTTATTTGAAACCAGGGAATCAAAAGACACATTAAGCAAAGTAATTCCTCCTTTGTTAAAGCCAGCTGCTGAGGAAGCGTGTGAGACCCGTGTCGAGAAGAGTTAACTGCCACCAGAAGCCATTCATGCAGCCAAGGACTGGAGGATTCTATAATAAAGCGTATCATGTCTAAAAATTGTTCACAGGAGGGAATAAAAAACAAAATACTAAAATTGCACTGAGAGATTTCAGTTAAGAAATAGCTTCTTGACATTTCTTCCCACAGAAATGTAAAAATAGACCAAACATCTGTCCGTTCTAGTCATCTTCATATATATTTTGTCCAACCACAGCAGAAGATCTGTTGTTTAAAACAGAAAAAAACAATCTTGCACTGAACCCAGCTGAGACCCATCACAGACCTGAGTGCAAGGGCTCCTGGCAGAATCTCTAGAATCATATTTCAGGTAACATTTTCTCCATGTCTAATTGTACTCTGTAAGGCATACCAAACAGAATTTGGCCTCGACATTGCCAGATGGAACAAAACAGCAGCTGAGGCCACGGCATCGGGTCATCAACAAGAAGAGCTGGGCCCCTTGCACACCTCCCACAATTTCCAAGCCGGAACCTGGGAGGCTCTTTCTCCAACAGATGCAAAAAGCAGTCTAAGGAGAATGCTCCACAAACTTTAAGTTTCACAGCTTTCCTGAGGGCATAGGAGGAAGTTCAAAACCTTGATTCTAAAAATCAGAATACAAATTTTGCCAATTTTATGGAAGTAAGGAGGAAGATAATGACACTGCAAGAAAGGCAAACAATAATCAGGCACCTATAGGTAAGGCCCTGTATTAGAGACTATGAAGGTTATAAAGATATTTTTAATATATAAAATTTAGTTATTCATACGTAAAATATAAGCCTCGCCTTCAGGGCATGTACAATCTAGTAATGAAATCACCACTGTATTCCCCATGATACTTTACTCTGCTCCAACTCATTCCTTGTCCCCAAGATCTCCAGTCTGAGCAGAATCTTGGTAACTTATCTCTAACTGAACAGAGAGACTATTGATCCCCCAGCACAGTTGGTAATTATTTTATTGAATGAATTTCCCCCTTGCTGGCTCAAAATTTCTCTGTACCTCAGACTCTCCACAATCTGTTCACTACAGGCTGCTACATCCTCGCCAGTAAAAGTGCCCTTCATTCTGTACCTTCTCCTCAAGAACACTTCAGTGCCACTTTCTCTCCCTGTGGCAGCCGGCCTCCAACAAGGCCCCCAAGGATCCCTGCCTCCTGGTGTTCAAGCTCTTGTCAGTGCTATCCCCTAATGCGTAGAAGTCTGTCCGTGCAACAAATAGAATATGGCAAAAAATAATATGTGACTTCCAAGGAAAGGTCAAAAAAGGCACCCCGGCGTCTTTCTTGCTCTCTGGGATCCCTCGCGTTGGGAGAAGGTCAGCTGCCATGTTGTGCTGACATTCAGGCAGCTCTACGGAGGGGCCCACGTAATGAGATGTGGAAGCAAGGCCTCCGTGTCAACAGCCTACAGCCACATCAAGCCTTCATGACTGCAGTCCTGGCTGGCATGACTGAAACCTGGAGCCAGAACCACCCAGAAGACACTCCCAAATTCCTGACCCACAGAAACTGAGAGACTGAATGTTTGTTTTGTTTGTTTTTTTTTTTTAAATCATTAAGTTTGGGGTAACCTGCTACACAGCAGCAGATACCTAACAAGCTCTTTCTTTTCCAGCCCTACGAGGCATCCACAAATAGCCTTTGATCTCCTCTACTGAAAAAAGCAAACAACAGACAAAAAAAAAAAAACAACAAAAAAACCCCTACAAAACTTCCTCCGTTCTCTTATCCTCCAGAGCAGAGGGTGAATAAATTTCTTCTGCTGGGGGCCAGATAGTAAATATCTTACGTTTTGTGAGCCAGTCTCTGCTGTGACGACTCAACCCTCGGACAACACGCAAATGGGTGTGGCTGTTTTACAACAAAACTGTATTTACAAAGCAGGCAGTCCGCCAGATTCGGCCAATGGGCCGTCATTTCCCTGTCCCTTCTCTAGAAGAACTATCTTCCTCCCATTTCTTCCAACAAATTATATGAGCTGGTGATTTCAACACTCACTGACACCACCTTCTCGCCTGCCCCGTAGACCCCCTGCTGTCTGCTTTACATTCCACCCATCAACTCAGATTGCCTTCTCAAAGGTTGCATAGGACCTCTGCAGAAACCAAATAGGCTTTTTCTTCAGTACCTGTTGCTTTTCAACTTCTTTGCCATTGACGAATTCTTCCTTGTGAGTCTTTTCCCTCGGACTCTGTTGGAATGATCAGAGGTCTTACCCCTTTGATTATCCCATTACTAACTCACAAGCCTGCAATTCCATAGCAGAAGACATTCCTAAAGACAGGGGAGCGTCGCTTCTCTTCTACCTTCCTTACAAAAGTCTTCATGATCTCTTCGAACCCCTCGCTGCAGAGAGGCGACTCCAATGCAACCACAACAGTTGTAAAGGACAGCAATTAACACTTCTTTATGAGGACCCAACACGTGCTAGGCACTGAACTAGTTCTGGGAACAAAGCGGTAAATCAGGCCAAGTCCTTGCCTTGACAACAGGGTGTCCACCCACCCCAGTTGGCCTGGGACTGTGGGGTTTCCAGGATGCAAGACTTTTAAGTGCTGAAACTGGGAAAGTCCCTGGCAGGCTGAGACAACGTCATCTTACGGGACAAACACATTGAGTAGATGTGTTTCCTTTGTTCCTACCTTGACTTCTTCTTTTTTATTTCTTCCATTCTGCACTTCGTCATCCTTCCCTCTTTCTGACTTTATAGTTATTTTGAGGCCATCGGCGTGTGTGTTTGCACAAGCCCACTACCAAATGGTGGTAATCTTTCTCACATCTCAAATGAATGGATTATGGCTCTATCATATTACTGGAAAACATTTTTAATTGCCTTATGATCTCTTTCATTGAACAACGGCAGTTAAGGCCAGAAGATACATGTTTCAGTTCCTTTTGGATTTTCCATTAGATGAGATCTAATCTTTTTTTTTTTTTTTTTAATATGCATTTATTTATTTTGAGAGAGAGAAAGAGCACGCAGGGGAGGAGCAGAGACAGGGAGACAGAGGATCTGAAGAAGGTTCTATACTGACAGCAGAGAGCCCAATGCGGGGCTTGAACGCACAAACCACGAGATCATGACCTGAGCCAAAGTCGGATGCTTAACTGACTGAGCCACCCACATGCCCCTAGATGAGATCTAATCTTAACTTTAAAAAATAACTATGGTGAGTCATGACCATTAACATGCTCCATTTGCTGACGGTGGACATTGTTTAATAGTTCAAACTTTGATTCCTCAATAATTAGGGCAAATTATTATACTAGAAATTACAAAATTGGCGGTATGTATACATCTGTTACATTTGACATTACAAGAGGCCCTTCACAAATTAATACTCAATTCACAGAAACACGTTTCTCGGGCAAAAATTCTCTCCCAAAGCAATACCAGCTGTGTAGGAGATCACAGCAATTAGCTGGGAAATGCAAAAAGAACAAGAAGCTTTTCTCTTCTTATTAAAGCCCACCTGCAAAGAATTCCATGTTTTAAGTAACATTTTCCTGGCTCTGTTAATTAAAAGAAGAATGACCCATAAGGATCCTCACCTGCATGAAATAACGGATTTAAGAAACAAAGCCCAGCTGCCAAAAGCAGTCCCCTCTCTGGCATCCAGCCAGAGGGAAACCATCGCCAGCCAAGACGGTCACACAGGAGAGAATACTGAGCCATCATCTAAGGGCCTGACAGTTTTACTCAAATCCCTTTTCCTGAATGAAGCCTTAAAAAGTGGCTTATTAAATTATACACAAGGTCCAATTCAGGACCTGTTAACATGGGCAGTCTTAAAACTGAAATCATCTGGTCCTAGAGGAAGTCATTTGCTGCCAGTGAAAATGCATATTCTGTCAAAGTCATCCTAAAAATAAATATTCCTCCTTTTGGGGTGCCTGGGTGGCTTAATCGGTGAAGTGTGCAACGCTTGGTTTTGGCTCAAGTCATGATCTCAAGGTTTGTGGGTGCAAGCCCCATGTCGGGCTCTGCACTGATGTGCAGAGCCTGCTTGGGGTTCTCTCTCTCTCCTCCCCCCCTCTCTCTGCCCCTCCCCTGCATGTGCACACACTCTCTCTCAAAGTAAATAAACAATTAATTAATTAAAAAAAAACACTTTACTCCTTTAAACAGAAAAGAAATACAAAATTCTAGTAGATGGGAAATACAGCCACTTAAATAATGATTGTATTTTAATTTTGTTTTCATTTGAACACTAAGGTAACTTAAGGTTACTTTGTGGAAATCCAAGGTAACACCTACAAGACTGGAACCCTGGCATAATTGGCCATTCGTGGTGCACGCATTTCTGAGAGACTGAAAATGAAGATAATTCTTGTAAATGGAATGACTTTCCACTGACATCATAAGACCAGAGACGCTTTCCCATGGGAAAACAGTGTTCAGTGACAATGAACAAAATAACTGGCTAAAACAAAGGTGCATCCACACGCTGCCTCAAAAGCAACAGCCTGTCTGTTACAGAATGTCTGAACGACAGAGACCTAACGACCTAAAAATGCTGTAAATCTTTTAAAAACAATCCTTGGCTACCAGAAAAATACTGTAGGGCCTTAATATATAGGATACTGAAGTGAAAATGGACTTTCAAAGCAAGTTAGCTAGAAAAGGGGTTTAAAAGGGCTTACAGGGAAATTAAACAGAAAGAAACATATTTACCTAGTTTAGCCCATCGGTGGAGGTGAACCTGGAAACCTACACCAAGAACTGATGCACTTTGCAAGGGCAAAGCCAGCTTCTCCAACAAGGTCCCCTGCAGTCTTTCACACTGGGTGTTCCCTTTCCCAAAAAAGTTTCTCTCTTTATTATCATCAAGGAGATCAAAATTCCTTATAGAGCTGGCTTGGCAGACATGCTCCCACGCAGTCCTGACTAAAAGGGAAAGGGAACAAGGAACGCTCTGTTTTGCTGGCTGAAAAGTCCTGCTTGGCAAGAAGAGGGCAGGGATCCATAGCTTAGTTGCATCCGTGGATTTATGTAATTTTAGGGGTTGTGGCTAATGAAAACCATCTGGTTTCTGCATTTAAACAGACTTCTCACTGGTCTGAATGGCCAGCCTCATACCGTCCTATTTAATCAGTTCACGATTTCCCCCGGGGCCCCGGATTCTTGTACAGTATCTTTTTAAAAGCACACAGCGATACCATTTCTCTCACATGCAAGGTTTCCTCACGTAAACACAGTTTTCCCTTAACCTGGGCATAACTCAATTATACCCCACAAAATTACTTTAAGTTTACTTTTAAAACATTCAGATTTTTCCATGTTCAATGTAATTATAACTGTTCCCTAGAATCACAATGGAGGGGATGTGAGAGTGAACCCCTTTCAAGGGAAATGCAGTACGTTTACACTTAACATAAACAAATTCGCATTCTCCAAAGGAAAAGACTATTCCCTTGAAATGCACCCCCCCCCCCAAATCATAAGCAGAACCATAACATCCGCAATTGCCCATTTTGTGTCTAAAAGAGGGCAACGGGACATTGAAATTAAGATTCGTAGAACTCAAGAATCTGTAAAATCACCCATTCCAATTCTAAAGAGAAGGAAAAGGCTCTGATAAGGATTCATCTAAGGCCACAGTGTCACTAAGACCAAAGGGTGGGGGTTGGGCCTACTCCATCAAGGTTTTGTTTACATGACCAGGATGACTCTCAAATTAAAACAGAAAATTGAAAATTTCCTAGCTTTTGCCCCCTGTGTGTGGGTGCATGTATTTGCCGAAGGAAAGAACAGAGAGGCCAGTCAACGCATACAGAAAAACGAAATGTGATTATAGAAACTGTACACAGTTTTGATTTACCTGTGTGGAGAGTAGACGAATTCATTACACCCACCGTCTGCTGCACAATTATTTCAGATCTCCAGTTTCAGGCTAACAATGATTTGCCGCAAGACAGAAAACATTCTTTCTGAGAACTAATCTGCAGATTTCACTCCTTGAAATTTGACTTTTTTTTTTAAGTAGGCTTCAGGCCCAGCTCAGAGCCCAACACAGGGCTTAAACTCATGACCCTGATATAAGACCTGAGCTGAGATCAAGAGTCAGACGCTTAAAAGACGGAGCCACCCAGGCACCCCAAAATCTGACATTCTTTTTGGAACGCTGTTGACCTGGCTTCAAATGACAAGTTATCCCTCTTTGATGAGTACATCGTCTCTGTTGATATGGATAAAGTTAGTTCTTATATAGGGACCCACACAATGGAGACCACCCCAGTGGCTGGGGCCCACAGCACAAATCTAAACCTAAATCAGCCGGCACTTAAGGGAAAACACCTGTCCGGGAATTTTAACGTACACCATTCACAATGTGCCAACTAAGCTTTAGCTAGTTTACTTTACCTTCGAAAAGAGGACCTGCTAGCTTTATAAGGAAATTTCCCACTTCGGCCAATTATGCCTGTTTCCGGATTGCCTCTTCTAAAGCTCTTTAAAACTCTTTCTTTCCCCAAATCCCTGGGAACACAGTGCTCCCCCAATTCATGGGCTCTTTTCTTTTGAAGGACATCAAACTCATAACCTAAAATGTTTTAGTTTTGTCATTTGACAGTATCAAGCTTTTCTCTCTGCCCAAAAGACGGATATTCTAAATCAGGCCCCAAGCCCCTTCCATTTCATAGCAAGTCCAGTAAATAATTCTTGCTGCTTGTGGCCAGTATCAGGAGCTCTCTCAACAGAAACCTTTGTTATTCAGTACCCACGAAATTAAATTATCAACATTTAAAGCATGAATTTTAGGCAGGCCCAAGAAAGAGCGATGTCCATTGTCTAGAACAGCTATAATACTGGAATTAAAAAAAAAAAATAGCGCTTCATAGATGGCAATCAAACTATATGCCTAAAAAATAACTGTCTAATTAACACCCATTTAGTCCTAAACAGTAAATGTTTTATATTTGATATGTAGTATAGACTGCATGCTTATATATACCATATATATCATATATACTATGCCCTATATTTGTCTAATGTACTTATATTGGTAATAGTCAAAAAAATTTTTTTTAATTTTTTTTAAATGTTTTTATTTATTTTTGAGACACAGAGAGACAGAGCATGAGCAGGGGAGGGGCAGGGAGAGAGGGAGACACAGAATCTGAAGCAGGCTCCAGGCTCTGAGCTGTCAGCACAGAGCCCGACGCGGGGCTTTAACCCACGGACTGTGACATCATGACCTGAGCTGAAGTCAGATGCTTAACTGACTGAGCCACCCAGGCGCCCCTCAAAAATTCTTTTTAAGGTCATTTTGATGTAGAAATCATTTATCCCTTTAATTCAGTCTTTCCTTGTAAGTTTCACTGGTATGTTTTATATAGTCGCCCAACAAAAAACACACAGTTATCACATCTTCATACTATTTTCACTCAGCATTGCTGTCTTATCAGCCTTGACCTTGTGAACCGGGAGATAGGAAAAGGGGAAGGGGCAAAAATCAAAGCATCTACTTAGGCCTTTCCTTTCATGATCTCATTTGCCTGAGAAAAACCGAGATAGTCCCTTTCACATCTGCTTAAATAATCAGAAAAGCTCAAAACCTGCCTAGGAGTCTAATCAAGTCTGTTACTCTACAGCCTATGCTTGCTTTTCTTCATACTAAGCCAGCTGGCATCCCTTCTACTAGTTCTCAAAGCCTTTTTTATTTTTAAATCTTGAATATTATTTTCAAACAACTTTTTCCCACGATGGCAGTAATATTTTGTGGTTCTTTGTTACCGGCTTTTTAAAATATTATTCTTCGAGGAAGTAAAAGGGGGGAGCAAATCCACAGTGTAAGTGTTTAATCTGCATTTCTTAAATTTAAATTACTAGAACCTAGCGTAATGTTTGGAATCTCCCTTGAAATGCAAATGAAAACTTCCTCCTAAATTTGTTCTTTCCTTAAGTCGGAAGCAGCCAACTGAATCTACAAAGCAGGGGCCCAGAATCCCCAACATTCCAACTGTTAACGTACGCGCATCCATCCTTACCTTACTTCATCTATATTTTCAGGGATATACGCATATCCCTGTATATAAACATACTATCCAGCTAGCTAGGGATAGCAGTAAACACGCATGCACACACACGTGGTTTACTGATGGAGATCAATTAAAGGAAATTTCAAATGACAGTGCTTCGTTACATTCTCATTCTAGACTTAATGCATTTAAGTCCTATTGCTAACCAGCTGGAAGACCTTGAAACTGGGCTTCTCATAGATGCTGGTTTGAATGACGTTCATTGTGAAGAAATTTGATGATAACAAATGGACAGTTTTCCAGTATAATTTCTACTAGTTCTGACAGCTAGGGCACATGAGCATTCAGTACGTAATGCAACACAGAACATTTAAATTCTATTACTCCTCTCCATTGTATTAAAAAAAATTTTTTTTAAATGTTTTACTTATTTTTGAGACACAGAGAGAGTGGGGGAGGGGCAGAGAGAGAGGAGACACGGAATCAGAAGCAGGCTCCAGGCTCTGAACTGTCAGCACAGATCTTGACTCGGGGCTTGAACTCATGAACCTCGAAATGTCTGATGCTTAACTGACTGAGCCACCTGGGTGCCCCGGTTTTGTTTTGTTTTTTAATTTTTTTAATGTTCATTTCTTTTTGAGAGAGAGAGTACTCCTCTCCATTTCTGACACAAGAACAATTCTATACATGTTCAATTTCCTAAGTTTTACTATTTTCTACCAAATCTGTCCAAACTCAGCCAAGATCAGTGGACCCATAGGCCCGAGCTACATTAAAACGGTTATTATTTTAAGCCACTGAATTTTGGGGTGGGTTGTGGCTTTGTGCCATTATTGTTGCAACAGAAACTAATACAGGCATGTATTTGATAGGAATATTAAATACTAAGTAATAGAATCAGGGCTCAAAATTATTTCAGAAGGTAGAAACTTTTTCAAACTGAGTTTTTTAAGTATATACAATATCCTGTATTTTTGCTTGAAATAATTCTTTGAAGTAAGTGCAGGACAGGAAAGGCACAGCTGGGGAGCAGTTCTGTAAGAAAAACTTCCAAAGGTTTTAAGACATGAAAATGAAAGGGGGGGGGGGTGCAGGGGAACAAGCTAACTCACTCTTTTTTATGTTTTACAAATACAAGGCTCCAGATGATCATGGCAAGTCTTGCTGTGCCAATTCACATCTACAAGGACGTATTCACATTTTTAGACAAACATTAAAAAAAACTTTTTAAAAAGATTCCTCCAGAGGGTGTGCAATTGAATAAAGGACACCTCATTTAAAACTGAGTCGGAAGGCCAGAAAGGAGAGGTCTAACTAACACACTATGGATAGTCTTCAATTGCAGACGGACAGGAAGAGAGGAACCTCGCATGCCCAACAGGAAAAAGCTACTTTGCTACCCCAGCAGGAGGAGGAATTTCTCCTTGCCTAGCAACAAGCGCAGCCAATAAGAAAATTCCCCAGCTCAGCCACTGAGAAACCACCACTCTGAACTCTTGCTTTCCTTCGAAGGACTTTTACTCAAAGCAGCCCCTCCCAACTTCCCCCTTTTCTCTATATGAAGTAACAGTTCCCGTCCTTTGATCTCCTTCGGTTTGCCACAGCTTGTGTGTCCCAAGATGCAATTCCTCTGCTATTCCCAAATGAACCCATTTTGCTGGTTTAGTTTTAAGGTTGACAAGGGAAACAAAATTTTATTCGGGAACTTTATTTTCTTTTATAATTTTTAAAATATTTTTCTGAGAGACAGAGAGAGAGAGAGAGAGAGAGAGTGAGCGAGCGCAGGAGAGGAGCAGAGAGCAAGAGAGAGAGAAGCCCAGTCTCTGAGCTGTCAGTGCAGACCCTTACAGGAGCTTGAACTCACAAACCACGAGATCATGACCTGAGCTGAAACCAAGAGTCAGATGCTTAACCCACTGAGCCACCCAGGTGCCCCAATCAGACAACTTTTTTTTTAATTTATTTTTTTTAATGTGTATTTATATTTGAGAGAGAGGGGAGAGGGAGAGAGAACACGTGAGCAGGGAAGGGCCAGAGAGAGAGACAGAGACAGAATCTGAGGCAGACTCTAAGCTCTGAGCTGTCAGCACAGAGCCTGACACGGGGCTCGAACTCATGACCTGTGAGATCATGACCTGAGACGAAGCTGGCTGCTCAACCGACCGAGCCATCCAGGCGCCCCCCCAATCAGGCAACTTTAGAGAAAATAAGAAAAGATAAACCTGGAAGCCAACATCTGAAGGAACATCACAAGGACAAGTCTATCAATATGACGAGAGTGATGGAGAGTGGCTGAGAAGGGACATCAAGCAGACGGCGAGCACCTCATCAAGGAGCCACTCAGGTGGACGGAAAACCATCTGTCAGAGTTTCAGAGGAGGCTGCTCCATGGGGTGGGAAGGTGGAAGAGGTGAGAAGTTTTCAGAAGGTTAAAGCAGTAGGATCTTGTGCTCCAACAAAATTCTGTGAGAGCCCCTCGTAGCTGGGCACCTCCCCCTCTAAATCTGGATTTCAGCTTCACACAGCTTCTGGAACACTGGTCTCTCCCCAGATTTGCTTTTCTGCTGTCTTTCCTGTTGTTAGCCTATGGGCCTTACTACCCTGTACCCTCGAACACCTTTGCTCCCTTCTGGTACCACATACTTAACACAGGTCTCAAGAAAATGACTATACTGTTGAGTACCCTGAACCGGTTAAGGGTGAACACCAGCTGTTTCAATGGAAGATACTCGATTTTTCATTTGATTTCACTGTAATTAACGTAAATTAAAAAATTTTCAAACCCAATGAGTCCTATTATTGAGAAACTTCTAAGGATGTTTACAACTTGAATAAGCAAATCCACTTTTTGAGGGTAAATTTTATCAACTCTTCTCAAAACTTTTCGAGGTAAATTTAGTGTTCCAGTTGAGATTGTGGTGACTTAGTATGAAAGATTATGTTGTAAACTGCTTCATTAATAATTTTTACATGCCAGATGATAATCACTGGGTCAAATAAAAGAATATTATTAAAATTAATTCCAGGGCGCCTGGGTGGCTCAGTCGGTTGAGCATCTGACTTCAGCTCAGGTCATGATCTCACGGTCTGTGGGTTCTAGCCCCGCGTCTGGCTCTGTGCTGACAGCTCAGGGCCTGGAGTCTGCTTCAGATTCTGTGACTCCCTCTCTCTGCCCCTGCCCTGCTCACACTGGCGCTCTCTCTCTCTCTCAAAAATAAAAAAATAAACATTAAAAAAAATTTTTTTTAATTAATTCCAATAGTTTCTTTACTTTCTTAAAATGTGGCTCCTAGAATTAATTACATATGTGATCACGTTATATTTTTGAAAAAGAGAGTGCAAGCAGTGGAGGGGCGGAGATAAAGGGACAGAGAGCATCCCAAGCAGGCTCCGTGCCCAGCACAGAGGCCAATACAGAGCTAGATTTCACAATCATGAAATCACGACCTGAGCCGAAATCAAGAGTCCGACGCTTAACCAACCGAGCCACCCAGGCGCCCCACAGTTACATTTCTATTGGACAGTGCCACCTTAACCATGTCAGGCACAAGCCAATGCAGAATTGAAAAAAAAAACAAAACTGTAATGAAATATTCATGTCAACATGTTACCCATTTTCTTTAATTAATCTTACTGCACTCCTATCACTTCCTCTCAGTCTTTTTTATCAAGTCTTGGAAAGCGAGGACTTCAATTAGTTCCGTTGGCCCAGACCAGCACATTTATATCCAGAAACCTGATGAATATTTGATATGAGATAGGGATGAGATAAAACAATGGCTTAGCTGTGGCATACGAGCCATATTCTCTTTACTTTATCTCCTAGAGCTAAAAACTAAGGCATAAATACGATGCTCTACATACATGCAGCGAAGCTTTTAAGAAGATAGCAATCGATTGCTGCTATCTTTAAATCTGATTTTGTGGGCTTCTAAATCTTTTCTTTCTTTTTCTTTGTATCTCTGTAAATGACACTTTGTTTAAGGACAGATTTTTTTTTAATTAAATGTATTTGGTTTTCACTCAATAGGTTTTTAAAGGGAAGTATTTTAATGAAAACAGTCTAAGGCTATTGAATAGACAAGGCTTCTGGCTCACATTTCACGTGTGGCTGTGTGAATGCAAAATCGTGTTCTAATTACACTTCTCCCGGCAAAGAACATGCAAATTTCATCACTAAACACGAAGATCACACCCCACCAAGCAGTATGAACACAAGCAGTTGTGGATACTTGCCACGCAGAGCCTGGAGCAGCCCCCTCAAGAAGGTAGAGGTGTGTAAGAAAAACGAGGACGCATGGAGATTGGGAACATGGAAACAAGCACTTACGTCGCTCGATACCTCACACTGAGATCATACCAGATTTCTCCCACGTGGCACCAAACAAGTCCTGAAGTTAAAGCCTCCGTAATCGCCTGGGTTTAGTGCACACAGACAAGTAAAGTAGAATACTTATGAGTTCTAGATATAATTTATCACGTTACCTGGGAATATACTATCCCCATATAATCTGCAAGCTAAAGAGGACTATTCCCGGGGGTCATTTCTCTCTTTGATACGGGACTCTGGATGTTGACGTGGTATTTGTGATACCTCACTCGTCATCCGGCAGAAGCACTTATCTGTATCTTTTATCCAATACCCTATTCATCACTGTCTAATGATACAGCTCTAAAGTGGACTTTATTGATAGCACTTTATCTGTAGCGCTGCAATGTATATCGTGAGGCACAGGGCTCAGGCTAACTTACTTAAGGTACAAGCGAGTGCAAATGTAAAAACCGTTTACTTCTTTTATTTTCTCTTTTCCCTTTTCCCGCTGCATTATTGACCCACTCGTCGGGCGTGTTTGGCATAGAAGAAACAGTCCCAAGGGATCATTAGATGGGGAGAAAAGAACAGGAAGTTTCTGAACAAACTGTAGCTGGCGGGAAAAAATGGAAAACGAGCTTCCAGAACAGGTTGTGGATTTATAAACGGAGCCAGTTTATCAATTAATTAGAACATGTACAGGAGGGCCACGCCCACAGGGCTGCATCTTAGAGTTATCCATTCGACCGACCTCGGAGGGGGGGAGGCGGGGGGGTGGGGAGGGAATGGGCATATTCCTTTACCCTTTGTCAGCCCAGAAATACATCCCTATTTTCCTTCACAGTCTCTATCATGTGTCAGGCTTCAGGCGACTGTGAACCCCATGTAGGCAGAGAGACAAACGGAGCTAAAACAGGTAGAGGTGGTGAATGGGATCTTTGGTCTTGGGCTGTTCTTAGGGAAGGAGCCAGTATACACACATCTTGTCCTGGTACATTCCAGACTATCCACCTCCTTTAATAGCTCTATAATTTCTAGTACTAAAATGGTACAAAACTACTTACAAGGTTGCAGCTCCTCCTTACAAAAATGCTCACTTCGTAGGTAAGTTAAGATATAATACTGTCCTTCAAATTACATTACACTCTCAGAACAGCTCTCAGGGGGATAAGGGGTGCACACATCAACCCCAGAGCCTCGCTAACCTCTCCAGGAAGTCATTTCCACCTCATTTCCTACTAGCCTGAGGTGGAGTGTTAGAACACTCTCGAGTCCGTTGGCCTGCTGTCATATAAGTGCCAAATTTAAGGGACTTGTATGTGTTAGCAGGGGTCCATGAGCTCGTGTCCTAGAAAATGGTACCTACTGGCCATCACCATTAGTAGACTGTTTTCAATTAACAAGGAAGCTCTTAAGTGGGAGAATGATAAATAACAAATTATAGGCAAAGTGTTTTGAAACAGCTTTAAAGCAAGTCATGTTTAGAGGAGATCAGGCACACAGGAAGAGAAAGAAGAGGGAATAAAAGAATTTGCTCTGTGAAAGCTGAGACCAAGGAATTCAGATATTTATCATTTACTTCTGTTCATACCTCTTCATACATATACACATTCACACATACTTTCATGTTTACCATAGATAAGAAGCCACCTACAGTCTGCTGGACCAAGAAAGATTATAAATAAGCATGTTATACGGGGTAAGAATTTGAATACCTGTATGTCAAGTGGCATCAGGGAATTCATGATCTTTAAACTTAATGCTATTTTTAGAATATTTATCGAACTGTTTCAGAATGAGAACATGAAGTACCTTATTTTTAACATGCAGAGAAGATATTTACATTAGGCCCTTTGGTTTATTTCCTTCCAAAGTCGCATAATATTTACTTATCGTCTACCTTCCCGGTCCGCTTAAAAGCCTCATGCTATTTATTGTGTTTTTATTACTAGGACTTTCGGTATAGGAGAAAACCGCTTTGCAAAATGTAATAGAAAGTCGGAGAGAGTATTAAGTTGATGTGAAGACGCTACGATAACATTCAAACAGCATTCCTACTCATTGTTCAAACTGTAGTCTGCGAACTCACCACTTTTAGTGTAAGCCAAGATTGTTTCTTTTCCTCCAGGGTTGTAACACTGAAGAGTACTCAAGGTTTAAGTTTCAGGCTATTTGCTTGATAAGCAGAGGCAGATTATCCTTCTTAAATAAGGCACCAAGGCAATTCTCAAAGAAGCTTTCCCTTTCTGGAGCTCAAGACTCACAATGAGAATTGTTCAAATTGCCTTTCCTATCAGAATAAAGAACATTATGAACTACAATACCAGGAGAAAATCATTCTGAAGGGAGGTCAAGTGAAGACTCTGTTTCTATTTTCTTAGCTATGTTAAAAAACATGTTGCAGAAACAATAGAAGGCCAGGACCAAAAGAATATATATATATATATATATATATATATATATATATATATATATGTGTGTGTGTGTGTGTGTGTGTGTGTATGTGTGTGTAGATATACGTATATATATCTATCTACATATATAGAGACAGATATACATACATATATGGAAAAGGCTCCAAATACATACATATATAAATACATATACATGTATGTGTGTATATATATATATATATATATATATATATATATATGTATGTATTTGGAGCCTTTTCCATTTACTTCCAATGTCAATTTCAGTGCCAAAACATCTAAATGGTGCTATTACTACGAGGATGCAGTTGATGGTACCCCCTGTAAGTATTCACCTAAGTTTTATCTGTCAGAGCAGAAGAGAATGTGTACATGCTTCAAGCGTGTGCACAAGGATTCCCAAGTCTTTTTTTTTTTTCAATGTAAACGCAAACAAGATGAGTTACAGATCTTCCCTGACTTACAGTGGGGTTACATCCCCATAAACCCATTGTAAATTCAAAACATCTCACGTTGAAAGTGCATTTAATACACCTAACCTACTGAACATCATAACTTAGTCTATTCTCCCTTAAACATGCTGACACTTACACTGGCCCACAGTTGGGCAAAAGTGCCTAACACAGGCCTATTTCATACTAAAGTGTTGACTACCTCATATGCAATTTCTTAAACACGGTACCGAAAGCGAAAACCAGAATGGTTGTCATTGTATCAGCTGTTTACTCTCGCGATTGCCCCGTTTACCCTGGGAGCTGTGGCTGGCTGCTGCCACCCAGGATCACGAGAGAGGATTGTACCACAGACTGCCAACCCGGGAAAAGATCCAAATTCAAAAGTACAGTTTATACTGAAAGCGTATTGCTTTTGTTTCACATTATCCTGAAACTACAAAGTCTTACGTTGAATCATCGGTACCTCACTGTCCACCTGAGACCCCCTTGCCTCTCTCTCTCCCCACATACAAGCACTGAATGAACAAGTATGGAAAGCATAGGGAATGCCTGGCATGAAAAACACGAACAGTAAGAACCAGCGTGTAGAATCCATCATCATTGACAAAGGCATAGAACAATACAAAATACATTCCAACTTAGATACCCATGAGATTCTTTTTACTGTGGCACCAGGAGAGTCATTTCCTAACGCGGAAAAAAGAAAATACAGCACCCACACGCCTGTCTTTACCAACTCCCAGGTACCAGCCACAGCCTGACTTGTTTGAGGACCTCCGGTTCCTCTAAGAAAAAAAACAGCAGGGTGCAAAAAGCAGGGTGGCTTGTGATCCTTATGGCTCAGTAACCTTCAATGTTAATTTCCTGACTCTTCGGTAACCCATTCCTGAGAGGAGTATCATTCTACAATTCAGGCAGCATTTAAAAAAAAAAAAAAAAAATCAGATTATCGCACTAGACTCCAAGATTTGCACAAATGGTGTGGGCGGCCAGACTCCTTTCATAAAGCATCCAATCAACTATTTAAAACATTCCTGCAGCGGAAGGCCCTCAGCGGCATGAAACGGATTCTCAGAGATTGCGACGTAACCTGACACCTAAAGTGAAGGCTAGTGTAAAAAAATACACCTGAAAATATTACAAGGAGGAGACAGAAACTATTTGTTGGACAGCTAAGCTCAACAGCACTTGCTGATTGCTATCAAATACTTGTCCTTCTCACTTCTAACAGAGAAGGTTTCAGAATTTGATTCCTGGGTTAAGTTTCAGGAAAGTTCTGGCTTGATGCCTTATATGAAGATAAACATTTCCCAGGTACCGATCACACGCAAGCCTGGGGGTGGGGGGGGAGCCAAACATCCCTGACTTCAGTGGACAAAGTGAACGAAGAAGACAAAAACGAGGAGGCCCCGCACACTAGTGAAAAAGGTGCTAAAGTGACACAGCAGTGACTAGGTTGACTTGGAGAAGGAAGAGATGGACAGAGTTGGCAAGGAGTAGGCAGACCAAAGACTGGAGCAGAAAATGGACATGGGAGGAATATAGGGAGAACACGTGTGAAAGGTAAGACAGGGCTACGTATACATGACCTTGAATTTGAAATAATATCCAAAGCAAAGGAGAACAATAGCCACATTTCACAGAGAGCAACAGCCCATCTGTGTCTAAAAAAATTTTAAACTTATGTTTTAAGGCTGTGTTTGCATAAAGGTGATTGTAATTCAGGCTAGATTCATTACCATATATTCCTGACTATAGTCATTTTTCTCCTTCTGATTTTAAAGTTTATTCTGAGAAAGAGAGCAAGAGAGACAGAGAGAGAGGGAGAGAGCACAAAGTGAGGGAGGAGAGAGAGACAGAGAGAGAGTCTCAAGCAGGTTCCATGCTGTCAGCTCAGAGCCGGATGCAGAGCTCAAACTCACGAACTGTGAGATCATGACCTGAGCCAAAGTCAAGGCAGATGCTTAACAGATGGAGTCACCCAGGTGCCCCCTTTCCCTTCTCATTTTAAAAGAAATTAAAATTGAAATATTTTCGGGGCGCCTGGGTGGCTCAGTCAGTTAAGCATCTGACTTCGGCTCAGGTCATGATCTCACGGCTGGTGAGTTCGAGCCCCGCGTCGGGCTCTGTGCTGACAGCTCAGAGCCTGGAGCCTGCTTCAGATTCTGCGTCTCCCTCTCTCTCTTGCCTCTCCCCCGCTCACACTCTGTCTCTCCCTCTCAAAAAATAAATAAACATCTAAAAAAAAATTGAAATATTTTCATGGGCCCAAAGCACCGTGCCTACCATGCAATAGTGGAGAACCCGGGCCCGGGGTGAGGGACAGGGGAGAAGCCAAGAAGCACAGCACGCATGAGGAAAACAGGCAGCCAAGGCAGAAAACGGAAGCAGGGGTGGACAGAACTCTGAGGCTTGTGAATGTCAAGGATGGCAACACATGGGGTGCTGGTGGTGGGAAGTGAGCTTGTAGTACCTTCCCAGCCAACCGCAACGGGTGTCAGAATACGTCATGCTGGAGAACTCGAGTTCGTCCCAGTGGAACGGAGGAAGGAAAGAAACGCTCTAGTCACCACTTCCCTGGTTCATCAGCAAACAGCCTATTGGGCCACCACCTCCGTGTGCCCCACATCCCAGCAGGAGTTCTCGTACTCAGTATGGGTGATCAACCCATCTGCATGTCGTTGCCTTGAGTGATGGGAAGTTATTTTAAGTTTCAAAACTAGCACACGCTTCATGGGGCGGTGTCTATGTAACCTGGGGAAAGGATGGTCCGCAGTCTTGCATCACTAATCCATTCCTGAGCCACAGGGAAGTCTTGCCCGCATGTGCACAGAGGAACAGCCCTCAAACAGAGAAAGAACGTGCCACAAAGGCTACACCCTGCCCCTGCCCCTTTATACGGTGTTGCAAAGATTTAAGTTCTACCAAGAAATCGAACCATGGAGTGTTTATGTAAGCTAAACTTTTAAAACAAATTTGTCCAGGGGCGTCTGGGTGGCTCAGTCAGTTAAGCTTCCGACTTCAGCTCAGGTCGCGATCTCACAGCTCGTGGGTTCGAGCCCCGCATCGGGCTCTATGCTGATGGCTCAGGGCCTGCAGCCTGCTTCGGATTCTGTCTCTCTCTCTCTCTCTGCCCCTCTCCTGCTCGTGCTCTCTCTCAAAAATAAAAACAAACGTTAAAAAAAATTTTTTTCCAGGAAACAAATTTGTCCAAAGAAAGCAAGAGAAGTACACAACTGTGACCACACACACATACACACACACTCGACGGCATATAGATTCAGGCTTTGCACATTACCATAGTTGCTCACGGTGTATCATCCTAAGTAATAAGAATTTTAAGTAATTGGAACGGAGGTACCTTTTTCAGATTTGCTAGAAGGTGTTTCACAGGCCTGGCTTTTTTCCTAAAGAGGCAACGACTGATGGGAGTGTGTACCTCACACGAAGCTACTCTGGCCTGAGGAAGGCAAAACTCTCAAATATCCACACGCAAAGCCAACCTTCGTAAACAGCTGCTTTAACTTGGCACTCGCCTTCCGATGCTGTTCAGCTGTGCGGTGCGGCTCTACCAGGGAGGGCTTTTCAGCCCACACGGATCATGAGCCGTCTTGCTTTTTGAGCTCCATGAACTGTTTCCGGGTAGAGGCTCGAGGTTCTAGGGAAAGTTAACTGTCACGACTTGGGTGTGGCCTTTGTTACTAAACCCTCGCCAAGCAGCCTCCGCCAGCCTTCTCCAACTAAGAATCACCTGGCTCTAAACGTCAGTGGTGCCCCTAGGTTGAAGAAAACCCTGATCTAGCCTTTTCCGCAGTGTGAAAGAGTCACGTCTTACTCGTCTCTATATTTCTAGGATAATACTTAGCACAATATTGGCACCCAAATACTGGTTGAATCGAATAGAATTTCTCCCAGAACATATTGAAATAACTAATCCAACTGAAGTAATGTAAAAAGTACAATTATATAAGTTCTACAAAATATACTTTGCCTCCCACAGATACAAAAACAGATACACATGTTAATTTTTGAAAGGTGCCTGGACTATCAAAAGTTATTAACATGAAGCATGATAAAGCATCCCAGTCAAGATTGGCCCGGGATTATTTTGTAGACAGTAACAAAAAAATAACTTTACTGTATTAACTCCCTTGTGGGGTCAATCTATAGCAATAGTCTAACAACAATTAAGAAGCCTTGAGGGCTAACTGTCCAATCTACAAACATACACAAAAGGCGAGGTAACTGCTTCTAAGCAAAGCTGACAAAACAGGACCATGCACTCATTACAAGGACTCCACGACCAAGGAATCCAACCAGCCCTTCTGTCCATGGGTAATTCTGGCCTCATTCTAGCCACTCTTTTCATAATGAAGGACTCAGACAAAGCGAGAGAGGGCTAAACCATTGGAATCCCTCTGCATGACTTATTAACTCTGCAAGAATTACATGTGTATGCTAACAGGTTACATAAATCAATAAGCCCTATAAACAGACATGACTAAAAAATACTGTTTCCAGAAACTTCTTCACGCCCTGTAACTGCACACCTATAAACTTGGTCTAATCCAACACTGTCTCTACTTCGAGAGACCTCAGGGAGCTTACAGATGGCTCACGATCCTGGTAGGAGGAACTGGTGGAGGGAACCCACACCTGAAGGTACCAATATGAATCTTGGAATCCAAAGAGAAAACTGGTCAAATTCTGTCTGGTATTTACCACCTGTCTGGAGGGAAATTTGGGGGGGGGGGAACCTTTTTTTTTTTCATGTTTACTTTTGAGAGAGACAGAGAGAGATAGTGCAAGCAGGGAAGAGGCAGAGAGAGAGAGGGGGACAGAGGATCAGAAGTGGAGCCCGATGTGGAGCCTGAACTCACGAACCGGGAGACCTGACCTGAGCCAAAGTGGCTTAACTGAGGAACCCAGGTGCCCCTGGAGGGAAACTCTTTACCTCTTGATCCTTTCCATCTCTAAAACGGATGTAACAACACCCTACCTCACATGTTCCTATGAGGTTAAAATCCAATAATACACATAAGATGGATAGCAGGTCATTTGTTTTTAAAAGAGCTAATCATATTGACTCTACTTGGATTTGGCCAGGAACAAAGAAATTATTCCAGTATGAGACCTTTCTGGGACACCCGGAGAGACTGAACAAAAGGAAATGCGGCACTTGAACTCTCCTGAGTGCTATCCCCACAAAGACGTCTGCTCCTTATTTAGGAATCCCGAGAGAGGATTTTCTGCTCTGAAGAAAATGCTGACTATATAACCAGATATGACACACTGGTTTAAAGAATGTCTTATGCCACTTGAAATAGACCATCTTTCCTCATTTATCTGCAAGATGTCTGCCTGCCAAGTTGTTTCTAAGAGAAACAAACTAGTAACGACACAGTGCCATCATTTCCAGCCACAACCTGCATGCTCAGTGTGGCAGATCTGACTCACCACGTTGACATAGTATTTTTGAAGCACTGAAGATATTTTCATTCGTGCAGGTTTAAAATGTCTATTGTAAGGTTCATGAAGTCCACTCCGATATGGTTTACTATCCGTGAGTGGCAAGGACTCTAACCTGGGTCAAGGGGCTGTAACAAATTTCAAGATGGTAAGAATTTTTGGTTTGTTTAGCCACAACGTATTCAATGCATTTCTTTACAGAGAGCTTCTCTTACATAAGAAACTTTTTGTGGCAAGCTCATACTAGCAAGTTGTTAATCACTAAGAAACATCTATTCAAAAGGGACTAAGTGAAGTGTAAGAGAGATTTTTCAGATTATTAATAAATCCCTCATGTAATTCCTAAATCAGTGTCCTCAAAAACAGTTTCCAAGAGATGTTAACAGTTATTCCCGAGGCAAGGAGGATGGGGTGCTACTCTTGTCAAACACATACGGGAAATGGACCCTTCAAGATGGAGGCTTTGTGAAAATCCTATAATAATGAAGCCAGCTTAACTATTTTTACACTAAGTTTCCCAAACGTATTTGGCCACGGGAGTCTTCTAATATAGCACATTTAACATATTTGGAACAGAATTCGAAAAACATTCTAAGATATTTGAAATGAATGACCAAGCAAAATTTAATCAGACCTTTTTGAGTATATCAGAATAAATAAAAACAAAAGAAGTCTTTAAGGGAACAAGGGCAGTCAATGTCACCAAGTGCCCACAGAATGTATGATAATAAGGCGTCAGATCTGGCTCTAGACAAAGTAATTTTATGACATGTAGCACGCAGAGCAAAAAAACAGAGGATAAGAATAAATACATGTTCACCACCAGAATATTTCAAAAATAAATCATGGGCATTTAGAAACACGCAAAAAAAAGTAAAAATCGAGAACTTCATAAGGTTTCAATACAGTGCAAAGTTCAACGTCTTTCGTCTCTTAAACTATACAGGTAAACTGAATCAATGTGGTTTATTACAAAAGTAAAGTTAGAGTTTCATTTAGTGAAATAAATGTGGGATGGTTGATGACAGGTGCGAACACCTAAATCACATCCCTGGATTCCAATATCACAGTTGTAAAATTCAATAATGTGATACTAGTAAAAATAACAAATGGATAAGAACGAAGAAAAGGCAGAAGAGCTTGATATAGTTAACTCTGAACTAAAAGCACATAGCTAAGCGTAGAAACAATTAATGCTTTTCTTTCTGCATGAGCATGAGCTGTTACTGATTTCACAATAGAGAATACAAATTACTTCTGATTTTCCCATTTTCACACAAGTGAGAGTGAAATCAGCCCAACTCTTAAACTTCCCTTCCTACAAAGGAAAGTCCTTTAGAAGAAACTTTACAGATCTTTATACCTGTCTTGTGACATTGGGGAGCTCAACGATGGTGATAAGTAAAAAACACCAGATAAGTAAAAGATAATTTAACATAACACCCAGAACTTCACTATTTCTTTTTTTTTTATTTTTTAAAAAAAAAATTTTTTTTTTCAACGTTTATTTATTTTTGGGACAGAGAGAGACAGAGCATGAACGGGGGAGGGGCAGACAGAGAGGGAGACACAGAATCGGAAACAGGCTCCAGGCTCTGAGCCATCAGCCCAGAGCCCGACGCGGGGCTCGAACTCACGGACCGCGAGATCGTGACCTGGCTGAAGTCGGACGCTTAACCGACTGCGCCACCCAGGCGCCCCTGGAACTTCACTATTTCTTAAATAATGTTTTCCTTTAATTAAATATTATATTGAACTGGTGGGTTAATTTTCACTATGAAGAAGCTATAAAGGGTTCAATGTCACGTGAAAGCCAGACTGGTCATACTTCCCATGAGAAATGAGCAGACTGTAATTTCTATGAAGGCTACATTCAGAATCCAAACTAGACACAGAGCATTATTCTGTTATGTTTAAGACACAGCAGAATCTGTGTGTGTGTGTGTGTGTGTGTGTGTGTGTGTGTGTGTGTGTTTTAATTGCCATAAATTAGGTCCTCTGGTTGTTCACAGAATAGATTCAACGGTAAAGTTTAAAACATCTATGAAGGAAAAGTCTCTTGCTCTGAGTTTCTGTTTGAAGACTGACAGTGGTTTCTCTGGACGCAGTAGCACTGCACGGATTTTTCAAGGAAAGACGACGCTTCTGCAGAAAAGAACAAAGACTTTCTTCATAAGGAGACATGCTTGCCCATGAAAAAAGTGGCTTAGAGCTGAAAAGCACACCAGCTACCAATAGTCATTGAATTTTCGGTACCCGCTCTGCGAATCCCCCTATGTCTCCATATTTTACAACACTCAAAATCTTCAAGGAAAGCGGTTTTAGGTATTCAGAACATTCCACAGGATATTCTATAACACTAAAATCTCCGGGAATGACTAAACAGTTTTATGTTATGTTAAGATTATGCTACAGGCAAAATTCCTGTTTCTAAATGTGTCAGGTCTGGACAGCACAAATATGTGAGCTTTAAACGCCCAAACAAAAAGACTCTACTTTCTACTTAACAATCCATATTTTTAGTAGGTAAGCCTTCCCTTCTTTCCATCCCTCACCGCCACAGAAAAGCAGGGGAAAAAAAAAAATCTACTTAAAACAGCCCAAACCATCTTTTAGATGGGAGTTCACTACTAAGAATAAATTCTATTCTTTTCCTTTGAGCATGCCTATTCCTGGGTAATATAAATTTATGTTATCAATAAAGTACTGAAAAGGCCCATAAAGTAAAACACTTCATTATTTACCCAAGGAGCACCACAGTTTTCTAGCAAAATGTTAACCATTTTATAGTTCACGGTGGTTCTATAAGCTTTTTTTTTTCCCTTAAAGACATCGAGTCTAGGGGTGCCTGGGTGGCTCAGTCAGTTGGGCATCCGACTTCGGCTCAGGTCATGATCTCGCAGTCCATGAGTTCGAGCCCTGCGTCGGGCTCTGTGCTGACAGCTCAGAGCCTGGAGCCTGTTTCGAATTCTGTGTTTCCCTCTCTCTCTGACCCTCCCCTGCTCACACTCTGTGTCTCTCTCTCTCAAAAATAAATAACCATTACAAAATTTTTTTAAGGAAATAAGAAAATGTCTACTGTACTAAGTAAAATTTAAGTATTGATGGGGGAATTTTTATAGCCAAAACAAGCTACTCAGTAACAACTGAGAAAAGCACCCAATCATATAACAAGCTCCTCTAAATTGCAAGGCCTAATTTATTGACAATTAACTTGAATACCTAATTCAATCTATCTAAGAGATCAACCTAACTGATTTCATCAGTGAGAAACTTGATATAATATAAATGTTATATATAACATGATATGGTTAAAAGACAGCATAGTCCGGCATGTCGAACCTTCAGAATAATTAACCGTGAAACTTGAATTTGGCACTCAGTTTATCACAGAGGAGTCTCTACATTACACAGGTTAGTGTGAATTAATTAGGTTTTTTTCACCCAGACCTTGTTTTCTTTTTTTTTTTTTAATTTTTTTTTTTTCAACGTTTATTTATTTTTGGGACAGAGAGAGACAGAGCGTGAACGGGGGAGGGGCAGAGAGAGAGGGAGACACAGAATCGGAAACAGGCTCCAGGCTCTGAGCCATCAGCCCAGAGCCCGACGCGGGGCTCGAACTCACGGACCGCGAGATCGTGACCTGGCTGAAGTCGGACGCTTAACCGACTGCGCCACCCAGGCGCCCCCCAGACCTTGTTTTCTAAAACAAAGTCCTCACCATATTTAACAGCTACAAATAAACAAACTGCCCATCTAGGCTCTCAATGACAACTGATCGGTTGAGCTCTGCCACTAGATAAAGGATTAATCTTGTAAACCGGGACAGTTAAGACAAACAAATTCAAGAAAAAGTTGCTTGGCCATAGTAAGAAGTTACGCCTCATATAGGCCATCTGAAGCTCACCAGATAGGACTCAGTCCGGTGGGGAAAAGTTTTAAATTAATATTATAAATGCCATATGCCTTAATTCCGATTTCAGCTCAGCCTTGTGATTAAATCTGCACCTTGCGCCCATTACATGTTTCAGCAAACTAAAACTCATTAAACTAAAATCTACAAAAAGAACAAGGTCCCAGCGCACTGAATTAAGACTTCTAGACTCCAGGATATAAAAGTCACGCCTCTTTAAGTAATTAAGTTTAGTTGTCCCCCACATTAAAATAAAAATCTTTCTTACTCCTTACCTACGACGGAACTTTAAATTTTCCATTACGCAGCATATGATATCTGCCTTATTACCTGGATATTGGTTTAGCATCCACAGCATATATTTATCTCCGTAAGTCCTGAATCCACTGGCGTAGTGCTTGCCCAAAGAACAAAATATTTGGTTACTTCAACTTAGTTTTAAAAACCCAGGAAATTATGTTACCAAATACAGTAGTTTGAGTTTTAAAGCCATTCCTTTTTTTTTTTTAAGTTTATTTATAAGTAATCGCTACACCCAAAGTGGGGCTCGAACTCACGACCCTGAGATCAAGGGTCATATGCTTTTCTGGCTAAGCCAGCCAGCCAGCCAGATTATTTTCTAAGGGAAATAATCTGTGTTGACTCCAAAAACAACCCTTCTTGAGGGCCTCTATTAAAATCTAAGTGCAAAGATGCCAAAAGTAAAAATGCATTAAGAACTGGCCTTATTTGGGGGCACCTGGGTGGCTCCGTCGGTTAAGCATCTGACTTCGGCTCAGGTCATGATCTCACAGTTCCTGGGTTCAAGCCCCACATCGGGCTCTGTGCTGACAGCTCAGAGCCTGGAGTCTGCTTCACATTCTGTGTCTCCCTCGCTCTTTGCCCCTCAAAAATAAATAAACACTAAAAAAAAAAAAAAAAAAACAACCTGGCTTTATTTGATACAAGAAAGTAAAGGAATGTGTGATTTCTGATTCATGTATTCTACACTAGCAGTTTATTACAAATATTTCATTGCTGAAGCTCAATGTCAAAAAGATTAAAAAAAAATCTGATAGCTCCTGAGTAATCAGAAGGAAACTATTAATACTGCATATGCAATTTTTATTAACACACTTGCCACAACATTTTGACTTTAGGACTCACCTAATGTTTGTATGATACTAGATCCAGATTAAGTCTGAATGTCTTAATTACTCATTACAATTACTGAGGAGATGAATCATTAGACCATGGATTAGGTGTACAATCTTGTTCCATATCTTTTTGGCTATTAGTTGATTAACAATTAGAATAAAGGAAAGTGTTCCCTTTTCAATATAAAACCAATCAGAACCAATACAAGAAAAATTTCCTACATCAAAATGGAGATGTTACAGCTGTCTAGATATAAATCTCTCTGCCTGGCTCTAACCTAGAACTTAAATTGGTTAATGACCTTGCGCTCAGACAACTATAAAATGACATTCAACCTTTTATACTGACTTACTCCTTTCCAGGAATTCCCAAGGTGTTAAAATATACCATTTAAAGGAAAAGCAATGCTTGCTGGTCTATGATTATCTACATACTTGTTTCCATTCCCAGCCCATATTTTGCATATCTAAGAAGCAATACCCTAAAATATACTCTTTTCAAAAGTACCGACAGAGGTGCCTGGGTGGCTCAGTCAGTTGACTTGATTTCGGCCTGAGTCAAGATCCCGGGGTCATGGGATGGAGTGCTGGGTGTGGAGCCTGCTTGAGATTCTCAATCTCTCTCTCCCTCTGCCCTTCTCCCACTCGTGCACTCTCTCTCTCTCTCTCTCTCAAATGATAATAATAATAGTAATAATAATAATAAAAGTACCAACAATAATAAATATGAAATCATTAGTATTATTAATAGTGCAAATAAGACAACCTCGGCTACAAATCAATTAAAAGTCAGCTTAACAGAGCGGAGAATTAACTCCAAAAGGTAATCAATGGAGAACAAAATCAAGGCCATTTTGTGAAGCAGAATTTAAAAAAAATATATATCCACTCTTGAAATCCTTCCAATAGGAATATTCACCCTTTGTTAGTTAACACAAAGTGTGAATGTTTTTCTTTTAAAACAATTTGCTTCTCACAGCACAGCAATTTTCTAAGTGTGATTCTAGGAGAAAATGCAGAACCCCCCATTTGTTCTCTTCAGTTCCCACCCCTCTGCCCCAGAACAGTGATAATAATAATCTTCCATAATTACTTTGTAAAATCTATTGTGAGTATGTCAAAATTCAGAATGAGACTGTATGTTTTTAATACATGATTTAGAATGATTTCCCAAAAGACCACAACTGAACATTTTCTTGAAGTGAAGATACTTGGTAATTCTTTTTTTTTTAATTTATTTTTTAATGTTTGTTTATTTTTGAAAGAGAGAGAGAGAGAGAGAGAGAGAGAGAGAGAGAGACCGAGTGTGAGTGGGGGAGGGGCAGAGAGAGAGGGAGACATAGAATCTGAAGCAGGCTCCAGGCTCTGAGCTGTGAGCACAGAGCCTGACGGGGAGCTCGAACTCATGAGCTGTGAGACCATGACCTGAGCTGGAGTTGGATGCCCAACCGACTGAACCACCCAGGCACCCCTACTTGGTAATTCTTATAACCCAAATATTTCCAAGTATCTAAAAATAAAATTTTTCATCATTCCACTTGCAACAAGATTCTCAGTCAAAATCATTCAGCATTGTTAACATTTCATCACATCCCTCTGCATATACAACAGTGCCCATCCTCTAGTATTTTTTTAAGTTTATTTATTCTGAGATAGAGAGCACGTGCACACACACACACGTGAGTGGAGGAGCGGGGGAGAGAGAGAAAGAGAGAGAGAGAGGAAGACAGAGAATCCCAAGCAGGCTCCACTCAGTTCGGAGCCCAGCTCAGGGCTCGATCTACTAACCAGGAGATCATAACCTGAGCCAATATCAAGAGTCAGACGCTTAACCGACTGAGCCACCCAGAAGCCCTCCCTAGTATTTGAAGACAGCCATGCACTTACTCTGTTTCTAGCGAATAGGAAGCAAGAGACACTATCCCTTATAATTATGCTCTGAGCATAATCAGACAGCAAGCCAAAGATAAAGCCAGGATTAGAATTACCTTCTTAAATTCTTAGCTTATCAAGAAGATAAAGCAGGTGCATATTACTACCTCTATAGCAGCAGCACCAGACTTTCTCACCCCGGATTCAAGACCTCTCCAATCTGTCAGAAAGCTTATAGGGACTGAAAGCAGCCCCCTGAGATGCAAAGACTTCCATAACTGAAGGACATTCAAGTACATATCAATGGAAATTATTTAATTTTCTACCACTTGCTAACTTGTAACCACAGAACCACAAAAAACACATTCCAAATCCAGAAGTTTTCTTCTTAATTCAATGTAAATTCAATCCAATCACTTCATACAGACCTTTGTTCATGTTTACCACCCCAAATTTTCATTTTCGATTTCCACTGTCCTATCTCAGGAAAAATGCAAGCTACTTAGGGAAGTCGACATACTTACTATTTTCTCAAACTCATTCCGAAATATCTGCCTTTGCCAAATGTTAAATGCAAGCATTTCCTGAAGATTCTGGAAGTCTAAGAGCCCTACCTGACTTTCCCTCTTTCTTGTCCTAGACTTCCATCTTCTCAAGTTCACTAAACCAGGAGTGTTTTGTATACACTGAGGAAGCAACAGAGAAAACAAGAGGCAGGAGTATTCGGAATTGTCTTTCAGAAGTAGTTCTGTCACGTGCACATATGTGCTCCTCTCATCCTGTACCCCACTGCCTCTCTGAGTGAGAATAGACTCATGCGCACACACACACACACACACACACACACACACACACACTGACTTACCCAACCAACACACTCGTATGCACCAAACTTACCACTTCCACACCCCACACAAACCCCCCCACTCCCACCATTCACACCCACCACCCCACACACAACACACACATGTGAAATGCAATCACCCATCACAATAAAGCTTTAAAAAAATAGATAATCTGATGATTCTACTCCATCTCGGTGCCATCAGGCTGTAAGGAATGTTATTTTTTAACGTGCACAAAATCGTTCGGGCTCTCAGTAAGGTTTCTACAATGTTTGCCCCCCCTAAGAAACACTGACATTTGAATTTTATAAGACAGAAGTCTGAACTCTAGAATTCGTCTTTGGCTTCTATAGCAATTTGAGTCATAAATAATTTCAAAATGTGGATATTTTTAAATGTTTCTTTTTGAGAAAAAGAGAGCGCAAGCAGAGGAGGGGCAGAGAGGGGGGAGACAGAGGATCCAAAGAGGGCTCTGTGCTGACATCAGTGAGCCTGATGCGGGGCTCAGACTCAAAAACCAAGGGATCATGGGGGCGCCTGGGTGGTGCAGTCGGTTGAGCGTCCGACTTCAGCCAGGTCACGATCTCGCGGTCCGTGAGTTCGAGCCCCGCGTCGGGCTCTGGGCTGATGGCTCGGAGCCTGGAGCCTGTTTCCGATTCTGTGTCTCCCTCTCTCTCTGCCCCTCCCCCGTTCATGCTCTGTCTCTCTCTGTCCCAAAAATAAATAAAAACGTTGAAAAAAAAAATTAAAAAAAAAAAAAAAAAAAAAAAACCAAGGGATCATGACCTGAGCCACCCAGGCACCCGTCAGAATATGGATTTTTAATGAGCAGGTAATTTACCTCAGTGTACCTATTCCATTTTCAGAAATGCTATTGTAAAAATTTGTGATTACTTCCTTGTATCTAAGCTATGAGTAACCTAGAAGGTGGACGCTAAACCCAGAACACAGGTTGATTATTTTCTGAAAAACTAAAGCTTGTTTCTAACGCAGAATGAAGTCTTGGCCTTGACTGCAAGGCACATCTGTCTCCTGCTGCTAGATCTGTGAAGAGGCTACAATGACCTTCCCCCTGATAAACCAGAAACCAACCCTCTTAGGTCACTGGTTTTCAAACTGTACTCTCTGGAACCCTGGGGTTCCTTAGAGGTGCTTCGGTAGTTGAGAGGACGCTAAGTAAGGGTACGGGTTGTTAAGGCTTCAATGAAAGCAAACGGGTTTCCACAACCAATTTTATAGACTGAGGTCCTACCTAATCAAACAAAATGTTTGAAAAGGAAAATTGGTTATGCTGCCTTACTCTTTAACCCCAGTGAAAACCCATGCCCTACACACTCTAGAACATTATAATTAGAAGCAGAATTTTGAAACTGTGTAGGATGATGGATGTTAACTAGACTTACTCTGGGGATCATTTTGCAATACATACAAATATTGCATCATGTTGTACACCTGAGACTAATGTTATATGCCAATTACAGTATCTCAAATTTGTAATAGTGATCACACTCCAAAAGGTTTCAAGTTGCTATAATTTTCACCTGTCACAAAACAAGTAGGTGGGAGGTGGGCTGGGGGGAGGAGGCTTTGTCATCCTAACAAGGAAACACTCCCAACAAGACCCCTTCCCTGTAGAGCGTGAGAGAAGAAAACAAGACACCAAAACCAGACAAATTTTAGGAGCTATAATCTCTCATTTGGAAACACTAGACAAAAATGTATATGTAGAATTCAGTTAAATATGTGTGTGTATATATATATAACCCTAAAATTTAAATAATATGTCAGAGTTCTTCAAAAGTCACTTAGCAATAATATAAAAATATTCTGGTCTTCCATCCCAGGGATAAATAAAAAGACAGGAGAGATCTCATTTCTGTTCCTTCATTTAGTGGATATGAGTCATGGCCGTCCCTAGGATTTTACTGATGAAACAAAAATACGTATTTGTTCTGTAAACAAAGAGCTTCCTAGGGAACTCATTTGCCTCTTAAACGGGAATTGTTGGTATTTTTTGTGGCTCTAATGAATATTTAGAAAATTTATAAGCACTTTAATATATTTTATAAAGATTCTCCAAATTTTTTTTAATGTTTATTTTTGAGAGAGAGAGAGAGAGACACAGAGCATGAGTGGGGGAGGGGCAGAGGACTGAGCCGCCCAGATGCACCAAGATTCTCTAAGTTAATAACAAAACATGTACTAATATCTGGTGGCTTTTTTTTCTAGTCGGTACCACTCTAAATGTAAAATCTTGCATCAGATCCGTTTAGAAACCTACGACCAAAAGTATTTACAGGTAAAATGATATGATGCCTAGAGCTTACTTTAAAATACTACAAACAACTAACAAAAATATATGTGTGTGTGTGCACTTAAACAAGAACAGCAAAAGGTAGTCCATTGTTGAAGGTGAATGAGACGTATGCTTGAAATTTTTCATAATAAAAATGTTTTGGGGTGCTTGGGTAGCTCAGTCGGTTAAACTCCGGTCCTGATCTCATAGCTTGTGAGTTCGAGCCCCCGCGAGGGGCTCTGTGCTGACAGCTTGAAGCCTGAAGCCTGCTTTGGACTCTGTCTCCCTCTCTCTCTGCCCTTCCCCTACTTGTGCTCTGACACACTCTCTCTCTCTCTCTCTCTCTCTCTCTCTCTCTCTCTCTGTCAAAAATAAACGTTACAAAAATGTTTTGAATCCCTTTGGAAATTTGTCAGATTATGTAAACTACACACAAATGGTATGCATGTTATAAGATTAAAATGCAGAATTAAACCAAAGGATTAAAAGAATTTATAAAACATCATTCTCCCAATTTCATAAATAATTTGTCAGTAGATAGTTTCCAATGGATATAACATCATGGTAACTCTTACTCAATATTTATCAACTGCAAACACAAAATGGAAATCTAACTGACTCAAAAAGCAAACTGTGGTTTGGTTACTTACTATTTGATCTAAGGAAAGGTAAAGGAAGACTTCCTTCAACACTATTGCTTACCTTCTTGGCAAGCAATGAGGTGTTTGCAAACGTATGCAGACTGTGGGGAAACATCATGACACTCTCATACAGGTGACCAGTGAACAACACAGGTCTGAACTGCGTGGGTCCATTTATACAAAATTTTTTTGATCAATACGTTACAAAACTGTAAATGTATTTTCTCTTCTTTATGATTTTCTTAGTAATAGTTTCTCTAGCTTACCTTATAATACAGTATATATTATGATATTTAAAATATGTGTTAATTGGTTTATGTTATTGATAAGACTTCCAGTCAACAGTAGACTATTGGTAGTTGAGTTTTGGGGGAGTCAAAAATCATATGTGGATTTTCAAAGACCAAGCGGGGGGCTGGATGGTCAGTGACCCTACCCCTGCTTTGTTCAAAAGTCAACGGTAGGGGGGCACTTGTTGGAATGAGCACTGGGTGTTATATGTAAGTGATGAATCACAGAATTCTACTCCTGAAACCATTATTATACTATGTTCACTAACATGGGATTTAAATTAAAAAAAAAATTTTAAGTCAACTGTACTTTTGTAAGATGTCATATTACTCTGAACCATGATTTCAGATCGAGTCTGTACGTTTTAATATGGTAGAAAACGCTGATCAATATCTTGAACTGCAGGGGCTACAAGAAACACCATGAGGCAACATAAGTAAAAGATCTGAAATAAGTAAAGAAAGGGAAGAAGGTATGTTAATACACAGAAGAGTTAACAGTGCATCCCCTTTGCCCCTGAGAAGAATGCATTTTATCATGAGGAAAAACTTTAAAATCAAAGGTAACTCATTATCAAATAATTGTGTATAAAACTATCCTTTTCCCTTGTGAAGGGTCCAAAGGGTTGCTTCTAAAAGCTCATAGTCTTGTCAACGTTTTGTAACTCTACAGGTAAATATACTTTAGTGATGTTAGCTTCCATCAGCATCCACTAGAGTGATCATTAAATCACTGGCCTTGGGGCACTTGGGTGGCTCAGTCGGTTGAGCCTCCGACTTTCGCTCAGGTCATGATCTCACACTCTGTGAGTTCAAGCCCTGCGTTGGGCTCTGTGCTGACAGCTCAGAGCCTGGAGCCTGCTTCAGATTCTGTGTCTGCCCCTCCTCTGCTCATGTTCTGTCTCAAAAATAAGTAAAAACATTAAAAAAAAATTTAAATCACTGGCCTTCCCCCAGACCACACTAGGGGTTATTCCATGATCCATTCCTGCAAATTACCAGATTTTTTTTTTAAAAGGAGCTATAATTTTTAAAAGCCCAATACACCCTTTATGAGAAGCATCTCACTAAACAGAATTTTCAGGCAGAGCAAGAGTGTTTTACAAAGAGTTATCACCCTGGTTAGAGAATTGCATTTCAGGGACTCACAAATTACAAAAGTACTGAATAATTTGTAAACGTCATCCCTACTGATAGTTCTAAATTTTTATAATGTTGCAACTTACAGAAAGATACTAATGTCTGAGAACAGTTTCACCTTACCCAAACACAGACTTAAAACAAAAAATGCATCCTTCACAGAACTCGCTTAAACAGTTAATAAATAAGCTGGGTGCCAGGCCCTCTCATAGGTCCATTTGAATCTGGGGGGGGGGGGGGGTCCTTGCTCCAATCATTTCCAATTACATCAGCAGCTGTGGAATGCTCCCGAAGATCAACAAACTGTTGCTACAGTGACCACAACTGACCCGCACTCGTCAGACCTTTCTGTCCCAGGCAGGGTGAATCACCAGGGCATCAGAACTAACCCAATTCCCACTGAGCACAGCAAGGCCATGCGATTTAGGCGTGGATCACAGGCACTGGGGCCAAGTTAAGAGGTGATGTAGAGCCAACAATGGACAACCACAGCCCGGATACAGTAAAACAATTTCCTTTTGTAAATTTCTCAACACAAAGCATAGTGGCAGCACAGGGCAGGAGGAGCAGAATGCTAAACAAGGATGGCCTGAAATTCTGTCAGAGGTTTACCAGTGAGTTCATTCTCACTAACTGCTTCGTCCAAATCAGACCTCTAAAAACACAGCTGGAATCAAGAGGACAGTTTGGATTTCAGCAAATTCAAAGTCTACTGCATCTCAACCAGAAGGAGAGTAACTTAAGTTTAACCAATATAGGCAACTTATTAGAAAATGGCTGAATTAACACCTTTAAAAATCTGGTGATAAAGAAACACTAGTAGCTAAGGCAGCAGGGGTGGGAGTGGTGCTGGGGTCAATAGATACTTTCAACTGCCAAATTAAAGCAATTAACTATTGAAAGAATGGCAACACGGATTACAACCATCATGGTGAGTGCCTGGGTTAAGGTTCTCAAGTTCCTTTCTAGCTTTGACACTAGGAGTCTAGGAAAACAATTCATTTATGTAGACTTTGTAGAGTAGAAAAGAGAAGAAATTTGGAATCAGACAGCATACAGGCTTAAATTCGACCCCCTTGACTGTGACCATGGACAAAAGGCCGTGATTTGGGCTCCTCATCTGTAAATTAGGGCATAAAATTGTACCTACTCAGAGAACACTGTAAGAATGAGATGAAAATTGCTTAAGAAGCAACAACAGGAATGCCAACAAGGACATGTAAATCTGAAGTTGCAAATACCAACACAAAGAGTCTCATTAAAACTCTCGGAAAACTACATGCCATTTGTCCCCTATAAGCCTCAGAAGTTTGCTAAAACCACAAATCAACCTGAATGTTACTTAACGTTTCATGAATAGCCTGACAGTATGTATTTTACAATTTCCTAATTTTGCCTACATTTTGGGCACAGCCACATTACAAGAGGAAAGCAAGCAACAAAACCAAAGGGAAGACGACAGACTGCTTGTAATTTTCCACTGACAATATGTATAGGCAGGACTGTGGATGACTGAGTTCTTTCACTTTGGGGACAAGGCAGAGGGCTAAGGTTACATGCTGTCACTCATCAACATGGGTGTGTACAGGGACAGAGCCACTAAAACCGTCTGGCGAATGTTCTGAGCCAATCACCAACGCTGGCTGACGGCAGTAGTAATAATAAATATTTATTGTGCTGACACCATTGTCCTCCCGGCTGTATTATCTCTTCTAATCTTCGTAAGAGTAAGATGAGCTTTCAAAAAGAAACTATAATATAAACAGTTATTACGTAAAGAGTTTCACAAATAAAGCGTTCCAGAATTCAGAAAGATAATGAGCTGTTTTTGCTGGACCTGAAGAAGGCCTCTGACTTGCACAGAAGGCGAACAGCTCGTAGATAAATAACCAACTGTGAAGGAGAGCCGTACACAGATGTCAGGTCTAGATAACAGGGTACCCGGGGCGCCTGGGTGACTCAGTCGGTTAAGCGTCCGACTTCGGCTCAGGTCACGATCTCACGGTCGGTGAGTTCGATCCCCGCGTCAGGCTCTGTGCTGACCGCTCAGAGCCTGGAGCCCGTTTCGGATTCTGTGTCTCCCTCTCTCTCTGACCCTCCCCCGTTCACGCTCTGTCTCTCTCTGTCTCAAAAATAAATAAACGTTAAAAAAAAAAAAAAAAAAAAAAAAAACCAGGGTACCCAAAAGGGATGTTTGCAACCATTAAGGCGACTATGCTGGCATTTTAATGTAACATGTTTGGGGGTGTAAGTGGCTTGATCAATACCAACGGGGGCTCCTTCAAAGCTGGCAGGATGCACTGTAGAACAGGTGACCTATCTTGGCCACCAAGGCGGGCGTGTTAAGGACCGAGGGAAATTGAAGACGTTTCGCTACCAGAATTCTCTAGCCTGAACGCTCCCTGTGGGGTTTGCTAAGAAACTTGTGGCTGGTTTGCTGCAGTAAACACTTCTCCAAGCGGACGTATCATGTGCTCATTTTCACCAAGCTTCACGCTCACTTTTCTGCAGACCCATTTCAATCCTGTTAGAGGTTCCCGGACTCAAAATTAAGACACTGTCACTCAGTGTCACTTAAGAAAAGGAGTAAAAATACACCCTACCTGTATTTCAGTTATCAGCAAAACTTATGGTGGAAGCGTCAATACTGTATTTATACAAAAAGAGGTCGATATAAAAAAAAAAATCACTGAAGTTGATCAGAAATTTAATTTATTCAAGGTCAAAGACAGCTTTAGAAAAATCCAATATTACTTCACTTGCCATAACCTCCAACTTTTATAGCCAATGTGGAAAGGGAACAGATTCTGATATAGTTTTGATCCATCGAGTGAACACGGAAAATGAATTTTAAGACAGAAAAAAAAAAAAGCTTAAATGTTAAGTATTTCACATTTAAGCCAAAAAAAAAAAAAAAAACCATGTTAAAAGGTAAGTAACAAAGATGCCTTCAAAAATAATGAAGTTTCGAAAATCAAGCCTTTTGGGGTTACTGTCCTTTTTTACTTTATACTGCAGAGAGGGGCTGTGGTCAAGTCACTTTGACATGAAGTATCAGGAGCCCGAGTTCCAACCTCAGCCCTGTTGTTGTTCCTGTGATTTGGGGGCAAATTATGCAGACTCACTAAACCTAATTTTGTTCATCTTTCATTTTGAGATAGTCTTTGCCCTGCCTTTGTTATGAAGGAAAGAATGTTCTTCATATATCGTATTTAGTTTACATTATTGCCTGATACACTCTCAATTTACTGTTTTAATTAGGCATGATATTGCACAGATTATTTTCATCTTAAGCGATGTATGTTTTATTAGAATCTCCCATACCCAAAGAGTCATTAAAACATTTCTTAACTTACGAGGGTCTACATTCAACCTTTAATTAAAAAGGCAGTTATAATTTCCATCTATTAGGAAACTATCAGTAAGATTAAAAACAAATATTTTCTCATGGTCCATTCTTTTCAGTAACTTTCTGGATTAAAATTCAGGAAATATAACAAATTCCAGTATGGCATTCAGTGGGAGAGAGAACATTTCCATTCAACTGATAAGAAATCTAGGGGTGCCTGGATGGCTCAGTCGGTTAAGCATCCGACTTCAGCTCAGGTCGTGATCTCACGGTCCGTGAGTTCGAGCCCCGCGTCGGGCTCTGTGCTGCCAGCTCAGAGCCTGGAGCCTGTTTCCGATTCTGTGTCTCCCTCTCTCTCTGCCCCTCCCCTGTTCATGCTCTGTCTCTCTCTGTCTCAAAAATAAATAAACGTTAAAAAAAAAAGAAAAAAAAAAAGAAATCTATAGCTAGTGATATATAGGAAAGATTCTACGTATCACATCAAAATACAGGTCTTCTTGCATCAGGCTCTCTGCTGTCAGGACACAGCCTGCTTCAGATCCTGTCCCCTCTTTCTCTCTGCCGCTCCCCTGCTCATGCTCTCTCTTGCTCTCTCTCTCTCAAAATAAACATTAAAAAAATAAAGTGTCTGCTTACAGTGACAAAGACTAAAACATATAGAAGGTGACAGCATAAAAAGTAATATGCCCTACCCTCTCCTCCATTCCAATGTCTCATTATCCAGAGGCAAATTTTCTTAGATTTACTTGACTCTTTCAGAGACATTCTATGCAGCCACTGTCCTCATTAGTATAGAGGTGAATATTCCCACTTGTCCAGCTACGTCCAATGCACATAAATTTTGTTTTATATATATATATATATATATATATATATATATATATATATGTGTGTGTGTGTGTATGCATATTATATATTATTATATCTATTTATTACATATATGATATAGACATATTGTGTGTGTGTGTATATATATATATATATATATATATATATATAATTTTCCTCAGTATTCATTATGCTTGCTTTCTGCAAATTCCTTTTTTCACTCAACACTATTTTAGAGCTATGATGGAATTCTATTCCAAGTTTGGTGCAGTAGAAAAGATACATTTGTTCAACTGATACAATCAATGCTCCAATAATGTCCTCTTCTGTGGGCACTCATACAATATACATTGCTCCTAATTCCTAGAATTGCTAAATCGAGGGGTATGCACGTAAAGTTTTGAATAACTGCTCTTAAAGACTTCTGTACCATTGACAGTAGAAGAAAATGTGTTTCTTCACATTCTTGCCAACTCTGACAAGACTTTTCAGTCTCTGCCAATCAGATGGCTAAATACTGTTAGCCCACTTTTAATTTGCATTTCCCAAATTACTAATGAGATTGAGCATAACTTCATAGGTTTATTGGCTGTGTATATTTTTCCTGACTATGCTCTATTAAATATTTTTCCCTTGGGTATTTCCTTTTAATTCTTTCGGAATTGATTATGATAGGATATCACAATGAAATATGATGGGTAAAATGACATGAATGAATTTATTTCAAAAGAACCCAGTGAGGAAAAGTGAGGGAGGCATTTAGCTAAAGATAATAAGAGATAATAAGGTTGGTGAGAAGTTTATAATTTCGGAGGCTGGGTGACAGGTATTGGGGGATTCATCATACTACTCTCTTTTATAAATGTTTTCATCTTTTTCATAAAAGTTTTTAAAACGTCTCACTCATTTTCCCTCAGGATGTTCATATTTAGTATTTCTAATTGATTTGTAAGAGCACTTTGTGGAATAAAGAAATGTGCCCTTTGTTACAGACTGTAAATATTATAATCACCTAGCTTCTCTCTGTGGGCAGATATCCCAATACCACTTACTGAATAATCTATCCTTTACCCTTCTGATGTGGGACGGCACCCTTCTCCGGCGCTAATTTCATATCCTGTACTAGTTACGTATGAATGTAATATTCACACAAGCTTAATTCTACGCTTCCATTTTGTCCCACTGATTTGTCTTTGCACTCGCTATGCAGTTGTGATTTCTACAGTTTTACGGTTTTCTTTAGACTTTTCTGGCTATTCTCACCCTAATGGTTTTCCGAGATGACTTAATTGTGTCAATTTTCCTGAGTGTCTATTACAAACATCCCTCCCTATACAGCTACCTCCCTAACACAGTATAGACTGGTCTTCTCTCTTCCATCAGTGTATTTTCCACCTAGAGTCTCATCTGTTGCGTTCAGGCTCTGAATTCACTTGGCATACTGCTGTAGCACAAATGTTAAATAATTCTCTTCTCAGTGTAAAAAATATTTATTTGGCTACTGTGAAAGGTCAAACTGCCAAAACAGAATAGTGTAACCTTTGAGGACTACCATTTATATAAGCTTTATTTTTATGAAGAAGCACCTGACTAGGAATTTAATAAAGGAGCATGTCATAACCAGTCTCAGGCTAAAGGTTTTAAATATAATACACTAATTTTAGAGGGAAGCATTTTAGTTTCACTTTATCGGTCTATAGATTTGTAGGAAGATGTGACTTCTTAAAGGGGAAAAACACCTTTTATGTGGCTTGATTAATTCATTAGAGATCAGAAGCCGAGAGCAACTGCTTTCACAGAGCAACTGTTAAATTAATCCATATTAAGTCGGCCTCAAAGCACTTGGATGCAGCTACAGGATGTGGGTGTAATAGGATCACACAGACTAACACCTGATAGGGCCTTACACATGCCAGGACAGAAGGAAGAAGTGGGGGGAGGGGTGGAGTATATCCTTCTAGAATCAGAACATCAAAACCCCACTAGTACCCTGGGTTTGTCTTGAAAACTCCAGTCCCTCCCCCACTCCAGAATAAGACCCCACCCTAAAATTAAACCTACACAAACCAAAACACAGACTGCTACATTGAAATCACCTTTTGTGAATTCACAAAATTTAAAAGTCGCCTGAAACCACCAAAGGTACATGGCGATTTTCTCCTGAATCTAATGTCCTCATGACCTGAGTCCAGAAATACAGGGATTAAATGTGATGGGAAATGCACATTTCTAGGGGCACCTGGGTGGCTCAATAGGTTAAGTGTCCTACTCTTTTTTTCTTTTTTTTAACGTTTATTTATTATCAAGAAACAGAGAGGGACAGAGCACGAGCATGGGAGGGGCACAGAGAAGGGGAGACACAGAATCCGAAGCAGGCTCCAGGCTCTGAGCTGTCCGCACAGAGCCCGACACGGGGCCTGAACTCACAAACGGTGAGATCATGACCTGAGCTGAGGTCGGATGCTTGGACTGAGCCACGAGGCGCCCCAGGCGTCCTACTCTTGATCTCAGCTGAGGTCACAGTCTCACGGTTCGGGCTCTGCACTGATGATACAAAATCTACTTGGGATTCTCTCTCTCTCTCTCTCTCTCTCTCTCTCTCTCTCTCTTTCTCTGCCCCTCCCCCACTCATGCTCACTCTCTCAAAATAAATAAACTTAAAAAAATAAACACAAGTTCCCTGCCGTTAAAAAAAAAAAAAAAAAAAGAAATGCAAATTTCTAATACACAGTCAATGCTACACGTGAACAGATCCATAAGTCCTGCCTACTACCATTTCAGGAATCTTCTGCCGGGGCTCAGAAGCCACAGGTCCCTCCAGAAAGATCTCTCAATTACCTCCTTTCCAGTCCCCTGTGACGTGTGGTAAACAATTTCTTTGTTTTCAAAGGGGTTAGCAGAGATCGTTGAGAGATAGCAGTGAGGAATTTGGTGGCTGTCTCCAGCTGGTCTTAA
The DNA here is from genome assembly GCF_007474595.2 of Lynx canadensis. Lineage (NCBI taxonomy): Eukaryota > Metazoa > Chordata > Mammalia > Carnivora > Felidae > Lynx > Lynx canadensis. The sequence continues at coordinate 140,660,440 of NC_044311.2, forward strand.
GTAGCCAAAGCTGTCACTTGTGCAGGGTCACTGCTGAAAATGCCAAGGAGGGGCAGAAGGAGGAGGGGCAGGAAAGGGGACAGGCAACAGAGCTGCATCCTGGACAAGCATTCTTTAGATTCCTTCCCAAGTGGTTTTTTTCTACTGGGTTCACAGACGTTTCAAACTCTAGTAACTCAAAGTTTACGTAGCATTTTATGTATTTATTTTAAATGCTTATTTTTTTTGAAGGGGGGGAGGGAGAGAACAAGAGGGAGAGGGGCAGAGAGAGAGGGAGATAGAGAATCTCAAGCAGGTTCTGTGCTACCAGCATGGAGCCCGATGTGGGGCTCGAACCCATGAACGGTGAGATCATGACCTGAGCCGAAATCAAGAGCCGGACGCCCAAGTGACTGAGCCACCAGGCGTCCCTAGGCATAATTTTAAATGTCATTCCTATTTTCAGATGTCAAAAATGTTACCAACGAAATGTGGAGATGCTACCTCCTTGCAGCTGTTTGATAGAGCTGAAAAGGGGGTGCAGTGCCATAGGCAACGGGACCTCTCCCCCAGCCGTGGCATCTTCACGGGGTAAAGTGTAGCTGACTTGAACACCAAGGACAGTTCTGAAGGGTCCAAGAGGAGATGTTACAAAGAGGCTTGAAGTGGAAAATCAGAGCCATTGTTCTTTCAGAGCCCACTATGGGCCAGGCTCTGGACTTTCTACCTTATTCTTAGTTCAAATTTCTCTGCTGATCAGCCTATTTACAGATATTTCACAGACACGGACATTTAGGTTAAGGGAAGTGAAGCCATTTTCCTGCGGTCATAGCTCTAGTTAGTAACTAAAGAAGCTGTGAACTCAGATGCAAAGTCTAAATGACTCCAACGCCTACGGTCTGGATCATTCTATCTGGAGTGAGAGAAAGGGGAGGAATGGGCGTGGCTGCAGAGGAAGGGAAAGACTTCTTGTGGAGACATGGGTGCTCAGAAGTTCATACAAGTGAGGCCGGAGGGAGGGGAGCAGCAGAACTGAGGGTGGAACTGGTCAGACCTTCTTCTTATCAAACAGTGGCTGTCAAAGCTTGCTTCCTCAAGGAGCTAACTGCCTGGTCCAAGAGGAAAGACTGGCTGAACTCCACCCATCATTCCACTTTGCTGGAGGCAGGGGACGGAAGTGGTTAAGCAGACAGACAGCGAAGGGGCACCTGGGTGACTCAGTCAGTTGAACGTCAGACTCTTGATTTCGGCTCAGGTCATGATCTCACATGAGATCGAGCCCTGTGTCCGACTCTGCACTGATAGTATGGAACCTGCTTGGGATTCTCTCTCTCGGCCCCTCCTCCACCCTCCCCTCCCCCACTCTCTAAATAAATAAACATTAAAAAGAAGACAGCTCTTTAAGCTGTCCCCTGCCCCCCGCCAGCTGACAGTTGATATAAGAAACGGGGATACCAGGAGCACCTGGGTGGCTCAGTCGGTTAAGCATCTGACTCTTGGTTTCAGCTCAGGTCACGATCTCACAGTTTGTGAGTTCGAGCCCTACATCAGGCTCTGTGCTGACAGTGCAGAGCCTGCTTGGGATTCTCTCTCTCCTTCTCTCTCTGCCACCCCCCCTCCACTCTCTCTCTCTGTCTCTCTCTCAAAAACAAATAAACTTAAACAAAAAAGAAATGGAGGTACCAGTAGCTACCTCACAGGATGCTGTTGAGGATTACATGAAAAGCACTTCCCACAGTGCGTGGGTCATAGAAAGAGGTATGTAAGTTTCTTCTTATTCTTATTATTCTAGCAAAAGCCAAGGAAGCATCTATTTTTACATATGCTAAAAATAGAGGTGTTTATCTCAGAACTAATAAATCACAACAGTATGACATGATTAACTGCCAAGTTTCTAACGCCAAGTTCTTTCAGTTGGGACAAAACACACACACACACACACACACACACACACACACACACACACACCAAACTAAAATAACTGTAAGACAGTACTTTTCCCCGTCTTAAAAAAATCATTAAATGCAGAGGCCAAGAGAAATTATTATGTACTGTAAGAGCTATCTTAAGTGTTTAGAATACAGAAGGTCTTCCATAAATTCCTTTGGATTGAAATATACATTCTTCTCCAAGACTGAGTAAATCCAGTATGGAGGACACTTACTGCCGATTTTTACAAACGATTCATCAACGTGAACTGTTATTGATAAATTACGTATACACGATTGGTGGGACATTTGTAATGGCTCACATACCTCCTCAGACAGCATGCCCCAGCATGGTCCCACCTCACAGCCTTTGCATATACTTAAAGGAAAGGGAAAAAGGTTTTCCTCTACCCTCTTGGTTCAGCATACTGAGGCCATGCAACTTAAACTGACAAAAGGCAGATCAACAGGAGAAAAGTCCTATAAATTTTATTGGATATGGGATGGGGGGAAAGAGAGGGTAAAGAAAGTTAAAAAACAAAAAAAGTGGAAGCTCAAAGATACGGTTAGTTGTGAAAGGTTACATTCCATTTCAACAAAGAGCAGTAGATTGTGGAGACATGAGAAGAAAAAGAAAAAGGTTTAGGCTACTGGGGTGGCATTTATTCACTATAAATTTACAGCACTATATTTATTTATAATAAGTAAAGAATAAGTAAACAACATAGTCCCCGCTCCAAAAACCTAGAATGTGAAACAGACTATAAAACTGGTTTACTGGCCATGTAAACAGCAGTTAATAATCACAGATTATATGGGTTTGCCTAAATGAGATCCACAACCTTACAAAAGGTTCTACGGAGGAGGAATCTCATCACACACTGTTAAATTTAAAGACAAATCAAGGGGGCGCCTGGGTGGCTCAGTCGGTTAAGCATCCGACTTCAGCTCAGGTCACAATCTCGCGGTCCGTGAGTTCGAGCCCCGCATCAGGCTCTGGGCTGATGGCTCAGAGCCTGGAGCCTGCTTCCGATTCTGTGTCTCCCTCTCTCTCTGCCCCTCCCCCGTTCAGGCTCTGTCTCTCTCTGTCTCAAAAATAAATAAATGTTAAAAAAAATTAAAAAAAATAAAGACAAATCTAGTTCTTTTTTGTGGCTAAATATTCCTACCTTAGGGAACTTCTGAGACTAAATGTTTCTGACATTTTTTAGCCACATTAAGTCAGGAGAGACTTTGTTGTTTTAAATGTTTGTTTATTTTTTAGAGAGAGAGAAAGGCAGAACAAGCAGGGGAGGGGCAGAGAGAGGGGGAAACAGAGGATCAGAAGCGGGCTCAGCACTGACAGTGGAGAGCCCGATGCGTGCGGGGCTTGAACTCACAAACCTCGAGATCATGACCTGAGAAGTCTGATGCTTAACCGACTGAGCCAACCAGGTGACCTGTCAGGAGAGACTTTTGAAAAGCAGGGAAATGGAAAGGACAGAGCTTTATTTACATCCGTGTAATCATGTAACAAAATTAATGCTTCCACTGGATGGCTGAAATCACAGTTTCACTGATGTCTACATTCGAGCCCTGGCTATGTCTGCCTGTCAAGTTTAACAACTTCTTATGGTCAAACTTCTTCCTACACAAGTGATCATGGAATTATTAAATAAGAGGATTGCGTGACTGAATTGGGACCTCAGGTTTTCCTTCTTTCTTTGTGGTGGTTAATCCCACGGTTTCTGTCCATCTCATTTTCTTTAAGTACTACATTATAGGTGAAGGACTACCATGTTGAACACTACTTGAGGGCAGCAATATAGGTCACTCATTAAACGCTTAAAAAATATTAATAGGTATTTGGTACACAATCCTTTCTGACGTCACTACTTCCAACCTCAGTTTGGGTTGGAAATGCCAAATTAAAAAGCACACACCCATAATTATATAGCTCCTGTTGCCCTAAACAGATTCATATACCCATTCAACATTATATTCACAAAGAGCTTATCACAGCCTAAGATTTAATGTTAAGGAATAAAGTGCAGGATATATGATAGAATTTACAGCATGATCTCAAAAATGCTGTATTTTTTTTAAGTTTATTTATTTTGAGAGAGAGAGAGAGAGAGAGAGAGAGAGCGAGCACAAGCAGGGAAGGGGCAGAGATAGAGAGAGAGAGGCGGGGGGGGAAGAGAGAGAACCCCAAGTAGGCTCCACACAGAGCCTGATGCAGGGCTCAATCCCATGCACCGTGAGATCACGACCTGAGATGAAATAAAGAGTCAACCTACGGAGCCACCCAGGGGGGCATGGGCTAACTGGATAAGGGGCATTAAGGGAGACACTTGTTGGGATGAGCACTGGGTATTACACATAGGGGATGAATCACTGGAATGTACTCCTGAAATCATTATTGCAGTATATGCTAACTAACTTAGAGATGTAAATTATTAAATAAATAAATAAATAAATAAATAAATAAATAAATAAATAAATTGCTTTTTAAAAATGACATTTCAAAAAATGAGCCTGGGTGGCTCAGTCAGTTAAGTGCCTGACTCTTGATTTCAGCTCAGGTCATGATCTCACACTTTGAGTCCCACATCAGGCTCTGTGCTGAAAATGCAGAGCCTGCTTGGGAGTCTCTCTCTCTCCCTCTCTCTTTCTGCCCCTCCCCAACTCATTCATTCATGTGTGTGTGTATTATTTATAAACAAACAAACTTTTTAAAAACATGACATAAAACACATATTTGTGGGCGGTAGGATTATATGTGATTTTATATTTTCTCTAAGTTACCTACAATGTACTTGTAATGCTTTTCCATTTAAAAAATTCTAACTTAAACAGAATCATAATAAAAAAGACTCCCTCAAACATTAAAATCTCTAAACTTCTATTCCTCTTGGTTATATTTACTATGCAAAATATTGGCAAAATTGCTAAAAAGAACGGTGAATTTTTTAAGTTTAAAGATAATTTTTTAATAGACAATTGCTAAAGGAAATACAGATATCTCTGTACTTTTAAGTCATTCCTGGAAGACGTGTATCTTCTCAGTTATTATCCCATACATCAGGATTTGCAGGATACAATTATTTTATTCACAGAATATGAAGAAAATATAATGCATGCTGAAATTAACGATCAGGAGTGCTTTTGTGGGTAAAGGCTAGCCCAGATGAGAAGTCCTAAGGTTCATATAGAAAAATGGTTAAATTTAACATGAAACCTAAAATCACTGAACCTAAGTCACATGAGTAAACTTAAAATTCTTTTCAAAGCACTCTTACACAATCTACAACATCCAGGCTGATGAATATTTTAGAAAAATAACCTCCAACTCTCAAAGTTCACCCAACATGCATTTTCATATTGTAAAACAAATACTTTACAGCAATGATCCCAGGAGCACGGTGATCCCGTCTTTGCCAACCCACCATGCCATGCAGAAAGCTTTCCACATTTGCTTACATTCTGAAAATAACATGCCAGGAGTGCGCTGGGCTTAAGTTGTCAAAAAACATCACACTTTATGTATAATTGGGTAAGAACTATGGGCACACACAGGCGCAGCCTTCCAGAAAAATGAAAGAAGAAAAAGGAAAACTTAACCCCATTGTTTCCAGAAACAGACTGCATATACACAACAAAATGTTTGTAATAGTGCCCTGGAGATCTTTCCTTTCAGTAGGCAGCTGACAATCCAACTAGTGTTGGGTCACACACCCTGGGTCCCAAAGGATCTCCCCATTTCCTACTCCAACAGTGCGCATACCAAAAAAAGGTTCTAGATATACCTGGCAATTTTATTTACTCTGCCCCGAAACAGAGTTTTGTCCAGATTGGACCATATGTTCTTTAGTGGGGAAGATCTTAAGGCTCCTCGCTTAAATAACTGATGGCAACCACCTAACATTTGGGACACACTGAAGTAGTCACAGAATGTGGAACAGGAAAAGGAAGAGTCAGGGTGATGACGAAAGAGACCAGAAGTCAGAGGAAAGGGTCTGGGCTTTGATACTGGGCAATCCAACTTTTCTTGATTCCAGTTTTTTCATCTGTAAAATGAGGAAACTTAGAAAGCACTATGGATACTACCTGCTCCCAAACCTGATTTCTTTCCTGGACACCAGTATGTTGAGTTGGCCTTTCTACAGCTACGCTGTCCAATATGGTAGCCACTAGCCACACGTAGCTATTGAGTACTTCAAATGTGGCTGGTCCATATTAAAATATGCTCTACAGATAAAAGTCTCAAGATATAAAGTAAAAAAAAGAATGTAATAGGTTTTATTGATAGTTTTCATACCGAGTACATGTTGCAATAATAATTTGATTTATTGGGTTCAGTACAACATACTAAAACTAATAATACCTGTTTTGTTTCACTCTTTTATGTGGCTTTTAGAAGAGTCTGAATTGCATCTGTGATCCCATTATACTTTCATTGAAGAGTTTTGCTTTAGAGTTAGCCTTGAGGATTAAGTAAAGGCGAGGGGAATTATGAGATGAAATGACACCAGGAGAGCATCAGAATGGAAGCAGTCATTCCCTGCTTCTTCACCATTAGGACTTGGAGTTTAACTGTTTCCATACAAAATGTATAGACGGCTGTTTTAAAGCCATTTTGCTCACCAACAATGAATCGGTGGCAGATAACAAACAGCAAATAATTGGCCTAAAATTAGTATCAATTCATTGACTCTGAGGCTAAATCTTAATTTTCAACTGCAAGCTTTAAGCATAATCATAAATGCATATGTCTTTCCATAGGCACTTATAGCCTGTTTTTCAGTTCCCTTTGAACTAAATATACAAAATAATCATTTAGTTCATAAACAAGACCACAATCTTTTTTTAAAACTTACACTTGAATTTAACAGGAACAACTAAAATGAACTTGCACAGAGAGACATTTCACTGGTATCTAGCTAATAGATACCACTAATCTTTGTGATCTGTATCAATTTATTTAATGTATTTTTTTATTTTCATTTATTATTTTCGGGGGGGAAGGGGCAGAGGGAGAAGGAGAGAGAGAACATCTTAAGCAGGCTCTACACCCAGTGCAGAGCCCCTGGGGCTGGGCTCATGATCACATGACTGTGAGATCATGCCCTGAGCCGAAATCAAGACTCAGACGCCCAACTGCCCAACAGACTGAGGCACCCAGGCGCCCCTGATGCATTTTAAATGATCAAAGAAGTAGAAATCATTTCTAGAGAGCTTGTTTACTTAGAAATACAATAGATTATGAACAAATCTAATAAAATATTTATACGATTCAGGTAAATTGAGAATGAATACTCAAGTATTCTTCTCAGAACATATTCTTGGACTGCCAACTTTTCCAATGAGGTGATCTTAAACAAAGGCATACATCTAACTGCCCACAAAATAAACTACCAACTGTTTAAAGTCAACAAAGCCAGCAGCAATAGTCCTGAACTCTACCATCCAGAGCCAACTAAAGGCAAACCTATTTCAGACCGGCCTTAAGTCACAACCAGTTATCAGGTCAAGTGTTTTCAAATATATAAAAATAGAACAGAATTCAGCATAAAATACATGTCGTTTGGTGAAATTAGTTTCTCAAATTATACACACACTATATGACCATTATAAAGTTATACTGGAATTAAAGAACACGATTTTCTTATACTTTCAAATTCCATCTACCATAATGTAAAAATTTTTTTCAAACTTATATAATGACCACCTACTCTTTTTTTGGGGCGGGGGGGAGAGAAAAAGTAGAATTTCAAAACATGGCCAGGGTAACGTGAGAGAAATATATATTCAAATACACAATGGCTGTTCTCTCTGATTCTCATTATCAATCAATCAACAACTATTCTAGACACATGCAAATTATCATCTGTTTTTTCTTTTTTTTTTTAATTTTTTTAATGTTTATTTATTTTTGAGAGGCAGAGAGAGACAGAGCATGAGCAGGGGAGGGGCAGAGAGAGGGAGACACAGAATCCGAAGCAGGCTCCAGGCTCCGTACTGTCAGCACAGAGCCTGCCTGACATGGGGCTCGAACTCACAAACTGTGAGATCATGACCTGAGTGGAAGTCGGACACTTAACCAACTAAGTCACACAGGCGCCACATCATCTGTTTTTCTGAACGCAGTCTCTAGAACTGATAAAATACTTCCTTGATAGATACTTCAAAATCAAAACAAAAAGAAAATAAATGCCAGATTTAAGATGATCAGTCTCGAATTACACTTTGATTCCTCTTAAAGAGAATCAAGGGTTCAAAAAGAAGTAACACAAGAAATAAAACCAAGAGGAACCTTGATATTTTAGACATTTCCTTACGATGGAACCATGTACAATATATCAAACTATTAGGACATATGTTAAATACATCTTTAGGTGCTAATAAAATATGTACTATAAAACCTCAAACACTCCCTTATGTTAATAAGTATACCCTGTCTGCTCAGGATTCTAAGTTGTTCCCACATCTTTATATCATCACACACTTCCTGGTAAGTATCTTCATTCGGCCACTTCTAGAATAATTGAAATGAATAAAAAAAAAATAGATAAATAATTAAGATGAATTTAAATGGCGGTCCCATTGTTACTCATGTAAATGTATTAAGGTTTATTTTCCTCTTTTTCATAGAGGAAACTTTTAATGACACAGGTGCACATAAACATATCTCAAAGTCTGTGTAGCTATGAAAAACAAGTTGAGCATGGTAGGCAATTCTAGCTCAAAAGAGGTTCTCAGTATCGTGATACTTTCTAAAAATGTCAAAGCTTGTTTTACCTGCTAGTCCTTGCAAAGCATGAGCACAAGGTTGCTTTAGGGGAGGCTCTAGATCAAATGAAAGCCGGGAGAGGGAGAGTATAGGGAGAGTAAACTGACCTTGCCATTACTTTCCACAGGGCCACTGGAATTATCCCTTTTTCCATCACTCTGATTGGAAGGGGTTCCCAGGAACACAAGTCTAAACCATATTGGGTACAAATGGCCAGAGTGAAGGCTCAGCTCTTGGGTGTTCCTGCCATAAAAACAAAAAAGCATTCCCCACCTCCTCCTCCATTCTTAAAGATGTGCTTCCTATGTGGCTAGCCAAGAGATAAGAAGGGAGCAAATCACAAAAACCTACTCTAACTGCTCACGTAGAATCTTTCCTTTGGTTTGAATCAGAATGTTTCCGAATCTACCCACTCTCCTTTACATCCCTTTGTACCGCATGTCCTGCACATTGCCGAATGCCAGCTCTTTGTCACTCACTATCCTCCCCTCTCCGTATCCCATAAGAATCTAGAATGTATTCCTGGTGGTAATATTCCCAGCTAATACGCTACAGGTACCAGCCTCTCTTGGAATTGCGTGCTAAGGTCTAGCTAATGGGATTAAGCAGACATTGATTGACAAGGACTTCGGCAAAGGCTACTAAATGCAGGTGAACCATAGTTATCAATGGCTACCTCCATTTTAGGAACATCTAAAAATACCCCCACTGCTGAGAAAATGAAGTTCAAACTCCTCAAGGCATCCCCAACTGTTAACCTCCTACCGTCACCACATCATCTCCCCTACCCACATTCCTCTGGCTTCCTCTTTTGAACCTGTCTACACCTTCACTATTCCTTCAGTCTGGAAATCCTTGCCACGCCCCAGAGTTAACCTCCACTCAGACTGGAAACCCAGTTTAAATACTGGCTGCCTTTGCTATCAGGACTCTGTATATTCTTCCACTGTAGCCCGTGGCATACCGGGCCTAATTATTTCTACATCTTTTTTCTTCCCCCATCAGGGTGCAAAATCCTTCAAGACACAATGTGAGTTCTTTGTTTCCTTGCAGCCCCACAAAGATACTAGTGCTCCTATCACCCCTGAAACACAGAAGGCATCCAGTACACGTCCATCAAATGAATGATGTTTTTAAAATTTCAAGAAAAAGGGGAGAAAAATGCAATATGACAATAAATTACTAATAGTAATGACAATAAATTAGTAATAATAAAAAATATGTAACTCCAAATCAGGGTCAATATCACAGAAGTCAATCACAAATGCTCTGAGAAGATTTGGAATAGAGAAAAAGCAGATGAATGCAGAATTCAAATAGCCAATTAAATCTGCTGCATTAAAGCTTCCCCTCATCTGCTAGAAGAATCGATCAATAATAGGCTTGGGTTTGTGTTCGGTGTTCTACTTCTGAGATGAATGAGCAAGCAAGCAATGAGGTTACGTGTCAGAATTTTTAAAAAGCATAAATAATTTAACAATGGCAATAAACCTTTAGAATTCTATTTTAACCAATGTTTTTTTTTCCCCCCGGGGGGGGGGAATTATGCTAAAATTTCTTTCTGATCTCTTTATTGGTTCTTTACAAAATCAATAAATACAACTAAAAACATACACACATTAAGAAATACTCCCAACAAACTGAATACTTCCCATCCGTGCCCTTACAACATGACAAAAACTTCACCATAATAAAATTCACAATGATAAAAAATTTAATCTGAGTCCAGCTCGCAAAAGTGATGTGAAATATTCAAATGGCAAACACAGACAAGGAAAGGAATTGCCTGGAAACAAAGTACTTCCTATCTTGCTCATTGAAGTATGTCCTCCCTGCCACCAAATGTTCATTACCTTTGTCCTGGGTATCTCCAATGGCCATGCTGATAAATTACTCAGTCCCCAGGACTCGCACTGTTTTAAGGACCTCTCAATCCAGCACCTCGCTCCTACTGCTTGGGCCACCCAGTCACATGGCCACCCTGGGAGCAGTCCCTCCTCTCATACTTCACTGAACAAGTATGCAGTAACTTCCAAACTGCAATTTTGTCACAACTGTACTCTTGAAAGTGGGGCCCTTCTCATTCCTCAAACTAACAGCAATATGCAAGCTGCCCTCACATTCAAATATCCTATCAGCCAAGAACGCTGCACACACAAAACAACCGTAGGATTTGAAAATTTAGTTTACTTTTATTGGATTTAAATTTTCTGGATTCAGGGTTGTAAGAGGATTTAACACTTGACATAAAACATTAAAAACAAGCCTGAGAAAACACTAGCAAGATACAAGACTCATCATAATGACCTCAATTAGATTTTCAATGCCTGTCAAGTTAATAGCATATAGTGTCATTGGCTTCAAGCCCTTGAACTTGAACAGCACAATTCTTTTAGAGAATAGAAGTAACAGCCCTCAGTTTTTGCCTTAAAGGCAAACTTTTGATCCTGGCTCACACTAAAGTAAAAAGTAAATATTAGCTGTATAACAGCAAAAAAAAAGCGCAACAAACTGAAAAAAAGACAATGATAATGAAATTTCCATTTCGATTTCATTCCTGTACACAAATTTGACTCAAACAAAATCATTTCTAGGCACCCTCAATTGAAACTGTCCCATTCAATCTGAGGATTCACAAAACATTTCAAGAATGAGACCTTTTTTGCTAGGTCAACTGAATTTCTGAAATAAAGAGTTGCAAATGACTGAACATTAAGTTATTGACAACATTTATGTGAAATCTTTTCACAATAAAATGTTTCAGAAAAGGCTAAAAAATAAATCTTCTTTAAAAGACTTTAATATTCTCCCTACACTTATAGTTAAGGGTCATTCACAATTTTTTAAATGTACGTTAATTCAACTGTCAAGAATCAAACATAATTCTTTACCGTCACAATATAAAATTTCTAGAGCACTCATTAAAAATATTTATCGGGGCGCCTGGGTGGCGCAGTCGGTTAAGCGTCCGACTTCAGCCAGGTCACGATCTCGCGGTCCGTGAGTTCGAGCCCCGCGTCGGGCTCTGTGCTGACTGCTCAGAGCCTGGAGCCTGTTTCCGATTCTGTGTCTCCCTCTCTCTCTGCCCCTCCCCCGTTCATGCTCTGTCTCTCTCTGTCCCAAAAAATAAATAAACGTTGAAAAAAAAAAATTAAAAAAAAAATATTTATCAAATATTTAGTAAATGCTAAATGCAATGGTGGCGGTAAGTGATGAAACAGGTGTGGTAAACTGTGATCCCAATCCATATTAATTTTCTACCCCACCATTGTTGTTTTTAATTATTTAACCACTCCAAAGTAGATCCCTGTCCCCAGTTATTCTCTTACGTTACGGTGAGTATGTAATTCTCTCCTCCAGATAGCTAACTTTACATTTGGATAGTGACAAGATCAGAGACCTTTCCCGATAATACCCCATAAAATATGATTACATCCACAAGAGACTTCCACATAGCATTCCCTTATATCCCTTACCCAACTTAATTTTTCCAAGTCTACTACATCCTGTTTATTTTGTCTGCCCCTCACTATATTGTAAGCTCCCTTGAGGGCAGGGGGACTCAGAAATATTTGTTATATGAAAAAGTGAATTTTCTTTTGCATGGTGTGCCCTTAAAGATCTGTTCCTCTATGTAAAAAAAGCTATTAACTTTCTTATAAAAATTTAATTTTAATTTTGAATTGCTAATAGATTTAATAGGTAAGTGTCTGTGACTATATTACTCTTAGGATGATTAGTTTGCATGTTTGCAAATTTCTATTTATTTATTTATATTTGAGAGAGAGAGAGCGAGCACCCATGCATATGCAGGTGAGTGGGCAAGAGGGGCAGAGAGAGCGAGAGATTCTCAACCAGGTTCTACGATCAGCCGCACGCTGGGCTTGATCCCACGACCCTGGGATCATGACCCGAGCTGAAATCAAGAGTCGGATACTCAACCCACTGGGCCACCCAGGCACCCCATATTTGCGAGTTTCTATGGGAGTTTCTTAAGACTCATCACTTACATTTTCAAACTAATATGCTGCATTGACAAAACTGTTATTTATTTTAAACAAACCATAATAAGCAATTATAAGAGCATCAGTAAGGGAAAGATTTGCTCTCCAATATCAATTTGCATGATAGGTTCTAATTTGAGTGTCTGAAAGTTAAGCTATGATTTCAAAAATCTGCATCAGTTTTAAAGGTTCAACCTTCAAAGTAAATGAGGACACTTTTGGGGCACCTAGGTGGCTCAGCTGGTTGAATGTCCAACTGTTGGTTTCAGCTCAGGTCATGATCTGTTTCACGAGGTCAAGACCCACATCAGGCTCCAAACTGAAATCGCAGAGCTTGCTTGGGATTCTCTCTCCTTCTCTCTGCCCTTCCCCACTCACACTGTCTCTATCTCTCTCAAAATAAAATAAAATAAATAAACTTTTTAAAAAATGAGGATACTTCCAATAAATATGGTTAAGACAGCATTATGTCTATCTTTATCATGTGTGTCTATTAATTCCATTATAAAATAACTGAGTTGGGGCGCCTGGGTGGCGCAGTCGGTTAAGCGTCCGACTTCAGCCAGGTCACGATCTCGAGGTCCGGGAGTTCGAGCCCCGCGTCAGGCTCTGGGCTGATGGCTCAGAGCCTGGAGCCTGCTTCCGATTCTGTGTCTCCCTCTCTCTCTGCCCCTCGCCCGTTCATGCTCTGTCTCTCTCTGTCCCAAAAATAAATAAACGTTGAAAAAAAAATTTTTTTTAAATAACTGAGTAGTGTTATTGATAAAAACAATAATTATGCTTATGAAAATTCCCCCAACAGTAAGGGCAGATATAAAAAGTTCCTTTTCGGGGGCGCCTGGGTGGCTCAGTCAGTTAAGGGTCCGACTTTGGCTCAGGTCATGATTTCATGGTTTGTGAGTTGAAGCCCCATGTTGGGCTCTGTGCTAGAGCCTGGAAACTGCTTCGGATTCTGTGTCTTCCTCTCTGTCTTCTCCTCTCCCGCTCATTCTCTCCCTCTCTCCCCCACCTCAAAATAAATAAACATTAAAAAAAAATTTTTTTTAAGTTCCTTTTTGGACTAATCAAGCCCTGACAGACAATACTATTTTATTTTTGATTAAAACTTAAATTTATGTTGCCTCATTAATTTTATTGTAATTAAGCACATGCAGACATGGAAAACTGAACAAATGAGTTTGTGGTAGCTGGGGGTAAGGGGTCAGGTCTAAGGTACACATGAATACCTCAAGGGTGGGATTAAATCTCCTGTGTTTCTTCCTGCAAAATTTCTCCATATATGGCCAAAATATATTAGTCATTAAAGGTTTGAAGTTTAACCAAGCCACAAGAGTAATCACCCATTTCTTCACTTAATACAACTGACTTTTCTTGATATACCAGATCTCTTATTCTCACGAAGTATCCTTTAAGGCCGAAGAGTAATTTATCAGTCTCTATCATCTAGGAGACTTCCTTACATCCTTCAATGAAGACAGAATGTGGTTTGTGTGGAAGCAAATTGAGAGCATAGGACAAACTGTTAGATTCTCAAAGAAAGAATTAGGCCAAAAACAATTTCACATCAACAAAATAAACCCCTCCTTGGTTACAACATGGACTTTTCTCACTCAATCAAATTTCTCAGCTAAAAATCGTCTGCACTTGGGAAGAAAAAATAGACAAGGACCATCTGGAAATTGAAAGATACAAACACCATTTGGGGTCCATCACCGATAAGACCTTAAGAATTCTAGAATCCATTCATGTACATAATACTCTCATTGTTATTTTCCCTTTTCTGAAACGCTTGTCTTGCGTATTCCTTGTCCCTCCTCACTGACCTTTACATGTGGCTGTGGACCCATCTCATTCGCTACTCACTGGATCTACTCTGAGCAGGTTTATTTCAAACATGGATACATTCTCTTACTTGAACCCACTTTTTTTTTTGATTGAGTAGGACAAGGATAAATACAAAAGTGGTGTTAACAAAAACCCACAGATTCCTTGGGACTTTGCTTATTCATTCTCCAATGTGTTAATCGCTCCTGAACTTCAGTAACACCAGTTCTGTGTACTCTCAAATATCCTTAGCCTAATTTTGAAATTGAGACTGAAACCTCGTATTATATAATAAACAAAATACGCTGATTCTTAAAGAGTCTGCTTTTAATTAAGCAGACCATTATACTCATCATCTGACTGATAACTAATTCGTTATTTTTTTTGTCAATGTTTATTCAATTTTGAGAGACAGAGAGAGACAGATCATGAGCAGAGACGGGGCAGAGAGAAGGAGACACAGAATCCGAAGCAGGCTCCAGGCTCTGAGCCACCAGCACAGAGCCCGATGCAGGGCTCGAACTCACAAACTGCAAGATCATGACCTGAGCCGAAGTCGGCCGCTCAATCGACTGAGCCACCGAGGCGCCCCATAACTAATTCGTTTTATTTTAAAACCTAGTTCTTATAGAAATGCTGCACCCTCAAGCAGTCTGCTTTTCGGTTTCCTTGTACATGCTGGTGAAGCTCGTTTCACACTTTCATTTTAAGACCAAAAATCTTTAGCTGGCATTTGAAACCTTCCATTTTGGCCTTGATTGGCAAAACCTGTTTAGTCATTTTTTTTTAGAAGAGATTTTGCTAAAAACTAAACCAAGCTTTTTCACAGCTCCTTGCATACAGCTGATAGTCAACTAATAGCGAGTTAATAATCAAGCCAGTATACAAATTCGCTCAATATTAGACAAATGTGGCAGGCTGCCCACATGCATACATTTAAAATCGGTCTGTCCATTTGTGCAAAAACTGCTTATGCTGCTTTACACATTTCTGTACTGTTTAAAATTTTTCAATGAACACAATATATTTTAATGTTTTCTTAAAAAGCCAACTGAAATACAAAATATGCATGTTTAGTAAATGAAATTTTAAAACATGTATTCTGCAAATGTTATCTGTGGTATGTCATCCTTTAAATAAAATTCATTTGTTTTTTAGAGGACTGCCCATTTCCTGCAATAATCTTAGCTGGTCAGTTAAGTGCATTACTCAATATATAAGTAAAACATCGTATAGGAGTTTTGTCTTGCCTTTGTACCTTTCAATTCTGTGTGATTTAAATATATCATTTTATATCATCATCACATACAGTAGTAACTAACACACAGCTCTTATAAAGTGCCACATCATACTGTATATATTAACTCATATCCCGTTCCAAGCAAGCATTTTACACATATATGTTTTTCTATATACGTCCCCATTTCACAAAGGAAAAAATGAGGTCCGGAGCTAGCCCACAGTCAATAGCTCACAAGGGACAGAGCCAGGATTTAAGCCCAGGCAATCCTGCTCTAGTCCGGGCTCTGCATCAGTGTGAGATGTTACCTTCCCTGAACATGTGACAATCTCAATAATCAGGTGTTGCCTAACATCACATGGGTACCGAAATTACCATTACAAATGTGGGGACAATTCCACTCCTTACCACAGAGGCAGGCTTTTAAATACCTCTCGTCTTCCCCATTTCAAGCAGCACTACCTTCTTTCATAAAATACTATAATCCTAACATAGTTCAAGCTAAATCTGTATTGTAGGTTTCTTCAGAAATGTGGCCCAACTAAATCTAAGCTCCTTACTGCAGCTAACATTTCATACATATGAACGGGAGTCCTCTGTATCCGTCCTACTTTGAAGAGTCGGCAAACTAATCTATTAAGCATCACATTTTCATAAACCTATTAACTGATGAACATGTTGGAGTGGTTTTTTTTGTAACGAATTAGTTGATTCTTGAACAAGGGTTTGAACAAGGGTCCACTTACACGCAGACCTTTTCTGTTAAATACAATACACTCCTATTAATGTACTTTCTCTTCCTTAGGATTTGCCTACTGACATCTTTTCTCTAGCTTCCTCTTTTGTTAAGAATCCGTACATAATACATACACAAACTATATATTTGTACATAATTCATATACAAACTACGTGCTAACGAACTATGCTATCGGTAAGGCTACAAGAGTAGGCTATTTGTACTGTGCTTTATTTCTTGACCAGTCATTCTAACCCAGTTTCTGGTGGACTTCTAAAGAGGATGCCTATCTATTAATCAGGATTTACTCTCAAGAGGGAAAACTCACAAAACACTGTTTTCAAAGAAAAAACACTCGTGCCCTCACAGACACGGTTATTTCTTAAGCTATCCCTAGGACACTGAAGAAATGGTTACGTAACATTTTCCTCTTCACCATGGTTTTCATCTGCAAATTCAGTTTGAGGGTTTAGGTACTGTTGACCGTAATTTTTTTTTTAATGTTTTTATTTATTTTTGAGACAGAGAGAGACAGAGCATGAGCAGGGGAGGGGAAGAGAGAGAGGGAGACACAGAATCTGAAGCAGGCTCCGGGCTCTGAGCTGTCAGCACAGAGCGCAACACGGGGCTCGAACTCACAGACCGTGAGATCATGACCTGAGCCGAAGTCGGACGCTCAACCGACTGAGCCACCCAGGCGCCCCGACCGTATTTTTTTATTAACAACAACAAATTAAGAAATAGACATTTTGATTAAACTTGCTACTCAATCAGGGGGGATGCTCATTCCTTAACTTCCTCTGCCTGCCACCCCTCCCGCTCCTTCCAGCCCCTTATGAGGGTGTATCTGCATACTGGCTCTGAGACACAGGGTGACAGCATTTCCAGAGATTTGCAGGAGGTCGTATGTGGCATCACCCCCCACCCCGTACACTTGTATCTGGGATCCCACTACGAAAAGGAAACCATTTCACAACGATGTAGAACGTGGAGAAGTAGAAACCACCAGCAAAAACCAAAACAGACATTTAACATTGTATTTTCCCACCCTCCTCCCAGTGGCCTAGCGAATCACTTTTTTCGTCATGTACTCACTTCCTTAGTGAAGGTCCTACTGAAGGTACTGCAGCAGAGCTCTGAGATCTTACTTGCAGCCCCTTCTCTCACGCCCCTCAACCCCTTATTCCGAAGCCCCTACTCTTCGCCAGATTGTACCCTGCCCCCTCCTTTCTGTCTTGGCATCTGTCTCAGTTCATGAACATTCATTTATAGTGGTTTATGGTCTGTCCTCCCCACTAGACTGGAAGCTTCATGAAGGAAAAGACTGCGTTGCTCACAACGTTTTCAGAGCTGTGGACTGTGTTTGGCCCAAGAAGAGAATCAATACAACTGTCCCAAATGAATAGATGCAGTGTTTAGGAAAATCAAACCCCACATTGGCTCCACCCTCACCTCAGGGGTAGTGTGTGTGTGTGTGTGTGTGTGTGTGTGTGTGTCCCTCTGTCTCTGGGAGGGAGAAGGTTGGGAGAGGCATGTAAACAAATGCTGTAAATGCTAAGACTTAAACTCCCTTCCCCAGACCTGGGGTACAATACTGGCTGGAATTTTCCTACCAGGAAATTCTCTAGGATTATCTCATCTCATTGTTCTTTATTCCTCAAATATAGATGTTTACACTGTAAAGCTTTTATTCAGTAAACCACTTAATCTGTCCTTTCCTCCTGGTATTCAACACTTTCTATTTCCTTTAACAATCCTGTGCCTGTCTTATTTAGTCTGCAAACTTTGGGTGAGCAGGGGAATGCGGGTGGGTGGTAATGAGGCAAATACAGTCAAATTAAACCTTCCCACCCAGGGCTTTACATCTAAAATACATTTATAAGGTTTACCTTTGCATTTGTAATTGACACAATGAAGCTGGGAATAAAGAAGGAATATATATCAAAGATGCTTTGTAAGTCTCTTAAGGTAATACATGTCCCCACTTAGATCAAATTTGCAGAAACAAAATGCACATTTCTACTGAATTTTATTGCATTTCTTTGGTGACAGTTTAGTGGCTACATGAAAGGCATATAATAGCTATGCTTATTTCTGGAATGACTGACACCCTTCATCTTCTTATAAATATCTCTATAGAAGTCTCCAGTATGCCATTAACAGTAGCATAACAATAGGGATCCTCTAGCAACAAGGAGAAAGCCTCATCCACAAACACAATCTGTTTTCCTTTAAACCATTATTCAATGGGCCACATTATTTCTTTTGTATTTTTTTTCCATCAGTCATTCCTAACTTAACCTTGAGATCTGTTCAGTTGCATGTTCCTTTTCACTTCCCCCATCAGGACCAGGGATCATTATTCTATCTGGAATACTTCTCCGCAGTACTAATAGCTTCCCAAATGCCATCAGGCACCTCTTCTGGCTAGGGTGACAAGAGAGAAGCTTTTGTGCCCTGCCAGTTATCATGATTTCCCATTGATTAGCAAGAAACGGTGACTCCTTAAAGATCACGATCAAATCTGGGCTTCACGATTCTGTGTATAGGTGTCTACTCCCAAGGCAGGACTAGTCAGTATGACTAGGTATCCATAATCTGTGAATTACCACCATTATCAAAACAAGTAATTGTTTTTAGGTTAACCTCCCCTGTTTAGATTAAACCCCTCAATAGGGTAAACTAAAATGTAAGAAGCACTATTATTTAAACAAATAAATGTTAGAGCCTTTTAATTTTATACTCTGTCAATACACCAGGCAAATTCATCGACTCAGGTAATAACCCCAAAAGTCGAGGCCCCATTAACATTGCCCTTATTCACTTCTTTTTTTAGAGCCACCTGCAGTAGACCTATTTTCTAAGGCCTACAAAAAACACTCAACTCATAATTACATCTTTCAGTGGACATAGATATAGCTGAATTAATCCTCCTCAAACCTCATTAGAGTGAATTGCCTACCCTTCCACCAATGCTTTGCAAAACGGACTGTGAATTTCACCTCCACTATTTGAAAGAAGTGGCAGTAACAAGAAAAAATGTCCAAAAGAATGGCAGAAAGAGCAAAGAAATGCAAACAGGCCAAAAAAATAAAATAAACCTGACTCATATTTGCCTAAATGCTGCCTCTTTTTATACAGGAAAAAAAACAAACCAGTGCTCAAAAAAGTTAAATATTCACATGTGGGCAAAAACTCCAAATGTAAAGGTTATGATATGCTTTTAATTACTTAATTTCTGTTTTTTAGCGTGTAGAAAGACAATCGGGAAAATAACAGCAACACTTGTAGGAGTAAATGTAAGTAATTGGAGGAAAAAAGAATCCCCTTAATTAAATGCAGTTTTTAAAAAATACGGAAAACCAAATTCTTCACTTCTTAAATCAGTCTTAACCAGCCCTAAGATGATTTCTGAGCCACTTACAGGTAAAAGAAGGGGGAAAAGTTCAATGACCTTGTAAATTAGGGACTCAAAAACCATAGTGGTGTGGTAATCTGCATAGCCTCAGGGTAATTACAGAAAAACACTGGTCTGGGAATTGCTTTTTTTGGAAAATTACCATGAAGTAGGGGAAAAGGAGGAAAAAAAAAATGGAAAAATTGGGAGAGACTGCAAGTGCTAAGATACCAAAAGGGAACCCAAACGATGAGACATACAAGCTCGTCTGCCCCTCCTGTCACGCAAACAACTTCTTAGCATCCTTAGGTAAAAAGAAAAATAGTCATTTTGCACAGGCGTTAGCTGAATGTTCGAGAGTTGGATGAATGGGGAAGACTTGTTATACACCTAGTGGTGGGTGGATTTCACCAGGCTGCAGCCTCCACACAGCTTTTCTTTGCTGCACTGCAGAGGCGCCATCTTCTCCGTCTTAATCTTCACTCAATTCAATCCTTTTATCTGCACCCTAAAAAAAAGACCCTGAGGACCCTCCCCGGCAGCCCGCGCCCCCAGGGGGACTAAACCAGACTGCCCAGCGCTGCCAGGGAAGAGACCGCGCCTTAATCAGACAAACGCCTCCTTTGATGCACAGGAGGAGAGAAGAGCTCGCGCCTCCCCTCCGCCCGCCACTGCCCTAATCAGACGCACACCCCACTGTCCGCGAATTTCTCCCCAAGGACTTTCCAGCCCGACACAGAATTAGCAAGCCTCGGAGGTGACGAGGAGTGGCCGTGGAGGGCCCCCCGAGGCTCCGCCAAAGCGGCCCCAGCAGCGCCCCAGCCCCCTCTGGGACAGACGCGCAGCTCCGGGAAGGGAGTCGGGCGGGAGCCTCGGTGGCGCACAGACCCAGGCGGCTGGCTCAGCCACCGCGCCCCGGGCTGGCGAGGGCGGGGTGTCGCGGCTTTTGTTCCCGGGAACCTTCTCCCTCTCCGGAAGGAGCTTAAGGTGCGGAGCGAACGCCAGGGCCGTCCAGGCTTTGGGGAAGGTGCGAGGTGGCCGTGGGTCTTCGACCCCTCCCATCTCTCTCAACTTACACAAAAGGGAGACGCAGAATGTACAAAGTTTGCCTAGGGAAGGTGGTGCGCGACCCTCCTGGGGCCGCACTGAGGCGGCCGCACCGAGCGGCCGCCAAAGGGAAGCAGCGAAAGGTCGGGCAGGCAAGAGGTGCTGGGGATAAGAAGAGAAGGTGAAACGGGGCAGAAAAGGCAAAGGGAAAGGGGGGCTGCTTCTCGAGCTGTCCCGGCTCCTCCTCCCCAGGGCCGGAAAGAAGGAAGGGCACCGATCAAGAGCCGAGGACGGGATCCAGGGACGCTGCGTTTTCGGTTTTCCCCACGTGCTCCGTCCCCCTTCTCCCCCACCCCCCATCTGGAAGTCTCTCGCCTCTCCCCCAGCCCCCGCCCGCGAGGCAGGGACTGAGTCAGGGTCAGAGCTCAGGATCGCCTCCACCCCTCCTCTCCCACAACCGCCGCGGACCCCGGGAGCCCGACGCCTCGCGAGCTCCCTCTCCGCCGGCCGGAGCGCGCGTTCCCGGGCCAGGGCTGGGCCGGAGGCGCGGATGCGCAGGGCGCCCGCAAGCGGGGGCGTGGGACGTGGAGGGGAAGAGGGGTTCCCTGGACTGCCCCCGGCTTCTTCGGATTAAAGATTTAAGGAAATGGGATTCCCACCGCAGCCCCCACCCCCAATTCCGAGGCGCGGCACCCACCTCCAACGCCCGAGCCGTCCAGGCGGCCAGTAGGACCAGTGCCAAAGCAGGCAGCATCGCGACCCTGCGCGGAGCACCGAGCGCGCTGCTGTGCGAGTGGGATCCGCCGCGCCCTGGCTCCGCCGGTGCCGTCGCCGCCGCCGTCTCCGATGGCCCCCGCGCCCGCGCCGCTCCGGCTGCTCTCTCCAGCCGCTGCCGAGGAAACTGACGGAGCTGGAGCGCGGCGGCTGGGCTCGGAGCCCGGCGAGTCAGCTGATCCAGCCCGCCCCGTTCGGCACCCGAGAGGGACCCCTAGCGGAGCCGCCGGGGAGCTGCGCGCGCTCGGGCCGGGAGGGGCCCGCGCCCCCGGCGCCCACAGGTGCGGCGGCCTCCGCTCCTGCGCGCCCCGCCCCGGCCGCCGGCCGCCGGCCCCCGGGGCCTCCGCGAGCCGGAGCGAGAGTCTGGGGCCGGGAGAGGACCGGTGCAGGATCAGGGAAAGGTGAGTCGTAGGACGTTCGGGCTCCAGAAAAGTCGGGAGCGCTCGCCGCTCGTCCCCGTGAGCTTGACTCATCCGACCCCGCAGGCCTCTCAGGGATGTCGTATAAAGGGCTGCTGCTGGGGTGTGTTTTTATCCGCATTTCGGTTTTTTGTTTTTTTTTTTTTTTGTCTTGGTTTGCGGGGGGAGGGGGGTGGGGTGGGGAGGCGTTTCTGGAAGAGACCAGGAACCGGACAAGCTGAAAGGAAACAGGAATTTCTTTGCTTGTTGAGAGAGTAAAAGCTTAATATACGTATGTATATATATATATTTTTTCCCGTCAAAAGCAGCCGGGAGCAACCTGGCATATCTATCTTTAGGACAAACCGAAGGAGAAAGGCCCTGGACCTGGTGAACGAGGGGGCGACCTATTTACTTCTCCTTGAAGGAAGGGTTTAAGAAAAAAGTTTTGCTTATTTGTTGGGTGTTTTTGGTTTTTGTTTGGGGAAGGGAACAATCAGCAGGGTTTTTTGTTGCTGTTTTGGGGAGGGGGGTTGTCAGGTAGGGATGTCACATCCATCTGAGACTAGGGTGAAGTGAAAGGTCAGCGGGAAAGGATTTCGAGAGAGGATTCCTATTAGACCCCCATGACTGAGAACTCCTGACCTCAAACTCTGTCCTTGTTCTCCATTGTGTCTGCCCTAGATGACAGAAATGAACCTGCTGGGAAGCCACGGTCTCCTAGATTAGACACAAGCCGTCCAATTCCCGGTTAGTGTTGAGCTGGGCTAGAATGGTCTAGAACTGCCCAGCCGTATTCCCTGCTCTTGACCTGAAGGAGCGGAAGTCGCTAAGCTACGGTCCACTGTGGTGCTGAGTGGGAGGGAAGCAAGCCACAGACTCTGGCCATTGGGACCAAGGCTCAGCCTGGAGGATGCTGGCTTCCTTCCTGAGAAGTCAGCATTCAGCTGTCCGCTCCCCCGAATGTTGTCTTCCAGCATTCCCCCTTCCAGGCCTCCAGTCTGACCCCTGGATTCCTTTGCCCCCTGTTCTTGGAAGGTCTCCAGCAAATAGTAGCAAATACTTGTTATAGTGCAATATTTGTTTACATGCTCTATATTCTATGCTACCTACAAAAGCCAGCGAGGCCCTTGCTGTTATTCCCAGTGATAAGTTCGGGAGCTGCCTAAGCAAATCCTGAGAGCAAATAACACGCGTTTACCCACCACCCCAATTCCCTGTTCTCCCTAGGTTGGTATGAACAGTTGAAAGCCTCTGAATGCAGGGGCGCCTGGGTGGCGCAGTCGGTTAAGCGTCCGACTTCAGCCAGGTCACGATCTCGCGGTCCGGGAGTTCGAGCCCCGCGTCAGGCTCTGGGCTGACGGCTCGGAGCCTGGAGCCTGTTTCCGATTCTGTGTCTCCCTCTCTCTCTGCCCCTCCCCCGTTCATGCTCTGTCTCTCTCTGTCCCAAAAATAAATAAACGTTGAAAAAAAAAAATTAAAAAAAAAAAAAAATAAAGCCTCTGAATGCAAAAAGGAGCGTCACTCCGAGATGGAGAGGGAACAGGGCCAGTTAGAAATTGTGCAGAGTGCACTGCAAAATGAAAAGGTGGGACCCTTTGTTCCAAAATGAAATATTTTAAGGCGGCGACAGCAGAACATTAAATCAATCACCAGGCCCCGGTCGTGCAGATCGTGTGCCCATGAAGCCAGTCCTAGAGAGGAGGAAGCAATTTTTTAAGAGTACGGGCTGTTATTGAGCACAGATTCAAAAATACAGAGGTGGGGTTATAATCTGTAAAAATAAAAAGTTCTCAGGTTTAGTATTTGCTCTTTTGCCTGTTGAAATTCACCCCATTCACACATCCCTTGGACAAGATGTTCCCCAGGGAAAGAGGGTGAGGTCCTGACTGTGTCAGAATGATGGACTTTCTTTACATTTTCCCCTGTTCTATCACTACTCAGAGATCCTGATGGCTTTTACTTTCCAGCGACTCTCTCTGTTCTGCATTTAATGTCATTTCCTGCCCTGACGTTCCTTCTGGATCCCCTGAGCAGGAAATACAAGAACATCCCTAGCCACAAGAACACGGGAGAGCTGTGGAAGGGACTGACCACCCATTGGCGGGAAAGTCTGCAACACCATTCTGAGGCTTAAATGCCTCGGCTTGGGAGAGGTTCACTCGCTCTTCAGGCGTGCGTTCTGTCTTTGGGCTGTTCTAGTTACTAGAAAGTTCTTGCCCCATTTGAAGCACACATTCCTTGGGGCACCTGGGTGGCTCAGTAGTTTAAGCATCCGATTCTAGGTCTTGGCTATGGTCATGATCTCACAGTTCCGTGAGTTTGAGCCCCACATTGAGTTCCATGCGCCATGCTGACATTATGGAGCCTGCTTGAGATTCTCTCTCTGCCTCACTCTCTCTGCCTTCTCCCCAGCTTGTTCTCTCTCCTCTCTCTCTCAAAGTAAATAAACTTAAAAAAAAAGTTAAAAATAAAGCCCACATTCCTTTCCTTAACATTTTTTTTAACATTTATTCATTTTTCAGAGACATAGACAGTGTGAGTGGGGGTGGGGGAGGGGCCACATTGCTTTCCTTAAAAAAATTTTTTTAACATTTATTCATTTTTGAGAGACAGAGACAGAATGTGAGGGGGTTGGGGGAGGGACAGAGAGAGAGAGAGGGGGTTGGGGGAGGGACAGAGAGAGAGGGAGACAGAGCACGAGTGGGGGAGGGGCAGAGAGAGAGGGATACCCAGAATCCGAAGCAAGCTCCAGGCTCTGAGCTGTCAGCACAGAGCCCGACATGGGGCTCGAACTCACCAACTGAGAGATCACGACCTGAGCTGACGTCAGACGCTTAACCGACTGAGCCACCCAGGCATCTCTCACATTCATCTCCTTTAACCTCCACTTAGCTGTCCTTTCTGTACCCCCGTATCTGGGCCAACCTAGTCTTTTCCACACCACAGAGCTTCACGTATTTGCCAACTCTTTTCGCGCCGCTTCTGCCTCCAGTGTCCTCTCTTCACAGAGTAACCGAAGCGCTTCTCTGAACAGTTGTGCAAATTGCATGGGTTCTGGTGCCTCCCATCCTCTGGCCCTTGTCCTCTGAGCATGTGCTGGTTGTCCCTGTCTTTTCCTAGTGCTCCGGGAGTGCGGTGAGCACTGCAGCGTGGAGTAGTCGACTGCCGCCTCAGTCTGCAGGCTAGCGTGGCCTTTGACTTTGTGGATTCACACTGGTCACGTTCACTACCAAACCTCCCAAATGTATTTCGTGAATAGTGTTGCCGTTGTGCGTTTAAGGTGTTATCTGCGCCCTGCAAATATCACCGAAAGCAAGCTCCACAGAAGCTGGAAGTTGGGTGCTGTGTTCGTTTCATAGGGCTGCCATGATAAAGTAGCCCAGCATGGGTGGCTTAACAACAAAAATTTGGTCTCTCATGATTCTGGAATCTAATAGGCCACGATCAAGCTGTTGGCAGGGTTGGTTTCTTCTGTGACGGCACTGTGACGTATTTGAGAGTTTCACATGCCTGTTAACTTGTCTTCCCGTCTGAAACTTCATGCTGATTCCTTTTTGTAAACCAGAAGGAGGTCTTGAATTGTATTCTCACTCATCTTTTTCTACCTTCCCAAAGACAACAGGACATTATTATTGCCTTGACTTGACCGCAATCTTCAATATCTACAGAAGTCTAAACTGTAAATAGCATTCAAACTTTTCACCATAAAATGTTTTCTCCCAATGATGAGCGCAGCTTTCATTCATAGTGAGATTTTTTTTTCTCCTTTCTAACGAATAGACGTAAAGAAAATCTTAAGTGGATAATTAGCATTTAGCATACCTACATTTAACTCCACATATCTAATAGGCCTGCACGAAGACAGAGGGTGAGACATTTCACTTGCCATTTTTCTTCAGTTACGATTCATTCATGGGCCTTTACTTCACTATGGCATCCATGAAGTGTTCATATATCTTCAACCAATACAATATTTTTTTTTTAGTTTTTTTATTTATTTTGAGAGAGATACACAGAGAGAGAGAGAGAAAGAGAATCCCAAACAGGCTCCGCACTGTCAGTGCAGAGCCCAGCATGGGGCCTAAACTCATGAACCGGGAGATCATGACAGGAGCCCAAATCAAGAGTTGGATGCTTTAGCCAACTGAGCCACCCAGGCGCCCCATACAATACTTTTAAAATTAGCTCTTGGGTGGAGGTAAGAAGCGTAAAATCAACCCAGTAGCAGGAAGGCTTAATGGAGACTGGATGAAAATTACACCAATTTGTTTCTTCAGAGAATTTTAATTGGGCAGCAATAAGTGATGGTGGAAAAGGACTCAGGCTTTGAGAAATCTTGACTACTATGTATCGTTATTGAAAATAGTAACGGAAGCTACCAGAGCCTCCATTACTGAAAATCCCCCCTTGTCAGGTGGTGTGGTGCCGAACTCAGAAGGCGCTTAACACAGTGCCTGCTTTATAATAGAAAGCAGTTCTCTTTTCTTGAAAGAACAGGAATTTACATTAGCTGCCATTTAGTGACAAGGATAGTCTTAATTTGACCTTGCATCGACCTTGCCAGGGACGGTCAGTTGGCACAGTAACTGTCAGGCCAGGGCTACTTAGGTGGATCCCTGAGTAATGCTCTGCCGATAAACGTCCCAAATTCATGAGTGATTTACTTTTTTAAAACACATAAATGAGAGCAGATTCAAGGTGACTCTTTTATCAGCCTATTCGTTTGTATTCCAATATGCTTTCTTGAGTGGGGGAGAAAGGGACAGAGATGTAGGACTACGGGATATGCTAAGAATTAGGCAAAACTTTGACCCCTCCCAAGGGAACATGGCAGGTATGTGAAAGATATGCATCTTGGTTTGCAGATGGAAAGGCTTGGAAAGGCTGCTTGGCAGAGGTGCTGAGAGGATTTCACAGGACAGGCTGCCTCCTGCAGAATGGAGGGGAAGAGGAATAACTTCCCAGAGTACCTGCCAGAAACCACAGCTCGCGGTGGCCTGGGGCCATTGCCAGCCCCTAGAGGTGACAGACTTTGAAGCTGAGGGATGTTCTGCTGCAAGGTATTGAAGACCTCTTTGTCTCCACACGAATCATACTTAGAGATTGCCCTTTACGTTCGCCTCCTTAAGGAGAGAGAAGTTCTAGAATCTTTGATAAGTAACTCAACTTTCAAAATCCTAGCAAAGGCTGTCGCCAGAGAAGTGTTACCTAACCCTAAAATGATTGGGAAGATTCCAGGCAGATATGCTTTAAGTATTCATGAACACCTTTGGTCAATAAACAACATCCTGAATGACAAAACACTCAAACCAACCAACAAATAAATGACAATTTCACAGGCACTCCGTATACAGCTTTTGTCCTGAAACAAACACCTTACTTTGCTGTAGCCCCCAAATGTCCCATGGGATTTTTATTCCCATTAAAGTATATATAATTACTGAGAATGAAAGTGTTTGGCATTGATGGATCAATCAAGTATTTTTACGCTTCCATTGTGGGAAGGAGAAAAACCTGATACATTCACTCCGCTTAAAAAGCTTTATGTTTATGTGAGAAAACTGTCTGGGAGGAAAAAGACAAAGCGAATGGTGATTCTATTTAACAACACTGTATTGTATACTTGAAAGTGGCTAAGAGTGTCTATGCTAAAAGTTCTCATCACAAGGGAAAAAAATGTAATTATGGTAGTGAGGGATGTTAACTAAACTTACCGTGGTAATCAGTTTCACAATATATACATATATCCTCAGGTTGTACACTTAACACTAATACATTGTTATATGTCGATTACATCTCAACTTAAAAAAAATAACAGGCATAGTAGAGTGGGAAACTTAACATCAGGAAGTACAACTTGGTATAACGTCTGTGTGTGTATATATATGAATGTGTCAGAAGAAAATTAGAGTCATAAATCTATAGCCCTTGAAAGGGTTGATCGGGGACGCCTGGATGGCTCAGTCGGTTAAGAGTCCCATTCTTGATTTGGGCCCAGGTTGATCTCGCAGTTCATGCGTTCGAACCCCACATCGGGGTCCTTGCTGACAGTGTGGAGCCTGCTTGTGATTCTCTCTCTCCCTCTCTCTCTCTCTGCCCCACCCCCATTCATGCTCTCTGTCTCTCAGACAAATAAGCTTAAAAAAAGGAAAGGGTTAATCAGGGACATCAGGAAGAGGGTTTTTTTTGCAGGGGATTTGATACTAACAATAAAAAGAAAAGAAAAGGGGGTGAGAGGGAGGATATTCTAAGGAAGAACCATGTAAATACATCTAGAAGGTTCATGATGGGGCTGGTAATTGGGACTGAGGTGTGGGGGGAACATGTTAATGTTTGAGGAGCGAGGAATTTAGGTCAGCTGGAATGGGCAGCAGTGGGCTAATACTGCTCACTACAGGTTCCTAATCAGTCTGGAATTTTCTAATTATTTCTAGAAAAAGGTTGGTCAGTGGGTAAGGTGTAGGGAAATTTGGAGGGTGAAAAAGTTGGAATCGATTGGGAAAAATAGGGAGAATTGCCAGAAGTTTCAGGGATGACCACGGATGAAATCTGTAAAAAGTTTGTGAAAAATCATTGTAGGACACTTCATTACTAATAAGAACAAAGGATTATTGTGTGCCAGGCTGAGGAATTTACATGCAGGATCTCACTGAATACTTGTGAGTTGGGTTGGGTTAACCTCCCATGTCACAGACGAGGAGGTGACCGAGGTTAACAGAACCAGAAAGGGTCAGAGACACCTGGGTGGCTCAGTTGGTTAAACGTCTGGCTCTTGGTTTCAGCTCAGGTCATGGTCTCACAGTTTGTGGGTTCAAGCCCCACATCAGGCTCTGTGCACTGTTAGCACAGAGCCTGCTTGGGATTCTCTCTCTCCCTCTCTCTCTGTCCCTACCTCCCTTGTGCCTGCTCTCTCTCTCTCTTTCTCTCTCTCTCTCCCCCTCCTTCCCTCCCTCCCTCCCTCCCTCAAAGAGGAGGAAGGATTTGTACTCTGTTCTGTCTCACCTGGACACCATTAATTACATTTTTTTTTTTTTTTTTAGTGAGGGAAATAATAAATATGACTTTTAGTTTGTTTGGATGTAGGTATCAGAAGTACATAAAATAGGCAGTAACTTGAATATGGTATATGAAGACTGAAGAGTGGCAAATGAGAGATGAATATTGGCCATGTGAGTGTGGCAATTGTCTGGGATGACTGATGGCCTGTCCCCAGCACATGAGCCAAGAACTGTTCAGATGAAGTTACCATAATATTACAAAAAAGCAGAGATGTTTTGTGTTTACTTGTAACAGCCAAATAGTCACTCAGAGATTTGGTATTTGGGAGATGAACCATAAATACTCCTGTGAATACAGTGTGAAGAAGAAATGAGTTATATTTATATCGCAAGGTTATTTTCCAATACATGAATGAGCTAGAATAATAATTCTTGAAAAATGGAAGAGTAACGTCTTTTAGCACAATTTCCAAACTGTGTACCGTGGAACCCTAGTACAGCAGTATGTTACTAAGTGTTAAATACATACATGAAAGTAGTTCCATAATCAAAGAAGTTTGAGAAATATGCAATTACACAAACTTAAATATATATTTTTACTTTAGAATGTCTACCACCCTTCAAAATGCTGCTGTACAATTGGAATTTTATTGCTTTTTGAATTTTGTAGCTCTTTGTACAGCATCCCCCTTGCTCCCCTGTTTTTGTTTTTGTTTACTGCATCAACTCCTGGGACCAGTGTTGCCCCAAGCAAATTTTAGGGAACTCTGCTTTGAAGGCATTTTTTTTTTTTTGGAATTTTTTTTAAGATCCTTGCAGTAATGAAGGTTTATAGTGTACGTTTTTGTCAAAGTGGATGGGTTCTTTCCACTGAAAGGTGTTTCCACACATGACCTTGAAGATAGATTAATAAAAGAAGAAAGTAGAAATACTAGGCTGACAGACGTTGTAAAGTAGGGCATAAGAGATGCCAAAAAAAAAAAAAGCATTCTGGAATTTTAAAGTAGGAGTTAAAATGTGTGTTATATGGAGGAGACCGGATTAGAGCCTTTGAATATTTATAATACGAATGTGCGAGTATATGACCAGTGTCTTCCCAGTTTGGGGGAGAAATAGGACAGAATCCAATTCACATTTGAGCCTGCTTCGCTTTAAATTTCCTCATGTAAAAAGAAGGAAGTATTGCTAAGTTTACAAAGATATGCCTCAGGATAAAACCTGAGTTCACTGCGCTGCCTTTAATACTCCTGGATAGGAGCCCTTAAGAAGTGGCCAGGACCTCTCCATAGATGAGTGAAGACTTTCAGGAAAGAGAATTGAAGGAGACAGCTATTGGATTAATTTTAAGAAGCTTTTGCTGAAATTTCCCATAGAGTATACATGGAAAGTAAAGACATAAGGAGATATAGCTCTCTGGGTCAAAAAAAAAAAAAATCCAAATTCCCATACTTTTTCTCTGTTAGTCTTTATTGAAAAATTCATTTACTGCTAATGGTGTCAAGAGGCCCCGTCAGCCCTCATTATTGTACCAAAAAGAAAAATCATGAAAAGGTTTAGGGAGCCCAGTCTGGAAAGGAATGTTGTCATTTCTGTTTTCCAACTATCTGGTAAAAATTGATTCTGTTATCTAAACTTCACAGAGCCAAGGGTCCAGATAACCACCTTGTTCTGGTGAGTCTGTGAAGCCTGGTGAGAGATACTGACTAAATCAAAAGGGGAACAAGGCAGGTCAGTTCCTTTCACAGAGGAAGAATAAAATGAGATGGAAATAAACAGAGGAAACGGTGAAGACACGAGTCTTGGTTTTCAGATGATTCTAGAGCCCTGGCCTCAACCCTGACCTAAATCTTAGAAAATGTCAAGTTTTTAGTACTAATTTTGGCCTAAGGAAGGAAGCAAGTCATAGATTTGCTTAAACTCCATTGGAGCGTTTTGGCATCACCTATCTGGGTGATACTGGGAAATACTTTTTCTTTTTTTTACTCAGATCCTATCAACATTGTTTGGTGCTTTTCCACCCAAATGTCTAAACAAGGCCAAAAGCCATACGCAGGTTATATCTAGAAGAAGGTAGGGGCGCCTGGGTGGCTTAGTCGGTTTTAGCGTCTGACTCTTGATGTGGGTTCAGGTCATGGTCTCCAGGTTGGTGAGATCAAGCGCTGCATCAGTCTCTGTGCTGACCGCACGGAACCTACTTGGAGTTTTCTGTCTTCCTCTGTCTCTGCCCCTTCTCTGCTTTTCCTTTCTCTCAAAATAAACTTTTTTTTTTAAAAAAAAATAGAAGAATGTAGACCGATATATTAGGAACAGCTGGAGTAACTCAAGTTCTTAATACTGTCTCATTAGTCTCCATAATTTAACACCTAGACAACATCCATGAGAGATTCTTTCAGTCGAGACGAAGGAGCTCCAGCATGCACAGTGAGGTGCATTCGCTCCTAGGCTTACGTTTTTTTGAAATCAGTCTTCAGTGGTGATCACTCAGTGTACGCTTTAGTCTCCATGAACCACAACAGCACAACCTTGGGCTTTATTCATCCCTTGGGATTGAGACGCAGTTCTGTGTATAAGTAGCAATTTCATCCTGATTTTTCAAGCTTGGCGCTCTCTCATCTTCCACACACTTGAAGGGAAGATGTTGGCCGGCTGGCCCTGAGGAACCTTATCTTTCATTTATCTGGGAAGGAAGAATCTGATTTAGCCTGGTTTTCCTTTACTCTGAGCATGCCAGGTGCCCCCTCCCTCATCTTGTACTATCCTGTGACCACTTCACCCATTCATCTCCAGCCCTTTTTTCAGTGCCTATAAGTTGAAAAAGAACACAGAATTATAGTGTTTAGAGCTGAAGTGGACGTAGGGCTCATCCAGGCCAAGCCTTCCTCTGTTGAGGGCTTATTGGCACGCCAGAGAAGTGGGGTAACTTGCATCCGGTCCTCTGACTCCTTAGGGGCAAAGCTTGGCCCTGGTGCCCCTGACTTCTCATTCTCATTTCCTCACGTCTGGCCATCTCGCCAGACCTGAGTCATGAAAGCAGCGAGGCACGGAGGCCAACCATACTTTATAAAGTCGTGGTATTTTTCCTCATCTAAACTTGGTTTATCTTTCTAAAAACTTGGGAGTTGCTGGGGCATCTGGGTGGCTCAGTTGGTTAAGCGTCCAACTTTTGGTTGGCTCACGTCATGATCTCATGGTCTGTAAGTTCAAGCCCTGCATCAGGCTCTGTGCTATCAGTGCAGAGCCTGTTTGGGATCCTCTCTCTCTCCCTCTCTCCCTGACTCTCTCTCTCTCTCTCTCAAAAATAAATAAATAAACTTAAAAAATAGAAAACAATAAGGATGCCTTGGTGGCTCAGTCAGTTGAGCATCCAACTTTGGTTCAGGTCATGATCTCATGACTAGTGAGTTTGAGCCCCGCCTTGGGCTCTGTGCTGACAGCTCAGAGCCTGGAGCCTGCTTTGGATTCTGTGTCTCCCTCTCTCTCTCTCTGCCCCTCTCCTGCTCATGCTTTGTCTCTGTCTCTCTCTCTCTCAAAAATAAATAAACATTAAAAAAAAATAAATAACGTAAAAATGAAAAACAATAAAAACTTGGGAGTTGCAGCCCAACGTGGAAATCACCTGTTTGATCCTCCAACGAATGGAGGTCTCTCACCTGCAGTATTCTTGAGACAATTATTTGGTTTCTGCCTTCTTATTATGTTATTAGGAGCTGTCTTCAGGAAACATAAAAATTTCACTAGGATGTTTTTGTTGTTAAATCAAGCTAAAAGTTACCTTTTCTGTGAAAAAAGAGGCAAGAATATACAATGGGGAAAAGACAGTCTCTTCAACAAATGGAGCTGGGAAAACGGGAAGCTACATGCAAAAGAATGAAACTGGACCACTTTATTATACACCACACACAAAAATAAACTCAAAATGGATTAAAGACCTAAATGTGAGACTTGAAATCGTATAAATCCTGGAAGAAAACACAGGCTATAATTTTTTTGACATTGGCAGTAGAAACATTTTTCTAGATATGTCTCCTCAGGCAAGGGAAACAAAAGCACAACTAAGCTATTGGGATTACACCAAAATAAAAAACCTTTCCACAGTGAAGGAAACCACCAACAAGATGACAAGCCACCTGAAGAACGAGAGAAGATATTTGCAGATGATATATCCAATAAGGCGTTACTATCCAAATAATTGGATTACTACAAATAATCCAATTAAAAATGGGCAGAGGACATTTTTTCCAAGAATAGGCAGTTTTTCCAAGAAGACATACAAATGACCAACAGACACATGAAAAGATGCTCAACATCACTAATCAAGGAAATGAGCAGATCAAAACCACAATGAGATATCACCTCACACCTATCAGAATGGCCAAAATAAAAAAGACACATTAAGTGTTGGGGAGGAGGTAGAAAAAAAGGAAGCCTCATGCACTTTGGTGGGATTCTTCAAAAAACTAAAAATAGAATACCATATGATCCAGTAATTCTACTACTGTATATTTATGTAAAGAAAATGTCAACGCTAATTCAAAAAGATAGCTACACCCTTCTATTTATTGCAGCATTTATTTGCAAAAGCCAAGATATGGAAACAACTCACGTGTCCAGCCACAGATGAGTGGATAAATATATCATCTATACCTATATATGATAGAATATGACTCAGCCATAAAAAAGGATGAGACCTTGCCATTTGTGACAACAGGGATGGCCTTAGGGGGCATAATGCTAAGTGAAATAAATCAGAGAAAGTCAGATACCATATGATTTCACTCCTGTGTGGAATTTAAGAAACAAAACAAAGAAAAGAGACAAAAAAACCAGACTCTTAAATACAGACAACAAATTGATGGTTGCCAGAGGGGAGGTGGGTAGGGGGATGGATGAAAAAAGGTAAAGGGGATTAAGAGTACATTTATCGTGATGAGCACTGAGAAATGTATACAAATGTTGAATCATTATGTTATACGCCTGAAACCAGTAGAAGGCCGCATATTAATTATACATAAATAATAAATTAATTAATTACAATTTACCTTCTCTTTACTTCCGATTTTTAGTCCAATTTCTGCCACGCGGAGTAAAGCTAAATGCAAAGAGTGACTCCACTTTCATCCACAGGACACCCCTTCAGAAGTTTTAAAACACTTCTCCAGCATTCCCTTAGGTGCCTCTTCTCTTCTCACACCTAAATATCTGATTTTCTGAACTGTGGCCTATAGGCTTTGGTTGCCAGATCCCCTTAGTGGCCAGTGATTACATTACTGGACAGCGCCAGCCTAGAACATTCTTATTATCGCAGAAAGTTCTGTTGGACAGCCTGAGCTATAGTAATGGGGAAAGGCAGAATATATATGGACGGAGGCTAGATGCGGTGGAGGGATCTTGTGGAAGGTTGTTAGTAATTCTTCCATGTTTTTGCCTAACTAGGCAGCAAGGTCATGGGCTGAGAGTGAGGATGGGGAAAAAGGATATTTCTCTAGCAGATAAAAGATAGTGCACGGACAAGGGAAACATTGTAGGAGTGCTGGACAGCTTTAAATCCACGTTAGGGTAGGCTACGGAGACTAGTCAGCATGCTGTGTGTTTTTCTCCGGCCATGTTCACCAGTACAGACGTGGGGTTGGAGTAGGTGGGAGGTTGACACTGGTTTAATGGGTAGTTCTCAATCCCAGCTGCGCATTAGAACCACTTGGGTGAGCTCTTAAAACATTCAGAAGCTTTATCCCCATGGCAAAGGTTCTGATTGAACATTCTGAAAATGAGTCCTGGGCATTGATTCATTTAAAATCCCCAACATGATTCTAATGCACAGATGTGTTTTAGAACCACTGAATTAGAGTAAGAAGGGGAAGGAAATGTGCAAAGAAGAGGCGAGGGATAGGGGAATTTGGCTAACAGGCTAACGATGGGCCATTGGTTCCACAAGGCACAATGAAAGAGATTCAGGATTTGTGGAGGGTGTTTGGATTGGGGGATATTCAAGGCTGATGAAGGGTGAGGGATGTGCTAGGAATCTAGGGCTTTTTGGGTGACTAGTACAAACCAGGAAAAGAACACAATGAAATTTGCCATGCTGGCCTAAATTTGTGCAGGCAGTAGAAATATAATGCAAACTACATAGAGAACTACAAACTTTTCTGTAGCCATATTAAAAAGAAAAAGGAACAAGTGAACTTAATTTTAGTAACATTTTCTGTTACTTAATATATGTGAAATATTATCATTTCAACATGTAATCAGTATAAAAAATATTTAAGTTTTTTTTTGTGTGGGTACAAGTGAGCTGGGGAGAGGCAGAGAGAGAGAGAGAGAGACAGAGAGAGAGAGAGTCCCAAGCAGGCTCCATTCTGTCAGCACAGAGCCCGACACAGGACTCAACACCATGAACTGCGAGATCATGACCTGAGTGAAATCAAGAGTCGGATGCTTAACTGACTGAGCGCCCCAGGCACCCCCCCCCCCCGTATAAAAATTATTAATGAGATATTTGACATCCTTTTTTACACTTTGTCTTCGAAGTTTGTTGTGGATATTATGCTCACAGCACATCTCAATTCAGAGCACACACATTTCAAGTGCTCGCTGGCCACATGTAGCTGGTGGGCACCACAGTGGACACTATGGGTCCAAGTGGTCATGATGAGGATGTAAATGTTGCACGATTTCTTATAGGACATTTTTTCCAGAATACAAACGTACTGTAATACTGTAATATATTCAATCTTTTATGTATATATGTGTGTATATATACACATATATATATGTGACTTATCCTTTGCTAACTTGACATATAGAACATAACCAATTAAAAATTATTCTGATAACATTGAGTTACTATCCACTCTACCGAAATCATTTTAAAGTCATACTTAACGTGCAATATTCTTTGCAGTCACTCTGAATTTGCTATGCTTGCCTTGGACATCTTTATGTAAGTTCGTGAGGACAAAGCTACTAAGTACCCATCAGTTATAATATTTTTATTAGGACTGTCCAGCCGGGTATGGCTATATCCAATTAGGTTCTTATCTAATCCAATATAGCTCGTCCATAAAAGTGTCACGAGAGTCTTAGTCATACGCTCTGTTAAAGTCCAAAAGTGCCACGCCAGCCACACTTATCTAATAAAGGTTAGTCTGGCAGGCATTTCCCAGTAAGTCTGTGCCAGCTTAAGCTTCCAGAGATCCCTGCTTCCTCTTCTGTGTGTCCTTACGCCAGCCTTTTAATCTTTTGGTCTGCATGCTTACTCTCCTTTATGTGGAGGGAGTCTTTTCTTATTTTCTGATAGTTGAAGTTACTGACTTCAGGGGAGAAAGGAAAACGGGAAAATGAACAACCACCCGCCATTTGATGGTAGCAAAGCTGGGTTTGATTTACTGGACCTGAATTTAGTATTCTAAAATATTACAAGGAAGAAGGAGTTTGCATTTCATGAAGGACCACATGACAAGAGACTGGCCAATGTGCTTTCAAAATGGCCAAAGGGGGGTGGATGGAGGATGATGTCTAGATAAAAGTGCACCAAGGAAGAGGAGAAAGGAGCGTGAGAAGTAGCAGAAAAACAGCACCCTCAGACATCCTCACGTAAAAATAACAGGACGTAGATTAACGAGTCAAACTTCAGTGGTGCCTCTGATGTCTACATACCACAGTTGATGGTGTAAGACATAAAAGCAATCTGATATTTTATTTACTTATGTTTCATGGATAATATTTTTATTACATTAGCTGAATCAAATACATTGGCACATTGTCAGCTGGTCTGTCACTGGGACATCGGCTGCCTGGATTGCTTTAACCACCTCTTGGTGTCTCAGCGAAGAATGCCTGTCTCCACCACAGGTACGTGCTGCGGCTGAGATCGCCTTGGGCACACTGACACTCTTGGTTGCTCAGCGAGGCTGTCCTTCTGTGTTTGACTTGGATTTCCACCTCTGGTACGTGCTGATCTGTAGTCTGTCTCAGGTGTCAGTGGTCCCTCGTGCCCTCCATTGTGCTGCTGGCCACTCCTCAGAACAGACCGTCGGGCATCTCTGGCGACCACTCCACTCCCGCAGTCTGACGTTTTTACACAGGAAAGTTCATGTGGCTTTAAGATGCACCGAGTCCTGCTGGAATAGGACTGACGACTAGAATTAGGAGCAAAAGCATAGCTCTTTTACAAAAGAAACTGACTTGAGAGTATGCTATTGCTTGCTCAGCTAGAACAA
The DNA here is from genome assembly GCF_007474595.2 of Lynx canadensis. Lineage (NCBI taxonomy): Eukaryota > Metazoa > Chordata > Mammalia > Carnivora > Felidae > Lynx > Lynx canadensis. The sequence continues at coordinate 140,697,756 of NC_044311.2, forward strand.
GATTTAAAGGCTCTCTCACCAAGCAGACAGGTTGAGTAGGCACAGACCCAGGAGAACTCTTTGTCATTGTCCAGGCCATTAGGGCAGGATTTTAAACCAGAATCCTCATATCACTATTCCACTCTGGAACACCAATCAGGTTATTTGTCTTTATCAGCCGTTCCATACTCTCCTTCTTTATTACCTCTCTTGGGCTAGTTTTATTTCTGATCCATTCTAGACTTTGAGGACACGAATTGTAAATAGAGCACAGATACTGCGAATCACACACATCTTCAACCTGGGTCTGTCAGTTCCCACATAGTGATACCATGCAATTAGCGAGGCTTGGTCTCACATCTTCCTCTGTGAAATGAAGTAATGCAGCCTACCTCCTGGGGTTGTTATGAGGCTTAGTGATGACAGATGCCGAGTGCTGGGCACATGATGGGCATTCAATAAATGGTGCTTTGGTATTGAAACTGTGGATGTGGCACAGACAAGGACTTTTTATCTGGCTCAGCTGGTTATCATACACACACACACACACACACACACACACACACACACACTCACACACACGAAAGAAGAGTTCATGATGTGATAGTTGGCTAAAAACAGGCTGAGTGTTAGTGAGCTGTGGTTGGGGCCTTGGAAGTGTGCAAGGTAGAAATGAGGGTAAGAGACTGGGACATCTTTAGCAAATACCTGAAATGAATCTTGTTAACATGCTGGGAGGATTCTGATGGCAGCCTATAGTCTGAGATGTTTTCAACCTCTCTCTCTCTTCTCTCTCTCTTTTTCTTTGTCACTTTTTAACAGCTTCATTGAGGCATAATTTAAACACGATACAATTTACAACTTAAAGTGTACACTTTAGGGGCACCTGAGTGGCTTAGTCTGTTGAGTGTCCAACTCTTGCTTTCAGCTCAGGTCATGATCCCAGGGTTGTGGGATCAAGTCCCACATCAGTCTGTGTTGCCTGCTTAAGATTCTCTCTCACTCTCTCCCTCTACTCCTCTCTCCTGCTTGTATACACACTCTCTCTCTGTCTCTAAAAATGATTAAAAAATTAAAGTGTTCACTTTAATGGTTATTAGTACATCACAGATATGTGCAATCGCCCCAATTTTAGTACATTTTCGTCATCTCTTTAAAAAAAAAAACAACCCTCAGTTCTCTCTGTCTCCCTGTCTCTCTGCCCCTCCCTCACTCACAGTCTCTCTCTCTCAAAAATAAATAAATAACCTTAAAAAGCCCTCATATCCTTGGGGCGCCTGCATGGCTCCATCGGTTGGGTGTCCGACTTCAGCTCAGGTTACGATCTTGCAGTTTGTGAGTTTGAGCCCCGCGTCAGGCTCTGTGCTGACAGCTCAGAGCCTGGAGCCTGCTTCAGATTCTGTGTCTCCTTCTCTCTCTGCCCCTCCCCCGCTCACACTCTGTCTCTGTCTCTCTCAAAAATAAATAAATGTTAAAAAAAATTTTTTAAAAAGCCCTCATATTCTTTACCTATCACCTTCCACCCCTACCAGCCACAAGCAGCTGCTAACCTACACTCTATCTTTGTAGATTTCCCTGTTCTGGACATCTCATGTGAATGGCATCATGTAATATGTGGTCTTTTGTAACTGGCTTCTTTCACTTAGCATAATGTTTTCGAGGTTCATCCATGTGGTAGCATGTTCCAGTACTTCATTCCTTTTTATGGCCAAATAATTCTATTGTATAGATTCCTACATCTTGTTTATCCGTTTGTCAGTTGCTGGACATTTGGGTTGTCTTCTCCCCTTTTGTCGTTATGAATAATGCTGCAATATCATTTGTGTACCAGTTTTTGTGTGGATGTATGTTTTTATTTCTGTTGCATCTGTATCTCGGGGTGGAATTGCTGGATTGCAGCCTTCCTTTGTGCTCCTATCCTTGGGACGGGAAAGAGTTAGTGATTCTACTCTTATCTCCCTAAAATACTTCCCTGTGAGCAACTTTTGCTTATCAAGTAATGTTCCTGCTCGTCAGCAGCTTTGGTGGGCACTTTGGGTTCCAGGCTCTTCAGGATCTAGACAGAACCTGACAGTAGGGTAACTACTTTTTTCTGCAGCAAACGTAATTGTAGACTCCATTATACAGGAAAGCAAAAATAGCACTTAACCTGCATCTTTCTTGGTTATTTAAGAAATAAGAAATAAACTGTCATCATTTCTCAGCTCCTATTATAAATACCTCTATAACCTCTCATAGAAGCTTCTTCTTTAATTTTTTTAAAAGTTTATTTATTTAAAAACTGAGAACAAACTGAGGGTTGATGGGGGGTGGGAGGGAGGGGAGGGTGGGTGATGGGTATTGAGGAGGGCACCTTTTGGGATGAGCACTGGGTGTTGTATGGAAACCAATTTGACAATAAATGTCATATATTGAAAAAAAAATAATAATAAAAAATAAAAAATAGCATCTCAAAAAAAAAGTTTATTTTTTTATTTTGAGAGAGAGAGGGAGGGAGGGAGGGAGGGAGGGACGGACGGAGGGTTGGGCAGGAAGGAAGGGAGAGAGAGAATCCCAGGTAGGTTCCTCATTGTCAGCATAGAGCCCAGTGTGGGGCTTGAATTCACAAATTGTGAGATCATGACCTGAGCTGAAACGGAGTCAGATACTTAACCAACTGAGCCATGCAGGCGCCCCTCTCATAGAAGCTTCTTTCACTGCTTATTTATGTACTCATATTTGTATTCATTATTGTGCTCATTCATTCACTCAATACAATTTATTAAACACCTATTTCCTGTCAATCACTGTACTAGACTTGATGGATATAAAGATATTTAAGACATGCACTTCTTATTGGAGAGAAATACACATAAATAGGTTGGTATAATACAATATGGTACTGGTGAAATGTCCGTAATCCATCTTGGGGTTACTGCAGAAGGCTTACTGAAATATAGAGATGTAGAACATGGATATAGAGATAGTTTAGGGAACTTTCCAGGAAGAGAAATTGGTGTAAGCAGATGCAGAAGAAAGAAATATGGTACGAATAATTCGGTATTGCTGGATTATAGCGTGCTTCTGGGACAAAGAATCTTCAGAGGGAAAATATAATTGCTTAATGTGTGGCCTGCCGGTAGGAATTAATCGTTAAGAGAGCAAAGATTCTGCAGTGATTTACAACTCCCCACTAAATAGCTGTGTGATATCAGACAAGCCATTAACCTCTCTGTGCCTCATTTGTTATCAAATGTTGAGTGGGAAATACACTTTATAGATATCTCCTTTCTAAAGTGACCCATGAATTGCTAAAACAAAATTAAAGTCCTAATGAACTTCCTAATATTGTCCCAAATATAGCCAAGGCTTGGACAGATAAAACTATATAGGATCGAGGAGATATGTCATAGATTGGATTCCAGATTAAACAGATTGAAGTAAAGGACTCTGAAATAAGGAAGCAGATGAATTTGGAACCTGGCTTGGTGCCCCACTGATGCCAACCGCCTACAGAAGAAAATTTCCAAACCCCAATTTCAAGTCTGCTCTTATCCTTCTCCAGCTCCACCCTTCATGAATCACGAAAAGGGCACACCTTTTATCTGACTTCAAATCCTCCCCTAATAGTTGTTTTGGAACACTTGAGGCATCTCGGCAGATTGTGGATTGTAGATCATTGTAAGCTATGTAGCTATCCCATAGTACTCAGTACTCATTTCTTCATAGATAAAGTGGTGGCTACCTTCTCCTGTAAAATTTGGATATTTCTATGTCTTTAAGATCATATAGGAGGAGGGCACCTGGGTAGCTCAGTTGGTTAAGTGTCCAACTTCAGCTCAGGTCATGATCTCACAGTTCTCGAGTTCCAGTCCCGTGTCGGGCTCTCTGCTGTCAGCACAGAGCCAGCTTCAGATCCTCTGTCCCCCTCGCTCTCTGCCCCTCCCCTGCTGGTTCTCTCCCCCCCCCCCCCCTTTTCTCATTTGTTTCTCTAAATAAATAAATGGGTAAACTTAAAAAAAAAGATCATATAGGAAACTCTGTAAGGACTGCATCACATTTTATTCTTAGATGTATGCTAGCAGTGGTCATTTAGTTCCCCTCTCCCTTTTCGAAACCTATACAGCTTTATTTTTTTATCTTCATTTACTGTCTCTAGCTCAGCACCTCCATACACAAGCAAAGAGAATAGAAAGAGCCACAGCAGCTCTTTAAGTTTGACATGTGCCTACCTCCAGAGCCTCTGCTTTTATCCATCACCCCATATTGATAAAGCTATAAGGAAGACCAGGAGTAGCTTTGATGCCCAAACAGAACTGTCCCCAAATAATGGGCTCAGTCGTAAGTGTACATAAGCACAAGAGGGAAAGATTTCTGATTCTTCCATCCACTTGATCCGTCTGAGAGGTTGTCTTCCTTCTTTAATAGTTATCTCCATGAAAGAGGAACAAATACTGAATGGCATGGAACATGATGGAACCTGCAAGACACTAAATGTAAAGGGCATAGAAAGAACAAATTAAAGGTACACTATGATGTTGGAGGAAAGGTTTAATTAAGTAACTAATACCTATGTTCTCAAGTTGCTCTAGGATCATTTAGTATAGTACACTCTCCTTTACAGTACTTCTTCAGAAGAGCCATTGCTGATGTGGGTGCATTGTGATTAATAAAGGAAGACCTTACCCTGGTGAAAGTGAAATTTCCATCATTGCTGGTAAAGCTGCTATTCACTTTCGAGTCACAGAATTACCACCATTTGTGACCTCAAAATTTTAAAGTTGCATAATCTGAAATTTCCATGGTGGCTGTTGTTCATGGAATGTGATTTCCAGAACTGAATGCCTAGGATAAGGCTGTTTGGAATTTAAGGTTTTAGTACAGGCACCACTTACGCATTTTATTTTCATCTGCTTCATCAGTCTTTAGTTGTCCAGTGGTGGGTTACCAAGTTACTTCAGTTTTATTATTTTACAGAAAATGTTTTACATATAGAAAACATGATTTATATGTATATTACTAAGACAATGAAAGTAGACCATCAATCCATAGGAAGTTCTATTTTCTTTTGGGAAATTAAATATCAGAAAGAAACCCACTGGGAGGCCTCCCTCCGTTCCCTCTGCCCTGCTGTTGTGTGAGCTGTTAATGGCTACAGCTGCCCAACTTGCCCATTTGCCTCAGGGTGGGACAATTTTTGTGTGTTACTCTTGTTTCCAAACTCCCAGTAGGATCAAGCTGAGCCTAGACTTCAGCTGTGACTACATCTTTGCTTTGCTTCATTCCCACCTTATCCTGCTTCCTTCACATCTGTACAAGTTTGTTCTGAAACACTCCCTCCATAAATCACTTGTGTAAGGATCTTTATCTCGGGCCCACCTCAAGAAACCCCATCTGAGACTCTATGTGAAAACACTCATTAGTTTCAAATGAGGGTAAATATAAAAAAAAAATTAAAATAAAACAAAGCAATAGAAACCATTTTTGGAAAAAGGAACTTTACAAAGTATTAAAGGATATCCATCTAAATTTATAAAAATATGTATAGATGTCTGGAAAGTTTGACATATAGTGACAGAGTAATGTGAATATTATATACAATGATTGACATTCAAGTAATTGAAGCACAGAAAGCCAAAAGTTGTCCATAGATGACTCCCATCAAGAACAAGTGTGTACATCTATGAACTTACATTTAATGATCATGACCCTGTCAGCTACATCCTGTTTGACATTTACAGAAAGAAGTGTAATAATGGATTGATGAATTCATTAACATTATGAATCATGTAAAAACGGAATCTTTAATGCACTTTATTAAGTGTTGACTGTTGGTTTGGAGAGGACAAAGATTACAGAAGTTTTAAATTGGGTTCTCAAAGGGCAATGAAATTGGAACAATCATATTTTACCCTAAATGATCAAGGGATAAAACTCACATCTGTCTGTAATATTGTCATCTCTCTGGACTCCCATCTGTCCAGAGGAGTTTATGTAAGTCCAGAAAAGCACAAAACTCGGGAATGAGCAGAAGGGGAAATGCCAGTTGCTGAGTCAGACACTGGATGAGAAGTTCTGTCCTGATTTTTCTAAAGAAAAAGACAACAGATTTGAGATTGAGGCTCATTCATTTATTTATTCAACCCATATTTAAGGAGCACCTCTTCTGTTCTGGGGTCCCATGCTTGTTGCTGTGGTTACAGACATGAAAAGGCAGAAATGAGCTCCCAAGCCAAATTTGCTGCTGTAATCATTCCTGGTCTGACTTCCATCCTTTTTGCAAATGATTTCTGGAATTTATAGGCTCTGTCTACATTTTTGTGGTTTCCTAGGGCTTTCAAATATTTAACAATGTCTAAGCCTTTCCCGATTGCCTTAAACTCCTCTGTTAATTTATATTCCAGAATTGTCACAGGGAAAATTGGATCTATTGCCTTTACCCCTCCCCTAAATAATCCTGTAGTTATGATGATTTAATGTATGAGTATTTGTCTTTAAATATTATGTGTCTTAATTGTTTTTTCCTGAAAAAATGAAAATGCTACTTATATCGTTGGGAGTTTGATGCTAAAGGTTAGCATCCATGCTGTAAAGTTCTTCAAGACTTTGGACACAAGAACTCCCATGTTTAAGAGATTAGTCAGTCCATCCTGTATCATGCATTAGATTTTGATGTCTTGATTTATTTATTCTATTCAGTCCTTAACCCATCTATAGTTCAGTAATCATAGCAACTAGTATTTGTGAATATCTTTCATGACATCTGATTTGTCACAACTTTGAGGATTTTATCTTAGTAAGTTCAATGTTTTAATAGTGTGTGAGTTTTGCTGAGTACAGCATTTGGAATTCTGAATAAGTAGCTGAAAGTTAACCTCCTATAGAACAGGGGTTTGGTCCAGTGTGCTAATATAACTTGTTACATTTTGGTGAATATTTTGACCACATTTTGAGATAAATCGATGGGAATAAATTTCTCAAGTACTTTAAAGAAAATTATTTATGATGGTTCTTTCATCTGTTAATGGACGAGTGTTATTTTTCTCTTAATGATATAAGGATTTTTATCTTAATTTTTAAATAGAAGTATGTAAATGAAATTTGGACTTGGGGAACCACTTTGAATTTCCATTAAGTGTCTTTCTTTTTATAAAACCACACCGTCTGAGAATAAGTCTTACACTTCTGTGCCTTATATTAGTGTATAAACAAATTCTTTATATAAATTATCTTCATCACTAGACTCTTGCCGGTGTGATTGTGCCTGTGTCAACTTAATGCTCAGGAGTATGCCTCCTACTCAGATCTATGGGCTGTTGGATTTTTAAAAATCCATTTGGATCAAGTAGATTGTCTACAGAAGAGTGGATACCTAATTGAAAAGAAAAGCAATATTTTATCTGATGTGACAAAGAATTCTTTTTTTTCAATATTCAATCTCTGAGAAAATTAACTAATGAGGAATAATTATATTACTTATCAACCTTCTATTCATTTTACCACATTGTTAAAGGCTTATATTCTGCAAATAATTCGCATAATGAAACAATGGGCATAAATTACATACCTTAAGAAACATTCAGAATTCAAATAGTTATAACCTGATTCATAGTTCATTTGTTAATTTCTTTTTTTTAATGTTCGTTTATTTGAGAGAGAGAGAGAGCACAAGCAGAGGAGGGGCAGGGAGAGAGGGGGACAGAGGATCTGAAGTGGGCTCCATGCTGACAGCAGAGACCCCGAAGCTGAGCTCAAATCTGCAAACCATGAGATCACGACCTGAGCCGAAGTCAGATGCTTAACTAACTGAGCCACCCAGGTGCCCTCATTTGTTAATTTCTAAGAAAATTAATTTCAAAGTAGATAATTTCTAAGAAAAGCCTTAATAAACAAAATAATTTAATCTTGAAGTAGCAAAAGTATGTTACATTTTATAGATTCCATTTACTGCTTCCTCAGTCCATACATTTCTACTATTGTTTACTGATTCATTGGTATCCTCTAAATAGCTTGAATTTTTAATATGATTCATATTACTCGGGTTGGTCCTCAGGTGTGCATATCAGAAGACAAACACAGAAACAGCCAAAAATTAGCAAGCTTTTTATCACTCCCAATGAAGAATATATCTTCTTACCAGGTACAAAGAATTTTGGACCCCCAAATCCATTTGGAAGCAAGCTGTCAACATCATACCCCATGACCCCAGAATACCTCCATAGCCAACAAACAAAGACACTTTACCGGAGAACCATCAAAATCAGGAAATTAACATTGCTATATTACTATCATCCATTCCTCCATCCCATTCAAGTTTCCCCAGTTATTTCAATAATGCCCATCTTAGTAGAAAGATCCAGTTTAGAATAATGCACGTATTTAACTGTGCTGTCTCTTTAGACTCTGTAGGTTTAAGAAAGTCTTCAGTCTCCTTAAATCTCATAAATTGAACACCTTTAAAGCTTAAGGACCAGTTATTTTGTGGAATGTCCTTCAATTTGGATATGTCTAGTTTTACCTTGTGATTAAATTAATACATCTTTGGCAAGAATATTATAAAAGTGATGCTGCTTTCTTTTCATCGCATCTCGGCAGAGGTGCAGGATTTCGAGCTGTCCAATTACTGTTGATGTGCACTTTGATAACTAGGTTAAAGTGGTTTCTGCAGGTTTATTCACAGTACAGTTACTCTTTGTAGCTAGTAAGTATTTCATGGGGAGGTACTTTAAAACAGTGTAAGCATTTCATTCCTCTTCAGATTTTGAGTTATTCACTTGTTTATGTTTTTTTTTTTTTTTAATTTTTTTTTTCAACGTTTATTCATTTTTGGGACAGAGAGAGACAGAGCATGAACGGGGGAGGGGCAGAGAGAGAGGGAGACACAGAATCGGAAACAGGCTCCAGGCTCCGAGCCATCAGCCCAGAGCCCGACGCGGGGCTCGAACTCACGGACCGCGAGATCGTGACCTGGCTGAAGTCGGACGCTCAACTGACTGCGCCACCCAGGCGCCCCAATTTGTTTATGTTTTTATAGACTCATGGACTCATGGTCTGCTGTTTTATTTAATGGACTAAAATCTACTACTATATTTCTTTTGATGCTAAAATTGTTGTGGGAGCCACTTTGATTGTTTCTATATTCTTTTGATGTGTCTCCATTATTCTTTGAGCATTTCTTTACTTTCCAGCATAGTAAAACATTCTGGTCTCATCTTCTACTTTTCCTGTCCCATCCTAGTATTCGTCATTTTTCTAAGGAATCTTGTTCCTTCTAGTGAGAATATTTAGAAGCCAAGGTTTGGATGGTAAATGTGCTCATTGCTATTGGGGCATCACTTCTTCCAGACTATCTCAGAGGGTAAAACTAAAGAGTATATGAAAGTAAACATATGTGCACAGATATATTTGTTTCTTTTTAATTTTTTTTAATTTTTAGTTTTATTAAAAAAATTTGTGTGTGTGTTTATTTTCGAGAGAGAGGGAGAGAGAGACAGTGTGAGTGGGGAGGGGCAGAGAGAGAGGGAGACACAGAATCCACAGCAGGCTCCAGGTTCTGAACTGTCAGCACAGAGCCTGATGTGGGGCTCAAACTCAAGAACTATGAGAACATGACCTGAGCCGAAGTCGGACACTTAACTGACTCAGCCACCCAGGCGCCCCCATTTTTTTTTAAGAGAGAAAGAGAGTGTGTGTGTGCATGTACAAGCAGGAGAGGGGGTGAGGGGCAGAGAGAGAGGGAGACAGAGGATCCAAAGCAGGCTCTGTGCTGACAGCAGAGAGCCCAACGCAGAGCCCTGTGTGGGGCTTGAACTCATGAGCCGTGAGATCATGACCAGAGCCATTAGAGGCTTAACTGACTGAGCCACTCAGATGCCCCAATTTCTTACTTTATCTAGCAGATAGATTGAAATCTGTAAGTTCATACCAATGCCTTCAATTTCAACTTACCACCATTGAGTTCTTTCTATTTTTTTTTTCCATTTCAATATTTGTATCTTTCTTCTCTGACAGTGAGAAACCCAGCTCCAGTTATATGGGATATATTTGCTTATTTGATCACACCCCTGTATGTAACCACACTTCCATTGCCCCAGCTACTCTTTGCCCTGCACCAGGCTGTCCTTGCTCTTCTAGGCTTTGACACCCCACCCTGGATAGCCTTCCTGGACAGATGTCCTCACTGCCTTCTGTTCGCGGTACCCTGAGCTGAGCCATTCAGCTCCCCATGCCCCCACCCCTGCTGGCCTGTTTGCCTATTTTGCTGTGCCCTAATTTATTGGGTTCATGACTAAATTCTCCAGGAAAGAAACAAATGGAAAGGGAACCACCAGTCATTAGATTTATTAAGTGCCAAATTTCTAAAATAAATAATTTAATGTATTATTATTATTATTATTTTTAATTTAGTATATTGTGAAGAGAAAGATGGTGTATTTCTGGAAAGGGAGGGGTTTTTTTTGTTTGTTTTTGTGAGTTTTTTTTTTTTTTGTGTCTTTGTTTGCTATTGGTTTATAAAAACAGTGTGGGATGAAGGATATGCTTTGCTGGCAAATGACTTGCAGCACCATGGAAGAAAGAGCCTTGATCAATGGTTTCAAGGGGGTAGAGGTGAGTCACCAATACAGTTTCAAACAGATGGAGTTTTAGGGCCCATTTTCCCTCCTTCAGTCTTTTTTTGTGATGGTTCCTTTTTTATTTTTATTTTTATTTATTTTTTTGCTGCTTAGAAATGGTCCTAGAGTTTGTGATTGTGAGGGACTGACCTTTCGATATCATCAGAGTTAACACTCTTAATATTTTCCTGGTATTAAGCCATTTTAACTCGTTTGTTACTTTGCTAGGTCACGGACTACCAAACACATTTCATATGAGAGATGGGCATTGGCTTCCTCAAAATATAATTGCAAAATATAATAAAACAGTGAGTAAGACGGGAGCATAGCAAAGTTACCTTCACACGGAAGCTGGTGGTGGTGGAATTTCGCAGAAGGAACCACAGGGGGCGTTTGCCTAGGACTCCAGCATTAACACCCCACCAGGTCATGTCACTGATCAATAGTTACTTCTTTTGTGAGCATCAACATGCCTTTATGATTTGCTCTAGTCTATTGGCTACATGCAGAATGCCATGAATGAAATAAGCCTGAACAGAAGTCACACAATTGTTACAGTCTATCATGGCAAATTCTACTTTAGAGAGATTTTTGACTTGATGGACCGTTGATTTAATAAATCAAAAGGAGTTTCTTAAAGCCCTTGTGTTTTATCAGCTTGCTGCAGTTGCCTTGCAGGCTCAATGAAGCCATCTTTCCGGACACCTGGGAGGTGACCAATGTCTCTTCTTGATGAACTGCTATGGCTTCTTATTTCGGTTTTTCATTCCGTGAAGGAGAGACCACTTTTTGACTTTTTATTGAATGCCACTGCTAAAAGGTGCTTCTATTTCACTCTGTGGAATACTTGAGGTGATTTTTTTAAAATGTTTATTTATTTTTGAGAGAGACAGACAGAATGCAAGTGGGTTAGGGACAGAGAGAGAGGGGGATACAGAATCCGAAGCAGGCTCCAGGCTCCGAGCCGTCAGTGCAGAGCCCCATGCGGGGCTCGAACTCACGGAGCTGTGAGATCATGACCTGAGCCAAATTTGGAAGCTCAACCGACTGAGCCACTCAGGCACCCCAGAATACTTGAGGTGATTTTTAAGACATTCTTCAAGGAAATGTTAATACTTAAGGGAGGAATGGCTTAGTATTCTAGTTGGAGCTGGGAGACCTAGGTGTGTTTTTGTTTTGCTTTGTTTTTGTTTTTGCTTTTGTTTTCAGTTTCAGGGGTAGGATTTCATGATTCATCACTTACACACAATACCCAGTGCTCATCAAAACGAGCGTTCCTTAATACGCATCTCCCACTTAACCCATCCCCCCACCAACCTCCCCTCCAGCAAGCCCCAGTTTGTTCTCTGTAGTTAAGACTCTGTTTTCTGGTTTGCCTCCCTGTCTTTCTTTCCCCCATGTTCGTCTCTGAAGTTTCTTAAATTCCACATATGAGTGAAATCATATGGTATTTGTCATTGCCTGACTGATGTATTTCACTTAGCAGAATACTTTTTAGCTCCATCCATGTCATTGCAAATGGCAAGACTTCATTCTTTTTTAATGGCTGAGCAATATTCCATTGTGTATACATATCACCTCTTCATTATCCATTCATCAGTTGAGGGACATCTGGACTCTTTCCGTAATTTGGCTGTTGTTGATGATGCTGCTATAAACATCGGGGTGCATATATCGCCTCAAATCAGTATTTTTGTATCCTTTGAATAAGTACCCAGAAGTGCAACTTTTGGATCCTAGGGTAGTTCTATCTTTTTTTAAATGTTTATTTATTTTTGAGAGAGAGAGAGAAAAAGAGTGAGTGGGGGAGGGGCAAAGAGAGAGGGAGACGGAGAATACGAAACCGGCTCTAGGCTCTGAGATGTCAGCACAGAGCCCAACACGAGGCTCGAACCCGTGAACCATGAGATCATGACCTGAGCCAAAGTCGGATGCTCAACCAACTGAGCCACTCAAGCACCCCAGGGTAGTTCTATTTTCACCTTTTTGCGTAACCCTGTACTGTTTTCCACAGTGGCTGCACCAGTTTGCATTCCCGCCAGCCATGTAAGGTTTTCTTTTCTCTGCCTCCTTGCCAACACCCGTTGTTTCCTGTTGTTAGTTTTAGCCATTTTGACAGGTGTGAGGTGATATCTCATTGTGGTTTTGATTTGTATTTCCCTGATAACGAGTGGTGTTGAGTATCTTTTCATGTGTCTGTTAGCCATCTGGATATCTTCTTGTGTCAAACGGGGAGACCTAGATTTGAATATGGACACAGTTACTTACTAGCAGTGTGGCCTCAGTTTCCTCATTTGTAAAATAGGGCCTTATCATTATCTCACAAAGTTTTTTTGTTGAGCCTCAGTTAAAATAAATAAAGTCAAATCATTTCAATACTTGAAAGTGCTGTGCAGATGTAGGGCACTATTAGTATTTTGTAAAAAAAAAATCATTTATTTAAACGTAAAACAATTCACTAAGAAAAAATCCAAATGAAAGTGAACTAATAACGTAAATAAAATTACCTTAAGAACTGTTGACAGGGGCACCTGGGTGGCTCAGTCGGTTAAGCAACTGACTTCGGCTCAGGTCATGATCTCATGGTCCGTTTGTTCGAGCCCCGCGTTGGGCTCTGTGCTGACAGCTCAGGGCCTGGAGCCCGTTTCAGATTCTGTGTCTTCCTCTCTCGGCCCCTCCCCTGTTCATGCTCTGTCTCTCTCTGTCTCAAAAATAAAATAAACGTTAAAAAAAAATACAAAAAAACTGTTGACAGAATTTTGGTTTTGTAAAATGCAAATTTGCAAATGTAAGTTTGTTTTTGGACTTAATGAGTGTAAATATATTTGCTCTTTTAATGTTTAGGTAGTTACTGTAAATTCCAAAAAGTTTCAAAAGTGTTAATTCAAAAAGTCTTTACCTTGTAAAAGCAGGTTTAATTTCAAGGATGGTATGCCTTTCGTACCCCAAATCATCTCTAAGTGGTAAGTCTTAAGCATGTTAATGTAAGGGGTAGTGTTAAGATTTATTCAAAATGAATTGAACAGCTGATTCTAAGTCAGTTATGGTAGATTACACAACGAATACAATAAACAAGAGTTAAGGCTGTAATGAAGATTTAAATTCCATGCTTCTTTATTGATAACAGTTTCTAGAGATGAAGAGTCATCCTTCTCTTCCTGGTATAATGAAGGAGACACCCCCACATTTATAAATGCAAATGTCTCTTACAAAAGGCTAACTTCTACTTGGTTTTCAGAACTTCTTTTCAGTTTCTTAAAAGTAGCTAGCCTTGGGGCACCCGGGGGTGGCTCAGTCCATTAAAACTCTGACTCTTTTTTTTTTAATGTGAAATTTATTGTCAAATTGGTTTCCATACAACATCCAGTGCTCATCCCAACAGGTGCCCTCCTCAATGCCCATCACCCACCCTCCCCTCCCTTCCACCCCCCATCAACCCTCAGTTTATTCTTAGTTTTTATTTATTTATTTTTTTATGAAATTTATTGACAAATTGGTTATTCTTAGTTTTTAAAAGTCTCTTATGGTTTGGCTCTCTCCGTCTCTAACTTTTTATTTTTCCTTCCCCTCCCCGATGGTCTTCTGTTAAGTTTGTCAGGATCCACATAAGAGTGAAAACATATGGTATCTGTCTTTCTCTGTATGACTTATTTCACTTAGCATAACACCCTCCAGTTCCATCCACATTGCTGCAAAGGACCATATTTCATTCTTTCTCATTGCCATGTAGTATTCCATTGTCTATATAAACCACAATTTCTTTACCCATTCATCAGTTGATGGACATTTGGGCTCTTTCCATAATTTGGCTATTGTTGAAAGTGCTGCTGTAAACATTGGGGTACAAGTGCCCCTATGCACCAGCACTCCTGTATCCCTTGGGTAAAATCCTAGCAGTGCCATTGCTGGGTCATAGGGTAGATCTATAAGAATCAGACTCTTGATTTGGGCTCAGGTCATGATCTCACCATTCGTGAGACTGCGCCTGTGTTAGGCCTTGTGCTGACAGTGCAGAGCCTGCTTGGGATTCTCTCTTTTCCTCTCTCTCTGCCCCTCCCCTGCTCACGCTCTAAACAAACAAACAAACAAACAAACTGGAATAAAAATAGCCACCCTAAAATAATCTTTATGCCAAAGAGACATATTTTGGGGTGGTAAATTCTGCTCCCCTACACTGGTCACTTGCACGGAATTGTCCTTCATAGTTGTGTTGAAATCTGGTGGGCCAAGGGATATGGCCAAGGCTCTCCAAGTGCCTGCTGGAAGGAAGAGGAAACAGAGAGTGTAACAAAAGTCATTATCGAATTATTTATAATAGAGGTGAGGTAATGTCGTAGTTGTAGGGTCATGAAGCCAAATGAAGTGGAAAATGAGCATTAAAGGCATTTCTCTAGAATTCATCAGAGCAGAGAACACTGTGATTCTCATGATTGATGTTGAGTATCTAAATTGATGTATTTCTGTAATGGCTGAAGTTTAACAAGCTATTTTAGTTTGAAAGAAGCAGGTTTTTAAAAACACAATGTCGGACGTTCTGATCCTAAATTCATTAAGTCATGTCTGATCTGTAATTTGGTGTTCCAGATGGACCTACCCTCAGGAATGGAGTTTGCAAATGGCCTGTTTTCAGATAAAGCTACCAATAGGTGCAGTTAGCGTTATCAGAACTCTGGTTTGAGGCAGTCTCTTGGAGGCTTATTATCATGTTTCAAATTCTTACCATCCCAGAGAAAAACCAAATCATTGTAAATTGAAAGGTCATTAGAGTAATAAGTATTTCACTGAATCTGACATCTTCGATGACCATCAACACCCATCTAATTTGCCCCTTATTTTATAGAGGCTCATGGGACTGTGATAATTTACCTAATATCACAGAGTTTGTGAGTGGACAGGCCAGGACTAGAACCCCCATCCCCTCCTGGAATTCAGTTCAATATTTTGCAACATGGTAGATAATATGCACTTGTCAATTTTCATAATCAATATTTCACTTTTGTACTATTGCAGGGTCATTGTTTAAGTACTCAGTGATACACTTCCTGACCTTTAGAATTTTAAATCACTGGGCTTAGTGAAATTCCCCAGACACCTTTGGAAACTTGTAGAAAGGCATACGAATGCGGGCACTTAGAATATTTTGAATACCAGAAGGCAAAACTGCACAAATAAAATGACAAGAGTTTTAAAGAACACCCTAACAACTGGCTGAGTGAATCACCTAAAGTTGAAATGTTCATTTAACTTGTCTGCAGAATTTTTCTTCCTCCAAATAAGGGACTCCTTAGGGAGAAGAGGGTAACAGGTAAGAGCATTCACCTCTTGCCACCTCTGGAGACAGAATGTGCTGCATATTTATTAATACACATTATATATAACACAAAACCAATTTTTTTTTTATCCAAGGAGGCCTGTGGGGTCCAGAGTGCTATGGTCATCTAGGTCTGGGCAGACCTAGGACATTGCTGTCAACAAATTTCTGCAACAAAATAACGTACCAGCCTCTGAAGTTGAATTTCAGGAAGGTGCTTCATGACTTTGACTTATACTTTTGTTGCTGGGGAAATGGCATATTCACTGTTTCCTTTTGTTTGGCACCAGCCTGCCCAACATTGGGGGGTGGGGACCCCCAATGTCTGTGGCTAGCCAAGAGCTTTTCCTGCTCTGTTTGGGAAGGAGATAGAACCTCATTTTTCTTTATGTATCTCTGATGAATCACTCAGAGTCCTTGGATTCATACTTCTTGGGTATCTCAAGAGTGAAGAACTAATCCAAACTCAGGGGGGATGATAGACTCTTTTCAGATGCGCCGGATCCCCCAGGCCCAAGGATGGGTGTCTGTGGCAGTGGGTGATGCCCACGGTGAAGGAGACCTGTTGCCTGTATTCAGAGCAGCTGCCAACATCCCCGAGCTTATTCTGGCCCCTACTTGACTGGAAAACACCAACAGGTAACAGCGCCCCTTGGACTTTTTCTTTCTGCCCTGGATGTCCTTTTCTGGCCATAAGTGCTTGAAAGAAACGAGTAATGAGAGGACAGGGGACAACAGAAGCCATGAAGATCGACGTGGGCTGTTTCCTAGAAAGGTTAACAGAAGCGACAGGGCAGGAGTTACAATCTGAGTGAGAATACTTAAATAGGGTACTGATATGTTTTAATTTCAATTATTATTTTTATCATGAATACTCATATCTATATTTATTGAATGAAGACAATGGACACGGTTGAATAAGCAATAGAACTAATGGTGGATAAGAAATTAAAAAAAAACCCTATCATGATGGAAAATTTCAAATATATTCAAAGGGAGAGAGAACAGTATCAATGAACCCCATGTTCCCATCATTCTGCTCCAACAATTATATAATTATCAGTTCGCAGTCTATTTTATTTGACCTATACCCACACTCCATTCCTCCTCAAATGGTCTTGAAGCAAATCTCTATTGGGTTTATCTTTAATAGTTTTGATCTTTTTAAAAAAAACCCAATTTTAATAAAATTGTTACATCTAAAACTTAACTCCTTAGTATCATATAATGTTCAGTTTGTGTTCAAAGTTTATTCGCCATAGTCAGTGTGTTTGAATAAAGATCCATATGAGACATGGGGCTCCTGGGTGGCTCAGTTGGTTAAGCGTCTGACTCTTGGTTTTGACTCAGATCATGGTCTCATGGTTTGTGGGATCAGGCCCCACATCAGGCTCTGTGCTGACAGTGCAGAGCCTGCTTGGGATTCTCTCTCTCTGCCCCCCTGCCCCCGCTGTCTCTGTTTCTGTCCCTCTCTCTCAAAATAAACAAACATTTAAAAAAAACTATAAAAAATAAATAAAAAAAGATCCATATGACATTCACCCATCGCATTAGGCAGATATGGCCCCTAAGTTTCTTGTAGTTGTGATAGTTCTCAGGGCGTCTCTTTCTTACGGACTTTTTTTTTTTTTTTTAACTTTTTTTTTAATGTTTAAAAATGCTTAACTGACTGAGCCACCTAGGCGCCCCTCTTATGGAGTTTCTGTTGTTGTTGTTGTTATTATTATTAAAAAATAGTCTAGGGACACCTCACTCTGTTAAGTGACTGACTTCGGCTCAGGTCATGATCTCATGGTCTGTGGGTTCAAGCCCTGCGTCTAGCTGTGTGCTGAAAGCTCAGAGCCTGGAGCCTGTTTTGGATTCTGTGTCTCCCTCTCTCTCTCTGCCCCTCCTCTGCTCACACACACACACTCTGTCTCTCTCAAACATAAATGAACATTAAAAACATTTTTTTAAATAAAAGAAAGAGTCCAGTTTTAATGCAGAATATTGTCATTTAAGTCCATACATCAGTGTCCCAGGATTGGTTTATTGGACACATGATTCTGTGCTGAACATACCATGTGCCTTTCTACCATCCTGTGCTCCTGGAGGGCACTGTTTGTGTTTTACTCCTTGGGTATCCCTGGCTTATCAATAGGCATTGCCTGATTGTGAGAATCTTTTCATCCGGTTCCGCATTACAATATTCTAATCATGTTGGCCTATAGTTACTGATTAAACTTTGCCGTAACCCACTCATTTTGTATGTGGGCAAAAGCAATACATCGCAGTGGGTTGGGACAGTGGGTATACATGCAGGCTCTGGGCAAGGCTGGGACCCGAGTTTGAAACCTAGGAACACTGGCTGGCACTTTGCTTTGGGCAGAGGCTTCCCTGCACTCACTGTCAGTTCTCTCAACCCTGAAGTGCATCTGATGAAATTGATAGCAGCTGCCTTAGAGGAGTGTCATCAGGTTAAATACAGTGTTTGAAAATGCTTAGTTTGGTGATCCCCACAGAATGAATAGCAATAAATGTGAAGGTAATGATTGCTGGCATCCTCCACTCCGCGTCACTTTTTTTTTTTTTTTTTTTTTGGTGCATTTTGATTTTTCAGGCTTTAAAAAAATGCAGTTTTAGATTTACGGAATAATTGAGCAGATAGTATATAGAGTTCCATGTATCTGCCACTCTCCCATTTCCTTCTTACTTCCTATATTAAACATCTGGCATTAGTGTGGTTCCTTTGTTATAATTAATGAACCAATATTGATACATTATTATTACCAATACTCCGCAGTTTCTATCAGGGTTCACTGTGTGTGTGTATAGTTCTCTGGGTTTTGATAAATGGGGGATGTCATGTATCTGTTGTTATAGTTTCAAACAGAACAAGTTTACCACCCTAAAAGTCGCCTGTGCTCCATCTATCACGACCACTGCCTGCACCCGCTCCTGGAAGCCAGAAGTCATTTTTCTGTCTCTATAGTTTCACCTTTTGCAACTATATAGGTGGAACCATATAATATGTAGCATTTTCAGACTGACTTTTTCCATTGAGCAGTATGATGCAAAGTTTCATCTTTTTAAAAAATGTATGGAATTCTACTTAATGCAAAGAATTACACAGTGCATGTTCTATGTGAAGACATAGGAGCTGCTTTTGATACTTGTTCATTTTCTTGGAATAATAGGAGACAGATTGGAGGACTCTTTCAGCATGGAGCAGAGAGTAGGCAGTGAAAATTCTAGATTCTCTATTTATAAACACATTGTTTCGGATTATAGCTGATGCATATGTATGTGGAGTGCAGCGGTTCATACAGCTGGTCCACGAACGGGGTGCACTTTGAAAATACAAATTCTTCCAGTTTCTGATTCTACAGGGTCAGAATAAGGCCTGGGAATCTGTATTTTCTGGGCTGCCCAGGTAATTCTTAGGTGGAGCCATTTCTTTGGTAATAAAATGAACCCTGGCTTTGGTGTTAGAGGATTTGGCTTCAAGTTTTCACTCCTCATCAAAGCACCAAATATTTATTTAACTCCTTCCATGTACCAGACCTTGTGCTAGGCTCTGAGTTGATATAATGATGAGTTCAGCAGTCACGATTTCCACCCTAACCAGCTTATACTTGAGAGGGGGCAGACATTAATCAAAGAATCACACAAATAAATGTTATTTATCGGTTATGCTAGGTGCTAAGAAAGGAAATACAAAATGCTATGAGAGAGTGTAACAGAAGAGTCTGACTTAGTCTGGAATGAGGTCAGTGCTTTGCTTTTCTCTGAGAAAATGACCTTGAACTGAAATACTACCTGTGAAGCGAGAGCAAGATGTCCACCACCAGGTCAATATCGTTTGGGACACCGGGAATGGGTTGGGGAATTAATCCCTTGGTCTCTGTCCTGCAGATAAATAGCTGGGGCACTGGTTCTCCAATCATCCTCCTACTCTACTGCAGTAAAATTTCTTACAAGTCTCTAAAACATGTTTAATAATTCTGCCAATTTTATTTGTCAGAAACTCAATCAGATTGCAAATAGGCCTCCCTTAACAAGTGTTAGAATTTTAGTTGTTTGTGATTCTAAAGGCTTCTCTGTATGTGGGTAGGGCCAACTCATTTACTGAGAGGTATGCAGAGAAGAGAAAAACATTTGACTTCGGATCACACTCACTTAAGAATTGTGTGACACTTGTTGTCATGTGTTGCAACTGGCCATCTCGTTTCATCTTCACTGTGGCCTTAGAGACATGGATCATTATGATCATTGCCCAGGCGTGAGAGAAATGTCGAGCTCTGCTGCACGGACACAGTGCAGAGCTGAGCGCAGTGGTTTGTGCTAAGGAAATAGTCAGTGGCACCTAGGACTGTTATTACTATCATTGTGTCCGTTTTGAGCCCCCACTGTATGCTCACATGTACACAATATACGATCCTGGCATGCCAGCTTCCCGGGAGCTCACCTCACCTGGAAGTGAGGTTCTGCAGAGGACTCTCTGTGTTTCTTCTCCTACTCTCCAAAGCCCACCAAGGTCTCTTCAGAAATCTATGGTTCAGGGACACCTGGGTGGCTCAGTCGGCTAATCATCGAACTTCAGCTAAGGTCATGATCTTGAAGTTTGTGCATTTGAGCCCCACGTTGGGCTCTGTGCTGACAGCTCAGGGCCTGGAGCCTGCTTCAGATTCTGTGTCTCCTTCTCTCTCTACCCCTCCCCCACTCATACTCTGTCTCTCTCTCAAAAATAAAATAATAAACATTAAAAAAAGTTTTTGTTTTTTTTTTTTAAGAAATCTATGGTTCAGCCCAGAGGAGAGACTTTCACAGCAAAGCAAAATGAATTGTCCTGAACATATTTCTGATACTAAGAATTCTACCCATTTGAGCTGGAATTATGTTTTATCTCTTGATGGAGATCTTTTTCAATAGGAACCATATTTATGCACTGCACCTTATTTTATGCTACACGTGATTTTGTACCATGTGGTAAGCCCTGTAATAAAGCAAGGTTGTTTTTTTTCCCCTATACTTTGGGGGCCATGGGTGACAATGTAGAATTATTTTAGAGGTTACAAGCCCACTTACCTCCCTCCCTGAAGTCTTTCCTCCTATCTTATCATAGTACCTGAAGTTTCTATCTCTAAGAGTCATTCCTTGGAATTGATAAGGCCTTGTGTATAAAAAGCCCCTATTAAAATAACATGCTACCTAAAAAAAGTAACCCATTAGCATCTATCAAGGCTTAAGTGTTAATTATAATCATGAAGTTTGAAAGTTATGGCTAAATGATTTATTACTAAGAAGCCAAAGGCTCCTAGATATGTCTGGATCCAAGGACAGAGCCAAAGTTTGAATGATTCTAATGCTGCAAAAAAATCAACATATTATGGAATCTTCCCTGCCTATTTCATATTTCATGATATGTTTAAGTGTTAATCATGGTGGATACTGTGAGGTCATCAAAGATGATCTAAAATATACTGAGTCTGCTTCCTTTTTAGAGCTTTATGGGAGAATTGGTTTCTTTCTTTGTCTCTTGAGAATTTTGCTTGACTGTTGGGTCTGTCCTAATGCTATAGTACTTGGTCTCAGGTTGGAACTGTGATTTTGTACATTGCCATGGAACCTCATGTTTAATCAAGCAGGTTGTTGGTACACATCCTTATCTTTGTTTTTTTTTTAATGTTTATTTATTTATTTTGAGAGATAAAGAGGGAGCAAGCATGAGTGGGTCAGGGGCAAAGAGAGAGAGAGGGAGAGAAAGAGAGAATCCTAAGCAGATTCCACACTGTCAGCACAGAGCCTGATAAGGGGCTCGATCCCAGGAACTGTGAGATCATGACCTGAGCTAAAATCAAGAGTTGGACACTTAACCAACTGAGCCACCCAGGTGCCCCTTCTCTTTGATTTTGATTATATTTTGTATTCTAATAAATTATCTTGAATTTCCCTTTAAGATATTAAGGCATATATATATTTTTTATATGTTTCATTTATTCTTTTTTTTTATTTTTTTTTTATTATTTAAAAAAAAATTTTTTTTTTCAACGTTTATTTATTTTTGGGACAGAGAGAGACAGAGCATGAACGGGGGAGGGGCAGAGAGAGAGGGAGACACAGAATCGGAAGCAGGCTCCAGGCTCTGAGCCATCAGCCCAGAGCCTGACGCAGGGCTCGAACTCACGGACCGCGAGATCGTGACCTGGCTGAAGTCAGACGCTTAACCGACTGCGCCACCCAGGCGCCCCTGTTTCATTTATTCTTGAGAGAGGGAGAGACAGAGCATGAGCTGGGGAGGAGCAGAGTGAGAGAGGGGCACAGAATCCGAAGCAGGCTCCAGGCTCTGAGCTGTGAGCACAGAGCCCGAGGCAGGGCTTGAACTCACAAGCCACGAGATCATGACCTGAGCCGAAGTCTGAAGCTCAACTGACTGAGCCACCCAGGCGCCCCAAAATTAAAGCATATTTAGGGTCCAGTTTTTGTCGTATTGAATTCCATGTCCCATTAGCTGGCTACGTCTTTCCATGACCTTGTTGAATTGTCAGCAAAGGTTGTGGATTACTGATGAAGTAGGTATTTATTTTCTCCAGCAGAAAAGTGGAGCAAGGAATGTCTTTGCCTTTCCACATCACCTGATGCCACTATTCTAACTTTATCAACTTCCTTTTGCAATGTGTTCGACCCAACACAAAATCTTCCTCTTTTCACGCTAGTTTGGTTCCTAAATAAAATATTAGTCTGTTAGTTTATTTTAATGTATTATATGAAAGTTTGTCACTGTTCTGATGCTAGGATCCTGACCAGATGGGAAATGGATGAAATACGTGTTGGTGGAGGAAATAGAGAGAGATCCAGAGCGTGGGAAGGAGGGCCAGACTGCTTTGGTTGGATGCCCCAGTTGAAGATCCTGAGTAGACAAGAAGCTTTAGTTACCAATTTGTGGTTTGGATATTGAAGTTAGAAGTGGTGAAGGCAGAGGAAGTAAGATATAAGAACCAAATTCTTCTAGTTCACAGCTTTATTTTTAGAACAGCCTAAGGTAGGAAGGAGAGCAAATAAAAGGAAGCAACTTCTTATCTGAACAGGACTTCAGCAGTTCTGCTGCTTGTAAAGGCCAGTCTCCTGCAGGTATGTCCTTGGGATTTATCACATCGAGACTTGGTTCAGTTTAAGCAATACTCCAGCAATTTGAGAAGCTGGGAAAATTTCATTTGGAAAGCCTGTGGTAGCTCTACTGTGAATATAAGCAAGAATTTAAGGGACTAATTCCAAACCAGAGGGAAGGATCTTCTAGTCTAGTGATCTTCAATCAATAGGCATTAGACCACCTGTGGTAGAAACTGATGTATGTTGAAATGCAGATTCCTGCACCCTACCTGAGGCCTATTGGAATGAAAGTTCTATGGGGTAAGGTCTAAGAATCTGCATATTCACAAACATAGGTTCTTACAAGGGTCGTATTCATACCTAAGGCAGATACTTATCCCTGGAGACATGTCAAACCCATCACTTGGGAATGAAGATAGTACTTTGAACTTGCAGCTCAAATGGACTAGGATATTTTTGGTAGAACTTCCTATTATAAATAAAATAATAGTCACATCAGTAGCAGAGGGCTTCATAAAATATTCCAACCTCCACGGGTGGCATAATTTCCTGAGATGTTAAATCCTGAGGTGTTCTGAGAAGTTGCATTTTTTTTTTCATCAAGTTCTTTCAGATAAATAAATGTGTTGAGGTTCTGAGTGTACTTACAGTTCTTACATCGGAATGTAATCTAATAGAATAAAATGTTGTGCAGCTCTTTTGATAACATCTGTTTGGATAATATAGAAGGATTAATGGATTTGTGCCTGTGTACTTATATACTATATATTTAGGTTTCATATATTATTTCTAAGTTGCATTATTTAACAGACACAGGCTATGCACTGTCCTAGTGCTTTTATTATAATCTAATGTAATATTAATTCACACTTATTTAATTTTGATAGCAAAGTAGAATTGAAGTAGCAATGATGTATACAGTGATCTGATATCAAAGACATTTTGCCCATCTGCTTTGCACTGATAATTGGTACATCGAGAATAAGCTTTGGATTCAGATAGACATTGGTCCCAGCTTTTCCCCTTGCTGGTTGTATGACCTTGAACATATTATTTAACTTCTCTGAATCTCTGCTTTTCAACTATAAAAAGAGGACAAAAGTATATTACTTCTGTAATATAGAAAATCACCTTAATCCAATGTCTGGAACATACCAAATGCCCAGGAAATACGATGCCCTTTTTTGCACTAGAGGAAAGAGTCAGGTGGCACTTTGTAGTTTCTGTATGCTCGGCTACAGTCTGTTATTGAACTTGGACTATTTCATACTTCATCTTTTCTTTCTTATCCTTATAATTGCCCTTTCTTCATAATGCAGCCATCGCCTTCCACAGGAACAATGAAGCACGGGACTGACCACATTCTGTTATGAATTTTGCACAAAGCCTGCTGACAGTGACCTCTCCAAGCAGTAGCATTCACTCCTTTGCCTTAAAAAAATGTCTCGCGAAGATTCTCCAGGAGGCGTGAGCATTATTCTTAGTCCTTCCGTTGCTTCAGTGTGGCACCGTCATCAGTAATATGTACATTTGCAGTTTGGCTCCAGTCTCTTTCTCTGCTTTGCTCAAAAGGTACCACTGACCTTTCTAATTAGCTGGGTTGCGGATGACTGAGCTTGCACATATGAGGGCCAGTCAGAAAATAAATCTTCCCTGTTTCTGTGCAGACAGTCACCAGGAGTCAGGAAAAATGCCACCGAACATCCATAAATCTTGTATCTGCTTTCCTGAAGGGGTGTGAGAGAACAACTCTCCTGTCTTTATATATGACAGCATTCCTGAATGCGTGGGGAGGGTTTTTGATGTCAAATTTTTGTGCCACGATTGCAGGTGGCAAGAGTTAGCATCCTGCCGTTAGGAGCGAAATTAGATTTGGACCGGTAAAGGAAGCATTGATATGCCTGGCATATGTAAATCACCTGAGCTCTTCAAATGAGCTGTGGATAGGTTGCATTTCTCAGACCGAACCCCCACATTGAGCAGGAGGGTCAAAGCGGGCTGGGGAACAAGCTCTGGAATACATCTAAGCCGTAAGATGAGAGAGAGAAATTAAGATCATGGAATCCATCCACCTGTTCCACCTAAAATGGTCATTTCATCATTTCCAAAAGCATAAAGAAAGCAGTTAAGCTTCTCCAAGCTGTAAAACCAGCTGTTAACATAGAAAGCACATGTTTTGGGAAACTGCACTAGCTCGGAGGTGAGAATACAACCCCAGGCCTCAGGACCATAGAGATCTCTAGATGAATGAGAAGAAGGTTGGCAGAGATTGAGAGAGCCTATTTTCATCTGAGAATCAGCATTCCAGGACTCTCCGGAGGGCTGAAATACAGCAACCCAGAGCAAAGGGGTTGCTCTCTTGGGGCCACAGCCTGCAAAAACACTGGCAACTCAGATCCTAAAACGCTGCCAGATCTAACGCACCAGCAGGCCCGCGTGCAATGGCTGCCGGTTTCGTTGGTGAGGTGAGGTCGTCGCCTGTGAATTGCTTCTCAGGTCCTGGGTGAGGGATTGAGAGTGAACGTCAAGAGAACTCGATAGCAGCTTGACATTGCGTGATATCCAAGTGTGGAATCAGTGGGCTTATTCTGTGTGTGCTTTGGACTTGCAAGATCTTCCTTTCTTTTGTTTTTATTTTTAAATACAAATTGGAGGAATGATTAGCCCTTCATCACAGATTGTTTCTACGCCCGCTGATGTTTTCGTTTTCCCCTTACAGCCATCCTCCACTACTAACGTCCCTACACAGGAAAGCTCACAACTTTCAGGTCTCAGGTTCTTCTCCCCTCAAGGCACATCTCCAGCTCTACCCAATTCCAAGGTATATGTGTATTTGGGTTACCCCCAAACCACCAAGCAAGTCTCCTGCACCAGCTGAGTGTCCTGTAATTCAACTCAACTCTGACATTATCTACCTGGAGATGTTTCTGATTCCACAGGTTGAGGGCTCAGTCCTACAAGACCCTCTCCCTTTCCTCACTTAAGAGGCTAGTTGAAAGTCCAACTGACTGATCAGCTACAGGTTTGATTTTGCTGCGGTGGCTCACAGAACTCAGAATCGTTTTACTTACTGGGTTACAGTTTCTTATAAAAATATATAATGCAGGAACAACCAGATGGAAGAGATGGATAGGGCAAAGTACCGTGTAGGGGCATAGAGATCCCATACCCAACCCCATCCATGGTTTCTCCACATCCACCACACTCTTTGAATCTCCATGTGTCATTCACCAACTTAGAAGATTTCCCAGTGTCATCCTTTTGAGGTTTTATGGAGGCTCATTACATAAACTTGACTGATTAAGTCATCGACTGTTGGCAATAAGTCAATCTTCAGCCTCCTCTCCTCCCCAGAGTTTAGAGGGGTGGGGCTGAAAGTTCCAACCCTGTAATTGCTGGGTTGGTTCCCTTGACGAACAGCCTTCATCCTTTTGTGCTTTCTGTAAGTCATCTCATCGACATAACAAGAGACACATTTAGGAAATTCTGAGAGTTTTAGGAGCTCTGTGCCAGAAGTGGGACAAAGACTCGATGTATATTTCTTCCTATAAATCACAACATCACAACATCATCTAAGGAATGCCGAGCGCTGACTTGACAGCATATATCTTTTGAGATTTTCAGGATGTGGCCTTTAATGAAGCAACAACTAGAAAAAGGAAAGTCCTAGGACTAAAAAAAAAAATGTGACAGAAGTAGTACCAAACCTGGGGAGTAGCTGGTTCACCTGAGGAGGTCAGTGAGACAATCTTTGATGGAGAAAATCATTTTGCAAATGTTTCCTTGATTGCTATTTAGTCATTCAGATGGCTCTATTAAGTTACCTCAAGATCTGTGAGGTGGACACGGGCAATAACTTCAGTAGCTTACCATTGTAAGCTTGTATGGTTTTAAAAAAAATGTGAACTAATTAGTGTCAAAGGTACATACAACTGCTGTGTAATGCTTTTGCCCCTTTCTGGAAAATGATCCAAATGTACATTTTTCATTCAGAATTGTGAGGCGTGTGGCACCCCTACAGCTCTATGAAATGGACCAGTCTTTGTACAATGACTCATTTCTTTGTTGCATTTAACCTGCCCATCTGGGGGTTACACAGCCCTCATTGACCACATTTCCACCCTTTGCTTGGGTCTTTAAATAACTCAGGAAGTGGAGTTGAGGGAATGAGGAGTTTGGCTCGCTTGGACATGGGTCGCCATGTTCACTGAGCTGACAATGTATTGACATGTCCAAGAAAACTTTTCTCCTTAGAGGAACGATTTCCCATCGCACCTCAAACTTTCCTCCATCCCACTAGTGAAGGTGACTGCTATCCTCTTCTGAGGTTGTAGAGGACAGTTAGGTTAGCGCCAAAAGACAGCTTTTCACACTCTCGCCTTCCTCCAGAGAACGTGAAACTAATTGGTGTGCGGCATGAAAGCAAGAAGTTTGGCAGAATTGGCAGGTGTGAACATTCTTTCTTCACACCTTACAGTCATCTAGGGGAAAATGACAGAGATGTCCTGATAGGAGCTCTTTCCCTTTGCCCAGTGCTGGCCATGCAGGGCACTCTATACCAACAGAGAAGGTGTGCCCTGTGGAAAGAACTGACGTGTGATTCAGTTCTAGGAACTGATCCCCATGACACCTTGCTGGAAAGTAACTCGTTAGCTGTGATCTTATAAAATTCTGGCATTCTGAGGTAAAGTGGTTTGATCACTATTATGTCACATAAAGAGGGACTTTGGAATAGCTTTAAAAGGACCTGTAGATCAATATGAAAATAAAATGTTTGAGTCTAATGAAAAAAATTCCACTTGGAGGAGAATGTATTCAGACATTTAAAGTGTGTGTGTGCATGCATGCATTGATGTGCACGCACGTGTGTGTGCGTGCGTGTGTTTGCGTGTGCACGTATTGTAGGGAAAGAGAAAATCCATGTAAAAGAAAGTGTAATACAACCTTCTGAAAATTTTATAGTCAAGGCATAGCCCTGAGTTTTGGAACTACTGGATGTAAAAATTATCAAAGGATGTGAGCATCAGTATGAGTGAAAAATGAGAGCCAGAAAATATCAGTGTGAGTTATGACATCAATAGACCAATGAATTGCCAATGACACAGAGGTGCTTTATGAGCCTTGGCAGGCAATTAGGTAAAAGTTTCTCCTGGCATAGCAATTTGAAGTGGTTATTAACCATGTATACTGAAATTTGATGGGCTAAAAAAGTACCCCAGTTTTTAAAAAGGAATTTTCACATTGAATTGTTCATTCTGTTATGCTTTGAAAGAAAGAAAGAAAGAAAGAAAGAAAGAAAGAAAGAAAGAAAGAAAAAAAGAAACAAAATCACCCAAAAAACAAACTCACAATGAGCTGAAGTCAGAGATTTTTATACCAACCAAAGATGACTAAACTGAAAGTATGGAACCTTCTATTTTTAGTGGATCCTGACATCCTTTACTGCTTGCATTCCCAGTTTCCACTTAATATGTTCTCCAGTCGGCTGGTTATTGTGCTGTAAATCACATTTCACTATGTCAGCAAACAATGGCGTGAACTAAAAGAGTAAAACAAAATCAACTTGGAAAAAACCAACATAAAGACACTGACGTCCGGAAGGAGTCTAATCCCTTAGAAAATGAGGGACAATAAAAGAGGAGTTAAAATTAAAAGATGATAACTTCAGGTTCTTTGCCGGCTAAGTGCGGATTCTTGTTTGTATTTGTGACTACGTGATGGTGAAAACAAATGACCAGTTAATTAAGTGGAAGAAAAAAAAAAAGAAAATTCAGACATATATACATATGTCAAACAAATATGTATACATAGATATGTATATGTATATACATAGATGTGTGTGAATATATACATATGTCAAATATACATGCATATTTGTTTGATATATGTGTAGTTACATTTTATATTGATTTATAGTTACATTTTAAATAATATATATTTAATTCGGGATAGGTATGCCTATCTGTGTACATACAGAATTAAATTTTGAATTTTCCCAAGGATTCCAATCATATTCCATTCTCAAATACTTATTTAATATACATTAAATGTAAGCATATATTATTTAATAATATATATTACATAAACATATATTAAATATAAATTTGTTAGATACTGCATATGAAGTATTTATTTTTAAGTCTGTTCGTTAGTCAAAGAGTGGAGCAGAATTCTGTATTGCTATGTACATGTGCCACAGACTTAATATTTTGTGTACCTTCCTTATTTTTCAAGTGTGCTTGTCTTTTTTTTTTTTTTTTTTTCAACCTTTATTTTTGGGACAGAGAGAGACAGAGCATGAACGGGGGAGGGGCAGAGAGAGAGGGAGACACAGAATCGGAAACAGGCTCCAGGCTCCGAGCCATCAGCCCAGAGCCCGACGCGGGGCTCGAACTCACGGAGCGCGAGATCGTGACCTGGCTGAAGTCGGACGCTTAGCCGACTGCGCCACCCAGGCGCCCCAAGTGTGCTTGTCTTAAGTTGCCTACTGCTGTGGTACTGGACTGGCTGATGACCAAAATACATGAAGTATTTTTTTTTAACTAAATGAACGCTTTCTACCTTTAGAGCAACTCATTCTATTGTCCTAGAATATACATAAGGATCAAAAAACATTTACAGTTACTGAGCTAGGTGTTGTTTTCTGTAATACCTTCTCTACTTGAAACATTCCTTTGTCTGCTTTTTCTGAGCATTCCCAGTTACAGAAGTATTTTTAAAAATTAAATTACACTGGGGCACCAGGGTGACTCAGTCTGGCATCCAACTCTTGCTTTCAGCTCAGGTCGTGATCTCACACTTTGTGGAATCAAGCCCCACATTGGGCTCTGCGCTGACAGCACGGAGCCTGGTTGGGATTCTGTCTCTCCCTCTCTCTCTGCCCGTTGCCCACTCATGCTCTCTCTCTCTCTCAAAATAAGTGTTTTAAAAAATAAACTAGTTGGAGGTTTTAAGCAGGGGTATACTTCAAAAAACTTAAATTGAGGCACCTGGGTGGCTCAGTTGGTTAAGCATGAGACTTAGGCTCAGGTCATGATCTCACCGTTTGTGAGTTCAAGCCCTGCATTGAGCTGTCTGCTGTCGGCACAGAACCTACTTCAGACCCTCTGTACCCCCTCTATCTGCTCCTCCTCCACTCACACATACACACACACACTCTCTCTCTCTCTGTCTCAAAAATAAACATTAAAAAATCTTTAAAAAATACCCTCCCCCGTTCATGCTCTGTCTCTCTCTGTCCCAAAAATAAATAAACATTTAAAAAAAAAATCTTTAAAAAATAAAAAAATTAAATGTTGTTAAAACAAATTCCAAGTGAAGGAAAACATAAGTAAAATGGAAAATTGGAAAAAAAAATAGTATGCATTTTCTTCCCAAGTGTGGTTCTTTTCACCCTTCCTCACTAAATCATACTTATGAAACCATTACATTTATAATCAATTTAAAGATAAAATTAAATGTCTAGTTTATTAGAAACTGGAGGCTAGAGGGAAATAACCTCACAACAGGAAGGGTAGAACCTTCATCAATGCTATGTGATAACATAGCTCATCACTAGCAATTTCTCACTGTCATTGTAAGATTTTGCCAATGGTTATAAATTTGCTCCCTTGCTTCCGTTGTCAATCAAAAATAGCATCCTGGCATTTCATTTCATGTTTCACAGACCAGAAATTTTTAGCAACCTGAGGACATGTGACTTGAAAACATGAGCAGTGCTGAGAATTATATTCTCTCCCAGTCTTCATGGCTAACGGGAGTTAGAGTTGAACAACCCCCAGTGCGGCATAGACAGCTGAAAAATATTAAATTCTCAGACTGAGGTTTTACCATTGAAAAGCGACTTGGGAGGTTTCTCAGAGTGAGGAGGAAGGGCAACAAATCCAGGAGTTTGGAGTTTGGAGTCAGCAGAAATTGTTCTGTCTTCCCCTCGCTGAGATTTTTCTAAGTAAAGTAGTTCATTAAAATCTTAGGATCGCAGTTACTGCATCTGTAAAGTTCAAGGTTTGAGTAGATAAATTCTAAGGTCTTTTTCAAATTAAAAATTTGATCCTTGCATGACACCATCCGTAATTACACAGAGGGGTAATATAATCCTACGGAATCTCCAAATTTCCCAAATATGGTATTTGTGAGCTCCTTCAATGGCTGTCTATCATTTTTTTTGTGATTTTGTCATTTCCGGGTCTCTGTGACATCTGACCTATTACTGTGCCATTCTGATTCAGGACTTTGGCTGATCAGAGATGTCCAAATGCAATTCTTATGACCCAGAGTGGCTCATAATTCCTCACAGGGACGTTTGAGGGACCTTGAAGAATTTATGTTTCTGTTGATAAATTTCTCCTCATGGCCTCCCTGGGAGCAATGAAGAAAATGTATATTCGGACAGCTTCAACTTCATAATGCCAGTGCCTTCTCAGCATCATTCCAGTCATAAGTGTCTGGAGCTCGGAAGGCACAAAGAGCATCATCATAGCTTCCTATTATTGTTGGTCATGCATATGCGATCAGCACTCTTCAGAGGGCACTTAAGGTGGAGTAGCACTTTGGGAGCAGAGAGAACCAGGTTCCAGTTCCACTTGCAACAGCTGGCTGTGTGACCTTGAGGAAGTTGGCCTCCCTTCTTTGTAAATTGGGGTGATGGATTCTATGAGAGCATATTTGCAAAGCACCTGTTACGGCACCCAAGAATCCAGGAGTCTTCTCTTTGTGTTACTCTTCCATGCTGTGTTCACTCTGTTACAGATAAAATTAATTCAACCTGTTAGCCTGTCAGCCTCTAGAACTGGCCTTGTCTATTGGCTGGAGGCATGCCATCTGTAGTATTTTGCATCAACTTCAAGAACATAATGTACTTACAAAATACTTGTCAGTGTAGACTCCAAATGAGTTTTTGCATTATTAAAAACAAAAACAAGGGGCGCCTGGGTGGCGCAGTCGGTTAAGCGTCCGACTTCAGCCAGGTCACGATCTCGCACTCCGTGAGTTCGAGCCCCGCGTCAGGCTCTGGGCTGATGGCTCGGAGCCTGGAGCCTGCTTCCGATTCTGTGTCTCCCTCTCTCTCTGCCCCTCCCCCGTTCATGCTCTGTCTCTCTCTGTCCCAAAAGTGAATAAACGTTGAAAAAAAAAAAATTTAAAAACAAAAACAAAACAGAGCAAAGAAGATGAACAAGTCATTTACAACAGAATAAACACAAATGTGCAACAAATGTGAAAAGATGGTCCAACTCATCATCAAAAAAATATACAATTAAAAAAATAATGTGGGGTGCCTGGGTAGCTCAGTCAGTTAAGCGCCCAACTCTTGATCTCAGTTTAGGTCATGAGTTCAAGCCTCTTGTTGGGTTCCATGCTGGGCATGGAGCCTACTTAAAAAAAATAACAGCTTTCTTGAGATATAATCAACATACCATATAATTCATATATTTATGGCGTATATTTCAGTGTTTTTTTTTAGTATATTCACAGAGTTGTACACTATCACCATGATTAATTTTAGAACATTTTCACTCTCCCTCATAAAAACCCCATATCCTATAGTACTTACTCCTCCCTTCACTCCCACTAAACCCCCACCATCCAGCCCTAAGCAACTACTAATTTACTTCCCATCTCTATAGATCTGCCAGTTCTGGACATTTTATATAGAATCAAACAATATGCTGTCTTTTGTGACTAGCGTATTTTACTTAGCAAAATGTTTTCAAGGTTTATCCATATTGTAGCATGTATCTGCTTCATTCCTATCTTTTTTTTTTTAAACTTAAGAACTTTTTTTTGCGCCTTTTTAATTGGGTAAAATATATAAACATGAAATTTGCCATTTTAACTATTCTTAAATGCACAAGTCAGTGGCATTAATAACACTAACAATGTTGTGTAACCATCACCACTATTTCCAATGTTTTCATCACCCTGAATGGAAACTATAACCAGTAAGCAGTAGCACCCCATCTCCCTTCTCCTGAGCCTCCCTAATCTCCCTTCTGTCTCTATGAATTTGCCTACTCTAGATATTTCATGTAAGTGGAATCCACAATAATTGCCCTTTTGTGTTTGGTTTGTTTCACTTATCAAGGTTTTCAAGGATGGTCTGTGTTGCAGCATATATCAGAGCTTTGTTCCTTTTTATGAATATTAAGAATATTCCATTGAATGGATAGATCACATTTTGTTTATCGACTCACCTGTTGATGACTACTTGGGTTGTTTCCACTTTCTGGCTCTTGCGAATAATGCTGCAATGAACATTACCATGCAGATATTTGTTGTGTCCCTGATTTCAATTCTTTTGGGTACATACCTAGGAGTGGAATTGCTGGGTCCTTTGAGGACTCTGTTTGGAGAACTGCCAGACTGCTTTACAAAGTGGCTGCACCAATTTACATTGCCAGCAGTGGTGTCTGAGGGGTCCAGCTTCTTCATGGCCTCAGCAATACTTGTTATTGTCTGTCATTTTGATGTGTGCGAAGTGATATCTCATTGTGGTTTTGATTTGCATTTCCCTGATGGCTAATGATGTTGAATATCTTTTCATGTGCTTCTTGGTCATTTGTATATTCTTAGGCTGTTAGTGGAAGTGTAAATTGATTTAAAAAAAACTCTGGAAGACAGTTTAGCAAGTTGTTCTTTTGAGCCAACAAACTCACTTATAGGAATTTACCTCAATGAGATAATTACAGAAGTAGGAGATGATATGTGCTCAAGTGATGGCAGCTTTTATTTTTCCACAGTAAAGAAAAATTGGAAAGGTTTTTTTAAATTATTGTATACATAAGTTGGTATGCTATGAAGCTATTAAAAAAATGATGATATGGGGACACCTGGGTGGCTCAGTCAGTTAAGTGTCCGACTTCGGCTCAGGTCATGATCTCACGGTTTATGAATTCGAGCCCCGCATCAGGCTGTGTGCTGACAGCTCAGAGCCTGGAGCCTGCTTCGGATTCTGTGTCTCCTTCTCTCTCTGCCCCTCCCCAACTTGTGCTCTGTCTCTCTATGTTTCTCAAGAAATAAATAAATGTAAAAAAAAATTTTTTAAATGATGATATGGAAATATTTTGACACATAGACTACCCATGGTATACAGTAGTCCCCCATTATCCACGTGTATGTTCCAAGACCCCCAGTGGATGCCTGCAATCACAGACAGTACTGAACCCTATATATACTATTCTTTCCCCATGCATTCGTACATGTGATAAAGTTTGATTTATAAATTAGGCACAGTAAGAGATTAACAATAATAATTAATAATAAAGTAGAACAGTTAGAATATAATAAAAGTTATATGAATGGGATCTCTCAAAATATCTTATTGTACTGTACCTACCCTTCTGCTTGTGATGATGTGAGATGATAAATGCCCACATGATGCGTTGAAGTGAGGCGAGTGATGAAGGCCCTGTGATGTAGTGTTAGGCTACTGTTGACCTGACCATAAGTTCAGGAGGATCATCTGCTTCCTGACCTTGGTTGACCGCAGGTCACTGATACCCTGGGAAGCAAAACCATAAGTAAGGTTGGGGGGAGTAAGGGGTGGCAGGGCGGGGGACTACTCTATCCCTGAGTGAACAAAGTGGATCACAGAGTAAAATGCCATTTTATCATTTGTGTGAAAGTGTTCACCTTTTTCTCTTTGTGTTTGTATACATAAGGAGACGACCAACAGGATAACTGGTAAAAGTGCTTACCTCTAAAGGGGTAGGGCTTGGGATTACCTTTTTGTTTCTCCCTTGAGATTTTCTTTACTGTTTGAACTTTCAAAATATCAGCATGTTTTATAAGAACAGTAATAAATGTAATTTCAAAGGAAAAATAATTCTGTTCTGTAAGGGTACCTGACTCTTACTCTCTCCCCTTGCATTTGGGGAACACATGACTTTGACCGTGGATTCCTAACATCAAGCCACAAGAGAATCCCAAGAAACCAGAGCAACATGGAGCACTGCTGTAAAAGAAATGTCTGAGCCTGTTTTCATTGAATTTTCTTGCAATAATTACCCAAGTTTAATTACAGCAAATAAATTAAAATCGATACACTGGAATCAATATACACAAAACAAAATGTGCTTGTTTTACAGGTCCAAATAGGATCCCAAATAAAATCTGTTTACTAGCATATATTTCTAGCACATCTGTCTTTGAATGGAACTTTGTGGGGGACAGTGAGAGAGAAATCTAGAACATTTCCCCATTCTGGCACTCATCCTCAGTGAAGAGGGTTGTTTGTCTAGGCTTGTTCAGAATTGTTCGTGCTCTGTCATGCCTTTGTACTTGTTCAGTGTGGGGCCGGAACGTCACTGTCCATCTTGAATTCCTAGAAAAGTCCTACTGTAGTACCAAGACTGGCTTTGATTCACATGTGCACATTCCAAAACTATGTAACTGCTTGCAGGTCAGTTTCTTGCTTATCTGTCTTCACACTTTCTAGAGCACAGTGGTTTTGCTCTGTAAGAGCAAGTTTGTCATAAAATATTGACACTGACTACTAATTGATTTGTCTGGAATGTTGCTTTAACTGTGCCCACCGCTAATTTTTTCATATACTTTCCCCAAGAAGTGGAAATGCCCTCTCAGTCCATTAAAATGCATTGAGTAATCTCTGTATTTCATTCTTGTCCTTGAAGATATCCTTTTTTTTTCTTTAAGTTTATTTATTTTGAGAGAGAGAGCATGCATGCGCGCGCACACACACACACACACACACACACACACACAAACGTGGGGGAGGGGCAGAGAGAGAGGGAGAGAGAGAATCCCAAGCAGCCTCCGCACTGACAGTGCAGAGCCTTATGTGGGACTGAAACTCCCCAACCATGAGATCATGACCTGAGCTGAAGTCGGCCACTTAACCAACTGAGCCACTCGGGTGCCCCTGAAGATATCCATCTTGATGTACTTCACATTCTGGCTCCAGTGTGGACTGGTGATTGTCTGGACTTGCACAGCTACTGTCCTGGGGTCTTTCTTCGTCATCATTCTGAGAATTCTCTCTTCCCTCTTCTGGAGCGGACCCAAGACCAGTTTCGTAACTTCTGCGTCCTGCACAATTATACTTCGAAAGGCTCTGCATTTGGGTTAGTGCTTTGTCGTCGCCATCTTGAAAGTCTTCAAACATTGTGAAGGCTCTTTTCATTTTGCACTGGGCCCTGTACATTTTGTAGCTTGTCCTAAATGGACCCCAAGGTGTCTGGATTTTGCTGTCTTGGTAAATTCTCTTGTTTGGGGGAACACTTATCTGGTTGTTTCCTGAGGAAAAGCTATATTGGGAATAAACATTTTTTGAAATTTTACATGTCTGGGAAAATCTTTATTTTACTTTCATATTCTAATAAGAGTGTAGCTTAATATAGAGTTCCCAGTTGGAAGTCATTTTCCTCAGGGTTTTGGAGGCATTACTTTATTGTCTTCTTGTGTCCAGTGTTTCTGTTAAGAAGGCAGATGTCCTTCTGACTCCTGACCTGTGGTTGCAACCTATTTTTCTCTTTCTCAGTTACAGCTTTGCTGTCTGCTTTTTGGCATCTGAGCTTGCCTGCTGTTATTTCCTTTCCTCCTCTTATTTTTGCAGGTGAATTTTTTTTTAAATCATCATTTTAGCAGTATTTTGAGGGAGAACAGAAGACATAAACACATGCTTTCAATTTGAGCCACTTTGAAAGGGCTGTGTCACTTTTCATTTCTGCCCTTCCTCTTTGTATGCAGGTAGTGATGGAAGATAATTTGCATAAGAAGCCCCAGTGCCTTCTGGAAGAGACACTAATCTTTCTTTTCAAAATTCAGTGTTAAGGAAACCTTTGCAATGATCAAGCGCTGCAGAGGACAAAGACCACCAAGAACTCCAGAAAGACGTTCACCTTGAGAAGAGAGTAGACTGCCCCAGTGACCCCGTGTTATACATGTACAAAAGAGTTATCCCTTGTTGCCCAAGGAGATGTACTAAACCAATTCTCTATTTTTGAATATTCCTGCATGTGGTTTTTAGCCATTACCAGTAACATCATCAATATCCCTGTACATACGTTTTTGCACATATTAAGTAGTCATTTTTTTCCATGCACATGTCACATGTTTCATTGTGCCAGAGTACCTCCAGAAAAGTTGCTGCCTCCTTGGACTTGATGTGATTTTATTTGAAGAAAAAGATTTTCTTATAAAGACCTAACACAGTTTTCTGATTTCATAAGTGGAAGAAATATTAAGGTCATTTGAGCCTCTGTTTTTATTTGAGTATGAATAGTTGTTAAGGTTCAGTTTCTATCTTTGAGAAAATTAGAATGCATTGACAGTGTGGTCATAATATCTGATTATTAATATTCCAGGAAGAATAATGTATTTTTTACGACCTCTGGGATTTCACCTTCACCCAGGTCTATACTCATTTATAGGTATATATTTTACAAGAATTTCCCTAGGAATTTCAACCATGTGGAAGTCATCTGATGATAAAATGAAAGAAGTCTTTGTTTTCACTTTGTGCTTTTAAAATTAATGGAAATTTGAAGTGTGGGTGGGCAGCTGCTGGTCTTCACCCTTGGGAACTTTCCATGTGAAATTGAAACTGGCCCCCATATGCAGAGGGTAAGCGAAGACCGACGAAAGAGGTTGGTGGGTAGCAGGTTTAATAAGCAAGGAAACTTACTGATGTGACTTGTTCTGGACATCTGCAAGATGAGTAGATCTCTGCACCCGCCTGCCAGAATCTTTAAAAGTTTATATGGCAGCCTTAATGAAGTTCAGTCACCTATATACCGTCCAGATGGTCTCAATAACACATTACTCTCTCGAGGCTGTGTCCTTGAAATGGCTCCCACTGTGGGAACAGTGGGCAGAATGTACATTCCAAGGACAGGGCAGGGGGTATGAGGAGCTTCTGAGTGCCTCGGTTCATCTAGTGGGTCACCCAGTGGTCACGTCCTCTCGATGACCTCCCCTGACAACAGCAGAGCCCTAGAAAGAAAGCAACAATAACACGAGTGTTTCCCCCTGTTTTATTGAGATACACTTGACATAAAACATCGTAGTCATTTAAGGTCTACAACATAATGATTTGATGTATGCATGTGTTGTGAAATGATCACAATAAGTTTAGTTAACATTCATCAACACACACAGTTACATTTTCTTCCCTGTGATGAGAACTTTTAGGATCTGCTATCTTAGTAACTTCCAAATATACGATACAGTATTGTTAATTATAGATATCATGTTAGTCCCCGGACCTTATTTATGTTATAACTAAAAGTTTGTACTTTTTGACCCCCTTCACCCAGTATCCAACGCCCCTGCCTACAAATCTAACCTTTGTTTCTGTGAGTCTGCTTTTTTACTTATTTTTTATTTTTTTCTTAAATTTATTTATTTATTTATTTTTTAATGTTCATTTTTGAGAGAGCGAGTGAGTGCACGTGTGTGAGAGGGGAAGGGGCAGAGAGAGGGGGAGACAGAGGATCCAAAGCGGGTTACACACTGACAGCAGAGAGTCTGATGTGGGGCTTGAACTCATGGAACCATGAGATCATGACCTGAGCTGAAATTGGACACTCAACCGACTGAGCCACCTAGCTGCTCGAGTTTGTTTTCTTAGATTCCACATATGAGATCATATATTTGTCTTTTTCACCGTCCGACTTACCTCACTCAGGCATAATAACACTAGGTTTATTGCCATTCAGATGAATGCTAGAATGTGGCATGCTCTTATCCACATCCCAGTTTGTTTGTTTGTTTGTTTAAATCTTATTTATTTAGAGAGAGAGCGTGAGCAGAAGAGGGTCAGAGAGAGAGAGGGAGAGAGAGAATCCCAAGCAGGCTCCGCACTGTCAGCGCAGAGCCCAATGTGGGGCTTGAACTCATGAACTGTGAGTGAGATCATGACCTGAGCCGAAATCAAGAGTCGGACACCTAACTGACTGGGCCCCATCCCAGTATATTTAGACTGAGGGATAATTTCAGTGTCCAAACTGTCAAAAGATATTGACTTTACTGTACATGAAACGAGCGAGCGGGCTCCAAGGGCGTGTGATCTTCTCTGCTCTCCTACATGGCTTTGCATGGCTGCACATCGTCCGTGGGAGGCCCTGTGGGTTGCATGCGTGTGCAGTAGTGGGGGGAGTGCACCCAAGATGGACACGTGTGCTCAGGTTGCTGGTTTGCTGTGCAAGCCCTCTTGAAGTTGAGTATTGATTTCATGCCAAATGCAAGAGCAGGACGCTTAATAAACAGCAGCATTATTGCCAAATTATCTTTAATTAAAAATGTATCACATGTGGCACCGCAAAGTTTAAAACAATTTTTTAAGGAACGTGTATTTTTCTCAAAGTCTGAAAATTGTCTTCACCTTGACTCACTTTCCTCACTGTCCAGTTAGTTGCCTGGCCTCGCAATTCAGCCTCCAAAATTATGTTGCAGGTCCATTATCTCCTTTCCACTCTGTGCTACCACTGCCCTCAAGCATGAATGCAAGATCCCAGCAGCTTTCGAATTAGGACCCCTGCTCTAGAGTCTTCCTGAACAACTCCCTCCTCTAAACTCATTTGGTCACTCTCCTGCTGAAAAGACTTAATGGAGAAATTATTTACAAAGGGTTAGGATGATACAAAGACAGTGGAGGTCTCTGAGGCTAGTGAGAATGCCAGCTTACCACCCCTGGGCCTGAGGAAGCAAACAAGGGAACAGTGACCCAGAATGACTTGCGATTTTAGAATAGGGCTGCTGGCCTTTGATAGAGAAATATAGTCAGGGCCAAACTGTAAAAGGGTAGGGAAGGATCTGGGAAAATAAGCACCCAACCTATTTCTGCGTGTCCTCGGCTCTCCTGCTGGGAGTGTCCATTGACCAACCCACCAAAACCTAGGAGACAAGCAAGGAAACGTGGTAGTACAGTCCGCAACAGTTAGCTCCCTGGGGTACAGAGCAGGTGGAGAGAGGATATGGGGAGGAGGGTGCAAATTAAGATAATTCTGCACAGTAGCTTCCTCTGATTCCCCCAAGCAGAACTTGTTGCTTTCTCACTGATATTCCATGAACATTTTATTCATACCTCAACGGAGGCACCTGCCATATTGTGTTTGTGAATTATTCCCATGTTTGGACCACAAGCTCCTTCATTTAAGGACTATCTTAATTATCTTCATATCCTCCACACTTTGCGTTGCCTGACACAGATCAGTGCCTAACAAATGTTTGTTAAATAAAGCAACACAAGATGACGGGGACATCTTGATTATCTTCAATGGAAATAGTGGATAAGAGAAATCTCATTCTCCCTTCTGTATTTCATACGTGGTATCTTTTGACAACTCCAAGTTAGCTTGAGTCAAGGATTGAGGGAAGAAATGCAGAAGGCAGAGGTGGGCTTGCTTAATTAGAGGAGATCGTGAATGTAAAAGACTCTGTCGCATATGATGCTGTTCAAGTATTACAAGCATCATTTCCATTATTGTGGAGTAAAACTCAGGAGAAACAAAAGAGAACCAACAAACAACAGTCAACAGGGAGATGATTAATTCCTTTGCTAGTCTCCGTTACGGAAGAATGTTAAAACAGAGAGGTGCTTATTCAGCTAGGACCGTTGACCAGATCAGTGTCCTTGAGACCTATTTTCTGTTGTCATTCTGACTCATTTTGTCATATTTGGTAAATCACTTAACTTTTCTGCGGTACAGTTTTTCCAACTCATTTTGTGACTATTATAGTGCCTTCTGCCTGCTGATGTGCAAGAATGTTTGGGTGATTCATGTAATAATTGCCGTGAAGA
Source organism: Lynx canadensis (assembly GCF_007474595.2). Lineage (NCBI taxonomy): Eukaryota > Metazoa > Chordata > Mammalia > Carnivora > Felidae > Lynx > Lynx canadensis. The sequence goes on from NC_044311.2 coordinate 140,738,485, forward strand.
GCTTTGAGCTGCATAGAGTAAAACCAGGAACACAAAGATTTAAGTGGTATTATTAGTTACAAAGTCTTATTGCATTGCTTAAGTCTCTGATTCCCCATGTTTTTTTGTTTGTTTGTTTGTTTTTTTGTAGTTCAACTGCTTTTCTGTGGCTTTCCCAATTCTACCCTAGTTCCCTTTACACAATTACAAGGATGCAATGATATCACGCATCCCAAATGACAGTGCTATAATCCAATTAACACCTTGGATCAATGTAAAAAATAGAAAAGTTAGAGGATTTTGAACCGATCTTAAGGCAAATAAAGAAAACAATTAAGGTGGCTTGAGTAGAGAAAGATAATCAATGAGTGACCGAAATCAATCGGGAACATACCAAAACATTATGTTCATTGGCACTTGACATATGACCTGTAACACATGATGTTCCTGGCCTGCCAAGGAAAAAGGACAGCTGGTTCCAGGAGGAGAGAAACTTCTTAGTTTGTATTATTTGATACATAAAATTTGGGGTCTGTCTTGATGTCAATGATCCACTCTTAGACAATTTTCCACCAAATGATACCAGCTTTATGGAAACTGCCGGTGCCTCTTTATGGAGTAACCAAGAGATTGCAATAGGGCCTCTCCATATGATTTTGGGGAAATGAGAAAATGTGTGATTCATTGGAATTCTGAGTCTTATTTTATTCTTTCAGGTTGGGAAATAATGTGGGATATTGCTCCCTAATGGCTTTTCAGATTTAAAAAAAAAAAAATCCAGAACATATAAATATTTATATCATGGCTTAAGCTTTCATGACTCTAAGGAGAAGTTTAAGATTGGATTGTACCTCTGGCCCTGCTCTCTCTCCCCTGAGAGCTGGCCTTATACCTTAGAGCAGTAGGTTTGCATATTGAAATGCCAGCTTGACCTAGCTGCCTGCAAGTCTTGAATGTCAGGCCCGCAACAGAATTAATTAATTTCTCTTACAAGTTGGTAATTTCCTGTTACTCTCCTAAGTAATGGTAATTTCAGGGACACCCTTGCCACGGAGGATTTAGGTCCTGTGTATTTTAGCACATCCTGGCATATATATTGTCATCATGTACTGGTATCATATGCGGTCATTATTGTCACATTCCCAGAACTCATAGAAATGGGGGCCACGTGAAGTAGGCAGGGGTCATACCAAAGCACTATTGAGTCAACAGAGAAATTGCAGATACTTAAATTGTTTTTAATGTTTATATATTTTTGAAAGAGAAAGAGAGACAGAGCATGAGCAGAGGAGGGGCAGAGAGAGAGAGAGAGAGAGAGAGACAAAGAAGCGGGCTCCAAACTCTGAGCTGTGAGCACAGAGCCCTATGCAGAGCTTGAACCCAAGAGCCGTGAGATCATGACTAGAGCTGAGGTCAGACGCTTAACCAACTGAGCCACGTAGGTGCCCCAGAAATTGGATACTTAATATAAACATTTACATTTTCTTTTTTTTTTTTTTTTTAACGTTTATTTATTTTTGGGACAGAGAGAGACAGAGCATGAACGGGGGAGGGGCAGAGAGAGAGGGAGACACAGAATCGGAAACAGGCTCCAGGCTCTGAGCCATCAGCCCAGAGCCCGACGCGGGGCTCGAACTCACGGACCGCGGGATCGTGACCTGGCTGAAGTCGGACGCTTAACCGACTGCGCCACCGAGGCGCCCCAAACATTTACATTTTCAATCATATAATGATGCTAAATTTTCTTCAAGTCATTTGGAGAGTAAATTAAAATGAGGGCAAAGGACAGGGCGCGAGAGCAGTACAGGCCCTATCTGTTTGTGGCTTGTACCTTGTTTGTTTCCTATCTCATTTTAACATCTTTCCTGAGGCATTGTTTTATTAATTTCAGTTATACACAGTGATTAATAGAGTTCCCCAATAGAGGTCCTGGCAAGCCATCTGTGACCAATAGATAAAAATTAACACCAAGGCACTGGAGGTGTTAAGTTCTTGCTCTTTCATTGACTTAAAAAAATGGGTTTTAAATAAATTAAACAGGGTATATGTGCTTGTTATAAAATAATTCAAGAAGGAACATTTTAAAGTTAATATCTTCCTTTTTTTTTTTTTAATGTTTATTTTTGAGAGAGAGAGAGAGAGAGAGAGAGACAGAGTGCGAGCAGGGGAGGGGCAGAGAGAGGGAGAAACAGAATCCGAAGCAGGCTCCAGGCTCTGAGCTGTCAGCACAGAGCTGGACACGGGGCTTGAACCCATTAACTGTGAGATCACGACCTGAGCCAAAGTCAGACGCTTAACCGGCTGAGGCACTCGGGTGCCCCAAAGTTAACATCTTTCAATGTCATATATGTTTTCCCCTTAGCCAGACAGTATCACTGTCTTTGAGACTCTAGCCCCCTTTCTCTAGGCTAAGTTTATAAGGGGCTTTTCAGAAACCTTGCTTATATACACACATGCGTATACTGTGCATATATATCAATCATTATATATATCATATTATTCATACCATTTGTCATATATATGTTGTATCTTTCTAATTTTGACAAAAATGGATCACACTCATGTACTATTTTGCAGTTTGTCTTTCGCACGTAATTATACACTGTGGGCATATTTTCATTTCAGTACAATGAATGTACCACATTCATTCTAATGGCTGCAAAGAATTCCCTTAAGATGTATCCTAATTTATTTCAACAATTCCTAATTGACATTTGCATCTGGTTTTCAGCTTTTACCAATATGCTACACCAAACATCTTTCTTTGTACACATAATCTTTGTGCATTTTGGGAGGAGCATATATGCAGAATAAATACCTAGAAATGGAATTCCTGGGCCAAAGATATATGCATGTGAATTTTGAGAAATATTGCCAAATTTAGAAGGACTGCATATGTTTGTTCTCTCACTAGCACTGTGGGAAAGGATTTTATTATCCATCTTTACCAAATGGTAAACTTGGCCAAACCACAGAGGGCTGGTCTGGCTTTGAAGACTGGCAATGAGACTCCAACCAATGTTGCTTTTATTTCAGTTTGCCGCTGAAACAGCAAACAAGCAGGGCGTGGGGTGGTCCCTGAACCGAGGTTCTCAAAGTGTGTTACATTGTTACAACTGCAAGTTCTCAGGTCTCACCCTAGACCTCCTGATTTATACGTTCTCATGGCAGGGCCCAGAAATCTGTGTTTTAGCAAGTCCTCCAGGGGATTCTGATACTTGCCAAAGTTTGAGAACCGGCACAGTAGAGTTTGATCAAATGAGGACACAGTTCCCCCCCGTGCCTCTTCTATGGACCTTGGAGTTGAACCTGGAATTCTCTGGTTCAAGTTTGAAGGTGTCCGGGGTTACATATTCTCTGTACCTCCTACCATTTGGATGAGGTAGGAGCCAAACTGGCACTCAGTGAGCAATTATTCTCCTAAAAGGCACACTCTGCTGCTCCACAGTTACAAAGCTCTGTGTCCTATTTCTTACCACACTAGGATGCTACAGTGGCCATGGCCAGATAATAACCAAAATTTGGCTTCTTGTCTATCTGAAAAATGGCACCTTATTCCTATTCTTTTCTCTCTCTTTTTTTTTTGAAGTTTATTATTTATTTTTGAGAGAGAAATAGAGATAGAGAGGGATTGAGAGAGAGAGAGAGAGAGAGAGAAAATCCGAAGCAGGCTCCACGCTGTCAGCTCAGAGCCGGATGCGGGGCTTGGTCTCACCAAACATGAGATCATGACCTGAGCCAAAATCAAAAGTCGATGCCCAACACACCGAGCCACCCAGGAGCCCCACCTCATTCCTATCTGATATTAATTTTTTAAATTATAAGTGAGGTTGAGCATCTTTTCATTTTATAGGCCATTTGCACTTCTTTTCTCTGATTCCTTCTTTATGTTCTTTGCCATATTTTCTATTTGGTTAGCTGTCTCTTTATTAACTTATAAGAACAATTTTAATTTTAAGGAAATTAGCCCTTTGTCATGTGTGTTGCCAATTTGTTTTTACTCTGTAATTTATCATTTGAATTTAATTACAGTAAATTTTTGTATTGCAGATAGTTACAAGTTTTATGTAGTCAAATTTATTAGTTTTTATCTTTCTGAATTTTGAATTTTATGTAGGCTTAGATAATTCTTCCCAACTGTAGGATAATTAAAAAAAAAAACTCATATTTTATTCCAAACTTTATGGTTTTATTTTTAGTACATTAAATGTTTGAGGTAAATAGGATTTATTGTACATAAAAGGAATGAGATATACATGTAAACGTATTTTCCAGAAGCTTGAAAATTATTCCAGTATCATTTATTAAATACTTTGTCTTTTCCCCAATGACTTGAAGTAACCTATTAGTCATATTCAAAGTGAGAATGTATATTTGGGACCATTTCTAGAATCTATTCTACTGATTCAGATTGTAACTAATTTATAGTTCAATTTAGGGGAGAAAAAAAGACTTTCAGTACAAAATTTTACTAACCAAGAGCTGAGTATGCCTTTACAGTTACCTGTTGTTTCTTTTTTCTTTTTTTCTCAGGAGTGTCTTGAAACTTTCTTCATAGGTGTTGAAGATGTATTTTATATATTTGTGAATTAATTTTTTTTTATTGAGGTATAGTTGACTCACAATGTTACAGTAGTTTCAGGTGTACAACACAGTGATTGGACAAGTCTATACGTTATGCTGAGCTCACCTTAAGTGTAGCTACCCTCGTTTACCATACAATGTTATTACAGTATCATCCACGATATTCCCTATGCTATACCTTTTATCCCCATGACTTACTCATTCCATGACTGAAAGCCTGTGTCTCCCACTCCCCTTCACCCATTATGCCCATCCTCTGACCCTCCCCCACCCCCCAGCCATCAATTTGTATATTTGTGAATTTTTAAAGGTGATGTTTTCCTGTTACAGGGTTTTTTTTGGTTTTTTTTGTTTGTTTGTTTTGTTTTGTTTTTTACTATTCTGCCAGTCTTTGGAGGATTTCTATGGGGGGTTTTCAAGTTCACAATAATCATCTACAAAGAATATCAAGCATCCTATCTATGAGATTAGACTTTTATTATGGAATGGATTTTATTGTAGAATATGACCTTCTTTCTTTTTCTTTATTTTTAATATGAAATTTATTGTCGAATTGGTTTCCATACAACACCGAATGCTCATCCCAAAAGGTGCCCTCCTCAATACCCATCACCCACCCTCCCCTCACTCCCACCCCCCATCAACCCTCAGATTGTTTCTCAGTTTTTAAGAGTCTCTTATGGTTTGGCTCCCTCCCTCTCTAACCTTTTTTTTTTTATTCCCCTCCCCGATGGTCTTCTGTTAAGTTTCTCAGGATCCACGTAAGAGTGAAAACATATGGTATCTGTCTTTCTCTGTATGACTTACTTCCATATGACCTTCTTTCTAATTTCCTGCTTTAAAAAGTATCATTGTGAATGAAGTAAATATATAAACAACAGAATTTGACAATTTTAAGTTGGCAATTCTGAGTTTTGACAAACGTATACAGTTGTTTTCTGTGTAGTTACATAAAACTACTTTATAAGTTGTATTTTTGTATAATTACGTAAAAACTTAGTTTATATCGCTGTCGTGAATAACCACCCCAATCGTGATGTAGAGCTCCTCCGGAAAGTTCCCTTCTGGTTTTTTTCTTGTTTCTTCCTATGCGTGGCCCCTGGCAACCACTAAATGGCTTTTTGTCATTGTAATTTTGCCCTTTCTAGAGTTTAGTGTAAATGGAGCCATACACTATGCAATCTTTTTGTGTCTGGCCTTCTCCATTTGGTACTCCATTATATGGATATACAACAATTTGTTTATATTCACTAGTTGATGGATATTTGCAAATTTCTGGCTGTTAATGAAACAAGTGGCTATGAACATTCAAATGCATATCTTTGGGCATATGTTAACAATTCTCTTGGGGAAATACTTAGAGTGAGATTGCTGAGATGCTCGGTAAGAGTGTATTTCACTCTAAAGGAAGCTGCTAAACTGTTGGTCACAAGGCTGGACCATTTTACATTTCTGCCCCCAACAGGTGAGTCAGCCAGCTGCGCCACCAGCATTTTGTATCGTAAATCAGTTTGTTTGTTTTTTTTTAATTCTTGTGAGTGTTTGTGGCTTATCAGTGTGGTTTGAACACTGTGCATTTCCCTAATGACTAATAATACTGAGCATCTTCGTATATGCTCACTTACATTTACCTGTTTTGTTTGATGAAGTGTCTTTTAAAAAAATTTCCCCAATTTTTTAATTGGATTGTTTGTCTTATTGTGTCCTGAGTCCTTTATATATTCTCCAAACAAATACTTTGTCAACTATTATGCTTAGCAAATATTTTATCCCAGTTTATGACTTACCTTTTTATTTTCTTAACAGTATCTTTTGAAGAACACGCTTTTTAATGTTTGAAGCCCACTTTATTATTTTGCTTTTATGGTTTATGTTTTTATCTTTTTTTTTTTTAATGTTTAGTTTTGAGAGAGAGACAGTATGTGAATGGGGGAGGGGCAGAGAGACCATGAGATCATGACTGGAGCCGAAGTGGGTGCTCTACCGCTCAAGGGACTGAGCCACCCAGGCACCCCACAGTTTATGTTTTTATAGAAATCCAGTGTAACTAGAGGTAAAAAAAAATTTTTTTTTCTCCTACATGTTCTTCTACAAGTTAAAAAAATTTAAGTCTTACATTTAGGTCTCTCCTTTCTGAGCTAAATTTTGGATATGGTGTGAGGAGAAGGGTTGAATGTCCTTTCCACACTGAAATACATTGGCACCTTTGTTGGTAATCAGTGAGCTGTATTATGTGTAGGTATTTCTGGACTCACTGCTTTTTCCATTGATTTTCATGTCAATAGAACACTAACTTCATTACTGTAGATTTATACTGAGTTTAAGTGTGCGCATTATGCTCAGTGGGAGTTTAAGACTTCCAATTTTGTTTTTCATTTTTGAAAGACTTTTAACTTTGTCTTTTCCTTGGCTTTTCTAGGTGTTTTGGATTTCTGTATCAATTTGAGAATCAGATTGTAATTTCTACACAAAACACATTTTGAAATGGTGTCATATCTATAGATCAATTTGAGGAGAATCAATACCTTATTTTAACAATGTTGTATTTTTTAGGTTGATGAACACAGTACATTTCTCCATTTCTCTAGTCTTTGTAAATTCCTTTCAGCAATTTTCAGTAGTTTTCCATCTCCAGGTTTCCTATAGATGCCTTTTTTTTTTTTTGGATTGAGGAGATCCTGTTTTATTTCCAGTTTGCCGTGTTTCTATCACGATTGGGCGTTGAAGTGTGTAGAATACTTTTCTCTTGCATGTATTGAGATGTTTGTGTCGTCACTCTTTTTTGGTCTGTTAATATATGGTGACTCACATTTTTTTTTTCTTAATGTTAAACCAACCTTACATTACTGCTAAAGAATTGCTAAAGAAGGAAACGTGGAATATCAGGAATAAATAATATCTTTTAACTCCTGATATGAAAGATTAAGAAATGGACATATTTGTACTTTTCTCCTGACCCCATTTCCCTGCCTTGCCCATTTTTTCTTAGCTATATGCTTACTTATACACTTCAGTGTTTATACATTTGCATAATTTTTAGCCTTCTATATTCTAATCAGTTTAGTGCAAATTACAAATAGTTTTATGCCATTAATTCTTTCTTTCTCAGTTCTTTTGATTACAGCACTTGTTTGATGGGAATTTATTATCAAGCAATTTTCTCCAAGGAGGGCTATTTCTAAACTTCTTGGCTCCCAATTTTTTTGGTGCTGAAATCTGAGGCCATTGTGATTTTTCTCCTTTAGGTGAATTTTTACATTATTCAAAGTATTTAAATTCTTAAAATGTTTTCACTTTATGGTTTTTGTGTCTTTGCTCATGAAAGTATTCTCCACTTTAAGACATCAAGTCCTCCTGTATTTTTCCCAATACTTATGTAATTTTTAATACCTTTAATGTTTTATTGAGCTTAGTTTTTAATCTGTCTATAAATAGCTATCCTGTTATTCCAAATCATTTATTGAATTGTTGGTCTTTTCTCTCCTGATTTGAAATATCACATGCTTTATCTTTTCGTATTGATCTATTTATCGATTCTTGGAACAGTGAAACACTCTTTTTAAAATTTAGAATGGTCCAGAAAGTCCCTCCTCATTATTCTTTGCAAAATTGTACTATCTATTTCATTTCATTTTATCGTATTTCATTTCATTAAGATGTTGATTAAGAATTATGTCAAATTTATATATAATTTAGAGAGATCTGATATCTTTCAATACTGGGATCTTTCCATCTAGAAACATAGTTTGCCCTTCTATTACTTTAGAACTTCTTTTACTTTCTTCAGTAAAATTTTACAAAATTCTTCATAAATATGCATCTCTTATTTAAAAAAAAATAATGTTTATTTATTTTTGAGGAACTATAGAGACTGAGTGCAAGCAGGGGAGTGGCAGAGAGAGGGAAAGAGATGTAGAATCAGAAGTAGGCTCCAGGCTCTGAGCTGTCAGCAGAGTGCCCAACGTGGGGTTGAACTCATAAACTGAGATCATGGCCTGAGCCAAAGTAAGATGCTTAATCTACTGAGCCACCCAGACTCCCCAAGTGTGCATCTCTTATTAGACTTAATTATGTGTATGTTATTTTCTTTGCTCTTAAATACATGCTATTTAGTTATTTCAGGTATAAAAAAATAACCATTAATTCTTATATGTTGATCTTGTGTCCATCTAGCTAATTTCTCTGTTCTAAAAGTTTATTAGTAGACTGTGTGTCCTAGGTGGACATTCATGTTGTTAGATAATATAGTTTTGTCTTTTTCTTTCCAATATTTACAATTATTTCTTCTAATACTTAATTTTTTTATTAATTTTTTTAATGTTTATTTATTTGTGAGAGAGACAGAGTGTGAGCGGGGGAGGGGCAGAGAGAGAGGGAGACACAGAATCTGAAGCAGGCTCCAGGCTCTGAGCTGTCAGCGCAGAGCCCCATGCGGGGCTCGAACCCACGGACTGTGAGATCATGACTGGAGCTGAAGTGGGACGCTTAACTGACTGAGCCACCCAGGCGCCCCTCTTCTAATATTTTAAAGGTTTTTTCAGTTAAAAAAATTTTTTTCCTATCATAGGTATTTATTAAATTCAGAGTGTCTCTTTTATGGTGTTAAATTCCTTAAATACTTAGTGTTTCTTGTTTGCTTTTGTGGTTGAGATTCTAGATCGAACAGTTCATTGCTTTTGGAGTGTATTTTCTCAAGCTAAATGAGGATCCCCGTTTGTCTGGCCGTTGATGTAAACTAATCACCTTGGTGAGTCTGTAGGAAAAGAGGACCAATGTGTGGCTGAAGTAAAAATGAGACTTGGCTTTTGGGGACGAGGCTCCCAGTACCTCCTGGCAGACAGAAACTCTTTCTTTCTCAGTAGCCACCCTAGTAGTCTCTTATGTCAGAGTTGTTAGAAGGGGTCTCATAACTCTCATCTGGGGACAAATGCAGTAGGGGGGCAGAGGAATGGGGAGTGGCTGTCTTATCTGCGCCACTCTTCAGTTGATGACCTGAAACACTGTGACATGCTCCTTCCTGCATCCACTGCCTCTGACTGTGGCATTCTTCTGGAGTTCCTCTGGGAAAGAGCACCTTTTGGGTTGTTTTATTTGTCTACTGAGAGGGGTTCCTCTTTTGGAATATGTTGCCAATCTATTTGCTATTGCTTTATCACTTCTAGAAACCCCATACTTTGCTGCTCAGCTGGTAAACCTTGTCTCCAGTGTTGCCAACTTATTTCCTTTTTGAAGGGGGTGTTAGATTTTATTTATGCACAGACTTCACGTTAGATCCTTTTTGATTAATTCTTATTCCTGATCAGGGATAGTGTCATCCAACCCTGCTAATTTGCTCACGAACTGAGTGGAGAGTGGGCAGGGAGTGACTGGGAGCAGCACTTTATTCACTATTTAAAAAAATAAGGGGCGCCTGGGTGGCGCAGTCGGTTAAGCGTCCGACTTCAGCCAGGTCACGATCTCGCGGTCCGTGAGTTCGAGCCCCGCGTCGGGCTCTGGGCTGATGGCTCAGAGCCTGGAGCCTGTTTCCGATTCTGTGTCTCCCTCTCTCTCTGCCCCTGCCCCGTTCATGCTCTGTCTCTCTCTGTCCCAAAAATAAATAAACGTTGAAAAAAAAAAAAATTTAAAAAAAAAATTTTTTTTTTCAGGCTTTAATGAAGCTCCTTGTATAACATGCAGAAAATACAGAAAAATAGAAGGAATGAAAGAATCATTCATAATTCTATTATGACAATTGCTATTAATGTTTAGATACATTCACTTTTCGTCTTCTCCTTACGCATATTTTAACATTCTTGTGATTGCATTCTCTATAGCATTTTGTATTTACTTTTCAATTAACATCTTACTATGTGTTTCTTATATTATTAGAAATATTCGTGATTAAATCCATACTTTAATAATGTAAGATACAATCAAATGGATCCTCCAAGGGTAGTATTTTCCTGTGTAGGGCCATTTGGGTCAATTGCTATTTGGTTATTTTATTTTTAAAAAGGAAATTTTATTTATACACATTTATTGTGGTTTTTTTGAGATAAAAGTTACAGTGAAATGTACAGAGTCTAAGTGAATAATTTAATGAGTTTAGATAAGTGCTTACATCCAAGTAACCATGATTCCAGCCAGATATAGACTACTTACTTGACTCATTTTAATAATGTAGTGATAGACACCTATAAGAAGCTTCCCCATATTTGGATCGTTAACTTAGGCTGTTCCTACAAGTTAAATGTTGTCGCCTCATGTTGCGAAATTTGAACAGACTTTTGACCAAAATGTTTTTCAAGGGACTGGATCCCACCAGGCAGTGGAGAGTGCCAGGATTATTCAGTTGTTTCTCTGTGATCTCCTTGACCCGCTGGCCAGCCCCACCCAAGGAAGGGTCCACTGTTTCTTCCTGAAAGCAAATGGTGACTTCGTTGGGTCAGTACCCACCTCTACCCAGCCGTGGCTCTGTACGTACCCGTGTGCATATTTATGCGTAAAAAATTGCCATTTCTGCTTTTAGTGGCTCCAACTATTTTTAGTTTCTCGAGGAACCACCATACTGCTTTCCAGGGTAGGTGTCCCAATTTACATTCCCACCAACAGCACCAAGAGGGTCTCCTTTCCTCCACAGCCTGGCCGGCACTTGTTAACTCTGACCTTTTCAGTCATAAAAGTGCTAATAGGTGTGAGGTGGTATCTTATTGTGGTATTGATTTGCTTTTCCCTGATGATTCAGGCTGATTGGAAGCTGGGCCTCCGGGACAGCAGCTGGGACCCTCTGCACTCAGTCTCCTTCCTGGGAGAAACTGGGAGCCGGGCCAGGCTGCCTGTTGCCTCTGTGCTGAGCCCCAGGAGTATGGTTGCAGGGGCTTGGGGGGCTCCCGCAGGGGTCTCAAAGCTGCTTCTTTGTTTGTTGTAGTCCTGTGGGATTCAGTGCAAGGTCTGTTGGCTCTCGGAGCCAGGTCAAGTGGCTGCAGTCAGAGTCGGAGCACTAGCTACGTGGACAAGGTCCTTCCAGGGAGATTCTGGAGTTTCCTTGTTGGCGTGCCCCAGAGCCGGGTGGCTGGGGAGTGCTCACCGCCTCTGCTCGCCGCGGGCTCTGGGGAGGACCTCCTAGATGCGTGCTGGTTAGAAACTGGACTCTTCCACAGCAATCGTGAAGTACACAGTCAGACCCTTGGAGGGAAAGACTGGGAGATGCGCGCTTTGCCTGCTCTCTGTCCGTTAACAGCTGCTGCTTTGTTGGCCACGGCGCCTTGGGACTCCTGAGTGAAAGTCCTGCTGCCTCTCAGAGGCAAGTGATTTGGGGCCCTCTGTCTGGCGGAAGTCTTCAAAGTTGGGGAGCTAGGTGGCGGTCCAAACCCCTTTCTCCTCAGGGAGAAGCTAGTATTTGGGGGTTCCCTCCCAACTGTGTGTCATTGTGCTGGGGGTGTTACTCATGGCGAGGTTTCTCAGCCTTTCCCCGGTAGTCCCATATGTGGGAGTCACTCAGTTTCTGAATTTCTCTCCAGGGGAGGGAATTGCTCCGTGTACAGCTGCACATTTGGTGCGTGTGTGGGAGGAGGGGAATTCAGGAGCCTGCCTTGTCACCATCTCGTTCTAGAATGGTAAATAAATGTTTTTTGACAAAGGGAGCTGTACTGGGGAGAGGAGTTGGGATTTGGACTGGAAGATAAAACTTACTTCAATTTATTGGGAAAACACATCAATCTAGCTTTTGTCCTTTTAAGAAAGGAGTTACCATTTGAGACAAATATTGCAAAGTCCTTAAAAAGCTCAAAGACTGATATATTTCTGTGGGATATTCTGGTTCAACTTCCCAATCACCGCTGGGTCAGGACGGTAGAGATGGTTTAAAGCTTAAACCAGAAACACGTAGGTCAGTGGAGAGGTATATCTCCTGTTGTTGCTGCAAATGTACAGGAAAATGGAATTAGCATCTGCCTGTAGCATTTCAGCCATGCCAAAGGCAAACTTCCTATTGCTCTAACCTCTGGATTTTGGATAGCCGTATTAAGTAAATATTTATTAAAATATTTCAGAGCTGTATCTCTTCATTTGCTAAAATAGTAGATTTTAAGGACAGGGTCCCCTCTTTAAAATGCTAGTCTAATATTTGCTAAGCTTAGATTTGCGTGTGTGCGTGCATGTATATGTGTATGTGTGCGTGTGTGCATATGTGTGTGTGTGTGTGTGTGTGTGTGTGTGTGCGCGCGCGCGCGCGCTTCACATCTCATGCAATCATCTCAGCAACGCTTGTAGTTTTTGTTCATTTATTTTCAACCTTCCTTTTTATTCCCTTCCACTACCACAATTTAAATATACAAAACTCTCACTGTGCGAGATTTGGTCATTATGTTGCTGGCTCCTCTATGATGTTTATAAAATATGTCAACACCCTATAGTGAATTGGCATTGTTTTGCTATCCTACTTGCCATCAAGGAAATAAAACAAACGCCCCCAAGCAAATAATGTAACTCACTACCCTTCCGTAGCATTTTAGAGATGGGAAATTTGTAAATTACAAGAGCTGTGCACAAAGGGAAAATGTGCTATCTCACCCCAAAACCTGGGACTCACAGTCCTGGGGGACAGTGGAGATGGGCACAGACCTCCATCTACTGCCCGCCCCTTCTCTCTCCATCTGCACCGTTCGCCCGAATGCATCAGTCTCACGGAGAGGGGGATGAAAGGAGAGTGTGCACCTGCAATGTGGTGTGACTGCTGTAGCTTGGTAAGAGGTTGCCAGGGAAGCAATTTTTAAAAAACAGGGGAGGAGAATTGTCAAGGTTTGGCTCCTCGTGAAATTTGCCTGTCAGAACAGATGATGCATTTGGGCATAACACTCTCCTAGTTTCCTCTTCTGGCAGTTTTCTCCCTCATTTTCAAGGCTTTCAGAATTTTGCTGCAACTTATCCTTTTAAGGGGCTTTCGTCTTCACGTATTTCTCCGTTGAACGTTAGTCTTGAGAGGTGAGAGATGATGTTTAGAAAAACACTCAGGACTGATTTGCTTAGAATCAGGCCAGACAGACAGCAAGCCCCTCCAGCATCTGCCCTCACTCCCCTCCCTTGATTTGAGGGCGGTAGTCCCCGTTTTCACTTTGTCTGAAACTGGAACATGGTTTGATATTATTCAACTCAGCTCAGAGGGTAGTTGGCTTTTTCCGGGAATGGCCTGTGGAACGACGTGAGTTTTGAAGGTGCAGAGGAGGCAGGGAAATGTAATATGGAAATGATTATGATATACTGTCCGTGGACCTACCTGGTCTCCTAGAATCTTGAGACTTTTCTGTTTCGTAGAGTGGGTGAGTATTTAAGACTGGCAATTGAAACATTCACCCAGGAGAGTTCATTTGCCAAGGTCATCATACTGACTTACATTGTAGAATTCTTCTGCCATTCAATCCTTGCCTCTTTTTTGAGGAAGTAAATATTATTATCCTTCTTTTATAGGCTGCAACTGAAGCTCAGAAAAGTCGTGCATGGGATAAGTGATGGCGTCCGAACGAAACCTGGAGCTCTCACTCTGTTCTATAGATTTTTCTAGTATCTAATCTCTCAAGCAGAAAAAAAAATTCCATCTCTAAAGTACATGGCCTTGCTTTCTCTGAAATAGTGGGTAGTAAGGAGGCGGGGCGGGGGTGGGCAGCAGCATTATTTATATATACAGAGGAGGAGAGCGCCTCTTTAGATTCGGAGTCTCTGGTGTAAATAGAACTGCTTCTTTGATTTTATTTCATAGGTAAATGATACTGGCGAGTGAAATAAAGGCCCCATTCTAAGGTCTCATCTCTAATTCCCTCTGCCATAAGCTCTAAAACGAAGGGGACTTATCGTTTGCCTTAATAGACTGTGCTATGTATGTACCCAGAGACAGCAAAATTCCAATTAAAGGAGTATTGATTGCTCATAAATTAATGCCAACCATTCAAAATCAATAGTCACTGAACTTCTTTTAATGATTTTTATCCTGAGCCCGCTTGGCCCTGGTTTTTTGCTTATTAAATGTTCCACTGTAATTGTATGCCCAATTAACACGGATGATTCTTTTGCTATTAACATACAGTGTTCGATTTTAGTCTAGTTAGCACAACTAATCATTGCAAATGAAAACCAGCGGAATCTGACAAACTCCCATGCCTTCCCTCACCTGCTCCCAGACATAATTTATATGCCTTCATTCCTCTGAGCCCAAAGCAGGTAAACATCTTCAGTTAAGCTGAATAGAAAAATAGAAATTCTGTAGAATAGGGGGGAAAAAGCAGATAAATAAAGCAGAGAACATGAACTGTGTCATAGGGAAGTTATGACTGGCTCAGCAGGGGATATAATTTCTTTGCCTGTGAGGCAAAATCGTGATCACATGTGCTCTGGACACGGGCCACTGTACCTCTGTGAGGGGCTCCCCTAGAGCGCCATGCTAATTAAATCTGAAAGGGAGACATCTTGGGAAGCTACCAGGGGTCAGGCCGGAGTCTGGGGGCACAGTGAGAGGAGCTGGGTGTGTTCAAGGAGCACACATTTCAGAAGACAGAGGTGGTCACTGTGTGCGGCTGGGGTGAAATTGATCTTTCAGTTCCATGACTGGTCTGGGACCGTGAAGTAACCCAATCAAGGTATTTTTGTGACTCACGTTAACCTTTCCGACTCCAAGGATTTCACCCCACTTAGTCCCATCGGTGTCATAGCTAAGGTCCATTAAAGATAAGCAGCCATGTAGATCCTGCCTCCTTTGGCCTTTCTGCTCTAAAGAGAATGGTTCATTTATTTAACTTATGTCTGCTTTCTGCATTAAGGGCTTTTTGATGGACTGGCGGGGTGTGGGAGAGAGGGCAGGGTTCTCGGAGCGAAGTGAATCAAGTAGAGACATGCCTCAGGGACCAGGAGATTCAGGTTCTAACTCCAGTTCTGTCATCAACTGGTTGCAGTCCCTTTAATTTCCGTGTTTATTTGCTTCTCTATAAAGAAAGTTGCACCAAATAACCATATCCCTTCCTGCTCTAAAATGTATCCTACTATAGGATCTAGAATAGTATCGTCCAACTGTTTCGCTCATGTGCTCCCTAAAAGAATTTTAAAAAGGTATGTGTCCCCACATTTTTAAGTCCACATGGTATAAGTTTAATTAGTTACAAAACAATGTAGTTTTCACCGCATTGTATATTGCATGTGAGTTTTTAATATATTTTTATCAAAACTGAAGTTGTGGACTTGGCTCATCCTGTGTATGGTGCTTGTTACCAAGCCTTCTCGTTCACAAAGCCGATACTTATTGTCAAGTCATTCAGTCAGATCGCTTACTTCCCATCAGAAAAGAGTCAGGTGCAATGTTTTCATTCACATAAATTTGTTAATATGTGACAGCCTCATTTTGGAATATGCATTCTAGGACGATTAACTAATTGGATGCAGAAAACTACTTAGCCAGGTCGCTTCACTAGGGAGCTTTGCCTCGAGTATTTCTTAATTTGTGCTTAAAGGACTGGCGCTCAAGGACAATGGGTTCTCCAGTATGTTCTTGTGTTTGGTGCCGGGGAGGCTAGTAAACTATGGGGCAGGGTACCATGGAAGGTCTCCGGATGAGTGAGAGGTAGGCCTTTCTTTTGTAAAGTGGGAGAATAGTGATTATGAGATGAGAGGTGGTAAAGAATGAGAAACCTGCAGGCATGTCATCAGGCAAATTTATTTTCGAAGGTTACGTATGGAAGTTGAGGATCTGGAAATGGATTCACTTAAAGCCACCGTGTTGCGTATCTTCAGGGAAGTTTTCAGGTACCCCTACTAAGGAGTACACAATCCAGATGCACAGAGGAGGAGCAGAAGGTATGACCCTTTCCATTGTTACTTCACGCCATCATATCAGTAGGTCCGATATGCCAAGGACTGTCTTTGGTAAAGGTCAGCAACCCCTAGACATGGTGCACACTCTCCTTTGAAATGAATTGCCCATCACATGATTTTCTATGATCAAATTTCCAGGCTCTCTCATTAGGATTCTGTTACCTTATCGGGCACCATTTACTGAGACTCTAATTTATAGATGCGTGTGGGAATAGAAATATAGTTTATGAAATCTATGCGCATTCAACTTCTCCAGAAATCAGAATGCCTAGAGATAAGATAAGGTGTTGATTAAAAGGAGTGATTTTGGAATTCCTTGTCCTGGGTTTGAATTCTGTCTCTATTATAATTTTACTTGTGGGATCAGTCTCAGTTTCAGTTTTCTCGTCTGTTAAATTGGGAAAAGATAGTTCTCTCAAAGTCTGTATTCTGTTTTCTCCATTTGTCCTTTTGCCCCTACCCCCCATCCGTTGTTTCATCTTCTCTGCTCTCATTGAGTCTGTGGCAGCAGATCCCTGGGGGTGACATCACCAGGCCTCCCTTTCCAGTTAGTTGGCTTCCAGTTGTTGCCAAAGAGAGACACTGGTGGAGTCATGAGGGTGAAGGAGGAGAGAGAGCTCAGGTGTTTCTTCTAGGCTCTCTTTCTGCTCTGGGCCATATTTCATGCAATGTGTGGGTCCCTCAACTGTAGCTTCTGGATGGTTCTAGCTTCATATTTTCAAATCCAATTCCCTAAGGCCACCCTCCCCTTTGGTGCCTTTAAACCTAGGGGTGGTAAAGCCTTCCCACTCTTTCTGGTCTCTGACCATATCATGAGAAAGAATTTTTAGCCATTTTGATTGGATTCTGATTCCTGGCAGGACCTTGGGTGATAAAGAGTGGTTCTTTCGTTCTTCAACAAGTATTTATTGAATCTACTAAGGTTCGGTAAATTCTGTCGTGTTTACTGCTGTATTCCTAGCACCCATGCAGGACTTGGTATGTATTATGGGGTCAATAAATATTCATGGATAGAATACCTACCAGGTAACCACTGTACTGGGCCTTGGTGATTAAATGGTGAACCAGATAGACAAACTTTCTGGCCTTATGAACTTTTCAGTGTAGCCCTGAGGATTGAGTGAGGTCATAGCAAACAGCGTAAAGCCTGGAGCTACTACTGAGTTGACCCACCTAAGAAACAAGCTTGGCCTTTTTCCTCCCTGGTCAACTGGTCCTAAACAACTCCTCCATGTGGTCAAAGGTGTGAGTTGGAAGAGAGGTGAATTATATGGGAGTCTAGGGCATCTGATTAGGCAGCTTACTTGTGTTCTCTGGCTAATTTTGCATCTAATCCAGGATTTACTATTTCCATTTTATAGTGGACTGCTGCTGCTGGCTCTGCCTAGCCTGTTAACATAGTAGACCTGTCAGCTGTTAATGGTCCGGCCACATGATTAGCTGGGTAAGGTCCCAATAACATGCTGGAAGCTGCCTTTTGAATGTATAGCATGTAGTTGTTTGCTATAGACTTTCTGTAGAAACCCTCGAGGCCTACATTTTGATTCTTCTGTTGGGACTTGCCCTAAATTCCACATGGTGTCTCTTCCCACCACATATACCTCTAGGTCCTTAGGGTCTACCAAGTCGTATGGCCTAAGAGACAGGACTGTGTGAACCACAGACTGGATCTGCTCTTGGCTTCTCTCAAAACCACCAGCCTTCCTCATCACCTGCCAAATGGGTCAAAATAGTATTCCCAAGTGGGGAAATGTACTGCCTCTAGAATATGAAAAGCCTTGTTAAAGCAATGTGCTTCTGTCTGAGGAGCTTCACCATGCACTAATTTGCCCCTAAGTTTAGAGATGTTCTGGTGAGCTCCAGGCTACTGGACTGTTGGACTTCAAACGTCATTGATGTGGTGGCCTCCTGAGACTCTATAGTGTTTATATCCCATGTTCTGGTATACACATGTCTTAATAAGGGCTCAGTTGTATGTGCCACGTTCTGTTCATCTGATTTGATTGATATAATGTCATTAATATAGTGGACCAATGTGATATTCTGTAAAAAGATGGTCCAGGTGCCTTCAGACCATATTATGACAAGAGTAAGAGAGTTAATATAGCCCTGGGCTAAAAACATAGATGCATGTTCTGTTCTATGTGCATGCAAAATGCCTCTGATGTTCTTTATGACAGGAATAGAAAAGAATGCAGAATTGCCAGATTAATGTTATCCTTCCTTATGCTAGAAGCTGTGTAAACCCGTCATTGCAAAGCTACCATATCTAGCACAGCAGCTGTAGTCGGGCTAATGCTTTGTTAACTTGGTAGCAGTCCATTGTCTTCCACTATGATCCATTTGGTTTTTGAGGGATCTGACTGGTGATTACGTTGGGAAATCATGGAAACCACTATGTCTGCTCTCCTTTGTCGAGGTGACCCTGCCTTCCCCTCCCTCCAAGCATTTTTGTTTTGATTTACTGTCTTGGTCAAGGAAGAACTTGGCTTTCTTCATTATGAAGCTCTTATGCTACCATATTAAGGAACCAATATCAAGGAATCAAAATTAGCACTTTTTTCAACTGCCAAGTCTGTCTATTCCAATGATGTAGTTGGAGTCTGGAAGAAATGACCACTGGATAGGTTCATGGGTCCAATAGCTTAACTGTGGCATGGCCCTAAGTTAGGACTCCATTTATTACTGGTTTCTCTGTGCCCCAACATGGGCGGACCGTGGTGATGCTTTGGATACCTGGGTATGAGTGCTAATTTAGATTCTTTCAATTCTTGAAAGGTCTGGGCATTCCTTTGTCCTCAACACATGGTTAGTTAAGTAAATGGCATTGGAGCCCCTTTGCTGAAGGACTTGGGAGCTTACTACTGAATATATCTACTGTGATGTGTCAGAATCTTTCTTCAAAGGAACTGATCTCTCATTTAGTTATTGGGCTCTGGGTCTGAGAACAGGCTTATGTCTGGAAATTGGGCAAGTGGTACTCAATTTTTATCGAGGTGGCCGCTGTCAGCTTCCTGATCATCTTGTTTATGTAAGTTAAGGACTACTCTCATTTACTGCCCATGTATTTTGCCTCTAGAAACACGGTCTTCTATTGAGCATCTCCAAAGCTGTGTGAAAGCTATTCCAACCTTGCTTCTTATTGTGATACTTGTGCTCACTTGCTTCTGGGAGCATATGCTGGCCCTTGGTTTCTATTTTGGCAGGATCCCAGCATTTCCTTAATCATGAGGGAGCCCAGTTCTGTAACCATAAGTTTTACCATTAGCCCTATTTATAACTGGCTTCATGGACATGCGACCTGTGCATTTGCACAGAGCCCTACGCTTAGAAGGGTCCCATACTTTGTTTAGTGCTCTGCTGTTGCAGTCCTGCAATTCTTTTTTAACAAGGGACTCCACGTTTTCATTTTGCGTTGGGCTTTGAACATTATGTTGCCAAGCCTGGTCCTGCTCTTCAGAGGACAGCCACTAGCAACCTTCTCAGTGGTACTGGTGCCCTTCTCACCGGTGCGTCAGCAAAGGGAGTGTTCCGTGTATCTTCTTGCAGAAGATAGTAGACTTTATGAAGTATAGCCACTTAACCATGCCTACTTTTCTGAGCCTTTTGATTCCTCATGCCATCCACTATTATACTGGTTCTGGCATTTCTACTTCGCTTAGTTTAGGCTACTGCTTTGTCTAAGCTTCCAAGAGCCATCCTAATAGTGAATAAGCATCATTTTCCAAGGTTCTTGCCATAGTATTAAATCTGTATTCTGAGAATGGCCCATGTTAATAAGCTCTCCCTGTTCCAATTTCACATTCCTCTCTTTTCCCCCTGGATCTAACATTCTTTCCTCTCCTCTCTTCCTCATATCTCTTAAACACTAGATTCATGCCTTCCATGGGTATCACATTCATGGTACCACTAGTGAACGTTTGAACAGTTGCACTGCCATAGCGTGCCAAATGCTCTCCATACCCCACTTCCATTATTGGTGGCTTCCTCATTGCCAGCCCACTGGTAGGCGATCTGGTTCCCAAATCCCATGTCAGCGTCTTGTTTCTGGAACCCCTCCTGGCATCAACTCACTTAGCTTAGGTTCCTTGGAAAGAGATTCTGAGATAAGAAGTTGTAAGCAGAAGAAGAAAGTTTTAGGGGAGTGGCTTTGGTAGATTCACTGGTTAGGAATCGGTGGTAGGATTGAGAACACTGAGCAGCTGACCTCCAATAGAGTTACAAAAGAGGCTTCAGCTGATCCCAAGAGAGGTTCTAGAGTTGGGATGGTCATTCAAGTTGAGGACAGGGTGCTTGGCCATAGCAACCAGTCACTAGCCGTGGGACCACCGTCCCCGGAAGTGTAGCCTTAGACAAGGCAGTGGCAATTCCCAGTGTGAGATGCAGCTGTGAGCCCTCAGCAACTGGGAGATGGGTGCCTTCACCCCCCAAAAAGGATCTGGACAGAGCACCATGGCACCATAGCCAAATGGAAGTCTAGACAACAACGCCCTGTTGGGAAGGTATACAATGAACTAGAATAGACACATCCAAATACCGGAATTTGAACACATTTTCTTCTCCTGAACGTCATTTTTCAGTTCTCAGACTAGATCTTTCCAAGGTAGCAACAAAGGCATTCCAACAGTGGTCACAGCAATGGTAAAATTGGGCATTTAAGTAAATATTGAGAGTCTTGACAGTTTTAGCTGCATTTAGTTTCACGTTTTGTTTATGCTCATTATTTGGCATAGCTCCTGTTGTTTCTCATAGTATTTCAGAATATGCTTATTTAATTTTCCTTCTCTGCCATTTTTACTTCATTTGTTCCACCACATTTACTTTTCTGCAGTTAGCTGACAACATAAACAGAAGCAGAAGAGCTCAGAAATCTATCCCAAATGCTACCCCAAGCATGGGTTGGTGATTTCAAATACCATGACTTCTGCATTACATTTTCCCTCGCTTATATTCCTAATGAGGCTTACCTGCTTTGGTTCTCAGGGAAGAGTCTAAGTGGAAAATGGTAGCAATTCTTGCCCTAGAGTCTTGAAGCAAAAATGAATATCAAGCATCAAGCATGTAGAAAGTCTAATAAATAAGACAGAAAAGCTGTTAAGCTTTGTCCCAAATGAAACCTCTAGTTGAGTAGGCTTGGGATCTGCTCTTCAGGTTGCTGATGCAGTTTATTATTTATTATTATTGTCTTCCCTTCCAAATTATGCTAAGGTCACGGTCTCTCGTAAACTTTTAACTTTTTTTAGGGAACCAAAGAACACTACTGCTTGAAATAGTTTTCTCATTGGATTGATATTTAAAATTTTTTAAATATTTTTAAATTTATTGTGAGAGAGGGAGAGAGAGAGAACAAACAGGGGAGGGGGCAGAGAGAAGGAGAGACAGAATCCCAAGCAGGCTCCACACCATCAGCACAGAGCCTTGTGCGAGGCTCGAACTCACTAGCCGTGAGATCATGACCTGAGCCGAAGTCGAGCACTTAACTGACTGTGCACCCACGTGCCCCTCGTTGGATTGAGATTTTAAAAGGCTGACCGAAATAATTGCCTAAAATGGAGGAACATTCTTTTGCCACTCAAAGCTGATGAGCCTGATACTGTTTATAGTACAGGCAACTGTTAAATACTATTGGCTGGTGTCCTGTGATTCCTCATTCACTTGTCCCCTTTGGGAAGGTACGGGATGCTCCTCTTGCTTGGAGTTTTGCCCTGCTCAGCTTCCTGACCCTCCGAAGCATGTACTGTGCATCCTAAGTGCTTCATTGACAGGTCCCCTATTATACAGGGCAGGTAGGTGAGAGTCATTGACATCTATGTGAGTGATGAGTTCTGTTTCATCATAAATAACCTGAATATTCATGTCCTAGACTATTTGAGATTCTAGAAACTTCTTGTTTATGGATGCAATAAAAACAGCACATATACGTATTTCACTGTAGGGGAATATGACCTCAAATCTCACTCTCAGTATTCTAGTTACAAGAAAAAAAAAGATTTCCACTGTTAGATCACTTCATCATAGGTAAAGATTTCTCTGAACTTCTAAACAACGTAAAATAATTTTCGAAAATTCCACATAGCAAATGAACCAAGAAGTGGTGGGTGATTCATTCAGTCTTGAACAATGTCCTTAAATCCACCTCCAAGCCATTGGATACTATTGACAAGGAAGACAAAATCTCTCCATTCTATTTTTTCAATCCTAGGTGAGAATATTTGCAAACACAAAGTTTAAAATCACAGACAGTGGCCAGCACGTGTTTGCTGGGAGGGTCTGTATGCTCTGTACAGGGACCCCTGCTTTGTAAAGAGAGCTGTGTGGGTGCTGGGCCACAGTGCATCACTCCCATTAAACTAGAGCCCTTGCGGCCGGATAATATAGACAGCTCTGAAACACAAGAGGGAATGAGCATGAGCAATGTTTCTGAGGCTGTTCTCAAAACACATCATTATCTGGCTTTCCTGTTTCAATAATTTGTAAGCAGCCTGCCTCCTCTATAAACAGACCAGCAGGAAAGCAGAAAGCCGTATGAGTTATTGCATTTCTACTGTCTGGGACTCGGGAGACACTATCAATTTTAATGTATTGAAATGTGCAACTGTGTTTGAGGGAATCTCATTTGGAATATGACCACTGGAAAAGCCTGGCTACTTTAAGAAATGTGGAGAGCTATTCATTTCATGACACTTACTTGCCTGGTATCCCTGTAAGTGAGCATCATTGTTACAAAGTAAATGTTAGCTAATAGTTTTTAGCTAATATTTTCTAGCTAGTTTGGGGAATAGAAATAGGATTACTTATTGCTGTTTCCCGCTATGAGCATTACTTATTTCATGCACAGTTATGGTAAAGGCAGCAGTCTGAGTCTAGGCCATGCTCATCTGTGGATTCCTATATATTTGGGTATGTGCTGAGTCCTGAAGGAGTCCTTTGAGAGGGTAGTGGGGGTCCTGAGTGCCCCAGTGTCTATCGCTTGCACTTTGGATGGGCATGTGGTGTTATTCCAGACCCTGTGATGAGGGATTACAATAAAAGACAGAATAGGTATACAGGAGTTATTTGTCTAAGACCTCTGC
The DNA here is from genome assembly GCF_007474595.2 of Lynx canadensis. Lineage (NCBI taxonomy): Eukaryota > Metazoa > Chordata > Mammalia > Carnivora > Felidae > Lynx > Lynx canadensis. Next base: position 140,761,953 of record NC_044311.2, read on the forward strand.
AAGGTATCGAATGTATGAAGGCATTGTTTTGTGGCTTTTATTGCAGAGTGTAGCCGTAGAGGTCGGTGAGGAGCGCTCACCTGTTGAGGCTCAGGTCGGTGAGGAGCGCTCACCTGTTGAGGCTCAGTAGGCGCATGCACTTGTCTGGAACAAAATGAGACAATGTATCCTCACGCCAGACCCGCCTGGAACTGGCTATATAGAGCTGGAGCGACCACCAGCCACACTGTGGGTATGACACCCTTGAGATCAACACAGATAGCAGTGTGCCCCTTAGGCAGCAACTTGAGGCTTCTTTAGGCTGCCTGGAAGCTTTTCTTTCCTTTCTTCCTTCCTTTCCTCCTTCCTTCCTGCCTGCCTGACTTCCTTTCCTAAATCTTTTAGAGTAGCTGACACACGTCACGTTAGTCTCAGGTGGACACACAGTGATTCGGCTTCTCTATTTGTCATACTGTGCTTACCACAAGTATGGCTACTATCTGTCATCCTCCAGCAGGATTACAGTATCATTGGCTTAGACTCTACTGTGCCCTTTATGCCCATGATTTATCCATTCCACGCCTGGAGGCCTGTATCTCCCGCTTCTCTTCATGCATTTTGCCGACCCACTCATCCCCCTTCCCTCTGGCAGCATTCAGTTTGTTTTCTGTATTTATAGGTCTGATTCTCCTTTTTGTTTGTGTATTCATTTGTTTTGTTTCATTTTTGATTGCACATGTGAGTGAAATCATATGGTATTTGACTTTCTCAGTCTGACTTACTTTGCTTAGCATAATACCCTCTGGGTCCGTCCATGTTGCTGCAAATTACAAGGTCTCCTCTTTTTTATGGTTGTGTAATATTCCTATATATATAACATATACATTATAAAAATGTATACGTGATACACACACACACACACACACACACACCGTATCTTCCTTATCCATTTGTCTGTCAATAGACACTTAGGTTGTTTCCATAACTTGGCTATTGTAAATAATGCTGCAATAAACATAGGAATGCATATATCTTTTTGAATTAGTATTTTCATTTGGGGGGCAAATATCTAGTAGTGGAATTACTGGATCATATGGTATTTCTATTTTTAATTTTTTTTTTTTAATTTTTTTTTCAACGTTTATTTATTTTTGGGACAGAGAGAGACAGAGCATGAACGGGGGAGGGGCAGAGAGAGAGGGAGACACAGAACCGGAAACGGGCTCCAGGCTCTGAGCCATCAGCCCAGAGCCTGACGCGGGGCTCGAACTCACGGACCGCGAGATCGTGACCTGGCTGAAGTCGGACGCTTAACCGACTGCACCACCCAGGCGCCCCTCTATTTTTAATTTTTTGAGGAACCTCCATACTGTTTTCCACAGTGGCTGCATCAGTTTACATTCCCACCAACAGGGCATGAAAGTTCCTTTTTCTCCACCTTGGTACCAACGCTCGTTGTTTATTCTATTTTTTATTTTAGCCATTCTCACAAGTATAGGTGATATCTCATTGTGTGTGTGTTTTTTTTAATTTTTTTTAGCGTTTATTCGTTTTTGAGAGATGGAGGCAGACAGACTGTGAGTGGGGGAGGGGCAGAGAGAGAGAGGGAGACACAGAATCTGAAACAGGCTCCAGGCTCTGAGTTGTCAGCACAGAGCCCAAAGCAGGGCTCAAACTCACGAACTGTGAGATCATGACCTGAGCTGAAGTCGGACGCCTAACCACCTGAGCCACCCAGGCGCCCCTCATTGTGGTTTTATCTTCATTTCCCTGATGATTAGTGATGACACGATGATCATCTTTTCATGGGTCTGTTGACCATCTGTGTGTCTTCTCTGGAAAAATGTCTCTTCAGGTCCTCTGCCCATTTTTTAACTAGATTGTTCATTTTTTTTTAGTGTTGAATTGTAGAAGTGCTTTATATATTTTGTATGTTAACCCCTTAATGGATCCATCGCGTGCAAATATCTTTTCACATCCAGTAGGTTGCCTTTTTGTTTTATTGATGATTCTCTTCATCGTGCAAAAAGCTTTTTATTTTGCTACAGCCCAAATCGTTTATTTTTGCTTTTGTTTCCTTTGCCTGCAGAAATATATCTAGAAGTATGTGGCTATGCTGGCAGCAACTTTTCTGTGTTTTCTCTGTGGCCCTGCTTCTCAAATACTGGCAGTTTTTCCTGACAGAGGGTACCTTGCAATGTTCAGAGACATTTTTAGTGCTTACAATTCAGTGGGGTGTGTGTGGTGGGGATGGGGGAGACGTACTACTGTCATCTGATGGTGGGAACCAGGAATGTTGCTATACATCCCAACATGCTCAGGACAGTGCCCTCCTCCCCTATAAAACAAGGTGTTATCTGGTCCAATATGTCAATAGTGCTAACATCTGTGACTAATTCACATCTCTGACCGTATCACTATTGTGGTTTTGATAAAGAAAGCAGGACACAGAGGTCTCTCTGAGCAAATGACATGATCCATTCCACCAGCACACGGGACACACCCTGATGGGGATCGCAGAGCTTTCTGAGGCCACTTCAGAGGGAAGATCCTCTTGCCAACAAAGAGGGTTGTGGTGCCAGATAACTAATTTTGGGTGCAAATGAGTATTGAGTGCTCAGCTTCTTTAGATATAAGCTTTATGAGCATTTAATCTTTAGTACAATAGCCATGGTCCTTCTGGAGGCTTTCAAATTTCAAAGTTTTATTTCTTCTTGAATTCAGTTGCCATTTGTTGACTGCCCATAATATGGGCGCCTTAGCTGCAAGGGTGACAAGAATGAGACAGACTCAGTTGATGTCCTCCTGGAATTGAGTTCTAGTGGGAGATGATGTGTGTGAATGAATAAATGTTCAAGTAGTTAATCACTCACTATTGTTTTAATGGGTCTATAAGAAAAGCAGCCAGTATTAGGAAAGTGTCTAAGGGAGATCCTGATGGAATTGTGGCCTTCAGGTTTTCTGTGTTGAAGGGATGCCTTTGCTTAGGTTGGAAAGGAAGCTTGGGCTTCCTGACAGCATGGCAGGTAGATGTCAAGACCTGAAACCCCAAGAGATCAAGGCTGAAATGGATGGCATTTGTGACTTAGCCTTGAAAGTCACATTAACTCACTTCTGCCATACTCTTGGATAAGACAGTCACAAGGTTGGATCCAACAAGCTTCAAAGAAAGGGTGACATGGGCACTACAACTTGATGGGAGTGATGTAAAGATCACATTTTAATTTTTTTTAATGTTTATTTATTTTTGAGACAGAGAGAGACAGAGCATGAACGGGGGAGGGTCAGAGAAAGGGAGACACAGAATCTGAAATAGGCTCCAGGCTCTGAGCTGTCAGCACAGAGCCCGACGCGGGGCTTGAACTCACTGACCGCGAGATCATGACCTGAGCCGAAGTCGGCCGCTCAACCGACTGAGCCACCCAGGCGCCCCTGTAAAGATCACATTTTAAGCAAAAGTAGGATGAGCACTATTGCTGCAGCCATATTTGGAAAACGCAGTCTGCTATTAAGTGAAACAAGAGTAAATCAGTACACATTTCTGTTTAAATCCCTTATCTTTTTGAGCCAGAGATAAAACTGTAAGAAATATAGAGATAGTATAAAGATCTCTCTAAATAAAGAAATAATGCTAAATCAATAAAAGATAATCACTGAACGAAAAGCTACAAATTGTAAGAAACTAGGCTGGTGAATACGATAATAACTTATGAATCTTAGTCTTGTGGTCAGATTAAAAAAATTTTTTTAACATTTATTTATTTTTGAGAGACAGAGACAGAGCATGAACAGGGGAGGGGCAGAGAGAGAGAGGGAGACACAGAATCCGAAGCAGGCTCCAGGCTCTGAGCACAGAGCTGGACACGGGGCTCGAACCCATGCACCATGAGATCGTAACCTGAGCCAAAATCGGACGCTCAACTGACTGAGCCACCCTGGCGCCCCCTAATGGTCAAGTTTTCAATCCTTTCGAAAATTGTTTAGGTTCATTTAAGATCTTCTAGTTGCCAAGGGGTGCTGTAAATCGAAAGTGGTTTTGTAAAAACAGTGTTTTGCTCTTAGTGAGATGCTATTTTTTATTTTGCCTGTTTTAAAGATGTAGTCTAACAGAACTTTTTCTTCCCCATTTATGAAATTCTATTTTTGTTGAGAAAAAAGCTGGACAAGATTGATATGTAAAGAAGACACTCTGGTATTTGTTCAGGTAATTGTAAACAGCTTCCTGTGATGGAGTACACCTTGTTTTTATGTCGTTTTTCTCCATTTGTTAACAATGAAATCTTCTCCATGTGGAGCAAACAAAATGGAGAACTCCGAAGAGGTGAAATGCATACTCCTGAAAAATTGGGCGAAAAGCAGCATTTTGCAGAAAAATATTCTCCCCATCTTACCTGAAATAAATGGTTTATAAAATTTTGCCCATTGAAATAATACTTTTCATTTTTACTGTTGGTCTCTGTTAAGAGATTTGAAGTTCACAGGTGGAGTCAATGGTCGAGTAAAGTTATTCCTGCCTATTTTGTAGAGTGTACTGTTTGAACTTTAAATTTTAAGGATTTCTTAGATGACATTATGGGATTAACTTGTGCCTTAAGTTTACAATAAAGTCCTGCCATGACAGCCCTTGGCTGACACCATTTTCATAATTATGTTGACCTGAGAAAATGTCCTTGCCAGAAGGAACAGTATCATAGAATACAAATATTGTTTATCATGTAAAAGCAGAGGACAAGGCCAGGATCATCTGCAGAAGGTAGGAAGTATTTGCCCCAGAAGATGTGCAGACTTCTTTTGTTAAACAATTGTTGCAGGTCGAGACCCCAGAAAAGACTCTAAAACAGATGTGTGGCAGAAAGTTTATTGGGGATTGACATCAACACCTCTGGGAGAATGGACTGATCCTGTGGGGTATTGTGGAACTGAGATGGCCCTAGAGTGTACCAACTGGAGACAAAGGGACCAGGGCCTTACGTCCTGGTATTAATCATCTTTGGATATGGGCTGAGCCAGAGGAGGGGGCAGAGCTTTCGGTGAAATGACTCTCTTTAGACACGAACAGCATAAATATTTCACTTCTGAGGGGGGGCACATCACAGCATCCGCCACAGAAGATTTTTTGAATCCCTGAGGCGCATACCATGATCGCCATAGAACCTAGGTTATCGAATGTAAATGATAGAAGAAGTTTTACTTTGAGGAAATAAATTGTAATTTAAAACCCACCAGAATCAAGCCCATGATCTGTCATACTATTCTCATCACCAGGTAATAGTGATTAATTACGTGGCTGTGAAATGTTACGTTTGCCCCATTTTCAGAAGTTTCTGTGTTAGATGCTTCAAGTTTCCACAGATTTGCAGCAATTCGCATACTTAATTGTGAATGTAAGAGGAAAAGGAACACATTGTGAATGATTTTTGTTAATAAACATGAAAACAGTTTAAGTCATCAAAGCTGTTTATTTTCAAGGTCCTTTGTCCTGCTCAAGGCCAAACTGTTAGCGGATAGAGCTGTACAGATGTGTTGTACTCTTACCTCTGGATAGAAAATTGATTCTTGCCATCTCAAGAGGGGATGCACAGATACCTCTTAGGAAAGGACTGGTTCACATCTTGTAGGAACCAAATGCTAAGCATTAATGACATCAGAATGGTGTGATTATAAAACCTCACACATGGGGAGATTTAAAAGCATAGATCCTATGTGGTCTCGAGCACAGCTCTACTATTTGTTTGCTTGGTGCCCCTGGGAAAATGAAGTTCTCTGTCATTTCATTTTCTCCTCTCTAAAGTAGGTTTAATAATAAGAACCTAGTATTAATAAATGACCAATATGCGTGCATGGCAGAGAGTAAATGCTTTGTAGATGTTTCCTGTTATAATATTCCATTGTGTTTTTTTGAAGAAAAATTTAAGAGAGAACCAACTTTCTCTTTATTAAACTATCACGCCATTGTTTGGTGCTGGAGGTTTGCCTTTTGCTGTATGGAAAACCAAATGGTGTTTGATTATTAATGAGTCCATATATTCGAATGATGTGAAGAGTTGACATTTGAAGGTTTTCCTCAACTCTCTCCATATGGGTCAGGAAAAGGCGTCAAGGAAAAACAACCTTTTTCTAGATCTTTGATGAAAAAAGGTGAGATTGGGAATTTCCTTTCTTTTTTTTAAATATATATTTTTAATGTTTATTTTTGAGGGAGAGAGAGAGAGAAAGAGACAGAGCACTAGTGGGGAAGGGATAGACAGAGAGGGAGACACAGAGTCCGAAGCAGGCTCCAGGCTCTGATTTGTCAGCACAGAGCCCAACACAGGGCTCAAACCCACGAACCATGAGATCATAACCTGAGCCAGAGTCAGGTGCTTAACCGACTGAGTCACCCAGGCACCCCAGGAATTTATTGTCAAGTAAAGCTTATGTGTCATACATCTTTGATGTATAATCTCAATTAACCTTTATAGCGACTCCATGAGATTTACACTGTAATGTTCTCCTTCTTACTAATGGAGGGAAACAAGAGAAGAGGTTATGAATAGAAACTGGAGCAGAGTTTAGGGTCTGAAAACAAGTCAGTGTGAAGTCATTGTAGTGCTCAGGCAGGGGTGGAGTGGGGTGCTGGCCCGCTCCAGTGCAATTCAGGTTGGATGATGTGTGTGCAGAATACAGATGGCCAGAGAGGTCTTTCTGCCTTGTGACCAGCGGCTGCAAAGGGGTTTCTCCTGGGCTGAATTCATGGCAGCAGAACCATGAAGCTTGCCGTCTTCGGGTTAGTTAGTTATTTCAGTGGAAGAAAAAGCATGAAAATTTCTCTGGTCATGTAATTACTAAATTGCTTGTTGTATGTCTCCCCGAGAATATAAGACAAATCTATCATTGCAAAACAGTGGTTTCCTTTATTAGTCTATTTATTTATTTTGAGAGGAAGAGAGAGAGCATGTGCAAGTGGGGGAGGGGCAGAGGGAGGAGGAGGAGAGAGGGAGCTAGAGAATGAATCTTAAAGGGGTTTCACACCCAGCACAGAGCCCATGCACGGGCTCCATCTCACGATTGAGGTCACGGCCTGAACCAAAATCAAGAGTCAGACGCTTAACTAACTGAGCCACCCAGGTGCCCTTTTACTTTTCTTTTTCTTTTTTTTCTTTTTTTCTTTCTCGTTTCTTTTCTGGTTAAAGATTAAGTTACATAAGGAAGAAAAGGCGTTAACTGGAAATCAATATATTTGCGTTTCAAGACAATTTGTATTGTAGTTCTCTCAAGGATATTTGCAGAAAGAAGAGGAAATGGCTAAAGGAAATAGCTGTGGTGGTGAAAATTGCCTTCTTGAAGGCCTGTTCCTAATCTTTTCTGCTGCAGAATATTATGTTGATTCAGGAAATTAGCTTTGCGTTTTTAAAAATTATAATTTAGAAAAGGACTGTATTTAGGTCAGAGAGAAAAAGATAAAGATGTGGTTTTGAAATTTCTAGAATCTTACATTTGGATATTTCTTCTCACAGTTGCTCAGTTGACATACTCCCTTTTCTATAAGTAAAAATGTCTTGCACTCTTGTTTTCTGGTCTAGGAAGTCTCAAAGCTCTCCCTGATGTCCAGATCTTGAGAGAAACAAAGGAGCAAAATTTCTTTTTGCAAATCTGTGAAGATTATCTGATTATTAAAAATATCCTGATCCAGAAACCCTGGGAGAAATAATGTGTATATTGAGTTTTAAAAATAAAAGCCACTCAGTGCTTGTGCATGAACATTTGCACCTAACAGGCAAAAGAAAGTCAGGTTGAGGATGGCACAGTATAATTAAAGAGGGGGATGACCATGAATTCATCAGGATCAGAAGATTAAAAAAACAAAAAAAGATCTCTTTGTATGTATAAAACCACTGCTTAAAAAAGAACTGTGTGGCTAGAAGAGAATAACAGTAACACATTAAATGGTATTCTTTGGAAAAGAACGATTCTAGAAGATCAAAAATACTGTACAATATACTCACAGTAGGTATCTGAGCTTTACAGAAATTTATACTAATGTCAGTGTCTTTCTACTTGTCCCTTTGAACGCAAGATTCATAGAAAATATTGAGAACAAAAATTTACCCTCTCGCAAGCCAGTAAAAATGTGAAACAGTTTTTCTACTAAGTCATTTAGCATCATGACCAGATGGTTAAAGAAGATAAATTTTAAGAGTTGATTTTCAAGTTTTAGAGGAAACTGCTGGTGGTGTTCAGTTGGGTACACTTCAGAGTGCACATTTGCATATGAAAAATGCTTCTATAATATTGCAGTTAATTTACTGGGCAAACAGCTTGAATATATATTGAAGCTTTATGGTGCCAGGACACCCAGTTGATCTGATAAAATTACAAGTGAATTTGAGAGCAGAGGAGGACGGAGTAATAAATCAGTTATATGTTAACTTGCAGAGGAAAGAAAATACTTGCCTACTCTCCAAGTCTCCCCACTTTTTCAACGGGTTGAATTTACCTTGTACACACAAAGTGTAATTGTGTTAGCCCTTGGTTATTGATGAATCCTCTTAAAAGGAGTAAGTTATTTGGTTGCTTTAATTGATTGATTTCTTTAAATTGACAGTAAAATCCTTGAAACACACCAGACCTATGTAAACACAGTCTGAATCACACTCAAAATTTAACCAATGTTTGGATACCCGTTCTATCAAGGCATCTTGTGAATGTAGTGAAATAATGATTCAATTCTCTAATTATTAAAAAGAAAATGGCTTGCTGGCCAATTGGGCAAAAAGCATCCTTCACCCTGCATATGTCATTGAATGGATCTGTTATTTGAATGAAGTAACAGATCTCTCTGGTTAATACTATCCAAATGATCGTTAGGCAGGCACAGCTGCTGTTCTTGAAATGTGAGTTTGTCTGCAGTGGATGCTATTGTTGCTTCTCCAACATTAGTACCATCTCTGTCTGGTGGGTGGAGGCCAGGGATGGTGCTGTACATATCACAATACTTAGGGCAGTCCCCCCCTCCCCACCATATGAAAAATGATTTGGTCCAAAATACCAATAGTGCCACCGTCTATGACTAACTAGCATCTGTGTGTCACTATCATGGTTTTGATAAAGAAAGGAAAATGGAGATGTCCTTGGACCAAAGACTTGATCCATTCCACCAGCACGTGACACATCCTGATGAAGACTCCAGAGCTTTCTGAGAGGGCTTCGAAGGGAAGATCCTCCTGCCAACAAAGAGGGTTGTGGTGCCAGATAACTAATTTTGGGTGCAAATGAGTATTGAGTGCCCAGCTTCTTTAGATATAAGCTTTATGAGCATTTAGTCTTTAGTACAATAGCCATGGTCCTTCTGGAGGCTTTCAAATCACCAGAGAGAGCGTTACCTCGTCCTTATGGTCAGATACCTGAAGGGAGGTATTACCAGTTGCTTGGCAGTTTTATTTCTTCTTAAATTCAGTTGCCATTTGTTGACTGCCCATAATATGGGCGCCTTAGCTGCAAGGGTGACGAGAATGAGACAGACTCAGTTGATGTCCTCCTAGAATTGAATTCTAGTGGGAGATGATGTCTGTGAATGAATAAATGTTCAAGTGGTTAATCACTCACTATTGTTTTAATGGGTCTATAAGAAAAGCAGCCAGTATTAGGAAAGTGTCTAAAGGAGATCCTGATGGAATTGTGGCCTTCAGGTTTTCTGTGTTGAAGGGATACCTTTGCTTAGGTTGGAAAGGAAGCTTGGGCTTCCTGACAGCATGGCAGGTGGATGTCAAGACCTGAAACCCCAAGAGATCAAGGCTGAAATGGATGGCATTTGTGACTTAGCCTTGAAAGTCACATTAACTCACTTCTGCCATACTCTTGGATAAGACAGTCACAAGGTTGGATCCAACAAGCTTCAAAGAAAGGGTGACATGGGCACTACAACTTGATGGGAGTGATGTAAAGATCACATTTTAAGAAAAAGTAGGATGAGCACTATTGCTGCAGCCATATATATTAAGTGAAACAAGAATAAATCAGTACACATTTCTGTTTAAATTCCTTATCTTTTTGAACTATTTAGGTAATTGATATGATCTCCAGCTTCCAAAGTGTATTCTAATTGACCTAGCCTGTAGTGCGATCCCATCTCCCTGGTCACAATAATTAATTCAGGAGTGTCACATGACATAGGCCGTGGCATTTATTCAGAAATTGGGAGAGGAAACATCATCTCGCCTGGATGGTGTGATGTCTTGATATGAGGCCTAGAACTGCTACAGATATTTTGCTCTTATGAGGAAAGCCAGTCTCAAGATAAAGCTGATGCATCAGGATGGGCAGAGCTCAGTGGATTACAGAGAAATAGTCTGGAGTCCTTAACAAATCATATCAGAAAGTTTTAATGTCCTCTAGACTGCATAAGCCAGTGCATTACTTTTTAAGTGAGTTTGTGTTGGATCCTCTATTACTCGCAAATGAAATCATCCAAAGAGATCCAAAGACTCAATAGTACCAAGGCCAAGGACTCTTACTGGTATTCAGTCTGCTATCCCCTGCCCCTGCCCTTCTCCTCCCCTGACATTCATATGAGACTTCTTTTCTCTTCTAAAGCTGTCTCTAAGTTTTAGTTTGAGATATGGAGAGGATTACGGAAGGATAAGACAAGTTCTTCATATTTTCCTATTTTAGCTTTGGAAAGCCTTCAAATAATTGGATGCAGCCAAGTTTATTTTAACTCTTTATTTAAAAAAAAATTTTTTTTAACATTTATTTATTTTTGAGACAGGGAGAGACAGCATGAACGGGGGAGGGTCAGAGAGAGAGGGAGGCACACAATCTGAAACAGGCTCCAGGCTCTCAGCTGTCAGCACAGAGCCTGACGCGGGGCTCGAACTCACAGACCACGAGATCATGACCTGAGCCGAAGTCAGATGCCTAACCGACTGAGCCACCCAGGCGCCCCTTAACTCTTAATTTTGAAACCATTGCAGACTTATCAGAAGTTGCAAAAGTAGATTCTATAATCTGCTTATAATTAAGGGATTCTATAATCCCTTGAATGCATCACCGAGCTTCCTATACTGTAGTAGTATAATATCAAAACAAGAAAATTGATGTAATTAAATAGTATAGTAAGCATTTTTTTATTGGCCGTTGATTTTATCATCTGTAAAGTGACAGTATAATATGTTCCTTCCAAGTTGAAACAAGAAAATGAATACAAAGCAATTAGCTCAATGTACTTAATACCTGGAATTGTTATCAACAACACTTATATATACCTAAAAGTGTATGTATATGCATGTATGTACATACATATATATTGCATGTATATATATGTATATGTATATGTATACTGATACACACATGCACACACAAATATATTCATTTTATAAGGCTCAAGGTATCATTTAATTTTGTAAACAAATACACTGCTAACAGTTGTTGCTTTGTTTTTTCACATATTGCTATGCACATCTGTTAACTTGTGGTTAAATCTTTGGAGAAAGTACAATTTGTGATTATATTTTTCTGGTGAGAAAAAACTTGATCCATTTTTTGTAAAAGTTGTAGGAGATGTTTCTATCAGAGTAACAGTCTTAATATATTGCACTCAAAAATTCAATCTCCAGCAAGTAGCCGGTACATTACTCAAATACTGGCCATGAAGTCTATACCCTCATAGGCAAATCTATGAGTACCTTCTAGATTACAATAAGAACTGAAGTTCGTCGGACGGATGTTGTCTTCTACCAATTTCCAGGCTCAATGAGTCATTTTATGGAGAGACTCTCAACAGACTAAAGGAGTTCTTATTTTTTTAATTTTATATGCTTCTAGTGCAGTGCTTTTCCAAGAGCAGTCACCGGAACACCCGCATTCGTATCATGTGGTGATTTTGAAGGACCTAATCTAGATCACCTAAATGACTTCTGAGGGGGAAGATAAGAAATCTTTTTTGACACACATCTTATCAGATTCCCATGGTCATAAAAGTTGAAGAATGCTGTCCTGGTGCCATACATCTGCTTTCTTTAAAATATAAGGACAGGGGCGCCTGGGTGGCGCAGTCGGTTAAGCGTCCGACTTCAGCCAGGTCACGATCTCGCGGTCCGTGAGTTCGAGCCCCGCGTCAGGCTCTGGGCTGATGGCTCAGAGCCTGGAGCCTGCTTCCATTCTGTGTCTCCCCCTCTCTCTGCCCCTCCCCCGTTCATGCTCTGTCTCTCTCTGTCTCAAAAATAAATAAAACGTTAAAAAAAATTTTTTTTAAAATATAAGGACAAAGAGTTCTAAAGTATCTCAAGAATGAATGATGCTGCAAGTTCTAATAGCAGGAAAAACAAAGAGGCAGAAGAGATAGTTTATGATAAAATTGGAAAAGAAATGTATAGGGATATAAAAGATATAAAAATAATTATTCAAAGAAGCATCTCAAGATTAAAATCATCTTAAAATGAGTTCACCCAACATTGCTTTTTCTAAGAATTAACTTTTAAAAAATTTAAAATTTAAAATTAACATAAAGTTGACTATTTTAGGTGCACAGTTCTATACACGTTAACACATGAATGAATTGGTATGATCACACCATAATCAGGATGAGACAATTTCATCACTCTAAAAAAACTTCCTCTTGGTTTCCCCTTGAGCAAAGTCATACCCTTCCCTCCCTCCCCTCCTCCCAATCCTTGGCAAATACTGTTCTGTCACTGTAGTTTTGTTTCTTAAAGAACGTCATGTAAATAGAATCGTACAGTATGTAAACTTGAGACTGACTTCTTTCGCTAGGCATAGTGCCTTTGAGATTCATCCAAGTTGTTTGATATATAAATAGCTCAATCCTTTTTACTGCTGGGTGGCACTGCATTTATGAATGTATCACAGTTTGTTTTTCATTACCTATTGAAGGGCATTTGGATTGTTTGATTACCAATAGAACTGCTATAAATATTCATGCAAGGATTTTTGTATGAACGTACATTTTTATTTCTCTGGGGGTAAATTCTCAAGAATGGGATTGCTGGATCATAATGATGATATGGTAAGTATATGTAACTTTATTAGAAACTGCCAAGGTATTTTTTAGAGCGGCTTTACTATTTTGCATTATCACCAACAATATGTAAGAATTACAGATGTTCTATGTCCTTGTTAGCACTTAGTATTGTCAGTATTATTTATTTTAGCCATTCTAATAGGTATGGGATGATATCTTCTAGTGGTTTTAATTTGCATCTCCCTAGTGGCTAATAAACATTGTTGAGCATCTTTTCATGTGCTTACTAGCCATCTGTATATCCTCTTTGGTGAAATGTTTTGGCTATTTTTTTTTTTAACATTTTGTCTATTTTTTAATTGGATTGTTTCCTTACTGGTGAGTTTAGAGGGTTTTTTTTTATATATTCTAAATTCAAATCCTTGCCAGATATGTGACTTGCAAATAACTTCTTCTGGTCTATAGCTTATGTTTTCATTCTCTGAACAGTGTCTTTAAAAAAAAATTTTTTTTAACATTTATCTATTTTTGAGAGACAGAGAGAGAGGCAGAGCATGAGTAGGGGAGGGGGAGAGAGAGAGAGAGAGAGAGAGAGAGAGAGAGAGAGACAGAAAGAATCCGAAGCAGTCTCCAGGCTCTGAGCTGTTTGTTAGCACAGAGCCCAACGTGGGGCTTGAACCCACGAACTGTGAGACCATGACCTGAGCCAAAGTTGGACGCTCAACCAACTGAGCCACCCAGGCACCCCGTCTTAACAGTGTCTTTTAAAAGGGAAACATTTTAACTTTGGTGAAGTCTGATTTATAATTTCTTTTGTAGGGATCATGCTTTTGGTACAATATCTAAGAATTTTTTCCTTATTGAAGAAATGAAGATTTTCTCCTATTATTTGAAAAGGTTTAGTTTTATATTTATATGCGCATCCATGATAAATTTTGAGTTAATATTTGAATGAGGTTATATTTTGTTTTTTGTTGTGTTTTGTTTTGTTTCGCTTATGTATGTTCAGTTGTCCTAACCATTTGTGGAAAATACTGTATTTTCCCTATTTAATTACCTTTGCCCTTTTGTAAAAACCTGTTAGCTCAAGGGAATGAGAAAGCAAGCCCTAGCCTAGAAGAAAATGTTTGCAAAATATATATCTGATAAAAGACTGGTATACAAACTATACAAAGAACTCTTAAAACTAGCAACAATGAATAGTCTAATTTCAAAAAAATAGTTAAAAGAGGGGCACCTGGGCGACTCAGTTGGTTGGGCATCTGACTTTGGCTCAGATCATGATCTCACAGTTTGTGGGTTCGAGCCCCACGTCGGGCTCTGTGCTGAGAGCTCACAGCCTAGGGCCTGCTTCAGATTCAGTGTCTCCCTCTCTCTCTCTGCCCCTCCCTGCTCGTGCTCTATCTCTCTCTCTCTCAAAAATAAATAAGCTTAAAAAAATCGTTATAAGACCTAAACAAGGAAAAATCAAGAAAACTAAAAGGCAACTAACGGAATGGGAGAAGATATTTGCAAATCACAGATCGGATAAGGAGTTAGTACCGCAAATCCACAAAGAACTTATCAAACTCAGCACCCCAAAAATAAATACTGCGTGAAGTGAAGAAATGGGCAGAAGGCATGAATAGACACTTTTCCAAAGAAGACATCCAGATGGCTAACAGCCACATGAAAAGATGCTCAATATCACTCATCATCAGGGAAATACAAATCAAAACCATAACGAGGTGCCACCTCACACCAGTCAGAGTGGCTAAAATGAACAATTCAGGAGACAACAGATGTTGGAGAGGATGTGGAGAAAGGGGAACACTTTTGCACTGTTGGTGGGAATGCAAACTGGTGCAGCTCTTCTGGAGAACAGTATGGAGGTTTATCAAAAAATTGAAAATAGAACTATGTCACATCCCAGCAATTGCAATACCAGCTATTTATCCAAAGGATACAAAAATGCTGATTTGAAGGGGCTCAATGCCCCAATGTTTATAGCAGCACTATCAACAATAGCCAAACTATGGGAAGAGCTTAAATGTTCATCAGCTGACAAATGGATAAAGCAGATGTAGTATTTATATACCATGGAATATTACTTGGCAATCAAAAAAATGAAATCTTGACATTTGCAACAACATGGATGGAACTAGAGTGTATTATGCTAGGTGAAATAAGTCAGAGAAAGACAAGTATCATATGATTTCACTCATATTTGAAATTTAAGAAACACAACAGATGATCATTGGGGAAGGGAAGGAAAAATAAGATAAAAACAGAGAGGGAGGCAAACCATAAGAGACTCTTAAATACAGAGAACAAACTGAAGGTTGCTGGGGGGGAGGTGGGTGGGAGGATGGGCTAAATGGGTGATGGGCATTAAGGAGGGCACTTGTTTGGATGAGCACTGGGTGTTGTATTGTAAGCAATCACTCACTGGGTTCTGCTCATGAAACCGATACTACACTGTATGTTAACTAACTTGAATTTAACAACCACAAAAAAGGACTTGAACAGATACCTTACCCAAGAAGATGTACAGATGGCAAATAAGCATATGAAAAGATGCTTAATATCATGTGTCATTAGTGAATTGCAAATTGAAACCGCAATGTGGTATCAGTAAACACCAAAATCCTAAACACTGAGAGCAGCACTGGTATAGAAACTGAGCAACAAGAACTCTCATTCATGGCTGGTGAGAATGTGAAACGGTCCAGACACTTTGGAAGGAATTTGGCAGTTTCTTATAAAAACTACACATACTCTTACCATACAATCTAACAGCTACGTTCCTTGATATTTACCCGCAGGACTTGAAAACTTATGTCCATATAAATACATGTATACAGATGTTTATAGCAGTTTTATTTATAATTGTGAAACATGGGAGCAATCAGTATGTCCACTAGGTGAATGGAAACATAAACTGTGGTACATCTAAAAAATGGACAGTTACTCAGTGCTGAAAAGAAATGATCTATCAAGCCAAAAAGACATGGATGGACCTTAAATGCATATTACTAAATGAAAGTAGCCAACTGAAAAGGCTGCCTACTGTATGAGTCCAATTATATGCCATTCTTCAAAAAAGCAAAACTGTGGAGACAGTAAAAATATCGGTGGTTGCCAGGGGTTATGAGGAGGAAGGGATAGATAGGTAGAACACAGAGGATTTGGTGCGGGGGGAAGGAGATAATCAAAGACAATCAATTGGCCATATATGTGGAGGTCTATTTCTTTCTTTTTAAAAAAAATTTTTTTTAACGTTTATTCATTTTCGAGAGACAGAGAGAGACAGAGCATGAGTGGGGGAGGGGGAGAGAGAGAGGGAGACACAGAATCCAAATCAGGCTCCAGGCTCTGAACTGTCAGCACAGAGCCCTATGTGGGGCTCAAACTCACGAACTGCGAGATCATGACCTGAGCCGAAGTTGGACGCTCAACAGACTGAGCCACCCAGGCGCCCCTGTGGAGGTCTATTTCTAAACTCCATTCTGTTTCATTGAACTGTGTGTATGTTTATCTCTCCACCGACACTGTAGTATATTTTTATTGTTGGCCTAACAATTGTGATTCTTCCAATTTGTTATTCTTTTCCAAAATACTTTGGCTTTGCTCATCTATGTGAATTTTGGAATCAGCTAGCCCATATCTACAAAACAAAAATCCTGCTGGAGATTTGATTGCAACTGTGCTTTATCTGTAGATTCACTGGGGCAGAGTTAGTATTTTTGCTGTATTGGGTCTTGCAATCAATGAACATAGATTTTATATTTTTTTGCAGTTATTATGTGTATATTAAGAAATCATTTTTTATTGCTTATCATTTTTTATTAGTAGATGGGAATATATTATTGAATTTTGTACATTGACTTTTTTTTTTCGTAGATTCCTTGAGATTATCTGCATGGAAAATCATGTTTTCTGTGAGTAGAGACAATTTTATTTTTTTCCTTATGATCTATTTGACTGCCCACTCCCCACACCCCTTATTGTTCTGATTAGGACTTCCAGTATAATATTAAATAGGAGTGACGAGAGTGGACAGCCTAGTTTTGTTCCTGTTCTTGGGATAAAAGCATTCAGTCTTTCACCATTAAGTATTATATGGGTGTAGGTTATCCATCAATGCCCTTTATCATATTGGGGATATTTCATTCTATTCCTAGTTTCCTGAGGGTTTTTTTTTATCATGAGTTAATATTGAATTTTGTCAAATATTCTTTTGCATCAGCTAATATGATCGTGGTTTTTTTGTTTTGTTTTGTTTTTTGTTTTTGTTTTGTTTTGTTTTTCCTTTAGGCTGTGTTAACAGTTAACATGATAGATTGCATTGATTGATTTTTAAATGTTGAACCAGCCTTGCTTTCCTGGGGCAAACTCCAATTGGTCAGGGTGTATTAGTTTTATATATTCCTGGATTTGTTTTGCTGTTATTTTGGTGGGGATCTTTTTGTGTCTACTTCATGAGAGATATTGGTCTGTCGTTTTCTTTTCCTACCCACTTTGGTTTTGATACTAGGGTAATACTGCCCTCATAAAATGAGTCAGGAGGTATATCCCCTTCTTTCCTCTTTTCTGGAAGAGACTGTTAAACTGGTGTTATTTCTTCTTGAAAAGTTTGATAGAATTCACTAGTGAAGTCATCTATACTTGTATATTTCATTCTCAGAAGGGTTTTGACCAGAAATTAAATTGAAGAGGTATAGGACTATTCAGGGGTCTATTTCATTTTGCATACATTTTTGAGGAATTGTTTTATTTCACCTAAGTTGTTTCATTTATGTGCACTGAGTTGTTTGCAGTATGATCTTCGGATTCCTTTAATGTCAGTAAGGTCTGTAATGACATATTCTCCTTCATTCCTTATATTGGTAATTTCTGTCTTTCTTTTTTTCTTTGTGAGACTTACTAGAGATTTATCAATTTTATTGATCTAAGAAATGAGCTTTTGACTTTATCATTTTTTCCTTCTTTTATTTCCTGTTTCATTAGTTTCTGCCTTCATTTTTATTATTTCTTTCCTATACTTGCTTTGGTTTTGTTTGCTTTCCTTTTTGTAATTTAAGGTGGGAGCTTATATTATCGGGTTATGACTTTCCTTTTTTTCTAATACAAGTGGTCCTTTCTTTGCCTGGTAGTGCTGCACTATAAAAATGACCGTGTAAGGTCAAACTGTTCAAAGTAATCTTAATAATCAATAGGAACATTTTTTATTTTTCCATGACTGTTAACATTTTTTTTATAAATACATTAGAATATGTCTTGCTGTGGATTATAAATGGTTGTCAAATGAAAAAAAAGTGAAATTAATACTTACTTAATAGGCCACAATTTAAGACATTATGAATTTTGAGAATTGAAGTCTTTTGTTTATAAAAATGCAATAGAAGTACTGTGAGCTTCTCATTGTATAATTTACAGTGAGAACAAGCATCTTATCTGTGCTTTGGCAGTTTGTCTTATTGCTTTCTAAGTTTCGACTGGTTTCCAACAGTTTATCCTTTGTACCTCAAATATTGTAAAATATTTCCAGTTGTTCCTTTAATGCGAAGTTTTGTCATTGTCCTCTCTTCTGAGGCATCTTTCTCCTGTTTTCACTACCACTGTCCTCATTTCTGTTAACACACTCACCTTTACTGAATTCATGTGGCTGCATATTTAGAGCAGCATGGTCAACATTTCCATGGCCAGCTATTTGAATGGAAATAGCATGGTCAACATTTCCATGGCCAGCTATTTCCTCTATAATCCCATTTATGTTGGATTCAAATTTTACTTTATTTTTTGTTACACATTCATCTTTGTTGGCCAGTTTTCTCTTTTGATTGTACATTTTAAAAAATGCCAGATGGGTTTATCACTGGGAGACAAGGAGACAACACAATTATACTTTCTGCTGTAAGTGCATGAACTGAATAACTGATGTACAGTGACCAATCATTGACAAACTTTGGAAGAAGTAGTTGATTGGTCACCTATCATGATGTGCATCCATTATTTATGTAGTGATTTATGGAGTTTTCACGTCATGCAATTACTCATAGTAAATATATTGTAGTCATTAAAATTTGAACAGTGTTATTGGGGGCTGATATTGTTTATTTAAACTATGGTAAAGGAAATTTTTGTATATTGGGACTTTTTAAAGCTAGGGTTATCTACATAAGCATTTATTTCTATAAATTACCTTCTAAGCACAGCCTTAGATGTGTTCCACAAATCCTGATGACATGTGTTATCCACTCTGTGCCTGTAAAGCTGCCCTGTCCGGTATCTGGGCACACTGTCATTGGTTTTTTAAGAGTGTGTTGGCTTAGTTTGCACATGCTTATAAAATTTCCAGCTTTCTACCTGTTGTTGATTTCCAGTTTCAATTATATTTATATAGTTTACGTAGTGGTTGTCTAGGGATTGCAATATATATATTTGACTTTTCAAAGTCTACTTAGAACCAATTATTTTCTACTTCAAATGGAATATAGACAACTTATCACCATATCTTAAAATGATTGACTTAACAAACAAAACAAAACTGGAGTATTGGTTAACTATGTAATCCAGATCGATCCTATAATTCTTCTTATGCCTTAGGAAGACATTATCCAACATATGAATGACTGATAAATTATGAAGGAATGATAACATATTTTAGCCTGAAGTTCAGTAATTACAGTGTAGCTATTTTAGAAATAAATTATGTTTTAAAATAATTTGATTGGTGTGTGGATAGTAGAGATTTATTAATATTGAACATATTTAAATGTTATTTGCTGGGATTTTTCCCCCTCTAAATAAGTAATTAAATGAATGAATTAGCTAACATTGAACATAGAAAATAAGTAACAAATCAAAGCTTGCTTACAGAAAACTCATCATTTGTGATAATAATTATAAGTCGTATCTGGAAAAAGAAAATAAACCAATTGTGGCTCTTTCATATCATTAATGAAAATTTTGTTTACTTTTAAATTTCTAACAGTATTTCAGAGTAGGAACTAAAGGGGTTAATTTTATTACAATATTCATATTTATAGACTATTGTTTTCATATTTCAAAATCTACTTCTTTACAACCACAAGGAATAGATAAAATCCTCATTTTACATATGAGAAAACTGAGAAATAGAGACATTAAGTAAATTTCCCAAGTTCCTACATATTGAATGGAAGAGTTGGGATTTAAACTTGAGTATTTTGACTTCCAAATCCACACTATGAACTGACTTATTATCTAGTCTCCAGGGGAGAGGGCAGTAGCATTGTATAGTATTATGATCTTGAGAAACTTTAGAATAGAAAACAAATTTATTTTTTTAATTTTTAAATTTTTAAAGAGATTTTATTTTTAAATAATCTCTACACACAATATGGGCTCAAACTCATGACCTCCTGAGATCAAGAGTTGCAGGCTCTTGGGGCGCCTGGGTGGCGCAGTCGGTTAAGCGTCCGACTTCAGCCAGGTCACGATCTTGCGGTCCGTGAGTTCGAGCCCCGCGTCAGGCTCTGGGCTGATGGCTCAGAGCCTGGAGCCTGTTTCTGATTCTGTGTCTCCCTCTCTCTCTGCCCCTCCTCCGTTCATGCTCTGTCTCTCTCTGTCCCAAAAATAAATAAACGTTGAAAAAAAAATTAAAAATAAAAAATAAAAAAATAAAAAAAAGAGTTGCATGCTCTTACCAACTGAGCCATCCAGCCGCCCCTAGAATATAAAACAATTATTAAAAAGAAGGGTGGTGTGTGTGTGTGTGTGTGTGTGTGTGTCAGTGTGTGTATGTATATGCACATCTCTGTAATTTTTGCCCCAAGTAACTTGCTAAATAGGTTACAGATATTGTATAGTTTCTATAATGGGAAAAAGATCCTGTCAGACATTGATGTATTATGCTTTGCTATTTATTTTCAGATTTCACTTTGATGTCTTTACACATTGATGTATGTGCAGATAATATGAAACAACCATCAGGTGCTGAATTCTGCTTCTGAGAAAGGCCACAAGGTTATAGTCTTAAATGAGCAGGATCCAATTTGGTAACATTCTGCATATCATTATGACCTCTCTCTAAAGTAGATTTTTCTTATGGTATTTTCCGTGTTTTTGAGAGTTTAAGAACTACTATACGCTAACAATAAAAATTGTTACTTTATTCTTTCATGCCTTCTTTCTTTACCACTCTTCTCAAATGTTGTTTCCTATAAAAACTGGTCCAAAAGAAGGTTAAGCTAATCAAATGATTGACTATTGCAATTTTTTTTAGTTTTTAAAATTTTTATTTATTTATTTTTAAAATTTTTATTAAAAATTTTTAAATTTAAATTCTAGTTAGTTAACACACAGTGTAATAGGTTTCAGGTATAAAATCTAGTAATTCAACAGTTTCATATAACACCCAGTGCTTAGTTAGTTAACACACAGTGTAATAGGTTTCAGGTATAAAATCTAGTAATTCAACACTTTCATATAACACCCAGTGCTCATCACAACAAGTGCCCTCCTTAATCCCCATCACCTATTTTATCCATCCCCCTACTCACCTCCCTTCTGGTAGCCATCAGTTTGTTCTCTGTAGTTAAGAGTCTGTTCCTTGGTTTGTGTCTTTCTCCTTTTTCTCTTTGCTCCTTTGTTTTGTTTCTTAAACTCCACATATGAGTGAAATCATATGGTATTTGTCTTTCTCTGACTGACTTATTTTGCTTAGCATAATACTCTCCAGCACCATCCACATCATTGCAAATGGCAAGATTTCATTCTTTTTTATGGCTGAGCAATGTTCTGAAAATCAAAACCAGTCCTGCTGGTATCCCATTAGAGAAAATTTACTTTTCTTATTCTGCAGTGGAAAAATGGAAATATATTAGCTACTCCATTCTTCAAATAATTTGAAAATCTTATTCTTTCAATACAGGATGTGGGGTGTATTAATGAGGAATCAAAATGTTGAATAGGTAAACCTTTTGGAGAAAACACTCCCACAGATGTGAGTTTTCTTTCTTCCATCCTTCACAGAATCTCTGTCCCTTTCTTGATATTGACAAAAAATATATAGCTAATTCCTCTGCAGCATGTAGAATGATTTGAAGTTTTGTTTTCGTCTTAAATAGTAATGATTTAGTAAGATTTCTGATACAGAATTTTTTCCATCCTCCAAACTTTAGTTTTAACTTCCTACCCATTCTTCTGCTAACTATACCTTAAATTATTTCATTCCTATATTGTTGGGATTTTAAAGATTGTCTTTAATTTAGGGATGTACACAGTGTCACAGTCGGAGAGTTTTTAGAGGTTGGTAGAGTCATTCGACTTTTTTAATAGACGTTTAGAAAAATAAATCTTAGTACACAGTCATACGTACAAAAAATAGAAGATTTAACATTTTGGCTGTCCAGTAAATATATTAATCCTGGAAGACACATAGCAATGGTAGTCCTAGAGAGAGTGATCTGTCATTATAACTACACTGGCGGCAAAGACAGTCGCCTGGCCTAAGAGAGCCTCACTTTCTGTGCCACTGCAAAGCCCTGAGCCCCAGTGTTTCCACCAGTGTCTTTATATTCCAGTGAAATTGAACATGAAGGTATGGCCATAAACAAAAATCACTCCTCTCCATATAAATAGATCTGACTATAGCAAAAAGAGCTAGATTTTACGCAATTTTCTGTTTGTACTGGGGAGACAAAATTTTCATTTTGAACAGAGGTAGAAATGTAATTTGTGTTAGAAGATTGACAGAGACAGCTAATGTGATCTATGATTTTGCTCTGATATGAATCATAGATTGCTAATAATAGATGCATAATTTCTTGGTGTAAATTTATCCTTTTTAATGTTTTCATCAGGTCTTTCAGCAAACACACTCATCTTCACTTGATTTCCTAGTGTACTCCTGGTTCAGGGAATTAATCACATAATATGAATTATTTAAATTAGTAAGAATTAGTAAGGAGTAAGGGATTTTGATATTTCCCCCTAGTTCTTAGAATAATGCACATAATGTCCCCTCTGTTTTAAAGAGAACGTGGAAGATATTCAATTGATCAATTCACCTGGATAAAATGACATAACAGTCAGTCAATAAGGCTTTAAAAAAATTTTTTTAGTGTTTGTTTATTTTTTGAGAGAGAGAGATAGAGTGTGAGTGGGAGAGGTGCAGAGAGAGGGAGACACAGAATCTGAAGCAGGTTCCAGGCTCCAGGCTGTCAGCACAGAGCCTGACGCGGGGCTTGAACCCACAAGCCGTGAGATCATGGCCTGAGCCGAAGCCGGCCGCTTAACTGACTGAGCCACCCAGGCACCCAGGATTTTTTTTAAAATACATAGCAATATAAATTCTATAGTTTTCTCTGACCATTATTTAAGTCTTCCGAGAATTAACAGTATTTTTATTAGTTGTAACTTTCTTTGGCAATAGTTGGCAAAATCAGACCAAAGCAGAAACAGTAATGCAGATTTAAACAATTAACTTAACAAAGTTCAGACAACTTTTGAGTGCTTCACTGTTCAGAATATGCTAGCATGATGATCTATTACTAGGAATACAAAAACTAATATGACGTGATTGCTATTCCAGAGGAGTTGGGGAGGTGGGAGATGGGGAGGCAGACCTGTGAACAATTAATTTGATAAGTAGATATATCAAGTTGTATGGGGACACAGAGGAATTAATTGTTTGCCTGGGCTGGATAGTTGGGAATTATAAAGCCTGAAACATAATGCAGAAAGGCACAGAAGTCAGAGTGTTCGTGCCAGTGATCTGACGATGGAGAATAGTCCATTGTGCCTAGAAAATACAGTGTGGGGAAGACTGAGGGGAAAAGGACCCACGTGTTGTATCTTGAGGACCCTGGATGCCAGGCTAGGGAGCCTTTGCTTTATTGGGAAGGCTGAAATGTAGCAATAAGGGTGGTTGAGAGACTTTATCACTGATGGTATGTCTCTCACTGGTGAGTAGACGTATAAACTGGTTTTGATAAGAATAGTGAATTTAATTGACAAAATAGATTGATAAAAAATGCCTACTTGGTTTAGAATGTTTATTGACCAATTATACATAAAGTCGTATTTTATATTAGATTTCTTGGCTTTTCATCTCCCCGCAAATAATTTGCTTTTTACTTTTTGTTTTTGCTTTTTACTTTTAAGCAGATAATGGTTTATATAGAAACACTCACAAATTTACTTCTCCTGACTGACTGGCTTTGTGACATTTGCATACAAAAATTAAAATAAGACAAATGAAATAAAATTGGCCACAACAAAATATGTTTTCCACATTAGCTTTTGACAGAAAATTAAAATGGTCTGTTCAATAAGTATATACAAAATAGAAGTAGGAAGATATTTTCATGGGAAAAAAATGTTCTCTTTATCAAGAAGTGTTATATATATATTTTTTATGTTTATTTTTGGGAGAGAGAGAGTGCTTGAGCAGGGGAGGGGCTGAGAGAGAGAGAGAGAGAGAGAGAGAGACAGAGAGACAGAGACAGAGAGAGATAGAAGGAGAGAGAGAGAGAGAGAGACAGAGAGAGAGAGAGACTCACAAGCAGGCAAGAATTCCGAGCAGGCTCCGCACTGTCAGCAGTGAGCCTGATGTGGGGCTCCAACTCACAAACCGTGAGATAATGACCTGAGCCGAAGTCAGACACTTAACCAATTGAGCCACCCAGGTGCCCCAAGATATGTTATATTCTTAAGGGAAATGAACATATGTTCCAAAGCCATAACTTTGTCCTAAAGAGAATTTTAAAAATGTCAATTTTCATGATGACGTTATCTGGAGGGTTGTGTCATTAAAATAAGATTTGCCATTATTAGAAAGCATCAAAGCACTTAGAATAAGATAAAGTTTCCAAAAAGAAAAATATTGGTGCACTTTTCTAGATTTCTTAAGGCTCCTCTGTGTACATGCAGAGATTTACAGGCAAATTTATTCAAATACTTAGTGTGGTAAGTAATCCTGACATGTAGATAGATATAACTTTCATTCCTAAAAACATTACTGCTCTTGTGGAAGTTTAGAACAAGATTAAATACATTTAAATTTAAGACTTACAGACATTTTTGATGGAAGAACCAAATCCTCTCTGCTCCCCCTAACCCCCGCCAAAAAAAAAAAAAAAAAAAAGATGGATATATGAGAACAAAATAAACCAAAGCCTCCTTGGAATTATATGTGTCTAAAAGGAAAATCTTCAGCATTCTTTTCAGCTGTGTACCACTTGGCTGGTAAACACATCCAACATGAATTTGGACCTCGGCTGATGGGTTTGCCATGGTTCCCTGTGTAGAGCCATTTGCACAGATAGGCTAGTAAGATTTATGTTGTTGTATCAAGTGTCACAGCTCACAGGCCTAACAAGTAAGTGCAGACCTAGCATGTAGGCAAAAACATTCACACGGAGAAACTACTGGCTGGATGTCTGGTATTTCTCAGTTTATGTCTTGGGCAGAAAGTCCTAATACAAAACTGCTGTCAACCCAGACCTGGTAATCATCCTTTCAACAAAAATCTGATGCCTTCTATGTTCTACGTGTTAAGGAGGAAGCTGTAAATAGCACTTGCAAGGTTCCTGCTCTCAGATAATTCATAAGACAGACATTACTGAAAAAGAACAGAAAGAAATAAGATAAATACACGGGGCACCTGGGTGGCTCAGTCGGTTAAGCGTCCGACTTCGGCTCAGGTCATGATCTCACGGTCCGTGAGTTCGAGCCCCGCGTCGGGCTCTGTGCTGACCGCTCAGAGCCTGGAGCCTGCTTTGGACTCTGTGTCTCCCTCTCTCTCTGACCCTCCCCTGCTCATGCTCTGTCTCTCTCTGTCTCAAAAATAAATAAACGTTAAAAAAAAATTTTTAAAAAAAGAAATAAGATAAATACAGATTGTGACCTTTGCTATGAAGAAAATCAATAATACGATGCCTAAGAGAGTGACTGGGGCCGAGGGCTTCTTTAGAGAAAAGAAATACCAATAAAAAGTTACAGTTGAGTCAAAGACCTCGGGATGAGACAGTGCTAGACATCCAGAAAGCTGTGGGAAAAGAATTCCAGGGGAAGTGCAAAGCCCCTGACAGGAGGAGGGGACCTTTCCTTTATTCAACAAGTAATACTAAATGTTCCCTAAATGCCAAGCTCAAAGGTCATGTCTTTGATATAACAAGGAAGGCATTTTGGAGAAGTAGAGACACACATGCGTAAACACTTGTTACTTATGTGCCAGTGAGTCACTGGGGAGTTAAAGGGGGTGGTATTTGGGTTGAGAGATTCAAGAAAATGATAAATTTTGAGTTGATGGGAGAGGGGAGAGAAGGAAAAGGCAGCCGACTAGGAAAGAGTTAAAAATATTGATGTGCTACCCGGTGATGCTGTTTGTTTGAACCAGACAGCAACTAGGCAGGTTGAGCTTCACTGTGAACAAGAAAATGCAACATAATGACCCCTCTTACTTTCAAATGATCTAAAGTATCCTTGACAAAAAGTATTAATCAGCCTGCCCTGGGTTCACTATTTCTGGGCGACATTTGCTCGGGTACATCCTGGTAGACCTTCTGGTCCTGAAAGACCTAAGTGAAATGGTGAGGAGGAAAGAAAACCATGACCTGATAGCTTTTATTCAGTAGGCTTTTGTAGGAAATGCCTGATCTGATGGGAACCCATTATCTTGGCCATGTTGTGAGATTATGGGATGGCACTGATGTTTCATATTTCAACTTAGCATCTGTAGCTCACCTGTCTTATGCCTTGGAGGATCCTGTGAAACCGACTAGAGCCCGTTCTCACTGGGGGTAGAAGATCAAGAGACTGAGTAGCACGTAGGGCTCCCAGGGAGCAGTCAGTTTTTCTTTTTCTCTTTTCTTTTTTTTGTCTCAGAGACTCTTATTTTGCTGAAGAAGTTCGGAAAATGGCTCGTTTAGTCATTTTGAGGATTCTGATCCTTTTCCTCACTTAGTTGCTCCCAGTGAGGACCATTGGGCACATGAGACCGTGTGTGAGTCTCCAACTTTACTGTAGACATGGTGTAATGGAAAGAGTCAGCGGATGGCCTGTTGAGTTGACCTTCTGTTTCCATGCAGTGCTTTGGGTATTCCCATCATCTCAGATTCTAGGCTTCCGTGCCATTTCTTGCCTCCCCTTCCCTTTTTACTGCCCCCCAAAACTCCAGCGAAATGCTGCTTAATTATTCTTATAGTAACTAACATTTACTCCATTGAACAGGGCTTTGCACTACAAGTCAGAATGGCTGCCTGTTGATATGGGTGACTCAAAAGGCTTGCCTGCCCCAGAGTATTTCCACTACTGGTCAAACACCAGTACCTGTTGCCCTGTCCTCATGGCTGTCACCATACTTCTGACCTACTCATGACCTCTGGAAGGCCCTTGTTAATCTGAGTCTGCTGCCTGAAGAAGGAAACCCCATGACCAATTTTCATACTCAGTCAACTCTTTAAATTTGTTTTAAAGGACAAAATGATTCCCCAGACTGGTTGGAGACTGGGGACAGACAAGGGGAAGAGTGGCAGAAGTCACATGGGTTGAGCTATTACTGAGAAGGCAGCATGAACTATGATGGGCCAATTCTGACAACTGGGTGAGTGTGACAGTGTGCCCAGATACCGGACGGGGGGCTTTACAGCCACAGAGTGGAAGGAAGGACTCCAAACAAGGATAGGTTTGTGCACGTGCGTGTGGCACATACAGTGCAGAAGACAAAATTTGTTGGTTTCCAAATTTTGCTTTAGGCTGGCTCCTATCCTGTAATTCAGTGACCCTGCCTGACCGGTAGAGGCGTTTTGCAGACAGACTCCTTTGTGATCTTGCCCAAGCTATGAAGCTTGGATAACTATATCATAGCTGGAGGCAAGAATCTGTAGGAAATACAAAGTTTGCTGCCTTGTTTTTCATTTCCTCTGAAGAATTTTCACAATCGATATAATCTACAGTTTTTTCTTCCCCCAGAAGAACTCAGTAGATCTCTTTACCTCCTTAATATTGATTTATTTAAAATTCTAGTTTGCACAAAGGAAGGCTAGTCATTCATCTTTCCAAATACAGCATAAACAGCTTATTAAAAATGTAAGGGGTACAAATGAAAGGAATATGGATTATTTGATATTTTATTTATCTTTGGAATACTTAGCGATCCTCTTTCCTTAAATAAAGAAAGCTGTTACTGATTTTCTTACACATTGAAACAATTATTTCTCGATTTATGTCTGAAAATTTAAAAACTGAACAGTACACAAACAAAATAAAAGGTACTTTGAATTATTGACTACTCAGATAACTACTCTAACTACTCAGAATTACCCACTACTAATATTATTTTTTTACTTTCTTCTCATGCTTTTTTCTATTAGCTATATTAGCACATATATAAATATACAGATTACCATATTTGTGTATAGCATATGTGTATATGTGTATATGGTTATACTTAAACCAAATTTATAGTATGGCGCATAATAGTTTTAAAAGATGCTTTGGCACCTAAATTAGAGTATTCTTCAAAAAATATGAATTTTAAAGTATCCAAAGGATAAGAACATATGAATACACCATATATTTTTTTTACTATCCTGTTTTTGGGCATTTCAGTAGTTTCTAACTATTTATTATTAAAAATTAGACTACACTAATATTTTTATATATACATTTTCTACTTACTTTTGAGGGAATCACTGGGTCAAGGGTCATGAATGATTATGTATATATATGTGTGTATATATATATATACACACATATATAAATATATACATATAAAAAATATAAAATATTTATATATAGTAAAATATATATATATATTTATATATAGTAAAATAAAGTATACATATATACATATAAAATACATATAAAATAAAGTATTGTGACCAAATGTAAGAAAATAAACAAAAAATAAGATTCACCATCTGTTTTCTAATATATATACACATATATATACATATATACACATATATATACACATATATATATGTATATATATTAGAAAACAGATGGTGAATCTTATTTTTTGTTTATTTTTATATTTTGTTTATTGCAGTGCAATATTGGTTTCAGGAATAGAATTCAGTGATTTCTCACTTACATACAACACCCAGTGCTCATCACAAGTACCCTCCTTAGTACCCATCACCCTTCTAGCCCATCCACCACCCACCTCCCTCCATTAACCTTCAGTTTGTTCTCTATTGTTAAGAGTCTCTTATGGTTTGTTTCCCTGTCTCCTCTTCTCCCATCCCCTTCCCAAATATTCATCCATTTTGTTTTTAAATTCCACATATGAGTGAAATCACATGGTATTTGTCTTTCTGTGACTGATGTATTTCACTTGGCATAATACACTAGTTCCATCCACATCATTGCAAATGGCAAGATTTAATTCTTTTTGATGGCTGAGTAACATTCCACTATATTATCTATACATCTCTCTATTTATCTCTATCTCTATCTCTATCTCTATCTCTATCTCTATCTCTATCTCTATCTCTGTCTCTATCTACTACATCTTCTCTATCCATTCATCAATCGATGGACATTTGGGTTCTCTCCACAGTTTGGCTATTGTTGATAATGCTGCTATAGACATTGGTGTGCATGTCCCCCTTTGAATCTGTAATTTTGTATCCTTTGAGTAAATACCTAGCAATGCAATTGTGGGATTGTAGGGTAGTTCTATATTTCGTTTTTTGAGGAACCTTCATACTGTCCTCCAGAGTGGCTTCACCAATTTGCAATGAATGACTGTTTTTAAATGATGTTTGGTTCATATTTTCAACTTCTTCTCTGGAAGAGATGTGTGAGTTTTCCCTTCTTCACATAGAAGGGTGCCATTTCATTGTATTCTCATTGACGCTGGGGAATATGATGCTAAGAACAACTCTGCCAATTTGCTTGGAAAAACTCTCATTTTTTAATTTAAATCTTTATCTTTTAATCTCTGATTGCTACATAAGTAGCTTTATAGGAAATATCATTCTTCCCTTCCTTTTGTTAGTCTTGAAAAATAATGATAATAGTTGTTTCATGGAGAAACTGGGAGACACAAATATGTGTGAAAGTGCTGTATGAATAGAATATTTGGGAGTATTATTGTTGTGAAGCCATTATGGCAAAATGAGAAATCTTCATTCAGTGATAGTCACAAATATTAACATTCCTTATGCTTGTCCTCATTTGAAACAGAGGCCCTTGGTGTCTGTGTTGCATTTACTCGGTTCTCATCTGATTTCAACCCCAGCTGTGGTAGATAGATCTTGAAAGGTCAGACTCTTCTCTCCCTGCCAGAACCTTGCTACAAGTGCTTGCTGCTGTCTGCAGTCTGCCCCAGGGCCTTCTCCAACACATGAGTCTTCTAGCTAGCTGGTGTTGGATAGCCCAAAGGTACATGAATGGGGCGGGGGATTCGCATCAGGGGGAGCCCTGAACTGAAAGGAGATGGGAATCAGTGAAAAAATGTTCCAGTCGCCCATCCTTTGGGTGATCAATTCTGGGAGGCATTCCATTTGTGCTTCTCAGGATTTCTGGCAGAATCCCACTCTTTCTGCCAATAGCAGAGATTCTAATAATGCAACATATTATGGCCTTCCTTCTTCAGTGTTTGGACTCTCTTTACTCCCTCACTCCTGTTTCTTAAAATTAGCTTCCTAATAAACCAACTGTAACCAAGTCCTTAGTCTGGGCTCTCCTCTGGGGGAACCCTAAATGAAGACACTATCCTTTCCCTTCTCCAGCAGTGCTGAGCTCTTCCCCTCCCACTGTAGAACATTCACTTAACTAACATGGCCATTATGTATTGAGTGCTGACCAGGTGCCAGGTACCTTGTTGTGAGGGATGGGGACACAGACTCAAATTCTGGCCATCAGGGAGCTACATTCTAGTGCAACAGGCAGAAAATGAACACAATAAATAAGATACTGAAGTTCATAAGTACCAAAGAGAAAAAAGTAAGGGAGATACGAAATGTCTGGGGTTGTAATTTCAGACAGTATGGACAGGGGTGACCTTATTGAGAAGTTCTCATTTGAATAAAGATCTGAAGAAGGTGAGGGAGTGAACCATGTCACTATTTGTAAGAAACATATTCCATCTGAGAAGACAGCAAATACACGGGCCCCATGGTGGGAGCCTGTCTGGAGCATGCAGAAGTATGGGGAAGACCAGTGTGGTGCTGCAAGGTGACAGAAGAGGAGAATGGTTAGGGAGCTAACAAGATGTTAGAGCACATAGGAACTTGAAGGTCTTTGCTGTTTGCTTTGCATTTGATGGGAAACTACTGGAGAGTTTCGAGCAGAAGAATCTCATGGATAAAAAAAATTATTCTGGGGGCGCCTGGGTGGCGCAGTCGGTTAAGTGTCCGACTTCAGCCAGGTCACGATCTCGCGGTCCGGGAGTTCGAGCCCCGCGTCTGGCTCTGGGCTGATGGCTCAGAGCCTGGAGCCTGTTTCCGATTCTGTGTCTCCCTCTCTCTCTGCCCCTCCCCCATTCATGCTCGGTCTCTCTCTGTCCCAAAAATAAATAAACGTTGAAAAAAAAATTAAAAAAAAAATTATTCTGGCCACTGTACTAAGAATAGTTCTTAGGATGACAAAGGTGGAAGTAGAGACCAGGTAGGAAGTTATTGCAGGAATCCAGGAGAAAGATGACTGTGGCTTGGACTTGAGTCTTAGCAGTCGAGGTGGTGAGATGTGTTTGATTCTGAATATATTCCAAAGCTGAACTTTACAGAATTTGCTGACGGATGGATAGGACATGGGATGTGAGAGAGGTTAGGAATCATGGACAGTCCCAAGGTGTTTGAGCTGAGAAACTGGAAGAATTGTGGTTTGGGGAAGTGGGTGAGAGAAGGGAAGGTTTGAGGAGGCCTATTCAGAGCCCAAGTTTCTACATACTAAATATCAATATTAAATAAACTGCATATTAAATAAACCTATTTATTACACCCCTTGGGGAATTCAAGGGAAGTAGGTGGTTGCAGATATGAGTTTGGATTTAAGAAAGGCCAGAGCTGGAGGTATAAATTAGGGAGTTACTAGTATAGATGACATTTTGAAACTTCTTGGATGAGATTTCCAAGGGAATATGTGTGGATAGAAAAGAGAAGGGATCCAAATATGGAATATTAGTCTGCTAGGTTGTCATAACAAAATACCACAGACCGGGTGGCTGAAAAAGAATTTTATTTTTCATAGCTACGGAGGCTGGAGGTCCAAGATCAGAGTGCCCACAGTAGTGGTTTCTCCTGAGGCCTCTCTCTTTGGCATATAGATGGCACCTGCTCTCTGTGTCCTCAGGTGGCCTTTTCTCACTGCGTGTGCCCCTCTGGTATTCTCTTTCCTTATGACCTCATTTACCTTAACCACCTCTTCAAAGACCCTAACTCCCAAAACAGTCACATTCTAAAGTACTGGGGATTAGGGCTCCTTTAGCATACAGATTTTACAGGGATACAGTTCAGCCCCAAACAGGTAAGTATCAGGGACATTCTGAAGTTAGGATTATAGGGAGATAAGAAGGGGTAGTCAAACAAGACTGAGATGGAGAGTATAGAATGGTAAGAGAAAAAAACTAGAAGATACGATACGAAGTAAAGAAAGCAGAATGAGATAGAAAGAAAGAGGAGAAAGTGATCAGTTGTGTGAAAGGCCCAGGGAGGGCACATCAATCAGTCACTGAATGTGGATTGTGCCTAGAATGAGCATGGCCTTGGTGTTGCAACCTTCTGCAGTTGAAGTAATCCTAAAGGGGCTGATAAACTAAAAAGTATCTGCCCACTGCACTCCCATAAAATGAGGCAACCCCCTGTATTTCACTGAGGGGAAATCTTGGTGTTACAACACAGGGCTCACTTTAACAGACCCTTTACTGGGGACTGTCATCATAAGAGGAGACAACTGCACTGGCACATATACCCCTGCTCCCCAGTGTGGCCAATGGAAGGCTGATTGTCGGATATGGGGCATTGATGGTGAGCTGGGATTTCTACATGTGTGTTCATAAAGGCTTTTGAGGTGTGGGATGGAGCTGTGGTAGGAAGAAAATTGGAGCATGCCTCAGGCCAGAGGCTTGGGGCAGGTTCTTCATACACTTTGTATTCTGGCCCAGCACCCCAAATGGCCAGAGAATTCTAAATTTGAACCTGACTTCCCAGGTTGTTTTGCAGGAGTATTTGTCAAGGTAGAAGAGTAGAACCTATGTTATTTAACACTTAGCTTAAATCTTTTTATATCTCTAGACAGATGGAATATGAGCCCCCATTTATACTCTTGCCCCGAGCCCTGCAAATGTGGAAGGGGGGTTTAGCTGATCACCTATCCCTGTTGGATCACTGTAGGATAAATTTGGCAGGAGAAATTTGCACGACACAAGGATCAATTTAGCACATGTGAGAAGTAAAAATTTTCCCAACTGAAGCCCTAAAATTTACTTTTTTTCATGTTATACTTTAGTCTACCTTGTTTAGAAAAAGAAAATGGGGTATACAGAATTTCTGCTTAGGAATTATAGTCAGATTCACTTCTACCTGTCCTAGTCAGTCATATGGCCCCCACTGCCTTTTGTCTCAGATCTATATGTGTTGGAGTAGCTATTTTTACAGGATTGTTTTCCAGTACTCTCTGAGCCATTGGGAGCCAAGCTGGGAAGCAATCATAATTTCATGGCAAGGACATCTCCCAGATGCTAAATTCCTTTAGGGCAATAGAAGACCAGCCCTCACTTAGATGGTGAGACCTTTCTGGGGGACATCTGTCTTTTGATGCAAATAGACCATTTCCCTTCTCTACCAGGGACCAATCCAAAGTAGGTAGATTATTCCCCTTTATTGTCTCATATAAACTGGAACATTTGCACGTGCTCTTCTGGTTTCTAGTAGACATTTATTCCTCTTGCCTGTCCTGAAACACTTTCCCCTTAGTTTATGGATATTCCTCCTACTCATTCCATGAATCTGGTGTGGCTGTTGTTAAACAATAAAATTCAACCAAAATTCAGATTGACCATTAAAAGGTTGCATTCCTGGGGTAGATTGAAACTGTAATTAAGTCTTGGTTTGCTGTCATGGAGGGGGGGGGGGGACATTGAGGCAAATGACTCCATTTTGTTTTTTGTGGTTTTTTTTAATCCTTTTTAACACTGTCAATCACAGTGTCTATCTCCCCTTCCCCTGCTCACTGAGTGGGGGAGGGGCATATATAACCTGAGACCATTTGGATAATCTTTGCCAGGTTTTTGATTCTGAGCAAAATAACAACTTAAGCTAAAGGTGGTTAAAACTGACTTGTTCTAGAGGAAGCATCCAGAAGAGACATATTAGTATTACTGAGCTTTCTAAGGGTACCCTTTTCCTATATTATTTAAGCTTGCTGTGTTGTCTTCTTTTTTGATTCTGTGAGCTACCCAGAGTCTTTCCAATAAGTTCTTTTGTTTACCTCAGTTGGCTCTAATTGCTTGCCTGGCAAGAGCCCTAAGTGTCACTTCCATTTGGACTACCTTCCTCCAACCCAACCCTACTTTCAGGTTCACTCTGTACATCTAGCTAATTTTACTCTCCTGACTTGATGATACAGTCTACTCTCCCCAACTCCCTGTGATTTTCTTTGCTGATTGCCTGAATGGCAAATCAGAAATTGCTTATTTTACCCTAGTAAACTTTACTGTCAGAACTACAGTTGGATTTTTCTCTGCTAATATCTCTTCTACCCCAATGTGATGATTAAATCCTGGAAACTAGAACTCACAGTGCTCTATGCTGATGAAGGTAGTTATCTTTAACCTTTAAAAAGTCCATAAATTGATCAAAAAACTAAAGTAAAGTTAGAGCAATGTTAAATTGTTCTGTTTCAGGGTGGTCAGCATATCAGAAATTGATTATCACAACAATTCTCCCTAATAAAGTTTGTTACAGTCTCAGTGGGATACAGTGGCAAGTGCTTTTTTAGCTTCTGAATCAGCAGGGTTCAGCTGATCAGGCCTGTACTGGGCTTATCTTGAGTTTACTGTCAGCTGTAGGTTGGGTAGATGGCTCTGCTGATCTTGGCTAGGATCTCTTACAAGTGTAAGTGTCTTCTAGGATGACTTTGACTAGGATAACTGGGGCAACTGAGCTCTGGTCCTTGTGTCTCTCCTCTTCCTGGCACAAGAGGGCTAGCATGGGCATGTCCTTCGTATCATAGTTGGCAGAGAGTCTGAGCAAGTTAGCTCAATCATGCAAGTGCCTTTTTTGCCTTTGCTTGCATCACACTTGTCATAAGCTCATTGGCCTAAAGCAAGTCAAATGACCTAGCACAGAACGGGAAAGCACTATAGAGCTACAGACTAAGTTTGTAGATACAGGAAGGAGTGACAAACCGGGGCCATTACTACCTTTCTTACCTTTTTTTTTTTTTTTTTTTGCTTTTCTGCATCTTGTGATCTTTCCTGGATAAACACCTCTAGCTTGTTTGCTAAAGGAAAATTCCCAAAATCAAGCAAATTACAGTCATTGAAAACTTAGAAATCACTGTATATATTATATCCATTTGGCTATACCATTGGCTGAACCATGTAGTACTTTATGAAAACTTACTAAAGCAGCTAACCTGCTTGAGACTTGGGTTATTCTCATGCTGGCAAAGTACATCTTTCCCTTTTTTCTGTTCACTGTGACTAGAGCTGATAATTGAATGCTGAAATTTATTTCTCTTGTGGACTGGAATGTACAGGTAGTGCTTTGGCTGGGATTAAGTGCCGTGTGCTGCCTTGCCAAGCACTGAACCCAATGAACTGCGTATTTCTGTAAGCTATTTACAGTGCGTTTGGAATTTCATAAGGCTAGAAGACTGTGCACCAGAGTCTAATCATTTATCTTCTTTTTACATGAACTTTTTAGTGTCCAGGGGATCTTCGTGCTTTTAGAAGGATATGAGGCATGTAACTTTGGTTTGGTTGAAGAAATTTGTCATTTTCACACTGTACCTTATAGCGAAAATGCTCTTCTAACCATGGAACAGAATTTGCCATGATTACAGTCCAATTGTCAAGTTTGAAAGAAATGCCATCTCATCAGAGAGGTCTTTACAGACTATCCTATGAAATAGCTACTCTCCCACTATTATTCTCTAGCTCACTCTCTTGGTAGTTTTTCTCATATAGCTACTGATGTGGTTTGAAGTGTTGGGGTTTGGAGCTGCATCTTTGGTGCAAAACGTTGGTTTTATTAAAGCATGGGGATAGGAGGTATGTGTGTGGGTGATTTGCATTATCAGATTAAGTGAAGACAGATGACAACAAGAAAACCATGGGCAAACCCAGTCATCTTTTTTTTCTCAAGGGGGAAAAAACACACACACGCATCAAGAATACCTTGCCATTGTTCAGAGCTTATCTATTTAGGTCCTAGTGTCTCTTACTTAAGAAGGCAGGTAAGTGTTAAGAAGCAATTTTTGCTTAGTCTTAATCTTATGGGGATTGCTGAAATTTTCTGGTTAATGGTGCCCAAATAATACCAGGTGCTTGGTAAGGGCTCAAAGACACCTCACAGGAGGGTTGGGAAGAAGCCTGCCCAACAGCCCTTGGCAAACTGAAACTGTTGTTCTGCCCTTTGTTCCCTTAAATTTCCACTTTTTGAACTAATTTGTCTCTTTTGGTCCCAATTTTTTATTTCTGGCCAGAACTCGTGAACTGAGTAGAAACACTTCCATTCTTTCTGCCTGTCACAGAACCTCCTGAGCCCATGAAGGCCTGCCTTAGTTTGTTAGGGCTGCCAAAACAAAATACCACAAGCTGGGTGGCTTAAATAGAGAAATTACTTTTTCACAGTTCTGGAGGCCAGACGTTTGATCACACCGTCTGTAAGTTTGGCTTCTTCCGAGAGCCGTGAGGGAAGAATCTGTTCCATGCCTCTCTCCTTGACCTGTAGATGGCCACCCTCTCCCTGTATCTTTACATCATCTTCCCTCTGTACATGTCTGTATCCAAATTCCTCTTCTTATAAGGACACCAGTCAGATTGAATTGGAGCCACCCTAAGGACCTCATCTTAACTTAATTAATCTTTAAAGGCTCTATCTTTAAATATAGCTATGTTATGAGGTAGCGGGGTCAGGGCTTAATTATATGAATTTGGAGGGGTGCAAATCAACCCATAGCAACCTGTCTCCAGCAGAGGCTGACCCTCTTGATAATCCTAAACAAGTCCTGTAATAGAATAAAGGCCATGGCCCCATCAGCATGAGGAATTTTCCTAAGCCAGTGGGTCTGGGCTAAGACTCTTAAGACTGACAAGTCTGTAGAGATGAGATTTTCTCAAATCCCTGTTGAGTTTGCCAAATCTGCATATTTTGTCTTTTCCATTGACTGACTTCTGAATATATGTTCCAGCTTCCTTATATCTTAGTCTGCATGGTGCTGACTGGATATACTGCCTAACTCTTAACAAATTTCTCTCCTTGTGGTGGAGGCTCTCACCTTAGGTTAAGCACCAGAATCAGTAGAGAGCTACTTCAGAAAAAAGGAAAAAGAAAAGGTGTATTTTTATTAAATTCTAAGGCATATCTCTCATTAAATACCAAGGTCCCCAGTACTACCAAGGATTGACTGAGGTCTTACGCTTACATCGAAGAGTGACCAGACCTACCACTTACGTGGTAACAAACGGCACCACCTTCCAGAAACTTGCTGTTTGCACACCATTGTACCATGCTCACATGCTAATTAAATACTAACAACTAATTGAGTCTTACTTTATCAACTGTTTATGCAATAATAAACAATAATAATGGCAATACCATTTATTTAGTTTTTACTAAATGTCAATCATAACTCTATAAGGTAGACAGTACTCCAATCCTTCTTTTTCAGATAAGAAAACTAAGCCTTAAGATGTCAGAATAGATTATTTACTAGTCATACAACTAGCAAATAGTTAACATAGTCTTTGAGTTTGGGTGTGCCTGAGATTTAAGCACACTTTGCTCTACCGTTAACTATTCTCCCCTAGCTTGCATCTGCAACCAAGTGGTCTCTCCTAACTCAGGTAGGCTAGTTTCTGGCATCTTTCCTGATCTTGCCAGACCATTTGGAATCCCAGCATGTCTTGAGGAAGATGCATCCATGACAGGACCCAGCTACTGGCTACTATAAAATGTGTAGCCTTCAGCTTCTGCTAATTTCCTTTATGGTCTTGAATCTGGTTTGCTATTTGCCTTGCACTTTCCATTTTAAAGGCCATCTTCCAAAACACCACCAAAATTGTCAAGGGGACTAAAATTTTCATTTGCAAAATAATCAATGAGTATCTTGTGCTATCATCTAAAATGCTCCCAATAGTCACCAGTTCGGAAAATCTGCCTCTTAATGCAGATGTGGTATATGCGGCAGACATCTGCCCGGTTTCAATTTTGGTGATAGAAAAGCCTTTTTAAGTTTACACCTCATAATATCCTATTGCAGGAAAATGCTTCTTAGCAGTTTTCATAGAAGCTTGTCTTTTGCACAACAATAAAAGGCCATTCTCCATTTCTGTGCAGCTATTTAGCAAATTAAAATTCTCTTCTCAAGTTTGAGAGGACAAAAGAGTAGTTAAGGATATTTGGTTTGAGATAATTACTTACACTGTTCATGAAAGCCAAAGTTGTTTCTTACAATGTAATAACCACTGCATTTTAAATAAGTAACAAGATGAGTCTCATCCTATGCATAGATAAACAGTTGTATGAAAAGCAAAAAATCTTAAATGGAATTGCATTTTAAATATATAATTTCCATGAATTACTTATAGGATTTTTTTAATAGTAGAATGTTTGTTTTGTATAAACAGTTGCTCAATATTCACTAATGTGAATTCAGTTACTTAATTATGGTAGCGAATTTGTTTTTAAAAAGAACATATGTAGTACACATACAGAGCACATGTAAAGTATGCATATTTGTAACAGTTTGAGAAAGAAAAGAAACAATGCATATTTGTAAAAGACATTGATATTTCTAAAATTGTAAGTATAATGTTTGACATTTGAAAAGTAAATGTATTAAATTATAGGAAATAATATATTATTCTGGTTTAAGGTGGGCAAAATTAGCAACCATAAAAGAAGAAAGCAGAAAACAGGGCTTCTTGATTTAGTTAAGGACCAATTTTATACTTTTAGTGCAACATTTCTATGTTCACTTGTTTAACTTGTTTCTCAGGAAGTTTTACCTGAAGAATTTTGTCCTCTGTCACATGCCATCCTATTCCATAGATGTTCCTGTTGAAGTAACTTCAAAGTCTTTCCTTAGGCAGTGAGCTAAGAGTCAAGTGCCATACTCCCCTTT
The DNA here is from genome assembly GCF_007474595.2 of Lynx canadensis. Taxonomy (NCBI): domain Eukaryota; kingdom Metazoa; phylum Chordata; class Mammalia; order Carnivora; family Felidae; genus Lynx; species Lynx canadensis. The sequence continues at coordinate 140,801,161 of NC_044311.2, forward strand.
ATAATGGACTCAAACCAATTTTCTCTTATGAACTAAAACTTTGAATACTATATCCTGCTAATAGGGTTCCTATTATTTAAATAAATGAGGAGGTGATGAGTAAATATATTCTTGTTACCACAGTCAGTCTCTCCTTTTAAATTATTAAATGAGTCCGATTATAATGGTCAAATCAGATTTAAAAAATAAAACCTTTTTACATCTGGAAAACATGAAGCAAACATACACTTTTATTGTTATTAACTGGATAGAGGTTACACATGATATTATCTTAATTTTACTATAATGGGGAGTTGCATTCATTTAAAAAAAAATTTTAACGTTTATTTATTTTTGAGACAGAGAGAGACAGAGCATGAACGGAGGAGGGGCAGAGAGAGAGGGAGACACAGAGTCGGAAGCAGGCTCCAGGCTCTGAGCCATCAGCCCAGAGCCCGACGCGGGGCTCGAACTCACAGACCGCGAGATCGTGACCTGAGCTGAAGTCGGACAACCAACCGACTGAGCCACCCAGGCACCCCGCATTCATTTTAATCCATACACATTGTAGTGGAATGGTGCCCCCTCAAAAGATATGTCCATATCCTAATACCTAGAACCTGTGAATATGACCTTATTTGGAAAAAGGGTCTTGGAAGATGTAATGAAGTTAAAGGTCGTTAGGTAAGATCATTCTAAGTTGTCTGGGTGAGCCTAAATCCAATGACAAGTGTTCTTGTGGCAGAAGAAAATACACAGAGACCCAGAGAAGGCCAGGGGAAGACAGAAGCAGAGATGGGAGTGACACAGGCCACAAGTCAAGGACATTTGCAGCCACCGGAAGCTAGAAGAGACAAGGCACACTTCTCCCCTGGAGACTTTTGAGGAAGTGCAACCCTACTGACATCTTGATTTTGGACTTCTGGTCTCTAGAACTGTGAGGGAATACATCTCTGTTATTTTATTATGGCAGCTCAAGAAATCAACACACACACCATACAGGCAGAGCACAATATGCTGAAGAAAACAAATGACCCATTGTTGTTGATGGTTCATGCTGGGCAAGAAGGAAGAACACAAGCCATCAGGAATGTTCATCTCATGCTCTCCACTGAAAGAAGAACTCAGATAAGTCAGTGAAGCATCCGACTTCAGCTCAGGTCATGAGCTCACAGTCCGTGAGTTCGAGCCCCACGTCGGGCTCTGTGCTGACAGCTCAGAGCCTGGAGCCTGCTTCAGATTCTGTGTCTGCCTCCTCTCTGCCCCTCGCCTGCTCATGCTCTGTCACTCTCTGTCTCAAAAATAAATAAAACCATTAAAAAAATTTTTTTAATTTAAACTAATTTTATAAAAACACAGGTTGTCATTTTATTGAGTCATTTTGTTCATGATTATATCCATAAAAATCATTCATGTTAATTGTATTAAGCAATAGTTCTTTTTGTTTTTTAACTCCTAGGCGAGTGAATAGTTCTCAAAAATACTGATTTATTCTACTATCAACGAACATTTGGATTGTTAGTTTTTGGTGATCATGAAGAAAGTTGTTAAGAATTCTTGTCTTATTTTTTAGTAGACATACTCACTCGTTTTTCTTGGAAATATATGTAAGAGTGGAATTATTGGCCATAGTAGGCATGTATTTAGTTTCGATAGTTACTATCAAGTACCATTCCAAAGTTATTATATCAATTTATACTCCCACCGTCAGTGTATGAGAATTTCACTTGTTTACATCCTTGCCAATACTTAGAATTATTAGCCTTTTTAGTTTTTGCCATTTAGGTAGGCAGTTAGAGGTATTTTATTTTGTATTTTAATTTGCACTTCCCTATTGGGTAATGATGTTGAGCATCTTTTGATGTGCTTATAGGCTATGTTGATAGCCTCTTTCATAAAATGCCTTTTTAAGGCTTTGGCTCATTATTTTTTCCCTTTTTTTAATTGAAAATGTCTTTCTATTTTTACTTGGGCAAATCACGAGCAGAAATAGTCACTCCTTCATGGTCAGAATTTAATTTTTCTGTGCATTGATTTATTTTCAGAGAGCTTTAAATCTTGACGCATAATGTGTTCATCTTTGTATACATTGTAGATTTTGACTCTGGTTCTTCAGTTTTTCTATCTTAATTGTAGTCCCCCAAATAATTTTTGATTATAAAGCCATTGTTATATCGTCTGTTATCAGAATGCACAATCTTTTGGATACATATATAAGTTATATATCTCTATAGATTCATTGTTCATCAAATATCAATTCACATTAATACAATTACTATATTATTAATATTGTAGTAACATCTATAGTAATATGTTAACATGTAATATTAATTAATGTGTATGGTAATAATATTAATGATAGTGATTAATGAGAGAATAAATGATTTATATGAAGTTGAATACCCAAGATTAGTGTTGGAGCGTCCCAACTACTCAGATTTATATTTTTCATTCAGCTGTATTTTGTGATCTCTGTAGAGACTGTTCTATAGTTTTCTCTCAAGTTGTTCTTGGTTTATTTTCTTAACACATCATAAATGCTATTATCGAATAAAACCATTGCAAGTGATAAGAGAATAAACTGGTTTTGGTTGTTAGAATATCATGGTGTGTATCTTTGCCCTGGGGCAACAGACGTATCTACTGGATAAAATAATGTGTTTAGAACATTTAGTATTATATATTATGAAAAATAAATCCCTGAGGAATAAATAATTTGCTTTTAATATTAAAATGCTTTATCATCCTAATTTTAAAAAGTTGATACTAAAAACCTAAAGCTAAGATTTACTTAGCTTCTGGATTTCTTATGTTGTTTTATTGTTTTAACGGGGAGAGAAAGAGAAATTGCCTAATGTTGGCTTGAAGCATATGGCCTTATCTAACGAACAGTCATAAGGTTTTAACAGAAAGTATAGAACATTAAAATCAGGATTTTAGGTGCTACTTTCTTGGACTTGGATCGAGGACAGAACAATTGCACAGTGGTTTTATGAGCATTCCTGATGTGTAATATTTATTTTTATTTGCTCTTCATTTATATTTAGTGCATGTTGTAAAACTGCATAAGGCTATCAAGTAACTTTAGAAGTTATAATGGGAAACACTCTTAATGAGGATTTTTTTTTAGGATTCACTTCGAAGTGCATTAAAGACATATTCAGCTGAGTAGAGCAGCCTCTATGCATCATAGATTTAATTCATACCCATAAAACCTTGCCATGTGCTTGCAGAAATAATACAAAGATCAATAACCTGAAAGGAGCTGGAGGAATGAAAATACATGGTGGATGAGGCTCCTTTTGTATGAGACAAGAGAAGGAATATTTAAAGCTTACTGGCAGATTAATATGGCCTGCTTTACATTTGCCTACTATATTACTAGCAAGTTGCATCTGTTTCCAGAATTTTAATCAAAGCCACTGAAGGAGAAAGTGGGCATTCAGAAAAATGAACTTGGTGAAGGACTAGAGACCTTCAGCAAAAACAGTATATTTTCAATGGCCTGTTATCTCTCTTTATAAAGATCTCATCGTTGAGTTCAGTTGGACAACTACATACATAGCCTGTGAAGTTCTGGTAAATAATGATCACATCATGATACCAAGAAAATTGCCTTATGTTTTTGCCTTTAAAAATGGTGGGATATAAAACAACAGGACAACTGGTTCTTGATATGCTTGGCATTTTAAGAATACATAGTGGAAATCACTATGGGCATTCAAACGTAACATATGGGCCTCATGGATATTTGCATGTGAAATGTTAAAAAAAAGGATGATTTTGAGGTCTTGAGGGCAGTAGTTGTTCCCACTCGTGTTGTGGGCTGAGGACGGTTGGTCTGGCTGCTGTGTGAGTGCCCTTCACCTTAATCACAGCTCCATGTGTCCTTTCCAGAGCTTTGCAGGAGATGTTAGAGGTATCGAGAGGGATGAGAAGATAAAGCAGGACCTTTCTTTGGTCAAGGCTAAACAGCAGGGGCAAACTGAAATGCCCACAGGGACTGGGCAGGCTGAGTTTAACTACTCAAATGGAGTGACAGAAAGCAAATAGCAGACCTCAGAGTTAAGAAGCAGTTGTGATCATGGGAAACTAAGCTCATGCTTAGTTAAAAGGGACAACTATTACCCAACTCCAGTCAATTGCATGAAGGTCTACGGTTGCAGTATGATAACTGTATTTTGGAGCTAGAATCACCATGACTTTCCCTATAGATAAATTAGGACTGAATTCATGAAACCTCAGGGTGTTTTGTTCTTGTTAAAAAATATTATTGCTTTATTGATCAATCATCTGGGTAAAATAGCCACAGTTTTCAGTGTGGTAAACGTACTGTCAAACTTGAGATCATAAAGCTAATGTTTTTCATTAAAGTCACAGCCTTGGTTTGAATGTATTGCTTTGGAAAACACTAACTGAAGAAGTACCTACTATGAGTCACGTAACTGGAAGAGTTATAAAGAAGAAGAATATGTATTACCCATCTTCACAGTCTAGCAAAGGCTCGGGTGGATACAATTTAAATGCAGTCAGAAAATAAAGGTTATGTAATATAACATGTTACACTCAATGATAAATTACTTTATACTTCCAACAAACTGATTTCAATATTTATTCTGGTTTCTGACTATGTAACAATTCTAAGCAACTGAGTATATTTTCTCTTATTTGTAACCTTTGAATTTCTATTTTCTTCTGTACTGTCATTATGAAATTATAATATTGACTCCATTTATGCACAGTGCTGGAATGCTTACTTATTGAAAAGCCTTTGGATTAGAAGGAGATTGCATTAGCACTTTCAGGGAAAGTATAGACACATTTTTTTGTAGTGTAAGATAAACAAAAAAAGATTTCAGGAGCTAAATGTACTCATTTTTCATATTTTTTTCAGTCATTGCCTTTCCCTGACTCTGAAGTGAGTAGAAATGAACATCTCTTATTTCTGGTCTTGAAACCAGTTCTGACGAGGGTAGGGAGTAAGTTGGCAGTTTTAGTTACACCAGGGTGCTGTAGTGTAATATAGTTATTATAGACACTATTCTGGTCATCTTTGTGCTTGGATAACCTGTGCATCCCTCTTTTGAGGTTGCCCAGATCGAGGGTTAGGTTTGCATCTCTGTATCTTTAGTACTTCTGTCTCCTGTAGTGTCTGGAACCCAACCCTGTGAGGCCAAGGCCCTGACATTTCATTCATGATGCTATATTAGCCTTCCTATACTACGAGCTACTTGATTTTCGTCCCTCGCTGAGCATTATTGGGAACCAGTGTTGTCGCTGATGCCCCCCTCGGTCCATCCCATCTTTTGGATTGGACCTTCTTGAGAAGTCATACCTGTGTGAAACAGGCCGACTTCTCTGCATGACCCTGAACAAAGTACATTAATTGTTTTCTTATGTCTACAACGAGTTGAATATTTAGTCATCTCAAATGTGGACTTCTCCTCTTCTCCTGTCCAGGCAATGGTGAGGTCCTTGTGTTTTGTGGTGGAGTCTGAAGTTCAGCAATATTTGCATAACCAGTCTGGAGTTTTTAAAGTTCTTTAGTATCAGAATTTGAATCACAGAACTACTAGTCAGGTGTTTCTTCCAGAACATCATGCAGTCTCACTTCCACAGGACTGTATTAGAGAAATGAGCAGCATCACAAGGTCGAAATTATCTGGCAAGGCATTTTTTTTCCTTTGCTTATATCAAAATGGTCTCTAGCCATGGAATATGCACCTATAGAAATTATTTTGGATTTTTATTTTATTTTTTAAAATATTTATTTATGTATTTTGAGAGAGAGAAAGAGTGTGCACAAGCAGGAAAGGGGCAGAGAAAGAGGGAGAGAGAGAATCCCAAGCAGGCTCCACACTGTCAGCATGGAGCCTGATGGGGGGCTTAATCTCACAAACAGTGAGATCATGACCTGGGCCAAAATCAAGAGTCGGATGCTTCACCTACTGAGCCAGCCAGGTGCCCCTAATTTCAGATTTTTAAAAATGGTAGGTATGAGTTCTGGTTTTAATTGCCTCCTTGGCAGTAGACTATTTCCACTGGGAAAACCTGAAGTCAATACCCATTTGCTGCATGTATCACCATTTTGGAGCTTGTCAGTATTTTGCACGCTGGAGGAGTTATAGTAGGACCCACATTTCTTATTTCCTTTTGTTCCTTTTCACACAACACCTAGGTCTCCTAACGGGATGGCCATTAAAGACTCTGAAGCATGAATTGAATTTTTACAAATTTTTATTACATCTTTCACTGAGAAGGGAAAAAAATGGAAAGCATAAAAAATAGGTAGTTTTGCCTTGAGTTAAAATTAGGGGGGCCTTAGCCTTATACCACTGCTCTTGGCTATTTCCAATAACCTATAGTAAGACTGATTGGGAAGTGAGCCCTTCTCGAGCACACATGGGGAGTTATTGGAGTGATTAACTAGAGGCATTTTCCTTGGATCTTGTTCTTGGCTCCAGAACTGATTTTATTGGATTCCCTTCCTAAACCACCATCCACTGTGTTGTGAACATACATCAACTTGCTGTAGCTAGGCAGCCGTGAAATGCAGCGTGGTATCTACTCTGCTGAGGAAAAAAAAATAATTTTCAAATTTCTTGTTTTATATTCTTATGACTTTTGGACACAAACATTGTACACTCCCTGGAACTTCTAGCTTCTCAGTTTCAGTTGCAGACTTGGGTGATCTCTTTCCTATGCACCCAATGATGTTCTACATTCTGAAGATTATTGAGTGTACTACCAACTGGTCTTTAATATACATCCTTTGAATCCTGTTTTTGCTTGAATAATGACATCTCTGTCTTCAGCATGTATCAATGACTGGAATAATAAAAGATATCTGCTTTAAAAATAAGTTATATTTGAAAGGTGCTTGATGCTGTGCATATACTATGAGCTGCCATTTTAAGAATGTGGTACCTTATGTGCACATAAGTGACAGTTTGTGAAACTAGATTTATTAGTCAGGCTAGGATGGATTATGCTATGGTAACAAGTTAGCCCTGAAATCCAGTTTAAGACATGCAACAAAGGTTAAGGACGACAAGGGTTTTATGTAATAGTTACACAAAGACTGTTAAGGTTCAGGCAATTCTCCAGGTTAGTTTCTCTCTATGTGATGACTCAGAAAGCCAGGCCATTGGCTTCTTGTAGCACATCCATTTCAACACATGACTTCCGTAGTTGCTTCTTAAAGGGAAGACAGGCTCTTGAAGGCCACAGTCTGGAAATGACCTGCAGTACTTACACTTAAATTTCATTGCTTAGAACAGGGTTTCTCCACTTTGACTTTTGGCATTTGGGGCCGAATAGTTGTTTGTTGTTGGGGGCTGTGCTGTGCTTGGTAAGATCCCAGCATCCCTGGGCTCTTCACCCTAGATGCCAATAAGCACTGCCTGTGGCTGTGATAACCAAAGGTATCTCCAGATATTATTAAATGTTCCCTGGTGGTTGGGGGAGGTTGGGAAGAAAATTGCTCTTGTTTCAAAACCACTGAACTGGGGCTAGTCCTTTAGCTGTAACTGCAGGACTACTGGGGGAAAGAGGTCATCTGGTTTTTATAGGAAGGAAGAGAAGCAGGTACAGCTATGCACTAGTAGTCTGTAATACATGAGCTAACAGAAATAGAGAAGTTTCATCCTTTTACTATATATCTAGACATATGTGAAAATGTTGATGTATTTTAATTTTAACATAAAACGAACAATATTGCACGTCCAAAGTAAATTTAACAATTCTTAAGAGCTAATTAAATTGACTAAGCTGTAGGGGCGCCTGGGTGGCGCAGTCGGTTAAGCGTCCGACTTCAGCCAGGTCACGATCTCGCGGTCCGTGAGTTCGAGCCCCACGTCGGGCTCTGGGCTGATGGCTCAGAGCCTGGAGCCTGTTTCTGATACTGTGTCTCCCTCTCTCTCTGCCCCTCCCCCGTTCATGCTCTGTCTCTCTCTGTCCCAAAAGTAAATACACGTTGAAAAAATTGACTAAGCTGTAAAAAGAAGCATTTATAGTGAAAATACATTGAAAGAATTATTAAAAAATTTTTGTTAATGTTTGTTAATTTTTGAGAGAGAGAGAGAGAGAGAGAGACAGAGCATGAGTGGGGGAGGAGCAGAGATAGAGGGAGACACAGAATCTGAAGCAGGCTCCAGGCTCTGAGCTGGCAGCACAGAGCCCGACGCGGGGCTCGAACTCACGGACCGTGAAATCATGACCTGAGCCGAAGTCAGACATTTAACGGACTGAGCCACTCAGGCGCCCCCATTGAAAGAATTATTAAAGGAAGTGAAAATTATAAGTATTGTATTTGACGATGAGAGGCTTAAAACAAACACTAGCTATGATGTAAATATGAGTGTTAAAACAAATTAAGGTGGCCATGAAAACTTATCTAGGATCTAGGAGCATATGTTTAATGTTGAAAATAATTTTTTATTAGACATTGAAATAGTCATTTCTGGAATAGACTAGCTTAATGTATACTTGTCACACATGTTGACTTTGGTAATTTGCTGTATAAATGTGATGCTAAATTGTATGTATTAGTCATGGAATAAACAGTGTTAGTCATGGGGTAATTAGAATGCTTCTAGTCACAGGTATAGAAACCTGGTGGAACTGTCTCCTGGGAGAGATAGAGATATAGAAAGAGATATAGAGACAGAGGAGAGAGAGACAGAAAGACAGATACAGATTTATTAGAAGGAGGTTTTGTTGTACAATAACAAAGGTTTTGTGTGTCGTTCATGTTACCTGCTGGTGTGGCTGCATTCTCTATACCTTCCCGTTCCGGGACCTGGGCTGAAAGGTCTCCTGTCTCCAGCCCCTGTCTCAGTCTTGTGGAAGAAGAAAAAAATAATCATACAACCAGTTTCCATGTGGCTGTATCATAAATTTCCTCTGCTGGTATTTTATCGTTTTAAGCAAGCCACATGGCCAATCCTCCCCCAAAGAGATATTCTGCATGTGATATGACCATAGGAGGACCCAGAGCCTTTTCGCAGAGAGGGCAACAGATCACTGTGAACAATAGTAGAATCTACCACAGATATTGAGACATATCACTGAAGATGGGGACAGACATCGAATTGGGGGCACATCTGTGACCACCTATGCTTCTTTCTGTTTTAGCTGCATTCGTTCCAACTATTGAAAGTAGGAGGAAGTCTACAGCAGTCCTAGGTATACCTTCCCCCAATTAGCAACAAAAAGCAGAAGGACAGGGCTTAGTTTTGAATATCCTTGCAGGACCAATTTGTGAAAAGGAGTTCTTGCTTTACCGCAAGATGACTGATGGGCCATATCCATGTGTCCGCTCTATGTGGTTGAAAGAAAAGGACTGAGACTTCAACCTTCAAAGTCATATCTTGAGTGAGGAGGTATGTTTTCCTAAAGGAGGTCAGGGAATGCTGTTGGCAGAAGCAGGTAAAGGTGTTGGGAAGACCGGAAAATACATCCACTGTGTATAGACATGATGTCATCACTGAAGTATAGGCCAGAGTATAAAGAAACAAGATAAAAAATGAATTTTCATCTTTATTCAAACTTCTGCTCCCCTAGTCTCATAGTTACAAAAAATTTACCCTAACCAAGGGGTAAAGGTTGTAGAAGAGCTCCAACATCAGTTGGGGGAAAACATAATTCCCCCGATGCTCCTTATAAATTTTTGAGTAGGGATCCAGAACAATAAAAGCTTCTTACTCTATTGAAGTAATATTGTTAACTGACAAAGAAGATAAACTTGCTTTACTCTTGTTTCCAATTATTACTGATGTTTTTAAGAAACTCTTCTGATGTACTGAGATGCCTTAATGTAAAGAGTTGAAGTAAAGATCGATGAACCAAGTTATATAGTATGGCCATTTCTAAACACGCTGGAGATAAAGAGGATCTCAGATTATAGTCATTGACTTTGAAGTGTTCGCGGGTTAGATGTGGAGATGGAAGCATTCACGTGAAGAGATAAGAGCTCAAGGTTCCTTCTGACAAACACCAAAAGGATAGAGACGATGAGCTTTTCACAGCCAGAGCTGTTTCAGTCATTGGCCAAGGTAGTGGAGGAAAATGAGAACCCTGAGTTCACAGGTACAGGCTCCATTGCCAGGGAACGTATCTGTCTAGGCAGGCAGATGGACTGTGGTGGCAGAAGGATTCGGCAACAGGTTCTGAAAATTTAACTTTTCATATTAGGGCATTGGTTCTTATCCCAGGGTGCTTGGGCCCCCTAGAGAACATTTGGTGACGTCTGGAGATAATTTTAGTTGTCATACCAAAATGGATGGCGGCGCTCTGGTATCTAGTGGGTAGGCACCCCGGATGCACATCCTACAATGCGCTGGACAGCCCTTCACAACAAAGAATGATCCAGCCTAAAATATTAGTAGTGTTAAAGTTGGGACACCTTGCATTAGGAAGTCCTGTGGAGATGAGACAGATCTGGACTAGGGTAAAATGTAAATAAATGAAGAAATGTATGTCAGAGTCTTCATAAAGAATGAACCCAGGGGAGTATGTGCTTGATTGGTTAGAGCCCACAGAAAGCTTGTCTTGGATCTGCTTATCTTCATTCCTTGCATTTCAATTTGGAACCATGATTACCTTTCCTTTCCTTGACAGAATCCTAACAAGTCTATTCAAGTTGGAAGGAACCTTAAAAGTAATCTAGATCCTGGGTCAGGAACTCTGATGTCTTCAGTGGCCAGACTGTGTGACTCAGGCGAGGTGTAAAGTCCAAAAGGGGTCCCGTTAGCTGACAGGACTTAAAAGAAACAACACCCTAGTAACAATGAGCATACCTACCACCCAGATCTTGGTTTCTTTCTTTCTTCTTCTTCTTTTTTTTTTTTTTTTAGTTTATTTTGAGAGACAGAGGGAGAGAGTTTGAGCAAGGGGAAGGAGAGGGAAAGCGAGAATCCCAAGAAAGTTCCACACTGTCAATGCAGAGCCTGAGGCAGGGCTTTGTCCTATGAACCAGGAGATAATGACCTGAGCCAAAATCAAGAGCCAGTAGCTTAATTGACTGAGCCACTTAGACACCCCCAGATCTTGGTGTCTTTTTTCTTTTCTTTTCATTTTTTTAAATATAATTTTATTGTCAAGTTAGCTAACATAAAGTGTATACAGCGTGCTCTTAGCTTCAGGGGTAGAGTCCTGTGATTCATCGTTTCCATACAACATCCAGTGCTCATCCCAACAAGTGCCCTCCTCAATGCCCATCACCTATTTTCCCCTCTCCCCCAAGCCCCCATCAATCCTCATTTTGTTCTCTGTATTTAAGAGTCTCTTATGGTTTGCCTCCCTCTGTTTGAAACTATTGTTTCCCCTCCCCTTCCCCCATGGTCTTCTGTTAAGTTTCTCAAGTTCACATATGAGTGAAAACATGTATCTGTCTTTCTCTGACTTACTTATTTCACTCAGCATAATACCCTCCAGTTCCATCCACGTTTTTACAAATGGCAGGATCTCATTCTTTCTCATTGCCAAGTAATATTCCATTGTGTACATAAACCACATCTTCTTTATCCATTCATCAGTTGATGGGTATTTAGGCTCTTTCCACAACTTGGCTATTGTTGAAAGCGCTGCTATAAAAATTGGGGTACGTGTGCCCCTATGCATCAGCACTCCTGTATCCCTTGGGTAAATTCCTAGCAGTGCTATTGCTGGGCCATAGGGTAGTTCTATTTTTAATTTTTTGAGGAATCTCCATACTGTTTTCCAGAGCAGCTGCACCAGTTTGCATTCCCACCAACAGTGCAAGAGGGTTCCCGTTTCTCCACATCCTCACCTACATCTGTTTTTTCCTGAGTTGTTAATGTTAGCCACTCTGACCAGTGGGAGGAGATCTTGGTTTCTAATACTATTCTCCAGTAAAGGGAACCAGGGCCCTTGGAGAACTGGATGATTCTAGGACTGGCACAGGAGATCTAAAACATGAGTCATGAGCATCTTTTAGTATCAGAAAGCAATAAAGTGCTAAAAAAATAAAAAAAAAACTATATTGAGGGGGATGTGTCAAAGGAGAACTGTATCCAATTGCAAAAGTTTCATATAGCAAACACAAGAACAATTTGAGCAATGAAATCAATAAAGTAGTATTGGAGTATAATCCAAATTATAAAATAACTATCCATTAGCCCATATTGATATAAATAAATGACTGAACACATTTGAAAGGTAGGGAAGAGACAAATTTCCCAGGCAGAAGAGTTCCAAATAATTTATGTAGATATTCCACTTTGGGGACGAGGAACGTAACTAACCACTCTTAAGAGTAGGCTGCACAGAGTTACTTCCCTGTATAGAAAGGAGGAAAAAGTAACTTTACAGTGGAAAAGCCTAACAAACACTACTTCAGCCAGGTGATCAAGTCAATACCAACAGTCATAAATCAGGCCGATTGTACGTACCCTTGATATGATTTGATAAAAATGGCACTTTATTCTGTGATCTTCCTCCCCAAATCCCACAACATGAGTCTAGTTATGAGAAACACATCAGACAAATTCTAATAGATAAGCAGCCTGCAAAATACCTGACCAGTACTCCTCAAAACTGTCAAAGTCATCGAAACAAGGAAAAGTCTAAGAAACTGTCGCAGCCCACAGGAGCCTAAGGAGACATGATGACTAAATGGAATGTAATACCTGAATGGGATCCTGGAACACAAAAAGGACATTATGCAACAAGGAAGGAAATTCAAATAAACTAATGATTTCACTTAATAATGGTCTATCCTTATTGGTTCGTTACTTGTGACAAATGTAGCATGACTGATATAAAACGGTAAGAACAGGGGAAGCGGTGTGCAGGGGATATGTGAGAAGTCTGTAGTATCTTGTCAATTTTTCTGCAAATCTACAACTGTTCAAAAAATGAAGTCTATTAATTTCTAAAAGATTAAAGGAAAAGAGTGGGTCTGTGACCTCCTAGCAAGTGAAGGTCCTGCCTATATAACATTTTGCAGGCTGGAAAAAACAATGGATTTGGCTTGCAGTGAAATGTGGTCCATAGACACCCAATGTGCAATCCCTAGTGTGGTCAACCATACTTTATTTTGTGGATAATATGCTCTGGTAAGTTTGAAAGGCTTACCAAAGCCACACAACTATCCCATTTCGAAGTCACTTCTGGGGTCGTGTTCTTTCCTCTCTAAGCAGCCCCTGCCATGGGCACAATGCTGTGCTGGTGAAAGCATCAAGCAGTAGTGACCAGAACGGTTCATCTTTGCACTTCATTTTTAGATGTATGTCACTTCACCAACAATGGAATTTATTACATAAGGAAAACAAAAATAAGGAAACAGATTTCTGAACATAGCTCAGTTATTAGAATAGCAATGTCAACATTTGCCAAACATGAAAAAACATTTTTTTAACATTTATTCATTTTTTTTGAGAGACAGAGAGAGACAGTGTGAGCGGGGGAAGGACAGAGAAAGAGAGAGAGAGAGAGGGAACCCAAAGCAGGCTCCAGGATCCGAGCTGTCAGCACAGAGCCCGGAGTGGGGCTCGAACCCATGAACTGTGAGATCATGACCTGAACTGAAGTCAGACGCCCAAAAAACTCAGCCACCCAGGCACCCCATGGCAAACATTTTTTAAGAAACAAAGGAATAACATAGTTCTTTACCTTGTCATGAAGTTCGCAGCAACCAAAATTGGTGAATAAAAGGCCTTGTACGTCTTTTCTCTTTTTTAACATTGGTAATGAAGATAGAATACATGAAAAACATGGAGATTTATAAAAATCTGAAATTATCTGAATGATACAAGATGAAATATTTAAGTAGGAATCAAAATCAGGCTAATTCCTAACTTAGCCAAGCTGTAATTTTCATGACTATGAACATGACAGAACCTGATGATGAAATTAGAAAAATATTGCTATGGTTGAATACTTTGATGTTATTAATGCATGTTAGCTGAATTGATATTCTCGCAAATGAGCAACGGGCATGGCATATGAACATAAAATAGATTCTTTGGAAGTGTTATTAATCTTTTAACATGGGAGTATTCTACATTAATCATCAAATTGAAAATTGACTATTTTTATTTTGAAAAATGGGTTATACTTTTACAGACTTTCAAAAGTCAATTATTGATTTTATAAAGGCATACTTAATGGAAAAGAAATGCGGTTTTTCTTTCATCATCAAATGAAACCCTTGGAATTTGACAAACTGATCCAAGTTCCCATCTTTTTTCTCATGTGTTAAAAATTGGTAATATTTTTGAACACTTGCTCTGGATTATTTTATTTAATCCCTAATAGGCTCCTCAGAGGAGGAATTATTGTTTTACAACTTTGAAGGTTGTGAACACTGATGATGGCATAGCCACTATGAGGAAAAACTGGGATTTATCATGTACTTACCCTCTATGTTCTACTGGCATAAGTTAGTTTACAAGAATAAAAACTGATCGTGTCTTATCTACTTAAAAGCCTGCATAGGCTTCCCATTCCTGTTAGGAGCAAGACTCAGGGTAGTCTTCTACGAACTGTTTGCCACCCATCACCTTCATCCAGAGAGAACACATGGCCTTGTTCTATGTTCCCATACAACAATATCCCTGTATAATAAATTGTTATTTTTATTTTATAGCACTTACCACAAATCTAGTTATATGTTATGTTTGTTTGATTTATCTGTTTAATAGCTTTTATCCCAGAGTCTCAGAACAGAGACCATACGATTTATCATTACCTCCCCAGCATCTAGACCAGTCTCTAGGATATAATAGACACTGAAGAATATTTATGGAAAGAATGAATGGTAAAGTGAAATTTATTTTAAAAGGAGAGCATTACACTTAAGTAGAGCAACCTAGACTCCTACCCCATGTGGGGGACTATTTTATATAGTAAGACTCTTTGTTACTCTTCACAATGAAACGTCCTTTGATAGAGTCCTAGATGGAATTGTTCTGGACTGAAGGTTTTTCTTCATTCAATGATATGAAAGAGGGTCATAAATATATAAAATTTTACTGTACACTTTTGTATTTATTGGCTTCTTCTGGCATTACCACACCAAGAAATATCTAATTGTTTTCATCTTTGACCTTACTATTTTCTGGGGTTTTGTTTTTAGTTGTTTATTTATTTTTGTTATGGGAATTTTATATACCTATATATGTATTTGAAAATTTTGATAAAAGTTCCCATAATAAAAAATTCTCCTAAAAATCACTTTTATGATGGGGAATTTCATATATACACACACATATATATGCATATATATTTGAAATTATATACAAATATGTATTATATATTATATTTTTATATGTGTTTATATTTATATGTTATTTATATTTTTATGTGTCATTATATATTATATTTACAGTATATACATTATATATTATATACAATGTACATTACATACATGTATATTATGTGGACTTTGAAATATACATATATAATGGAAATATATACATATATATTTTAAAATTCCCATAATAAAAAATAAAAGTATAGATACATACACATATTTATATATCTACATATACACTCACAGAGGAGTAAATTAATCCCTATATACTAATTATCTAGCTTCCACACTTCCTAATATATGACGATTCTTGTTTCATCAATACCCCCATCCATTCCCACTTCTAGATTGTTTGGAAGCAATTCCCAGACATATCATCTCATAATACATATTTCAGTATGTATCTGTCTCTATAAGAAAAGGACTCTTCAGTATGACGTAACCATACCATTATCACAAAAATATATTTCTTTATAACCCTGACAACTTTCATTTATACATATTTCATTTATATCATCACAAAATATAATTTCATTTATATCATCAAATACCTTGTGGGTGTTCATCTTTCCCCAGTTGTCTTATAGAATTTAAAAATTATTTTTCATTTTATTTGAATTGGGTTCTAAATAAGATCCATATGTTGCAATTGGTTGGTATCTCTTTTAAACTATAAGATTTCTTTCTATCTCTTTTATCTTTTTGAGTATTATGTAGAGTCAAATCAATCATCCTCACCTTAGAAAAAAATAGTTTAGCCAATAATATTTAATCCAAAGTTAATTCCATGTATGTATTGACCCTGAAGAATGGTTGGTCCTCTTAAGTAACTATAATTCCTAGTTGTTACCTGTGGCATCTTAATGATTTAGACATCAGAGAAAATGATACCTAACCAAAATCCATATAGCCTGGCATCAGGCACTTGTAGGAAGGATGGAGGGAACCGAATTTTGTGAAGAAGAGAAAAGGTTCCCCTCCAATAAGTTGAATAAATCTTTTCAACCAGCTTCTTGTTTTTGGTTATTCCATGCCTGATAGGAAAGACTAAAGAAAAATGTGGATTACCCAAAGGGAGAATCTTGACTGTTTCTTAGAATGTCAGAAGTTGGTAGGATTTTTAATATTTTCTCTACTACTGGCTGAGACTGTGAATGGGTGATGAAATAACTTACAAAACGCAGGCATAAATCTATCCAGCCCAAGAAGTTCACTGAAGGGCAAGATGTAATCATTCTGAAAATCTCCTCCTCTGAGAACTGCATGAGTTTATTGATCGAGAGAAGGCAGGGTAAAACAAATATTTTCAAGAATATTTTCAAAAGATTTCATGTTCTGGTGATTTTGAATATTGTGTGTTGGCTTTGTCTGGATAGCTGACATCTCTATTTTTCATAAAGGCTTGTGTTTGGCATGGTTCGTGCTAACCGATTCCCTTCTCACACCCATCCGTTTGTCATGTACAGGACTTTTCATCTTCAGATATCCCAAGGATTCCCTTTACTCATTCTGGTTCCACAGTGCACTGCCCTTGATAAACAGAATCTGCTCCTGACCTACTATGAGTAGCTTTTCCAGTAGCAAGCAGCAAAAGGATGATGCTTACCTAAAAGCTATCGTTTCCAAGACAGTTACTTAGGGTTACAGCTGTGGCTTTGAAACTAAGCCAAGGGATGTTTCCTACATAAAAATTAAATGCTGAGCAATGAGCAGTGAGTTCTAGTTGATTGTTCTCATACTTTTAAATCTTCCATTATGTTCTAAGTAAGTGGTTCTCAAATCTGGCTGCAAATTGCAACTCCTTGTTAAACTTACACCAGGATGAAGCAGTGATGCTTCAGTGTCTTGCACCAAAGACTCTCTGATTTAACTGTTGTGGATCATTCCACACTGATATGTGGAAACACATATCAGTGTTTCCAATATAGAGCCAGATTTGAGCATGTTTGTTCTAGATAGTGTATGCAATGGCAAACCTTGCTCAGATGATGGCCTTGCTCACAGGCAACTATGTTCTGGTGTGAAAAAGGAGAACAAGCATAAACATATGTATAAGAGGAACTCATAGTGCCAACAGCGAGAACAGAAATAGAAGAAAAGGATAAAGAGGTACAAAGGCGGGGGGCACTTCAGGAAAAGTTGTCAGGGAAGCTCTCTTGGAGGAGGTGAGAACTGAACAGAAACTTGAATGAGTTTATTATGCTTAAGAGAAGAGGGACAGAGAAAGAAAGATACTTCTTTAAAGATGGATCATAATATGTAAACATCCATTTTCTTTATTTTTCTTAGGAAGTTAAGTCCCAGAGCTTAGAAATTTCAATAGCTTAATTTTATTGGACACTTACCTTATGGCAAGCACTGGGGATGCAGACGAGTAAAGCACGAGTGCTGCACAAATTAACATATTTCATATACTATAACCTAGAGGTGATGATGGGAAGGAGCTCTTGACCCATCAGTGGGTTTCAGTCTCCCTTTAACATATTCCCAGGACTAGTCACTCAGCTTGTTTTCTGTTTACCACTGCTTTCCACCTTAATATTTTTTGCCTTTCATATTTAAAAAGATAATTTTCAGTGAAAGAACTGACATACTGATATTTGGGCAAAATTGATCAATTGGATAACCTAGTATTAGAACACTTATTTATCTTTTATTGCGAACCCTGCTACATACTACAGTGATTCAAAATGAATAAGATGTAGTTAGTTCCTTGGATGAATATATATATATATATATATATATATATATATATATATACACACACACATATATATACATATATATATGTATATATATAATTTTTTAATGTTTATTTTTATTTTTGAGACACAGAGACAGAGGGCAAGCAGGGAAGGGGTACAAAGAGAGACAGACAGGCAGACAGACAGAGAGAATCAGAAGCAGGTGCCAGGCTCCAAGCTATCAGCACAGAGCCTGACGCGGGGCTCAAACCCACAAACTGAGATCATTACCTGAGCTGAAGTCAGACACTCAACCAACTGAGCTGCCCAGGCACCGCTGGATGAATATTTTTTTTAAGTTTATTAATTTTCAGAGAGGGAGAGAGAGTGCAGGAGCGGTAGAGAGAGAGGGAGAGAGAAAGAATCCCAAGCAGAGTCTGCACTGTCAACGCAGAGCCTGACTCAGGACCCAAACTCATGAACCGCGAGATCATGACCTGAGCCGAAACCAAGAGTTGGATGCCTGCCGACTGAGCCACCCAGTGGCTCCCCAGTTCCTTGGATAAATTTAAGGAAAAGTAGGTAAAACAAGAATATGATCAATCACAATGCAGAATTATATGTGGTATAATAAAGTATGCAAACGGTGTGGGTGAGTAGAGGAGGAAATGCAGAACTTAAAACCTTGTAGTTGATAAACCTTGTTGTGAGATCTCGGGTACTTCAGGGAGCTAGTGCTGGCCCCATTCATACTGATTCTACAAGATGGTGTAACCGAGATGGAGTGGCTCTTAATGAACCTCACTATGTAGGTGATAAGTTAGGTCAATCGCTGATTACTTAACAACATCTTGGGCAGGCTTATCTTTAACAATAGGTGTATTCATTCTGATTTTCCTTCTACATGGTCTTTCCTTTTTGCTGCACTTTTCCTTCGCTTCAGAAGCAATTCTGGGTGATTTTTAATGATTTGTTAACACCCCAAGGTAACATTCTGTGTTTGGCTTTTACAGAAACAATCAATAGGACTTAGAGAAATAAACACAGATGAAAACACAAGCTGGATAATAATAGTGATTTCACAACACCTTTTCCCTCTGGGAGTTTGAAGCATCTTGTAAAATACAAAGTTACTGAGAATTCCCAGTGGGAAGGTGACAAAACTCATAGCCTCCATTTAGACAGGGAGTTTTCCCTGAGAATCTCTGTGGAAAAGAAAAGTGAGGTGATATGATCATTTTATAGCTACCCTAAAAATATCCTTGAGGGAAGAGTCTTCTTGTGATAAACTACATTTTCTACACAATGACTATTGGTTATGGACATATTCATTATTTATTATAACAATTGCAAACATTTAATAAATATTTGCTATTATCCGTATCACTCAGCATTTAGTTAAGTGATAAACCTCCGGATTGGATATTAACCATACATACCAAAAGGTTTACCTGTCTTACTAGGAATAATTCTGCATTTAATATTTGATTCTATTCTTATGTGAATTGATTTTACCTTACCAAACTGACTATAAGAGTGATATGGGCAGGGAGCTTTATCCTAATACTCAGCTTGGTCTTAAGAATCTGGTACTTTTTCTCTTTTTTTTCACCTTTATTGGGGCATAATGACACCCAGGAATTGTATAAGTGTTTATGGTGTACAACTGAATGTTTTGGTGTCTGTATACATTATGAAATATCACCGCAATCAAACTAATCAACATATCCATCGCCTCATATAGTTAGCATTTTCTTTTTTTTCTTTAGCTTTCTTTTTGTGTTTCTTCTAATTTTTTTTAACGTTTATTTATTTTTGAGACAGAGAGAGACAGAACATGAACGGGGGAGGGGCAGAGAGAGAGGGAGATAAAGAATCAGAAGCAGGCTCCAGGCTCTGAGCCATCAGCCCAGAGCCCGACGCGGGGCTCAAACTCACGGACCGCGAGATCATGACCTGAGCTGAAGTCGGACGCTTAACCGACTGAGCCACCCAGGCGCCCTTTTTTTTGTGTTTCTTTTAAGGGCAAACACTTAGATTTACCCTCTTAGCACATTTCAGGTATAACAATAGTATTGTTAATTGTAGTCACCATGTTGTACGATACATCTCCAGAATTCATTCCTCTTGCATAATTGAAACTTGGTACCCTTTGATCAACGTTGGTAGTTTTTCCCTTTCCTTCCTTCCCCTGGCAATCACCATTCTACTCTTTGCTTTTATGAGTTCAACTGGTTTAGATTCTGCCTATAAGATCACGTAGTTTTTGTCTTTCTGTATCTGTCATTTAACATAGTGTTCTTCAGGTTCATCCATGTTGTAAATGGCAGGATTCCCTTCTTTTTTATGGCTGAAAAATATTCCATTGTATTACCACATTTTCTTTAAACACCTATCTGTCTGTGGACATTTAAGCTGTTTCCATATGTTGGCTGTTATGATTAATGCTGCAGTAGACATGGGAGTGCAGATATGATTTTGAAACCCAGATTTTATTTCCTTTGGATCTGTACCCAGAAATGGAATTGCTGGATCATATGGTGGTTTTATTTTTACTTTTCTGAGAAGCTTCCATACCGTTTTCCATGGTGGCCGCACCAGTGCAAATTCCTACCAGCTGTGCATGAGGGTTCCCTTTTTTTTATATCCTTACCAATACTTGTTATCTTTTGTCTTTTAAAAAATTAAAAAAATTTTTTTATGTTTATGTATTCTTGAGACAGAGACAGAGCGTGAACAGGGGAGGGGCAGAGAGAGAAGGAGACACAGAATCTGGAACAGGCTCCAGGCTCTGAGCTGTCAGCACAGAGCCCGATGAGGGGCTCGAACCCACGAACTGTGAGATCATGACCTGAGCTGAAGTCGGACGCTTAACCGGCTGAGCCACCCAGGCGCCCCTAAAAATTTTTTTTAATGTTTATTTATTTTTGAGAGAGAGAGAGAGAGAAAGAAAGAGGGAGAGAGAGAGAGAAAGTACAAGTGGGGGAGGGACAGAGAGAGAGGGAGAGGGAGACACAGAATCTGAAGCAGGCTCCAGGCTCTGAGCTGTCAGCACAGAGCCCAAGTTGGGGCTTGAACCCACAAGACATGAGATCATGACCTGAGCCGAAGTCGGACGCTCAACCGACTGAACCACCCAGGCACCCCTATCTTTTGTCTTTTTGATAATAGCCATTCTAATAGGTGTGAGGTGATATTTCACTGTGGTTTTGACTTGCATGTCTGTGACAATTACTGATATTGAGTGCCTTTCCATGCACTTTTGGCCATTTGAACTCTTTTCAGAAATGTCTGTTTAGGTCACTTGCCTACTTTTTAATTAGCGTATTGGCATTTTTTTAAATTGAGTTCTCTGACTCCTATATTTTGTATGTATTATTAGATATATAGTTGCAAATATTTTCTCTCATTCCATATGTCATCTTTTTCATTTTGTTGTTTCCTTTGCTGTGAAGAAGCTTTTTAGTTTGATATAATCCCACTTGTTTATTTTTGCTTTCATTGTCTCTAGTTTTGGTATCATAACCATAGTATGGTTGCCAAGACTAATATCAAGAAGCTTTTCCCGTATGTTTTCTTCTAGTAGTTTTATAATTTCATGTCTTACCTGTAATCCTTTAATTTGTTTTGGGTTGAGTTTTGTATATGATGTGCAATAAAGGTCCAATTTAATTCTGCATATACGTATCCAGTTTCCAAACACCATTTATTGAAGAGACTGTCTTTCCCTACTGTGTGTTCTTGGAACCCTTGTTGACCGTAAATGTGTGGATTTATTTCTGGGCTTTCTGTTGTGTTCTATTAATCTATATGTTTGTTTTTATGCCAGTACCATACTGTTTTGATTCTTGTAGCTTTGTGATATATTTTGAAATCAGGGAGTATGATGTTTCCAACTTTGTTCTTCTTATTCAAGATTGCTTTGGCTATTTGTAAAGAATGCCATCGGGATTTTGATAGGGGTTACATTGAATCTGTAGATAATTTTGTATAGTATGGACTTTTAAACAAATTAATTCTTCTAATACATGAGCACATTTATGTATGTCTTTTTAAATGTCCTCCATAAATGTCTTATAATTTTATGTATACAAATCCTTCACCTCTCTGGTTAGGTTTATTTTTAAGTATTTCATTATTTTTGTTGCAGTTGCAAATGAAATTGTTTTCTTAATTTCTTTTTTTGGATAGCTGATTGTTAGTGTATAGAAATATTACCAATTTTTGAGGGTTTATTTCATATCCTTCAAGATTCTGTATTCATTCATTAGTTTTAACAGGTTTCTTGTTGTTGTTTAGTCTTTAGGCTTTTCTATATTTAAATCATATCTACCACAAACAGGTAATTTTACTTCTTTTGTTGACTTGGATGCTTTTTATTTATTTTTCTTGTCTAATTGGTCTGGGTAGGACTTCCAGAATTATGTTGAATAGAAATAGTGAGAGTGGATATCCTTGTCTTGTACCAAATATTAGAGAAAAGACTTTCAGTTTTCCCCATTGATTATGATATTATCTGTGGGCTTTTGGTATGTAGCTTTTATTGTGTTGAGTGAAGTTCCATCTATACCTATTTTGAGAGATTTTTATCATGAATGGATGTTAAATTTTGTCAAATGCATTTTATGCTTCTACTGAGATGATCATGTGGTTTTCATCTTTCATTTCATTAATGTGGTGTATCACATTAATTGATTTGCATATGTTGAATCCTCCTTATATCCTAGGGATATATCCCACTTGGTCATGCTGTATAATCCCTTTATTATTTATTTATTTATTTATTTATTTATTTATTTATTTATTATTTTTTAAATGTTTATTTATTTGAGAAAGAGAGTGTGTGAGCAGAGGAGGGGCAGGGAAAGAGGAAAGAGATGTGGGGCTCAGTCTTATGACCGCAAGATCACAACCTGAGCTGATATCAAGAGTGGGATGCTTGGGGCGCCTGGGTGGCGCAGTCGGTTAAGCGTCCGGCTTCAGCCAGGTCACGATCTCGCGGTCCGCGAGTTCGAGCCCCGCGTCAGGCTCTGGGCTGATGGCTCAGAGCCTGGAGCCTGTTTCCGATTCTGTGTCTCCCTCTCTCTCTGCCCCTCCCCCGTTCATGCTCTGTCTCTCTCTGTCCCAAAAATAAATAAAAACGTTGAAAAGAAAAAAAAAAAAAAGAGTGGGATGCTTAACTGATGAGCCACTCAGGTGTCCCTGGTATATAATCCTTTTAATGTAATGTTGAATTTGGTTTGCTAGTATTTCACTGAAGAATTTTGCATCAATTTTCATTAGGGACATTGGACTGTAGTTTTCTTCTTTTGTGGTTTCTTTGGCTTTGGTATCAGGGTGATGCTGGCTTTATAAAATAAGTTTGGGAGCGTTCCCTCTTCTTTCCTTTTTTGGGGGAAGCATCTAAGAAAGATTAATATTCTTTGGTACAATTCACTGGTGAAGACTTCTGGTCCTAGGTTTTTCTTTGTTGAGAGGTTTTTGATTATTGATTAAATCTCCTTATTTGTTACTGGTGTGTTAATGCTTTCAAGTTTTCCTTAATTCTGTCTTGGTAGGTTGTATGTTTCTAGGGATGTATCCATTTCTACTAGGTTATCCATACTGTTGGCATATTATTATAATAGTCCCTTTTGATCCTTTTTATTTCTGAGGTATCTGTTGTAATGTCTCCCCTTTAATTTGTCATTTCATTTAGTTTTCTCTCTTTTTTAGTGTAGCTAAGGGTTTACAAATTTTATCTTTTCAAAGAGCCAATTTTAGTTTAGTTTTTTTTTAAATTTTCTATTCTCATTTGATTTATTTATACCCTAATATTCATTATTTCTTTTCTTTGGATAATTTTGGGCCGAGTTTGCTCTTGTTTTTCTAGTTCCTTAAGGTGTAAAGTTGAGATCTTACTTCTTCTTCTTTTTTAAATGTTCATTTATTTATTTTTGAGAGGGAGAGAGAGAGAGAGCAAGCCGGGAAGGGGCAGGGAGAAGGGGGAGACAGAGAATTTGAAGCAGGCTCCACACTGTCAGTGCAGAGCCCAATGCAGGGTTCCAACTCATGAACCATGAGATCATGACCTGAACCGAAGCGGGATGCTTAACTGACTGACCCATCCAGGAGCCCTGAGATCTTTCTTCTTTTTAAATGGTGTTTAAAGGTGTTTGTTGCTATAAGCTTTCCTTGTAGGACTGTTTCTGCTGCATCTTATAAGTTTTGGCCTGTTGTGTTTTTGTTTTCATTTGTTTCAAGATATTTTTAAAACCCCCTTTTGATTATTTCATTGACCCAGTGATTCAAGAGTGTGTTGTTTAGTTTCCGCACATTTGTGACTTTTCCTGCTTTCTTACTGTTATTGACTTTTAGTTTCATTTTATTGTGGTCAGAGCAAATACTTAGTATGATTTTGATCTTAAATTTGTTAAGACTAGTTTTGCAGCCCAACTTTGTGATCCATCCTGGAGAATGTTCACTGTGCGCTTGAGAAGAATGTGTCCTCTTCTGTTGGGTGGAAGCTTGTGGACAGCTGCCGGGTCTACTTGCTCTATCGAGTTGTTTAAGTCTGCTGTTTCTTTATTGATTTTATGTCCAGATGATCTGTTGATTATTGAAAGCGGGTACTGAAGTCTCCTACTATTACAGTATTTCTATTAGTTTCTTTTTCAGATCTGTCTATATTTATTTGCTTTATATATTTAGATGCTGTGATGTTTCATGCGTGTACATTTACCACTGTTATATCTTCCTCCTGAATTGATCCTTTTACCATTATGTAATGACCTTCTTTGTCTCTAGAGATAGTTTTTGCCTTCAAATCCATTTTGTCTGATATAAGTTAGCCATCCTTGCTTTCTTTTGTTACCATTTGCGTGGAATATCTTTTTCCATCCCTTCACTTTTAGCCAGTGTGTATCTTTGAATATAAAATGAGTTTCTTTTAGCTCACTTCCCACCCACCTCCCTCCATCAACCCTCAGTTTGTTCTTCATTGTTAAGAATCTCTTGTGGTTTGTTTCCCTCTCTGCTCCCCCCACCCCACCTTCCCCTGTGTTCATCTGTTTTGATGGGTGTTAAGGAGGGCACTTGTGATAAGCACTGGGTGTTGTAGGTAGGTGATGAATCACTAAATTCTACTCCTAAAACCAATATTGCGCTGTATGTTAAACTAACTAAAATTTAAATTAAAAACAGGGGTGCCGGGGCGGCTCAGTTGGCTAAGCATCAGTTTCAGCTCTGGTCATGATCTCACGCTTTGTGAGTTTGAGGCCGATGTCCAGCTCGCTGCTCTCAGCGCAGAGCCCACTTTGAATCCTCTGTCCCCCTCTCTCTTTGCCCCCCACCCCTACTCTTACATGTTCTCTCTCTCTCTAAAAAGTAAACATTACACAATTTTTAAAAAAAATTTTTTAATGTTTATTTATTTTTGAGACAGAGAGAGACAGAGCGTGAACGGGGGAGGGTCAGAGAGAGAAGGAGACACAGAATCCGAAGCAGGTTCCAGGCTCTGAGCTGTCAGCCCAGAGCCCGATGTGGGGCTCGAACTCAGGAACCGCGAGATCGTGACCTGAGCCGAAGTCGGCTGAGCCACCCAGGTTCCCCCCAAATGCTACATCCTTACCTCTCCTGTTTCCACATTATATGCCCTTGGTGTCATAATTTACATCTATTTATATTGCATATCCATTAGCAATTTAGTTATAGGCATTTTTAATACTTTCGTCTTCTAACTTCTATATTAGAATTAAAAATGACTTACCCACCACCATTACAGACCCTGCGCCAGGCCTCATCAACTTTCATAGGCAGGTGTGTTCAAAGTCAGTGCCTCGAATAGCAGCTAGAAAAGTTGGGACACTGGATGTGTAGTCCAACGACGTCTAGGAAGAAGCGACAGGCTTGGTTTTATTGCTAAATCCAGCTGTGGCGAGGAGCCTCAGGAAGTGCCCTCACAGCCATTCAAACTCCCAGGGGAGTACTGCCCCATCAGCCCCCAGAGACAAGTGAGTTAAAAGCCACACCCTCAGGCAGCAGCTTGATAAATTGGGGAATTAGATGTGCGGTCCCACTCTTTCCAGGAAGCAGCTGGGAGGGGGACTTTATTGCCTGCTCAGTCTGAGCTGATCAGGTTGGAAATAGGGGAAGTGTTCACGTGCCCATTTAAAGCCACCCTTTCCCACCTGTGTTCGTGGAGGACTAGCAAATTCCAGGCTGCCAGCCTTTAGGGACAGGCAAACCTGACTGAACCAGTCCCTTGGGTAGCAGCTGAAAAAGTTGGGGCACTAGGTATGGTTCAAACCCTTCACTGCTCAGGGACAAGGTGAGAGTTGGGGGTTCCCTCCCAAGTGTAAGGCACTGTGCCAGTGATGGGGTTCATGGCAAGAGTGTGTCTCAGCTTTACCTGCCTGTTTCAAGGTGGGTGCTTTCTCCGTCGCCTGGTGTGCGGGACCAACTAGTTTCTGAATTTCTCCCAGTGAGAAGTGCTCCATGTGATGCTGTGTCTTTAGTGCACCTGCAGGAAGACAGGGCCACCTCTTCTACCACTGTGTTGACTTCACTCTCCCAACAACGTAGTACTTTTTGAATAGAGTAAATTCTTTCGGAACAAAATGTTGAACAAATAATATAAACCAGGTTCTCTCTCCTCTCACTAAGCTACTTAACTACTTACTAAATGAATGGCTTGGGGTGCCTGGGTGGCTCAGTTGGTTAAGCGTCCAACTTCGACTCAGGTCATGATCTCACAGTTCGTGAGTTCAAGCCCCGAGTTGGGCTCTGTGCTGACAGCTCAGAGCCAGGAGCCTGCTTCAGGTTCCGCGTCTCCCTCTCTCTCTGCCCCTCCCCTGCTTGCGCTCTGTCTCTGTCTCTGTCTCTCTCTCTCAAAAGTTAAACAAACATTAAATTTTTTTTTAAAGTGAGAAACAAAGTGAATGGATTAATTCTGTGTCCTTCCACAAAAGTGGAAGATTATTCTCTAGCCAGTAAATCATTCCCTAAAAAGAATTTCTTTGACATCCAAATCCAAGAAGATCTTAGTATTACCTGGTGATGGTGTTTGGTACTGTGAGCTCCCCTCTCTCTTCCCATGGCTGTCATCACAAATCCTTTGTACTCTTCTTAACATTCTGTCTCAGACC
The DNA here is from genome assembly GCF_007474595.2 of Lynx canadensis. Taxonomy (NCBI): domain Eukaryota; kingdom Metazoa; phylum Chordata; class Mammalia; order Carnivora; family Felidae; genus Lynx; species Lynx canadensis. The sequence goes on from NC_044311.2 coordinate 140,828,226, forward strand.
AAATCCCTTCACCCTTAATAGGCAGCCTGAAATCTCATTTCACAGAGCATACCAAGGCACTCTTCTTGTACTCCTTCAAACTTTCCTTCCTCCCTCATGTAAATGTCTTTCTCTTCTTCTGTTTATGAGATTTCTTTCCCTTTCATTGTGCCTTGGGTTTAATCTTCCGTATCTTCCCGAACCTTACTCTTTCATAGTTTCCTTTCTTCTTTGCAGTGGGAATCTTCCTCTTTCATTTGGTCTCCTTTCTGAAACTGCAACCTCTTCCATTTTAGTTTGCTTGCTCCATACTTTGACCTCAGCCTCACTGTGAGGTGCCGTGGGTGAGTACCGATGCTGTCCTTTCTCCTGAGTACCTCACGTCCATCTCTAATGCCATTCTCTTCATCTATCTTACTAGTCATTACCTTTCAAACATCCTCAATTTCTATCCCTCTTTTCCTGCTCTTTGGTTCCCCACTTCGTAAGACAGGAATAATAGAAGAGCCTATTTTATGCGATGGTGGTGAGGATTAAATGAATCTATGGAAAATGCTTAAAACAGTGCCTGGTTTTGGGGCACCTGGGTGGCTCAGTTGGTTAAGCATCTGACCTGGGCTCAGGCCATGATCTCAGGGTTCGTGAGTTCCAGCCTCCCATTGGGCTCTCTGCTGTCAGCATGGAGCCTGCTTTGGATCCTCTGTGTTTCCTCTCTCTGCCCTTCCCCCACTCACACTCTCTTTCATAAATAAATAAGCATTAAAAAAAATTGAAACAAAAACAAAAACCAAACAGGGCCTGGCATATTGTCAGTCCTCTATATGTGCTGCTGCTGCGGCTGCTGATTGCTACTACTTGGAAGCTTCAGTGCCGCCCAGTGCCTACAGGGATAAAACTCTAGCTCCTTATCTTGGTATACCCAGTCCTGCCATTCCACACATCCCTACTACTGCATTTTGAGTCTCTCATTACTTCCTAAATACATCGTGTTGTTTTACATCTCTGTGCCTTTGCATATTCTGCTTCTTATTCTTGGAATGAATTTTACCACTCCTCTATCTGGCTCTTTCCAGTGGACCCATTAGGACCTGAATTAGCTGTCTATTGCTGCAGAGCAGATTAACCCTTAAATTAATGACACGAAATAATAATAAACATCTATCTCACACATAGTTCAAGAATTTGGGATCAGCTTAGATGAGTGCTTCTAACGTGGGGTCTGTCACGCAGCTGTAGTCAAGATGTAGTTAATTTGAAGGCTTAGAGTTGGAGGTTCTGCTTTGAGGATTGCTTGCTCACATGGTTACTCGCAAATTGGTGTTCGATTCTGGCAGGAGGTCTTAGTTCCTGGGCTTGTAGACTATTCCTTAGGGCTGTTCGAGTGTTCTTACAACACAGAAGTTGGCTTCCTCCAGAGTAAGTGATGCGAGAGAGAAAAAGACAGGAATGGAAATATCTTTTATGATCTTGTCTTAGACCCCACCCAGTGTCACTTCCTCAGTAGTCTATTGGTCACCAGAGCCGTGTGGGAGGGAACCATACAGAAGCTAGAATACCAGGGGTCCAGATTGTTGGGGCCATCAACTTTTTTGTGATCTTCTCCCTTGTCCTCCAGGTATATTAGTTTACATGTGTCTTTTTGGTGCCTCCATAAACACCCTCATAGCAGTCTTCAGTCTGTTTGTTGTTTATATCTCCCCTCCTTCCTCACAAGATTATAAATAATATAAAGGCAGAGGTCGTGCAGTTTCATGTCTATTTCCCTTGGCCTATGACAATCTACAGCCATAAAGCGGGAACGCAATAGATGCAGATTGCATGGAATTGAATCATTACATATCACTGTTCAGCATTCAAAATCTATCTTCTAAGACAATAGTTTCCTGAAATGGAGAACATTATGTAGTTGGTGTTGTTTTCTTGAGAACTAAATCGTATTATGTACTCACAATTTCTCTTTCTTATTTTTTAGCAAGAAAATCTTCCATCTTGTTTAGATTATTACATGAGCCCTAGCCTATAATTTTCTTTTCCTGTGAAAAGGAGTCAATCTCTGTCTAGTACGTTATATGGTCTACCTTCATTTTCTACAGCTCAGGTGAGATCAGTTGGGTGAGGTCCCTCCCATAAAAAATAAAAAATAAAAAAAGCTGCTTTTGTCCAGTTCATTGCAAAAGCTCAACATTGCTTTTTCACTTGATATATTATAAAGTTACTGCTTCATTTATTTTAAAGGAAATTAAAAGTAAAGTGAGGAGTGGTGCAAGTAATGGAGATTTTGTAGCCATCTATTTTCTAGAAATGTTTCATCAGGGAGTAAAAACAAACGAATAGTGTGTTTCTCTCTAGGCTTCAAATGCTAACACTAATGGCTTATGTAAGAGTGGCTTTCAGATTTAATTCTAGTGATCAGTATTGAAAGCATACTATCAAGCTTTTACCTTTCACCATAAAGAGCTGAACTCAAGGAATTCGCTTTGAAACATGAACAGCATAACAAAAACTTTAGCTTAAATAAGCAAATGACATTGGCAACAGAAGCAAGACTACGATCCATCCCTTCAGTTGCTCAATAAATATTTATCGAGACCATAATATGCACTCATATGGGCTTCTTGGAGATTTCCTGTCTTTGAATATTACTTGGGTCTATTTTAATTTATTAGGATTTACAGTGTCAAAGAGAAAACAACACTCACCCTGTAGAATTTTCATTGTGTGCTTCTGTCTTCATTTCCCTTCTCGCACTGTACTCAGGACTTAGTTTTGAGGGTTTGTTTCAATTTTTCCTCTTCTAGAAAGGCCTCACAGCCCAACATTGTGTGGGAGGTGCTCTGGGTGGATTCATTCAATCATACCCTCTCCCATTGCCTTCCTGTACTATGCAGGCCTCAAAGGGAAATACTTGGAGAGCCAGTTTCCCTTGCAGCTAGAAATGGCCATGTGACAGTGAGGACTGATGACATATAGAAGTCCCACCAGGAGAAGCTCTTTGCCTTCTCTTCCCCCTCTTTCTTCCTACCTGGAATGAGCAAATGATAGGAGTAGGCCCGGAAGCCACTTTGTGACGCTGAGGACAATACCCACACACTGAAGGTAGTAGAGCGGACATATAGAAGGAGCCTAATCCCTTGATAATATTTACACAAGTACACCAGTCTTCAAGCATCTCCTTTTGGATTTTTTCCGTGAGATAAAAATAAATTATTTGCACAACTGCATTCTGTATTTTCTGCTATTCACAGTCTAATACATTTGGCTGATACACTCTTCAACCCATCCATTCCAGACTGGGTTGAATTCAGAATTCAGCCTTCTCTGAGTTTAGGATGTTAGAAAAAGCCTAGTGGGTTAGGTAGGCTTAGGTAGGCTATCCCTCCCTCTCTCCTTCCCTCCCTCCCTTCCTCCCCCCCTTCTTTCCTTCTTTCCTTCCTCCCTTCCTTCCTTCCTTCCTTCCTTCCTTTTCAAATTCTACTATTAGTACTATGATTAGAACTTAATGTAATAATTTTATTTGAATTTCTTTTCTTGAATATATGTTATATATTTTGAAAAATGTCTGTAAGTGTGTATGATAATATTTTCATAAAGCCTTATGCAACCCTCAAAAAATTATGCTTATTATCTGTATGGCTTGATGGTTGATTTTGTGTCATATGGGAAAAATGAATCTCCAAGATTTTAGTTAGAAGTCTCACAAAAGAAATATGAATAAATATATGAGCATGTGTATTTTCAAAATACGTTGTGTGCAAAGCAACTGCATTGCCTGTTGTTTTCTCTGAAGATGGTAAGTTAATATTTGTCCAGATAACAATGAATCTTGATGATACAGAATAAACATTTCAGGGACTGTGGCTCCAGGTTCTAGTTCTATCTTGGTGAGAACTTGAGTGAACTTAGGAGATTTAAATTTCTGATTTATAAATAGAAAAAGAAACATTTTACTTAGTCTCTTCAGTAGAGACTAGATAGACTGGAATAATACAATGTCGTACATAAATGAAAACTATAATGCTATTAACTATTAATGAAAATCCCAAAGGATGAATGCCAGTGTTGTTTCAAATCAAAGGTATTTGGTGTATATGAAGGTAGAATTTAGTATTCACATCTTCCTTTTTGGGGGGTCATATCAATGAACACATTAAAAAGTGAAGAAAAAAACCTGTTTATTTTCCTAACTCCATTTCCAGCTCCAGTTTGGGAGTGATTTTTCTACTAAAATCAATCTGTATAATGTTGTGTGAGGTAGATGAAGCATGGTGAAAACATTAGCATACTTCTTTCCAGGCTGTGATTAGGCTACTAAGAAAACCTACTTCTTGTGAATTCTCCAGCTTCCAGGAAGGTTGCCAGCATTGAAAAATGTTCTTGGGGAGGGAAGGTTTCTCATAAAATGAATGCATTGCATATATTCACCTCTTAGGAAATAGAGAAATGAGAATATCCGTTCAAAAGCCATGAACCAGCCATAATCATATGAGGAAGTCAAAACACCAAGAGAAAAACTTTCTTGCTAATTTGCCACCGTCTCAATGATTTATTCTAACAAGAGATGTGGGGGGAAGTCAAGTCTGGAGGTGGCACTTCCCCCAGCTCCAGTTTCACCAAGTAGACTATAAAAGATAAGTAATTCAAGATGGAAGACTACGTGTTCATCCAAAATGGATGCCAGTGCTTCTTTGGGAAGAGGGTAAGCCAGTGTGTGAGCTGACTAACAACCCTCTTAAGTCTGGTGAATAGGGTTTTCTCTTTAGAATGTATATCCCAAAGCCTCCTGACTTCTGCTTTAAAAAACCTACTTTTATATAAGGTCTGACTGGTCTGAAGTAGCCCTTTCATAAGATACCAATACTTTTATACTGGGTTGCTTCTGGATAAAGTAAATTTTTTTGGCATTGGTTGCTTATTTTTGTGTGAAATATATTTGGACTTCTTAGAGTGTGTCATACTAGGATATCTAGTTGGGCTTTGTAGGAGCGTATGTTAACTGGGTCATCTCCACATATATTTCCCATAAACAGTCTATCCCATTTAATAATAAAATGTCAAATCATATCTTATTCCTGTTTTTAAAGATACTTTTAAAACATATCTTGTCTCTTAAAATAGTAATGTTCATAAAGGTTTCTTTACTCCAAATCACTATATATAAATTGAGCAAGTTATGTCATTTTTTAAGTTAACCTCCATCCATTTCAAACTCTAATATACTTAAATTTATTTCTTTATTTTTGTTTTTTTAAGTATATTTATTTATTTTGAGAGAGACAGAGACAGTGTGAGCAGGGGAGGGGCAGAGAGAGAGGGAGAGAAAGAGAATCCCCAGCAGGCTCCACACTGTCAGCGCAGAGCCTGACGTGGGGCTTGAACTCATGAAACTGTGAGATCATGACCTGAGCGGAAACGGAGAGTTGGATGCTTGACCCACTGAGCCACCCAGGCACCCCTAATATGCTTCTATTTAAATTACAATTTGGAAACAATGAAAAGGAATGTCTGAATAATACATTATAAGATATCAAAATATTTTACTTGATTTCTTTTCCCAAAGTTCACTCATCGTACCTGATTTCTTGACTGGTTTTGGAAAATTTAAAGGTTTGCTCTTCCATGCAGACTTTATACTAGAGTATGTATGTTCTTCTTCAAAAAAGGGAATCTAAACATTCTTTACCCATAACGTTACATTTGGGGCAGCTTCACAGATTTTTACATTTCTTATTAGGGTGTCTGTGTGCGATGATCACTAATGAATGCTCCTTGTGGGCCTATGTGCATGCCTAGACTATCAGATTGGAGACAACCAACTTCACTTCAATTGTTATTATTATTTTTCACGTGGGAGATTGTCTCTTTATTTAACAAAATTTTTTCCTATATAGTCACTATAAGGTTTACATTATTGTCAGTTCTCAATTCTCTCAGATGGTGGCTGCTAAATGAGCAGTAATCCGTAGGAAAGAAATCAGTTATGATGGGGCGAGCGGGATGAATAAAACTCTTCCCAGATAAACTACATAAAATAGAATAATGACTGAATGACTGAATAACTGCTTCTTAATAAATTGATTACATTCAGTTGGCTATTAAAATAGTCAGTTGCTGAGGGTGCCTGGGTGGCTCAGTCAGTTAAGCATCTGACTTCGGCTCAGGTCATGATCCCGCCGTCTATGAGTTTGAGTCCCGTGTCAGGCTCTGTGCTGACAGCTCAGAGCCTGGAGCCTGCTTCGGATTCTGTGTCTCCCTCTCTCTCTGTTCCTCCCCTGCTCCCACTCTCTCTCTCTCTCTCTCTCACTCTCAAAAATGAGTAAAGATTAAAAAATGTTTTTAAAAATAATCAGTTACTCAACTAATGTAATCCATTATTTTTCTTCCCAAAGTGACTCGAGATAGTTGGGTATAATTTTATACGGACTGACATGAAGCATAAACTTGAAATTCGGAGAGTATATATGCATATACGTTGTCTGTGTATGTGTGAAGCATATGTGTAGTATGTATATATGGAGAGACAGAGAGAGAGAGAGAGAAAGTAAACTAGAAGAGAAATATTTTGACCTCAAGAATAGTGATTCAAATGTGAATTACACGTTGTGTTCTGTTGGCAAGCTGAGATTTCTTCTATTCTTGGTGGCATTGCATTTTTGCAATGTGATTGCTTCTCTACTTCTGCAACGACATATTTTTGGTTATAGGTCTCTTTCAAAAATTCCTGAAATAGAATTTTATCCTATTTTTTAATTTATTTTCTTGAGGGGAGAACTCAACAGCCAGTTTATTTTTTTGCATAAATATACACACAAAATTAAATGACTTCCTGTCATCTTTTTCCACTCAACAAATTGTTATTCAACTTATTCTAGGCTCTCGTCTCTTGGCAAGATTAGGGGGCTATAAATATGAATAAGACCTGGTACTTGCCCTTGAATAACTTATTAAACAATAAGTTCTAAACTGAACATTTGGGGAAACAGACACCTAAGAGGTTGACTGTAATATACAATAGTAAGTGTTGTAAAGTATGAACAAAGTGCTAATAACGATCATAAATCCATGTGTAGTTTTAGCTATCCATGGACATCACTCTGAGATAAGAATACACATTAAATTCTTTTAAAAAAATCCCAGTAGGCTGAACAATAATATGCAATAATGTTTTTTGATATTTTTGAAACCTACTCTTTTCCCAAGGCATATATTATCTGGACTTTTTTACTTTTAGTTATTTTTATTTTTTAAAATATTTGTATTTATTTTCGAGAGACAGAGAGAGACAGAGCACGAACAGAGGAGGGGCAGAGAGAGAGGGAGACACAGAATCCGAAGCAGGCTCCAGGCTCTGAGCTGTCAGCCCAGAGCCCGACGCGGGGCCCAAAACCACAAACCAGGAGGTCATGACTTCAGCCGAAATTGGATGCTTAATCGATTGAGCCACCCAGGTGCTTCTATTATCTGGACTCTAAGTAATTCCGAGTAAAATAGTGAAGTAAATGGAGCAATAAGAGTAAAAGAAACATCTATAATTGGGAAGAGGTGGGGGTAAGATGAGGGGGGCCAAAGAGACAGAGTTTTAAGTGGACATGTGGGTGAAATCTTCTAGTCAATGGCATATGGAAGACTGAGAGGGTTGGTCTTGGTGGGGAAGCTGCAGTTATCATGAAGTCTCACGGTCTTGCCGAGCGTTGCAATTTCATGGCTCCACGAAATTAGTCGAGCGGGAGAGTTTGAAAATACATACATGAACCTTTAGAAGAGAGGAAGTTACAGAATTTTGAAGATATGAGGCAAGTAATAATAGGACATCTGAGCAGATTGCACCATTTTCTGTAGGCTACTGAACCTTTCCTTATCCACGTTGAGTGATTTTTTTTTTCTTTCAAAATATACCGTCACATCCGATTCTTAAAAAGCACATGGAACCACCCTTTGCAGAATATCAGCAGTGGCTTCACCCTATCCTTGAAGACAAGTGCGTAAATGTTCTTGTCAACAGCTGTGATGAGCAATATCTAAAAAAAAAACAATAATACAGATCCCCGAAAACAAAGTTGCCATAATAACCACAACGTGGAGGGTGAGAAGAGAGGCGTGTGGGTGTGGGAGTGCTGCCACAAGGATTTCCTACTCTCAGGCTGTGTCTCAGACTATGGTTTGCATAAGAGGTTAATTTGTCTCTTGTATAGCAGCAAAGTCACATTTTCCTCATTGAAATACAAACACCGAGGCCTAGTTCTAGAAATCACCAAGGATTATGACATAGGTTGTTTAGGAGAGAGGAGTAGGACCAAACCAATTCTGAAATCTCCAGAGAGGGCTGCAGATAACAGCAGCAAGGAAAGCGGGTATCTGGGTTGTGTGAGCCATCCAGGGCTGCCATAACAAATACCACAGGCTGGACAGCCTAAACAACATTTATCTTCTCACAGTTCCAGAGGCTAGATATATCTGAGATCAGTGTCAGCAGGATTGGTTTCTTCTGAAGCCTCTCTGCCTGGCTTGTAGATGGCTGTCTTTTCCCTTTGTCCTCATATGTCCTCTCCTCTGTGCATGTCAGTGTCCAATTTGCTCTTCTTATAAGGACACCAGTCATATTGGATTAGTCCTCACCTCAGTGACCTCATTTAATAGTAATTAACTCTGTACAGACCCTGTCTCCAAATACAGTCACTTTCTGATGTCCTGGGGGTTAGGACTTTAACACGTGAATTTAGGGGGACACAACTGGGCCCCAAACACTGATGATTATTGTTACGAGACCAGAGAGGGAGGTTAAGAAAAAGAGAGTGAGAGTTGCCTCGAAGAACAGTGAGGACACCTACCCTACCGTTAGATCCAGTGTTCTCAAAGCCATTCCCAGAGAGGGCAGCAGGAAAACTGTACAAAATGTAAAGGAAGGATTTTTTTTAGTTAAAAAATTTGTCTTTTTAAATATGATTCATTTTGAATCTAGTTGGATTTTACTGGAGGCTAATTTGCATTTGAAAACTTAGTCTTGATGAAGGGCAGATATGCTCTAGAACTGACCTGATTTACTAATGGAACCCCATATCAGTAAGTCCTAAGACTTTGCATTACTTCTGTTACCATCCTTTCCATTCTCCTTTCTAACTTATTTCTCACACCTATCTTTTGACTGTCCCCTCAGTCAGTAGCCAGTGGCCAAGAAGGTCTGGAAATACCCTTCAAGCCAGTCTTAATGTTCAAGTGCCCAGAGGCAAATGGAACCTTACCTGCTAGGCAGGAGCATCTCATTGCAACCCTATCAGTGACAGCCTTTCCTGTGTGATCCATTTGTGGGTTTGGCTAGGTGTGGGCTGCAGTGCTAACACTGATGTCTCAGCCGGTGGACTGGGGAGTTTACTATTGCCATTTCATTCTAACCCATGCCCCAGGTTTTTGGGTGTTTACTTTGTATGCATGCCTCCAATTGCAAATCCCCTTGTCTCACGTGAGGCGTTAACAGCTGCCATTGCAGACAACTCCCAGTGCCTCATTTCATCCTGGTTCCTCAATACAGACCCCTTCTAGGCTGGCCAAGACTCAGCTTGAGTTTACTCCTATCCTTGTTACATAAATGTTTTTCTCCTTCTGCATGGAGCCACTTCTCCTTCTGTGAGTTAGTATTTCTCAGCTTCATCTAATTTGGTGCTAGCCGAGCCTTTCATTCAAAGCTTCATCTCTTCATAAGGGTTCCCAGCATATTTTCCTGCTTATGCATTATTCCAGCTGCAAATTCACTCAGCCGTCTCCTATTGAAACAGGTGTTCATAAAAATAAAAAGTAGAGAGATAGCAAATATGGAATACATTAAAAGGATTTAAACTCACAGCTTATTTTCAGAAGGTGGACCTTAACAGAATGTTAAAGCTCCACTGGGTACATATTCAAATAACTGGGATAAAACCTAATATTACACAGACATTTAATGTAAAGAATACCAACCATCAAATTAAGCTCTTGAATGCTAAGAGCTGCATACTATAATACTCTGTGGTGATACGATTAAATTATGGTCATTCGGTCTGTTTTCTGACACCAACATGTAAATGGGCTTTTCCTGTGCATGGGAAATAGAATAATTTATATTAGTCATTAATAGGATACACCAGTATTTATCTTTATGAATCTGTATTCAATATTAACTAATTGTGAAAATTATCAATGCCGCTGTAGCAAAGAAACATTCTAAGATAAAGAGAGGAGAAAACCCATAGCCGTATTGGTATTAAAGTAACAGGGCCCAGATGGTGTGTTGTACCAAAAGTCAAGATAGTCACTGTATTTATGGAAATACCATTAATTCTGTCTTTAGAGAAACACCAGGAAGGTAGTCCTTAAAGTTAGAGTTATAGTCCAGGGACACATTTGTTTATGACACTGGATGTCCATGAGAGCACCTTTGGGTGGATATTTCATGATAGTAAGTATAATCATTATTAATTCTAAAGACTGATTTAAATGCATGTATCGTATTGAATCATTGTGGGGATATAAAATATTTAAAACAAATCAGAAGATCCTGGGTGGGTCAGTCAGTTAAGCATCCGACTCTTGATTTCAGCTCATGTCACGATCTCGTGGTATGTGGCATCAAGCCCTGCGTCGGGCTCTGTGCTGACAGCGTGGAGCCTGGTTGGAATTCTCTCTCTCCCTCTCTCTCTGCCCCTCCTGTGTGCACATGCTCTCTCCCTCTCTTTCTCTCAAAAAAAAATAAATAAATAAATAAACTTTAAAATATAAACCAAATTGAATAGAGACACATATATTTAAAAATGCAAAGAAATGTATTTGTCTGGATTCTTTAGAATTGGGACATTTTAGGAATCAATAAACCACTTTAAGATTTTTAGAATGCTAAAGTGTTTGCTCACTTTCCACTATGGGCTCTTTCTAGGGAATAAAATACAGTTTTATTTTCTGCTTTATTACCTACGGGTGGTTTGTGGTTTAATTTTCTTTGCGAAGGAGACGTGAAAAATAATGAGAATCAGTGACATACTGGATTTAGGACAGTTAAATGTTTTGACCTTAACTTCCACTGGAATTTTAAGTAATTGGCCCAAGAGGCATCTCTTACAATAATATACATCAAGGAACATATAGTTTGATATCTATAGATAAGGAAATTTCATCCCTTGTGCCTATGAGTAGGAAGTTATTTGTTATTTATGGGGAATAGGGTAATGGAAAAATCTTTGTGTGCCAAAATGACCTCCCCCAAAAGCAAGCCATGGGACCTGGGATGCTGTCATTGTAGATGCCTCCCTGGGTGCTGATTCAACAGGGCCTGGTAACACCACGGGATGAAATGGCATCAGGGTCTAACGTGGAATCATTGGTGTCCATAAGCACCTGACACTCAGAAATCTCAGTTTATACTTTTATTTTTTTTGTAATATCTGACACCATGGTAAGTACACAGGATACGTAATACTGAAAAAAAATGCAATTATGAAACATCACAGTGTTTACAGTTATAAAAACACTGAAATGGCAGCTGTGGTCTAAAAGAGGAAATTAGTTTACAGATGACAAGAAAGAATTAAAGGGCTGTCTACATAAGACAAGTCCATTCATTCATGAACTTATCAGGCATTTGTTGAGCACATGATATGTATTCGCAAAGAGAACATATGCAAAAACATAATTGCAATATAAGAATGATAGCTACCCTAGCTACAGGCTTGTTTTGGGGTGGGCTGATACTCTGTGGGTACTTGCAGGAAAGCCTGCACCTGTTGTTAAACATTAGAATGCTTCTTTACTGATTTATGTTCACTCTTTAAAGTTCCCCAAATGACCCTTCAGTGCCCCGGCTTCCCGGACCCCTTCTTAGGATCCTCAGGGCCTCACTTTAATTCAGCAATTAAAACTTGACATTTAGCACAGTGGGAGATCTCTCTGATCCTCCCACCCCCACCCCAGCTCAATTGCCATTGCACATATTGATTGGCTGGTGTCAACTTGTTCTTAGTGATTTTAAATATTATGCCTGTGCACCTGGTGAAAGGGCTTCCATTATTCTTTTACTTCTTTATTCAAACTTCCATGGTTCTTTGGAGTCCATACCGGTGACTAAGCCTACCCTGGAACTCTCACATTAACCCCCCCACACCCCCAGGTGGGATCTGTAGGCAGGTTAAGAACTAGAAGAACATAGCCTGAAGGTATGGCCTACTATTTGGAAAGGAATTCGCCAGTTACACAATGAGTCTGTTGTCAAAGCTGAGGAAGAAACTCTAAGCCAGGTGGTCTCCATCTTGGTTGTACATTGGAGTCACCTGCACATAAGAAAAAAGACAAAAATCAAACAAAAACCAAAGATGATATCAGAGTCTTAGTCTAGGGATTCTAATTCACCTGGTCTGGGGTACGTGCTGGACACTGGGCTTTTTAAAAATATTTCCTGGGGGATTTTAATGTGTAGCTGAATTTAAGAACCACTGCTTTAAGCAAAGGATAAAACAAGTTAGAGCGTCTAGCCTTGGCAACAAGTATAAAGGGCTTGAAAAAAGAAAAGCGTAAAAATATATTGATAAGGTATATGTGTGTGTGTGTGTGTGTGTGTGTGTGTGTGTGTGTGTGTGTGTGTAGGTATGAGACTGAGAGAGAATAAACTAAAAAGGAGATAGTATAAATGGCCTTAAAGCTAGACATCCTTAAGATTTTCCTATATTCTAGCAACTATGTTATTATTACTTTTGGTTTTCTTTAATGTGTCTCTGGGTGATTGAGAGATTTGACAATTCTGATCACAAAGATCCTGGTTTATAATATTCCAAGGGTTTACCAGCATTATAAAAACAGCTCAGCTCACTAATTGGTGCTTTCTTCTCTATTTGCCCTTATTTCCCTAAGTCCCTCCTGTAGGCCCAAGTGTTATTTGTCATCTTAAACAGCCTGCTTTCAGGGGCGCCTGGGTGGCTCAATCAGTTGAGTGTCTGACTTCGGCTCAGGTCATGATCTCGCAGTTTGTGGGTTCAAGCCCCTCATCAGGCCCTGTGCTGACGGCTCAGGATTCGGATTCTGCTTCAGATTCTGTGTCTCCCTCTCTTTCTGCCCCTGTCCCACTTGCGCTCCGTCTCTTTCTGTCAAAAATTAATAAACAGTAAACAAAAAGAAGAGGCAACTTTCAGCTGGAACTGTGACATCAGCCCTGCTTCCTGGTGTGGTTTGGAATTAGGTTGTGCTGAGAACTATTTCCAAGACCCTGGGCCCTGGGACAAGCCTCGCTGCTGTGTAGCTCCTAACTTGTTGCAGTTTTAATAAATGTTCATCCTCTACATGTTGGCCCATTCTTTAGACCTGGGCTTCTGTCTTGAATCCAACCTTGTGTCCATGCCCTCCAGCCAAAGACCACCGGGAACATACCTGTGATCCACCAGTTGGGTTTATTACTTGTGTTGGTGAGAGAGAACACACACCACGGGAAACCACAGGGTATCTCAGTAGAGGGTGTTAGATCCACTTGCAGGATTTAGCCTTTGGTTGATATGAGGGAGGGCCTAAGAAAGCAGGAGTTCTCCCTAGATTGAGTGCTCTCAGAAAGCATGGGCAATTCTATGATTGAGGATCAATAAATCTTATCTATAGAGAGGGCGGAGTAGGAAAGAAGTAGCAGTCAATTATTTGTGCCAAGAGATGGAGTGTTTGGTGTTTTATGGGTGATATGGTGACCTTGGTTTTATCTGCACTTAGACAAAATTATGAAGTAGACTTGTTTGTCTCACTTTATTATGGTCTCTGAGTAACCTTGCCTGATGTTGGTATTCATTGAGATTGTTTATATCCAACAGGAGAATAACATGGCCCAGCCATTCGTGCAAGGCCACGTTTTGTTCAAGAGCTGTTTTTTCTTTTTTCCTCTTCTCAATAGTTTACATGGTAATACCTCCCAGTTTGCTTTTCTTTTCTTTTTTCTTTTTCTTTTCTTTCCTTTCCTTTTCCTTTTCCTTTTTCTTTTCCTCTTCCTTTTTCTTTTTTTCTTTTCTTTCTATTTTTCTTTTTTTTCTTTTCTTGCCTAGTTTCTTTCTGATAGGACGCTGCCACAGTCCATGTACGTTGGGGCTAATGCTATGTCCATTTCTAGACAGTCCCTTTTACAGAGAATGGCAGTGGTGATGGTTAGGGGGCTGCTAAAGATAGGATAATGTTGTGAAACCCTAAAATCTGACTTCATATCATAGCCTGCCACCTTGATTTCTCCTTGCCAGATCTCCTTCCCAATAACTGAATTGAGCCCACTGGTATCACCTCTTGCTTTTATCAGACCCATTCTGACAACTCACTGGACCACTCAGTGACTCTGCTACCCAGACTGTACCTGGGGTGGGTGCACACAGGTCATGGTGGTAACCCAAATTCCCTTCTTTTTCTTCTTCTAGTAGTGCAGTGCTCTCCTCCTACATGTCTCTCATCCAGATGAGTCTGCGTGGGAAGAAAACATTTATGTTGAGTCAAAATTTATCTCTTTGAAACTCTCTCCCAACATTGTCCTGTTTTTGTCTGACAGTCGCTTTGTTATTGATTACGTACTTGTTGGATGAATAAAGCATCTGGCATGTACTAGAACTCAGTAATATGGGGCGCTTTCTTTTATTTAGGGAGTTTGGAATGTTGAGAAACAATGTGGGCTACATAAAAGAAGACTGGGGAAGGGACATGGAGCAGATATGAAAGAAATAAGGCGATTAAGAAAATACAGTTCATAGTGGATAAATTTTCAATGAAGAATGAGAAATGAAGGACAATGATAGGCCTTTACAGTTCCCTTATCATTTTCAGTTACCTTTCTGCCCAAAGAAATATTTCCTTGGACTCTGATGTAATTACACAGTTAACCAGAAATGTTGGATGGCTGTATCATAAGGATTGGCAAATAGAAAACCAATAATAAAGAGAATGCACATAATAGGAAGAAATTAAGGTGATACTAGAATGATCCCTACAAAGAGAAAATATGTATACATTTTTCCATTGTTGTAGAAAGAAACAAAAGTGCAAAGAAAAGCCCAGATGACTTGGTTAAGGTTGCCTGAGACCTCAGAGCAGGATGGGGGAGTGGATTATTTTCACGGTGTCCACCAGCCCACGATGTTTCTCAGTAGCAGCCTATCTGCAGGCTAAACTCAACCTATAGCAGAGTTAGCACCGTGCTTCCTGCAGAGACTTGTGCAGACTGGCAGAATCACCATTTCAAGAGAAAGATTTATAGCTGTGCTTAATGAATCTGAGTAGTTGTTTTTGGAAGTATTGTTACAAATATCTTTAGTATGAAGAAATAGAACTTGGCTTTGATGCCCGCCTCGTAAATGTCATAACAAAACGCTGGTTAGTGACACATCTAGCTAAAAAGGAAACATTATATTTATGAACTGCCATGAAAAAAATGTCTGCAAGATTCACATTTGGACTATAGTGCAATACAGGTGATCTTATGGATTATTAGAGGGAAATGTCTTGGGAACTGGCTACTGCAGGGATTTTGAGAATTACCTATATAAATAAAGTCAAATTGGGAGGGTGTACTATTCCCTCTTGACATAGAAGAAGTCATTTTACTTTTTTAGGAGAGTATCCAATATGTACTAAAATAGAGTTTATCACTTGCTTATTTTATTGAAAACCTATTGCCCCTAGTACAGTACAACAGAACAGTACAGGTCAATAACTGGATTTAAAGCCAGGGATGCACCCGGGCGTGCACACATACCCATGTATAAAGGTTTCACAACATATTCTGAATTATTATATTTATAGACGTTTGAAGGAGGCTAAAGGTAACTACTATATAATGTCAAAGACTGGACCTATAAATGGCAAGGTCATACCGATTATAGCATTCTACAGCGTTGAAACCCAAGTACAATTGAATCACATCTTTTTCATTTTAATTATCAGACCTTAAAGATACATTTAACCTAATGCAGGCCTTTGTTATACTTTTTATCAAATTATATTCTGTCTGCCTTGAAATGATGATGACATTCTTTATGAGGTGATTAGATTAACCTGAATCATGAGCTTTGTTGGATATTTGGAGCCAAGAAGAAATGAATGGTGACCAGAATGACCCGTTTTCTGGGTAAACATAGCTTCAGGGAACGTTTTCCTGGGAAGGCACTCTCTACTTCCTCTAGTTAGTCATCTGACCCTTTACTTCTTCATGGAGGCTCATGCACCACTGCCCAGAATATTCTTAACACATTCCCCCCATTCCACCATGCCCAGCTTCCTTATATTGCTTTCTCATGCCCTCCCAGGACAACTACAAGAAGAAGAGTAGAGAATCAAATTGATGGATGCCCCATAACACTTCCAGTCAAGGTGTGGACATGGGGTTCCACTGAGTAATTTGGTGGCTCACTTCTATAAATGCCGTATGTGTGACTAATGCGTTCTTGAGATGCGTCCAGGACAAAGCAGCACTCATCAGCGGTATGATTTATGCTTTGTTTGCAAACATGGACCTTATTGTGGCCTGCAGCTCCCAACTGGCTCTCTCCCCTGAGTGTCGAACCTCTTCCAAAACAAGCCTCGCCACGATGGGAGGGCCATCTCCTCTCATCTCAGGGGCAGCCATCCTGCAAACCCTTTATTCTCAACCGGCTGGTTTCAGCTGGTTTTGACTGTGGCAGAAATGTTGTTGACATAGCAGATGGTCTTGATATTTCTGAAAACCAGCAACACATTTGCCATTTCCACCTCCACACACTTGGCTACTGTTTCTCCTTCAAGTGGTTTGGGTCATTTTTAGCAAACCTGTATATTCTGATGATTTTTCTTAAATATCAGATTAAGAGCAGTATAACACATAAATACCCTTGCAGAATATAGGCAGAGGAAGAATATCCAGGCTTCTCCACGCCCACGCAAAAAGACCCTCAAGCTGAGATAAATTTTGTTTGGCATGATGGATTCTTATTTGAATCAGAATGAGCAAATAGTGAGTCGACTTTAAATATTTTAGGTATGAAGTATCAAGCAGTGAGATGTGCTAGAAGAAATAGAGTCTAATATTCATGTGTTTGAAACATTTTTGAAGAGTAACACACCGTTGAGTAATGCTTCTCCTTATTGAACCCAAGAGGACTCGAGAGAAGGGCGAGTATAATTGGGTTAGATAATATTCCCCAGCAGTGACTCCAGAGCCAAAGCAAAACGAAGGTGCTATAAGAACTTGATGATCTGGGACCCAATCCAGCCATTCTGAAAAATTAAAGCAGACTGATTTATTCCTTCTTGTTTGCCCCATGCAGGCAGGCAATGTGAACAGTCTCTGAACTCGTTAAATAATGGTACAAAAACCTCTTCTTCACTTGAGCTGTATAAATACCATTTTGGAAAATGTTCATTCTCCCGGAAAGGACTGCACAGATGGGAAGGAGACATGAGTAATGGTGGCCCCACAAGGTTCAGCCAGCCTCTTATGAGTCAGCACGCTTTTCCAAGTCTGTAGGACTCACTGATTGCGAGTGTACTTTGGGTCGGCTAACAAAGGACAGGTGAGGACCCTGTCTCCAGAATGTCACAGTTAAGACCCAGTTTACCAGATACAAGTCTTTCCTTCTCAAGGTAGTAGTAATGATCACAACAGCAGTGAAGTTTAGGCAATTGATTCCTCCAGATGCCAAAAGCAGCATTCTAACGATGAGAACATGGAACCATATGGACAGAGGGAGTAAGTATAAAGGATGGGAGGAAGTTGTGTAGGTGAACATTGATGTCCCAGGTAGGGCGAGTTGAATGAGGAAAATCAATTTGAGAGTGAGGTATATGTATGTAGGGAGTGGGAAGGGATGGGATGGGAAGAAGACATACACATTGCACAACAGAGCAGAAGGGCCAGCTCCGTGGGTCATTAGGAGAACCTAGGGATAGAAAGGCACTGGGTGTATGACCTAATTTTCAATTCCTACCTGCCCTGCTGATAATATTAGTAGGGTCTCCAAAGTAATGCACTGCTTGAATTAAAAGGTTGACTCCGTAATGGGGAACGGCTCACCCAGCAAAGAATATTCTGGTAACCCTACCATCAAATCTAGCTTACTATTGCCAAGCATAGAATAGCAAGAATAATTAAGATAATTTAGATAATATGAAAAATATTTAACTGGATGGAATGGACAACAAACGATCAGAATAGACACAGTCATAGAACTGGAGTGTTTGCCAGATCACGGGGAGTTCAGGGGAGACAGAGGTTGTGGGGGAGGCAATACTGGGATAATTCTAAGGACACTCAAGGATTTTAGTATTTTAATAACCAGACATACCAGCCAAATGCAAGCCCTGAAGACAACCAACATTCCTATAAGTCATGCAGTGAAATAGGTTTGTCGATAACAGGTTAAGAGTCCATTTCAGAAACAGTAATAAAGTTTATAAAGCCAAGGAAAGAGCCCACATCTGAGACCCTTCTCACCTGTGAAGACTCCTTATTCTTTATCAGACTACATCTGCTAACCACCTATAACAAATACTAGTGATAAAAAGGATTCTCCCACACCTTTTCTCTTTGATATTAGACAGGAACTTCAATGGAAAAGTATGAAGATTCAGCAAAATGTTTAAATACAGATCACATGGAACATTAAAATACAAGTTAGGTTGATCTGGTCCTTCTAGACTAACCTCTACCTTCTTACAGTGTTCACCAGTAAACACATATTCAGAACAGATGTTGAGCCCATCAGGGACGCAGTAATGGCCTGTGATTCAGGTTATTACTAGGAACTATAGAACCCTTGACATATTTGAGAGTGATGCCAATTCCTAGAGCACGTTTGAGTTCTAAAGCATTTTGAAAACATTTGGTAACCATGTGCACACATACGATATGTATAATTGTCCTTGAAAACAGGTATCTAATTGTCTGTTTAGTGACTATATAACTTTTTTGTTTTTTGTTTTTTTTTTTCCTCAAGAAACTATAGGTGGTCAACATTTTAGGAAACGATACTTCACACAAAGCCATGGAACATAGCTCAGTGGTATGCGTATGGGTCTTGAATATTTATTACTCTTTCCTAATACAAAATGCATCTATCCATCCATTTTCTTACTACTTACTACAAATACCACTTTTTCTTTTTTAGCCTAAGGATAATCTTGTCAAAAGAAAAAAGAATGTTATATTAGTTTTAAAAATTGCTTTATACCACATTTCAGAGAAAAAAAATCATTTTTTTCACAAAGAGATTTTCTTTGTATTTAAAATAAAATATTTGATAACATGTGCCATATATGAAAAGTATGTATGGAGAGGTTGAGTCAAGCTCAAAATAACATTGTGGTAAATCGTACCAATTGGAGGTAGATTCCTGTATTAGAAAAAGTTGTTTTCCAGGCTTTCTGTGTTGTTTTTGTTTTCAGGCTTATGTGGTTTTATTTAACAGACATTCCACCCGAGTTACAGATTTATTTCTCAAAGCAACTAAGCTTCTAGGAGAGAAATTATACTGCAAAATAAGAGTCTATATGGAAACACACACAGATACCCCCTCAAAAATCACAGTGAATGCAATCCCACCCCACATCTACTACTTGATAGACTAGAATTCCAGATAAGAAGAATAGAAATATGGAATTACAGTGATTCTTTCAAAATCATAATGATTAATCAATAAACAATTCCTGAAACAGGGTTTTAATTTTTTTTTTCCACGTTTTATTTTATTTTTGGGACAGAGAGAGACAGAGCATGAACGGGGGAGGGGCAGAGAGAGAGGGAGACACAGAATCGGAAACAGGCTCCAGGCTCTGAGCCATCAGCCCAGAGCCCGACGCGGGGCTCGAACTCACGGACCGTGAGATCGTGACCTGGCTGAAGTCGGACGCTTAACCGACTGCGCCACCCAGGCGCCCCTGAAACAGGGTTTTAAAATTCATCTTTCATGACCTGTATTTTTAGCCTGCTTGGGTATTAGAGATATCCATTTACATCCCCCACCCCCACCCACCACCTTGAATTCACCAAGAGCTCTTGGACTTTGTCTTGCAGCAGATAATTTAAGACATTATATTTGTTCTGCCTCTCCCTTTTCCTTGCTCCATTTCAAGGCAGAATCCAGACTTTGAGATTCCTTGCCGTATGGATGTTTGGCTGGCAGAAAATATAAGCAATCTTAAATCCAAGGCTTCATTTTTGTTCTGTATATAAACATTAGCCCTCTAGAGGAGGTGAAATCTCCAACTTGGTGAGATATGGGGAGAGCTTTTGAAAAGCAGGGGAGGAGCTAAGTCAGAATGGGAAGGGGAGAGAGGACCACAAGCTGCTTGTGTTGTGGATTCGAGCAATCCAGCGGCACTACCGGAATGAGGAATCCTCAGAAGGAATGGCTCTGTTTTCCCAGACTCACCCAAATCCACATGCTCTAAGTGTGACCCAGGGGCCAGATCGCAGGACACAAGGAGAACATAAGTGTTCCCAGAAGTAGAGTGAAAATCGAAAGGTCTTAAAAGGACCTTTCCAAAAACTGTAACTTTGTTTTATCCTAACCATTTCTTTATGTATAAAGTGTGTGTGTGTGTGTGTGTGTGTGTGTGTGTGTGTGTGTGTGTGCTTGCATGCACACCTAGGGGTGGGGAAGTTAGAGGATGGGATTAAACATATGTGGGAATTCCAACGGCATGGGTCACAGTTGAACTAAGTTGGTTTCAGTAAATAAAGATGTGCTATTTCTTCTACTTAATGTTAGACTAAATTCACCTCTACCCCAGATGACCACTGAGGATTACACATAAAGAACCAAACCTTTAGGCTTAAATACAAATGGAATCTATTTGTTTTCCAGGAAGATACATATATCATACTTATTATGTTTATCCCCCACAGTTACTTCATGTTAAATTGTGCTATAATACATGTTATCTACCAAACGAGGTCATTTATTGTTTTAACACCATCACCCTCTAGGGAGGTGCGGTGAATGTTACTTTTTCCTAAAACTCAGAATGCACTGATTCACTTCACACATGTTTACAACCAGCGTTCAGCATACACTGTGTCTACCTGACAACCAAACACTGGCCTAGGTTTTGGAATGTGAAGATAAATGGTGTACATCCAGTTCCCGAGGCACTCAGAGGTCCTGAGCTGACCATCGACTTCATACCCTATAAGGGAACCCTTGTATTTAACTGAAATCAACTAACCAACAGTGTTCCGCATTTGGATATTTTGCCAAGGAGTGTCAATCAGTCCGTCCTACTCCTCTGGAAGATAAATTTGTACCTAGAGCAGATAATGCTTCCCATTCCCCATCATGTCTTATGATGCGTATGGCAGGAGTGATGAATATGAGCAGATGCTAGAAATAAGACCGTATGTCACCAAAATGTCAGCAAATCTTTATATTTCAACATGGGCTTACAGATCTCCGCGTAACGTGATTTCAAGTAAATTCGCATTATACGGATCGGCCAACTTGCTACACTGGTCAGTCAGTGTCTTTATCAAATATCTCTCCATTGCTCAGATGGGATTATTGCCATCTACAAATAACTCTACTCTGTTTTAGTCATTCAACAATCTGTATAACACAACAGAAGTGCCAAGAACTAGATTAGGTAATGGCGGGCGAGGGTTAGGCCACCCTCGCTACTTTGGTTAAGCTCAATACCTTTTCTTGATTGTATCAGAATTTTCTCAGCTTCTTCTATTTGAATAAATACTTTTTTTTTTTGAGAAAATACTGAGTTATGTTCCAGCAGTTATAGAAAGTGAGGTAAAGTTTAGAGATATTTTGTAAGTGATACTCTAAGTCAGGGTTTTGTCCTGAAGGTATTTTTTTCCTTTTTCTTTTTTCTTTTTTTCCTTTCTCTACAGCATTTATTTCCTCTGTTTCAAGCTGTCTGTAGCAGAAAGAATGACTCGGAGATTAAACATCAGTGTTATTCTAAAAGCAATCATCTGCAAAATTTAGATTCTCTCTACAATGACTGCCTTGAAAAATGAAAAATTCAGTCACACAATTGGTTTTTTCAGTCTTGAGAATATCAAGCAGTTTATTTGACTGGTTTTTGCTAAATTGACTGTTTAGTCATTTGTGGGATGATGTGCCCCTGAGGTAGGACAGCCTGGGAAGTTGTTTCCGAAGCATTTGGGACTCACAGCTTTTTGCACCCAAATGATCAGCATAGCTTCAAGACCATCCACTTAACTACCAGACATCTTCTCAGGCACAGGTTTTTCAGTACAAAGGGTTTATCACCTTCATTTGTTGAGCCCTTTGGAGTGATACTTCCGTTGCTAAATGTAAGAGAATTGGTTTTAACAAGTCATTTTCGCTCCTTTAATCCGTAAGTTTCTCCTGTTGGTCCCAATCTGAGGCCAGAGTTTTTTCCTTCCACTCTTTAATAATTTTTGTTCACCTAGAGTCACTGTTCAAAGGTAACCTGGAAATTGCTCACAGGGAGAAATTTGTGATGCAGTGTATGAGACTACAGTCCTATGCTGTGCGTGGTTACTATAGCTTATATATCAGTCATAGCTGTGATTAATAACTGGTTGTGGAGTAAATGAATAAAGGGATGATTGAATGTAATAACCAAAAATCAGTGGGTAAAAATGAGTATAAAGGAGTTGTTAAGTAATAAGATGCCATAGGAATTACTTAAATATTTTTATCACATTGCATTTTTTTCCAAGTAAGAAATATTTTCAGTTTCGATATTAGCCAATTTAGGATATCCTGTTGTTTCACCCAGTGTCCAGGCAGGAAACAACATACTCAAAAGGACCATTGAAGAGAGTTTAAGGAAGGGAGTGTTTCCAGTGATGTGGGCAGGGGTAAGTGTAGTAACACAACAAAGGGTGGTGTAGTAGCCTGGAACCAGCAAAAGCAGGAATTCTGAGGAGGCTGTATGGGAAGCAATTAGTTACTGGAACATAGAGTAACTGGGTGGAAACATTTGCTCAGTGGCCTCAGGTAGAGGGTCAGAGCCAACTTGTGATGGCATGGCAGGGAGGTTGCTATTGGATAAAAGTGCCCTCTTCACTCTCCACTGATCTTACAATTTATTGGCACATATCTTCCATTGGCTGCCCTAGAAATTAGAGGACAAGGAAGCCTATTGGCGTCATCCCTAGAGGTTAGTCTTGGGGTTCAGAGCAGAGTGGAGAAGGGCAGAGAGTGGATCTGGAAGGGCAAACAAAAATATGAAGATACCTTTCTTTATTAGCTGAGGTGGCTAATTCGTGGTCTACAAACTATTGACACTTTCCTCCATATCTGTATGTGCTGGGTAATCAGAAGTGGGAGAAAACAGAAGGAAAACATGTGTGTCAAGAATGAAGGTCCAACAAAAAGAAAAAAAAACTGCAACAGAAAAGAAAAACAGAACTTCAATCTATTTTAGGTTCCTAATGGTATAATTTACAGAAAATCAAAGTTAAACAGCATTAACATCCCTCAAATTTATTTGATAAAAGGGCTAAAAATTGTCCACTTAGTTTTTTTTCAATTTATAGTAGAAAGAACGAAGTCTTTGATTCTGTCTCTAAAACATGCATTGGGTCCTCTAAAAATGGAGTGTGTACAGGGATCCTTTAAGGGAGTGCTTGCAGGAGAAATCTACAAGGATAGGAAGAAAGCAGGAAAGTGAAGGGGGGAACCTAAACAGAGGTGTGGTTACTGCGACCCAGCACCTAGCGTCTGCCTGATTCCACAGGAGCTCTGGGGCGTGAATGGTGCCACAAGACTGTTCTGCAAGGATGCCAGGCATAGAATGGGTCGTTAGGTGCAGGCTACTCTAGTGGTGGTGGAAGCATTCCTCCCAGGCATCTCCAGGCAAGGGGGCTCTCCATGGCTGACGGCAAATATCCAGAAGAGGGTGCATCTGTGAGCCGCTGGAAACCAATACCAGCAGCCGACGCTGCATTGACCTAGTGAAGGAGATCTGTGTGGGGGCACATCTGCTAAATACATGCAAGCTTGTAGGCAGAATCCTCCTTCCCTACAAATGTTCCCATATTCTAACTTTGGGGGTTGAATATGTCTTTTATGACATTGCAGAGCACAGTTAATCATCTCCTCTCTTACTAAATATCAACCAGGGAGAGTTGTTTCAGGCTGTCATTGTGATTGTTGTGCTGTTTCAAGTTAAACCTTAATAGCTGTGGCTTTGAACCTTAAGGCAGTCCTTCCCATAACGAAAGAAGCCAGAAACCCATCCCTAATACAATTACAATCATAGCCCTGACATCTCTGACTTAACCCCAAATCCAGATTCTCATGAAATCCTTGCATCTAGTATAAACAAAAATTAAATAGGGATGTAGAAACTTACTTTTATTATTAGGTCATTATTTATTGTACGTTTTGACAGCAGGTGGATAAGAATTTTCCAATCACTGGTTATAACCTTGAGGAAATGAATAGATACCAGGCTATCTTCACTGGTATGTCTATAGTCAATGATTTTTCTATTCATAACTTTTTAAACTGTGGCACTTTAATGCATGGTACTGCTAATTTATTTTTTTTCCAGCATCATTTGTACAAAGTCTCCTAAAATCCATCACGGTTGAGAACAGAGTCTAGACAGTTATTATGATACAATCAAAAGGAAAGCTGGCAAATAAAAAAAGGGGGGGGATGTGAATAGAAGTGCTGATTAAAATAGCAGTACAGTTTATATGAGGCTCCTTTTAAATTTGTATTTTCCAAATTTCATCTTTTGGAAGACTGAAATCACACAAAGGTACTGTACTACTGGAAGTCAGCTTTATTTTATAGGTCTAAAGAGGAAAGAAGAAAGACTTGCATTTACTTCTCCACAGAAAGAGTTCTGCAGCCTAATCAAATAAATATTATGGCAGTGCATTTGAATAGTTTTCCTATCAGTGAGGAAAGAAAATGCTCTGTTTTCCTAAAGCCATCTATTTAGGCCACTGTTGAAGAAAGGCAAGTTGGCCATTGCTGAATAAATGGTTTTGTCCAATCTATATCAGATTTGAGGAAGTGATCATTTTTTATGGGAACCAAAAAATGTGAAATTGACATAATCCAGTCCCCGAACACAATCTTCCCCTTTAGGTTTCCAGAAGAACTCCTATTTCAATCTTAGAGCCATCTGCTATTGTCTCTTGCCACTGAGTATGTGGATAGATAATTTCTCAGGGTGCAGTTAAATGAACATGAAGGAACTCGTTCATGCTATAAAGGGATCTGGAAAAGCTCACACATAGATGATAACATCTGTGCAAGGTATGGAGAAGGGGAGGAGGCAGAGCGTGAACATTAGTCACACACCGTCAACACTGAAGTCCCAAGTTTCAGGCCACTAAGCTGAATGGGATGATGACTGACAGAACATAAACTCATCACTGTCAAAGGGATAGAAAGGATGAATAATTGGTCAGAGGCATTCACGTGGCATGGAAAGGCGAAAGGAACTCAACTGATTGTATTAAAAAACAAAAAACCAAACCAAACCAACGTGAATGAGAGGCTAATTAAAACTTTCCAGGGGCACGTGGGTGGCTCAGCCGGTTGTTTCCAACTCTTGGTTTTGGCTCAGGTCATGATCTCACAGTTCCTTTGAGTGTGGGGCCCCGCGTGGGGCTCTACACTGCCAGCATGGAGCCTGCGTGGGATTCTCTCTCTACCCTTTCCCTGCTCATGCTCTCTCTCTCTCAAAATAAATAAATAAACAAAAACAAAAAAACAAAACAAAAACAAAAATCCTTTCCAGTCTTAGATTTGAATGACTCGGTTTGTTAGCACAGAGTTTCGTGAAGTCCAAAGTGTCATGATGGAGATTGGCTTTTCTTCCCAGGGACCAGGGTTTTTGTTCTTTCTCAGCCTCTGCATCACATCCCCCCTGTTGTAAGACATTGGCAGATGAGCTCTGTAGTAATCTTTTCCAGGAGCGAAGGTTCAGTCCTTCATACGGGAAAGTCACAGTTTGGCAGGTGTGAAGAGATTTAATTTCACTAAAAGCCTACAGCAGAGGTTGCCTTCTCAAATTCAACACAAAGGATGCCCGTTGGACGATTAATGCAACTTTCACATACTCTTCATTTTGGCTCTAAAGTGTCTCTTTCAATGACCATAATTCTCTGACTGATAACTATCCCGGATGGACCATTTAACGCATAATTCACCAGATTAATGTTGAGAGAGTTCTTCAGTAAGTCTTTGTTCTGGTAGAAAATCCAGAATAATATGCCCTTGGTGGTAAGCATCTTATTTTTAGGGCCATTTTGAGCTTCAAGCACTGCAGTGTTTGCATCTCAAGGTCCAAGTGAAGGATTAAGCCAGAGGCAGAAGCCTCCACTCCCATTATTTCTGTATCTCTGACTGCCTCTCCACCTCCTGCCCAGCCACCTTTCCACCTCTTTTTAAGGCCCAGCCCAACGACCATTTCTCCCTTTTCACCTTCCCTGGCCCGTCTAGTATTTACTAGCCACACTGAACAAGTCATAGTTGTTCACGGTGAGCCTTTTTGCCCCTGTAGGGCTGGGGATCCCACACTCCAGTCTGCACCAGCATCACCTGGAGGACTTGTTCAACACACATGTCCGGGCCCCAGCCCACAGTTTCTGATTCAGCAGGGGTGGGAAGGGGCCCCGAGAATTTGCATTTCTAGCAAGTTCTCAAGGTAGGCCGCTGCTGCTGGTCTAGGGACCACACTTTGAGAATCTCTGCTTTGTCTCCTTCTCCACTTGCCATGTTCAAACTCATTTTTCAAGACTTGTCTCCACATCACCTCCTCCGTGACAGCTTCCCCTGGCACAGTTAGGCTTCTCTTCAGCCTCTATTCCCACTCACGAACTGTCGTACCTTGATTAAGGCAGGGTAGCTGCTCTGGTTTCCTAGTGTTGCCATACAGAATACCACAGGCTGGGGAGCTTACACAACAGAAATGTATGTTCTCATAGTTCTGGAGGCCGGAAATCCAAGAGCAATGTGTCCGCGGGGCTGGTTTCTTCTGAGGCCTCTCTGCTTGGCTTGAAGACAGCCGTCTTCTCACTTGCCCTCACACGGTCTTTCTGCTGTGCCCAGACCTCCCTGATGTGTCTCTGTGTGTCCTTAATCTCCTCTTCTTATAGGGACACAGATTGGATTAGAGCCCACCCTCATGGCCTCCTTTAAACTTAATCACATCTGTAAAGGCCCGACCTCCCAATACAGTCACATTCTGAGGAATGAAGGGCCAGAAGTTCAACATAGGAATTTAAGGAGACACAGTTCAGCTCGTAGGAGTAGCAAACTCAGAGGACTACCAAAGGGGACCCAGACAGTTACGCAAATGCCTTTGGCAAGATGCACGACATGAGAAAGGAAAAGCGGTCGTGCCAGCAGCCTCCCAATGGATCATAAACATCTTCACAGAATATATACGCTGTTCAGACTGTGAACAGTGGCCACCCTGTGACCATATTTGGGGCTCAGTCACAGGTCAGACGCAGTCACACTGCAGACCCGAAAATGACCCTACTCCCTTCTGTCTGTTGCTTTACCTATGATAACTCTAAACCTCGATTTAACCCCTCCACCTCCTACATAAAACATAATAAACTAATCAGTCATGAGAAACCCCGCCTCCTGGCAGTCTCCAGCCCACAACTTGTTCCATCTTCCTTAAATCCTCCCCACAATCCTCCAACACAGGTCCACGTCTGGTGGGAAGCTCCTCCCAGCTCGTCTCCACTGCCCCAGTGGCTGTGGTTCCTGGGGAACATGCTTCTCCTGTGCCCGGTTGAGTTCACTAACGGGACCCAGCTCTGTCTCCTGTGCGCCTTCATCACTGGGTGTTCCAGACAGTAGGAGTGATGTGTTTGGCTCTAACCCCATAAAGAAAAGAGTCAAGGTCTGAACCCAGGTTCCTCTGGATTGTTTTGCTCTACTGTGTTACCTCAACCTCCCAGGAGCCTGCAGCATCCTCAAAGTTACAGACCGTGTTATGTATTTCCCTGGCATCTCCCGTCGCTAGATCTAATGTAATGCTGAGCACATACAGACCCTCAGTGAGAAGTCGCTGACTGAATGAAACTCGTAAACATTTCTCGGAGGCAGACAAAGGGAAGACATTGTTTCGGAGCCTGGCAACTTTTCTGTCTTTGTCTCACAGTTGCAGGACCAGAGGCTGCAGTTATTTTAATTCTTCAGGGCGCTTGGAGTCAAAGAATTTTTCATGTCTCACAGTTTTTCTTTTCCTACTATGATTTCTGCACTCAAAAGGTTGGAAGTTTCACTTCCTGGGATTTTGTGCATTTTGAAAATATACATGAGGAGCGTGTGGTAGAGAGCATGATGTGCTGTCCAGATCCTCCTTTAAGGGATAATTTGTTGGGGTGCCTAGTGGCTGGGTCGCTTAAGTGTCCGACTTCGGCTCAGGTCATGATCTCACAGCTTGTGAGTTCGAGCCCCGCACTGGGCTCTGTGCTGACAGCTCAGAGCCTGGAGCCTGTTTTGGATTCTGTGTCTCCCTCTCTCTCTGCCCCTCCCCTGCTCACACACACACACACACCCACACACACACACACACACTCTCTCTCTCTCTCTCAAAAATAAATAAACATTTTTTAAAAAATGAAGAAAAGAAAGGATTTGTTGCTCCAGCTATTGGGATTCTGTTGTCATCAGCCCTCACCTGTCAGCCCCTTCTGGGACTGCCTGAGCTACAGTGAGCTGCCCTGCCCAAGGGTGACAGGCACCCTTTCCTGGAATGGCACACATCCAATGACTGCTCAGTGACGGTTTAAAGTCCTGGCCATCTTGATCTAACTCAGGACAATTCTGAAGGGGCATGATGCATCAGAGCTGTCATTGCTGAGACCGTCATGAGTCTGGGTTACGACTCAACTGCTTCTGCCAAATCCAGCTTTCTTTTCTTTCCTTCCTCAGGTGTTGAATCTTAGGGCTCTCCTAAGTGCACATTTTGCATGTAAAACTCTGCCCTAGAGTGTGCTTCCTGTGGAAACCAGCTTGGGACAGAGAAGATTGGTGGGGAGTGGGGGTGCGGGGAGAAGGACAGGCTGAGTTGGTTCATGTGAAGAAGAGGTGAAGAAGAGTCTACGAACCCTCAAGAACATAAATAAGTAGAATGTGCTTGGCTGTGATCTGTTACAGCTGACTGTGCATTACACAGAGATTGTTTGGATATGTCTTGCGGCATTGCTATGCACCCTTTATGCCTCCTATACCCTGAGGGTGATAAAAAGGAAGCTGCAAGGGGCAGAGAGGGCTCCTCAGAGCTCTTTGGGGACCCTCAGGGTTGATTCAGCTGCAGAATATCTTTCCACATCCTCTTCCCTTAAAGCTAGGTAGACGGTTTATTTGCTATTGTAATAGTTACACGATCTTGATCATTCGTAATCCAATGCATGGGGCACGAGTGCATCATGATAGTCCTCGTGTTTTCTCCTAACACTGCTGGTAATCCCTGAACTTCTGATTGAGCTCATGGCATTTTCTTCCATTTCCACCCAAGTTCAAGCCTGGTAAAAAGCCTTTAGGTGGTCATTGGTTTACTCTTTGAATCTTCCTTTTCTCCCTGGAACCAAAGGCGTGGGCCTTCTTCTAATTAGCATCATTTTGGCTATGGTGTCGACAGTGGCAAGCTCGGGGCTCCATTTG
This sequence comes from Lynx canadensis, assembly GCF_007474595.2. NCBI lineage: Eukaryota > Metazoa > Chordata > Mammalia > Carnivora > Felidae > Lynx > Lynx canadensis. The sequence continues at coordinate 140,857,799 of NC_044311.2, forward strand.
CTTCTCTGTGTTCCCTGTCACATAGATGAATTTCAGGGTGCTCTTGGCACCAGGCCTCCCTCTGGAGTTTCCTCAGCAGGACTAATTTGATATATTGCCTCAACAAATCCCATCAGCCCTGCCCGATTTGGAATCGAGGGTAAAGATAGTTTATAGGGGCAATAACAACAGACCTGTTCTGTCTGAGACAGGCAAATAATTTCCTCTCTGTGCCAGTCCAATACTATTTCCCTTAATCTTCTTAATGCTTGAGAAGCTGCTGCTTCCAATGTCCGTAAAGTCATTTTTTCCCCTGAAGGTTAATACCCTGAGGGGAGAGCAGACCCATCATTTCTGCTCCTTTGGGCAGGCAGCCTATTTTCTTTAGTTTCATTTGGCATTATATTAGAATGGCTCATGTTAAAACACATGATTCATAGTCATTGATGGTGTGGAATAAGCTAAGACCCCATGTTGCCTCATCAAAGGGTCCTTTAAGACAGAACCAAGATGGCTACCGGAGTCCTACCGGGTCTCTTGCCCTTGGGGGCGGCTGATGACCCATCAGCTTACTTACCCAACTAGTGTGCTTGTTGGCTTCCAAGGCCCCAGTCTCTCTTGGTATCTGACTCAACTTTATTCCCATTTCCTCCCTATTCCTGCAGGGCTTTTCCTTACCTTTCTTCCTACATTGAGTTTCCTGTCTTTCCATCCTTCCTAAATTGCCCTGGAAAAGACCTCACTCCAGTCAGCTGACATTTTCCATCTCTGGGTACTGCCGGGTTAGGGAAATGAGGGGCCAAGCCTGGGCTGCTGTGAGTGCCCCCCTGAGTCTTCAGTGGCTCCAGTGAAATCTACTTTGGTTCACTGTTTAATCAATGCCTCCATTCTCAAATTTTAAAAACCTTCTTTTCTGTTTAAAACAGTCCCCAAATTTAATAGAGACATTCACAGTTCTGGTGTGTCTGTCCAGCTGGCCTAGCATTTTGTCAGCTATCTTCTTGGACAAAGACCTGCTGTGGCCTGCGGCCAACACTTTTTGATGAGAAAGGAGCAGAACACCTTCAACTGGAAACCCTCTGCCCATAACCACTCCTTCCGGGTTTCTACTGTTGTTTTTGTTTATTCAGAGTCATTTTTGGTGAACTTATAAATGAGTGAGGTTTTTTGGTAACTTTATGGTAATCATCTATGTGGTACATGAATAACTAGATCATAAAACTTTAACTCTAGAGCATTATTTTTATTATTTATAATTCCCCTCTTCCATTTTTTACTGAATTGCTTAGTTTCATTCACAAAGAGGGTATATGCTGTTGAGATTCTTGAATTAGTTGTCTTTTTTAGTGATCTCTTTTATATTATCTATTAGTGTCTGGATCCAAATGTCATCAAGGTTGTAGGCAAGTTCTTTAAAAAACAAAAAGGTATATTTCAGAAGAAGTTGGGGCTGCAAGTGCAATCCCTCTCCTCTCCTTTCAGTTGTGTGATACAATCAGTGTGGCCTTGGCCCCTCTCCCTCACTTTGACTATCTGGGCTTTAGTTTATTTATGAACAAAATGAATGTTTTGTACCAGGTGACCTCTAAATTCCTTTCCAGACCTAGCATTCTATGTGTCTGTGATAATGATCAACATTTTGAAGTTTGGGTTTAGAGATTCGAAATCACATTCGAATATGTCATTTCGAAAAGCATTACATTTCCTTTTGTTCAGAAATATTTTTCCACACCCTGATTGGAGACTTGCTGGAGGGAGTATCTCTCAAATGAGACTCATATGAGAGAAGAAAAGGGGGAAGGAAGAACTGAGTTTCAAGAATTGAATGAACACTTCACAGATTGTAGCTGCTATCTTCCAATGGGCCCTGGATGCTGGGAAAGCATATATATATGTATATATATGTATATATATTACCAAATATATGATTTGTATATATATATTGTGTGTGTGTGTATATATATATATATATAGTCTATATATATTGTATATATATTATGTGTATATATGTATGTATTGTATATGTATATATTATATATAGTATATTTATATTTTTGTGTATATGTATATTGTATATATACATATATATGTATGTTGTATGTATGTTATATATATATTTCTGTGTATAATAAATATATTTATATATTTATAATTTACCAAATCAGAGAGAAATCCCATATATCTTGGATATATACTATATAAATATATATGCATTAGATATCTCTCTGTTTTGATAGCTAAATCACAATAAGTACAACATCCTCATATTTATTCTAGCTGGAAATAAAAAGCTTTCCATGGAATAGAGCGCTGGCTTTCATAGGCATTTACTTCGTGTTGCATTTTTTTTTCTGCACTGGGTCCTAATCTGAGTCCAGGCAGATCTTTCTTGAAATTCTCATAACTAAGGACATAACTAAGTGATTCCCTTAATAGGCATTTCCATGAACCAGTCTCTCTCTTTCCCAGACATGTTTTATCTGCCTGGACAAGTTTATTTCTTTTTTTTTTTTTTCAACGTTTTTTATTTATTTTTGGGACAGAGAGAGACAGAGCATGAACGCGGGAGGGGCAGAGAGAGAAGGAGACACAGAATCGGAAACAGGCTCCAGGCTCCGAGCCATCAGCCCAGAGCCTGACGCGGGGCTCGAACTCACGGACCGCGAGATCGTGACCTGGCTGAAGTCGGACGCTTAACCGACTGCGCCACCCAGGCGCCCCCTGGACAAGTTTATTTCAATAGCTGCCTACAGCTTTCAAGCCTTTTTTTTTTTTTAATCTGATTTCCCCTGTCTGTTGTTGTGCCTTTTGGGACTCGCACTTCACTCCAAGCCCTCTGTCCTCTGCCCCAATCCTATTTCCAATGTCTTGGTCTCCAGTTCAGGTATTCATTTGCTGGCTCACTGATTTTTTTTTTTCAGTCACTAAATTGTAATTTTAACATTTCTAAATGTTAACATTTAGAACATTTCTAAATGTTTAACGTTTCTAAATTCTATGGTTTTTACAATTAATGTCACTTCCACCTAATGCTGGAGCAAACAATACTATTTTGGACATATAAATTTTGGGAAGAGATATTTCTTCCATGGTTTTTGGAAGAATGAGCTTTTTTTTGCAGTGCTGATGGACTATCTAGATGAGATAATATTTTAAAGACACCTAGCTCGGGGTTAGACTTCTAGACGGTACTCTGTAAATAAATGGGGATACCCTTTCACTCTCACTGTGGACTTTCATAAACCACAGCTGGTGAATCAGGGAAGATGTTTTGCTCAAGGTTCACTTTCCTGAATCCCTCCCATCATACTGTTAGTGCCCAGTCTGCCCATTCACAAGGCCCCCACAGACATGCTTCTCATTTTCTCATGGCATGAAACAAGGATTTATGTCTCCACAAATCAAGCCTTTCAAGGGAGATTGACTCTCTCATTTCCAGGTCCAAAATTCCCACGGGAGTAATCAGTATTCATCCATCTTGTGTGAGGTCCTCACTTACTGACCTATCCAAAAGGCTTAGGTTTTAGGGAAGACGGGATTAACCAAATTTAGATTTTGATAGGGTCTCCTGCAGTACATATTCCACAGAGAGGGCAGAGAATTAAAAACTCTCCCAGGCAGCTATTCATAACTTTCGCTCTCTTCTAAAGCCTCCAACGACACTGCTCCATTTCTCAGTCTCAACCTCGATTTTTATTTCACTGAAACTTGAAAGCAATTAAAAGGGAATCTGACATGTTCTGCTAGTATATCTAATACTTGTTTCTTTGCCTTAACTCCAATAACCGTGGTGGATCTGCCCTCCCTCATTTCATCTATAGCCATTTCCTCTACTTTATCATTAGTTCCCATTTTCTCTGTTACCCCAGGTCTTCTGTTCTCCTGCATCATCAATTTTCCCTCTCACCATATCATTTCCATCAGCATACAAATGAACCATAAAATCTACTGTTTAAAAAGTGCTTCCCTTGATCCACATGTTCCTCCAGCTATGACTCCATCTCTCCTAGAAGAGTTACTTATAGTCTATGTTTCTAGCTTCTCTTTCATTCTTGTGCATTGCCTCCTGTCAGGCTTTCTCCTCTTCCACTTCTCAAAAACTGCACTTGTCATGGTCACCAGTGACTGAAACTTGTTCAATTCAAAGGTAAATCTCAGTCTTCATTTTATTTTAACCATTAGCAGCAATTGTCATAGTCAATCATTTCTTCTTTCTTTTTTTTTCTTTTTTTTTTTTTTTAACGTTTATTTTATTTTTGAGACAGAGAGACAGAGCATGGACGGGCGAGGGGCAGAGAGAGAGGGAGACACAGAACCGGAAACAGGCTCCAGGCTCCGAGCCATCAGCCCAGAGCCGACGCGGGGCTCGAACTCACGGAGCGCGAGATCGTGACCTGAGCTGAAGTCGGACGCTTAACCGACTGCGCCACCCAGGCGCCCCAATCATTTCTTCTTTCTTAAGGCACTTTAAAAAAACATGTAAACAGGGAATTAGTTTTGGTAATTAAAATATTAAAACTCAACACAGATTCTACACCAAGGGCTACTAAAACCCATTAAATACTCCATGGTCAAAATAGAGATGATAAGCATTTGAGACACTTTCTGTTCTTCTGGGAAGCGAACTGAGAGTTGTGCTTTCCACAGGTTTTAAAACTGAGGCTAAAGAGTTAATAAATCTGGATGTGCAATAAACCAATGTCCCTTCAGAGAGGAGTTAATTTTTCTCTGCTGTCTGTGAATGTTCATTTATTTCTACTACATAAACCATTACTCAAGATCTATGGCTCCTACTTCCATTAAGAAGCATAATACTCTTAAAGGATCGGTGATCCTTTATCCCAATCCACAAAAAATAAAACAGTTCTTTTCTAAAATACAGGATGTTCCCCCCTCTTAACTCTAATGCAGGAGAATGATGTCCTGAACACCTACCTTATATATTACATCACTGTTATAACTCCACCAACACAACACATCCTGATTTAAGTTCACATTATACATCTTTTTGGGATTATCTCTTATAGTGGTTACTGTATAAATGTTTGCTGTTATTATTTCTAGGCATCTCAAACGCACCACATCTAAAATTAAACATTTTATTGTTCATCTTCCCCTAACCTTCAAACCACAGGGGGCATAGACAATCAAATACTTTCCCAATTGGTTCTCCTTTCTTTCTTCTCAACTTCTAAATCTCCTCTCCATTTTACTCTCAGATCATGATCTTGCTTCTTATTTCACTGAAAAAACCTATTCCTCATGCTGAGTTTTCAAACTCAAGTGTAGGCAATTCTTTTCTCCCAGGTATGTGGACAAAATACTCGGTGTCAAGATTGACCCATTTTTCTTATTATAGCTCATATCTAATCTTTCAGCAGATCCAGTTGGTTTTACAGAATTCAGAAATTTTCACCACTGTTACAACCCTGTGCTAAGAAATGTCCAATTACCTCTTGACTGGACAACCTCGAGTGGATAACTGATCTCCCAATGTCCACCTTTGCTCCTTTTCATTTTTTGTCCTTACAGCAGCCCAAGTATTTATTGTCTGCTTTCCTTACTAGAGTGTCACTGCCATGAGAGCAGGAAACTTTTCTGTTTTGTTCACTGCTGTTTTCCCAATACCTAGTACAGTGCCTGGCATACAATAGGCACTCAAAGCAATGTTAGTTGAAAGATAGGTTAATTTGTGAGCTCCTTGTGAAGTGAAGACCTTGGCTTATCAACTTTTGTATTTCTTGTGCAGGATGCACTGTAGGCAAAGAGCAGGTGCCCAAAATGTATTTGTTCAATGAATCCCTGAGTTACTGAGGAATAATACAAGGAAAGCATAAATTCCTCTCTCTAGCTCCTTTTACAGGTTGTCCTTTGTTCCTCTCATTGTAAGGGTACTATAAGAAGTCAAAGGGATAAATCTCTCCGGAATTACTAAAGGATCATTTGTTAGGATGAAGATTGGCAGATCACAGTGGATACAAAAGGCTGGAGGCAGGGATTTGATTCAGTGGGGAGCGCCAGAACAGAACTGCCTGGGAGATTGTTTGCAGGGAGATGAAGTCACGGACTCTACACGAGAAGTTAAAACACCTCTTGTGGCAGGATAATGGGGTCTATGGGTTTTCAGAAGCTGAAGGAAAAAAAAATGCCCAGAGACTTTAGCATAGTGAGAAATAGCTGTTTTCCCTTCTTTTATCCATTCATTCTTAACTTTTTGTTACTCCATACCTTCTTTCTTTTTTTCATTCATCTACTTGTACTGAGCCCTTACTAATGCGTCAGATGTACAATGAGGCGAAGAGACAGACATGATTCTCATAACTATGGAGTAGATGGCACTGGGTTGTGTTGGGGGGCGGCAGGGGGAGACAGTCTGGCTGAGCGGTACAAATAGAACAAGGTAATAAAAGCCTTAATATGGCTACAAGAAGATGTAGATATGCCCAAGGAGCTGTTCCCCAAAATATGGAGGAAGCTGTAAATGAGACCGTGGGGAAAAGAGGACATTGCCAGGAGCCTGAGATTTGGTCTGAATTTTAAAGAATGAATAGGAACCTTCTAGCTGATAAAAAGGAGACATGCATTTTATTTATTATTTTTTAAAAATATTTATTTGTGAGAGAGAGAGACAGAACTCACGTGAGTGGGGGAGGGGCAGAGAGAGAGAGAGAGGGGGACAGAGGATCCGAAGCAGGCTCCAGGCTCTGTGCTGACAGCAGAGAGCCCAATATGGGGCTCAAACCTCATGGACTGTGAGATTATGACCTGAGCTGAAATCTGATGCTTAACCGACTGAGCCACCCAGGTACCTCAAGAAAGGCATTTTACATAGAGGTGTGATAGCAGTGTGGAGATGCTGAGAGTACAATAGGGTATGTTTGGGAAACTACAGTGGTCCCATGTGTCCAGGGAAGAGATGGCATGTGGGGATGATTAAGGAGATGAAGTTAAAGGTGGGCAGAGGCCAAATTATGAAGTTCATAGAAATTAAAATGAAGGGTCTCAACTTATTCTGGGTGCTCTGGAAAGCAATTTTAGGATTCTAATCAGGAAAGAAAAATAACTAATCAAGTTATTATCAGGGAAAGTATTATTAGGCTCATTCTCATGTTTAGGAAACAGAAATTTAGACAACTTCCCATAGGGATATGGGGATTCTCAGGGTTCTCAGACCTCTAATTTGAAATTCTGAAACTTTTCATCACCATTATCAGTGGTGCCTAGAAAAGAGGCTGGGGGAAGAGTGGCAGAATCGGCACAGGGCGATGAGTTAGCACACAATTTCCCTAAATCTGGAGGGAAATGCTGGGAGTGGGAACTGGAACGACAGCAGTGGAGATGAGGGAAAAGGTGATTTTGAGACAAATGAAGAAGATATAATTTGTGGGATGGTGACTAGCGGGATGTGGAAGAACAAGTAAAAGAATGAATGTTTGCGAGGTTTATGGCCATGGTAACTGGGTGGAAGGTAGGGCCATTTGCAGAAATATAGGTATATTAGGCTTGGAAGGGTTCAGATGTGTTGAGTTTGAGCGGCCTGTAGAACATAGGCAGTTGGATGTACGGGATTGAAGCCCCATAGAGGGCTGTGAGCTAGAGGACAACTAACTGTTAGCACATAAACACGGGTAATTGACCAAGGGATGGTTGGTAGACTCATTAGAGCAGAGAGCTTAGGGTAGAACTGTGGAAACTGAACATTTAGTAGATTTACAAGAGGAAGAAAACCTGCAAAAAGAGTCTGAGAGGAAACAGAAGGAGAAATAGGAATAAAGTGAGGAGAGAGAGATCCCAGACCCAGGAGGGATTCCAGATTGAGGAAATGGGCAACAATGGAAAATATCACAACAAGGACAAGTAAGGTAAGAACAGAAATATGTCCATTTTATTTGATGGTATCAGGCTCATTGTTCAAAAGATTTCTTTGTTCCAAAGAACAGCCCAGGTGTAGGCAAGGGAGGTGTGCAATGGTGGCTAAGGGCAGGTTGAGGTCACGGGAAGGATTTTTGGGAGGGGCTGTGGAAATGATTTGGGAGGGACGGACTCCAAGGAAACTCCAAGGAAAGATGACTCTTGAATAACGATTATGCTGGGAAGCCTCGGAAATAGATTTCTGACTTGTTTCAAACATGCATGTGAGATAGGGGAGGAGGGGTGCTATTTATATGTATCCTTTTAGCTTTATTCAGGCTTGCAACCTGCACAAATATTACCTCTTTAAGTATAAAATAGTTTATGTTTTCTTTCTTTCCTCCTTCACCTCTCTTTTTTTCTATCTAATGAAGCATAGGACTTGGAGAATAGAAGTTCTGATTTTTAATTCACCACCAATACATTTGTTTTCTTTCAGTAAGTTAGTATTAGCAGTCCCTACCACAGTACTGCCGGCAGAAGATTTTGAACCGGACCGGGATGCCTGTTTGACACACTGCAGTATCCGGAGTTATTAGCAATGTCAAACTGACTCTCTATTCCCAGAAGTCTTGATTCCTCCCTTCGAAGCAGTCTGTGTCCTCGATTCCAGCTCTCACTCTCTTGAGTGAAAGACTGAACAATGTCCTAGTTCAGGTGTTTCCAGACAAGGATCAGGAAATAGCTTCTCCCTCTCTTAGCTGGAGTAGGGGTACAGGCACTTATAATCTTATAGAGGGACCACCGTGAACATTATCTTCATCTTCATGTTCACAAGTTAAAGACTTTAAATAAGGTGGAGTTCACTGATTTCAGAAGCATTTGATTGCAATGGGGGTGGGTGGGGAGGGAGTGGAGATAGCAGGGGTAAAGTGGGTGGGGACACTTCCTCAGATGGAGTTGTTTTTTTATACCTCAGAGACAGAGGATGCTGGAAGATGTAGACTACCAGGTTGGCTCTGCCTTTTGGTACTTGTATGCAGACTTTCATTTTTCCCAAGGGCAAGTGCAGGAGTTGGCACTGTTCACATCTGAGTGCCAGTGACTTCACTCTTAGGCAACGTCAAATGGCCCGGAACCATTTTGCTTGTTCTGGCGAGGGCTTCTGCTGACCCTGTTGGAATCCAAGGTTATTCTGGTAAGCGGACTTTGGTGCTCTAGCTGGGCACCACTGAATGCACCACTGAATGAACAAAATCTTCACACTGGCTCCTGTAGATACTCAATGGTAACTTAAGAGCTGACACTGATTGAGCTGAAACCTGTAGGTCAGTCGATCAATAAGTAGTCTTTGGGAGCCTTAGCACAGTTTGGCGAAAATGTGACCAGCTGTGGTGAGTTGTTTGTTACAGTTAAGAATTGAAGTTTGCCCCATCTCCTGTTTTCCCAGGAAGCTCAGGGTGCTGACATCGCTAGTTACTTGCATACTTCCACCATACTTACTAATTATTAAGAATAACGACCAAAATTTGTTTTATGCATTTTATTTATATATTACTTTCCAACATGGCACCTTATTTGAAGCTCATAGCAACATTGAAGAGGAGGTAATTACTACTGCTAATTTAGAGATGGGGAAAACAGGGCTCAAAATACGTAAGGGCTGTGGCTAGAGTCACAGAGCCAGCAAAAGGCTAAGGGGAACTTATTTTTTTCTGTCTTCCGTGGCTTTTCTCTGCCTATGGTTGCTCCTGCCCTGGTGTCAGGAATCTTTCAGCATTATAGCAGCCAGTAAAATCAGTAAGTTCCTGGGTTTAGGAATTCTAGGGCAAAGAGAGCTTGGAGGTTGCTGGAGGATGGGTTTCTTAGCATTGGTCAGCCTTGAGGTCAAATGCAATATTAGTAGCACTGAATAGTTTTGCCCTTGAGAAATTAAAACCCGTCACCTCTAAGCAGACTTGGATGAAGCGTGTTCTTAGATCTCATGAAGCATCACATGAAGGATCTAGCAAATTCTATTTTTTTTTTAACGTTTATTTATTTTTGAGACAGAGAGAGACAGAGCATGAATGGGGGAGGGTCAGAGAGAGAGGGAGACACAGAATCCGAAACAGGCTCCAGGCTCTGAGCGGTCAGTACAGAGCCCGGCGCGGGGCTCGAACTCACGACCGCAAGATCATGACCTGAGCTGAAGTCGGCCGCTTAACCGACTAAGCCACCCAGGCGCCCCTAGCAAATTCTATTTTTATGTAATGCACGGAAGCCAAAAATGTACTTTTGCGTATTTTTCACAAAAGCATGCAAAGGAAGAGTGAAACCAAGAATAATTGGAACATAATCAAGTAAGTTACCAATAAACCTTTTTTCCACAATTCAAGCATAGAGGTTTTTCATAAGCCAATTTTCTAAAGGAAACAGAATTTTTAAAAAATAAAATTTAAATATATGGTCCATTAAAAATAATGTATTGGTTGAGTAAATAATGGTACATCCACAGAATGAATCACTACAGAGTTTTTAAACTTGATGCTGCTGAAAATACATAATGAAGCAGCACAATATATTGTTATTTTTAAAGAGCAGCATATATAACAGTCTGTGTGTGTGTGTGTGTGTGTGTGTGTGTGTGTGTGTGTAGGGAGAGAGGGAGAAATAGGGACAGGACTAGAAGGATACATACAAACGCTTAGCAGTTGCTACCTCTGGTTCAGGTTTGGTTATCTGGGAAGCAGACATTGTGACACAGTTAAGAATGCCAAAGGATTACTGGGGATTCAACAAATGGCGCTGGGGAAAACTGATATCCACACGTAAAATAAAAAAGTTGGACCCTTACCATATGCAAAAATTAATTCAAAATGGATCGCAGACCTAAATATAAGACTTAAAACTACAAAACCCTTAGGAGAAAACAGGGGGAAAGGTTGATAGCATTGGATCTGATGATGGTTCTTAGATATGACACCGAAAGCACAGGCAATAAAAAGAAAAATGGATACATTGGACTCCAACAAAATCAAAAACCTTTGTGTATCAAAGGACACAATCGTCAGGGCAAAAAAGCAACCAATAGAACAGGAGAAAATATTTGCAAATTATATGTTTGATATTAAGTTAGCATCTAAAATATATAAATAATTCCTACAACTCAATAACAGTAACAACAAACAAGTAATACTATTGAAAATGGGCAAAGAACTTGAATAGACAGTTCTCCAAAGAAGACCTCCAGATGCCCGGCAAGCATATTGAAAGGTGTTCAACATCACTCATCATTAGGGAAATGCAAATCAAACCCACAATGAGATACAGCCTCGTACTCGTTAGGATGACTACTATGAATGCATCAATAAATTAATAACAAATGTTGATGAGGATGTGGAGAAATGTGTTTATGAGGATGTGGAGAAAATAAAACCCTTGTGCGCTGTTAGTGGGAATGCAACGCTATGGAAAACGATATGGTAGCTCCTCAAAAACCTAAAAATATACTTACCATATGATACAGCCTTTCCATTTCTGGGTATGTATCCAAGAGAGCTGGAAGAAGAGTATCAATGAAATCTTTGCTTTTCTGTGTCCGTGTCCATAGCAGCATTATTCACAATAACCAAAAGGTGAAAGCAGCCCCAGTGTCCATACACCATGAATGGGCAAACAAAATATTCTATGTACATACTGTACTATTGTTTAGCTTAAAACGGGAAGGAAATTTTCAAACATGCTACATTATATTAAGTGAAATAAGCTGGTCACACAAAGAAGATACTAAATGATTACACTTGCATAAGGTATCCGGAGTAGTCCCAAATTCACAGAAACAGAAAGGAACAAATTCATAGAAAACAGGCCCTGTGGTTTGCAGGGCCTGGGGGAGGGCGGGATGGGCAATTGTTGTTTAATGGGTACAGAGTTTTATTTCTGCAAGGTGAAAGCTACGAAGGTTGGTTGCTCAACAGTGTGAATATACTTAAGATGAATGAATTGCATACTTAAAAATGGCTAATAAGGTAAACTGTATGTTATGTGTATTTTGCCACAACTTAAAGAGATTAGTGGGGAGTAACACCTGTTAAGGAAAAAGGAAAGGAAGGAGAATTAAGCAGGGGACCTATCACACTGTGATGCGGACAGTCGCCAGTAGGCTGGTAGGAGTTCTGGAGCAAAGTTTGCCCATCAGAAGGGGTTGCATTGGGTGGGTATGGCTAGGCTTTCGCATCACCCCTTAATTTTGGTTATCATGAATTTGGCCACCATGCCTTACTCAGTCATTGATGAGGGGTTGCTCTGAGATGAGCAGGACCTCCGCCTGAAAGCTGAGGCAGACGCTGAAGGAGTTAACGGTTGGAGGCTGTCAGGCAGGCATGCTCCTTGAAGCTGGGCAGTGATTTCTTCTTTGAAAAGGAATCTGAGTGACAGATCTCCATGTCTGCCATATGGGAGTAAGAGTGACTGTTATTTTCCTTCAGTTTGCATTTCTGTGTATCCCGCCTTTCTAGCAATGAATAAAAATGCCTTTTTAATAAACAATAAATGAAAATTAACATGATATATGGCAACCAGTAATCTTAACTGTTGAGCAGTTAGTTACGTATTAAGAATCCATTTCAGATTATTATGTGCAGGCCCCTACCATGTACACAAACACATTCCATCCTAATAAATCAAGGAATTATGAGTTCTCCTGTGAAGCTGAAAGAAAATGATTGTTCTGCCATATTGGTTGATATTTGTCAGTTTGATATTGGCATATGCAATGGGAGTCACTTTAGATATTAAAAGGAAGGTGCAAGTGAAATCGTCAGAGTGACAGCTCTTTTAACTTTAAATTATTTATGGTTTACGTACCTGCATCTTGGGTAGGCTGATGTCAAGAGGGCTTCATTCACAAAAGAATAAAACTTTCCTAATTCCAATGAAAGAAAAATGAACTAAGGGAGCAAGAAGATGGTACAGAGAATTACAGATCCAAAGGCTGGGAGAAAGGCAGGGCTGTTGGCTTTTCGACATCTGTCGGGAATTTAACTGCACCGAGGTGTTGGGATTCATCCATGCAAAATTACTTGAGTAAAAAATTACTTTTCCTTGCAAACTCGCAAAATAGAGGATCGATACACTGCCAGGAGATAGAAAACACTGAGTAATCACACTTATCAAACTAAAACTGTTCCTGCTGTATACTTCTGAGACCTGGCTTTATGTCTAATTAAGCAACTGAAATGATTTATGGACTTTAACATTTAGTTTAAAAGTGGAATTTGAAGGGCAAATCTGTCTTTCTAAATTTTACCTGTTCAAATAGGAATCTTAAGTCATCGGTGGTGAGACTCAATAAAATCTCTAGTTAAATGACTCACCTGATTTTGGATAAGGCTAAACTCATCACAGAGTAATTTCACAAGATTTGGCAAGATTTTCAAGCTCTCTTAACTTTCTGGGGGTTTAGGAGGGCTTTCGGTTTGTTGTTTCTGTTTTAGTTTTGCATGCATTTAAAAAATGTTTATTCTATGATAACTTCTTACAGCTAGGCACTGTGAATAAAACCAAACAAAAATTTCTGCCTTCAGGGAGTTTAGCACCTAGTGGAGTGAGGGAGAAAGCCATAAATAAAATAAATTAGTGAATAGTTGATAGAGTAGAGGGGAACTTTAGCTTCTGGTGTGATTCTGCCCATCGTATCCATCAAGAGGGGTGGCAGGGTTTCTGAGATATGAAGAAGGTGCTTCCATGTGACGATCAAGAGGCGGGAACGAGGTCTTGGTGCAGTGTACATTCAAAGTGCCAGAGAAAAAAAATAAAGTCGGAAAAACGTACAGGAAAAAGAAGGTGAGAAGTGCAAGTCTAAATCCGTAGAACAGGGAAAGCCTCACTGAGAAGGTGATGTTTGACCAAAGACTGAAGGCTTGGGAGTGAGTGAGTGATGTGGGGAAGAGTGCTGCAGGTAGAGGAAATAGAGCATATGCAAAGGCCCTGCATCAGTCTGAGCAGGAGACCAATGTTTCAATCAAATGGGATATTTTGAGGAGAGTTGACAAAAGTGACTATTTACAGAGATGTGCATGGGTTGTAGAGGAAATGACAAAGAACGGTGTAGTGTTTAGAGAAGTGCATAGGTTGTAGGGGAAATGGCCAAGAATGGTATAGTGTTCAGCAACTAGAGACAGTAGAGCCCTATGATCATCACTGAGCCTGAGCGGGTGACTGGTAAGTGGTTATTGGAACTTGGAGTAACAAACAACTGTGTTGGAAATCTGCCTGACAGGAGCTGTAACCCGAGGTTGAGGGATATAGGACCTGCAACACTGTCGGAAAGAAGCACGGGAAAGGAGCGAAAAAGAGACTAGCCTCACTCTCTTCCCCACTTCAGATTTCTGCTGGGCTCCCCATTGGCCTTGTGGAAATTACTAAAGGGAAACCTCACTACCATGGACCCCGGAGGTTAGAAGGGGAGGCTGGAAAGGGGAACTGGGTCACCCATTGTCAACTAGGGGAAGAATGGTCAGTTATGGACCCCCAACAGAAGAACCTCAACAGAAAAAACATCAAATACAGGACCTAACAGGGAAAGATGTATATTGCATTTCCTAGAAAAATTCACTATCCTTGCAGCTCAGCAGATGAGAAACTATTATCACTGTGAACTCTTGCTTTTCTGCAACGGACTTTCATTCAAAACAACCCTTCTCAACTTCCTCCTTCTTCTCCATAAAATAACATTCTTCTTTTTTGTTTGTCGGACTTATCTATGATTTTGCCATAGTTTGCATGTCCCAAATTGCAATTATCTGTTATTCTCAAATGAACTTCTTTTTGCCGGTTAAAAAAAAAAAAAAAAAAAAAGAAAAGAAAAGAAAAGAAAACAGACTGCTTTATTTTTTTTAAGTTTATTTATTTATTTGGGGGGGGGGCAGAGAGAGAGAGAGAGAGAGAGAGGGAGACAGAGAATCCCAAGCTGGCTCCATTCTGTCAGCACAGAGCCCAACTCGGGGCTTGATCCCATCACCCACAATAACAGCAGCAAAGTTAGTGTATAGGGGCCAATGCTGGTGGGTGGGTCAATGTAGTGGTGGTGGGAACTTAAGGAAGTTCTCTTTCAATTCTGTTATCAGTGAGGTGAAAAGAAAGGTCATCATTTGGGAGTGTGAAAGGGTAAGAAGGTGTGGAAGATTCAGAGAGAGAGGAGGAGGTATCTTATAATCATTTAATACATGGGAGTGTGAGTGGCCTAAGGAAATGTGACACAATTTGGGGACATCAATAAAAGCTTACTTGAAATTTGAAGTCATACATTTAAAACGAGACTAACCAGCATGTTTGCACATTTCACTCGAGCCACACTTAGTTGCATAGATGGAAGTGTAGATAAAGTAGAGAGATGCATTTGACCAGGGTTCAAGTTTTGCTCAATGAGTGCAGTGAAATAAGAGGGGAGTCAGGGATTGGGAGTGTTCACAAGGGAGGTTCTCTAATGATTGAAATGGAATTTACATTTAGGTAAGGAGGAAAACAGAGACAGTTGGGGAATGAGTCGAGAGGGGGCAAGGTTAAAGGAAGGAAGATTCATTGGAGCAGAGGGATTGTTGTATGTCAGAGAAATGAAGTTTTGAAATTGAGATCAAGGGGGAGTTGCATTTCTTTATTATGACAGTCCTGGGTTACGGCCATGGGAGTGTGTGGCTGAGGAATTGCTGAAATTGTGACTATGGGTGAGAGGAGTTTAATGAGCCAAGAGCCCGTGGTGTTAAAGAAATCATTCATATGAATATTGAAATCAGTAGGATGAGTGGTAGCAGTGGTTCTGGAAAGAGAGTTAACAGTGAGCTGGATGTTGTGGATTTGTTTGCAAAACAAGAGAAATTCAAAGCTGGGTTTCTTAGGAAGCATACAAGGGTGTGGAAGTGGCAATGAGAAACAGAGAAGACACTTGTCAAGATCCCCATTTAGGGCTGTGGGAGAAGACAACCAACCTTGAGGGGGCTTGAGGTGCAACATGCCCTCACAAGATTGATACTAGTTAAACTAAGAAGGGCGATAAAGCCCCGGGGAAAGGTTGAGGTGGTTGGGTGTTTGGGGGATAAGGGCACATGGAAGAGTTTCAAGAGTTGGGGAAGAGTCAGGGATTGGGACAGACTCGAGCATACAGATACCTTAAAGAGGTGAAGAGTTGCCTGGGAATCTGGGCCTCTTGGGATGATGCATATAAATAGTGCAAACAGCTATCACGTGATGAATCCTGGCAGTCTCAAGGCAGAGTGGTGTTGAGTCTTCAAATAGGGAAAGGTATTGAGGAGTGAGGACACCCCCTTCATGGCTTCTGAGTGATGTGTGGAGGCTGAGGAGATGGGGTGTTACTTTGAGGACATGAGGTTTTCTCTTGTCTCCAGAAGATGGGAATTTTGAGTTATGGAGGGGGCATGTTACCTCAGGATGCAGAGCCAAAATTATTTTAATTAAAGGAAATGCTCTTGCAAATGTTGCCAGACTCAGGGAAAAGAAACCCAAATGATTACGTGGCGAACTGATGCAACATTTTGGAAAGGCCCCCCCCCCCCCCCGCCCCATGGCTGGTAAAGAAATCCATAAACAGTGAGATAAGAATGTAGGAGAATTCCCACCATCTATCCATCTCTTCGTTGGTTTATTCAGTTTCAGTTTTCTAGCTTTTACAGATTTCGTTTTAGATGTTTCTTACCCAAATTGCCCAAGTAGTCTCTTTGGCTTAATGCTACACTTTAGGAACAAGGCCATTAAGATTTCTTGGCAGAGTCATGATCGGTAGGCAATCTCAGATATTTTGTTTTGGCGTTCCTTTAAACCTTAATTTCTCTGGATTTGGTGGCATAAAAGTCATTCCAACTGGAATTTATTGAGTTTTGGTATGCACAGTAATTGATCATGCCCTCTGAGAGCTCCAGAAAAACTCTAAGACGCTGGGTAGCTTAAATGAAAGTGAATGTTGCTTTGCATTTCTCAGCACTTTTTCCTGCTGAACATTTCCAGATAATATGGAAAGTGCACCCCGAGCTTCAGTTAGTTTTATTATGGCTATTATTAAAATTAAAATTTATAATTTAAGAGAATGCCTGCACATTTAGAAACCCCCACCTGTGGACATTAAATTGATTATAGGGCAGAAGCTATTTTATAGTTGTAACCAGAAAATCTGGGATACATAAACAGGCTTCAGCTACTGCCACACATCTCTGTTCTTTATAGCAAGATGTTTTTATCCTCGTTGGCTACATTACCATCACCTTCCACGCTCCCTGGTATCCACTCTGTTCAGGCATTGTCCCTATATTGTTCATGGAGGCCATTAATGCTCTCCAGCTTGATTTCCATGCAATGAATGTTTAGTCCTCATCTTGTTCTCTCAACCATGTCTGACTCAGTTGATAATTTTGTCCGTCTCAAAATACTTCGGTTGCCTTCTCGGCTCTCACATTTTCTAATTTTCCTGCTTCTTCCCGAGAGATTCCTTATCAGACTCCTTTGCTGACTCTTCCTGGCCTTCCATGTCTGTAAGATGCTGTTAAAAACTCAGGACTCTGTCTTTGGCTCTCTTCTTTCTGAATAGACACTCATTTTGCAGATGCCCTCATCAATCCTGTGGTTTTAAAAATTATCAATAGAATGGTGTTTCTCCAATCTTTCTTTCTAGCTGTGAGCTCTCCCTGAACTGCAGTCTTAAGTGTCCAACTGTTAGACATCTCTGTTTAGACGCCTAGTGAATGTCTCAAACTTACCGGGACCCCAAACTGAACACTGATTTCCTCCTCTCTCCAGTATTTCTCGTTTCGGTAAATGACACCACCCCTCACCTGCTTGCTCAAGCCCAACTATCATGGCTCTTTCCCCTTATGCCCAAAATACATTTATGCATCCTCTGGCTCTGTCTCTGAAATATGTCTAAAATCCAACTACTTCTAAGCTCCTCGTCGTTATTGCCCTGGTCAAAGCCTTTGCCTGGAGTGCCACCAAAAGCCTTATAACTGGTTTTCCACTCCTGTTGCTCTCCTAGAGTCTAGTTTGCGTACAGAAAACAAAGAGACCTTTTAGAAATGCCAGTCAGATTATGTCCCTTCTTATCTCAGAACTTTCCAAAAGACTTTGCATGACACTGGCCACTAAATCCGAAGACAAGGCCCTGTGTTTCTGCCATGCTCCCCCTTTCCCATGCACCTTAGCCACACGGGTCTCCCCATTCCTTGAACACCCTAGATATGTTTGGACCTAGATTTTCACCCTTGCTCTGTCCTTTGGCTACAGTGCTTTTTGACAAAATCCGTACAGACTTACTTTATTATTTTATTCAGGTCTCTGTGAAAATGCCATCTACTCAGAGGACTTCCTAGACCACTGTTTCCAAATACTAACTCCCCACCTGCTCCCAGCTATCTTTCTGAACTTTTTACTGCCTAACGTTAAATTATATATGTATGTTTTTGTTGTTTCTTCCAATGGAATGTAAGCTTCTTAGAGTCAGAGGCTTATTTTATTTCTTTGTTGTGTCTGGGGCACCTCGAACATTTTAAGACTGGGAAAAATTAAATTATTGCTGGTGAGGCGAGCCAGAGTTGGATCTTCCCCAAGGAGAGTTTTGAGAATGGTAAGCATTTGACAGATGGCCTGGAGTTATCTTCTTCTAGCAGTTGTGATGGTCCAAGGGACTATTTCTGATAAGGAAACAGAAAGAACATTTTAAACATTTTACATTTTTATGTTTTAAAACCTCACGGTGAGGAACCAGACCCATAATAAGTGCTCAGCAACTTTTTGTTGAACAAATGAAAGAGTGAATACAAGTATATGTATATGGGATGCACAGAGATCATGTTACAAATTACTAGATCATCAGATGATTTATTTTGCGGCTACTATCCTTCCCATATTAAAAATGTTATTTAGTGTGGCAAATAAAATATATTTCACTTAGCTTTGTGAGTTTTAGAAAGATTGTGACATCCTTTGTCTGTGGCTCCATTAGGTTTCAAGGTAAGAACATTCTATAAGTGAAAGAAAAATATGAGTGTATCTTAATTAACTAAAGATATGAATTCTTACAAATATACTTAAATTGTAGTCTGAGAACCATTGAAGACAAAAATTATCTGTGTTTTCAAGCTTTCACACATCAGGTAACCACATGACAGGAATTTCTTGAAAAACTGTATATCCACAGTAAAGACATATCCAAATATAAGCAATATCATTTATTCAATTTTGGAGTATTGTTTTCTTCCAGTCTTGCATTTTCATCATACAAAGAAATTAGGGTTTGACATTCTTGGGCATGAAATTCTGTCCCCTCCTTTCTGTGCTGATCAGGTTAAATGCTTCTTTCCTTTGCATTTCACCCAGAGCATAACAAGAACTGAGTGTGGACAGAGCAGGGGTTTGGAATGAACATCGGTTAAATTGTCAGGAAATGTGGTTTCCAGTCTCCATTTTACCTCTCATTAGCCATGTGACCTTGGGCAAACCACCTAACCTCTCTAAAAAAGAAGGTATTCTTCTTGGCTGCTAAGAGGGCTTTTCATTCTGCAAGTCTCTGGATTTATGGAGTTCCCAACAATTCATTCCAGGGTGAGATTTCCTTCCACCGAAGTGCACCCGTCTTCAGCATTGCATGCCAAGGATGAGACCAAAGCAGAGTGGCTTAAAATCATTTGGAATTCTAAATTATGGTCACTCTTTTTATTGCTTCAGCATTAACACGATTCACATTCCTATGTTTTAAAGTCGGTTCTTTATCAGGATATCACTTGGTTTGCATGAAATATAAGCAGCATTCAACAAGACTTGGTTAATGTTATGCACAGGATGAATGGGACAAATGGCGTCTTTTTGCTGAGTTTAATATGCCGGCTCTAATATAGTTGAAGGATGCAGAACAAAATCAAGGTTTGTCCTTTTAGCACACTATGGTGCTTAGAGAAGAACGCAGTTTCTAATATGCATTTTACATGTCAGAATTTTCAGACATGTCCAATTTTTCAAAATCAACTTTATTGGTCTATAATTTACAGGTAGCCTAATGCACACGTTTTAAGTGTGCAGTTCTATGAGTTGTGCCAAATGTACAAGCCATGGGCTATGAGTTGAATTGTGCTCCCCCTCACCTCAAAAGAGATATATTGGAGTCCTAAACCCTAGTACCTTAGAATGTGACCATATTTGGAGAGTCTTTACAGAAGTGGTCAAGTTCAAATAAAGTCATTTGGGTAGGCCCTAATTTAATATTACAGTTAACTTTATAAAAAGAATAAATTTGAACACAGGGGCATGCACACAGAGAGAATGTCCTATGAAGATTGAAGTTACATTTCCAGAAGCCAAACAACACCCAAACTTGAAGAAAGGCTTGGGTCAGAACCGTTGGTGCCTTCCGGGGAAACATGATTCCGCTGACCCCTTGATTTTAGATTTCCAGCCTCCAGAATAATGAGACAGTAAAAATTTCTGCTGTTTAAGCCACTCAGTTTGTGATACTTAGTGATGGTGGCCCTAGGAAACTAGGATATACCACGTAAGATATACAACATTCTCCTTGCCCCAGAAACTTCCCTGGCGTCTCCATATGCTCAATGTTTACTCCCTACTCAAGGAAAAATACTGATCTGATTTCTATCACTATAGATTAGTTTCGACTATTCTCAGACTTCATATAAATAGGATTGTGCAATATATTGTTTTCTGTGCCTAGCTCATCATATTATTTTTGAGATCTGTCCATGGCTTTGAGGATGTCAGTAGTTATTCCTTGTTTATTGTCAAGTGTTTCCTACTCTCTGCCGGTTGTTGCAACTCAACTGAACAGAAATGTCTGAGTCTGTTTCTGCATTCTCTGTTCCGAAACTATTTTGAAACTGTTTTTGTTCTGCTACTCCAAGAGTAACATGAAAATAAATAATTAGTATGCTCTCAAAATAAATTATTGCTGAAACTCAACTCCAATCCTAAAAGAAATGGTTTGACCCAGTAAGTCAGTCAGTCAGTCCCAAAAGATTAATATTATCAACACATCTTCTGGTAGAGAGAACAAATGATGCCATCAAAGAAGCCATTCAGGGTACCATTTTGTCTCTCGTGTAAGATCCAAATACTTGAAGATATTTACATACACCCTAATTTAGGGATATTCCTTCTTTTTGCTTCCTCTTTCTCCATACATGTGCTTCACCAAAAATCCTCTACACGAGGAACCCTGTCATGCCTAGATGCAGAAGGTGACCCATTAAATATTTATGATATATCATGAAGCTTATCCTTAACTTTGATCCACCCCCAATCAGATAATAATGACTCTTCTCTCAAAAAGTTACTATAAAAATTCCTTAACGTTTAAGTGGTACTAGACCTTGGCATTCTATACTAAGTTTACATTTTCCAACACACTATACCCATTATAATCATGTCATTCTTCAACCTGTCCCTCATACGTGTGCATGCTTGTAACGTTTCATTTGGAGTGTTTTTTATCCCTGCTATCTCCAGGGCCTTAAATGGATTTCTGTTTCTTCTACAAGACATCCCTTAACAGTTCCATTTGGCAGCCACCATTCACTTGGTCTGCTGCACCAAGCACTATAAGGGATGCATGATGAACACTGTGTAAGTGTTTATTGAAAAAATGAAAGAAATAAGCGAGCACATCTTGGTAATGTTTTTCTCCCTGACTCTTAAGTTCTATGAGGACAATAGTAATTTCCTGAACATAAGGAATTTTACATGAAAAACTAATCTTCAAAGTTCAAACCATATAATAATTCTAAAATGATTTTTTTAATGAGATTTCATTTTTAAAAATCATGCTCTGGTGATAATTTACAAATAGTCCAATTTGATTGAAGAGAAGGATGCGTAGTGAAAAAGTGTTAAAGATGTGTGATCTGGGGGTGAGCTCTAGATATTTGATGTCAGTCTGTAAGCTACAAGGAACCATTGGAGGCTTTTAAAAAATATTTTCTTTTTAAGGAATCTCTACACCCAATGTGTGGCTGAAACTCACAACTCCGAGATCAAGAGTTGCATGCTCCACTGACCGAGCCAGCCAGGTACCCCACCATTGGAAGCTTTTAAACAGAGAAGCCTAAGGACAGTTATAGGCTGGACTGAAAGAATGGAGGGCTAAGAGAATGAAGCAGTTACAAGAGTATTATAAGAGTTAGGATTGGGGCGCCTGGGTGGCGCAGTCGGTTAAGCGTCCGACTTCAGCCAGGTCACGATCTCGCGGTCCGTGAGTTCGAGCCCCGCGTCGGGCTCTGGGCTGATGGCTCAGAGCCTGGAGCCTGTTTCCGATTCTGTGTCTCCCTCTCTCTCTGCCCCTCCCCCGTTCATGCTCTGCCTCTCTCTGTCCCAAAAATAAATAAACGTTGAAAAAAAAATTAAAAAAAAAAAAGAGTTAGGATTATGCAGATTTGGGAATCTTGCATGACACCACAATACTGGCAGAGTCGATGGTATGATTATGAGGATTTGGAAGAGGCAGCAACCGAGGGAAGGGCTAGAGTGGACGTATATTTAAAAGATAGGTGTATTGACCAGTTGGATATAGGAAATGGAGAGTGAAGGGATTCCAGAATGTCTTAGTCTATTCAGGTTCCTAAAACAAAATACCATAGACTGGGTGGTTTCTAAACAATAGCGATTTAATTCTCACAGTTCTGGAAGCTTGAAAGTCCAAGATCATCATGCTGGCATATTCAGTATCTGGTGAGTGTCTGATTCCTTGTTCATAGACAGCACCTTCTTACTGTTTCCTCACATGGTGGAAAGGCAAGGGGTCTCTCAGTGGCCTGTTTTATAAGGGCACCAATCCCATTCCTGAGGACTCCGCCCTCATGACTTAATCATCCCCACAGGACCCACTCCCAAATACCATTACATCGGGGATGAGATTTGAACATATGAATTTTATGGGAAACCAAATATTCAGTGCATAGCATAAGACATCTTCGATTTTTAAATGAAAATATATCTAATATTTTCAATGTTCTGATTCCTCTCCATTTATTTATTATTATTATTTTTAAATTTTTTATTTTTTAAGTAATTTTTACACCCAGCATGGGGCTCAGACCTACAACCCTGAGATCAAGAGTCACATACTCCACCAACCAAACAAGCCAGCCACCCCCAATTTCTTTCCATTCTACTTTCCCTTGTCCTCTTTCTTTTTCTTAGAGTGTAAAGAAAGCTATAAGGCCAGAACAGTGGCTTCAGAATTTGTCTCCATTAGATGGAGTCTCTGATGAATAATAGACATAGCCACTGTATTATGTAGACATTTTAAAATGAAATCTATTTTAGTAATGTTTTTTATGTATAATCAAGTGTATCGAATTAAATTCGATACATAAGGACAGAAGACTTACTTGGCTGAAAATCAGGAAAATGACACCATTTTGAAGGGAGAGCAAAGCAAAACGTACAATGTGGGAAAGATAAGGAAAACAGAGGAAGGGCTGTTGGTAATGTCTTCATGCTTTTGAGCTAATGCTAATCTTCCGTCAGCGATAAGTGTGCAGACATTAGCCAACAATTGCTCTTAATAAATAGCATTTCTGATTAGCCTGACATTCCACATTCCTTTTGGCTTCTCTGTACTTCTTCATATTTTATTGCTTTTGGAAGGCTTTTCAACCTGAAAGTAGCGTATTCCCTATACGCTTTGGTAGAGAAGTAAAAAGAGAAACAAGGAAGAAATGAAGTAAAAGAGAAATAAAATAGAGATTAAAAAATGTCTCACATTATCTTTATACGGTCACAATTGTAGTGTATATTTGTAGCACCTCAACTTTCTTCACATTTCACTTTCTTATTTTACATTTATGATAAAATTGAAAAAGCGACCTCACCCCCCCCCCCACCTCATTTTATAGATAAAGGAACTGAGTCCCTAAACATTTAGGTGATGTCTAGTATTTTATAATTTATGAGTGGCATATCATTATCTTGGCTTTTGGTTCCTTAACTCTTTTTTTCAAGTTTCTTATTCCAATATGGATTGTTTTTTGGGTTTTGTTTTCTTGTTAGGGTAAGGGGGCATGGCAGAAATAACTGGAAGATCAGTAGAGAAAGACACTTTCCTTTTCTAAGCCAACTGTCTCTCCTGTACTCCATCTCACACACCCAAAATTCAATAGCAGCAATGACAGCTATCTGCAAAGCGAGTCTGGCCAAATTACATCACCTTCTGTGTAATTTTCAGTGGGTATAAGTCGCTGTAACTACTGTTTTGCTCTGCTGTCCTTGACTGTACAGTCTTGGACATACGGTAGTTTGCTCCCTACATATCTGGTTGGTCACTGATGTGGTTTCACACACCTAATTCTTCTGACACATGAAAAGGGAAGCAAAGCTGGAACAAGAACTGACCAATGTGTGCCTTTTGTCCAGAGTTTAAAGAGTGACATCATAATGGGAAAGCAGACCCATGAACTCCCCATCTCTGTGGTTCCCTGTCGTGTTAGTGAGTCACCCCTATGACATCTCTTTGGGTCCCAGTCTGGCTTTGTCTTGTGCAGACAGAGCTCAGCTTGGCTCTGACTCAGCTGGTCGCTGCTCTGACTTGATTGGTTCCCGTCATCTCTCTCAGAGTTGCTGCCAACTTGCGTCTTCCGCAGTTTCTAGCTCCAGCAGCTCTTGGCTTCCTGCCTCCTGACCACTCACGTCTCTGTTGCTACTTAATTTGCCTCTGTCTGTCTTCTTTACCCCAGACTCCCCAATCCATGTGGCATTTCCCTACCAGCAGGGAGCAAGTACAGGTCTTTTGACTCTGAGATTTGCCTTTTAGTCACTTGAATCCTGTCTTCTCATTGCTCTTGGGGAAAGGGCTACTGGACAGTACCTACCTTTGTGCTTTTCATCTCCTTCCGCATCTGACTGGGCCTTGGATGAGGTGCATGTCTTAGCTTAGAGTGAGGATCTATTTTCCTAAAGGTTGCAGCCTGGCCACTGTCTTAACTTCAGTGGGGAGGGGAGGTCTTAGCTCCTCATGGGGCTTGTTCTCATTATTCCTGGGGCCTTCTACTTAGGATTGAAGAGCTCCACCAGGAAGTGTGAATTAGATTCAAACAATTCTCCTGATTGCTCTAGCAAATGGCAAAGACAGAAGATCTGATTCATACCCAGTATCCCCTGAAGGTGTCCTTTGAAGTTGAAGATCATGACTCCTCATCTATAACAGTGTTTCCATATTAAAATAATAGAATACAAGTATATTTGAAATTGCACAAAATTCTAATTGTCCATTAAGTGTCTGAAGAGACTCGTGTGCATTAGCAATCGCCTTCTCTTACCGATGATTTAATCCTTTCGGTGGCTGTGTTCTAACAACATTGAGGCATAGCTGATACCAACGTGGGGGAGAAGCAGAGCCTTGGACACTAATACCACCTATGTCATGACAGATTTCAGCAGTAAATTAAAGCTGAAGGAGTCAAATATGAGGCATGTCATGCTTAGGATGATAGGGCCATATCCAAATGTCACCAAGCTTGGCTGTGGCTTGGGCTGGCATCTCCAACAATACTGTAAGCCAGTGGGAGAATGGAGAGACCAGGACTGAGAAGAACCAGTGGTGGTCGCAGAGGTGGCTGCTTGCTCAAACACGTTCATCTCAGCTTGATCTGGGCTGTCCTGGATTCTCTTTCTGGAACTAATGGGAGGTTTGGAATAGTGAGAGGAGAGCCAGGTCTGGGGGTTGTTGTACAGAAATGAAAGGAGCAGTGGAACTCACTGTCAGATGAGAAGTTGAACTGGTTCAAAAGAAGACTCTGGCCTTCATCAGGGAGTACAAATGGCAGGCATAACCCTCTCGTGGGAAGGGGGGAAGGGTGTGGCGGGTTGTTAAACCCATAGATAAGAGGTCGGGGCATTATAGCACGATTTCAAATCCAGTACAGGAAGGTATTCTCAGTAGGCAAGTATCTGGCCAATGTCCTCTTCGGGCCCATTAGATGGCAGGTGAGAAATAGAACCACAAATCTAAATGGCGGTTCCTTATATAAAGTCTTTCTTGGTTGAAATGAAATCACTAACTGGGTGGAACAGAATCTTCTGGTTGAGGGGAATTAGTTCCTATAGGCTGTGGGTCAGAGTGACAGTAGCAGTGACATGGTGACATGGGGTGACTAGCATTCCTGGCTTGTCCAGGATTAAGAAGAGATTTCTGGGACATGGGTCTTTGAGTTGTAAAACTAAGACAGTCCTGTTTTAACTGCTGGTCACCCTACGAGGAAATAAATGTATCTGATAGTCTTGGTCAAGCACCTCCTCAAGTATTAACTCAGGGTTAAATATGAAAAAAAAATTAGCTCTTTACGTTTATACAAAAGTGTGAAATGTGGGCTTGGCAGTAATTTTGGTGAGAAAATAATATTCACTCATTTTTTTGCTGATGTATTTAATCATAGAATCTTAGAATTTCTGAGTTGAGATGGAAATTAGATGTCATTTAATCTCTCACTGAGAGAATGATAAAATTGAGAGCCAGGGAGTTTCAATAAATAACTCAAGTTTGGATAGTTAATTAAGGGCATACATTTTTTGCTTGGCCATCCAAATTCTTTGCTTGGCCTCACTAATTTGTTCTGCAGCACCTAAAGCTTTTTCCTTTTTCCTCTTGGCAAGAGACTTTAAAAGAATAGATCCTAAGAATTCTCATCACAAGGAAAAAAAATTTTTCCTTCCTTCCTTCCTTCCTTCCTTTTTCCCTTTCTTTCTTTCTTTCTTTCTTTCTTTCTTTCTTTCTTTCCTTTTTTGTGTTTGATGGTTTTTTGTTTTTTGTTCTTTATTTTGTTTCATTTTGTTTTGCTTTGTTTTGGTATCTGTGTGTTAACTGAACTTACTGTGATCATCACTTCACAATATATGAAAGTCTAGTCACTATGCTATATTCCTTGAACTTTTATGGTGCTGTGTGTCAATGATATCTCAGTATAACATGGGGGAAAAAGAGACTTTACCACACATAGAATAGGCTGATTGTTCTTTTTTCAGTTAGATTCAGTCAGCCTTCTTTAGAAAGTTGTAGTCAAATCTATTATAGAACTCTAAGAATATCAGGCTGCAATGTTTCTATGACAATTATTGCTCTTACTACCGACAGCATGACTACCATTATCACAATTACTATAGTATGTGGGGGAATAGAAGACAATGCTTGTTTCAACCCCAATTTCTTAGGTGGGTTGCAGTGAAGAATACCATAAATTCAAAGAGTCTAGGAGTACTTCTTGGCTTACTAGATATCTCTTCATGGTCCCTACTGTAAATCTCTGAGATGGATGCTGAGCTCTGGGGTCAGTCGATTTATTCTTTCTTACATGTTGTCATTTTGGTTACTGCCTGGGCTATAAGTCATGTTGAGTTCTTGCATCCCTGCAGTAGGAAAAGAAAGAGAGTATTGCACAGTGACCAAAGCTTTGACCCTGTACACTGTTACAAGAGAATTCCATACCTGCAGAGTGAGTGAAAATGACAAATAACTCTTTAAGCTTCAAAGTTTAAAGGAACAGATCGATTTCACCTGGAGGGTCAGCCTGTCATTTTTCATTCCATGTACTGTCAGGTCCATCATGTTTAACATGCCCAGAGTAGCTCCTGGGGGGATTGTCTGCTACCGAGAGTCACCAATAGAAGAATGTTTTGAACAAGTGCATGGATAAGATGTGTTCGGGGGCACCTGGGTGGCTCAGTCAGTTAAGCATCTGACTTCAGCTCAGGTCATGATCTCGCTGTCCATGAGTTCGAGCCCGCGTCGGGCTCTGTGCTGACAGCTCAGAGCCTGGAACCCGTTTCAGATTCTGTATCTCCCTCTCTCTCTGCCCCTCCCCTGTTCATGCTCTGTCTCTCTCTGTCTCAAAAATAAATAAAAGTTAAAAAAAATTAAAAAAAAAAGATGTGTTCGTAGTTTAAAGGTGCTCCAGGTAAGTTCTGAAACAAAAATAGTTCAGATTCTTCACTCCTTAAAATTTACTCCAGGGGGCACCTGGGTGGCTCGGTCGGTTAAGCGTCCGACTTCGGCTCAGGTCATGATCTCACGGTCCCTGGGTTTGAGCCCCACGTCGGGCTCTGTGCTGACAGCTCAGAGCCTGGAGCCTGTTTCAGATTCTGTGTCTCCCTCTCTCTATGACCCTCCCCCGTTCATGCTCTGTCTCTTTCTGTCTCAAATATAAATAAACATTAAAAAAAAATTAAAAAAAAAATTTACTCCAGAACATGATCCTTGAAATAGCTCGTTGGTGTTTCATCTGGTCCCCTCCAAGGTTGCACTGAGAATAAATTTGATCTGGGTTAGGAACTGAAGACATAGACTCATAGTTTGTCTCTTCAACCTCTAAAATTACCAAATGAAAGGTCAAATAATTAAATATCATCACCAATGATGTTGTTGTTGTTGTTAACATGACATCACAGATTTGATTCGGTTGAATAAGAGACTGATTTATTTGCCAAAAAAGTGCCTTGATTATTTTGGAATTGAACAGACACTATTTTTGTGAAAAAACAAACAAACAAACAAACAAACAAACAAAAAACCAAAAACTTCTCATTGTTCCTAGGGAAATTATGGATTGTTGGAATGGTGAAAGAAAATGGATGTTAGGAGGAGTCCAGGAAAGACGTATCTGGCACGAAAAACTGTGTTCTTCCATAGTAGTGTCGAGCCAGGGAAGGGGAATTGATGTTTCAGAATTAAACGTTTCATCCCTAGAATTCCAGGACTTACTTTCTAAACCACCCCAGAAACTTCCTTTAGTTTTACGCCTCTCCAGGTAGTTCTAAAACGTCCCTTGTTGACCAGTAGGCACTTTCTAACGGGGAGTTTTTCAATTTGGCCAATGTCACCTCTGTCATGCTCTCACATAAGCACTAAGTTTAATGTTATATAAGTGGTAATAACCTAGAGTTTCAGGTTTCAGTAAATATAAGGCCTATTAAGTACTAAGTGAGGTTCATTGCTTTTGATACTTAATAAGTGTTTAGCTTAAAATAGTCACTTTTTTTTAATTTTGGTATAAAAGACCTTACATGTACTTGTTGGACAATTAAAGATTAGCTTCATGAGAAGATCAAATTTAGATGGTTAATAAACCCACACCAGATTGTTCTCACAGGCAGAATAAGAGTTTTTCCCTGTAATATATTGTTTTCAATAAAGAATCAGTCCCTACATTAGCTATTCCAATATTCATTACAAAGGAAAACATAATAAACCATATCTTGTCGGATTAAGAAGCTCTTGAATCAACCTTCAGAAGACAAAGTGGAGCTTCTGAATAAACAAATTATATTATGCAGGGCAATGCCAACAGGCAATCTTAATTATGCTATCTTCCAGCATGTGATAGTATTTCTTATGAATTATTGTGGACAAACACTTGGGACAGCCACCAATAGTGTAATTTTTAGAGTAGCTGCATTGTGTGGTGGTTCTTATGCTTTTCTATTGTGCTTAAGAATGCCTAGTTTTATCATCTTTCTTTAATTTGATTTAACTCACATTTGATCTTGTAATTTGACCAAGAATAAGTCTCTATCTAATTAACAAAACGCAGAAGGGAAGTAGGGACAACACATCCCATGGTTTAGCCACATGCAAATGAGCAGGTACCTTCTTTTGGTGCATGCCGTGGAGGTTGAAAACCTTTACATATTTTCCTGTACTGATACACTAAGTGAGAAAGGCAAGCCAGAACCATCTTCTAGCTTATTTTCTCCTGTATAAAAATGGAAAAAATTGCAGTTAATGGATGCTACTTTTAGAAGGATGGTACAAAAAAAGTAGCAAGGAATTTGCCTCAAGCAATATAGAACATTATACCCATGTTTTATGCCCAAAAACATTGCTGAAAGTTTTCATTGTATGTCTAGATTATATGAATAGAAGATTAAATTCACTAAGGTTGAACTGGTTATTTGAAATGTCATTGATTAATCTTCCTGCAAAACAGATTTTCATTTCTCATGCTTGCTGGAAGCATGACAGAAACCATCAATAAAGCACCTGTGTTTATAATAGACTTCATGAAGGTAGACAGAGTTTCCATATTTTGTGATATGAAAATCTGTTTTGTAGCCACAGTTTGGTATAGCGTTAGAAGCACTTTGGGCCATTTTTCAAGTCTGCCCAAATCAAGGAATTCCTCTGAAATGATCTCACAAAATTTGTCCGGATTCACCTGAATGTGCTTCTAGATCAAGGTTTCTGCATAAAATATCACAGAAAAGCAAATTGCCTTTGTCAGTTAGTTTAGTAGTCTTATGTATGATGCACACCTTTCTACTACCTTTGATATATAAGCAATTCGAGGTCAGCAGAAATAGCTTCTAACCAACAGTTTCATTCCAACATTTCCGACATGTACCGTCTAAAATGTGACCAAGATAATGTGATGATTGCTTTCTGAACTTCTCCTGCTATTTCCTCTATAAAAAGCATCTTTATGGGCAGATAATCTGTGACAAGCTTGACTTTTTAAGGTAGTTTCTCAAAGTGACAACCGTGGCCTATCTAATTTATTTTCCCCCACCTGTATGACAGCGATCAACCTGAATATTTAGGTTTTCTTGTATCAGATAAGATGTCCTAATATTAATGAAGGATAATTTTATGTATTTCAATTTTAATTTTATTTAATTTTTAAATAAGCAATATATTCACATGGTTCAAAAGGCACCAAAGAATATTCATTGAAAATTCTCTCTTCACCCTTGTCTTTCAGCCACCCAATTACATTTCCTGGAGATAAGAATGTCACCAGTTCCTTGGGTATCCTTCCAAAGAGATTCTGTGCTGCATATATAAACATATACATCTACAGATATAAATATGCTATATATTGGGGAGCCTCTAATGAGCTATGTAGAGTTTCCTGATTTCCTGTGTGGTGTTGGCTCCCTCATACTTCCAGACAGCACATGCATCAGAATGTCTGAGTGGTTTCCACAGGTGTACCAGGCAGTAGCAGCAGAGAAGCCATTGGGTAGAAAGTGGTGGTGGTGGTGGCGGGGGGGTGGTACGGATGAGAAGAGGTGCGCGAAGCTACGCTTGCGTTGAGGTGGGTCTTGAGTGACAGCTTGCAGTAAAAAGTTGAGCCAAGAGGGCATGAGAAAAGGCACAAGAGACATCCAATACACAAGACATTCTGGTGGGATACACAGCCAGCCCATCAAAGTAGACAGGTCAGGAAACAGGTGTTGATACTGAGATTATAGCACAGACTCAGATTTTAATACAATCTAATCCTAAAAAGAGACTCATCTTGAGAATTTTCACTCCATGGATTGGCTTTTCCTACTAGGCTTTTTATTTTGTATTTTTATGTTTTGGGTAAAATGTACATAACATAACATTTCCCATTTTAATCATTTATAAGTGCACAATTCAGCAACATTAAGTACATTCACATTGTTGTGCAACCGAAGAGGCTTTTGTAGAAGAAATGCATGGTAGAAACTTTCAAATATTTGCTCACATTGCAAGTTGCTATTTTATGCCTATTTTTTCACTTCGGCCCTTGCTATATCCAAAAGTGTATGACTTTGAAGTCTTTCTGTGAATTCACCTTCTGCAGATCCCATGCCATGGAGATCATTAAAAGAACAGTGTTATGTCTGGAGTTCTAGAACTCCATAAATGGCTGAGAAATTCCAGGGGGGAAGAACCATTAAAAATGGCCATTAAATATTGTTTTGAGAAATGCCACTTTCTGAAGTACCTGGACATGCATTATTTGTACTGCTGATAAGCCTGGGCGACATCAAATTGTGCAAAGGTCTTTCTCCTACGCAGAAAGAGGGATGGTTGATTCATGATAGGAGTTGGCTTTAGATAAGTGCTTTATGAAAAACCACATCAACTTCAGATTGTATTGATGACCATTAGTAGAGATAGGATGTGTCTTGATTATATAATTCTGAGGGAAAAAATATATCTTTCTACCTTTTAGTGGGTTTGCGCACTGGCTGGCGTAAATACGATTTTTCTCCTTTAAATCCACAGTTCCTTAAAATGTGCCTTGGGAAAATACCTAGATACTTTTCAATAATCAAGTATCTCTAATGGCATGTATACTGAATACTAGAATACAAAATTCCAAGAACATGAAGCATTTTCCTCTCAAGAAGCATTTGAGCCTTCCTCTCTCTGTAGGATGGATGAAGCTTCTCACTAATGGTGCCACACAGCACATTTGTAAACTCCTACTTCAGCGATGTCATCAAGTCTGTGATTGTTAGACTCACGGACACAAGCATGTACACAGACACACATTCACACATACAAACCACTGGTTAAGGATCTTGACCCCAAAGGTCCTAGTTAGAAATAGGTCATATCAGAGTCACCTTCCATCTTGTACACACAAAAAATTATAAGAATGGGGGTAAATGCTGCTGCTTGCTCTTAGTCTGTTGAGGCTGCTATAACAAATACCATAGACTGAATGGTCTGTAAACAACAGAAATTTATTTCTCACAGTTCCGGATGCTGGGGAGTCCAAGATCAAGGCACAGGCAGATCTGGTGCCTGGTGAGAATTTGCTCACTGGTTCATAGTCGGCTGTCTTTTTACTCTGTCT
Organism: Lynx canadensis; assembly: GCF_007474595.2. Classification (NCBI taxonomy): domain Eukaryota; kingdom Metazoa; phylum Chordata; class Mammalia; order Carnivora; family Felidae; genus Lynx; species Lynx canadensis. Next base: position 140,890,219 of record NC_044311.2, read on the forward strand.
GTGCACCTGTTGGAAGGGGCAAGGGAGCTCTCTGGGTTTTTTTTTTTTTCCCTTAATTAAAAAAAAAAAAATATTTATTTATTTTTGAGAGAGAGACTGAGTGCGAGCAGGGGAGGAACAGAGAGAGGGAGACACAGAATCCAAAGCAGGCTCCAGGCTCTGAGCTGTCAGCACAGAGCCCGACGACAAGGGGGCTCAGACTCACAAACCATGAGATCATGACCTGAGCCAAAGTCGGATGCTTAACCGACTGAGCCACGCAGGTGCCCTTCTGGGGTTCTTTTCCTAAGAGTACTAATCCCATTCATGAGGTCTCAACTGTCTTGCCCTGATTGCCTCCAACTGCAAAAGGCCCCACCTCCAAATACCATCACACTGAGGATTCGGTTTTAACATATGAATTTGGGGGTGGCACAAACATTCAGTCTATAGTAGTTCTTAAAGCATCTTGTCTAGGGAGATTTACATATAACAAACTTTTAATCATCTTATGCTCATGTTAATAGTTTAATCTGAGCTCTTTGGGGAAATAACTTGCCAATTTTTTCTGAACATGTGGCTATTCTTAAAGAATCTGTGCTTGGTATTTTTGACTTTGCAAATGGAACATAAGTAAATTGTTCAGTGCCTTTGGTATGCCGAACTAATCTGAAGATGTTACTGTGTCTGAAGTTTCCTGTGTCTTATCAAAGAGCAAGAGAGAGATGCTTCACATTATGAGGAGCACAGATATCCGCAGCTTTGAAGTTATTTCTGTGTCATGTCCTATTGGATTATTTGGGCCACTGAAATAACAATTAATTCCGTAAAGGAATATTATTAGAAGACTTTATTATAACTTTTATGCAAGGCTCAAGGCAGTATTTCTCAACTTCGGCACTATTGCCATTTTGGGCCATCTAATTTTTCCATTTTTTTTTTCAATTGAAGTATAATTGATTAGGTAACTATTGTGGAAATCATAGGACGTTTAGCAGCATTCCTTCTCTCTACCCTCTAAATGCTAATAGCTCCTTCCCCCATTTGTGACAACCACAAATGTCTCCAGGTGTTGCCAAATGTCCTTTGGAGGGAAGAATGCCCACATTTTGTACTGCTGGCTTCAGGGAACCCTGATTTAGGGCATGGTTTCTAGAATTAGTCTTAATGCCAGTTGCATAAATCGAAGATGCATAAGAACAGCTGTAGCATAGTTAAAATATGGAAATAATCTTCAGCCAATAGCTAAGTAAGTGCATATTTGTCTTCCTTCTTTTAAATCGTGTCCTCAAAGTGAAAATATAGAGTCAAAACATATGCACATTTTGCATTTTGGTGTGTGTTATCAAGCTGCTCTTCAGGAAGATTTGCCCAACTTACATGCTAATAGGGCGTGAGTTGTCCCCGTACCCCACATCTTAACTAGACACATGTCTTTGGAAATAGGTTTTTCGATATGTTAAGAAAGCCACCAAAATTTTGAAATCATGAATTGGTTTAATTTGACTGTTGAAGTTTGTGATTGTGTTTTCGTAAGCCATGATCATAAAATTCAACATCGTCCCAAGTGAAATCATGTTAACCTATATTAGAAGGTTTCAGGGACTCTAGAGAGAGATGAGAGTGAATTGTATGTCTGGTGATTGAGACAAAAGACTGTATCAATATTCTTACGAGAATAGTGTCAACTCTGTAGTTGAGCTGATTTTGGTTTAAGTTTCTCCCTTGGAAATTCTGGTAAAGAGTGGTGATGGTATTTAAAGTATTGCATTATTTTTATCACATTCAGTGACAAAGAAAAGCCTCACCTTCACTTTATAGTGCTTCTTCTCATGGAGTTATTTTTGAATCCCTTTTCTTCAATTGCTTTTGAGAGGCCAGAGCCCAAGTGAAACACAGTTTGGGTCTGGGTTTGATGTGAGATGGTTTCCAGAAATCAGGCCAGTAGCTCTCATTTAACAGATAATGATGCCAGCCAGGCTTAGAGCCCTCTCCTCTGGTGGAATAAGGCCCAGCCTAGGGCTGAAAGATAGCAAATGACACACTGGAGTTGTTTTGTTTTGTTTTGTTTTGTTTTGTCCCAGGAAGCTCCTGTGAGAGAGCCCATCTTGTGTGACTTTCTTTCCTTCTGCCCCCTTCCCAACTTACCTACAAAGCCCAAAGGACAAAGGCAGTTTGCTTTCAGAATTTGCCTTATGAGTGGATCTCCTGTAACTTTGGGGGTGGGGGAGAGGGAGTAATGGGGTAAGGGACCAAAATTTATCGAACATGTGCAGCATTCTAGCCCCGTACTGGACTTCTTTCATTTCCATGGCAACAATATGAGATAGTATGTTAGTCAGGGCTCTCCAGAAAACAGAACCATGTTGTGAGTGAGTGTGTATGTGTGTGTGTGTGTTTGTGTGTGTGTGTGTGTGTGTGTGTATTCAGAGAGAAAGAGAGAGAGAGATTTTATTTTTAAGGAATTAATTCATGTAATTGTGGGGACTGGCAGACCCAAAATCTGACTGGTAGGCTGAAAACTCAGGCAAGGTTTCTGTGCTGCAGTCTTGAGGCACAATGATCTCCTCCTCCTTGGGAGAAACCTCAGTCTTTGTTCTTATGACCACCCATAATTTGGAAGGTAATCTATTTCAGTCAATTGGTTGCTATTGTTAATCATATACACAAATACTTTCACAGCAACATCTAGACTAGTATTTGTCCAAACAACTAGGCACTGTAGCCTAGGCAGTTTGACACACAGAATTTACCCTCACAGATGGTTCTTGGAAGCTTAGACAAAGCAATAGCCCACACTAAATGGTGTACCATTTATAGATGAGGAAACCTTGGCTCAGAGAAACTATGTAAGTTCAACGAGGTCCTGTAGCTTGTAAGCAGTGGGACTGGGATTTAAATCTGTCTCTGACTGATTCCCAAGTCTACTGTGTTCATTGCATGTTCACGCCCCACCCCCAACATATACACCTACATACATTCACACTTTCACACACCCACATATTCATATTCATGCAACACGCTCGACCGCACACACACACCTCCTCTGGCCCCACGCATTAACCTCTCTTACCCTTTTAGCCTGATCCCTGGAAAATCCACGTCCTAGAAAAGAGAAAGTAACCCCTATCATCTCTCATAATCACTGACATCTGAAGAGGTGGATACACCATCGAGTGGGGATAAACTGAGTCAGAAAGGAAAGCAGCTCTTACGCTAACAAACTGAAACCTCATGATTTTGTTTAGGCCGTCTTTTAAGAAAATATTCCGCCATTTTCAGACATATGAAAATTATTCAGGGATCTGTAGTTGGGGCTGAATATTCTATGAGCAGAGCTGAAGAGGAAAGTCAATAACCCTATCAAGTGTTTGAAGTATTCTAAAATATATATATTTGGAAGCATCAGTCTTCATATTTGGGGAGCATTTTAGAACTTTTTAGACTCCTTTCTTACCCCTTCCCTCTTTTCAGGGAGATTAGAATATTCCATTTTTTATCAGATAGCTATATCTTAGGGTATTGCGTACCCTCATACATTCAGTGTGTGCATTGAAGCCACTGGGAAATATAAAATGTGAAATTTAAGCAGTTAGAAATCAAATGGCACTACTTCATTGGAATATAATCATTCAACCCCTAAATCATCATGTTTTGTCTGTGAGTTAGGAGGGGGCATGGTTATTTCAGAAAAAGGAAATTTGATTGCAGAGATAGCAGATTTCTTGAAAATGTCCACATTTATCTTTTTTTCCTTTGACTCGCCTTATGAGGATAGCTTTGGGAGAAAGCTGGGAAATGCTATGAACTCTTGACTCAAGGAAAATGCTGATCTTACAATGGAAAACAGGGTAGCTATTTTCCAATTGGAGATCTCTCCTTTGAATGTTTTAGGTAGGTGAGCAATTTAAATCTGGTAATTGACATAGAAGACATTTGGTTGGTTTGTACGTTTTATTTAGTAATTGACTAATTTGTGGACAAACAATAATTTGTGTTCATAAACATAAGATAAGTTCTCTACATTTTAACATTACCTCCATATCCATCTGCTATGAATGCTTAAATGAGCATCAGACACACATACACACACCAAATTACTCACCATTAGAAATGTCGAAAGTATTGAAAAGTTACAGCAATAAACCAGAAATTTCTACTTTAGATGTGCACACACTCCTTAAATTCTTTTTAAAGGGGAAGGGTAATAATATTTCCCATCTTTACTTTATATCTGCCCAAAAGAATGCACAAAGAATATTAAATATATACCGCAAATTACAATACCTTTAGGAAGTGAAAGGTTCATATGCTGCATGTCAGTTCTTGCAGAAAGCTAGTAAAACATTCCATAAGAACATTCATAAGATCCCAGGACTTACCAGTCCTCATATACTTTTAGTTATTGGCACAGCCTTTCTCGTCTCTATTCACCAGCCGTAAAAGGGATAAAATCAGCTGTGTATTTTTGTGTGGTAGCATAGAGATGATAAACATTCAGAATTATAGACAGAACCACACATAGAACCTGATTCTCCAGTCCAGGAAACAATAAATAGAGTGGTAGAATATTTCAGGGAGAAGACCTAAGGGCTTTTAAAAATGAAAATGAGGGGAGCCTGGGTGGCTCATTCAGTTGAGCATCCAACTCTTGATCTCACCTCAGGTCTTGATCTCAGGGTTGTGAGCTCAAGCCCCCACGCCCAGCATGGAGCCTACTTTAAAAAAGTAAATTAAGATGAAAATGAATATTTGAGACCTAATCTTATCCTGTGAAATTTTATTTCTCGGTGTGCCTCTCTGAGCCGGCTAAGAAGGGCTGGGTAGAACTTGACCACAGTATTCTCCAGGCATAAGGCAGGGGACATTTAGAAGTAAAAAACAACTCCCCCCACCCCACCCCCCCAAAAAAACACCCAAAACTTCAGGGAACCAGAAATCCTCCCTCTTAGCTTTTGCTCTTCCCTCTCCCAGTACATCCTTTTTAAAAAAATGTTTATTTATTTTGAGAGATAGAACACAAGCAGGGGAGGGGCAGAGAGAGAGGGAGAGAGAGAATCCCAAGCAGGTTCCATGTGCCCTCAGCACAGAGCCTGATGTGGGGCTCGAACATTTGTTTGGACAAATGTATAATGGACATGGGTCCACCATTAGAGTAACATATATTAGTTTCACTGCCCTAATAATCCTTCCTAAACTCTGGCAATTACTGATTGTTTTATTGTCTCCATCGTTTTGCCTTTCCCATAATGTCGTATAGTAGAATCATATACTATGGAGCCTTTCCTTTCACATTGGCTTCTAGAAAGGGCTTTTTCCAACCCTAACATACTTGAGCCTTGCTAAAACCAACCAAGAAGCAAATGAACCATAGTTGTATAACCAAAAGGCTTAATAAACAAAACCAAGTGAAAACAGCCACCATTAAGTAAGTCACATTTAAAAAAAAAAACACAAAAGGAAAACTCCTGGGTTTCAAAGACCATTGTTCTTTCTCCCCCCCTTATATTCTTTATTCAGATACACCAATTTTTTTTTTTAAATTAATTTTATTTAAATCCAAGTTAGTTAACCAATATAGCGTAATAACGGTTTCAGGAGTTGAATTTAATGATTCATCAGTTACATATAACACCCAGTGCTCATGGCAACAAGTGCCCTCCTTAGTGCCCATCACCCATTTAGTCCTTCCTCCCACTCCTCTCCCCTCCAGCAGCCCTCAGTTTGTTCTCTATATTTTAGAGTCTCTTTCGGTTTGCCTCCCTCTCTGTTTTTATCTTACTTTTGCTTCCCTTCCCCTATGTTCATCTGTTTTGTTTCTTAAATTCCACATATGAGTGAAATTGTATATTTATCTTTCTCTGATTGATTTATTTCACTTAGCATAATACACCTTAGTTCCATCCACGCTGTAGCAAGTGGCAAGAATCTTTAGATGACATGAGCTATGAGCCTAACTTTAGCTGAAGTGCACACACGGTTGTATTTTGTCTTTCAGCGGTCCTGTCAGCCTTAGGTGTGGATGAAGATCTTCTCTGCTTCCTCTGTGTTTACCTGGTAAGAGCCCCAGGCTGGCTGCTTCCTCTGATTACACTCAGCTAAGCCATTTCACCTCCCAGGATGTCAGCATTCCTGCCTCTGAGATAACATGTTCAATCTTAATGACCTATACGGTTGCTCTTAGGATAATGTGACCTGACAGTTGCATTTGATAAATTCCTACAATTGAATTTAATACATTAATTTTGTAGTGACTCGTGTTTTGTGTTGTTTTTTTTTTTTCCTGGTACAGAACACGGAGATTACTGTAATCTCTATGAGTCAAGGGACCGTGCCCATTTTCTTCATTGCTAGCAACCCAGCCTTTAGTGTCTGACACAAAATATGTTCTCCATAAAAATCTGTTGATTGAGTAAATGCCCGAATGCATGAATAAGTGGATAAAAGTGATTTTAAAGTGGACGCCTACAAATGTACCAGGCTTACTTTTGGGTAACCTGATGGACTTTTCTATTTTGTTCCCCTTCATATAAGTAGAAATATTGCCTCTACTATTTTAATTTTACCACCATCTCATAGTTTTAAGGCCTGACTTACTTAAATCCATGCTGAGGACAAGTAGAAGCCAATGTTTTTATTTCCAAACCATATTTCAAGCCTGATGACAAGAAAACAGTGCTGCCTGATTGGATTTTCCCCTAATGAATGGAGACCATAAAAAGGACTTATGTTCAATGTCAGTTATTCATATTCCCAACAACTTGTACACTCACAACTTATCACTGGCCTCTTCACCGACAATAAAATGAAGCTCCGCTTTGAATAGAATGCAGGTTGCTCTCAGGTAAAAATACATCCTGACTCGAACAATGGATATTTGCATCTGTCTCTTGGAGGCAGCAATGTGTGGCCATCACTTGGGTGAAACGTAGCAGTCAAAGCAAAATTGCAGTGAGAGAGGCCAATACGCTACTTGAGATATTCTTGCTGTGTAACCATCAGTCTCTGAAGTTCGAAAAAGAGAATAGAGGTGGAACGTTTACGACTCCCTTTGTTCCTCAGGCCAGCCAGTCAGCTGACATTGCTAATGGCATGTGTTAGGGTCATTAACTATCTGAAACATTAAAAATTAATGATACTTCACGTAATCATGGATTTGTACCTTTTGGGTTGACTCGAAGGTATCTGAGGAAGATCTTGGAGAAAATATTGACCCCTGGGGCATTTGGGGCAGGACGATTTTTTGTTTTATGTGATTGCCATCTGTGGTGTACTAAATGCCAGTAGCATCTCCATAGACATAGTGTCACCTGAAATGCTACCACATTGTTTCAAAGACTCCCTGGTTCTTGGTGGTGGTGGTACCACCCGTCATTCTGAATCATTCCCATCAGGGAAGGCTGTAGAGAAAAGGAGAAAAGAGGGAAGGAGAGCGTTTCTTGAGATGATCACTTCAAATTTAAGAACTGTGGGCTTAAATTTAAATGTTCTCTTATTATAGCATTTGGGCAACGACATCCCATACCCTAGTTTGCAGTTCTGGAAAACACATTCAGTAATGAATTTAACAGATACTTTTACTGAGTGCCTATATTTTTCCAGACATTTTACTGGATGCTGGGTATAGAGTTGTACATTAAACAGACATGCCCCTGGTCCCAGGGAACTTACAGTCTAATGGAGAAAGGGGACAGAACAGAAACAAGTAAACAATATTTAAGTACATCTGGAGATAAGTGCTGTGAAGGCAGCACACGGGAGATGGTGCTGCAGAGCAATGGTAAGGCGCCGTTAGAGACTTACTCAGATCAGGTTGTTAGGGAAGCCCTAATATTATCATTTGGTATTTCAAATGAGATCAGGAAATAAGAAAGACGGGGCATCAGTATGTGCAAAGCACAGGAAAGGGTGTGGCAATAACACGCTGAACCAACAAGTGTGGAGAGAAATGGCACAGTGCAGTGGATAAAAGCAATGACTTTGAGGTCCTGATGATGGCCACTAGGAAGTTTGCTTATCACCAGTGACTTTGAAAAAGTCTGTCTATTCTGTGTCTATTTCCTCACTTAAGAAATAGGGATGTTACATGAAAATATCCTTATGAGTCTATGCAGTTATTTTTATTGGCTTGTTCATTCTTGGAAGCTGCCAGAAGAAATTTGTTAGTTCCCCTCCTAGGATCACAGTACTAGAAATGATCTTAGAGGTCATTTAATCTAACACCTTTATTTTGTTTTCAAGAAAACAGTGGTTCTGGAGAATTCTTCACGGTCCTGAAGCTGGTTAGCGGTAGAGCTGGGACTAGAATTCAGGTGTCTTGCTTGCTTTCTCAAATAAATAGGTAACAAAACCCAGAGCAGTCGAGAAGAGACCTCTGGTCTATTTTAATATATTACATGATTCATATTCAGATATATGTTCTTAAGAATGCATGTTTCGGGCACCTAGGTGGCTCAGTCGGTTAAGCATCTGACTTCAGCTCAGGTCACGATCTCATACTCCGTGAGTTCGAGCCCCACGTCAGGCTCTGTGCTGACAGCTCAGAGCCTGGAGCCTGCTTCGGATTCTCCCAATCTCTCTTTCATAGGCTGTCTCTCTTTGTCTCAAAAATAAATAAAAACATTAAAAATTTTTTAAAAAAGAATGCATGTTTCAATCAGGACAAGAAACAAATGGCACACTCAAACTGGGTAATTGGAAGAGCCTTTAATGATATGTGTGGGTAGTGGTTGCACAGTATACCCAGGCTAGTATCAGTGTGGAGTGTTACCAGCCCTGGGTCTGAATGGGGCAGAGGAAAGAGTTGGCAGAAACAGCTGCTTGATGAGTGAATCCCATGAGAATCGAGACTTCTGTGTAAGAGGCACAGCCCAAATAAATAACCCAAGTAAATACCCTATCCTATTCTTTGTTTTCCTTCTGCTCTCTTGAGGGGGCTCCCTGTTGGCCAAACTCAACCAGAAGCCCAGTAGGCAAGGGAGCTCACTGATGTAGTCCATACAGTATGACTCCCTGGGAAGAGATACAGGGGAGAGGGGTGGAGATTAGATCTGGATGGACAGAATGGGAGGTATGTGATACAGAAAGGCTTTATGCAAAGAGTATTTTTAACTTTTCTGTCTATTCAACGTTTTTTTTTTTCCATCAACACTTTAGGTTATCTTATGTCATGCCATATATTTGCTTAAAAATTATTATATGATAGATAAACATTTGGCCTTTATTTTGGTTTCTACTGACCTGTCTTTAAGAACATGTCTACTGATTGCCAAAATGACAGTCAAATTCACATAAAAAATTGAAATAAGTAATGAGTCCATCTAAATAAGTTGATAAAATTATTTTCTCAGTTCATCTGAATTTGACCAAACACTAGTTTCAATTAAGCTCTGCTTTATGGAAATTTATTCTTACTTTTTTAATTTAAGTTTTTAAAGTTTATTTATTTATTTTCATACAGAGAGAGCACGAGCAGGAAAGGGGCAGAGATAGAGAATCCCAAGGAGGCTTCACGCTGTCATCGCAGAGCCTGATGTGGGGCCCAAACTCATGAATTATGAGATCATGACCTGAGCCAAAAATCAAGAGCCAGACACTTAACCAACTGAGCCATCCAGGCGCCCCATGGCTATTTGTTCTTTACTGGGAGACATACTGGGAGTCATTGAAACCACTGTATTTTGCTTGTAGTGCAGAATGCAGTTGCCCACTTTGAATTTCAACTGTTCATTCCCCAGCATGTCCGAAAGTCTAAGTGTTAGAGCAGATCCACTGAGATTTTATTTGTATGAGAGATGATGAAGTCTCCTGGGCAAGTTTCATCTCAAGGGAGGAAAAGAGGCAGAATTACGTTCCCATAAAATGTCCTAGTTTTCAGAGAAGAGTAGAATTTTTTTTTTAATGAAAAGAGCACAATGTCTATCACGAGAATTTGTCCTACAGTTATTTTCTTGTAGATCTATGGTCTAAGTTTAAGGGAGAGAAAAGGATACTAGGTCAAAAATGAAAGAAATAGTTTCACAAGATAGCCCCTGAGACATTGGGAACTGCTTTGAGCTTGGCATCTTCAGTAAAAGAGAAAGAGTTCTTTTCCCATTTAGCTCAGGGTACAGCATTTTATTCGTTTGTTAAAAGATGGAAAGAATATAGGAAGCGCTAGCATATTGGGGACTCTTACCCTTTCAGTGGCCCAGGCCTCAAGGTGTCTGTGTCCTAACTTTATTGGAGTCCGCAGCCAGTAGGTTTCAACAACAGCCAGAGGCAGACACAGCACCCCAGTCATTCTCCAGGATAGTTCTTCCGCTGCAATAGTGGACAGTGACGATGCAACACAGGATCTCCCGCAGCAATGATGGTGCTGGTGGCTGGGCACACCAAACCATCTTACCAGTGTCCCTAGCAGCATGGCAGTGCCACGTGACCTTCGTGCAATTTAGTGGTTGGCATGTCCAGTCAATAACCTCGGTAAAAGAGGAGGTGCAGAAGATGCTACCTGATAACTGAGAGGTCCCAGAAATACTCTGGTGACTCCCAAATCTAATCACAGGTTATACTTTTCAGGAGTCTGGAAGTCCTACAGTAACGAATGAGGCTCAGAATGGGGCAATACCATTTATTAGATTGCTCTGGCCTGGAGAAACGCAGACCTCATAAATATTTTAATTTTGACATTCATTCATATATAGCTTTGTGCTGGGCAAAACTACTTTATTCCTGGATTCCTGGAGAACGCTGCTGTTTATGCAGAATTATCTAGAAGACTATTACTGCCTTTTTCTTATTTAAACATTTCCCCTAACTCTTCTAACATATTGCTATTGTCTAATTTATTACTTTATTGCTTGTAGGTAATTTTCCCTTTAAAATTCTGCAGGGATCTTGAGTTTTTTTTCTTTTACTTTTTGAATGTATAACAGAAAGCCAACAACCAGTTCCATAGGAATATTGAGATACTGACAAAGTAGATGCCAGTGTTCACAGTTTTCATATACTCTATCAACATTCATGACTGTCCCTTCAAAATCACTTAAAAATTAACATCACTCTGCAGATATCCTCTTCCTTTATCTCTCTCTTTTTTTAAAAAATAAATATTGACTCATTCATTTGTACTGGTCCAAAGAAATATAGGGCATTCACAGAAAATTCAGAGTGGTTTCTGTATTGGTGAAAGTCATGCCCTGAGAGATAATTGGGTGCAGGTGTCTGCTGGGACCAGGTGCTTTATCAGGGAACAGAGGGACCTTTTACTCTCCATCACATCGACAGTGTACATAAAAGTGGGAACTGAAGAAGAGAAAGTGATGAATTGCAACAGAAGGATGAAAGGAAGGATATGAGTCATTAAGATTGTTCAAACACGTAAAATTATCTGTTTAGAACCCAAGCCATGGAAAGGCAGCTTCTGTGATCAGTGACAGGATCACCACAGGTAGCTCTACAAGCAAAGAGTAAATATGGATATATTTCTTTGCATCATTAGAAATCTATTCTCACCGAAAGATGTTTTTTTTTTAGGATTATGAAATGATACATTTACAGTTCCTAGATCTGCAAAATGAGGATGATAATAATATCTATACGATGAGATCGGCAGATTCAATGTAATTAAATGTAAAATGTTTAGAACAGTGCCTGGCACCAAAAAAATTATTATGATGTAAGGTAATACATTTCTAAGGATCCTTTCATTCAGAATCTTTTTACAATCGTATAACTGCTTTTTCAGAACTTGGATAAACGCACTAATGCTCTCTATACATATCAAATGATAACGGCACAAAGGATGGCAGCCATTTTATAACCTATTTCCACCAGTTTTCTTTTTCTTTCTTCTTTTTTTTGCTTCATTTCTGAATATTCAGTGTTTTCTTTTCTTTTTTCTTTTCTTTTCTTTCTTTCTTTTTTTTTTAACATACCCTGAGGAAATGGTAATGGGAAAACGATGAAATCTTATTTTAGTAAAAATGCCTTTAGCAAATCCTTTGGACACTGCTTGTGAAGTCTAAATTACATTGTAATCTGTTCTATGGGAAATGTGATTTATGAGACAATTATTTTCTGATATTTGGTTGGTATTCTTTTTATGTAAAAAATGAGCCCAGATTTAATCTGAAGAATTGTAAGAGCACAGCTCCCAAACTGGTGTGTGGTCTCGTTCCCACTAAGTGAGTCAGTCAAGAGGAGCATGTTCATTTACTTGAGTGACATGTGTTAATACCGTACTTAATGACACACTCCAGCTACATCTGGATCGATGTATACCATCAATTAAAAACTGAGACTATAGCCTTTGTGCCAGTTCTCTGACCCCTATCTTGGATTACGGACCCCACTGAGAATACACTACTCACTGTAAACTCTCTTCTTCTAGTTCTTTTTTTTTTTAATTTTTAATGTTTATTTATTTATTTATTTATTTATTTATTTATTTATTTTTTAATTTTTTTTTCAACGTTTATTTATTTTTGGGACAGAGAGAGACAGAGCATGAATGGGGGAGGGGCAGAGAGAGAGGGAGACACAGAATCGGAAACAGGCTCCAGGCTCTGAGCCATCAGCCCAGAGCCTGACGCGGGGCTCGAACTCCCGGACCGCGAGATAGTGACCTGGCTGAAGTCGGATGCTTAACCGACTGCGCCACCCAGGCGCCCAATGTTTATTTATTTTTGAGAGAGACAGAGCATGAGTGGGGAGAGGCAGGGAGGGAGAGGGAGACACAGGATCCGAAGCAGGCTCCGGGCTCTGAGCTGTCAGCACAGAGCCTGACACGGGACTCAAACCCACGGACTGTGAGATCATGACCTGAGCCGAAGTCAGAAGCTTAACCTACTGAGCCACCCAGGCGCCCCTCTTCTAATTCTTAAAAACAGACATTTAACAAATCTGTAACAAGGGATACAAGGAGGGTACAAACTAGGTAGAAGCAGGGGCAGAAGTGGGAATCTGTGAATTTTGACGGGAGAAATCATCACACCTCCCAGAGTATAAGCCCTTTTGCTACATGTGGGAAGATGAGCAGGGGGTCCACAGAAGTGAGAAGCCTTTTGAAGAAGCAAGTTTGGGGGTGCCTGGTTGGCTCAGTCTGTTAGGAGTCTGACTTGGGCTCAGGTCATGATCTCACGGCTTGTGAGTTTGAGCCCCACGTCAGGCTCTGTGCTGACAGCTCAGAGCCTGAAGCCTGCTTCAGATTCTCTCTCTCTCTCTCTCTGCCCCTCCCCTGTTCGTGCTCAAACTCTCTGTCTCTCAAAAATAAATAAACATAAAAAAAAAAAGAAGAGGAAGAAGCAAGTTTGTCTTGTGTGTTCAGGGAGTGGTGAGAGACCCAGGGAGTGGTCTCCAATGCATTTTCATAGACAAAGCAGAAAGGACTGGACTTTAATGACTTAATTCTTCTGAACTGCCTTCACGTTCTTCCCAGTCCACCCCGAAAATAAGGCGAAAGTTGTGTGATAATGGAGACATTAACTCACAATGAGATACAGAAATGGGAAAATCAGATCACTTGGTTCTATCCATCCTTCAGATTATGGAGACAATATGAGATCTCTTATTCACTTATTGCCTATGACCAAATGTGATTCAGAAAGGGATCCCCCTGCCTCCCCTTCGCACTAATAGGAGGCGGGCTGCACACACTCGAAAGCTGCTCAAAGCTGGGTAGGAAAAGGGAAAGCAGAGCTGAAACAGGTTAAAATCGAAGGGTCTAGCTGAACATTTTAAAACCATTTATTTCTTAATGCATCCAGAGAAGGCAAAGTCCCCAGCACACGTTCCTGTGGTTGCAAACATTTCCTTAGATTTGTTTTCCATGTTTAGTGAAGGTATTCCAGATTAGGTTAGGTAGCAGCATGGTCCACTGAACACTCATCTGGAAACTCGTCTGGGAATTCTCTTCTTAATGGAGATTAAATATCTTGGCACGAAGTTAAAACAAAGGTTAGAACCGGGGCCATGTTAAGACTTGTCCATAAGGTATGTGGTACATGGTTTACTTCGTTCCCCTGCCAAAATTCGATGTGCTGTATCGCAGCTCATAGATGAAGTTCACGAGAGACACAAACGTTGTGGATCTCGGTTCAGTGTTCTTAGGAATGCAACACTCACCCAGTCAGCATGCCTCTGGGATCGTCACGGCTCCTTTCTGCCCCCGTCAGTTCACTAAAAGCAATTTGATCACAGCCAAGCTTGGCCCTGTAATTCTTTCAGCTGTGGAGCTGGTACAGTCCTGTTAGGAAAGATCGACTAAACTCCACATAATGGACCCACAGAGGATGAGAAAAAATATCCCTCCTGTGGTAGGCTGACTACTAAGATAGCCAGTGCTCTCACCTCCTGGTATTTGTGCCCTTGTGTAATCTCCTTCTCTTTTGGGCAGACTTGACCTGGTGACCTTATTCGAAGGAACTGAACGTGGCAAAAGTGATGGGATGTCAGTTCCAAGATTAGCGTTTAACTCTGTGACTCCCCTCTCGTTGGCACTATGTTTTGCTAGCGTGTTCTTTCGCCTTATGGCTCTCGTTGCTTGCTCGCGCTGGGGAAGCAAGCAGACATATTTCAAGTTGCAGGTGGTCCCTGGCCAACAGCCAGTGAGTCAATCGGACCCTTAGTCCAAAAGCCCGCCAGGAATAGAAGCCTGTCAACAGAGTCCTCCAGGCACAGGAAAGAGCTTGGAGGCAGTCCCTCATCAGGTGCACGTGGAGGTGACCCGTGGGAGTCCCTGAGTCAGAGGACCCCACTAAGCCATACCCAGGTTCCAGGCCTATAGAAACTGAGATCGTTAAAGTTGTTTCAAGGTGCTAAATTCTCAGGTAGTTTGTTACGCAGCAATGGATAACTATTATATCTGCTCACAGAAGTGGTAAGGCTCAGAAGTGGGAGAACAAGCATTGGAAAGAGAATTGGTATATATATTTGTATCTGTCGGACTCACCAACCCAGAGAGAATCCTTATGACAGTTGTTTTCTGTATACTGTTTATAATCATGGCAACAACCTGGCAAAGGTGGTGGTGTTCCCATATTTTAGATAAAACCGAGGTTGTGGAGACCAAGTTACTCGGCTCAGAACACATAGCTAGAAGGCAACAGAGGTGAGAGAAAACACGGTCTCTCACTCTGAAGCCTTCATTCCTTCTTCTGCCTTAACCAGTGTAAGTGGCAAGGGGTGTGGTGGGGATTAGGGTGGAAATCAGAATCACCTGGAGATCTTTTTGAATCCAGTTATGTTGCTTTCGTTTCTGGAGGTCCTGACGCGCTTTGAAATGAGTCATACCACACAGTGGGGTCACACCAGAAAAGCACTGGACTTACAAGTTCAGCTCTCTCCCTTGCAACTTGGCCCTTTAATTAAAACCGCATTTCAACCACATTCAGATTGAGGATCTGGAAAGCCATTATGTGACCATATGACTTTGGCATTGTGGTGTTAGGGTGTTTTAATTAAGTTAAAAATAAAGCAATAGCACCCAGCTCTCCACTATTTTGACAGACTCAACATAGTCTGATGCATCCTGGACTTGACCTCACTTACGGCCAAAAGTTGGCAAAATGGGTTTGGCTCAGCAGGGACGGATTGGGAATAGAATGGAAGAATGGTAAGCGCGGCTTTCATTTGGTGGTGGGAACAAGATTATGAGATAATGGAGGAGCACGCCTCAGTGCCTCACCTTGGGAAGATACGTTTGGCCCTGGATGCTCCTATAATGGCTTCCACAGTGGAGCAGGGCAGTTCAGCAGAACTGAGTAGACTTTGAGAAGGGCCTGTGGTTCTGTCTCACCAGCTCCTGGGCCAGGGTCCCTCTTCTAGATTCAGCCCTTCAGCTCTTGCAATACCTCCCCTGCTTCTGGCCCTGAGGAGAGACCGAGTGGGCTTCTTGCAGACCCCAGCCTCACTTGCACAGCAAAGGCCTCTTTGCACATATCTGTGGAGGATGTCACCATTCGCTGGCAAAGCTCAGTTTCTCCTGGACGAGATGACTGTATCCTTCTTCGTAACCTCCTTCCTGCTACCTCACTGCACTTTGCCTAGATTTTTCTAGAGCAGCACTGCCCTGTATGGTAGCCACTGGTCACTTGAGGCTATACAGCATTTGAAATGTGTTAGTGAGACTGAAGACGTGAATTTTCCAAAAAAAAAAAAAAAAAAAAGAATTTTTCATCTAATTTAAATTTGATTTATTTAAATTTAAATAACCATATGTAGCTGGTGGCTAATGTGTTGGACAGCACGATTCCAGAGGCTGCCGTCCTTACGTTATTCTTTTGTTAACTTATTTTTGGTTAATATTTAGAGAACATTTTCTATGTGCCAGGCACTATACTTAGAATTTTGCATGTATTCATCCAATTTTCACAAAACCTGATGAACCTCATTATATTATTTACATTTTCCAGAGCAGAAAGTTAAATTTCATAGAGATGAAGTGGCCTCTCTCAAATAATACAGGCAGGAGACAGGATTCAAAATAAAGTCTATCCGGCTTCAGCCCTGTGTTTCTGTACAAAAGAATGAGGCTAAATCAGCAGAAATGGAGGGTGAAACAAAACGGAACCAAGACAATTAAAATATAACCCTTGTTATAATGAGTCATTTCACTTTATTGCATATTGTAGATGCTGGCCACAGCACACACATTGGTTTCTGAACAACCATAATTCAAAGCTTTCACATTATATGCTGTTTTCCTTTCAGATGTATCATCTATGAAAATATCAGTGAGCTCCAAAAGTCTATACTGGTAACGTTCACCTTTATGCTCTTGTGACACTAACTACAAATAGTAAAAATAGTCATCGGTTGTAGGTCTTTGGGCCTGTGCTGAGCCTTAAGGGTAGCCATAAAACAACTCAAAGAAGAGATATGGTGCGGACTGAAATGGCTCCTATGGGGGTAATGTTTGCAGAACATAGGAGGTACGCAGTAAATGTTTATGGATGGTGAAGATGATGAGAATTCAATTTCCACTGCTCCTTTCCTCTCCATTTTTCCTAAGGAATTTACGGTTCATTTGCAACCAACACTGTGAACGTCACAGAGACCCCAGCACTGAGTCACATAGCTGCGGTGTAATTGGATGTGATCACACTTACAGGAGAGAGATAAAGCACATGTACTTTTAAAACTGTGCTAAAATCTCAGTCACTAGAATAGGCTGGAGCTCTTGAATGCTTTGTGTCTTATAAGCCAGAAAATCGTCAGTGCCTAAGACTCAAGCAAGTACATTCAAAACAAATCCAGCTTTTAGATCTCACTGACAGAGTGCATTTCAGTCAGATCAATGTATTTGAAAGAAAAATATGCTACATATATTAACTACTAAGTTTCCTAACTACGAGGACCGGAACTGTAATTTTAAACCTTAAGGCATTTCTTTTGATTATTTTATTCAGCAAAATTCTTAGTGTCATTTTGGGATTTCACCAAATTATGACAATGACGTTGGATTAAACTTTTTAGATTTGATTGCCAGATGACACAAACATTTGATCATCTGCTCCCAGTGTTCTTTTAGGCAGGCAGTGCAGTGTTTAAGCAGACTTGTAATAAAGATCTTTCTAACCAGCTACTAGAAAGTTATGATTATCACAGTGTTCTTTCAATGAATAGAAGTGATACACAGTTTTGTTGTTCAGTTTTATTGAGAAATAACTCACATGCATCACTGTGTAAGTTTAAGGCACACGGCATGAAGGTTTCATTTACATATATTGTAAAATGATTACCACAATAGGTTTAACTAACATCCGTCTTCTCATATAGATACGATAAAAGGAAAGTAAAGAAGAATAAAAGAAAAAATTGTCTTCTTACGATGACAACTCTTGGAATTTACTCTCTTAACATCTTTCCTATATACCATACAGCAGTGTTAGCTCTAGTCATTATGTTGTACATTACATCCCTAGTGCTTATTTATCTTAAACTGGAAATTTATAGCTTTTGACCACCTTCCTCTTATCCCCCCTCCTCCCACCTCCCACCTTTGGAAACCACAAGTCTGAGCTCTTTATCTATGAGTTGTTACTGTTTTAAGATTCCACATATAAGTGAGATCATACAGGATTATTTTTGTCTTATTTCACTTAGCATATTACTTTTAAGGTCCATTGTTGTTGTCCCAAATAGTAGGATTTCTTCATTTTTTAATGGCTGAGTGACATTCCATTGTGTACACACACACACACACACACACACACACCACCCTACACCCCATACCTTCCTTATCCATTCATCTATTGATGGATACTTAGACTGTTTACATGTCTCGGCTATAGTAAATAATGCTGTTATGAACTCATATGAGGGTACAAGATATCTTTTTTGAGGTAGTGTTTTCAGTATCTTTGGTTATGTTCTTAGGAGCAGAATTGCAGGATCATATGGTAGTTCTATTTTCAATTTTTTAATGATTCCTCCATATTATTTTCCATAGTGGCTGCACTAATTTATGTTCTAACAGTCTCTTGTGTTCCTTTGAATTTCTATGGTAATAGCTGTAATGTTTCTTTTTCTATTTGTAATTTTGTTGATTTGTTTAATTTTTTTCTCTTATTTCCTTGGTTGGTCTGGCTAGGATTTTGTCAATTCTGTCTTTTCAAAGAAGCACTCTTAGTTGGTTTATCTTTTCTATTGTTTTTCTATTCTCTATTTCCGTGCTGATCTTATTTCCTTTCTTCTGCAAACCTTGGGGTCCATTTGTTCTTCTTTTTCTAATTCCTTATGGCATACAGTTAGGTTGTTTGAGAACTTTCTTACTTCTCATGTAGGCATTTATTGTTATGAACTTCTCTCTTAGAACTGCTTTTGCTGCATCCCATAAGTTCTGGTGTGTTGTGTTTCCATTTTCATTTGTCTCAATAAACTTTTATTTCTCCTCTAATTTCTTCTTTGACCCACTGGTTGCTCAGGAAAATGTTAATTTCTATGTGTTTGTGAATTTTCCAGTTTTCCTCTTATTACTGATTCCTAGTTTCACACTACTGGTATGAGTTCAGTCTTCCTGAATTTGCTGGCCTGTTTTGTGGCCTAACATATGGTCTGTCCTAGAAAATGTTCTAGGTGCTCTTGAGAAGATTGTGTATTCTGCTGTTGTTGGACAGAATGTTCTGTGTACATCTGCTAGGTCTATTTGTTCTATAGTGTTGTTCAAATCCACTGTTTCCTTATTGATTCTCTGTCTGGATGATCTATCCATTGTTGAGAGTGGGGTATTAAAGTTTCCAACTATTATTGGATTACTGTTTATTTTTCCTTTTAACTCTGTTAGTTTTTGCTTTATGTATTAAAGTGCTCTTTTCTTGGGCACCTAAATATTTACAATTGTGTATCTTCTTGATGTATTGATTCCTTTATCATCACATAATAACCTTCTTTGACTCTTTTTTATTATTTTTAAAGTTTATTTTGTCTGATATAAGTGTAGCTATACTTGCCTTCTTTTTCTTTTATTTAAGGTTAAAGTGAGTCTTTTTTAAGGCTGATATTGTTGAACTTTTTTTATCCGCTCTGCCATTCTTTTGATTGAAGAATATAATCCATTTACATTTATTGTAATTATTTATAGGTAAGGGCTTACTATTGCCATTTTGCTAATTTTTTTCTCATTCTTTTGTAGATCCATTGTTCCTTGTTTCCTATCTTGCTGTCTTTTTTGTGTGTGTTTTTGATTTTTTTTTGTATCAATATAGTTTGACTTATTTATTGTGTTCTCTTGTGTTATTACTACAAGATTTTCCCTTGTGGTTACTATGAGGCATGCATAATATATCTTAAACTTATAACACTCTATTTTAAACCTATATTAAACCTATTAATAACTTAAATAGAATTTTTATACTTTACATTTTTATTTCGGCCCCTCACATTTTAATGTTTATTTATTTTTGAGAGAGAGAGCACAAGCAAGGGAGGGGCAGAGAGAGAGGGAGACACAGAATCTGAAGCAGGCTCCAGGCTTCAAGCAGCCAGCACAGAGCCCAATGCAGGGCTCGAACTCACCAGCCGTGAGATCATAACCTGAGCCAAAGTCAGATGCTTAACCAACTGAGCCTCCTAGGCTCCCCTCTGCCTCTCACATTTTAGGTTATTGTTGTTACAATTTATGGTTTTTTTATATGGTGCAAATAACAACAGGTTATTGTATTTATGGTTATTTTTGCTACATTCTTAAAAAATATTTTTAAACTAGAGTTGTGAATGGTGTATCACTATTACCATATTGCATAATCCAATGTGACTATATATTTGCCATTGTCAGTGAGATTCATGCTACCTTTTTGTGTTTTTATTTTTGTGTTAATTATAAGGGGAGTTAAAGAACTCCCTTTAGCATTTCTTGCAAGACAGGTCTGGTTGTAATGAACCCCCCTCAGCTTTTGTTTGTTCAGGACAATCTTTATCCTTCCTTCATTTTTGAAGGACAGCTTTTCTGTGTATAGAATTTTTGTTGACAGTTATTTTCTTTTATTATTTTGTATGTCACCCATTTTCTCCTGGCCTGAAGAGTTTCTGTTGAGAAATTCACCAATAGCCATATGGGGGGTTCCTTGTATGTAAGTTCTCTTTTCTCCTGGTTCTATTAAATGTTGTTGTTGTTTGCCTTTTATTTTTGGCAATATAATTATAATGCCTCTTAGAGTAGCCCTATACCCTTAGGTTCAACCTATTTGGGATCCTTTGGGCCTCATGGATCTAGATATCCATTTATCTCCCCAAGTTCAGTAAGTTTTCAACCATTTTTGCTCTAAATAGACTCTCTGTCCCTTTCTCCTTTTATTCCTTTGGAATTCTTATGATGCAAATATTGTTGGTTTTCATTATCCTTTAATTTCCATAGGGTTTTCTTTGCCGTTTTAATTTCTTTTTTCTCCTTTGACTGGGTAATTTCCAATGCCCTATCCTTCAGGTTGCTGATTTGTTTCTCTGCATGTTTAGGTCTACTTTTGAAACTCTCTATTGAATTCTTCAGTTCAGTTATTGTATCTTTTAACTGCAGGATTTCTGTTTTTGTTTTTATTTTTTGCTGGTTGCTTTGTCAAACTCTTTTTGTTCCTGCATTGTTTTCCTAATTTTGTTTAGTTGTCTGTCTCTGCTTTCACATCATTCACTAAACTTCCTTAGGAGTATTATTCTGAATTTTTTGTCTGATAGTTTATAGATTTCCATTTCGTCAGGGTCAGTCACTGGGGCTTAATTTGTTTCCTTTGGTGGTGACGTATTTACCTGATTTTTCATGAGCCTTGATTTCTTGCATAGGTATCTGAGCATTTGAGTAATTAAAAAAATTTTTTTAATGTTTACTTATTTTTGAGAGAGAGAGAGAGAGAGAGAGAGAGAGAGTTGGAGAGGGGCAGAGAGAGAGGGAGACACAGAATCTGAAGCAGGTTCTAGGCGCTTTGCTATCAGCACAGAGCCTGACGTGAGGCTTGAGCCCGCAAACTGTGAGACCATGACTTGAGCTGAAGTCAGACACCTGGCTGACTGAGCCACCCAGGCAGCCCTGAGCATTTGAGTAATTAACCTCCTTTTCCAGACCTTTACAGGTTTGTTTTGGCAGAGATAGCTCTTCAGTAGTCAGCTCATTTTAGGTGGGTGTGTCTGTTGGAATGCCTTTGGGCAGGTGGGACCTGCTATCATGGACTTCTTTGGGCAAGGCATCTATTCAAACACTGAAGAGAGGGATGGAGTGTGTTTACCACTGGCTGAAAATACTTGGATATGATTGCTGGCTTGGTTCCCTATCCATATGAAGCTGTAGGATGGGGTCCTCAGTTGTCTTATTCTCTGCTCAGACTTACTAGATGTTTGGGACTGGGTCTATATTCAGTAGTAGATGGAGCTGTCTTACCTGCTTCTCTGCTCTGGCAGGGCAGCAGCCAGGGCTCAGGACCCATACAAATCATTGTTTGGGGCACAAATCAGGCCTGAGTGTCCACTGAATTCCCTTGTCAGGTGATGCTGTGCAGATGGAGGAAGCCAAGGGCTGCACTCTTTTCGAGTCCCATGGTATGTAGGGCTGTTAGATGGGCTATGCAGCTTCCTGTGTGCTCTGGTTAAGTTCCCTGCTCAGATAGGCTGCAGGCTGTCTTCAGCAATAAGCAAGGCTATGAATTAGATTCCCTGCCTGGATGCAAGAAGAGGAGCAGCTCTAAAACCAGTCAAGCTCTTTGTTGCCTTAACTCAAGCAGACCCACATCACACACGTTCCCTGGCCAAATGAGGCCATTGGCTCTGCAAACTATCACCTCTGTCTGCTCTTCTTCCAGCTCAAGTATCACTTGGTCACGCAGCTTCCAGGAGTCGTCTCTAGCCCTTCTGGTCAGATGGGGCTGAAGGCAATCTCCACAGTTGGCGGGGCTGTGACTCAGTACCCTTCCTGGGTGTGAGAAAACTGGGCTGTAGGGCTGGCAAACTTCTTGTTTGAGGATGTGAATAAGGCAGATCTGCACCCCTCTGGGTTCCCTGGTCAGAGTGTGCTCCCAACTTGGCTCTACAGATGAGCAAAGCCCCTGGTTGAGATTACTATTTGGGCACTGCCAGTATGAACCTGGTCTGCCAACATCCATGGGCTGGTTGTTGCAAGCTCCTCCTCATTCTCTTTCACAGTTATATTTACAGTGGCTGAGCCCTGCAATTCCAGTGGTATGAGATCAGAGTAGGGGTTGCCACAGAGTGATCCACCATCCTGGGGCGGGGGTGGGCAGTTAGTTGTCCTCCTTTGGGTTCTCTTTTCCGCTGGAGGAACTGGAGGCTCAGGAGACATCTCTTCCCGTGGTGCTGCACTGTCCTGAGGGAGGGGCAATGCAGTCAACATGTAGTCGCTTCTCTTACTCCTCTACTACAGTGTCTTGGTCTCTGAAGTTCAGGGGTGCTTCAGCCTCACTCCTGTGTTCTAGGATTCTCTCAGTGGTGTCTGGTTTTGGATAGTTGTTACTTGTTCTTCTTGTGAGGGGGAGCAAATTCAGCAATGATGTATGTCACCATCTTGGTGACATCACTCTCCCCCAATATTTTGTCAATGTAAATTTTAAAAACATGAAAGGACCCACATAAAAATATAAATGCTAAGGTTACTTGCAGCAAAATATGGCACATTAGAATTATTTAGTAAAAACTTTTATAGTTGAAGGTAGGCACTTCGTAACATTTGGATTTTGGCAAAAGGCAACCGTTTGGTGTCACTATCATAACCTTTCTATTAACTGTATAACTTTTTCAAGGGACTAGGTTTTTAAAGTATTACAAAAGAAAAGGGAAACAAATTTGACTAAGCTACATATGAATGGAATTCCACAGAACAGAATCCAAATTTTATTTTCCTCTCTTCTTTTTGTAAATTGTTGTATATCTTTTTTTGTCAAGTTCTACGAGTCTACTCCTTGATGTAAAATCCCATGGGAATATTTGGCTTCTAATCTCTTAATCTGAAGAGAAGTATTTGTTGCTTGTGGAACTCAGTACGGTCCCCCCCCCCCCCCCCCCACAGTTGGAATAACCTTTTTCATAATAAAACACTACTTAAAGTCACATGATTTTTAGATAGCAGTAGCTAGCACTTGGCTTTAAGCAGCTGTTGAGTCCCTTTGATCTTGTTTTAGCTGTCAAACTAAATAGAGAAGATTCAACTCTTCCAGTTGTTTTAATTCTTGGAGGCATAGAGACTTACTTCACACTTACCTAAAACATGAACAGAATGTTTGGGGCCCAGTGGATCCATCTACCATTTGATTTAGCTATCCTTTCTAGAGCATGTCTCTATCAGATAGACAGATTCTGTTTGAAGTCTTGGTAATAGAGAACTTCACAAAACAATCTAGTGAATAAGGAAGCTCCAACTCCTCTTTCTTATACTGAAACCAAAGTTTCTTGTTCTCATCCAGAAACCAAAGTTCCTGTAGCTTCCACCCAGTGCTTCACAAAGAGTGGAAGACACAGAGTGAGCTCTTAGGCACTTGAATAGTATTTATTGATGAATGAAAGAAAGAATAATTCTTGTCCCAACTTTTAAAGCAACGCAGAATATAGTTGTCTCCTTAGGTAGTCCAGGCTGTCCTCCTGTCTTTCCTAATTCTTCTCTTTTCCAGGGTCAGTATTGCAATTTCCTTAAGCAACATGATTTTCAGATGTTTTGTCTATCTTGTTACTCTTCTCTGAATGTGCTTACATTGACCAGTACATCTCTTCAAATATGATACCATCAAATCGAACAGTACGTCAGATGGGGTCAGCTCAGAGAAGGATAAAAACTCAGTGTTTCTTAGCCTGGACATTCCACTCGACATATTGTTTCACCCAAAAATGTATTCCTTAGAGCAAGCATTTTATTCCAAGCAAGATCTCTGATTGGCACATATTCTGTTCTGGGAGAAGGACTGTTTTCTTGAATTTCCAGGGTAAGGAGGGGGTGGAGAACGCTGCGCGGAAGCCTGTGGGGTGGGAGAGTAGGGAGGCGGCAAGTCGGCACAGTATTCCATCTCATGGTCATAACTATAGGGCGGTGGTGCCACTGAAAAAGAAAAGGTAAAGGGCGTCAGACATTTAGCAAATACTTAAGTGTCTACTATGTTTCAGCCACTGGACTGAGCACTTTGGGAGGTGACATAATTTTTGTCTGAAAAAAATCTTAGTTTTATTTGGTTGAAGATGCATGTATATGAAAGGGTAGGTGCTATAAAAAATGGCGCCATTGGCCAAAATGTTTAGAATTGGCTGCTTAGGGAAGTTTCTTGGAAACATGTGAAAGGGCAGATAAATTAACGACTAGGGGCTAATTCAAGACTGAGCAAAAGCACAGAAGCAGAAGAACACTTTTGTTGAAAGCAAAAAGTACGTGGAGGGTGGAAATGGGAAAAAGTGTTGAGGAATCTGATTGTAGCATCATCATGGAGGGCTCTGAATATCACATAAGGAGTATGTGATGTGCATTTACCAGATATATATATATGTGTATATATATATATATACATATATATATTTAAATATATATTTATATATATTTATAATATATAAATATATATATTTAAAAATTTTTTTACATTTATTTATTTTTGAGAGACAGAGAGAGACAGAGCACAAGTGGGGGAGGGGCAGAGAGAGGGAGGGAGACACAGAATCTGAAGCAGGCTCCAGGCTCTGAGCTGTCAGCATAGAACCTGACGTGGGGCTCGATCTCACAAACCGTGAGATCATGACCTGAGCTGAAGTTGGACACTCAATTGATGGAACCACCCAGGCACAACAGATATATATATATATATATATATATATATATATATATATATATTAATATGCTGGTAAATATGCTTTGGGAAGGTGACTGTCTCAGCCGTATGGATTGAAGTGGGCAGAAGGAAAAGAGAAATGATGTAATAGCATATGTGAAAGAGTGTAAGGGAGTCATGGCATTGAGTGAAAAAATCAGAAGAGATCTTGAGCAGCTGAGTGCTTACTTGATGACTGGGTAGGTGAAGAAAGAGATGGAGAGTGAAAGAAGGTGTCCAGGTATTGGGCACCTTTTATCGGGCTCCTGCAACTCAGAAGGTCATGGAACCATTATAGGAATAAGAAAAAAAGCGAGGGTTTTTCTCGCTTTAGGCAAGCACGTTTGTGAATAGGAATGAAGAATTTCGTTTTCTAAGTATTATTTGAAAAATTTTCTTAATTTTTTATTGTTAATATATGTCAGTGTGTTTTAAATCGTATTTAATACACTTTATCACGACTCTGTATGGATGTCTATTTTGTAGTGTGCCAATCCCGTGTCGAGGGTTGGAAGAGAAGCACCCCTTATGTACTCCATGTCTTCAAGAACCAATCATTCTGCAACATCTGAGCAACCCCTCTGATGATTTGGCAGTAGTTGAATTATCACGATCATGATTCTCATTGGAAATTGACATGCCTTAATTGCTTACTATGAATGTAGCCTAAATCACAGGACTACTGTCATAATAATGCAAAAAATGGCCAAGCCTTTTATTTTTTAATTTTTATTTTTTTTTCAACGTTTATTTATTTTTGGGACAGAGAGAGACAGAGCATGAACGGGGGAGGGGCAGAGAGAGAGGGAGACACAGAATCCGAAACAGGCTCCAGGCTCTGAGCCATCAGCCCAGAGCCTGACGCGGGGCTCGAACCCACGGACCGCAAGATCGTGACCTGGCTGAAGTCGGATGCTTAACCGACTGCGCCATCCAGGCGCCCCTGGCCAAGCCTTTTAAACGTTACAATGGAAGAAAAGAACAAGCAACATTTCAATAAACTTATTTCTAAAATATCTTCCAGGGACACCTGGCTGGCTCAGTTGGTGGAGCATGTGACTTTTGATCTTCAGGTGGTGGATTCGAGCACCATGTTGGGTGCAGAGATTACTTAGAAATAAAATCTTTAAAAAAAGTCTTCTAAATTGTGCTCTTACCAATAAGATTACGATAGCGTTCTGATTAATATGCGTGCACAAACATAGGGCTTCACCCTGTATGCAACACGAACAATGTTTCTTCTGGATCCCTTTAACTTGGCTTGCTTTACCAAGAGCTTGATGACTTGAACCACTTACTGATCTGCCTGTACTCAGGGATGTGAGGACACAGGATTGAGTCACCTGAGAAAAGAGGAAAGTGGAGACACAGAACTGGGCAGGATGTCCTCTGAGGACTGCTCTACTGAGCAAAGGCTTTGCCAGTGTCTAGTGGGCTCTACAGGCCAAGGCCTCATGGCAGAGGATGCAGCTGTATACAGCTTCTCTAAGCCTGCTTTAATTAAACATTTGGAGTCCGGGCTATCACAAGCTTTGTTTTCTATAACAAAATGGAACAACTCCTGTGGACTCAAAGCACACACTCCCGCTGTATTACACCCACTCCTTTGCTTCATTATATCTAGGAAGACTGAGACAAAGAGATTTATAATATACTTCATCCAAGCCAAGAAATGCAGGCTCCATGTAAAACAGGAAGTTACAGCTGGATACCCATTGAACTGTTTCTTATAAGCGTGTGGTTCTAAGCTGTTTTTATGCGGAAGGTTTCCCTGCCTCCCACTTGAGGAGCACACGTAGAATGATTCTACAGATTGACTCTGCACCATTCTCTGTCATGAAGCCGTGACAGTGTCTATTTATGTAACAAAGTGTTTATGTTTTGCCATCTGCATTAAAACTGCTAGAGGACATTTCAGTGAGATTCCCTATGGTTTATACAGCTGCATGTTGAACATGAAAATTTAAGATAGGATTAGAGCCATATAGCTTTCTACTCATATAGCCTTTGAATTTTGATAAAGTGATAACATAATGCAGAAGAGCAATATTTTGAGGACTATCCATCATGAAATAAACATGGCACATCTTTTATAGTACCAGCTACTGGAAGATATTTTGAAATAAGACTTGTATAACTGTGGACTGTGATAATCTTTCCTTCTTGGGATAATAAGGTTTCACTAGGAAGTAAACTTTTTAAGGTATCAATTCTAGAAAATTCCTAACTCTAAGAGGTCTTGTTCTTAAAGGTCAAATCATCCTTCAAAGATGTATGGATGCAGCTGGAAGGATGGTGCCTTTGAAATTCTTTCATAATCAATATTCCAATTCTATGATTTAAGTAGGGAAAATATGCCATTTATCCTTTTTTAAAATTTAAATTTATCCATTTTATTTTGAGAGAAAGAGAAACCACGGGGAGAAGCAGGGGAGGGGCAGAGAGAGAGAAGAGAGTGAGAGATCCAAGCAGGCTCCACATTGCCAACATGGAGCCCGATGCAGTGCTGGACTCACCGATCGCGAGATCATGACCTCAATTAAAGTCAGATGCTTAACCAACTGAGCCACCCAGGTGCACCTATGCTGTTTATCCTTAATGTCACTATAGTTTTCTACAATATTATAAAATTTACAGATGTTATGTAATTCATAGAAGAAACATAGTGCTTTTCATCCACTCAGGCCAACATCTCTAAAGCAAACGTAAAGGGGAAGATGCACAGTGTTACCAAAACGTATACAACATTATTTTTAAAAAATTGGAAACAGGAAAATCATCCATAATTTTGTCGCCATGATTTAACAACTATCTTTATATACTCTCTTCTAGTTATTTATGGTTTTTATATCCTTGTAGTCATGTAAAATGGGTATATGCTTTTTTCACTTTGTATTACAACATAGTCTTTTTCATTCTACTACATATTCTTCATAAACTTTATTGTTAATGTCTGCATATTATTCTGACTCTTCAGTTATTTTGAAATTAACAATTTTTTATTATTATAAATAATGGAGTGATGACTTTCTTTCTACACATAGGTTTTTTTTGTATTATTATTTTGATTTAGTTTGTTAAAATAAAATTCCAAGAATCAACCAACTGGCTATCACTTAACACTTTGGTAATTTAATGGTAAAAACAATAGCTCTTTATTTTATATTTCTTTGGTAGTAGCTGGATTTCACATTGTTCTACAACTTGTTTGCTGTTTGTAGTTTATATTGGGTGATTTTTAGTTTGTTTTAGGTTGGTAATTTAAAAAGTGGGATCTTAATTCGAATCAAGATATAATTAACATAATATGATATGAACAAATATACAGAAGTATGTATCTTTTCTAGGTATTTTTCTAAAAATAACTGTCAAAATGATTAATTATATTGTTTTTACCTTGACATACCACAGTTGAAAACTTGTACTTAAAATATAAGCTTCATCTTTTTTATCTCTTCTGTGTTGTTTCTAAACTTAGACATTTATCTCCTCTTTCAGATATCTGATACGTAACCAAACTATTTCTGAGGTTTTCCATTTAAATTTATGTATTATTTTATTTGGTGTATATTTGCATCAAAGTTTATTTTTTCTAAATGGAAAATTTTTGGCTAAGCCAAATTATCTACATGCCTTCTTAATCCTCATTTTTCACATTGCTTTGTTGTCTCTCCTTTTGTTTGTGAAATTTTAATCTATTTGTTCTATTCCAATGAACAAGACATGTATTTTTGTACTAATATCCCATTTAGTTATTATTGATTTTAAATGGTTTTAATATCTGGTAGGCCAGGTGAATCTCATGACTTTTTTTTAACATGTTTCAAAAAAAAATTTTCTTACTAGATAAATTGACATATAGCATCATGTAAGTTTGAGATGTACAAAATGTTGATTTGACATGTTTATATATTGCAATATGATTACCACCTGTAATATTAATTAAACAAGGAGCCCATTACACTGAGGTGACTCCACTGTCACGGTAAGCAAACCAAGATGTAAGCCTGTAAATGCTTCAAAGTTACAAAATCAAAACACTAAGGCAACCAATCACAAAGAGCCAACTAGGATTTAGGCTGTAGCCAAGCATTTCTTCACTTCCACACTTTCTCTATATAAGGCAGGGTACTCCTAACAACTTCTGGTTGATGCTGTCTGATTCAAATCAATTTTTGCTCAGATAAACTCTTAAAGTTTTAATATGCCTCAATTTATCTTTTAATATACTTTAGCGTTCACTCACAACTTATTTTTAATTTTTTAAAAATGTTTATTTATTTTTGAGAGAGAGAGAGAGAGAGAGAGAGAGAGAAGGAGAGCAGATAGAGAGAGAGAGACAGAGAGAGAGAGAGAGACAGAACCTGGAGAGAGAGGCTTCAGGCTCTGAGCTGTTATCACAGAGGCCGATGCAGGGCTCAAACTCACGAATCACAAGATCGTGACCTGAGCTGAAGTTGGCTGCCTAACTGACTGAGCCACCCAGGGCTCCAGCTCACAACTTATTTTTAAAGATAACTCCTAATATTATTGCTAGGAGAAAATCTTCTCCTCCATCGTCTCCCAAATCCCACTACTCACAATTTGCCTGAACCGTACTCAGAGCAGAAGCCCACAGAGCTCCCAGCAGGACCTCTCCACTGCTTCCATCCCCACCACACAGACCCAGTCCTGCCCACTTTTTCTCAATAGTGGCCTAAGATGCACTTCCCAAAAAGATGATATTATTAGAAGCTGTCATTCCCCTTCCCCTCAGATGACATCAAGACCTAGTCCAGTCATGTTTTACATTTCTCTGTTACCAGAGAAACAAGCTACTAGACAAGCTACTAGAGCATCCTTCATTGTAGACCTCTAACTCTGGAAGGCTTTACGCATGAATTTAATTAATTTTCTAAACTTTCCCCACCCCCTTTCACTGTACTCAGTAGACCACAAAGTCTGTCGTCAGGAAAGCCCTTTGTATCCTCACCTTTTCATCCCTTTACACTTTACTCTAGCTCAGAATATGAGGAAGTCTTCTTCTAATTGTGCCTGTTTTCCAGAGAAATGAGATCTGCTGAGAGGGAGAAAAATAAAGGGGTTTTTGAGCTTTTGAGAAGAAGGAAGAATACAGGAGATAATTATCTCAGGAAGTGAACATTCGCTTTCTGTTTTCATTTAAGTCAGATTTGTCCTGAGAGGGCAGCTTCCTCTACAGCAGTTATTAAATCAGAGGTCTTCTTTTTCTCCCATATCCTACGTCCTATAGGGCCAGCAGGTGCACTGGGTGTCTTCTGGGATTCTCATAGCCATTTTTCAAACCGTGGCTTATGTTCCCTCTTTAAAAACCTGGGCTCTTTTGTAGCACACACTATGAGATTATACTACTTTCTACTCCTCTTCGTTATCAATACCTGTGGTCTGCTCTGCTCTAGACTCTCATCCATTGAAGATTTAGCATCCGGCCCATTATCTTTCTCCACATCATGACTTCTATTAGCATTGTTGATGATTTCAACATTCATGTGTTGAAGTAATTTCTAGCCCCAAGATGGAGCTTACTTCTGCCCAGGGTGCTATGGCAGCAAACCAAAGCTTAGATAACCGTCATGTCCCTACGAAGCTCCACTTGACCTGGATCCAGTCAGCTAATCCCCAAACCCCAAGCCAACTCTGGGCTCTATACTTACTTCCTGTTCCTTCTCACTCCAAACAAGGTTTATGCGGTAGCCAATCAGATATTTCCTATTTTTCTCTTCTTTGTTCTTTATTTTTTTATCCTCTAAAAGCTCCCTTCCTTCCACCTATTTTGCAGCTCTCTGCATGAAGACTGTCCACTTCATGAAGTGTTAAACAGTATTTTTAACACTTGAACTTTTTGGCCTGCAAAAATCTTTTTCTCACCCTTGCTGTAACCAATAACGGAATGGTACGTATGTAAATCTGACCGCGACTCTTTATCTTTCTAGAATACACATGCCAACATATCTTGAACTTCACCTAGATTTCCAGTTTCACTGATGACATTTAAAAAATTTAATTTAAACTGATGTCACCTCTTTCCTGTCTTCCTATCTTTCTTTATTAAGCTTAGATTTATCATCCATCAGTAAAATTATTTCTGTGCATTTATCAACTTTCTTATCTCTTTTTCTCCCCATTGCCTGATAAATCTCCAATCTTGATTAAATTCAACATTTTGGCTCTCCCAGACTGGTACCTAGGAGCTTAAAATGGCTAGAGAAAAATGAACAATTATAACAACTGATTTCACTTTCAAGGAATGACTATATTCTTAAGTGTGGAAACCCTTGGCATTGCTTGGAAATTATGTATTTCTTTAGGTATTTCCCTGCCCCTCTGAGATTCCTTAACTATAAACATCTCCTCAACCCACTTTCAGAACAAGACTTGTTTCTAATTTCTGTAAGAATATAGGCACAATCAGAAGATACTATCCTCATATCACCAAATCCTTTGATAAGTATATGAAAGTCTTTGTGTGTTCAGTGCAAATACTAATAAGGTTACCCTCATTTGTGAATTCAATGATGCAAATAGATTTTTGATTTCTTTTTTTGAATGTTTAATTACTTTAAAAAAGAGAGACAGTGCATGGGCATGGGAAGGACAAAGGGAGAGGGGAGAGAGCAGGTTCCACTCAGCACAGGACCGGACACAAGCCTTCATCTCATGACCTGTGAGATCATGACCTGAGCTGAAATCAAGAGTTGGCCGCTTAAACAGCTAAGTCACTCAGATGCCCCTAGAGTTTTGAGTTTTTTTTAATTCTTTAAAAGCTTTATTTATTTATTTTAAGAAAGAGAGAGCATGAGCAGGGGAAAGGCAGAGAGAGGGAGAGAAAGGATCCCAAGCAGGCTCCGCACTGTCAGTGCAGAGCTTGATGCGGGGCTTGAACTCACAAACCATGAGATCATGACCTGAGCCAAAATCAAGAGTTAGACGTTTAATCGACTAAACCTGCCAGGCACCCTAGAGTTTTGATTTCTTAATGAAATATTTCCAGGAGATTTTAAAGACCATAAGTCAGTTATTTTATACAATGCTTCTCAACTTGGCTTTGTCAGATTTTTTTTTTCATGCTTAGATTCAAGCTGTAAACTTTCAACCAGAATCCTACACATATACAATTGTGTCATCTTCAGAGTAACTAATACCCAAAGGTGCAAGATGTCCATCTGTCCTTTTTTGGTGACTTTACTGGCTGGTCAAGATGTTGTTTGATTTCTCTACTGTCTGGTTTCTATCTTTCCCCTTATAACTAGCAGCAAACTTGGGGGTAGATACTTGCAAATGTCCTGCCCCCCTGCAGCCTCTTCCCCCAGATTCAGCATCATTAATGACTCTTGTCCCAAACTTTTTTTTTTTTTTAGGTTTATTTGTTTATTTTGAGAGAGGGAGGGAGGAGCATGGAGGGGCAGAGACAGAGGGGAAGAGAGAGAATCCCAAGCAGGCTCCACACTGTCATTGCAGAGCCAATATGGGACTCAAACCCACGAACCATGAGACTATGACCTGAGCCGAAACCAAGAGTTGGCTGCCTAATCTACTGAGCCACACAAGCACCCCCAAACTTTTCTTATGATGGTTTTAAAAATGATGATTTTTTCCAATTCCACAACCCCTTTCTACATGTATCCTTTGTCATTTTTCTGTTTGCAGGAACTTCCCCCTCCTTTTCCACTGTTTACTCAAATCAGTCTGTCTATCTATCTATCTATCTATCTATCTATCTATCATCTATTAGGCAATCAGCAGGGGACTCAACAATATACTTCAGATCTCAGATTTCTTGATAGCATTGAAATTCCTTGCTTTCCTTTTGTTGATTTTTATATCTTTGCAAAGCCTTCTGTTGTGGTCTTTCTGTATTCTTTTCTTTCAAGTGTGTATCATCCAAACCTATTTTTAAAAAAAGGGTTAGCACGATCACTTTCCTTTGCTCACGATGAAGTTCTGGAAAGTAGTGGAAGTTATAAGACTTGACAAATAATTGTAATTAAACTGGACACTGTTCACTCTACCCAACATGGCGGGAACAAAAACTATTTTCGAAGGTCATTGTCCAACAAAGTATCGGGGGGGGGGGGGGCAGACTACCTTTTCTCAGTAATCTCTCTAGTGCACAGAAATAGCGTTCACTGCAGGTGTCCTCACTGAGCCCTTTCAGCAAGGAATAAGATGACCTTGGCCAAATTATTTTCTACTCATGCATGTGGCCCGCAGGCTGTAGGACTATACAATAAATTGGGTGGTTGCCTCATTTATCACAAGGTTATTTAATTACTGTGAGGAAAAATATGTAATATGTCTACAGATGAAAGATTTTGAAAAGCATTCAATACTACTCTGTGTGTTTTCCTATCTCTTAAGTAAAAGCTTAATTAGTTACTTTGTGAAGGAAATGAGAAGTGATCAAGCACATTATGTCTGTGAAGACCTAGCCTTTTTGCAGTAAAAATGCTTCCACCATAAGGTTTATTATGTTTCTCACGGTATTCGGTTCCCAGAACAATGCATTTACTGAAAATGCAACATGCTGTCGTGATCCGCCAGAATATATGATGCCATTCAAAAACATGTATCCATGCATGAAATAGAAACTTCAAACCCGAGAAAACATAAGCCCTCACATTCAAATATTTTGTATTTTACATTCTACTTTTATAAAAAATATTTAAAAAAAATTTTTTTACATTTATTTATTTTTGATAGAGAGAGAGCACAAGTGGGGAAGGGGCAGGGAGAGAAGGAGACACAGAATCCGAAGCAGGCTCCAGGCTCCGAGCTGTCAGCATGGAGCCCGACGCGGGGCTCGAACTCACAGACCACGAGATCATGACCTGAGCCGAAGTCGGATGCTTAACCGACTGAGCCACCCAGGTGTCCCCCAAAATATTTTTTAATGTTTTAAAATGTTTAATGTTTAATTTAAGCTTTTTTTGGTCAAGCAAAAGTGTATCTGGGGGCTCCTGCGCTGCTCAGTTTGGTTGAGCGTCCAACTTTGGCTCAGGTCATGATGTCCCAGTTCCTGAGTTTGAGCCCCACGTCGGGCTCCGTGCTGAGAGCTCAGAGCCTGGAGCCTGCTTCGGATCCTATGTCTCCCTCTCTCTCTGACCCTACCCCACTTACTTTCTATCTCTCTCTCTCTGTCTCAAAGATAAATAAACATTAAGAATTTTTTTTTTAAAGTGTATCTGGAATATTATCTACAGAGGGCTTCTCCTTGTCTTCTTTCTAGTTAATGTCTCTCTCTGACTCTCCTCTGTTCTCTTGAGTTATAGGCTGACCAGGTAAAAACAGGGAGATGTGAAGAATAAAAAACAACCCCCATTTTTCTCCCCTTTCCTCGAGTTCTAACATCATTACACTAATCCCAACAATATTTTTACTAAGTTGGAAAGAATCCACATTGTGAATTGCTTTTGTGTGAGTAAAAGCTACATATTCCAAGGTGGAATTTAAAGTAAATTCTCTAGGTTTTTGTATATAACTACATCAGATCTTGTCATGAGTGGTGTTCCTCTCTTGTTCAACTACATCTGTTTAAATGGCCATTATGTGCCAGTCCCGGTATTATACTTGGGATTGAGTGGTGAACAGAAGAGACAATGATTTCTTCTTTGTGGAGCTAATATTCTAGAAGGAGGGGATGGACAAAAAATAGTAAATATAACAATGAGATAAACTATATGGTATCTTAGAAGATTAAAAGTACTCTGGGGGAAAAAAAAAACTGGGTAGAATAAGGACACAATGGGGAGGGACACAATACACTCTTAAATAGAGTGGGCAGAGCAGCCCTCAGTCAGGAGGTGATTTTTGAGCAAAGAGTTGATTGAGTGCGGGAGTCCATGTTCTAGGCAAAGCCCTAAGATGGGAGTGTGGCCTGTTGTGTTCACAGAGTACACGGAGCCTGTTTCTGTGTTCAAGGAAGAGTGAGACTAGAGCCAGAGTGGCAAGAGGGAGTAGAGAACGAAATGACGTCAGACAAATAAAAAGAGGAGCCAGTTCATGCATTGCCTTCTAGCCCCCAGTCAGGAATTTGCCATTTACTTTGGCTAAAATGAGGAGCCCCTGGCTTTGACTGTTCCTCTGGAGAGGATACCCTGAGGTACCCTCTTTTCTAAAGGAGCTGAGAGGGCGCCTGGGTGGCTCAGTTGGTTAAGCGTCCGACTTCAGCTCAGGTCATGATCTCACACTCCGTGGGTTCGAGCCCTGCGTCGGGCTTTGTTCTGAAAGCTCAGAGCCTGGAGCCTGCTTCAGATTCTGTGTCTCCCTCTCTCTCTGCCCCTCCCCTGCTCAAGCTTTGTCTCTCTCTGTCTCAAAAATAATAAAAAAAAAACATTAAAAAAATAAAAATAAATAAAGGAGCTGAGAAAGAACATACAGTGGATGGGAAATTATCTTTTTAAGAATGTATTACATTTAAAACTTGACTCCTTTTTATATGTCAAAATGTACATATATAGACTGACTTAGAAAACTCTACTGTGTAATCACCTAATGTAAAATGGAGTCTTTGGTTATAGAGTCATATGTATTCAATATGTTTATATGTAGAACTTCTAGCAGATTCTTGTCAAATACCTGTCAAATTATTAATGTATTACCTTTGTTGAGAATTTTCTTTGTTGAGAAGTTTGCTATTATGTTAAGAGGGTTTTCCTTGCATAAAGAGGACACGTAAAAACTTTAGTTAATACTTTTCCTTAAGACATACATACCTACTAGGTCAGATGCCAGTTTGTTAAGACATGTCACTTACACTTTCTCTAGAATTATTTGTCAGAACTCTGGCTGGTAGACACAGTGGGCGTGAATTGTCTATTTCTCTTAACTCCGGCTGATTGGGAATTGCAGTCAATGAGACAGGCATTAAAAATACGAATACCTTCAGATGTGAGGTAGATTTTGTTACTTGGACCTAATTCATCTCCATTGAAAGTTAGAGCTTCAATCTACGTTAATTTAGAAATGCCCTACCTTCTTGGAGATGATTGTGGTGACCTCTTCAATGTTTCCTCTCTCCAAGGCATAGAGCATAACTAACAAATCTGACTCTTCCTTCAGAAGGAGTAAGCGATTGTGCTTACCGGGATAGGAGGAGATGGCATTGATGTGGGTGGTCCTGATGACGCCCACCCGGGTCCCACGGTTGTTTTTCATGCACATGCAGATACATATGGCAATCCCCGCAATGACCCCCATGATGAATACAATTCCAAACACGATGCCAGCAATTGCGGTGCCCCTAAAAAAGAAAAACAAAAGTACATTTGTTGAAAAGGCTCAAAAGTCTTTCAAATACAGCTCCATGACTATGTGACTAATGCTCCTTTACAAATCTTCTTAAGGATAATGTTAAAAAAAAAAAAGATAATTCCCTGAATCAGTCAAGTGAGTAGTCTTGTGTATTTCAATAGATAGGAAAACGTTATAAGCCGTCAGGGAATCCTCTTTCAGTACAGTGAAACTATCATTCAGACTCTGGTTTTAGAAATCCATATATTTATACGAAACACAATTATCCAGATATGCTCTCGAAAACAATAATTAAAAAAAACATTCTGCTGTGTACTTAAGCAGCAAAGGATTTACCTATTGTCTGAGTACACATTTACTGAAAACAATTTGATAAATACCAAAATATTAAAGAAACTTGAACGTTTATCTTTATTAAAACTCTTCACAAAGTAGAACTGGGATTTTTTTTTTTTTCTTAACAAAACAGAGAAAACCAAACCAAACTTTTTTTTTTAAGTTTATTTATTTATTTTTGAGACAGAACGAAAGAGAGCATGAGCTGGGGAGGGGCACAGAGAGAGAGGGAGACACAGAATCCAAAGCAGGCTCCAGGCTCTGAGCTGTCAGCCCAGAGCCCAATGCGGGGCTCGAACCCACGAACTGTGAGATCATGACCTGAGCTGAAGTTGGACGCTCAAGTGACTGAGCCACCCAGGTGCCCCCAAACCAAACAGTTTTAAAAAATTATTCAGAAAACAGTTACGACAAACAATATTCTCATTAAATTTGGAAACAATGCAAGCGACACCTTTGTTCTTTAACGTTATGTTTTTCTCTGGAAGGCTTTTATCTCTCACAACAAAATCATAGAAGGGAAAAATACCGCATGAAAGAATCACCATTATCATTACGTGCACACAGTATGATTTGTCAGAGTCTACATTTGTCCACATTTTGGAAAGTAATGGGGAAATCTTTGTGAAAAGGTAAATTTTCAACAGGCAGCATCATTTCTAGCAATGATTTCTGAGGAAATACAGCACGTGTGGGCACAAATAATGTAACAAGGGTATTTCTCAATGTGTTGTTGCTAATAACAAAATATCAGAAGCACCTTAATATCCATATCAAGAAAATTACAAAAAGAAAAAAAATGTAATACACCAGAGAATGAATCCTATATAGTGACTTAAAAAGGTGAAGAGATCCACATGGATTGGGGTGAAATGTTCATGGTACATGGTTAACTTAATACTACAAGTGAAAAGGCAAATATTCGCAGAATACCAGTATTGACAGATGATTGCAAGGAGAAAATTATATTTTTATATTTCAAAATTTTGAATGTATATCTAAAGATTTATTTTAAACATATGGGATCGGTGCCTGGGTGGCTCAGTCAGTTAAGTGTCCGGATTGTCATTCTGGCTCAGGTCATAATCTCACAATTTCCTGAGTTCGGGGCTTACGTAGGGCTCTGCACCGACAGCATGGAACCTAATGGAACCTAATTGGGATTCTCTCTGTCTCTCTCTCTCTCTCTCTCTCTCTCTGCACTGTCTCTGTCTCTCTCAAAATAAATAAATAGACTTTAAACAAAAAACAATGTGTAGACATGGGACAATAAAGAAAAATTTCACTTTCTAATT
Organism: Lynx canadensis; assembly: GCF_007474595.2. NCBI lineage: Eukaryota > Metazoa > Chordata > Mammalia > Carnivora > Felidae > Lynx > Lynx canadensis. Next base: position 140,928,356 of record NC_044311.2, read on the forward strand.
TGGGTAACTCCCCAGAAGTAACCATTTCAACTCTTTCAAACATTGTTTTAGTACCTTTCATCTTATTTCTCATTAATACAGTTACATTCCTTTATTTTTTTTAAATGTTTATTCATTTGAGAGAAAGGAGAGAGAGAGCATGCACAAGTGGGGGAGGGGCAGAGAGAGAGAGAGAGAGAGAGAGAGAGAGAGAATCCCAAGCAGGCTCCAACATGTCAGTACAGAGCCAGATGAGGGGCTTGAACCCACGAACTGTGATTTCATGACCTGAGCCGAAATCAATAGTCAGACGCTCAACGGACTTGAGCCACCTAGGCGCCCCTTTATTTTTATGGATAATCTATTGGCTCCTCTTAGAAGTATTTGGGAATTTCGATCCCACAGACAAACTTTATCCATGGTTAAATCAGTCATCAGTATTGACATTTACCATGACATTGCTTACTGCTGAGTCAAGCAAGGTACATTGGTAACTTTCATCTCTCTTACACTTACTTTGTTTATGGAATTTCCATGAGTTCCCATCTTTCCATATGCGTGTTGCTATTAGCCCCCACCCCCAAATTCGTAAGAAAATTTTCAAACAGTTATCAGAAGTTGTTAGCATTTTCTTTTCACTAGTATTCTGAAGTTGCATAATGTGCTTGGATTTTTTTATAAATTATTTTTCCAGTCCCTTAGGGTTTTTCGTGTCTGGAGACTCATTCTTCAGTTCTTAAAATTGTTCCATAAATGGATGATTTCCGTTCCACCATTTTATGTGTTTCTCTTTCTGGAAGCTTTTTCTGAAATAACTTCCAGGATAACTTCTTTAAGTTTTCTGATCTCTGTTTTCTTGAACTACTTTCTGGGGAACTTCATTGACTTTACCTTCCAAAGTTTCATTGAATTTTCAGGTGTCATATTTTTAATTTCTGGATGCTCTATCTTATCGTCCATTGCACCCACCCCCTTATTGTATAATGTCTTGTTTTGCTTTCGTGGATATAGTTTCTTCTAATCTCTGAAGGTACAAATAGATGCTCAACCAACTGGAGCACCCAGGCGCCCCTTTATTTTCATGTATTATCTATTGGCTCCTCTTACAAGAATGGTGTACAATGATGTATAATTTTTTGAAATGTTCTCTTCCACACTTTGTATTTCTTCCGTCCTGTTTAGGTTCCTTTTTATGGATTATTTTGATCTGTTTCATGTTTGGCATTTTCCTTCAATGTCTGGTGATCCTGAATTTTCTGCTCTTTAAAAAAGAAGCACTGATTAGCTGCTTGAAAGTTCAGTGTGGAAGGCTACCATTGGACAGATGAAATCCACGGTGTAAGAGCACCCATAGTTTTTTCTTTGGGGCTGTTCATGGTGCCCAATGAACAGGATCCTCCAATGTTATGTATGAGGCAGCCTGACACTTTCTTGGAGCCTAGAGTTTTGCCTATAAGGGCATGAACTTCCACAAATCCTTGTGCTTTTAACTTAGAGACTGCATCCCACTCTGCTGCGACAGTGGAACCATTCAAAATTAGTCTTCAGTAACATAATTTTTGTGCTTCAAAAGAATGATTTCTAAAGCCAGACCGCCCAGGGTTCCAGCTGTAGCTGAGTAACCTTGGGCAAGTTGCTGAATGCCCCCCACCCACCTAGTTTTCTTACTAATTAAACGGAGGTCAGCCTGGTGATTATCTGACTCTTTTCTCAGATTTCATATCTGTACTCCTGGACTCATTTGCCAGATATATATCTGGCATATTTTCATGCCATATAAATATCTATCCTATACTTTTATTTATTTAGTTAGTTATTTCATTAGTTTTTGAGAGAGAGAGTGTGGGCATGATAATCAGGGGAGGGACAGAGGAAGAGTAAGAGAGAGAATCTTAAGAAGGCTCAACACTGGGTGTGGAGGGCTTGATCGCACAACTGTGAGATCATGACCTGAGCCAAAATCAAGAGTGGGCGATGCTTAACTCCCTGAGTCACGCAGGCATCCCTCTATCCTTTTTATCCTATACTTTGTTTCTATCCTATAATCTGTCCTAGACTTTTCTAAGACAGGTCTGTGATTCTCGTCCCAAACCCTTGAGGCCAGATATTTCTCTTAAATCAGAAATTTTAAGGTTTTGTAAAGGGAATATAGTACATACACCATATATTGTAGGATACTTCTTCCAGGGCCAGCATCCCGAGCACATACACATTTACATTTCCTTAAAAAATTTTTTTTATGTTTTTATTTTATTTATTTCAGAAGAGAGAGAGAGAGAGAGAGAGAGCACCAGCAGGGGAGGGGCAGAGAGAGAGGCAGACACAGAATCTGAAGCAGACTCCAGGCTGTGAGCTGTCAGCACAGAACCTGATGTGGGCCTCGAACCCACAAACTGTGAGATCATGACCTGAGTGAAGTCAGATGCTTAGCTCACTGAGCCACCCAGGCACCCCCACATTTACATTTCTGCAGTAAAGGTGGGGATATTTTTTTAAGTTTATTAATTGATTATGAGAGACACAGAGAGAGATAGAGACAGAGAGAGGCTGAGAGAGAGGGAAAGAGAAACCCACGCAGGCTCTGAGATGTTAGCGCAGAGCCTGACGCACCGTGAGCTCATGCTCTGAGCCGAAATCAGGAGTCGGACGCTTAACCAACTGAGTCACCCAGGCGCCCCAGTAAAGGTGAGGAGATACATATATTTGTCATTGTTTTGTTTGGAGGATTTCAGAACTGCAGATCAGGAATTGTGAACATGTATTTGTTCTTTTCAGAAGAGATTTCCTTTTTATGACTTTTCCCGCTCTTAAAAAACAGAATGCCACTAATAATTCCAATAGACTCCAATAGACTTCTTTAAAATATTTCTACATGTTGAGGCACCTGTGCTGCTCAGTCGGTTAAGCTTCTGACACTTGATTTCAGCTCAGGTCATGATCTTGTGGTTTGTGGGATTGAGCCCCGCATGGGGCTCCACATTTGCAACGTGGAGCCTGCTTGGGATTCTCTCTCCTCTCTCTTTGCCCCTCCCCTGCTCATGTACACACACTCTCTCCCTCTCTCAAAATAAATAAATAAGCATAAAAAAATAAAATAAAATATTCCTACATGCATCTTAACTTTGTTAGTAAATTATGAAAGCAGAATGTGAGATGTATTTGGATGTGCTGTTATTAGTACTTAAAGAATGACAGAGTCTAACAATTTAATATATAAGTCTTTCCAAAGGAAAAGATTTATCAAAGGAAATAATTTGAAATAGGTAAACCAAAAGTCATCTGGAAACCTTTCTATGGTAATTTTGAAGTCCAAATAAGATTGATTTGGTGGGCTTAATTTATGCTTCAGAAGTAATCAATGGCCCAATTATTCAGGCATAGAGTTTCCGAAATAAGTGTTATGGAAGCTGTTAAGATATCAAGTTGGTACATATTTATATTCATTAATTCATTTTTTAAACAGAGGAAAGTAGAAAATGAGTCACATTTTGTTTTCTTGTCAGCAGCTCCAGCAACAGTGCCTGTGAGGTCAATACTGAGGGTGCAACTAATGTGTTAAATGAGGTTTCTGATTAAATCATGATTTTGGTGTCCTTGATCTTTTGACACCCATTAGCAACTGTAAATTAGTTATTAAAGACATGGCAAGTAAAACATTTATAGCATTATTTACTCCATTATTAATTAAGAGAAACAATAAACAAGCAGTAACCTTCTGGCACATAAATAATTTGGTTTCGTCAACTGTCGGAAAGAGAGAAGCTATTCGTGGGAGAAATTGGGCATCATGAAAATCTTGAAAACAAGTGTAGGGAATGTACTTTTTTTTGAAAGAATGGACTGCCAGGTGTACATATTTTCCTTTTTAAGCTTTTATTTTGAAATAGTTATAGATTCCTAGAAAGTTGTAAAAATAGTACGGAGAGATCCTTGTGTCTCTTCCGCCTGGTGGCTACAGTACAACATCAAAATCAGGAAGGTGACATTAGGATGAAGTGTGTGCATAGTTCTGTGTCATTTTAACACAGGCAAAGATCATGCAGTCACTATGGCAAGCAAATATTTTGCCCACAAATATTTTCCCTGTGCTGTTTCTTTATAGTTAGACCCATCTCCCTCCTCCCCACTGTTAATAACTGCTCAAATCACTAATCTGTTCTCCATTTTTACAATTTTGTCATTTCAAGAGTGTTATGCAAATGGAGTCACGTAGTATATCACCTTTTGAGATGGACTTTTTTTACTGAGCATAATACCGTTGGAGCCCATCCTAGCTTTTGTGCATACCAATGCATTCCTTTTTATCATTAAGTAGTATTTCATGGTATGGATATAACACAGTTTGGTTATCCAGGACCTATTGTTGGGCATTTTGGTTATTTCCAGTTTTGGCTTTTGCAAATAAAACTGCCATGGACAATCATGTACAGGTTTTTGTGTGGGCATAAGTATTCATGTTTCTGGGATAAATGCCCCAAAGTGGGATTGCTGGGTTATTTGAAAAGTATATGTTCAATTTTAAAAGATACAGCCAAAGTATTTTCCTGAAGGGCTGTACTATTTTACATTCCTACCACCAGAGTATGAGACATCCAGTTTCTCTACATCCCTGCCAGCATTTGGTATTGTCATTATTTTGTATTTTAGTTTTTTTTTAATAGGCGTGTAGTGGTATCTCATTGTGATCTTAACTTACATTCCCTAATGGCTGAGGGCAGGGATATAAACATCTTTTCGTGGGCTTAGTTACCATCTGTGTATTATCTTTTTTTAAAAAATATTTATTTATTTTTGGAAGAGTGCAAGCAGGGGAGGGGCAGAAAGACGGGGACAAAGGATCTGAAGCGAGCTCTGGGCTGACAGCCTAACAGCAGCGAGTCTGATATGGGGCTTGAACTCACAAATCGTGAGATCATGACTTGAGCTGAAGTCGGACACTCAACTGAGTGAACCCCGCGGGGGGCCCCCTATCTGTGGATTTATTTTTCAGTGAAATATCTCTTCATGTCTTTTATTCATGTTCTAGTTGGATTGTTTGTGTTTTTACTATTGAACTTTTAAGAATTCTTCATAAATTCTAGATAGAAGTCTTTTATCAGATATATACTTTGCAAATATTTTCTCAGTCTGTATTTTGTCTTTCCATCCTCTTAACGGTCTTTTGTGGAGAAAAAAAATTACTTTTAATAAAGTCCAGTTTTTCAATTTTTTCTTTAATGGATTAAGCTTTTGGTGTCGTGCCTATGAATTCTTCACCAAGCCCAAGGTTCTGAAGACTTCTCCTATGTTTCTTTCTAAAAGATTTATTAGATTTATGTTTGACATTTAAACCTATGGTCCATTTTGGTTTAATTTTTGGATAAGGTGTCAGGATGAGGTTGAGGGTAATTTTTTTGCCCATGGATATCCATCCAACTGCTCCAGTACCATTGATTGAAAACACTGTCCTTCCCCCATTGCATTGTTTTTGTACCTTTCTAAAAAATTAGTTGGCCCTGGGGCGCCTGGGTGGCTCAGCCAGTTAAGCGTCCAATTTTGGCTCAGGTCGTGATCTCACAGTTTGTGGGTTCGAGCCCCGTGTCGAACAGCTCAGAGCCTGGAGCCTGCTTCGGATTCTGTGTCTCCCTCTCTCTCTCTCTGCCCCTCCCCTGACTCATGCTCTGTCTCTCTCAAAAATAAATAATGAACATTAAAAAAAAATAGTTGGCCATGCTTATTTGGGACTATTTCTGGGGTTTATTTTTCTGTTGTTGAATAGGGTGTTTGGTAAATGATTAGATTCGGCTGGTTGATGATGTTCAGTTCTTCTGTATCCTAGTTGATTTTCTGTCTAGTTATTCTACTAATTGATGAGGGAGGATGTTGAAGGCTTCAACTATACTAAATATTTGTCTGTTTCTCCCTTCGTTTTCATCAGTTTTGTGCCACGTATTTTGTAGCTCTTCTGTTGGGTTTGGGCTCCCGTTTGACCTTTACCGGTAGATGTTAGGATGGGGCTGTATTTGTTTCCTTTGTTGTTTTGTAGTCAAATTGTTATTGTCTAAAAGATTTCTGTCTTGCGAGGCTGCCTCTTTACTGGTGCCGCGGCTGGAAAGATTAGGCTTTTGTTGGGGCTTTTATTGTATGTGTCCACTGGTGTTTCTGGGTTGCCGGTTACCTCCAAGACTGGGATAAATGAGTCAAGAGAAAGCACAAGGAATTCACTCTTGTGTTCTTTAGGCATGGGAATCCTAGCTGCTCTAGCACCTTCTCTTCACCTTTCAAACTCTTCTTGTTTGTTTTATATATAACATCTAGGGTTTTCAAGTTGTACTTAGAGGGAAGAATAGGAAAAAGTAGGTCCAGTCAGGCAATGGGGCTTTGAGAAATAAAATACTGCCCAAAAAGGTAATTGTTTAAAATTATAAAGTGATTTTTTTTAAAGCGAAATATAGAAACACCTTTTTAGAAGAGACGAAAATGTGATAAATATCTTTAAAGATATAGCTGTTAATTTAGGCTGGCAGGGCCAAAATCGTATGTCATTGACATACATATATGATTCCAAACCTTTTCCTGTGCATATTAGAGGTGCTCAAAAAATCTTTAATAAATCAATGAATGAAGCTATCTCACATTTCTTTAACTGTGATGGAAATATCACCTATAAAATTCGTTCCCTGTAATGAAAGTATTTCTTTGTTTAATTGAAACGCAATTGACCTACAATGTGCCATTAATTTCAAGTGGTCAACGTAATGATTAGCTAACTCTATGGTTTTGCTACACTCAAGAGTAGCTACAACCTGTCGCCATACCACGTTATTGCAGGGCTACTGACTATATTCCCTATGTTGTACCTTTCATCCCCCTATCCATTCCATAACTGGAAGCCTGTGTCTCCCCTCCCCTTCGTTTACTTTGTCCACTCCTCATCCCCTTCCCCTGTGGCAACCATCAGATTGTTCTCTGTAGTTATAGGTCTGATTCTGCTTTTTTGGCCTGAGGTTCATTTGTTTTGGTTTTTTTAGAGTCCACATAGGAGTAAGATCATACGGTATTTGTCTTTTTCCGTCTGACTTATTTCGCTTAGCAGAATATTCTCGAGGTCCATCCGTGTTGTTGCAAATGACAAGGTTTTACCTTTTCTTGTGGCTGAGTAATATTTCATTGTATGTATATGTATGTACATATATACATTAATATGTCAAATAGGTAATATTTATTATATACAATATATATCAATATAAAAATTATATCTATTTTAAAGAATTTCATACTATTTTCATACAGTGGCCACACTAACAGTGCACAAGGGCTCCTTTGCCTCTACATTCTCGCCAACACTTCTATTTCTTCTCTTTTTGGCAATGGCAGTTCTGACAGGTGTAAGGTGATAACTCACATGGCTGATTCGTGAATGATTAGTGACGCTGAGCATCTCTTCATGTGTCATGTGTTACATTACAGATGAGTGTAATGTAATGGAAGTATTTCTTACTGGCACTTCTTTATTATTAAATTAAACCTGAAAGGGCAGTTTTCTTGAGAAAAGAAAATGCTGTTAATTTTTAATACTTTTAAAATTTTTGATGCTATTAATTTTTTAAATTTTAACTTCTGATTTCTGGATTATAAAGCACAATTTGAGGGAGCACTGGGTGGCTCAGTTGGTTGGGCGTCCGACTTCAGCTTGGGTCATGATCTCATGTTCGTGGGTTCGAGCCCCGCATCGGGCTCTGTGCTGACAGCTCAGAGCCTGGAGCCTGCTTCAGATGCTGTGTCTCATTCTCTCTCTGCCCCTACACTGCTCATGCTCTCTCTCTCTCTTTCTCTCAAAACTAAATAAACATTAAAAAAAAAAATTTAAAGCACAATTTGGATAAATATGTATGCAAAGACAATTCTCTGTTTTCAGGAGACTACTGCAAAACCTTTCAAGAATTCTAAAAAACATTTCAGAAATAATTATCTTCTCATGGTATTGAATAATTCTGTAAGCTTAGTACTAAACAAAAACATTCAGTTTTCTTGGTTATATACAACAATCAATAGGCAAAAATCCAAGTTGGTTAAAGCAAGTTATTTTTTTTAATTGTTCATTTTAATCATTTATTATAGTGAATGCTGTTTTATTCAGCCTAGTCCTGCAGTAGGCAAACTAAGGCCATGCCTAGTTGTTTTAGCAAATAAAAGTTTTCCTGGAACAAAGCCCAACCCATCTGTTTACATGTTGTCTGACTGGTTTGGTGCTCTAATGTCAAAGCTGAATAGTCGTGAGACCACATGGTCTATAAAGTCTAAAATAGTTACTCTCACCTGTTACAGAAAAAGTAAACTGATGTCTGATTTAATTCACTTGCGAATAAATTAAGGTTGGTTTTTCCTAGATGACTTTTTCTAAAACGTTATGCCACTAGTGATCTTGTAACAAAGCAAGTGGTTGCATAGGCCGGGCAATTTGTCCTGAAGATCTAACAGTCTATGGTATTTGGAAGATCTTTTAATTCTATTAATTAGAAACTCATGAGAGTTGCCAAGTTTGAATATACTTTTTGATTACCCCTACTGATATTTACCGTAGTTCATTTCTGTTGCTACTTCAATACAAAAATTACTCCTGCTTTGTGGTATAATAAAAAAATAAATAAACATTTGGTCTGGTCCCAGGGTCCTGGCATACAGCTCTTCAAACCCTTAGAATCTACAGAGTGATAAAAGTATCTTTTGTATGCTAATGAGATCACTGGTAGCTGGAGGCCCCTAGACAGCTATAAGAAGAGGGCTGATCTCTAGAAAAAGTCCTAAGCACTATTAATGGGTTGGAACTTCCAGCTCTACTTCTGACCTCGGAGAAAGAGGCCTGGGGCTGCAAATTAGTTAATCACCAATGACCAGTGATTTAATCATGCATGCACAGGGAGACCTCCAAAAAAACCCCTACGTGACGGGTTCGGAGAGCTTCTGGGTTGGTGAGCACAAGATAATGCTGTGGAAGGGGGAGTATCTAAAAAGTGCTTGGAAGTTCTGGAAGCTCCGTGCCCCACCTCCCCCCAGACCTTGCACTATGCAGCTCTTTCATTTGCTGTTCCTGTATTGTATCCTTTACGGTAAGCTGGTAATTCCACGTAAAGTGTTTTCCTGAGTCCTGTGAATTCTAGCATTGATTCAACCCCGAAGGAGGAGGCTGTGGGAATCCCTGACTTTACAGCCACGTTAGATGGAAGTGTGGGTAACCCGGGAACGTGATACTGGTGACTGGCATCTGAAATGAGGACAGTCTTGTGGGACCGAGTCCTTAAACCTGTGGAGTCTGACGCCAACTCAGGGACTCAGTGTCAGAATTGAGCTGAACTGTAGGACACTCCGTTGATAGGAGAAGTGATTCCTGTCAGGAGGAAAGACACCCCACATGCTTCCTTCTCTGTTCTCCAAAATATTTGTAAATGCCTATTAGTGTGTATTGTTTCACTCCATGGGTAGATACTGACCACCTGCTGATAATGAAAAACTTTTGAATGAAATTATAGATTGAAAATCTGTACCAAAATGAGACTTTATAATTAAGATATTAAATGTATTTGTAGTGGGTCTAATGATACTGTAAATCTGTGGTCTATAACAAGGCTCAGAGATAATCTATTTCATTCCATAAATAGCTTTTCGTAAGTAAAAAAGATTCTCATAATGTTGCCATTGGCACAGTAATACTTACGACACACTTTTAGGGTCAGCACTGTTATCTAGCAACTTAATACAGATATCTTGACATGGTTTTACAATTAAATAATGTTTGCGGTAAATAGTAGATATGAAAAAATACCACTGTGATATTTCTCTTCTTCTCTGACATAACCAACTCACAAATGCATTTTATAAAACAGCATAATACAAAGGACAAATGAATATTCTATGCAATAATCTAATAACACCAGTCTCAATAAAATAAGATAATAAAAAGGGCCACAGAAATATTTGATGCCCATACAAGATACAGGCAGAGCTACAGAATATTTCCATTAGGAGAAACTTTGCATATGGACGAAAGAGTTTTTAAGAAGTACATGAAAAATAAGGGAGAGACAATTTTTAGAAGAGGGAGTTTTCTGGGAAAAAAAATGACCACGATTTCAAAAGAATAAACTTAAAATGGCCTCATCTCCTATTACAATGAAAATTTATAAGTGAAACAGAGGCCCTCTTTATTAAAGAAGGGACTACTAAATAATCCTATTTGTTTATGTTGATCCATATGCAATGAATTAAAGCAAAGAAACAAACATCCCAACTGTAGTGCTGAAAGTAAAATGCACATGTGGACAGAATAGAGCTTGGCAAATTTTTTTCCTCAATCTATTATTCCATTTGCTCAATAACTGCTCTTTTATCCAATGCATTAAAATATTGTGGTATGATATTTTCATGTCCAGAAGTCTTTAAAACCAATATTTTATTCTAAATGTATTGACAATCGATAAGGTATAGGATTTAGTAAAATTCTGAACTGCTTAATTTAAAAATGATGCATTTTCTTGCTTTGATAAGTTATTACAGAATGTTAAGAAAGAAAAACAAACCCAATGGAGTATGGTTTTCAATATTAAAAATATTTAGTTCTGTAACTTCCATTAATTACAAGAGGACCCCAGAACTACATATATCTATGTTTATATCTGTCTCTCTCTAGCCAGCTACACGTACACCTATAATAAAGAATTTATATATTCTCTTATATATAAATCAATCAGAATATATAAATCAGATATATATATATCTGATATAAATATATAAATAAATATATACAGATATATTTATATCTGATATAAATATACAAATATATGCAGAATATATAAATCAAGTAAGACTACTATAATTTCAAATGGTTAAAGCATGACCAAATATTGTTATAACCCCATATGTAAAATGCTTATTTTAGGAGGGTAGAAACATCAATCCATAAGATTCTCCCAATAAGTCTATGTTACTTCCAAAAAAAATCCTGTAAAATTCAGATATGCTCAAGATAATTTATTTTGCCTTTTATCATGCTAATCTTCTTTACTAACTTCATTCAAATTATCCTTTTGGGAGAGGTGGTTTACCGGTAACTTCTCTGTTATCCTCATAGTCAAATTAGAACCTAGGGGCGGCTGGGCGGCTCGGGCAGTTAAGTGTCCAACTTTGGCTCAGGTCACGATCTCACAGTTTGTGAGTTCGAGCCCCACACTGGGCTCTGTGCTGACAGCTCAGAGCCTGGAGCCTGCCTCGGATTCTGTGTCTCCCTCTCTCTCTGCCCCTCTCCCACTTGCGGTCTGTCTCTTCCCCCCCGCCCCCGCCCTCGCAAAAATAAAATAAGCCCTAAAAAATTAAAAACAAAATTAGAAACTAATGTTTCTCTGTATATGTGCTGCCAAAGTGAGCACAATGTTTCCCTACATGAATAAATCTACCTAATCTCCTGACTCAATCCTGTGGTAGAGAGTTGTCTACTTCAGTATTTGTTCTGTATGTTTCCCCCTTAATAAAAGAACTCTTGCCGGTTAACTCATGCCTACCTGAAATAAATACTATTGCTTACCTCCCTGATTCTTAAAGCTGGTCTTTTTTTATGTGATAAAGTTCTGGAAAAGTAAGTTGTAAGTAAAATATTTTGTGACATCTCTCAAGAAACCTCCTTAAAAAATTGCTTGAATGGGTTTTTTGTCCCTCCATCCTACCCTCCATCTGTCCTGCTTTCTGAAATGAAGACAGCCCTCCTCGGGATGGAGGTTTGAAGGAGATGCTGTATCAGCCTTGAATTGCTTATCTCTGGATTTCATGAGAGAGAAAGAAATGCCTTAAAAAAATTATTAAAACCTTTGTTATTTCACTTTGTGTGTGTGTTTTTTTTGTGTGTGACACAATCCTTGACCCAAGCTTACATAATACAGATCCTTTGCCAAGATTAGCATACAGTATAAACAAAAAGAAAACTTCAATATGGAAGAGCAGTTTTAAGTAGCATACAGGTACTCTGACATCCCCGTGAAAAAGTTCTAAAAATCATGTCAAAACCAAGAAAGCATGAGAGACTACATCCAACTTCTATTAAATTGGGATCATTCATCTTGCATCTTATATACAGCTAAATTTTAATGATTCAGTGAGAGACCTTCAAGAAATCACTACAATGCCTCGATGTCAAAGAGAATACAAAATGAGAATGACAAATGATCTTGAATGTGTTGTGACTGGTAGGGTGATCTACACAATAACATTTTATCACTGGAGTTCAATGGTAAATGATTTGACCGATGAAGAAAGCAAGAATAATTCAAACCAGAAGATACCCTTTGAGGATTGGTTGCTTTTCAGTTATCTCCACTGACCAAATTTTCTGAACAAGTTCCCCACACCTATATTAGATTTATGAAGTAAGTTCAATGAAGATCAAATGCATATAATAAAATAATAGTAATATTGATAATAACGGTTATTTATAAATTTGACTTTCATTTAGGAAAACAGCAATCTGATTGAAGATTCCCTAAACTATATTCCATGATATGTTCTATACAGTGTGTGGATTCCAAATATCATTTATCCGATTAGCTGCCAATATAGACTTGGGATAGCACAACATAATGTACTGTCAGTCAATGTCTAAATGCAACAATTCATAGTTACAGAAGGTCCTAGAACCTTTTTCTTGCAAATGCAGAAAATGTTTCATTTCATTGTTTATAAAACAGCAACATCTCAAAAAGTGGTATTGATCCACAATTAAATCAGCTTATTTTCCAGTCATGCCCTTGAGGTGTTTGATTTAGTTCTAGCATTATGCCTGCAATTCTAAATGGCCGCCGCTAGATAGCAACATTCATTATTTCATTCATGAAATCGGTTCTGAGCATCTAATGTGTGGTAGCCACTCTTCTGGGTGCTGAGATAAAATCTGAATGATACAAAAAAAAAATTTGAATGCTATATGGTGCCTGCCTTCAAGAATTTTAGACCCTATCTGTAGGCATATAAGATGGAGACAAGAAAATAATTAAAGGATTTGATCAGACTCAGCAAAAGAGAACTGTTGTTGTTGTTTTTTAAACAGTATAAATGTCATAGACTAAAGACAGCAGCAATGATTTCTTAATACTTCTTAGTAGCATATAAAAGTTTTTGATCTGCAGGGTACCGTTGTGAAATAGAAATGGACCCACTTGTTTTGTAAGTGAGAAAACCAAATCTGTGAGAGGTGAAGATAAAGATCTTCTAGCCAGTTTCATGGTAAAGAATAGAGCTCAGGGGCGCCTGGGTGGCGCAGTCGGTTAAGCGTCCGACTTCAGCCAGGTCACGATCTCGCGGTCCGTGAGTTCGAGCCCCGCGTCAGGCTCTGGGCTGATGGCTCAGAGCCTGGAGCCTGTTTCCAATTCTGTGTCTCCCTCTTTCTCTGCCCCTCCCCCGTTCGTGCTCTGTCTCTCTCTGTCCCAAAAATAAATAAACGTTGAAAAAAAAAAATTTAAAAAAAAAAAAAAAAAAAAAAAGAATAGAGCTCAGTGGTCCTAATCCCCGCTACAGAGCTGGTTATATTCCAGTGGACTGCCTGCTCTCATTGTCTCATCCATTCAGCAAAAGTTTACGGAGTCCCTTTACTAATAAGCACTAGGCATGTAAAGATGAACAGTCTCGAAGGAAAGCAGAGAAGGAGAGGAGAAAGGATTCCTGGAATGTGTGGGAAATTGAAGCTCTAAGACCTGATGACTGATTGAATTGGAGAGTAAGCAAGAGGCCAGAGTGCAGAATGTCTTCGGGGTCATGGCCCCTTGCTGCATGAAATGCAGTTCATAAAAATGTGCTGAAATGAAGACTATATGAGATATGCAATCATAAGCTAGATTTAAATGGATACATAGGTTTTCCCTACATCCACATAAGTTTGTCTTTCAAACCTAAAAAATTTCCAATTGCTTGTAGATATAATACTCTCATTTACAATGCGTTGGCACAGTTCACCGTTTTGAAGTAACCTTTGCTGCAACTTCATACTGAGCTAATTACCTTAACTTGCTTATGATAATTACTTCAGGCAGGACTATCTTTTTCTTTCTGTACTTTTTTAAGTCATGTTTTGAGTGGGGAAAAAAAAATCACAAACCAGTTTCTTAACAGTGACTATGGGGATTTCTACTGAAAATGTATTTGTTGAGATTTAAGTCCTGAGAGCATCTAAGATCTAAGAGAGTGAATCTGAATATGAAAATTCAGAGCCCTCAGAGTAATCTGTTTTCCTTTTCATTGACTCCAGCACGGAGAGAGGCTCACACAGTTATGGACCTGGCAGAGTAACAGCTGCCCTCCAGGCGTAGACTTCTAAAAATTTAATAAGGTTCCCATAGGACTTGGGTGGATGTTGGAGGTTGTAAACCTTTCCAAATTAACTGCTGAAGCTGGTAACAGACCTTGATATTGTAATGGGTCGTTGGTAGCGAGCCCATGTGCTGCCTAACCTGGTGTTTCCTCATGTGGTTTTACCAATGGCTAGACTATACATTATACGTTGGCCTTCCCACCCAAACAACTGTGATCTTCTTCCTGGACCTTAGCAAGTCCCCATCCTCAGCTGAGACAAGCCTGCAATTGATCACTGTCTGCTGGGGCCATCTTGTGTTTTAGGCTTGTCAATGATTTGCTCAGTTCTGACATTTAGTATCGGCCAACAACTCTCACGAGCCTGGGACTGCCCAGACCCAAGAGGTGCTGTTGGATCACACCTCTCTGAACGTCTTGCTCACAACCTCAGCTGTGCCAGCCTGATGTGGTTGATCGGAAGTGTTACACTTTGGCTTCTTTGTAGGATCTAGCCTCAGGCTCATTTTAATGACTCTTAAAGTCATTCACAATCAATACATCCTTACCATAGCATCAACATCATTCTTTTTCACCGTAGGTGGCTGCCTCTACACAGCTTCAAACAATTTCTGAGCTTTATGGCTTACAATTAGCCATGAGAGAAAAACTGATTTCAACGGTATGTCATTCCAGTAGTTACACTTCCAGTGAAGGAATGAGATTGGCCTAGCTGGAGTTGGGGACCCACCTCTAGATCAACCCACTTGCCCACAGCCAGGAATATCACAATTGGCCCAGCTTGGGGGCGCCTGGGTGGCGCAGTCGGTTAAGCGTCCGACTTCAGCCAGGTCATGATCTTGCGGTCCGGGAGTTCGAGCCCCGCGTCAGGCTCTGGGCTGATGGCTCAGAGCCTGGAGCCTGTTTCGGATTCTGTGTCTCCCTCTCTCTCTGCCCCTCCCCCGTTCATGCTCTGTCTCTCTCTGTCCCAAAAATAAATAAACGTTGAAAAAAGAAAAAACAAAACAAAACAATTGGCCCAGCTTGGCTCGGATGCTTGTCCCCAGACCTGCAATATATAACCAATGAGGAAAGACGTGGGGGAAATAGAGATGGTCAATTCAGGAAGAAAGGAAAAGTTTTGGCATACAATGACACAGACTATCACACACACTATAACTTTGTGTAGTTGACATGATTAGGATTCCAGGTCCAAGTTGGAATTTATGAGTATGGGCTACAATGATAGAGAATGAAAAAGACAAATGCCCTCAAATCCTGGTTTTGTCTGTCCTTCATCCAAATATATTAAAGGTGCCACAAAGTCAAAAAGGTAGCTTCAGGCAGGTTTGCACGTGTAGAACTATGAGGATTTCTAGTGGCCATCTATTCTAGCTGACTTTATTTAAAAAAAAATAATTTAATCTCAAGGTTGGAGAGAATCATGAATTATGCAATATCAAACACTTCTTAGTATCTCTTCTAGCTTAGACACGATGTTGAAGGTTCAAGAAACACAAAGACTGACGAAGACACAGACACACATGCATGTAGTCATGCATGGCATTAGGTGCAAATGGGGAAGCCTAGTCTAGGTTCTATGAGAGCAGCCAGTGCCGATTCCAAATGTGTTAGTGTATGTGCTAGCATGTGTGGGTAGAGATTGGGTACGTGTGAGAGTGTGAGTGAAAGCGGGTGCAGTGTCTAAGTGGTTGGGGGGTGTTTGAGGATGGATTCCTGAAGGAGGTAAACCCCTTCTGATTACTAAAAGAAGATTAGGACTTAATCAAAGGGAATTGAGGAGATTAGAGCAGAAGCACACTCAAGATCAAAAGAACAACATATAAATGCCATAGGAATGTAGTGTATCATGATATGTTAAAGGGATTATGAAAAGTCAAGGGCTGCTGGACTAGGAAAGAGGCAAATCTCTTGAAGAGTAAGCCATGATTTAGGGAGCAGATTGCGAGGATCTTCATTGACACTGCCGAGATCTTGGTTTTTTATTGTAATTTATGGAAAACAAGTGAAAAGCTGTAAGCACAGGCCAGTCAAAGAGTAATGTGGAGTGGAGTGGAGTTGATGGGTACCAGGCTGTGTCCGGGCAGTCCTATTACAAGATCTTTGTAATTATCTGGGAAAAAGATGTCAAGAGACTGAACCTGACCACAGTAGTGGAATACGGAGGAAGGCAGACAGGAGGGAGTTCAGGAACAGCATAGAAAGTAGAATTAGCAGTGCCTTAAAGTCAAGTTCAAACTCTGAAAGGATTATCATAATTCTGTGTTATCCACCAGTCATCCAAAGCTGTTGGACATTCCCAGGACTTAGAAGTCATTGAATCTGGAGGCACCTTATTTCACTGTGCAACACTACCCTGTAAATGTGTGACACTTCAGTGGGATTTAGTTCACCAGAAATCTTATCTCTCCCAAAGAAGAGACCTGTCACAGGGAAGAAGGGAAGGGTCCAGCCCAGAAGGTGCCATACCAAGCGCAGGAGATAAATTTTCCTGGTCTGTCTTTAATCAAGTGTGTTTTCCAAAGATGAATATGTTTATAAAAGGCATATTTGCTCTGTAATATTGTATTACTTAAATTTTGAACATAACGAGCATGCATGGATAGAAGGTTTGCTTTATTTGTATAATCAACGAGCTCTTAACCGTCCTTCTTTGAAACAACTGTCTTTAAACCTCTGTAAAATGTATATTAAAAATAATAATCTTTGAGTTTTTCTTAGATTGCTTCATGAAATCTGATCTTCTGATTCAGGTCTTTGTACAGTTAGAATCTAACTGGATCAGATGATGCCAGAGGTCCCCTCCAGCTCCCTACCACCACAACCAGTTAGCAGAAATTCCACTTTAATCACACAGCGGCTGCCGGTCAAAAAAAAGGAAAGCAAACCAGAGGTGGAAATCTCAGCCTAATGAACACTGAGAAAAGATTAGAAGAGGGTTAAATTTCAGTGTGATGATTAATTACACTCCAACAAGAACAGAATTTTATGAATGTTGGCTAATTGTAATTCAAGCTATATTCATTCACACAAATCTCTTTCCCAACATCACCTCCAATTCTGAGGTGGAAAGAGACTATCTCTTTTCAGTATTTCTTATCTCATTTATAGTTAATACAAACAACAATCTCAAGTCTGTGGAGATGTAATTAATTATCAAGGTAGTATTACATATCTTACATAAGTAATTATAACTGCATGTACTCATTCATATTATCTAATCAGCTCTTAATTAATTACTCCTACTTTGGATGTAGTTTTATCTTAAGGATCTTGACAAAAAAATGGCTATACCATGACACAACAGAATAGAAGATATCTTACATGCTATTTTTTAATAAAGAGAATAAAAGATTCAAAAATCAAGTGGATTCTGCGCATTTTTAAGAGTAACAATTACAATGCGATTGAACATTTCACTGTATTCTTTGACATTCCAATAGGCCAAGGGGCTACTCATTCCTAGAGCCATGCCACCTACAGGGAAGGAATTATGCCTGGTTTGAACCATCTGAGTGAACCATCTTTCTGCATGTCTCAGAAGTCAGGCAAACTTCATCCTATCCCATCTATTAGGAAAAACTAAAGACAAGAGGAGTGGCCTGAGAAATAACAATTCTACCAGCGAGAAGAAAACTAGCCAATGTAAACTGTGCAGCCTGGCAGAATACCTATACTTACTCAAGTAACTTCTATTGCCTGTGTGGACAGGCAGAATAGCAAATTACAGTGTAAGTCATTACTGTAGATTAAAGATTCTTCTTTAACAATTCTTCTGACAAATTAATGCTGACTGGACAGAAAGAAGCAGATCCAATAAAGAGCAACACAGCCACAGGAGATCAAGGAAATAATGATCTTTCGTTCCGCAGAGGCACCTAAGGCAGGCAGTTGCTGCAGGAATAGTAACAGCCACGTGCTCCTCTCCATTTCTCATCTTCTCCTGCAGTTTGGAGGGGAGGGACTGTGTGAATAATTCTTCCCGACAGAATCTTAAAGGGAACGATGCATCACTTCCTGTCAAGGTTAGTTAAGATTTGGTGTTTCTTCTTCACCTCTTCCACCCTAGCCTGTCTATGTGACTGGAAGCAAAGGATTCTGGGATGGTAAGCTCACAATATGGGAGGAGGCTGAGTCACTGAGGGGGCGTGGCTTGAGACAGCCACGCAGATGAGCTGCTGATGTGATCAAGAAATAAAATGGTGTTGGGCCAAGGCATTGAGATTTCAGGGTTTATCAGTTTCTGCATAATTATCCTGATTAATGCACTGGTGTGAGTCAGAGCACAGGATATGAAATCAGCATACCAGTTTTTGAATCCCGTCTCCATTATCAATGAGCTCTGTGACTTGACCTCTCTGAAATTCTGTTTTGGGGGCAAGAATCTTGATGACAGAAAGAGACATTGTACGGAGTTCCAACTCAGGAAACAAAATGAAGCCCACGGGTGGGTCCTGGAAAGACTACCTTCCAAGAGAGATGAAACTTCCAAGGACCCAGGTGTGGTTATCAGGCTCCCAGAATTGTAGAGCTGAATAGGCCCCACAGGGCACCTGACTTGGTATAGAATATGAAAGCCAATCTCATTTTGTCTTGGAATGAAGGCTGCAGTCAACTCTGGATTCGCATTAGATTTAAATTACATCACAAAAATACTGATGCCCAAGCCCTAACCCAAATCAATTAAATCAGAATCCTTGGGGATGAGATCCAGCTAGGGGTTATATTTTTAATGTTACCCTGGTGGTGCTAATATCAGTCAAAGTTGGTAATCAATGACTAAGTGTAACAAAGAGGGTTTAAAGCTGCTTAAGGACTTTCTGCCTCAGTTGAAATTGGTTCAGGAGGTGAAGGATGGAGCCCAGGGGAAAAGTCAGGTGGATTCAGTGATGTGGAACTGAGGAAAAAAGGTGATTTTAGCAGCAATTTCTCAACAAAACAGAGACAGTAGTTTAAGTCAACACATTTTCATTTACAGAAATTAAATAGAGTGCTGTTATGAATGCTATTATTTTCTTTTCAGTCCTATTTCACATTCTCAAAGCTACTAAATGCACTTAAAGTGTGGAAAGAAGTTACAAAATTAATATTCAATAGAGAAAAGTATTTGATTGTTTATATACAAAATTAGTAAAACATTAATAAAGTGGTACAGAAATTAAACAATGCTTGCAACCTTTACATGTATAGCCATTAAAAGAGATGTTTGACTATGAAAATAGGCAGATTGCTGTTTCCCAAATGAGGAGAAAATTTAGCCCGGCAATCTAGAAATTGCCATACTGATTCAATCCCATTGTTTCAATGTCCTATTCTATTTATGATCAACCCACATTTAGCAAGGGAGATCAGTTTCCTACCAGATGTGAATGAATCTTAATGGGAAGGTGACCCTTAATTTCCTATAGTCATTTATAACCGTTACTCAGATTTCTCCTGTTTTTGGACTGCTAAGGTTCAGTGAGATGACAAACTCAAAACTATCTGCTGGTAACAACAGGTATTGATTGGACAGTGACATATTAATTATTTGCTTTTGATGATGTACAGAGGTTACTAAAGAATACTCAGCTTATGTAACTAAGTTGCATCGGCACCAAAGCTTTCTATTTTTTCTTCTTAACTTAAAGTCAAAGTCAGCAGTCTTAATAATTTTGAATGGTCCTTAAAATATTCACACATCTGCTCAGATTTAATTTAAAAATGATCCTTTCTCACCAATGTACCCTCATTAGGAAATACAAATCATAAAAAGTTTTAGGGAACAGCACCAATAACTGATTTCATGCAGTTTGGGATTATGCCAATCAATTCACCATTTTGTGATTTCAAAGACTGTTTTATCAATCTTCTATCACTCAAGTCACAGAACATAAAATAAACCATTAACAAGAATTTGGATTTTAATCTATAAGACAGACAAGGTCATTTTTTAAACGCAAATCAGCTAGCAGGAGTGCTGTGAGAAGCATGCCTACAAAGAAAAGTAGCCATTAAGCCTTTCAGCTCCATTCCATAAATCTTGACCTCTTTTTTCCCTTTTGCTACTAGAGGATAGTTTGCTTCTCGTATCATTCCCTAAGGGAAGTTCTTGCACCACATGAGGCTAACAAATATAATTTGGTCTTTTACTATTTTAAGTTCAAGTTATTAAAATGCCATGGACTCAGTGAAGTGTGGCTCATGTCACATGACCAACCTGAGAAGGAGTCCTACATACTGTCCCTGACAACAACATTATGACAATGTGAAACTAATAATTGCTTTTTGGGGGATCAATCCAATTTAAGATCAAGGTGCCTAAATGTTGTGTTTTAAAACATAAGAAATACATATTCTTTTCTACACTGAAAGCCAAGGAAAACATGGTTTTTTTAGGGAGACCCAGGTGTAAATATTGATTTTATGCTCTCCATTGAATTAGAAAGTCTGCATTGAATCTCACGTTTACTTTCTTTATTTCACCTGTGTCATATTTTCATTTGGTTTGAAATTTGAGCAGCTAAATTCGTCATCAGCTGTACAAGATTTCCATCTTTTACATTTGATAAGTTCTTGAAAAAGTGTGATGGATATATCTCTTCATGTATTCATTATCTATGGATGAAGTACCTATTCAGGTATACGTCTAGAAGCTGTGGACACAACAGTGACATAGAAGGTGTCCGAGTGGCCTCTCTACCAGGAAAGAAAGACAACTAAACAAAAAGACAGTAAGAAATATCAAGGAAGTGGTAATTAAAATGAGGTTTGAAAGGTGAGTTAGCCCAGGATGAAAAGAAAGTACTCAGGAAGAAGAAACAACCTGTGGAAAAGCAAAAGAGAGAACAGGGCATATTTCAAAACAGAAAAGTTCAGTACAGCAAGCACTGTATACAGTTTTGATGGCAGGAAGATATCTGACTAGTGGTTGCACACGAGTTTGGTGAGCTAAACTGGGATGAGATCATGAAGGGCTTTGAAAGCCATGGTAAAGAGGAAACTATAAAGCAGAAGGGTTGGTAGCAGGAATAGAGTTGTGTTTCAGGAAGATGTCAGAGAATATGGAGCAGAGGCAAAAATGGAGACAGAGATGCTACTCGGAAGGTTGCAAAAGAGACGAGGGAAGTAATGGGCAAGTATAGTGGTTGGAATGGTGGTCCCCAAAAGATTATGTCCATGTCCCAATTCCCAGAGCCTGTGAACGTTACCTTACTTGGAAAGAGTCTTTGCAGATGTAATTAAATTAAGGATTTTGAGATCACGAGATGACCCTGGATTACCTAAATGGATTCTAAATCCAATGACAAGTATCCTTATAAGAGACACATAGGGGAGATTTGGCAGACCGAAGAAGAGAAGGCAATGTGACCATGGAGGCAGAAGTTTGAACATGAGCCCAAGGAACGTCGACAGCCATGAGAAACTGGAAGAGGCAAGGAAGAATTCTCCTTTACAGCCATCAGAGGAAGCACGGTCCTTCATACACCTTGATTTTGGATGTCTGCCCCCAGAAATATGAGAACAAACTTCTGTTGTTCTCTGTTAAGCAACAGTTTTTGGTAATTTGTTATAGCATCCACAAGTAACTAACACAACAAGGCAAGAAAAAGACACATGAGGCGGAAATACAGTGCATTGGGGACACTGAAAAAAGTCTGCAGAGCAGAATCCAAGGGCATTTGTGAGTGAGAGGCCAGAAATGAGGGTGGACAGCCAAGCAAGAGGCTATATTGGTGAAAAGATGCTGGGTCTGAATGCACATGGGATGCCAAAATGTCAGTGACTGGATCAGACCGGCTGAAGAAGAACCATGGTCTTGAGGAATGGGAAGAGAAACTGGAAAGGGAGGAAAAAGGAACAAAATGCAGTACTTTTTGGCAGAAAGGGGGTCTGTGGCAGTGCAGAGAGGGAGAGGGAAAGGGCTGGGTGTGGGGAATTTGCACCCCAGCAAGTACAGTGTCTTAGTCAACTCAGGCTTCGATAAACGTACCACAGACTATGCGACTTAAACCACAGGCATTTATTTTCTCGACAGGCCTTTCTGGACTCTAGGACGTTGAATATCCAGGTGCTGGCAGGTTTGGTTTTGGGCGAGGGCCCCCCTCCTATCTTGTTCCTGTCTTCCTTCCCAATGAATCCTCCCACGGCAGGAAGAGAAAGCTCTAGTGTCCCTTCCTCGTCTTAGAAGGGCACTAATCTCACCATGGGGGCTTCACCCTCATGAGCTCATCTAAACCCAATCACCTCCCAAAGGCCCCGCCGCCTAATATCATTACATTGAGGTTAGGACGGCTGAGGAGAAGCTCTAGCTCCTTAAAAAAATAACGTTTATTTATTTTTGAGAGAGAGAGAAAGAGAGAGAGAGAGAGAGAGAATGAGAGAATGAGTGGGGGAGGGGCAGAGAGGGAGACACAGAATCCGAAGCAGGCTCCAGGCTCCAAGCTGTCGGCACAGAAACTGATGAGGCTTGAACTCATGAACCGTGAGATCATGATCTGAGCCCAAATCGGATGCTTAGCCAACTGAGCCACCCAGGTGCCCCGAGAAGCTCCAACTCCTGAAGACTGCTGTCTGAGGGGCCCAGCACAGGGTAAGAAGCTGGCTAAGTATTAGGAACTGAGCTGGAACTTTCCTGTGCCCTTCTTTTCACTCTTCTGTCCTGCAGCTTTCACACCAGTTGGTTGGGTATGCACTGGGGGGTGGGGGGTGGGGGGGGGAGCTGCTGGGTGGGAAACGGGTGGGAAAAGAGCACTTGGCCACATTTCTCTTTCCAAACACAGGTGACCCACCAAATATTGTCCACAGTGAGAAGATGGGGAGAAGCCTGGGCCGAAGTTTGAAATGTTTGCATCTTAAATTAGGCATTTAAAATTTCCAAACAGGAAGGGCGCCTGGGTGGCTCAGTGGATTGAGCTCAGGTCATGATCTCACGGTTTGTGAGTTCGAGCCGCCCCTCGGCGGGCTCTGTGCTGACAGCTCGGAGCCTGGAGCCTGCTTCGGATTCTGTGTCTCCCTCTCTCTCTGCTCCTCCCCTGCTCACACTCTGTCTCTCTCTCAAAAATAAAGATTAGAAAAAAATTTTTTTTAATTTACAAACAGGAGTGTTTTGAACTTAGAAGGTTTAAGGACTAAGAGTGAGCAGGAAAGTCACAGATCCACCAAATTTTCAGCCACGGCAGGGGAAAAGCTTCCTGTGAAAAGGTAGTGGGTTAGAGTTGAATTTTGCTTATCAAACGTCCTGCTTGTTCAATATACTGTTTAGACATTTAAAGAAAAAGACAGACATTTCCTCTAAGACATCCCAGTAATCAATGTATTTCCTCAGAAAACAATCACTAAGGTGGTAAAGGTCCACTCTGAACAGATGCTTCCCCAGTTCTAGTGCTAAATTTAGGATACCTACATCATGGTGTGATTATTAAGCAATGTTTTTCTTTAACTTTGCGACATCTTATTCTTAAGAGAAATTTTTGTACAGAATGCATCACACACAGGTTCCATTTGTTTTCCCTAGCCAAGGGAAAGGTGTGCAACCAGGTAGATACAAAAGACCTAGGGTTGAGCAGCAGAACTGAAAAAGCTTTTCCATACCATTCACACAGGCTCCCTTTTCCTCCTTGGTTCACCACTTAATCTTTTGGTCTCATTTCCTTCATCTGTACAGTGGTGGTAATGGGTCTCAATTTCATTCTGTTTTCTTGATGCATGGATTCCCACAGTTAGACCAAATACAATTCTGGCCAGTAATGCCCACTTATCTACCTCCCTGAAGTGTCGTGAGAATTAATGATGGTCTGCAAAATGCACTGAAGATGAAGAGCACATCCTAAGGGAGTTGTTAAGTATCATTTAAAAGTATCAGCCGGCTCAGGTCATGATCTCGCGGTCCGTGAGTTCGAGCCCCGCATCGGGCTCTGTGCTGACAGCTCAGAGTCTGGAGCCTGTTTCGGATTCTGTGTCTCCCTCTCTCTCTGACCCTCCCCCGTTCATGCTCTGTCTCTCCCTGTCTCAAAAATAAATGAACGTTAAAAAAAAATTTTTTTTAAAGTATCAATGGATAAGGATATTTTAATAAACATGGGAAATTCATGCAGCAAAAGGATCGTGGCTTGCTTGCCGTAATACCTCAATGAGTTAGGGTAGAAAGGAATATACATATTATCCAAGTAGAAAAATAAAGCAAAACAAAATAAAGCAAAAACAAAACCTGACCACCCATGACCGTAAACACATGAATAGAGAGATATTCGTTGCATCTTAAAAAATCTAGCTAATTTTTAAAATAAAGCACTGGTTCACGCACCCACGATGTAATGTATGCCTTGAAATTTTAGAATAGTCTGTGCAGGAAGGCAAGGGACTAAAGGCAGAGATGTTCAGAAATAAAACCAAGGCAAAGAGATCAAAGATACTTTCCTCCCCAGTTCAAAATGCGGCATGGGCAGAATTCATCTGCTGTGTATAAATTTGATAACTGCTTTTATTGTTGTTGGTCTTGCAAAAAAGAGATGAAATGCAGATATGAATATTGCTTGCTTTGGAGGATAGTCGGGGAGCAGATGAAAAGGCACAGCAAGTTTGACAGTAGTAAGTTACATTTATAGAGCAATAAGAGACGAATATGTTATTTATTAATCTGAGCATTTTAAAAGAAAGTTAAAGTCACTGTTTCTTTCCTGCACACTAATTATTCCGGGCTGTAAAGCCCTCCAGCAAACTGGAAATATTAAATTATTTTGGCCTTTACAATTTCTCTTGGTCTTTGCACCCAGAAGCATTAGATATGGCAGTGTCTGTCTTTTCTTTGAGAGGGCTCCAATTCCTTGTATACTTTAAAGTGCTGTCTAGGTCCATTCATAATATATTTAATGAAAAATTTATTTTCTCTCCCATATTATTTGTCTTTATGTTGTAATGCACCAGTGGGCTATAGCTAATTTTAATGTTAAGACATTTAGTTTAAATCCTCAAAAAATTAAAAATAGAGCTACCCAATAACCGAGCAATTGCATTACTAGGTATTTATCCACAGGGTACAAAAATGCTGATTCAAGGGGCGTCTGGGTGGCTCAGTTGGTTGGGCATCAACTTCAGCTCAGGTCACGATCTCAAGGTTTGTGAGTTCGAGCCCCGCGTTGGGCTCCGCGCTGACAGCTCGGAGCCTGGAGCCTGCTTCAGATTCTGTGTCTCCCTCTCTCTCTGCCCCTCCCCCACTCATGTGCGCATGCTCTCTCTCTTTCTCTCTCTCTCTCTGTCAAAAGTAAATAAACATTATGTGTATTTACTTTTGAGAGAGACAGAGTGCTCCAAGCTGTCAGCACGGAGCCTGATGCGGGGCTCGAACTCACAGACCATGAGATCATGACCTGAGCCGAAGTCAACCGCTTAACCGACTGAGCCACCCAGGCACCCCTAAAAAATTTTTTTAAATGCTTATTCAAAGGGGCATATGTACCCCAATATTTATAGCAGCACTATCAACAATAGCCAAATTATGGAAAGAGCCCAAATTTACATCGACTGACATGGATAAAAATATATGGCACACACACACACACACACACACACACACACACACTGAAATATTACTTGGTGATCAAAAAGAGTGAAATCTTGCCATTGCCATTTGCAACACTGTGGATGGAACTAGAGTGTTTATGCTAAGGGAAATAAGTTAGTCAGAGAAAGATATTATATGATTTCACTTATATGTGGAATTTAAGAAATAAAACAGATTAACATGGGAAAGGGAAGCAAAAATAAGATAAAAACAGAGAGGGGGGCAAACCGTAAGAGACTCTTAAATACAGAAAACAAACTGAGGGGTGCTGGAGGGGTGTTAGGTAGTGGGATGGGCCAAATGGGTGATGGGTATTAAGGAGGGCATTTGTTGGGATGAGCTCTGGGTGTTACACGTAAGTGATGAATCACTAAATTCTACTCCTGAAAAAATAAAATAAGGTGAAATAAATTCTCTGATCTTTAATACCATGTGGAACAGATGGTGCTGTGCTCTTATAGATAAATATTTTTTGTGATAAATTTTTTTTCTTTTTATTCTTTATTCACATATGTTAGTTTTTCCCCCCAAATGTTTGTTTTTTTCCCCAAATATGGTCTCAGTGTATGTGCTGTAGTTAGAGGTGTCTGTTTTATACTCAATTCTGGAGGTAAGTGAACAATGAAAATAAAAGTAGGTGGATCCTAATTTCAGTAGGGCAATGTTATCATCATTAAAAGCACTTGGAGATACTATTATAATGGAGAGAATATTCCGGGACTTCATTTATTTTGGATACTAGTGACATAATTTAGAGTCTGTTCTTTCGCCGTGGGACACACTTTGAAACATGTAAGTCCCGCCTTCCTAAACTGCTTATTTTAGTCTTTAAAAAGGATAAAAGTCACTTGAGCATTTGATCAAATTGAATCAAAATGATATTTTCAGAGTATTCTGCATTACATTTTACTGATAAAAATGTAAATGCTATTAACAAGTCCTGAATAAATGATTAAACATGTCATCTAACTTAAGAAATAAATCCTAGATTAAAATTTTTCTCTCAACACCTATCTCCAAGATACTAGAAAGTTCTGATATATATCTATATATATCTCAAATACATCTACATTTCTGCTGAATTCTTCCTTTCTTCAAACTAACCGTCTCATCTCATTTCTGTTCACTTTTGTGTCCTCTCTCTGCAGTAACTGCCAGGGATCCCGTTGCCTGGAGACCACTCTTGAACATCCATTGCTGTGGCCTCTTGGAGATTTAAGGCATCTAATAAGGAGCTGACAGAAACCATCAGCTTGCTCCTGAGAAAGTAGCATTTTTTTTAAATCACCATAAAGCACTTGTCTGGATATTACGTATTTCAGGTAACTGTAACAACTAAAGCATAGGATACAAAGAAGAAAAAGTACCTTTAGAAAAATCTAAGTTCTACGAATCCATACAAAAAGGAGGTGGGACAAAAAACCTAAATGTGCACTTTTTTTAAAATTTTTTTTTAATGTTTATTTATTTCTGAGGCAGAGAGAAACAGAGCACGAGTGGGGAGGGTCAGAGAGAGAGGGAGACATAGAATCTGAAGCAGGCTCCAGGCTCTGAGCTCTCAGCACAGAACCCAACGCGGGGCTCGAACTCACAGACCGTGAGATCATGACCTGAACCGAAGTCGGTCGCTCAACCGACTGAGCCCCCAGGCGCCCCAACTTTTTTTTTTAAATAGAAGAACGTTTCAACTCCCCCCAATTTTTCAAACTATTCTAAAAGGCTCTACTATCTGTATTTTTAGCTCTGTTATTTTTCTATTAACATTCTCGTTAGCCCAAAGGAGTTATGAAGCAGAAAATTCAATAAAATTACATAAGGCCAACTGTGAAAAAAAGTGAGTGAAGGAGATAAAACACAGCTATAAGAACTCCATATTGCAAAATCAACAAAATGAAAAGGCAGCCTACAGAATGGGAGAAAATATTTGCAAATCATACATCTGGTAACAGGTTAATATCCAAAATATATAAAGACTTCATACAACTTAATAACGAAAGAGAAAATAATCCGATTAAAAATGGGCAAAGGACCTGAATAGGCATTTTCCCAAAGAGGTTATTCAGATGGCCAACAGGTACATGAAAAGGTGCTCAACATGACTGATCATCAGGGAAATGCAAATCAAAACCACTCTGAGATATCACCTTATGCCTGTTAGAATGGTCATCATCAACATGACCAGAGATAAATGCTGGCGAGGATGTGGAGAAAGGGAACCTTCTCTGGGTGCACTGCTGGTGGAAATGTAAATTGGTGCAGCCACTATAGAAAACAGTATGGAGGATCATCAAAAAATTAGCAGTGGAACTTTCATATCCAGCAATTCCACTTCTGAGTACATACACAAAGGAAATGAAATAACTATAATTAATGCTGTATGGTGTATTTGAAAGCTGCTAACAGAGTAGATCTTACAAGTTCTTATTACAAGGGAAAAAAAACCTTTTGGTAACTACATGAGGTGACAGGTGTCAAGAATGATGACATAATTATAATTTTGGAATATAATAAAATAATACGGATAAATCCAGTAAAGAAAACCCAGAAGAGCCTCGTATCACCTTGGGGCATTCTGATTAGGATCGAAGAGTGCAGCACATCTTAATGGTGTCCAAGGATCAAGAAGAGATTAATATTTGGTGGAAGGTGTGCCCTGTTTAAGAAGTTAGGATGTATTTGAGTAATATTTTGCATTTCTGGCAGATAAACTATTTTTTAAATGTTCATGCTCAAAGGAAAAAAACTTTTGTAAAGTAGAAATTTAATGTGAATTAAAACACAGCTCAGAGATGAAATTAGAAAGAAAACAATGGCCCTTCTTTGCTAAACATTTATGGCTTTGATGCTATTAATTACACTTTGTTTTGCATACAGTGCCTCATGGTCGCCAAGGTATGGTACATTATTTAGAATTAACATTTCCTCCAAAATTCTTTATCTCCAAGCAAGTAAAAAGCCATACAAGCCCGAACTGCAATTAAGATGTGCCTCTCCATGAGCATTTGGAGGCTGCTGGGAGGTGGTACATTCCAAAAAGCTTAAGATTGTGCTTTAATAACAGACAAAACTAAATTTCTGCCATATTTCACAATGTGACCATGTATTGGCTGTTCAACCTCCCTAAACTTCATTTTTCTTTTGCAAGAAAAATGCACGTATTTATTGTATTGAACTCCTAAGGTTGTTATGAAAATCAAATAAGTAGGTATGTAACCAGGTCCCTGGAACTTTATAAGCACTTAATAAACAGGAGCTATTATCATTATCATTCCTATTAAGTTATATGAAGCCAATAGGATCATAAAGTTCTGAGACTGAGTTTGAGGGCAATGACAGAGTCACATAGCTAATTGTGAACTGCTGTTTAAGAAAATAAAAGGAAGCTATTGTCTACATAGTACCAAAGAGTACATTCTGAAGAAACTAGGTTAGATTAGAAAAAAAAAAAAGTGTTTTTAATGCTTCTTGGAGATGTGAGAGAAGAAATGGCGGTAATGCTGCATTAGGAACTATTTATTCTTGGGAGAAGTATAAAACCAAGGTCCTGCACAGTTCTATCCCATCTGTTTTGTTTGTTTTGTGTGTGTGTGTGTGTGTGTGTGTCTGTGTGTGTGTAGGTATAACTTACATAAGCAAAGTACCTAAATATTAAAAATACTGCTTGATGAATGATTTTATGCATATGTCATGTAAACCCCTACTCATCAACATGTAGATCTTAGCCACCATCTCAATAAGCCCCCTTGTGCTCACTAACAGTCAAAACACCATCCAGGCCCCAAAGGCAATCACTCTGTTGATATGAGGCTTCGGATCCCCTTCCCAATCTAGAAAAGGGGCTTGTGAGAAATTCAAAGCCTTCATTCTGTACCCTAACTAGACTTGACTCCTAATCCACTGCCTTTACTTCACCCACCTTCAATGTCCCCTTGCCTCTAGCCAACAGTCACCTTGTCATCAACATGCCCTTAATCTAATTAATCTGTACTATGTTAAGTATTCTCTAGACAGGAACAGCTGATGAACTGTGTGACATTCTTCTGATATTTAGGGGACTTTCCCTCCACTATACATTAATGATGTTTCATTGCATTTTTTGATTCACAAATTCTACAACCATCATTGCACTGTATTTTCCAAAGCATCCTGGGCCAATGCTAAGAAGGTGACAGAGAAAATAAGCTTCAAAAAGACCTGAAGGTGAACTGTACAGGTAGCTACATTTTTCTTTTTAAAGTTTATTTATTTATTGAGAGAGAGCCAGACAGAGAGAGAGAGAGAGAGAGAGAGAGAAGGGAGGGGGAGAGAGAGAGAGAGAGAGAGAAAGCATGTGGGGGAGGGGCAGAGAGAGAGGGAGAGGGGGAATCCCAAGCAGGTTTTGTGCTGTCAGCACAGAGCCCGACATGGGGCTTGAACCCACAAACCATGAGATCATGACCTGAGCGGAAACCAACCGTTGGTTGCTTAACTGACTGAACCACTCAGATGCCCCCGGGCAGCTACATTTTCAAACTCAAATTCCCCAAAGAAGATTTTCTGGTCCTAGTTAGAGTTAAATCATGGTGCAACAGCAGAATGAGCTTGGTGTTCTTGGTCTGAAGCAGCTCTCCACACGTTTCTATCATCAGTGTGTTCTATGCTCCGAATCTTACCTCGGATACCTGACCCAGGTGCCCAGCCTGGGAATCCTTCCATTTTAGGGAAGAGAAACAGGCCCAAAAGGCGCACTGACCTTTGTAGGCTCCCTACCCGATCTAGGTGGGTGCCCACTTGCCAAAATGACACTAACCTCTCATTTAAGCACTAGACCACTGATGACTGTACAAGAAAATAAGCCCATAATGAGCAAAGGATCACAGTTTACAGACAATCACAGAAAAACTCAAATCATTTCTAATATCATCCTTTTCATAACAGTGCTAGTGAGTTCTGAGCTTGGATTTTTCCACTTGCTGCATGAAAATACAAGGACTATAATAATACAACTGGGTCAAAAATCAAATAGTAGCTACAAAAACCCTCAGCCCTTGGGTTGCCGTGATTTTCACTTGAGTACGCTCAAGGGTTCATTTTACGTTTGACTTTAAAATTCACACTCAATTTTGACACGAGATCTATGACTGAGTTCTTTACACTACCATCCTGTGAAAACAGATGACTCAGCCGCCAGTTCTAACAGCAGATTATTGCAGTCATCATCCAAACATGCCTTATGCTGACTAGAGAGGGCTTTCAAGTTAATGAGGCAAAAACAGCAATGTCCCAATAGAACATACGCTATCCTGTAATAAGAAAAAAAAAAAAGAACAAAATATAAATACTAAACAATGTGGTATCATTAAAATGTAGTCCCTTAAAAAATCAAGCATCTTTACTTTTTTCCCACTGTTTGATTATTACTTTTAGAGTAGCTGCTCTCTTAACTCAAGTCTATTTTTACACAGCTTTAGAATTCAGATCCCCGTAGGAACCAAGAAGCTAGAGGCTGATTTTTCTCAACAGGTTTCCCCTTCATAGTCAAAGCGTCCGCTGGACAAGAAAATGAGGTCAGCCCTAAGAAGAATGGTAATCATTTAATAACACCGGCTGCAAGCCAAAGAATTACAAAAATAAGTCAATCTGAAGCAATAAAAAGCCAAAAAAAAAAAAAAAAAACCCAACCAACCCAGAAACCCGAGCAAAAACAAATTCAAAATTAGTGTTTTTTTAAATCAACTTACCCAACAAACTACTTAAAGAAATTACTACATTCTCCCTCAAGAAGGATGTGGTAACACAATGCCATTTTTCTACCCACTGAGCAGCACAGGATGCGGGTCAGCATACAGATGTGACATCCCCTTAATTATATTAACACCAGGCAATAGAGTCAGAATGGTATTTAGAGTTATTAATTCATTCAACGTGGACTAATCACCTACTATATATATCCTTTCCCTCTGTCTCAGGGGCTTGGCATATAAAATATTGTGTGGTGTGGGCAACAGATATGAGTTCTAAGGCACCACTGAAATACAGTTACATCTGAGGGGCCCTGGAGGCGGGGTCGGGGAAGGCTTCACAGTTGGTATGACCTATAAGCAGAGGCTGAAAGCGGTAGGAATTTGCCAGTCAGACAAGGTGAAACGATATTCCAGCAGAGGGCACGTGCAAAGTCACAGATGTGTGAAGTAGCTTAGGATTTTGGAATACAACAAGCAGTCTTGTGTAGCTGCTGTAAAAATTGCAATCTAGAAGTGACAAGAGATGTGGCTAAAAATGCACGCAGGAACTTGATGGTACGGGATCTTTAAGTCCAAAGAGTTTAGCTCATCTTTGCAAAGAGGGGAGTGACACAATCAGATTCGTGTTTTAGAAAGATACTTCATGTAGCTGTGTGCAAAGAATGGGACCTAGGAGATCCATTATGGACTGTTCCGGCAATTTGCATGAGAGGGAACACGGGCTGGATTCGAGGTCGCACTGGAGAAAGTGAGGGGAAAGGGTTGAATTGTGTAGGACAAAGAACTTTCTAGAAATGGTTAGCAATCTCTGGGGTTTCTGACTCGAGCTACTAGAGTAATAAGGGTTTTCTGAACAAAGACCAGGAATCCAGTGGGCCTAAGTTCTGGAGTAGTAGACTAGTGCGAGTGGAGAATGGTTCTATTTTGGGAGACACTGAGCCAAAAAGTGTCTTTTGAATATCCAGGTGGAAATGACAAAGCAAAGGGTTTGGAAGATTAATGTCTTCATTCTGTCATTGCCTAGGACACTTCAAGCGCTGGTTTGAAATTATATGCAAGTATTTTTGATGATTTACAGTGGAGGTTCAGGAGAATAAGGACTCTTGCAAGGATTTCTTTGATAGCTTTATGGCAAGTGTTTCAAATAAAGGCACTGTAGTCCAGGGTGTCACTGGGAACCTTGATAGAGGTCTGATTGTCATCCATATAATTTTCAGTGTGAGTTAACACCACCAGCGTCGGTTTGGTGTGAATTAACCATGTATCCAAACCCCACATCCTGAAATCAGGGTTGTATTGCAACAACATCATCCAATGTAAATAACTGTTTAATGTCATAAATAGGCATTTAGGAAACAATCTTTTAAAAATATAAATTAAACTATGTCACTACACTTCCCGGTGGTTTCTGCTTTCCCTCAGAGTAAGAGCCAAAGTCCTTATAACAGCCCACAAAGCTGTCCATGATGTGCCTCTTTCTCCTTAACTCTCTGACTCCATTTCTCATTACTGTCTTCCCCCAGTCACTGTATTCCAGCTACACTGGCCTCTTTGCTACTCC
This sequence comes from Lynx canadensis, assembly GCF_007474595.2. Classification (NCBI taxonomy): domain Eukaryota; kingdom Metazoa; phylum Chordata; class Mammalia; order Carnivora; family Felidae; genus Lynx; species Lynx canadensis. The sequence goes on from NC_044311.2 coordinate 140,961,486, forward strand.
TCAAATGTCAGAAACGTGACGATTCCCTTTTGCTGAGAATGTGTCTCCTGCAGATTTATCTGCATGGTTTTGACTTATTGGTCAAATGTTATCTTTTAAGTGAGTCCTTCCTTGACCATTGATTTTAAATTGTGGCAACTAATTTTTTACCAATCCCTATTACCTTCTTTTTTTTAAAAAAAATGTTTATTTATTTTTGAGAGAGAGAGAGAGAGAGAGCGTGAGTGAGGTAGGGGCAGAGAGAAAGGGAGACACAGAATCCAGGTTCCATGCTGCCAGCACAGAGCCCGACCCAGGGCTCAAACTCGCGAACTGTGAGATCATGACCTGACACTTACCGACTGAGCCACCCAGGCACCCTGATATTACCTTCTGCTTTATTTTCTCAGTAGTGCCAAAGTATAATTTTTGTACTCCCTCCCAACATCATAGCGGGAGATAATGGTGATAGCATCTGTTGATAGCATCTGTAGAAAGGATCTAGATGGGTTTTAGTAGAATAGACTGAGCTTGTGCTGCCTTGACTCACAAGCCCCAAACTCAGTGGCTTAACTGAGATAGCTTCTTTCTTCCTCAAAGTCTATTTAAGTCAGGTGACTAACCATGATGGCTCTCCTCCATGCAGTGACTCAGGAGTCCAGGCTCATTGTAGTTCATGGCCCCAATCGGTCAACATATGGCCTCCATGCTTGCCCCCAAAAGGAAGGAGATTGTGTTGAAAGGTCCCACAGAGTCTTTTACGTAACTCAGGCCAGAAGTGACATACATCACTTCTGCTCATGGTCCAATGGTCAGCTAGTTCCATGGTCCCACTTAACTATAAGAGGGCTGGTTGGGAAGTATAGTCTTCTAAGGGCCCTTCAAGGAAAGGAACCCTGGGCATTGGTGAGCACTTCTCAAGTTTCGCACAACAGCCAGCTTTGGAATGGCTTCCTTAAGATGGAGAGAGCACAGAAGTAGGATCCAGCAGAGCTGAGCATAGATCTTGTTGAACCAGTCACTAGCCATGTTGCCTTGAGTAAATCAATCATTACCTCTGGGTCTCAGTTTTCAAATCCACCAAATGGGGAAAATAATACCTACCCTGCTTGTATTAGCGAGACTTTTTAGTTTCTGCTACAAAAGTCTGCAAGCAGAATTACCATATTTAGGTGACTGTTCAAATGCAAGTACATAAATAATGTAGTATGAAACCTAGAAAGCCTGTCTGGATGAGATATAACAAATTGTGCTGTTCTACATCAACATTGTTAGAGCCGTAAACAACGGTACCATGTCCAGTCTTGCTTGCTTAACGGCTGAGATGCCTAAGCAGCGAAGTAAGGAGCTGTTTACGTATCAGCACTCGTGTATTTTCTATGTACGGAGTATGAAGAAAATGCAAAGGAAATTATGATATATGTTAAACATTAAAGATTACCCAAAGCACAAGTTTGGCGGCTCTTGTGGTATCTGATGCTCTGTTGCTAGAGAGCATCTACCTAGATCAGCTACTAGGCCACAAAGCCGACCCTATGTTCCAAGGATGGATGTGTAGTTAGGACAGGGTATAATACTGGCCAACTGTCAGCTATTTGAAAAGTTTCATTACCATGTATTTGAGGCGATATCAAAGTCTTTTAAAGACATCAATTTTTACAGATTTGGCTAATTAATAAATATATTCGTTGTCAGACATCAAACGGTACTGAACGTACATGTAGTTACTTTGTAAGTCACCTCAAGATTGCTCGTGATGGTAAAATTTTAATGGTAATAATGATAATCATGATTATTGATCATTTTTCCGTATGCAAAAAATGTCATCAATAGCAGGCGTAATCTTATAAATAGATGTCATGCAAAATACTCAAACGTGTGAATTCTACTATTAAAATATGCTTTGGGTTATCTGGAAAACTCAGTGAAATCTACAGCATCATGACAGAAAGAGTCCAAGTCACCTGTTTTAAAGTGACAAACTGTCCCTATAGAGAGCTTCTTTTTAACTCAGCCTGCCATTTATTTTCTGAGAAAGCTCATTCTGCCTGCATGTATCTATGTCTGATAGACGAGTATTTCCTACATTAAACAGATGGGCCTCTACAGAAGCTCCCCTATGATTCTAGTTCAGAAAACGTTTCTTGCTGCTAATAATAGTATTATACACACACGAAACATTAGGAACACCTATATGGTCATTGAAAGGTTACAGATCGATTACAGCCTAAAATATTAGAGTCCAGGAACCAGTCAGTACTGTGGTAACCAACCCACAAAAATCCATATAAAAATCTGCTAATTGAACTTTGTCATGGAATTTTTCTGCCTAGTCATTGGCCCACATAACTCTACGGTGACGAACAAAAGAAATGGATCGAATAAAGCCAGCTGCAAATAGATACCCACGGCCATGTGCTGGAATGCAGATAGCATATCAACAATGAGATAAAGCTTTCTGAAGCAGAAGGTCACTGAACCAAGATTTCTGACACATGTCCAAGTGCTGGCTTTTAAAATGGAGCGTAACAGAAAGCACAGTGAGTGAATTTTATAGGATGTTTTATGTGATGTTATGATAAAATAGGACCGGGCTATTGCCAAGCGAATGCTCCTTTGTTTCCTTTTGCTAACAACTTCTATGTACTATTGCCTTGACTCGAGGGTTTGGGTTCCTTCCCACCTCCCACGAAGATTACAACCTCGAGAATGATTGTTTTTCTTCTCTTGAAACACTTCTGCTGCTCTCATGGATAAAAGACATTCACAGAGCTGGTCACAGTTCCAAGTTGATGACCATACATGTGTGGACACTTTGGAATAGAGAGTATAGAAAAATAAACAGTCCAAATCAGAAGGAACTTTCTACATGGCAGTTAAAAACTGTGTCCAAAATAGCGCACATGCACACACAAACGCAGATACACACAGCTTGAACTATGATCTCTTATCTCTGTCTCTCTTCTTACTAATCTCTTTCTTATTCAGATTTGACAGTATCGTGCTTGTCTTTAATAAATGCCATCAATGGTTTTCAATCATGGCCTGTATCTTAATTCCAGGAGTATCATTCACATGGAGTCTAGATTGAGGTCAGCAAACAATAACCTATGGGCCAAATCTGGTCTGCTGCCTATTTTGTATGCTAATAAGCTAAAAACATCTTTTTTCTTAATGTTTATTTATTTTTGAGACAGAGAGAGACAGAGCATGAACGGGGGAGGGGCAGAGAGGAGGGAGACACAGAATCGGAAGCAGGCTCCGGGCTCCCAGCCGTCAGCCCAGAGCCCGACGCGGTGCTCGAACTCACAGACTGCGAGATGGTGACCTGAGTTGAAGTCGGACGCTTAACAGACTGAGCCACCCAGGTGCCCCTTAAAACATCTTTTATATTAAAAAAATGTTTATTAATTTTGAAAGAGAGGGCACGAGCAGGGAAGGGGTAGAGTGAGAGGGGGGCAGAGGATCCAAAGTGGATTCTGTACTGACAGCAGAGAGCCTGATGCGGAGCTTGAAGTCACAAACCATGAAATCATGACCCGAGCTGAAGTCGGATGCTCAACTGAGGGAGCCACCCAGGAGCCCCCCCCCTTTTTTTTTTTTACATTTTTAAATGGTTGAAACCAATCAAAATAATAATATGCTATGAAACTCAAATTTCAGTGTCCATAAACAAGGTTTTATTGGAGCACATCTATACTCATTTGTTTATATGCTGTCTGTGCCTTCTTTTGGCTGCAAAGGCAGATTTGAGTAGTTGCAACACAGACCACATGGTCTGCAAAGCCTCAAATATTGACTATCTGGCCAAATAAAACAGAAGTTTGCCAGCCCCCACTATGCAAATGGGATCTCCTGGGGTTGAGTAGTACCTAGCCTGTGTGGCTGTCTACTAAACCTGATCTCTAATACTCATCCTTTTAAGTGCTTTTTCTCGAGCTAGGCATTTAAGATTTTCCATAAGCTAGGCTCAGACCAGATTCTCTCCAGCCTTTCCACCCATTACTTACTCTTTCCTCAGTACCCTGTAGCTTTTTATGTTGCTTCCATGTTCTAGCTGTGTGTTGACATCTGTGTAGCTTCATCTGTCTGTTGATATCCAACCTGAAATCCCAGCTCAGATGTCACTTTGAACCTGGCAGCTTAGAGATGTGTCTACCTAATAGGATTCCTCGCTTCTGTGAATTCACAGTGTCTTGATCTTCTCTGACACACTTACCGTATCTTGCCCTGCACTCTACTTAGTCATACTCTTGTATCATTTCTCCTACTTTGTCCTGCAATCCTTGAGTGTAAGGACTTGCCTTAGGTTCCCTTTGTACCTTTACGAATGGTGTGGGTATGGACAGGCCTGGTGACGATCCCAGTAGACTGAGGGACAAATGCCAGCATCCATCCAGGCCTCTGCACACAGGCAATCACGTATTTCCTTAGTTGCAGTGTCCAAGGAAATTCCAGTGGCATGGCAAAAGACCCAAGTTAGTACTCTAATAAAGCTGCTATGGGGAGGGGTGGCTCAGTTCCATAAAAACAAACAAAATCTTGGAAGGGCACAAGCCCAGGACCCAATCCAGAAGCAGACAAATACACCGAGGAACAGACAGGCCCTAAACATCGGCAACATTCAATAAGTAGTGAGATTCCATTCACCAGACCGGGGTCCAGGGCAACAGAGCCAATAAAAAAGGGGATAAAGTGAGGCTGTGGTGTTTGGCCAGGAGAAAATAGCAGCCGGGTCTTAGAAAGACTGGAGTTGTAAAGAGGTGACTGGGCAAAAGTCCAAAGACAGACACACTCAAGGTCAGAGCTAGGCTACTACCAAGACAATGACTGGAGCTGAGTCCCAAATATTGTGTAAGGACTCCTTAAATTATTCTTGCTTAGGTTTGGATTTAATTCTGAGATTTATAGAGCAGAGAAATCTATAAAGAAGGCTTAAGTGGCTCTAGCAGTGGGGGAAGACAAGAGACGCAGAGGGAGGGGGAGAGCAAAGCCTGGGAAAGGCCAGGGTAGAGAGAATTAAATGAGCCCTAACCACACGTCAGGCCTTGATAAGGCTTTTACTTACAATACCTCATTTGACATGCATAAGAGCTGCAAGGAAGCAGCATATCCCCATTTTACAGAAGAAGAAACTGTGGCTTAGAGATTAGTGGAGCTGAGGTAAGAAGGCAGCCATAAATGAAGCCACACCAATTCCCCCTGCTACCTACCATTGCCCGTCACACTTTTTCAATAAATATCTATTAAATGAATAATGCAGGTAGAGAAATGACAAAGCGGTCTTTTTACAGTTCAACATGGTAAATGTGAGAGCACAGATATTTGTCTCTTTTATTACTGGCCCATTGAACTCAAACTCACAACTCACTCATGGGTACTCTGTGTCCCATGTGCCAACCTGCACACGAAAAAATCTAAAAACATATTGGTTGCTGTGGTCAGGTGCTCTGGATTTCTGGCCTTCCAAGTCATTTTCACAAACATGTCCAAATTCCATTTCCAGATTTATTTTAGCGTGCTCAGTCCCCCTGGGTACTCACCATCTTCCAATTAACCCTGGTACACCTCGTTCCCTGCATGTTAAATGTTCCCTCAATAAAACCCTCCTTGATCTCTTTATGCAGAAATGGTATCTCTTTCTTTCCTCCACTCTGATAGACATTTCTTTCTATACCATTTATATGGCTCTATCCTTAACCTGAAATAATAGTTGCATATAAGCTCCAGGAGCTTTAGAGTTTGTTTACATCTTTTTGTCCGCCCCCCACCCCCCACCCCAGCAACAGTGCCTTAGAATGGCATTCATACAAAAAGTGCTCAAAAATGTATTAAAGAACAATGTACACATGAAATTTCACTTTCTTAGGCTCCTCAATGTGGGCATTTTTTCCCTCGGAGGTTTGTTCCCACACTCACCTTATGTTTGACTTGGTTCTTTTCAATTAATACAGTTCTTTCTAGTCACTGGAATTCTTTCAAAGAAGCAGTTGTATGAAATGGAAGACGACGGTATATTGAAGGTAACTAAGGCTTTTCATTCTATGCCAGTTCCAAAGCCAATGTAAGGATCTGAGTCTAAAAGTACTTTTCACTACCAGTAGGATATACAGGCCTATTGGCATACAATCTGTTTTTCAAAGTCTTTAACAAAAATACTGATTCGAGTATTCTTCCTCTGATCGTGTATTCTTCTAAGAAGTGCTATTTAAATAACTGTATGATTTCTTTTATTGTATAATTTACATCATTGTAACAGTCTGATAGTTCACAGGGACCCCTTGAAAGACTTATATTTAGAACATGTAAAAAGCGTATTAAAAGGTATTTTTTCTCATTTGATAAATATTAATGCATTTATTGATGGACAACCATTTAGGGTTGTCCTAAATTATGAAAAAAATAATCTTGAGTGTGCAGTTATTATAAGAAAGTTAACTATTACTAAAGCTGAAAATATAAAATATATTCTTCTGGAAACTGCACCTGAAAAATATTAATGATAGAAAATCTGATGGTTTCTGCTGGATAAGCTCCCTCGTTTTGATAGAGGCCTCCCAAAATGCAATCATTTTAAATTGTCTGTGTAAATAGACAATAGTAGCCATGTAAATTATGGCTTAATATACATAAAACTTAAAGCCACTTATATTGGCCTCTAGAATGTGTTAAATACTTTAAGGATATTGCTTTAAAATTCTTTGCTTAACTTAATATGAAGATTATTCTACAAGCCAGCAAGTAATGAAGGGATTCTATGGAATAATAAAAGAAATGTTTAGCCAGGATTTAAGAATTCACTAGGATAATCTAACCAATTATAATATTGACTATGATTAAGGCTAAAAATAATGTACCTATCAAATAAAGTGAATTATAAGAAAGAAATAGAACACCCTGTATAGGATTATCTGAGCTGATTCTTTCTAGAATCCATTTTTTTTTTTACTTTTCATGTTATATGCAGTTTTAATATGGTATTACTTCTAATCTTTCAAGTACTGCTGTCAGATAAACCTAATTATTTCCTAGAAATGGCTTGCTACTGAAAGAAAAATGTAGCAGAAGACTTAGTCGCCCATTTAGATATATTCAGTTCATATTAAAATATTTCCTTCTTTATTTTTTTCTCTAAAAGAAGACTCAAGTGGATGAGGTATCAGACATATTGGCAAAAGTAAGATGAAGGTGGGTAGAGAAGGCGTAGCAAATCCCAGGACTTGACACAGACCAGACAATTCTTTCATTAAGTCTCTAGGAGCCCCGGAAAATTTCCACAGATATTTCTTGGCGACTATTACGAATTGAGTATTTGTGTCCCCTCAAGATTCGTATGTTGAAGGCCTAATCTCAGTGCAATATATTTGAAGGTGGGGCCTTTGAGAAACAATTACATTTAGACGGGGTCAAGAAGGTAGAGCCCCCATGATGGGATTAGTCCACTTATGAGCTTGGTCTCTCTCCCCCCACCCCACCCCCGCCTCCAGTGGAGAAAGAAAGCAGCTGTCTCTAAATCAGAAACAGGGGCCGGACCAAGCACTCAACCATGCTAACTGATTTTAGACTTCCCTAGAAGTCTAGACTTCCTAGAGCTAGAAGAAATAAATGTCGATTGTTGAAGCTACCCAGTATGGTATTCTGTTACAGCAAACTGGAGAGAGGATAAGGATTGTCAGTGTTCCTCTCACGTGGCCCTTGAAGTCTTGGCCGACAAGATCATGAATCTTGGTGTCACAGCACCTATGCTGACTGCACACAGCTTGCTGAAGATGTTGGTGCCACTCTCTGAGCATTTGGGAAGGCAATGCTGAGACGTGTCTGGTCCTACATCTGCAATCGTCTGAGATCCAGACTTAGACACCCAGCATGGTTGTCTAGGACACTAGTTTTTGAAGCTATTGTTTTAATCTCATTATGAAAAGAAGAAATTATGCTACTTTACTCCTTGTACATCCGTGTTTTACGAGGCTCTCAGACTATTATCCTCCTAAAGTTCAGCCTGCTGACATACCAACAAATGGTAGGATTTAGCTTTACACCAACTGATTACCTTAAGAATGGGAAAGGGCTCAGGATCATGTCTCACTCTGAGTTCAAAAATTAGGCAGTAATTTACATTCTTGAAGTATCATTGAAATCCTTGCAACAGATGTCTTTTCTCCCAAAATTGAATAGATGTGGTTAGAACCATCCTTGTTCCTTTACTCAGGGCTGTCTGTGGTCAGTGGCAAACAGTTTAATATAGATCCTAATGGTAGAGACAACATCGGTTAGTTTTTGTACAGGATCCTGTCTTCTTATTCATTGTTGTATCTTCAGAATGAATTAATATGTAAATCTTAGGCTGTATAGTAATCAGTTCATTCATTTGATTCAACAAATATTTATTGAGAGCCTACCATGTGCCAAGTACTATTTGAGATATTTGGAATACATTATTAAGACACTTGTCCTTGAAGAGATTACATTTTGGAAGGAATGGAGGAACAGGCAATAAACATAACAAAGTATAAATATTGTCAGAAGATATTAAATTCCACAAGGAATAAAACGATAAGTCAGCAGGATAAGGAGGATCAGAGGAAGGGATACAAGCAAGTTGAGATACAACAACTTGAAGGCAGTGAAAGAGTTGGCCAAGCGAACACCTGGAAAAGGGCACTCCAAGCAGATGGCACAGCCACCAGAGAATAATTTGGGTCTCAGATAGTCAAGCAAGGAGGTCAACGTAGCTGAGGGAGAGTGCCGCAGGGGGAAAATGGTAGGAGATGAGGTCAGAAGTTAGCAGGTCAGGTCCAGAGGGACTCGGAGACCATTTAAGAACTTTGGCTCTTACTCTGCATGGACATAGGGTGCTGCTAAAGGGCTCTGAGCAGAGGAGTGACATGATCCAAAATTGGGTTTTGGAAGGAATCCCTCCGGTTGCTGGGCTGAGAAGAGACGGTCAGGAGTGAGGGTAACCTGAGAAAGAGGACTAGGAGGCAATGGCAGTAATCCAGGTGAGAGGTATTTTTCAGAGATGAAATCAGCGACCTTGGTTCCCCATGAGTTAACTTACCGATGCTAGCTAGCCCAGACTGAAATGACTTTATACATATGCTAAATAAATCTATTTAGATAGATACAGCTCTGCCAATACATTTCACCTCGAGAAATGCTCGGGTATGCTTTTTAATTCTTACATTTTGTGAGCAGGTGGTACAATGAATGGACACCAACTTCAAACAAACTCCCATAAGAACCATCAGGACTAACTTACCCGAAAGGAACATTCAAATTCACATCAATCAATAATAGCTAATAATGGCCTCCGTTAATTTGTTTTAATTTTGACCGAGTGATAATATTGCCATCTTTTTTTTTTTTTTTTAAACAATCCTTGATGGAACTGCTACCTCTGTTGAACTCTTGAGTGTATCTCGTCCCAAAGAGAATGATCAACAAAATCAGTCCTGGATACATGCTATACATTCCGTTATACCTACTCATAGCTCATCTGTGACATAGCTTCTGAATTAAAAGCAAAGAAAAAAAAAACAGGAAGAGAGAGAATAAAATATTTGCTCACATCTGGGAAGAATTCAACTAATTTCTTTAGCTGACTAAGGTAGGATTTAAAATGTTTCTCTCTCTCTCTGTCTCTCTCTTTTTTGCAGCTCCTTGTTAGCTGTTTTGCCCTTCAGGAAAGGATCTGTGGTGGTATGGATTGAAAAGGTTACACTGTGATCATTTGCAAATGAATTCTATCTGGAATGAAAATCCACATCGTTTTATACTGATGTTGTAATGTTCTATGTGATATTTTGTCAAAACTATATGCTGCCTACAACATAATATTTCACCTTTAGTTATTAGCACATTGACACATTATGAGAACAGTAACAGTTGGCAATGTGAGCAATATTCCAACTATAGAGAAGATTTACCATATATTTTTAAAAGCTTACAGAAGATACTTTCACCTAGTCTTGATCTATCCCATGAGGGGATTTTAGTGGGCTTGAAAGCCTCCAAAATTATTTCCAAAGTTGTGTGTTCATATGAATTTGTGAAATGATCCAACAGTTTTTATCACAATCTTAAAGGAACCTGTGACATCACCCCTCTTTGGAAAAAACAAAACTTAAAAAAACACTGACGTGGAAAAATGCACAGATGGTACTTTTTAAAGGTTATTTATATATCAGAAGAATACTCTCAATTTATGTACAGTTTGATTGCTCACAAAATTTAGTTTTGTTTTGATCAAAATGGACCTTTTGCTTTCACATCTTGATTTTCTAGAGAAAATATTTTATTTTACCTGTCATTATTTTTTTATAATGAGACAGACCTTAATTTATTTCAATCAGCACTGATGAGCCCCTACCATAGACTGAGGGATACAATGATGAGAAAAGATAAAAAGACCAGGTTCTTGACCTTGAGAATCTCACAGTCTATCGGGAGAGATGGAGACACAGCTATTGAGCATAAATTGTGAAAAACATTATTAGGGAAATGAATTCAATGGTGGTTTTATCCCTGGGATAACTGATTTCCCAGAAAAGATCTGGGTTATTGGCACTGGGAAGATGACTATGTTTTTCTAGGCCGGGAAGAAAGTTAGAGTGTTCTGGGCACAAAGAACAACAGGTATGAAAGCGTGACCGTTCAGTTTTGTGAGAACACAGGCTTAGGGGACAGGGGTGGAGAGCTTGGCTGAAAGGAAGTCTGGAAAGATGAGGCCAGGCTCCAAAGAGCCTTGGGACCATCCTAAGAGTTTGGAGTTGCGTATGTAAGGTGAGGAAAAAGTATAGAGGAGAGAGAGGATCGAATTAGTTTAGAAATCTGACTCTCGTGGATAAGATGAGGCCAGACCGAAAATACCAGGAAGCTCCTGGAAAAAAAAAATCTTGAATTAGTAATAGAATAGATATTCTTGTCCCTATTTTTTTTTTATTTATAGAAATTTCTTTTTTATCGTAGCCTATAGAAGGATCACAATCATCTTCCTCTCTCTTGTTCCCCAAAGTGGCTCTGAACTGGGGTCCCTGCTTTCTCTCTTGCCCCTTACAATCCGGACTCCACATGAAAGTGAGTGGCCGTTTACAATAAAATACAAATCAAATCATTCTCCAGAGGCCTCAGCCCTGATGAACATCCTGACTAACGTCTGTATATTTCTATTTCTTTTTCTTCCATATTCTTTTTGAGCCCACTACTACAACTCTGTATTAACTAAGTGACTGTATGAGCCTTATGGGAAACACGTCACCTCTGTGACTCTTGGTTTTGTTTGTTTGTTTGCATCTTTACAGTGGTGTCGGAACTCTTGTCCTTACTTCAGGGTTCTAGATATCAAAGGAGACAGGAAGGTGAGGCATTTTAAGATTCAGGAACCCCATCTAGGGAACAAATCCCATGTCCTCCAAACACTGCGGCCCTGTTAATTCTCAAAAATCTGAGCGAAGGCATTCCTTTCCGTGCACAACATAAGCCAAGAGTTCGAGTCAATCGCTTGCAATGAATTAGACAGTAAAGAAAGTTGACTCCTTCAGTGAAGAAGCTCTGGACACTTCTATTGTGTTTTATTTTTCTTGCAAATATTGTGTTTATGACATGAATGATCAGAAGTCAAGGAAAGGCTGCCCTCACATAACTTTATTCTGTCCAGGAAACATAGAGAAGGGCATTTGGACATTTGAAGCAAATTAAAGCCAGATCAAAGGCCAGAAGCACTTGCCAGCTTCCTACTTGTCTTTGTCCACAGGCCAAAATATTACCAAAACAAGTGTTTCCTGTCAATAAGCTGCAAGCACAACTTCTAAAATATTACGGTTTTTAATTTTTTTTCAGGCATGAAGTTCCGTAAGCTCATTATATTTTAATTATGTAGCATAACCCCAGTTACATAACAAATTAAAGTCAAACCACTGTTACTTTTCTCAAGGAATGCTGTATAAACCTCGAAGGTTAGAAAGTCAACCAAAAAAGAATAGTAGTTCTTTATAGTTCTAATAGTAGTTCTTTATATTATCCACAAATTTAGAAATCTTTCACTTTTAAGGACAGTTATTTGGTTTTTTTTTTAATTTTTTTTATGTTTCTTTATTTTTGAGAGAGAGAGAGAGAGAGAAACAGAGCATGAGTGGGGTAGGGACAGAGAGAGAGGGAGACACAGGATCTGAAGCAGGCTCCAGGCTCTGAGCTGTCAGCACAGAACCAGACGCGGGGTTCGAACTCACGAACCATGAGATCATGACTGGAGCCGAAGTCAGATGCTTAACCAACTGAGCCACCCAGGCGCCCCAGTTACTTGATTGTTGAATGGTTCCCACTTTCATCAAGTATAACTGGCTTATGTTGGGATGAACGTATTCCATTTCGTTGCTGTCTCCGTACATTTCTTTTAGTTTGCATGAATATGGCCAGATGAATCATACATAAAGAAAGCTCAGCTCCTCCAGAGCACTGCTATTTTGCTAAGAGCTCCACTGCCAAATTCAAAGCTAAATTCAGGTTTTAGGTATCAGAATCTTGCATAGGCCCCCGGAGAATATTTTGTTCAAATAATGTAACACCTCAGCGATCAGAGGTTCTGTTCACCTGTTGTGTCTTCAGAAATACGATATTTTACAAAGTCTGAGGTAATGAATATTAAGGCATTATTGTTACCTTTTTTAAAAAAAAGCTCAGACAAAATATAGTGAGACAAAGGAGTGGACTGTTTTATGAAAACATCATACAGAAATGTCAAGAAATAAACTTTAGCAATTCTATAAAGAAAGGGTAAAGGAAAAACTTAAAAATCTGGAAATGCTCTGGTAGAAATCTGGTTAACTATCAATCAAAAAGAAGCAAACCATTTTGGCAGAAGAGAAATAGAAATATTAATTTTGAGCCAAAATGTTATCATTTTGTTAGTTACTGAATTTCTGCTTTTAGCTCAAAAGGTTTACAATTAAAAGCCTTTGGTCTCTTTTTAGAAATTCCTGTAAATAGCATTTGCTAGAAATTTGTTGGAAAGACCCTAAAATGGGGAAAGATGTGAAAATAAAATCTAAGATTCAGTTCAATCTACTGAGATGGTATCTTCATTTATATAATCGGAAGAAATGTCCGAATTGGAAATCAATTTGCCTTGTTATTGAGGAGCTCGGTTACTGAGTATCTGTGGCCGTCAGACAAGAAAGTGTGTAAAAGAAGGAAGCACATTCAAATAAATCTCTCGTGAGCCTTTTCAACACAGGTTTTCTGGGACAGGCAGGCTAAACCATAAAGTTTTGTTGGTTTGGTATCTATTTCACACACACGTAGTCCACTATTAATAGCAAACAAAGGGACATAAAGAAATTAAAATACTGAGTCCTTCCTCTCTATGTTTTACAAAGATACTTTACTTATTTTGCTTATTTCTCACAACAATCCAATAGTTGTGTATTGTCATTGCCACTGACCACACAAAGACAGTAAGGCTCAGAGGGGTTTACTAAGTTGTCTAAAGTCACCTGGTGAGTAAGTGGCAAATGTGCGATTTGAATAGAAGTCTACTTACTGAGTTCAAAGCCCATTCTGTGTCTGTCACATCAGATTTTGTTACATATGCTCCTTTTGCATCGTTTTAGAAAGGTACAAGAGTTTTATGAAATAAATGAGCTTCTGATAAACTGGATACAAATGACCTTTTATAGATTGAGTCACGTATTCATATGGAACACACACATGTAATTCATATATTGAATTAATGAGTGTTATGCATTACATTTGTAAAGCATAAAATGTGTGAAGAAAACAGATAACCACAACTTTGAACTGAATCTTAGAATACAAATGATCACTCTCGGCTTTGCTTCAAATGGGTGAAATGTATACAGAACACGGTTTTGCTGGAGCCAGCAGCAGCCGTTGGCACGGGCTGGGAATCAGGGCACACTACTGCAGACCCGGAGGCTGGCTGGACCAACAGTGTGGCACAAAAAGACACAAGATCCTGAAGGCACAGGGAGACACAGCTTGCGACCGTCAGGGACAATACCACCAGTCTCTATTTCACTTAATTTAAAATTATCAGCTGCAGGTAATGTTGTTTTTGACAGAGGTCACTGTGGTTCAGTGCTACTGGATTTTACGTTATTAAGCACTTAAGCTGTTTGCTAGAATGATTGACGAGCAGAGGTATATTAGGAGGCCTTTAGAGGGAGTTAGCTCTTAGACCTTTGGTAATAATGGGTCTTCAAAATAAGGAAGCAAAAGATCTTTGGAAGTTCCTTGCCTTTTTTTAAATTAATTTTTTGGGGCGCCTGGGTGGCTCAGTCGGTTGAGCGTCCGACTTCGGCTCAGGTCATGATCTCGCGGTTCATGGGTTCGAGCCCCGCGTCGGGCCCTGTGCTGACAGCTCGGAGCCTGGAGCCGGCTTCGGATTCTGTGTCTCTCTCTGTCTCTCTGCCCCTCCCCCGCTCATACTCTGTCTCTCTCACTCTCAAAAATGAATAAATGTTAAGAAAAATTAAAATTAATTTTTTCTTGAAGTATAGTATCGACACACAATGTTACATTAGTTTCAGGTGTACAACACAGTGATTCACCTTCTCTATCCTGTATGTTGTACTCACTGCCAATGTCGCTACCATCTGGCACCATGCAATGACATTACAAAACCACTGACTATGTTCCCTGTGCCGTAACTTTCATCCTTTTGATTCATTCATTCCGTAACCTTCTACTCCCCTTCATCCATTTTGCCCACCCCCCACCACTGCCCCTCTGGCAACCACCAGTTTGTTCTCTGTATTTATGGGCCTATTTCTGCTTTTTATTTGTTCATTTGGTTGTTTTTTTTTTTTTAGAGTCCACATATGATTGAAATCACATGGTAATTGCCTTTCTCTGTCTGACTTATTCCAGTAAGCAAAATACCATAGGTCCGGCCATGCTGTTGCAAATGGCAACATTCTTTTTTGTTGCTGAGTAATATTCCATTGCATATATTGTATATACACACTACATCTTTATCCATTCATCTATCTCTGGACACTTAGGTTGCATCCATATCTTGGCTATTGTAAACAATGCTGCAATAAACATAGGGGTGAATGTGTCTTTTTGAGTTAGTGTTTTCATTTTCTTTGGGTAAATACCCATGAGGACTCCTTTCTTGACAGTTTTATGTTACTGCACCCATCCCATTTTTTCTAGTGACAATGATGAGTTATGGCACAACACTGATATAGATATCTTCAGGAATACAAACATGTATTGGTCAGCAGCTCTACAACGATGGTGAGTACATGAACAGATCTTCCATTGGAGACTAACAAACCCACACTATATCATTTGACATACACTGTGAAGCTTAGGTTGGTCAATCTGCTTGTATTTGTGTGTTATAAAAGTCGTCGGAGCTGAGAAACGCTTATGGAATTCAAGCCCTTCATAACCAGCCCGCACGATCGTTTTCTGCCGTAATCAAGTTATGTGTTGTTAATGGAGGAATTTTACTGGTATAGAAGTTGAGTATCCTGTCACTTCGGCCACACGGCATGCAGCGCGTGCCAGAACTGGTCGTGACAAAACATCAACTAGGCTGTTGCTGTTGTCATTGGTGGTGGTGGTGGTGGTAGCAGGGTGTGTGTGTGTGTGTGTGTGTGTGTGTGTATTTTGTGTGCGATGCTTGGCATTGGTTCTGAGAGGGGACCAATTGCAAAAGTGAATGTTAGCAAACACTGGTCATGGAACATAACCAGCCAAAGCCACTTACTCTTTCACAGCAAAAGGCCTAGAAGGTTTGAAGAATTTAAAACTCAGATGTATTTGCTCTAAGACTGATTCAAATAATATAAAATTTAGTAGCAAATTCTAAGTACATGGAGCTGTAAGCACACCTGTCATGCTATTCACCAGTATTTCTGGCACTGTCGGCATGTGTCTCAAATCAGTGTAAGGAATTTGTCAACCCGAATCTCAAAAGAATGACCTTGTAAAATACGTTGTCAATATTTCACTAATATCACTATGATGTGTTGTCAGTTGCTTATTTACGTGTCTGATTGCCCCATTACAACTCCTTGTAGGCAGAAATCATGCTTTATTTCTTTGTACGCTCAGGACCTAGCAGAATTCTTTTACAGGATGGGGGCTGAATAAAGGGCTAATGTTAAATGAGTGAATCAATGAATAGGAGTCACCACTTTCTTACTTTATCACACTCAGCTTCAGAGTCGGTGGCCATGCATTCCGTCTCTACTGTGTGTTAATATACTGGATATTTTCTTACCCCTCCTGACCCACCTTCCAGCCCTCTCCGTCTTGCTCAATAGTCAGGAAGGCTGACCCATAACAACTGTGTCAATACACCAACTTGCCTTCTGACGTATGCTTGGGTTTGGCCAAACTGGATATGGGGGATTGGAGGTTGAAAGGAACATGAGAATGAGTCCTAGGACGCTATGGCTATCCCTCCAGTCAGCTGGCTGCCTTCCAGGGATAGTCATAGCTCTGGTGGGAGGTCCTTTTCATACAGGTACTCTGTGTGGACTTGGGTAACCTCTCTTTCCTTGTCCCTTGGGAAAGGCTCTCAGCTGTTGATAGCCTAGAACATTGCACCATCTTTTGTTGGTTTCTCCAGTCCCCATCTGCACCTTTATGAAAGATCCTTTTCTTAAACTCTCTCCAATCTCCCCTTTGAGTGTGCTGCTTCCTGCTAGGAACTTGACAGTCACCATATGGCTGCTTGCATAACTCTTAAACAATTAATGTTACTCTTTACGCTTGCAAGGAAAATAGGACTACTCCCATTTTAAAGAATGGCTGTGACAGAAATACACTCTACCTAGAACTTGCATTATTTCCATTCACTCATTCATTCTTTGTTCATTTTGTTTCCCAGAAGCCACTGGGCATTTGTCTGTGGACACTGCAGCTGCTAGGTGTAATTCCTGTTAAAACAGAGTGGCACAGACACAGCCTGGCTCAAAGTGAGTCTCTCTTTTGGATAAAAGAGTAAACTAGTTTAAGGGAGTAAACTAGTTTTGCTGAGTGAGGGAAAAGAGCAGGAGGGGGAAATTTATAAAAGGAGGAATGCAGAATACTTTAGCTATTATAAAAAACAATACTGGGGCACCTGGGTGGCTCAGTCGGTTAGGCATCCAACTTTGGCTCAGATCATGATCTCATAGTTCATAAGTTCGAGCCCTGTGGTGGGCTCTGGGCTGACAGCTTGGAGCCTGGACCTGCTTCAGATTCTGTGTCTCCTTCTCTCTGCCTGTCTCCCGCTCTCTCTCTCTCTCTCTCAAAAATAAATAAAACATTAAACGAAGAAAGAACAGTACTGTTGGAGTTTTGCTCATTCTATTCATTTGGGTGGAGAGAGACAGGCTTAGGAGACCTTTACTATGGCTATGGAGGAAAGTCAATGAGCTTTAAATCGGGTTTTGTTACAGCACCCTTTAAAATGTAGAAGACTCTCTAACTTCATTCATTATATACGCCCTGTCAGCATTCTGAGGGTTGTCTGAGGGCCACAGTAGGTCAATGGTCACTCTCAGATCCCACCCTCCAAGGGCTGCTTCAGTTTCTCTATCAGGCTCAAGAGTTGAGTGAACTCTGAGGTACTTTCACGTGGAGATATTTGTAACTTGCCTCTCCAGTAGACCACCAGTGCGTTTGTATGTCTCCTTACGTAAGGCTACTTAAGAATCAGAGTTTCCAGAGAAGCATGGAAGAGAAAGATGTAATATATCGTTGAAAGCCACACAGGTCTTAAGCTCTGCTTTTCTATGAGCTGTTTTATTGTGATTTTAACAAATGGGCATATGTATGATCTATTATGAATTAAGAAATAGTGTACATTACCAGAGGAAGGCAATATCAAATTATAGAATTTCAAAATCGGGTATGGCAGGAACTTGGGATTTTTTTCAGATGGTGTAAGTCTCCTTAGTACATTTTAAACACCATGGCCTCCATACTTCAGAGGCTTTCGTTTTAGAAAAGCATGGCAGGAGTCACTCTAATGTGATTATAAGGGGCCTGAAGGTTTGCTTTTAAAATTCAATACGTAGGTAGAAAGAAAGTGGTAACTTTTCCCCTTTGATTTCCAGTCACTATTTTTATAACACTGGCAGCCCTGAGACACTGGAATGGAAATGGACCTGCTTCTGGATGTTACCTGAGCACCACCACACCAGCCCTTCGACTGGCTCTTTGCATCTGTGCCCTGATCTTTATTTCTGCATTCCCCCAACGCATCATTTCTATATCCTCCAGACTTATTCTCAGCTTTCTTGATGCTAGGTGCACTTGTTCCATCATTCAGTAGATATTTATGGAGAACCTACTGTGTACCAGGCCCAGCCAAAGATCCTGCATTCAAAGAATCATGCGAAAGAGCCAAGAATTTGTAAACGCTGTGAAGCAAAAGTACAAGGGTAGGAGCATACAGCCAGGGAAACTTACATGATGTGTGGATTCAGAGAAGCTTTCCTAGGGGAATTATTGGAAAGGACTGTGATGGATAAGTGTGCTAATTAATTAAGTGAAGGGTACAGGAGAAGGCCTAGGGAGAGCTTATCAGATAGAAAGAATGGTATAGGCAGGGACTCAGAGACCATGTGGTGCTAGAATCAGGTATTGATGTATGTAGTGTTTGACTTAAAACCACTGGGCTCCAGGTAACTTATGCATAATAAGATCAAGGCTCAGATACCAAAGGGTCCAAGCTGGCTTCTTCTATGTTGTTCTTCGGTGTGGCATCGCATCCCCCTATGGTTCACCACCCAGAACACATAAAGAGCAGATGTAAGATCGAAGTAAGCCACAGGGCAATGCTTGACCTCAAACTACGGAGAAGGAGGAGCCTACCGCCATGAGGCTGGTAGGCAGACAACTAGAAATATCTGGTAAGAACAGTAGCGGTCACCATAGAGATGAACTTTCGTTTATCAGATACTGTGGTCCATGGAAAGAGCAAGTTACTGGTACCCTGCCTAAAACCAACCCATTTTCTGCCCTCTCATTTTCAACCAGCTGCCCCTATATAGGTGAATAGGTGTGGGTGGGGGCATTGTAGGGGAGTGGTAGGGTGCAGAAGTGGAGATCAGAAGGTGTTCACTAACCACGGCAATGATTTAGAAATGGAGACTAGGCAGAGCAAATAAAATACCATTTTCATTTTTTTGACTTTTTTTTCCCACTTCCTGAAAGAAGGAAAAGAGTAATGTTGTCCTTAATGTTATTTTCCACCCATCTGTTGAACATTTTATTGAAGCTATCTTTTTCTTTTATTTTAGAGGGGCACAGAAGAGAGAATCTTTTTGTTTTTAATGTTTATTTATTTTGAGAGAGAGAGAAAAGTGCACAAATGAGCAGGAAGTGGGGAGGGACAGAAAGAGAGAGGAGAGAGAATCCCAAACGTGGGGCTCCATCTCACGAACCACGAGCCAAACTCAAGAGTCGGGTGTTCAACAGACTGAGCCACTCAGGCACCCTTATTGAATCTATCTTAATTGAGTTTTCAAGAAGTCCTTTGGATTCTTTGCTCCTTTGTATGTGTATTGTTCTGGTCTTGTTTTACAGATGAAATAGAGTCTCTTAGTTCTCTTTGGATATTAATCACGATGTTCTTTTTTCATGAGTTTATTTTACCACTTTGTTCCTCTCCCTTCTTTGTTTCTCCCTATTTTGTTTTGTTCCGGCTCTACCTTTCAGAGTAGAGGCTGTCCTTAATGTCTGGTCTTCCTTAGCTGTCAAATCATATTTAAAAGTGAGGCCCAAATGAACTAGACTGGGAAGCATAAGTGTAGTTTCCTGATCTGTGCATCTCACTATGAGATCATTTGTTTGGCTGGGGGAAATCTCCAAATGCCTGTATCTGCATTTTAGGGGTTCTTAACTTATTTTGTGCCATGGCAGTCTGGTGAAGCCTGTAGACCCTATTTCAGGATGTATTTAAATGCATGGAACCAATTATAGCAAAGTTTTAAAAATAAATCTGTGATACAATAATATGTGCTTTTTATTAATGCATCATATAATAAGCTTTAGAGTTTGATCTAATAACTGCTGAAGTAATGATGAATGAAAATATTATTTCAAGATATACGCGATGGATAATGTGATAAAAAAGATTACCGTGATTCCTACCAGTGACAAAGTGATGGGTACTGCGATTATTACAATGGTTTGTTACCTACATTCAAAAATGACAGAGATGGGGCGCCTGGGTGGCGCAGTCGGTTAAGCGTCCGACTTCAGCCAGGTCACGATCTCGCGGTCCGTGAGTTCGAGCCCCGCGTCGGGCTCTGGGCTGATGGCTCAGAGCCTGGAGCCTGTTTCCGATTCTGTGTCTCCCTCTCTCTCTGCCCCTCACCCGTTCATGCTCTGTCTCTCTCTGTCCCAAAAATAAATAAACGTTGAAAAAAAAATTTATAAAAAAAAAAACAAAAATGACAGAGATGCTAATTTGCAGGTTAGTGGAAACAAAAATGAATTTTTGTGCTCATGGACCCTATGGTTAAAAATCCTACTGTAAGTCTATACTTTTGAGTGGATCCATTTTCTTCCAGAAGGCAGTTCACCAATCTCCAACCTCAAGTATGTATGCCTGGCTGCAGGCCTTTCCAGAGCCATGCAGGGAACAAATCTCTCTTCAGTGGGAAGATTTTCCCATAATCCCTCTGATTTCAGCATAGTAACTCACCCTCCAACCCCAACTCTTCTTGCTGTCTCCAAATCCAGAGGCTATCTGATCAAACCTCTCTAAAAATAGATCCCAGGTTTTGTTTTGATAGAGCCAGCGTGGGGAGGGAAGATGGGAAGTCTGGCTTCTTTTTTTTTTTTTTTTTTTTTTTTTTTCAACGTTTATTTATTTTTGGGACAGAGAGAGAGCATGAACGGGGGAGGGGCAGAGAGAGGGAGACACAGAATCGGAAACAGGCTCCAGGCTCTGAGCCATCAGCCCAGAGCCCGACGCGGGGCTCGAACTCACGGAGCGCGAGATCGTGACCTGGCTGAAGTCGGACGCTTAACCGACTGCGCCACCCAGGCGCCCCTGGCTTCTCTTTTAAAGATGTTCAGTTCAGAGGCACCTGGGTGTCTCCGTCGGTTAAGCATCCAATTTCGGCTCAGGTCATGATCTCCCAGTTTGTGAGTTCGAGCCCCGCATTGGGCTTGCTGCTATCAGGGCAGAGCCCACTTCAGATCTTCTGTACCCCCCACCCCCATCCCTCCTCCACTTGTGTTCTCTCTCTCTCTCTCTCTCAAAAATAAATAAATCTTTAAAAAAAAAGTTCAGTTCACACTCCAGATTTCAGCCCCATTTTTTGCACACCTGCGTTCCAAGCACGGGTTGTCTCCAGTCTGAGTATTTTCATAGTTTTATGAGAAAATGACTGGCTTTCTGGCTTGCTGTCGCAACAGACTCAGATTGCTGCGTTCTCCAGTCTAAAGCAGCTACCGGTGGTTAAACTATTTCCCAGATTTCAAAATGTTACATTTGTTGTCTGCTGTCTTCTTTTTGTCCTTGTGAATTTTTTTTTCTCTTAATTCCTTTATTGTCATTGCTTTGTGAGGCTTCAGGAGGAAGTTCAGATAGACATTTGCATTCAGCCTATGCTGTTTAAACAGCGCTTTGATGCATTCATAAATTCATAAGTAGCATTTTATTGTGTCTGGGATTCACATCTTTTTTTCTGCTCATAGTAGCATATCTTCTTCTCTCTGATTTAATATAAAAGTGAGACAACAAGGTTGATATGCAATGCCACTTTAAGGAAGACATCTATTCTGTGTTTTTAGGAAATCATTTCTTAAAGAACTTTTCTCAGACTCTCCCTAACTGCTTTTAGTGTCTCTGCTTAGGACACTACACTGAGTTTCTCAAAGTCAACAACCAAGGATGCGGGCAGTTTTTTCTTCTGGTACAATGGTAAACGTGGAGTAGCTCTTATGGGTACAACCCTACCACAGGTAGCAACTGAGTTATTTGTCAATATAAAACACATCTCCCCGAAGTCACTGGAGCGAAACGAAAAGCAGGCATAAATTGGAAGAGAGTCAAAACTTGGAAGAAGCGAATAGGAACTGGTGAGTTTCCTGTTGATCAAGATTTTTGCTAAAGGACATGCGCTGGCCAGATTAAACAGATACACTAAATCTTGGATAGAAATCTTTGCAGTGTACCATTTTTAAGAATTAAAGGTCAGAATTTAGGACTGTCAAAGCAGATGGAAAATGAGGGAGGAAATCAGGGAAAGGAGAAACTCTGGGGAAAGGGGGAAGGGGAATATCAACCTGTGCACATAAATTCTGGGAGAAAAAAATCAGGATGGCATCTGAACTATGCATGCATAAACCGTGAGCAGCCCTGAGGCTAAAAGAATTGAACCGAGATTTTAGCAGATACCCACTGCGGAGGTGACAAACATTAGGACTTGAGTCCTGTCATGTTAACTGCCTGATGAAACAAACAAACAATCAAATACTCAGGGAAATACCAGAATATAATCTCTATGATGTATTTTTCACAATGTCCAGGATACATGTCAAATTACTAGACACATAGTCAAGAGGAAAGGCAACTGAGATGACCCAGACGCCAGAATTAGAGCACAAAAAATTTAATTTAGCTGTTATGAGTATGCTCAAGGATATAAAAGAAAATATATTTGTGATGAATGGATAAACAGGATATCTCAACAGCGAGATAGTAACCATAAGAAAAGAATCAAACGGAAATTCTGGAAGTGAAAAATACAGTATCTGAGACAAAAACGTCATTGGATAGGCTGGACAACCATGTTGGAAATAAAAGAGTCAGTGATTGAAGATCACTCCACTGAAATTATACAGTGTGGAGAACAAAGAGGAAAAAAATGATAGGAAAAAACCTGAGTCTCAGTGATTAGTGCACTGTATCAAAAGAGCGACTACATATGGAGTTTTAGAAAAAGATGATAGAATTGGGTAACCCAACATTTGAAGAAAGAATGGACAAAAGTTTCCAAAATTTTATAGATTCGAAAACCTCAGAGAACTCTATGTGGTATAAATAGAAAAAAAGCAAACAAACGAACACAAGAGTTGGAAAGGTGACAGTTATTAAGCAAATGAAAACAAAAAAAATAAAGAAAATCTTAAAAGTTTCCAGAAGAAAAAGGGACACATAACATATACAGGGCAAAAATACAAGTTACCAATGACTTCTCTCAGCAGAAACACTGGAGGCCAAAATATAGTTGAATGACATCTTTAGAGTGTCAAATAAAAACAACAAATTGTGAACCCAGCATTCTCCATGGAACAGAAATAACTTTTAGGAATAAAGGTGAAATAAAGGCAGTTTCAGATTAACAAAAACAAAGGTAATTCTCCAGCAGCCTTTGCGTTCAAGAAAAGCTAAAGTAAGTTCTTCAAGCGCAAGGGAAATGATTCCAGATAAAAATTCAGATTTTAATTAAAAACTATTTATGACCATTTAAGGTAAAAATCCTAGCATGTATAGCTTGTGTAATAAACATGAGAACTATAACATAAATTACAGGGTGTAAAAAACCTATAAGATTGCACTAAAAAAAACCAAAAAGATTGCAAAGTTATTACATTTTATGTTATTAACTTCCAACGGACTGAAAAATCAAGGACGTTTGTTGTGCTTTGTAGATCACCACTAAAATATAATACAAAGATGTAAGCAAAACAGCCACTGGATAATTAAAATGAAATTTTAAAAGCAATTTCAATGAACTCAAAATGATAGGAGAAGAGGGACAGAGGAACACAAAACAAATGGGGAAAACAGAAAACAAATAGTAACCACGTTGACCTAATCCAGCCACGTCAAAAGTTACATGAATTACAAATTAAATACTCCAATGAAAAGGCAGGAATTGTCAGAATTGGTTGGTTAAAAGGCACTATATGCTGTCTGCCTGGAAGTTACTTTAAATAAAAAAATTTCAGTTAGATGTACTCTGAATTCAAAGACTTACTTAAAGGGGCGCCTGGGTGGCTCAATACGTTAGGTGTCCCAACTCTTGATTTTGGCTCAGGTCATGATCTCATGGTTCCTGAGTTCAAGCCTTGCAATGGGCTCCCCACTGACAGTGGGGGAGCCTGGTTGGGATTCCCTCTCTCTTTCTCTCAAAAATAAATAAACTTGGAATAAAACTTTCTTAAAGACAGGGAAGAAAACATATAAATACATAAATACTTTCATAATGCTAAAATAAAAATTGAACAGAAGACTTAATATTCAGAAATGCATTTGCACTTAGAAACAAAAAGTTTGAAAATTCACGGGGCAAAAATTAGTAGAATTAAAGGGAGGAACAGACAAATTCACAATTTTGGTTGGACTTTTAACAACTTCTCTCAGCAGTTAATAGAACAACTATGTAAGAAGTCAGGAAGAATACAGATCGCCTGAACAGGATTATCAACAACCTTGAATAATTGACATTTATAGAACACTGCACCTAACAAGTGTAGTATACAGCCTTCTTTTCAAGTGCACAGGGACCATTCACTAAAGCCACATGTTGGACTAGACACAAATCTTTTCTAAAAAAAAAAAATTTAACCTTTATTGTTGAGAGATAGAGCACATGAACATGAGGAGGGGAGAGGCAGAGAGAGAGGGAGACACAGAATCCGAAGCAGGCTCCGGGCTCTGAGCTGTCAGCACAGAGCCCGATGCGGGACTTGAACTCACAAACCGTGAGATCATGACCTGAGCCGAAGTCGGACGCTCAACCGACTGAGCCACCCAGGCGCCCCCACAAATCTTAACAGAGTTTAAAATTTGAAATATTCCAGAGTATGTTCTCCAACCAAAAGAGAACTAAATTAGAAATCAATAATAAAATGATATTAAGTAAGAAAATTTATAAATATCCGGAATTCAAGAAACACACTTCCAAGTAACAAAAAAAGAAGTCATCAAGGAAATTAGAGTACACTTTCATGTCAATGATCATGAAAGTTCATCATAACATTTGTGGGATGTAACTCTATGATGCTTAGACACTAATACCTTTAAATGGCTATATTAGAAAAGAAGTTATAACATCAGTGATCTAAGCTTCCAACTTAAGAAGCTAGAAAAAGAAGATCAGTGCAAACATAAAATAAATAGGAGGAAATAACTAAGACCAGAAATCAGTGAGTGAGAAAACAACAGAGAACATTAACAAAGCCCAAAGGTAAAAACCAAGGAATGAAGGGCTACATGGAATCTGGGCAAGGGGACTTAAGTCCTCTTTAGCCGAGAGGGCATGTCTGAGAGCCAGGCTACTGTTCTTTACATCCCTGGCCTCTCTGCCCAAGAAAAGGAAGCTGCCCACTGCCTCAGGTTTCTCCAAGACTTTCCACAGGGCTCCTTCCAGGAACTAAGCCCACGAGGGCAGGGACTGTGTGGATCCCAGGACCTGGCAGATGTGACTGCTCAAAAAATATTTGTTGAAAGATCACCCTTGCAAACCCATCCTCAAAAAAATTTTTTTTCTTTGAAAATATCAATAAGATTGAAAACCTCCTGGGTAAGACAGGCCAATTTAAAAAAGAAAGAGAACAAGAATACAAATTAGCAATACTTAGAATAAAAGAAGGTTTATCACTAAAAATCCTACAGATAGTAAAGGATAGTAAGGGAATATTATGAACTTAATAAAATTAAATTTGAAGATTCAGGTGAAAAGAATTTTTTAAAATATACAAATGGAAGTGGAAAATTTAAATAGCCTCATGAATATTAAAAATTAAAATTAAAGTCATTATTAAAAATATTCCCCCAGGCGCCTGGGTGGCTCAGTCGGTTGAGCAGCCAACCTCCGCTCAGGTCACGATCTTGCGGTCCGTGAGCTCGAGCCCCGCGTCAGGCTCTGTGCTGACAGCTCGGAGCCTGGAGCCTGTTTCAGATTCTGTGTCTCCCTCTCTCTGACCCTCCCCCGTTCATGCTCTGTCTCTCTGTGTCTCAAAAAAAAATAAAATAAAACGTTAAAAAAAAATAAAAAAAAAATATTCCCCCAAATAGAACTGTAGACTCAGATGGCTTCACTGATAAAATTCCATCCAGCCTTTAAGGAAGAAATAAGTCAATCTCACAAAATTCTTTCAGCAAATAGAGATGGAAAGAACACATCCTCAGCTGTTATATGAGGTTGGTATAACCCTGAGCACACAACAAGACTTTACAAGGCAATAAAATTACAGACCAATTTCCCTCATGAGCATAGATGCAAAAATTCGTGACAAAGTCTTTACCAAATTAAAGTCAGAAACATATAAAAAGATTTTTAAAAAAATCATGACTGAGTAGGGATACTCCTAGGAATGTTAGGGTGGTTTAAAATTTGAAAATCGATATAATTCATATTACAAGAAAGCTAAGCATACAATCATTTCAGGAGAGGCAAAGAAGTATTTGATGAAATTGAACCCACAATCATGAGGAACAGAAGAGAATTTCCTCAATCTGACAAAGAAGATCAATGAAAAAAATTTCAGTTGTCATACGTTAATGGATGTTGCTTCTTCCTAAGTTCTGGAGCAAGGCAAAGATATTATAACTTCTATTCAATATTTCTTTCAACGTTTATTTATTTTTGGGACAGAGAGAGACAGAGCATGAACGGGGGAGGGGCAGAGAGAGAGGGAGACACAGAATCGGAAACAGGCTCCAGGCTCCGAGCCATCAGCCCAGAGCCTGACTCGGGGCTCGAACTCCCGGACCGCGAGATCGTGACCTGGCTGAAGTCGGACGCTTAACCGACTGCGCCACCCAGGTGCCCCTCTATTCAATATTTCTATTGGCAATGAAGGGCAATGAAGTAAGAAAAAAAAAGCATACACATAAAGGAAGAAGTATAACTCGGTTTGCAGATAATTTTTTACATGGAAAATCCAAACTACTGTACAAAGTAATTACTAGAGGTACTAGGTGAATTTAGTAGGGTGGTATACAGGATTTATACACAAACCCTAATTATATTTTTATATTCTGCCAGCAAACAGAAAACAAATTTACAAACAATTCCGTGTATTCAAGTGTTAAGAAACAAGTTACTACTTAGGGATAAATTTAACAAAGGCAAGGACTGAATCATGTTTACCTGTATTTCCACAGTGATTAGCAGAGTTCCTGGCAAACGGAATTTTTTAAATAAAATGTACAATATAAAAATAACACATTTAATGCGTAAATATATAAAATTTAATATTTATTAAATGTGCGCTACAACAGAGATTTAATTAATGTCTTAGGATGTTAGAAATTGTTTTCTCCCTCATCTATCTGTCATGGAATAAGTGTACCAGACAACAAAAGATAGCGTCATACAGGGGGCTACACTCCTTCCTTCCCCACTTGGACCTGAACCACTTTTGCGTTCCAGCCAGAGTATATATACTGAAATTGTACTTATCACCTCTGCCCATGTACCATTGGCTGTAGGTTAGTCACATGGTCACACCCAGCTGCAAGGAGGACTGGGAAATGTAGTGTTTATCCTGGGCAGATATTGTGCTCTGTGAAAATTACATTACTACAGAAAAAGAGAGTGGATACTTGAAGACAATTAATGGTTTCTGGCACACAAATCCTAACCTGGCAGGTACAGTCAACAATGACTTTAATTTTAATATTTTATTGTTCTTCCAGCTACAATACTTTGAAATCATCATTGAGTTTAGAGTTCATTTCTATAAACTCACTCCCTAGAATACAGAGCAAGTTCTATTCAGCTGCTGTGTTTATTTAATCAAATTATATGCAAATTATCACTTTTAATCATTAACACCCTAAAATATGTACTTCTGAGACCCACTGTAAATGCAGAACACTTAGAAAACTGAAAACCTACACTGACCAGGATTTATGAATTACAGGCTAAAACAGAAGTCACAGAATAAGATTTATGCCTGATCAAATTATAGATTTTAGCATACTGACTCATAAATCAGTCCCTAGAATCTCAAGGGCAATGAAAGGATTTATAAATCAAAACTTATTTAGGATTTATTAGCTGAATGTTTATCATAAGAATGCAATGTTTATAAATCTTGTCTGACTTACACAACTAAATTTATAAGCTCTTTGTAGTCAGGGTCCATCTCTGATGACACTTTTGACGGGTATAGATTGTGATGTATACTGGTAATACTTAGGTTACATTGGTTAATGACAGGATCAGAAGGAAAGATAATTTTATTAAATTTGCTTAACATTTAAATGGGTTTTAAAGGTTAACTTTGTAATTAAAACATAGCATCTATTTATATATTTTTACTACTATAGACAGATGGGTTTAAATATTTAGAGAATAACATAAATTATAATTTGAGTATAAAATGACACCAAAAGAACAATTTAGCTAAATGGCAAAACCATTTCAGAACAGGTTAAATGTTCCAGAAAACATTAATACGACATTTCTGTACTATGAATTCTGGTCCGTATTTAATTCCTAATTTGGAAAACAATTCTATGTTAAAATTATAAATTTTATTACAAATACAAGATATTTGTACTATTTCAACATACTTTACTTTTAAAGTTCTGTTTTCTCATTTATCACATTCTTTCAGGGTCTCCAGATCTGCCTCCCACCTGGTGAAATGGTATTCTTTAATCTAGCTGACTTCCTCATTTGGTTTTATTTCTCTGCTCAAATATCACATCTCTAGGGCCCACCCACATCGCTCTCAAGTTAAGCTTATTTATTGAAATAAATATTTATATAATTTAGAAATTATATATACATTTATTTATTGAAAGATACTAAGAAGCAACTAGAAGGTAGGGGCGTCTGGGTGGCTCAGTCGGTTAAGCGTCCGACTTCGGCTCAGGTCATGATCTCGCGGTCCGTGAGTTCGAGCCCTGCGTCGGGCTCTTTGCTGACGGCTCAGAGTCTGGAGCTGCTTGGGATTCTGTGTCTCCTTCTCTCTCTCTGCCCCTCCCCCGCTCATGCTCTATCTCTCTCTGTGTCTCTCAATAATAAACAAACGTTAAAATTTTTTTTTACAAAGAAGCAACTAGAAGGTTAATTCCCAAATAGCAAAGTGAATGAGTGATCGCACATGCAGACAGTTCTATGGTGAAGTTTCTACCTCCTGGTTAACTCAGTACTCCTAACAAAGTGAAAGGTGGTTCACCTTATTCACTTTTCAATAATGAAAGCTTAAACAGATACTTTAAAATAATTTGAATAAGTGCTGACATTAGGTGTTTTCTTAGATGGACATGGGATGGACCTTGCTACCTTTAGATATTAGAGATTTCCAAAACAAAATAAAGCAGGAAGAAATTGTAACTATTAAAACAAAACACAATTTCAGTACAGATATGAATAAAACTATGATCTGCTTAGTCTTTTTTTTTAATTTTTTTTAATGTTTATTTATTTTTGAGACAGAGCATGAGCAGGGGAGGGGCAGAGAGAGAGGGAGACACAGAATCTGAAACAGGCTCCAGGCTCTGAGCTGTCAGCACAGAGCCGGACGTGGGGCTCAAACTCATGAACTGTGAGATCATGACCTGAGCCGAAGTCAGATGCTCAACCTACTGAGCCACCCAGGCGCCCCATGCTTAGTCTTTTTTTTTAATGTTTATTTATTTTTAGAGAGAGAGAGAGAGACAGAGTGTGAGTGGGGGAAGGCAGAGAGACAGGGAGACAGAATCCGAAGCAGGCTCCAGGCTCTGAGCTGTGAGCAGCACAAATCCTGACGCTGGGTTTGAACTCATGAACTGCAAGATCATGACCTGAGCCGAAGTCAGACGCTTAACCAACTGAGCCACCCAGGCACCCTTGCTTAGTTTTCAATTTAAGAAAAAGTTAGGATAATATTTCTATGTGCTTTAAGTCTCTTGATTTTTCTTAAAATGTAATTTTAAAAATACAGTATAAAAATTTATAAATAAAACATAAATACAAAACGACTTTAGGAAATCACTTCCTATTATCGAACAGGTTTGGTTCAATATATCCCCCTCCCCTCATCCCAAGGTCCAATAATTGCATTGATAACAATAATAATAATTAATAATGGTAATAACATAACAGCAACTGATGTTTCTGCTATAACATGATGTATGTAGTCCTGGGTTATGAAAAGTTCTACAATATCGTGAATTAAAAATTAAAAGTAATAGGACTACGGAGTATAGACAGGTCAGTTAATCAAAAACCAGTGGTAGGTAGATCAGCGTTTCTTGGAGTCTGAACCTTGCAGACTTTTGAGGACCCTTTATTTTGCAGAAGATACATTTGATTAACTGACTGACACAACTCAGCAGAACAAATTCCTTTATGTTTTACTACATTTTGTGGCTGCAAATTCTTTGAGCTCCTTTTCATGTAACAGTAACTCGTAATATCTTTTCCTAGACAGAGAAGAGAAAGATAATGCAGTCTTTCCTCTAACATGATGGATGGGGCTGTTTGATCATTTGGGGGAAGCGTTCCTATACAGAAATGGCTAACAGTTACAGCTATATATGGAAGTCACTATAAACCACATAAATATATACTAAACTTAGACAAAATATATCCTACAATTCTCGTTACCCCCCAGCTGGTCCCTAAAACGGTACAGCCATTCCAAAGCCCCTGAGGGAGAAGTAATTGAAGTGGAAAGATTGTGGTCTTAAAAGAAACAGTCAAAATATCCTACTTTACAAGTGCTACAAAAATGCACCCCCTTCGATGCAATGAAGGGGCCCACGCAATAAAAAGAAAGCTTCATTAGGGCCACCATAGATTCTACTGAGCTCAGACTGAGTATTCCAGCAACAGTAATGGATGCTCAGGAAATAACTTGCCCAGCTCAGGCAGGAAGCTCGCCGTGGCCGGAGGCTGCCTCAGAGGATATTAAAAAGGCACAGGGGTGCCTGGGTGGCTCAGTCGGTTGAGCATCCAACTTCGACTCAGGTTATGATCCTGTGGTTCGTGGGTTCAAGCCCCGCGTCGGGCTCTGTGCTGACAGCGCGGAGCCTGGAGCCTGTTTCGGATTCTGTGTCTGCCCCTCCCCCGCTCGGGCTCTATCTCTGTCTCAGAAATAAATAAACCTTAACATAAATAAATAAATAGGCACAAAAACAATCAGGTGGAAATGCCAGCTCCCCAGCACTGAGGCAATGCAGACGGAAGCGTAATCTACCCAAAGTCAAGAGCTGAGCAAGGCGGAGGGTACATTTTTCTAGATGGGGAACCCCAGGTGCAAAGACTCATTTTTATTTTTCTTACAATAGAGCAAGAGAAGGTCTCCCACGTGCAGCATTTAAGCTAAGGGTCTTGGCCTTTCCTGGTGAAGACTGTATTTATATTCCTACGTTGTTGATTCTCTTTGCCCAGGAAAAAATGTTTGAACCAGCACAGTTTCTGTGTTACGCTCATGCCATTACCTGCTTTGCCCAACACGTAGCATATAACTGATAATCATGGAGAAGAAGAGATAGCAGCCAAAAATTATTGAGCACTAGCTCTTGTTCTAAGTGGCCCATAAGTTCAAACTAATCTATTCTTCGTAGCCACCCATGGGACAGATTCTAATATTATCACCATTTTACAATCTTACTGTTGGTAACGGTAAAGGCTCTGTTTTAAGTATGACTGCTGTGGGCTTACCAAGAAGTCATTGGTCATTCCTTCTATTCAATTACTTTGATCAAACCTAAGTAAATCTTTATAGCCTTTTATTTTCAGTAAAAATACTCCTGGAAACACTTACCATAGTTATTTGAACTGTCTTTATTAGGTCTGCATAAAGGCAAAGAAGTTATGGTTCGTTATATGACGATTCGATTCTATTTCTTAATTTGATAACTAAACAGGATAGTAGAGTCCAAAACGAAATGTACTTTGGTATAGTTAACTTAGACTAGTGTAGCCCAAGGGCTATTTGTTGGTTAATAAAAATATAGATTTCTGGCTCCCATTTTGGACCTACTGAACCTGAATTTCTACATTAGGTCCTAGGAAAATGTAGTTTTAACAAGCACTCTCAGGTGATTCTGATGCATACTGAAGTTTAGGAACCTCTAATTTAAACTAATGTAGGGGCGCCCGAGTGGCTCAGTCAGTTAGGGGACTGACTTCGGCTCAGGTCATGACTTCAGCTCAGGTTTGTGGGCTGGAGCCCTGCGTCAGGCTCTGTGCGGACAGCTCAGAGCCTGGAGCCTGCTTTGGATTCTGTGTGTGCCTCTCTCTACTCCTCCCCTGCTCATGCTCTCTCTCAAAAACAAATAAATGTTAAAAAATTAAAAATAAATAAACTAATGTAAATGCTGTGAAATCTCTACTTTCCTATGAACAGACATAATTAATGTCTGGTGTTTACAACTGCAGGGCATTTAAAAGCTTGGGTGTGATTTAAGAAATGGATAAATACGTTTTTGTTTCTTGTATGCTAATATAGCCTTAAAAGCGTTATTTGAAATAAATGACGCAGCACGGGGGAAAAAAACCTACAAAGTTGTGCAGGTCTTTAAATCATACTATCGATTAATGGAAACACCTGGGGGTTAGTCTTCCTAATAGCATAATCTGAAAAGTAGAACAGATTTTACTGGCTTTGGATAAATCATTTCAGGATAAGCTCTTTTCCCTCATGAACTACTTTCTTCTTGCACCAGGAAAGGAATGAATTTTTGGGTCTTGCAGTTCCTGGTGAGTTCTCTTTTCTCATAAATATTTAGATTAGAAGAGAAAAGCCAAGATCATTCTTTTAAATAGTTTAATGAATTTTTTTTTTTAATTTTTTTTTTTCAACGTTTATTTATTTTTGGGACAGAGAGAGACAGAGCATGAACGGGGGAGGGGCAGAGAGAGAGGGAGACACAGAATCGGAAACAGGCTCCAGGCTCTGAGCCATCAGCCCAGAGCCTGACGCGGGGCTCAAACTCACGGACCGCGAGATCGTGACCTGGCTGAAGTCGGACGCTTAACCGACTGCGCCACCCAGGTGCCCCAATGAATTTTTTTTTAAATGTACGAACATAGTTGGGAAAGCCTGCCACTGATTAGATTCTTGGTTTTAATATTCTATTCTTTCCCCTTCCGAAATTCTCTTCTACGTTTCATGAAGTAATGTATTTCTCTTAATAAGCCTAAGTTGAAATTCATTATTGTAGTCACTTTTACCACAAAATTCAATTATCAATTCTCTTCATTTTCTGTTGCTTGTGTCTTTATCTTCCTTTCACGTCACCTGCAGGGCACTCTGTCTATCTGGTACTTTTTTCCCCCCTTTAATGTTTATTTATTTTTGAGAGAGAGAGAGACACACACACAGAATGTGAGCAGGGGAAGAGCCAAGAGAGAGGGAGACACAGACTCTGAAGCAGGCTCCAGGCTCTGAACTGTCAGCACAGAGCTCGACACGGGGCTTGAACTCTCGAACTGCGAGATCATGACCTGAAGTTGGATGCTTAACTGACTGAGCCACCCAGGCGCCCCTGCATCTGGTACCATTAAATTAATATCTCTGCCATCACTGCGACGGGTTTTTGGTGCACCACACGTGTGGGGCACCTCCTTAAATATCTCATTTCCTAGTTGAGGTGATTACACATAAAAATGCCAGGAATTGCCAAGTTTTAGGTTGTTTTAGAATTAGAATACAGTAACTCTAAGCTTCCATGGTATTATCTACAATTCGCTGACATGACTCATAATTAAAAAGAAAAAAGATGAACAAAGGGAAAATGCAAATAATTTCATCTAACCCTGTATGTACGTCAAGAGACACACACTGCTCTCTCCTAAGATGCGCTTCAGCAACAAACAATGAGTCTATTTGCTGTTTACAGAAACCAAACATCAACAGTTTGAATTTCTCTTTTTGATGGTTATGTCTTCTTGATCGATGGACCCTTTTCTCACTATGCAATATCACTTTTTATCTCTGGTAATACTTTCTGCTCTGGACTTTACTTTGTCTCACACTCATGTAGCCACACTAGCTTTCTTTTGGTTCAAGTTTGCACGGTCTGTATTTTCTCTATCCTTTTACTTTTTTTTTTCTTTTCATGGCTTGATAGCTCATTTCCCCCCTCCCCTGCTGTATTAAGAGATAATTAATTTAAAAATTGCGTAGATTTAAGGTATACAACCTGGTTATTCAATATTTTCATATATTGTAAACTAATCACGACAATCAAGGTAATCAACATATCCCTCACCTCACTGTTACCTTTTTCTTTTGTGTGTGTGTTGAGAAAAATGTAAGATCTATGCCTTTAGCAATCACACAATAGAGTATTGCTAACTATAGTCACATGGTTACACAGCAGATCTCCAAGACTTAATTCATCTTGTATACCTGAAACTTTGTACCCCTTGACCAACATCTCCCCATTTTCCTTCCTCCCATTCTTTTAACCTACCTATATCATTGTAGTTGAAGTATCAGGTAGACAGGACAAATTTCTGTCAGTTAAAAACAAAATCCATTCTCTGTCCTTTAGTTGATGTGTTTTGACCACCCATGTAATTACTGATACGTTTGGTCTATCATGTATTATTTACGTTCTGTTTGTTTTCTTTGTTTTTCATTCCAATTCCCCTTTTCTCCTGCCTTCTTTTAACTGTGTTACGCTATAGGTTTTTGGGTTGGTTCTTTTGTTTTTGTTTTTTGCTTTCTGTTTATTTTTAAATTATTTTCATTTACTTTTTTTAGTGGATGCTCTCAGGATTGCAGAACACATACTTTTCATCATTACTGAGAATCACTTCTATACTTTAGCTGGAAGGCGGAACCTCACTGTCTTACAGATCCCTTAATCTCTCCGCGTTATGCTATGGTTGTGTTATGCATAGCATTTCCCTCCACTGAAAACACAAACCTACAATGTATATGTTTCTGCATCCAACAGTCTAACATATTTTAAAGGACTCAAAAGGGGTAAATTACGCTATTATATTTACCCAAATACATGCCAATTTTGTACTCTTCTTTTCTTTCTGATATTGCAAGTTTCCTTCCGGCATCATTTGCCTTCTTTCTGAAGAAGTTCCTTTAGCAATCCTTTTGGATCAGGTCTGACTGCTAAATATTTTCTTAGTTTTTCTAAACCTGCAAATGTCTTGGGGCACCTGGGTGGCTCAGTCGGTTAAGTGTTGAACTTCAGCTCGGGTCATGATCTCACCATTCGTGGATTTGAGCCCCTCATCCGGCTCTGTGCTGACAGCTCAAAGCCTGGAGCCTGCTTCGGATTCTGTGTCTCCCTCTCTCTCTGCTCCCCCCACCCCCCACTCTTTCTTAAAATAAGTAAGTAGACTTTAAAAAAATCTGAAAATATCTTTATTTCACTTTTATTCTGGAAGGATATTTTTGCTAGTTATAGAAGTGTGGACTCATCTTTCTGTTCTTTCATCACATAAATCACATCACAAAATGTTGACACTTTGTCCTCCATGGTTTCTGATGACAAATGTGGACTCCTTCAAATCGTAGCTCTTCAGGAGGTAATTTGTTGCTTATTTTTTAGCTGCTTTCAAGATCTTATTTTCTTTACTTCTCAGTAGTTTGATTAGGATGTGTCTGGTATGGATTTCTTTAAGTTTCGCCTCTTGGGAGTTTGTTGAATTTTCTTGAATATGTGGTTTCTCTCACCAAACTTGGGAAGTTTTAAGCATCGTGGTCCTCTTTTCTTGGACTTTGTGACATCAACGCTAGACTTTTCCCTGAGACTCTGTTCTTTTCTTCTTCAATATTTTTTCTCTCTGTTGCTCAGATTGAGTAATTTCTACTACTCTGTCCCCAAGTTCACGTATGCTTTACTCTGCTACTGAGCCCATCCGGTGAATCTTTTAAACCTTATCTCCTGAATTTTTTTTGTTCTGAAATTACCATTTGGTTCTTCAGGTTTCCTATTTCCTTCCTTTTTCTGTTTCAGTCTTCTCATAAATTTCAAGTAGTGTTTGTCCTTACTTTTTGGGTCCTATTCATCATAGCTGCTTTAGAGGCTCTGTCAGAGAATTCCAACATGTCTGTTGCTTGATGACTGTTTGCCTTTCGAGTTAAGATTCCTTGTTTGTTTGATTCTTTGTTTGTATGCTGGGTGCTTTTGAATTGTATCCTGGACTTTGAGTCTTATGCTATGAGGATTTTGGTGTGAAGTGCATGGAGAATTCTGAGATTTTTGTTTCAGCAGGTGACCAACCAGTTTCAATTTAGACCACAAGCTTCAGTCAGACTGCTGGTTGTGGTTTTAATGTGAGTTCCATTTCCAGAGCCTTTGCAGTCAGGTTTGGATCTAGTTGCTAGTTGCCTAGCCTGTGTTCAGCTCTCAAGTTCTGTGTATACCGTTTAGGGTTGGATCCATGCATTAAAAAAAAAAAAAAAAAAGAAACGCTGCACAAATTTGCATGCCATCCTCACACAGGGCCTCGCTAATCTCCGTATAGTTCCCATTTTAGTATATGTGAAGCCAAAGCGAGCACAAAGATCTCACCGGTACTTTCTGGTTCCCTGGGACAACACTTGCAGTTCTCTGGTCAAAAAATGGGCTTTATTTACTTTGCTCTCTGCGCGTTTCTACAAATGGGCTCATAGCCAGGGTGGACCCCAGGAGGACAAAGACAGAAGAAAAGCACTGGGGATTTGCCCCATCCTCCTGGTATAACATCACTCTGATCAGAAAGGAAGATTCCCTTCTCTCGGAATGTTAGGCTCCTGCCAGGTCCTGCTGCTGCCACTACCCCTGGCCCTGCTGCAGCAACCAAAGGATCACTCGGGAGCTACGCAAGAGAGCAGAACAAAGACAAAATATCGGGGTATTTTCCCCCACGGTCTTCCGGCACGAGGAGTCCTGGGTTACTTAGCTGGAGAGATTCTGCTGTATCTACTTGACTGTCCGTGTAAGCGTCTGTGTTTTGGGCTACGTTTAGTCCAGAGTGGAGTAAACAGAGGGGGGAAAAACAACTGGTAAACTCATGGCTAGTTAGGCAGTACTTTGAATTTTGGTCTTGTTCCCCAATCTGTTTGCTACTGTTTACTTTCCATACACCTGAAAGGGCTTTTCCTGCCTCCCACCCCAATTCTATAGCTGCATTCAGCGGGAGGCAGAGAGTGGAGCGCACTTTCTGTGTCTCCCCCAGAACTGGAGCCAATCCTTGCCATGAACGGTAGTGAGATGAAACGATTGTACCACAAACGCGAAGCAAAATATATAGCATGTGCAATAAGCTGGCTGTTTCAAGCCAACACACTGAGTACACAGGAATTCATTTTAGGACCGATAGACCTCAGCTGATCCTTGCCATGATCAATGGCTTTTTACTCAGCATAGCATCTGGCATTTACTCGTTACCACTGAAAATATTTTCAATCTGGCGATGTGGCAAATGTAGGTTATGTACTATATCATCAGAGGCAAGTCATTGCCTTTTTAATTTTTGTCTTTTAAGCACTAACTTACTGCTGATTAAGACATTTTTTAAAAAGCCTAATCAGGGCATTTCTAAACTTTTACATGCAAAGGCACACTCAGATCTATAGAGTACTGTGATCACTGTTGAAATGGTCAGCAGTTAATGTCTATCTATTTTTGAGAGAGAGAGAGAGACAGAGAGAGGGAGAGTGAACAAGCTGGGGAGGGGTAGAGAGAGACACACACACACACAGACACACACACACACACACACACACACACACACAGAATCTCAAGCAGGCTCCAGGCTCGGAGATGTCAGCACAGAGCCCAACGCCGGGCTCGAACCCACGAACTGAGAGATCATGACCTGAGCCGAAGTCGGACGCTCAACCAACTGAGCCACCCACGTGCCCCTAAGTAGTCAGCAGGTAGAACACGCTTTTTGTGTATTAATTACTGACATGTCATCCACAGAGATGAACCAGGCTTATGTACAATATACATTTCTGAAAAATTGTGAATAAAATAAATTTTGAAAGGGGAATTAATTGGAACCCTATAATAGTTTAGTAAAACAAATCATTGCCTCCCCGATATTTGCTATTACCTGTGTGCTTTTTTAATAAATCA
Organism: Lynx canadensis; assembly: GCF_007474595.2. Classification (NCBI taxonomy): domain Eukaryota; kingdom Metazoa; phylum Chordata; class Mammalia; order Carnivora; family Felidae; genus Lynx; species Lynx canadensis. Next base: position 140,999,443 of record NC_044311.2, read on the forward strand.
GGTTTATATATTTGGACTTCCTTACCCCAGTGTTGAGTTGGCTTCTCTGATTCATAGGTCAGCCTAGGGCAACACGGAGCGTTTGTCTATCGTATGCACGTGACTTTCTGGGCTGTATTACGCTTTTAGCAATTGCTGGGCGGCAGAACACTGTGCTTAATCAGTAGATTTTGCAGTTAAGAGATGGTAATCACATTTGATTAAAAAGGTCATTTATTTCATTCAAGGCTGAGGGTGCTTTCCTGAGGACAGAAGCCTATGTTTTGGCCTGGAGGACCAAGGAGGTCTTACACCCAAAGTGGCACTCACTTTGCAGATCAGTCATGGATTTCTGAATGACCTTGGAGAAGTCACTTTGCTTCTCTCTTCTCAACTCCAGAGATTTGCAAAGCCCGATGTTTTCATTAATGACAGGAAAATGTGCACAGTTCTTCTAAATGTTTTTTTTTTAAGTTTATTTTTTTTTTGAGAGAGAGAGCAAGCAGGGGAGTGGCAGAGAGACACAGGGGACAGAGGATCCGAAGCAGGATCTATGCTGACAGTAGAGAGACGGATGCGAGGATCCAACTCACAAACCATGAGATCACGACCTGAGCCGAAGTCGGATGCTCAACCCACTAAGCCACCCAGGCACCCCTTTCTAAATGCTTTTAATAACAAATATATCCTTTAGCTAAATTCTGAGAGGTAGGCAAGTTGTTACTACTGTTCCCTCTTTACAAATTAATAAACCCAGGCTTGGTGACATTAGGAGAATAGTTTGCAGAGCATAAGAGCAAGAGAAACTCAAATGCATTTTTTGTGAATCCAAACATTCTTGGTCTTTCTTCTACAAGTTCCTATCACTAAGACTTCTATCTGTTAATAAGAGAAATCACAAAGAATTGTTTTCTGTTGAATTCCACCTGGCAAAGGGCAAAGAGGTCTATTTGCTCAACGTAAGGATACGTATTGCTCAGGATTGCAATTGTCAAGTGGAGTTTTCACCACTAACTTATTTTTGGCAGATTGGTGCAGGGGCATTAAAAAAAAAGCATTCTTGTTACGTGTCAGATCTTTCTTCTTCCTCTTTCCTTACAAATGAATACTGAAACTACAAATTCCATTTGTCTCTGAGTTACTATGGGTTAAACGGTCGAGGCTTTCACCGTGCCCTTTCGGTTGGAATCCTATTACACTTTATGAGGTTATCACTGCCCTCTGAAATTTTCATCAGCTAGGGGTGTGTTCATCCTAACATTTTGTAGGCGGGAGACATGGGTTCTGGCCCATAGCTGCCCACCAGAACTCGCCCAGGATAATCCCGTAAAAAGCACCGTGTGTGCCTAATTCTTCCCTCCTCAATTTTGTCAGCAAAACATTTTATCTCCCCAAATTATGCAAGTGACTCGAGTCGCAAGGAGGCTGTTCCCTTAGTAATCATGGCCTGGCATCCTGGAAGGAGCACATTCACTCCAGAGATGTGACAGGAGGTCAAATCGTCATAATCAAATCGGTCTTCAAAGTCTGATCCCTATCATCTGATTATAATTTATCCTAAACGGTGTGACTAGAAACTGATGCGTGGTTACATAGAGACCATTCCATTAATGACTCCTGATTTATACTGCAGGAAAAGAAATTCTCTGAAATCAATAACATTTCCGAATTTGTTTTGTATTTATCCAGGTGATACATATTTGTGTAGAACCCACAATATATCCGGTTCTTCAGGAGCACATGAAGGACTGACCTGCATTTAAACAATCCATTATGGGGGCGCCTGGGTGGCTCGGTCAGGTAAGCATCGAACTCTTGATTTCGGCTCAGGTCATGATCTTGTGTTTCGTGGGTTCAAGCCCCACGTTGGGCTCCTTGCTGTCAGCATGGGGCTTGCTTGGGATTCTCTCTCTCTCCCTCTCTCTCTCTCTCTCTCTGCCTCTCCCCCAATCTGTGCCTCTCTCTCAAAAATAAATAAAAACTTAAAAAAAAAAAAAAACAACAGCTCATTATGGATCATTCAGTTGGTTCCACCCCTCTACCTTTGATGGTAAACTGCCACACTGGCTTCTTACCCTCTCAGGGTCTAGAGTATGGAAGGGCAGAAAGATAATTTTGGAACCTGAGCTAAGCGATAAATAATAACAGAGTAGAGAAAGGATAATGTTATGGCAGCATAAGGGAGGGAATTTAATCCAGATGTTGGGGCAAAAAAGCGCTCTCCCCAAAGTATGGTGTTTAGGTCTCCATAAGGTCTTATAGCAATGAGTAGTGTCTACTCATCCCTTTTGAAATCTTCAGATCTTCTGGAGCCAGTGGGGAGTGGCAGTAAGACGTCGAGCACACACGGTTTTAAGTGCCAGCTCATTACACGGTAGCTGTATAAAATTAGAGAGATTACCCAGCTCTGAGCTTAACTTCCTCATCTGTACAGACAGGGAATAACAATACCTCGGTCATGAGGGCCATTCTGAAGATTAATAAACTAATACATTTTTAATTTAATTAATTTAATTTAAACTAATATATTTTAGATAATAAAACACAAAAAGCACATAGGAGAAAATAAGGACATTTAGGGTCCCCACCACGGGAGGTAGAGTCAGGCTGATTAGTGAAGAACAGATCGATTCACACAGAGGCGAAGGAATATCGAAGGGATAGAAAACACTCTAAGGGAGGCTGAAATAGATGTAGAACACTTTTCAAAAGACTGATTAAATATAGAAAGGGAAGAACTCACAGTGTATTCCCGAATCTCCCCGGGGCTCTCTGGTTGGCTTGCTGTTCTCTTTCATACACCTCTCTCTACACCTTTTTCAACCAGCACCTCTAGGCTTTGTCCTCTCAAATTTATCTGTGCCTGCCCCAGGCTTCCCACGGAGTTCAGATTAGTCCATTTCACCATTTGAAGACCCACTGAATTGAGCCCATAGGCTATAAAGTCTATTACCGCTGCTCCCCTACTGGCCCGCCACTCAACATATTAAAAATGGAATTAATTCCCCTCTCAGGACCTTCTTGAATATTTCCTATTAGTTCCAGCATACCATCCACCCAATCATCAAAAGCAGAAGCTCCAGAATTAAATGTGGGCTTGTTCTTTCTTTTAGCCCCAGTCACTAGCCCCGCATGCCAGCAGTCCTCCAGTCCTAATCTCTTCTACCGCTTCATTCCATAGGTTAGGACGTTGTCAAGTCACGCCAGCCTCCTCTATCCAAGTGTGCTTGGAGGCTGGGCTGTGACAGCTCATCAGAGGTGGTGAAAATTGCAGAATTTCGGGTCTTACCCCACAGCTACCAAACCAGAATCTGCATGATAACGAGGGGCTGTAGAGGCTTATAATAAGAAATCTATATTTGGCCCTCCTTCTATTTCTGGCACAGAGCTCCCCAGATGCTTGAAATTTCCTAAAGGTGTCTTTTGTTAGGTTAATGAGGTGACTTTTGGAAAGCACCTGAGGATGGGGGCTGGTGGCCAGGGCAACCAACCGGGTAATAAGGGATGGAAAACTTTCAGTCCCACCCATCCTCCTCTGGGGAGGGGAGTGGGGCTGGAGATTGAGTCCAATCATGCCTCTGGAATGAAGCTCCCATCAAACCCCCAAAGGACAGAGTTTGGAGAGTTTCCTGGTTGGTGAACACACAGAGAGTTGGGGACAACAGATTGCTAGGGGGACACAGAAGCTCGGAGTCTTCTCCCCAGGCCTTGCCCTTTGCACTCTTCCATCTTGCTGTTCCTGAGTTGGATCCTTTTATAACCAAGTAAAATGTTTCTCTGGGTTCTGCGGGTCACTCCAACAAATTCATCAATCTGTAGCTGGTTGGTCAGAAGCACAGGTGGCCACCTGGACTTGCCCTTGATGGTTGAAGTGGAAGGATGTCTTGTACGATGGAGGCCTTCACCTCTGGGATCTGAGGCTCTCTCCACACGGTAGCAGAATTGAGTTCATTGCTCAACGGTGCCTAGGCGGCCAACTTGTCCCAGTTTGCCAAGGGCTGTCTCCATTGTGGCACTGAAAATTCTGCATTCCAGGAAATCCCTCAGTCCTGGGAAATCCTCATATTCATGTATACCCTTCGCTCCCTCAGATATTTACACATTTACCACATGCCCATGTTTCCTAAGTAATGCACAGAATTATTTTATGTGTTTAACTTCACACAAGTAGTATGTTTTGCACAGTCTATTTCTGTTAGCTCTTTTTCACATAGCATTACCAGTTTTGAGATTTACTATAGTGATGCATTAACATGCACAGATTTTTTTTAAGCTTATTTATTTATTTTTTAGAGAGACTGAGACAGCATGAGCGGGGGAGAGGCAGAGAGAGAGAGGGAGACAGGGAATGCCAAGAAGGCTCCGTGCTGCCAGCACAGGGCCCCACCCAGGGCTTGAACTCACAAAACCATGAGATCGTAACCTGAGCCGAAACCAAGAGTCAGACGCTTAACCGAATGAGCCACCCAGGTGCCCCAACATGCACGGATTCATTGTAATTTCTGTATCCCGTTCCATTGTATGAATACACTCGATCCATTTTCTTCTGATGGAAATTGAGGTTGCTTCCAATGTTTTGCTAGTTTAACACGTCTGCCAGTATTATAAATCTTGTTGCATATTTGGGAAATTTGTAGGGAATATACGTGGAAGAGGAATCGCTAACCTCCAAAGTATGCCCACGTTCATCTTTACTGTACTTGGTCAAATTGCTCCCCAAGTGCTGATGACAGGTGACGTTCTTTCCCCAGCAATGTGAGCTCCGTTCACCTTGGCTCATGCGGCTCACTGAACAGCGGCTCATGTCACACTGAACAGCACTGCCAGCCTGAGGGGTGTGAGATGGTATTTCATCTCCCAGCTTTGGCTCACTGGGTAGAGCATCTTCTATACATTTAGTGCCCTTCCACTTCTCTGCTCTCTTATTTTTTTTGTGCACGCACATTGGTCATGTGGATTAAAGATTAAGGTTAAGAGATACAAACTGCCTGTCACAAAATAAAGAAGTCATGGGGATGAAAATCTTTTTTAAAAAGTATACAGTTCATTGGTTTTCAGTTTTAGTAGTTGTACTTGTGTTTTTACCTTTTATTTGAGAACTCTTTCCTATCCTGATACCATAATGTCATTCTCTCCCTTTTTTAAAAGCGATAAATGTTGGCTTCTTGCATTTATATAATTAATCCAATAGGAACGAATAGACTTCTGGGTGCGGTGTGACGGAGTGAGCGAATTTAATGTTTACCCATATGGATAGCTAATGCACCATTTATTAAATAACCCACCCACCTCCACTGGTCTGTAAGGCCATCTGTTATCTGTCAAAGCCCAATATATATATGAGTCAATTTCTAAGTTCTATATTCTATTGGTTTACCTGTAAACCAATATCACACAATTTATTTACTATAACTTTATAATAAATCTTGATGTCTCCAAGGCATATCTTCTCACTTTGTTCTTCTTCATCTCTTTTTTTCTTACACCCTTTGCTATCCCATGAAAACGTTACACTCAGTCTATCAAACTCAGCAACAACAAAAAGAATGGTCTTGTGGGTTGTGATGAGAATTCCACTGAATTTACATACAGTTCAGGAAGAACTGACATATACCAATATTGATATCCTTACAATATTCACATCTAAAATTTGATAGATCTTTTCATTTCTGTAGCTCTCTCTTTCTTCTCTCAAAATTTTTATATATTTATATTACTCCATAAATGCCATGCATATACTATTACTGGATCTCTGACTAGGTATCTTATCATTTTTGATGTTATAAATGAGATTTGGGTACACACATACATATTACATTTTCTGAATGTTGCTGATATAGAGGGATGCACTAATTTTTGTACGCTGAGCTTATATACGGCAATCTTGGTGAATTCTCATTCATTTTTATAGTCTGAAGAGTGCAGGCAATCATACCATTAATAAATAACAACTTAGCTCCCCCCTATCCAATTCTTATCACCTCTTTTTAACTTGTCTTGTTAGTTACACTGACCAGGATGCTGAATAGAAGCCCTAGATGCCAGCTTGCCTTATGGGTGGCTTTAAAGGGAAAGGTGATATATAATATTGTACCACTAAGTCTGGGGTTTGACATAGGGTTTTTTTGCTTTTTGGAGGTTTTTCTTTTTTGAGATATTTATAAGGTGGAGAGACTTTCCTCTGTATTCTTAGTTTGCTAAATCTTTTCTTTTAACTCCAAGTAAGCGATGCATTTTATCAATTGCTTTTCTTTTCGAGGTTAATCTTAGAATTACTCTCCTTCAAGAAGCTTTCCTAGAACCCTCAAACTGGACTAAAAGCTTCTCTTCCCTAATTCCACTGCATTTTGCACTTTCCCCAGTAGATTAAACTATCTCTTTATAGGTCTATGCTCCCCAGTAGCTTATAAATAATTCAAGGGCAAGAACCATGTTTGGTTCAAGGCTCTATCCCCCAGAACCTGGTGTAGAACACAGAATCTCTCTCTACATATTTATAGATACAAATTCCTGAGAACATGTTCTAGAAACTTCATCCATTTCTTTCTAAACACAAATTATGTTTCTGACATTGAAGCTTAATTTACAGAGGCAGTTACGATGAAATAGAATGTAAGATTTGACAGAGAAGAGTTTTAGATTTCTAGATGTTTATTGTATAAACATCTTTATAAAATAACCCATAAAATAGAAATACCTTCTGAGACACACTGACGTTATTCTTAATCAAACAAAATTTGTTACTACATTTGAAGCCAAATTCATATTTGTCTTAACATTATATTCATTATTTATCTTTGTGTCACACTAAAGGTAAGACCCTCCCCCCTCACCCCACCAACTTTGGTTTGCTCAGTAAACGCCTTTCAGAGTTGTTTTTCTCATATCTAAGTACTAAGAATATTTTATTTTAATTACTTTAAATGATGTTCCCAATACCAAAGGGCCTTTCAAAATACATTATGTCCCAGTCAGTATTTGAAGAGCCCCACGTGTTTTATTCAGAACGTTCAGCTACTTAATGAGCATACGCTTCAAATGCCATTTGAAAATATGAAACCTTTATCTTTTAGCTCGGTTTTGCTTTCGTGCGTAACATGGTTCTAAAATCACAGTGGTGATATTTATTAGCTGTCTTTGCAAAACTGTGGGCAATACATCTTTCACATTTCATTGAGGAGAAAAGAAACTTAATCCCACCAGGATCTCCATTATTAGTTCTTCCTCTTGATTTTTTTCCCCACGGGGATTTTGTGTTGGCCAGATGGTGCTCTGAGGAATCCCTCGACAGAGCTGTATTTTACAGAGGCATACTGGAAAAGCAAATATCTATTTCTGAATAAAAGGATTAAATCTTATATCTTGTTATCGGGCTCACTAAGTCCATCCTAGGCATTATTGGGCTCCTATTCGACACCAGACAATACTTTTTTTTACTCACAAAGCAGTTTCCCTTCACGTCCAGTAAAGTTTTTACTTTATTCCATTACTGACAGTAATTAGCCACTCAAGTGCACCCTCTACCCCCTTGAATTCTTCCAATGCTAAAGAGTACTCTACAAACCACATCTTTATGCTGGATCCTCTCCCTCAGACATGTCAATTAAACTTCATCAGCAGCAAAAAAATTGAAATATCCCTTTCCATATTCATCACAGATATTTATTTTTCACGGGGAAGAGTGGCTAAATGAAATGTTTGAGAATCATTTTGATGAGAAATTGTTTACTTCTTGAGTTGACCCAATTCTCTTTTTCAAGCACAGTGAGGCTTTTAATCTTCAGGTAATTACCCTCATGATGACAAAAAGTCTCAAAAAGGGAGAAGTAATTCCAAGGTCACATGTCCTGTCGTAAGTTGTTCTAAATAGCGCAACATCTCAAAGTGTTTATTCCAAATCCTTTCTTTATGGCATAAATAAAATAATGTCCATTTGGTACCCTTCTCACCCATGTCCTTTGTCATAGTAGTACCTAAGAGTATGTCATTTCTATATAAAACCAGCTATCTTAATCAAGAAAAATAATACATTATTTTGTTTCAGTTTTGTTAAGCATGACCACTAAAAGTATGTGAACGTAAGGACCTATCTTTTGTCTCCCCTACTTATTCATATGTTATATTTAAAGTTTAACCTTCCTTCTACAGCAACATTGAATAACATGGGTTTTCTCAAACTGACCCGTTCCATTCTTATATCTTTGCCTTTGCAAGTGACAGTCTCTCCCTGGAATGTACCTCCCTTTCTTGGCTGTCCATTTATATAAATATCTTTCAATACTCTGATCCAATTTCATGTTTATGAGACGCTCCCTAAACATTTCTTTCCAAACACTACACACAAAGACTTGGCTGTTTTCTCTCTTCCTGGCCCTCCAATAACACTTGATAGATTAATTCACTGAATCAGAATTAAATGTTCTGCACTTTCTTCTCTTATGAGATTGTGAGATCCTAGAGGTCAAGGTATATCATTTATTCATCCTTGGATCCCAGAACCTAGCTCAGTACTGCTAGAGTAATTAATGAGCACTCAATATGTATTTGTAAATAACTGATTACATAGTATATGCTGACTTCTGTGAAAACATTCTTAAATTCTGGAAAATGGGACTATTTTTCTATATCGAACTTAGTATGTGTGACCATAATGATCAAAAATAAATATGCTATTTATTTATTTATTTTTTTTTAAAATTTTTTTTTTCAACGTTTATTTATTTTTGGGACAGAGAGAGACAGAGCATGAACGGGGGAGGGGCAGAGAGAGAGGGAGACACAGAATCGGAAACAGGCTCCAGGCTCTGAGCCATCAGCCCAGAGCCCGACGCGGGGCTCGAACTCACGGACCGCGAGATCGTGACCTGGCTGAAGTCGGACGCTTAACCGACTGCGCCACCCAGGCGCCCCTAAATATGCTATTTAAAATAGACTTACTGTGGTGATCATTTTGCAATATGTACAAATATTGAATCAATATGTTGCACACCTGAAACTAACATAATGTTATATGCCGACTATACTCCAATTAAAAAGTAGATATGCCATTTTAAAAGTTGAATTTTTAAAATTTTTCAGGAGACACATGTAAAATTAAAAATTCCTGACTGAAGGGGTGCCTGGGTGGCTCAGTCGGTTAAGCGTCCAACTCTTGATTTCAGCTCAGGTCACGATCTCATAGTTTGTGAGTTCAAGCCCCGTGTCAGGCTCTGTGCTGACAGTGTGGACCTTGTTTGGAATTTTCTTTGCTTCTACCCCACCCATGCTCTCCCTCTCTCCCTCTCTCTGAAAATAAACAAATAAACTTTAAAAAATTCCTAACTGAAAAAAGAAAAAAAATGTGGGGATGTAGAATCTAAATTTATTTGTCAAAATTAACTCATATTTAGAATGTAAAATGTCTAAAAACAAGGGACCTGAGTAATGTAAGTAAGGCTTTTCAACTAAAAGGTAAATTTAGCTCTTGGGATCTCTTTACAAATGAACCTTAGTGGTTCATTTGTAAAACAGAAAAGGGAGTTGAAGGAAACAGAGTTAGGGCTGAACACTTCTCTCTGATTATTTTAGAGGGGCCTCAGCGATGAGGATTGACTGTACATTACCTTACCGATTTGTGAACAGTTTAGAATGACCCAGATTGTACTTTGCACTCTTTTTAGTTCATTTTAAGCTGAGCCAAGATATCTTCTATTTTGAAAACATATAAAAATAGAAAGCAAATTATAACCAATTTATAAAATTAGCCATTTAGGGTACATTACATCCCATTGTGTTTACAGCTTTCTTCCTTATTACTTTTCTAATAAGGACAAAGATTTAACTTTCCGTTAAGATGATTAAAATGATTTTAGCAAGAATGTGCCTGGATACTTGGAAGAGAGGAAGGTAGTTTATGTGTTCCAAAATAGCAATATTTGAAAACATGTGCATGAAAGAACTTTTGTAAGCATTCTTGGAATGATTTTGTTTCTATCTCCTTTCCCCCCACAACTTAAAAAAAAAAAAAAAAGCTTTGGGTGGAGTTAAGAACTCTTTTCAAATCTTAAACAATTACTGGAAATCCTGAAAATGTATTCTCCTTTATTCAGTGGGGGAAAACACTTTAAAGCTTCTCTTTTTTTTTTTTTCTCCTGAGAATTGTTTACCAAAGGATTTACTTAATGGCTTCTATTTTGAACACAGAATTCAGTTATAACCGCCTGAAATATAACGCCATCTGTGTTTATTCTCCCCCCAACTCAAAACACAATTCTTCTCTTCAAATATAACCAGTCCATGGCCCTAATAACCCAAATAGATCAATTCCACTAACTCTTTACTTTAACCAAGGGTAAAATTAAAGAGTTACAACGCCTACCATAAAAATGTAAATCTGAATGCAAATATAAAACATACAAAGCGCATCTGTAAACTTAAATTTTTTAAAGTTCTGATTTTAGTAATTTTTTCTTCTCTCTGTATTCCCCAGGGTGCAGTTAGCTGTGAGGTGACAAATAAGGACACAACGCACACAGTAATGGATATTAGTGGATGGGACCAGGAGCCAGGGGACCAGAGAATCACGGAATCACTCTGAAGCTTCTTTCCTCAAATCCGTACCACCTTTTGAGCCCACCTGCACCTCTCCCTGAAACACCAACAGCTGGCATGTGGAATCCACTGGAAAATGAAATTGGAATTCAGTAATTATGTCTTTTAAATTATTTTAAATTGCAAATTTTTTTTTAATGTTTATTTATTTTCCAGAGAGAGAGAGAAAGACGGAGCGTGAACGGGGGAGGGCAGAGAGACAGAGGGAGACACAAAATCCAAAGCAGGCTCCAGGCTCTGACCTGTCAGCATAAAGCCCGACACGGGGCTCGAACTCACAAACGGAACTCATGACCTGAGTTGGACGCACAACCGATGGAGCCACCCAGGCGCCCCTATTTTAAAGTACTTCAAGCGTGAGAAGTGACATACACATGTGAAACATCCTTATATATTTATATTGAGCGTATTCTGAGCTGATTAATCCCGTAAATATCATTCTGACTGATCTCTAATATTAAGAAGGAGACTTAAGCCCTTTTTCAGCAAGACTTCCGGGAGAAAATGTCAAACATTTTATTTAGAGTTATTTTGCATTTCAAGAATGCTTAAATTCCGTTCATCAATCTTTATTATAGCCTGACAAGTCTTAGAGCCATGGCAGACTTCAAGAGTATCCTGAAGTATGATTATTTTTGGCCTTATTCAGACAGTTATGATCTCCACTATCAGCCCCAACTTTGATTTTAGAAAGTGTATGTGGTGCCAGCTCTTCTGTCCTCAGGGAATGGAGAATGAGTTATCGTGATATTCACTTGAAAAATAAAAACTAAGGAGCTAGTCTAAAAGACTAGATCCTGGCTGTTATTTGAAAGCCACGTGTGATTTTTGACTCTGAAAAGTTTTACGTTCCTAATTTTCTAATTTCTTGACTTTAAGATCCATGTAGAAGAACAAAGAATTGCAAACCCTTCAGACATACAACCCTGAAGGCCGTTCCAGCTTCTCCATGTCCCTTTGCCCAGGGGCATCTCCAAAATAAATTCTCAATTTGTTATGGAGGAATGTTAAACACAGTCTATGTGTGTTTGTTTCACTCGTGTTTGTACTTGGTTACCACCGTATAGGGTTGATGCTTAGACTTTCTTGGGCTCTAAGCTTATTTCCCGAAGTTGTTCAACATACATTATGTAGAAAATTGACATTTCGTATCTTAACTGTTTTTATTCATAATGTCTCTCATCTACTGAATGAGATAGACAAATACATGGCAAAATATACTAGCCATAATTAAATGACAAATTCTAACTTACAAATCCTTCAACAAAGCAGACAAAACCATATAATTGACAATGTTAAAAAATGATCAGTAATATGCATGTGGTCGACTAGAAACATTGTTATTATAGAACACAAATTAAGCGTAAAAGAATACTTCTTAACCCTCTTCTAACAAAAGCAGCTTATGTTGCATATCACTTTGCATATTTTGTTAGATAATATAACACTGTAGATAGTGATGAGTGTTTAATATCTCCAGGGAAGGTTTTATGTCAATAACCACTCTTTGGGCACCCATGTGGCTCAGTCAGTTGAGCGTCCCACCCTTGATTTCAGATCAGGTCACATCTAGTGTTTCATGTGATCAAGCATTTCATGTGGTCTCAGCTCAGGTCACACGTAGCATTTCATGTGACGGTGCGGAGCCTGCTTGGGGCTCCCCCCCACCGCCCCGCTTCTCTCCCCATCTCAAAATAAATAAATAAACTTAAAAAAAAAAAACCCTTTAAAATTTCTTGCCCCTACCTCTATACCTTGGTACTTTGTGAACACGTAACTGAGGAATGGAAAGAGCATCAGTATTGCCGAACTTGACCAGTACTCACGAGAGGATATTCCCAATATAGGCGTAGTAGGAACAACAGTAGGGCGTGGCCCCATCGCAGCAGTAAGATCTGCAGTCTTTGCCACACTGAGCAAGGCAATCCTCTGCAAAAGAAACACCACACACGTCCTTTACAGTTCTGAAATCACAGCTTCATGAAAAGTATTCTATTTTATATCTCCATCGGTCAGCGACCACACTTCGGTGCATTTAGGTATTCATTTTGCATACTCAGAATTCTAAAACATGAATAAGCATCTAAACTAGTCTTCCTTCCCTATTGGACGTAAATCCAGAAGAGGCAAAGACCATTCTGTTTTGAATTTCCTTCATCCAACACCATAACTGGTAGTTGGAAGTGCTGAACGGGACAACGGAAGGAGAAATGAATGATCCAACAGATCAGCCATTCAATTTTGCCACAGAATTCTTATAACAATTTCGAAATGATAAAGTCTTTTGACTTGAGGGTCACATTAAGGTCATTTGATGGCATGTGTTATTGACGTGTATATTGTCAACTGGAGATACTTTTTAGATAATGTATATTTTTATGACAATGCATTATGTTACTCTTTCTGTACATTTTGTTTCACCCTCGTAATGACAGTTTGCACACATATGGTAACACAAATGAGTCTGCATATCCTGTCAATTCATCTGGATTGGAAGATAACGGGTTAGTTGTAGGAAGGCGTTTCCGTAGATAACTATCTTGTGAATAATTAAGAATTTATTTAATGTTAGATTTAAGAATCAACAAGTTATGAGACAGCACTACGGGAAGGGAAAAAGGTGCTTTCTGAGCAGAAAGGACATGTTGGAGCTGATAAAGCCAAATTACTGTCTTTTTTCTTCCATATGTTTTCGGCAAGGAAAATTAGACCCCACATTTGAATAAAAATTGCCCTAGCTTTTAAAAATTCTTCGTGCCACCTAAATGATTTATGTTTAACAAGTTCAGATGATTATTTAATTATGATCACTGGTATAAATTATCATGGATATGTGAGTTTGAGGTACATGATTAGAAACGCACTAAATATAGTCTGGTAATTTAAGTTACACGTTCAAGAATCACAAAGGAAGTCCTTTCCAACTCAATCCCTAGAGGTAATATCAACTCTTATCTAAATTATGTAACACTTTTGCTTGCCTGTCAAACCATAACCGAAAAGTACAAGATGTTACATTATGTCTGTGTGTTCAGGTGATTGATTTATCCAGAAAGAAAAATTTAGATTAAAAAAAAATTAATGTATATTTATTTTTGGGAGAGAGAGAGAGAGAGAGAGAGAGGACAAGGTGGGAGGGGCAAAGAGAGAGGGAGACACAGAATCCGAAGCAGGCTCGAGGCTCTGAGCTGTCGGCACAGAGCCCAACACGAGGCTTGAACCCACAAGATGTGAGATCATGACCTGAGCCGAAGTTGGACGCTGAACTGACTGAGCCACCCAGGCGCCCCTAGATTTTGTTTTTAAATTACCTCCCTGACAGGATGATTCTTGACAAATGAATGTCATCACAAAGTAGCAAAGTTCATTGATCTTTTTCAATAATGCATGGCCTTTGCAGAACACGTGAAAACATTCACCTTTTTCCCCCTCCGTTTTACTTCTACCCCATAAATTAATAAACCTTAATGTTTTCTTCTGAGATGAGGTAAGAAGAAAGGAGAGGAAGAAATAATTACTTTGTAAGATTCAGTAACTCTACTGAAAACCACTACTAAATTTTGAAGACAGAAGCACAATCTAATGACTTACTGACAGGGTATGCTCTTTGCAGAGTGCATCACACTTTTTAAGGCTATTTATCTTCTCATTTTTCCCTATGAACTTCTATAGCTCTCATTTTTAGTGCTGTTTAGTTAATTCAAACATTTAGATTAGTTAGTTGTCTCAAGAGGCTTAACCGGGATGTTTTGCTGCATGTTCTTTAAAGCCATTCGGAGAGTGGAAGAGCCGATGTCCCCATTTTTTCTGTGTGAGCAGGACAACCCATATGTAAGTAGCTTCATGGGGTGCCTTCGGAATGATGCCCTTGATAGTGACGTCTTATTAAACTCTCCATGAATACCAAAGGTTCAATTACTATTATTGTATTCCAGTTACTACTATTATAAGGATGTGGTGTTATCAAAATATTTTGAACCAGTGTTACAGGAAACCAACATCTTGTAGCCAAGGAGCTGGATTATACCTGCAGCAAACATCAGGATCGTGTCACAAGTTGTTCCTTATTTTGATGGCACTTTCTAGCACTCCTGTCTACTTCCCAGAATTAAACGACAAGGGCAGATGTAAGAGTATGGCAAACAGATTCACAATCACAACATTCTCGAACTGAGGTTTTGACCACACGTCAAATCTTCTATGTCAGTTGCTCTCTCCAGTTTAGTGGAGAGCAATTCTGTGAAAATCGGATTTGGAAGGCACCAGAGCATTTTCTCACTTGTAAGGAATGGAACATTCCAATTGTTTCAGAAGATAATTGATATTACCTCTAATATTCGAGTGAATATTCTTGAAAAGTAGCCAGTTCAAACTTTCTTCAGTGACTTGAATCAAAGGCATGATGTGGAAGAAGGTTCTCCAACCCTCACCCCCACCTCAAGGAATCCGTGGCACAGGAAAAGCGACATCTGGTTGCAAAGCACATGCTCAGAAATGGCTCTTGTAAGCTACAGCTGAGGATAAGGGAGGAAGGAAAGGGAGGGGACAGCAGTCACTGGCTGAGGCTGGGAAGGTAAAACCTTGGCCAAATCCTGTCTTTGTTGCCTGCGGTGGGAGTTGGATAACAGCATAAATGTCATCGGGTCTCTTTCCGAAGGTGGTTCCACAGCAAAACGTGATGCTTTAGGCACAGAAACTTCGCCCGTACCTCCTTATCAAAGGGAGCATGAATTTAGTGCATCTGCTTTGGGGGAAAATAATTCAGGTTATAGGCGGTGCATCTACATAGGTTTTTGTCCCATTAAAGCTGGAAATTTATTTAACAGGGTGTCTCAACTGTTAGATCGGCATTGTTTCCTCATCATCCCCCAGTCCTCACTTCCAGCCACATGTCTTAGTTCCAACCAAAATGAATTCTGTATCATTACAAATACATATCTCATGGTTTTTGCCTTTGTTCACATTATATCCTCCTCCATTTCCTTATGTCCAAGGCTTCCCTATCTAGTCCCTAAATTCCTCCTTACGTTCAATTTCTCTGAGCGATTACTTATTGGGTTCTTCTTACGGGCCGGGTATTTTGCCAGTCTCTGAACATCATGCTGAACAAAACAGACATCATCTTCCTGGAGCTTACTCTCCTAAGCCAGCTATGAGGTTCCCTCCTGTGAACAGTTGTGGCACATGACTGTAATTCGCCTATGACACAGCCTTTTATACATTATAATAGGCCTCCTTTATCTCCCAGATGAAACTCAGAGCAAGGCCTCTGTCCTATATAACACTCAACATGCCTCACTCAGTGAATATTGGGTAAATAAATAAGGCAAGCATAAAGGGATTTCTGAAGCAAAGAGTTCGGGAGTTAACACCAAAGAACACACTGGCTAAATATTTCTTATCAAAGATAGTTAATTTAGTATTATTGGCTTGTAGTTATTCTGTAGCTTTTGAGGGGGGTACGCCTAAGAAGAGAAGAAATGAATGCAGAGAAACTTTCTCAACTAACCAAACTTGTTGCCAGAAGGCTTTGCAGATTTCCTGAACCCTGGGGATTGTTCGCCAAGCACAGGGTGGGGTGGGGGTGGAGGTGGGGTGGGGGTGGGGTGGGGGCACAGGACGAAAGGAAGGAAAAGCGTGTGCATTAGAAGCTTTCAGTTTACCACAGGGAATAAAATAGACAAGAGTAAGTTGTTGTTCAACGGTGTGCTTGAGTAAAGATGAGTGAGGTTTTGTTCTATTTTCTTATTTTTATTTTTGTTTTTGGATAAACAGAGGAGGTAAAAAGAATCATTGCTTCAAATGAACGAATGGGAAGATTTTACCATAAAGCAAATAACGCAATTGTTTCTTTTAGCTTCACAAATTCTGGAATACACTTTAAGGTACAGAAATACGCAAACGGATTAGAATGCAGTTTCTCCTCATTAAGTAGGAAGTTCTTTTCCTACTTTGATGAATTTTTGCACTTGAAAGTCAGCATTTTCCTTGCAATAAAATATCTTTTAAATAATTTAAAGACAGCCACTAATTCACATTTTAGTGTATAAATTGAAAATTTCTATAGAAGTTTGGGGAGTCATTTCTGGCAAGGTTGAATGAGAAGTTCAATTCTCTTGACGTTCACGTTCAATAATGTGGAAGAACCTCTTCATGTCAGTCTCAATCTTTGTTAAGTATCAAGAAATAAATCACAGTGCTACATAAATTTACTATTGCAAGGTCACAGGTAAGCCTGTGATTTTTTTTTTTCTTTTTGTCCTAGGAAGCGAGAGACATGAAAACATTTTACAAAGAACTTTGCTTTCAGCTTCTTTTGTGAATAGGAAGCAAATGCAAAACCACATGTGTAATTAACTTTATACATGAATAACCAGTGAAAAGCCATTTTGAGTTCCATATCAATCATGAAACAAGAAAACCGCTTTGCTCCATCAATTATTAGCAATTCTCAGGAAGAATAATTAGGAGGAGGGAAATGAAATTCCTTTCACCTATAAACAGAGCTTCACGAAATCGATGAAAACAGGATTAGACTCTGGGTGAATTTACGCCTCCCGAAAACCTCCTATTTGAACTCAAAGCACCCAATTATCCAGACTACCACACTTGAGAATCATCTTCTAAAGTGAAAAAAAACAAAACAAAAAACCCGATAGTCTAAGGCTTTATATTTCCAAATACTCAGAATGTGGGGGGTAGCAAGGAGAGGAGATAGACTACCTTGGAATGGAAAAGTCACCACATTAGTTCATGTTAAAACTTCAGCAAACACCTCTCTGAATCTCGGGTACTTTAAAAAAAAAATGCTTTTCTCCCACCCCTCAGTCTCTGCCCTCAACCCCCAGATTCCTGAGTCGTGGACAGGATCAATGGAACGCTATCCAGAGAGTGAAATCCTCTAAATGTGCGTTTGGGATTTTTAAATTGGACTGGGAGTTTTAAATTGCTTGCAGAGAGAGAAGGGAGGAGGAAAGGGGAAAGGGAAAGTTAAAGAAAAGGAGCAAAACAAAACAAAACCTCGGGGGAGGTCGAGCCGAGGGTCGCAGCACGCCGGCTTCCCTGGCTGCCCGGCGGGGACCACCCCGTCTCGGCTCTCCCACCGAGGTCCCCGTGCCTCCCGCCCAACCCGCGTGGCCAGAGGGCGACCCGAGCTCAGTCCCAAGTCTCGTTCCCCTCTCCCGCCGCCCCAGGCCACTGACCTGCGTAGACAAAGAGCAGGACCAGCTTCGGAAGCAAGATTCCTGGACCCCCGGGCAGCCTCAGCGCGTCCATCCAAGCCGGTGGCCGGAGGTTGCGCGCCAGGACAGACGGACAGACGCACAGACTGGAGAGAGGGCTGATGGGGGTGGAGAAGGGAGAGCCCGGGCCGCGGAGGAGCCGGAGCGCGGTCAGAGGGAGAGGGCAGCGCTCCCGAGAGGGGGGTCGCGCGGGGACCGGGCCATTGCCCTGAGCGTCTTCGAGGGGAGCCCGGCCGGGGCGCGCGGGGCTGCGCTGGGGTCGAGGTCTCTTTGTCTCTGCCCGCGGCGCTCAGGCGGCAGGCGAGGCAGCCGCTCCGGCGTCCTGGGCCACCCGGGCTCACATTTCATCTCCGCGGGTGGCACCGACGTGGGGCTGGGGGCGGGGGTGGCCCCGACTCCTCCCCACCCTCGGGTTCTTCCTTCTGTGGCCTGAGTCCTGGAGCAAGAGGGAACTTCTTCCAGCCCGGGGCTCTGGCAGTTGCTCTTTTGAATTCCAGCCCTGCGCTCCAGTTTTTCCTTTGGAGGCAATAGCTGAAGAAGAATCTAACTTTTCACCTTTCAACAAAGGTAGGGCAGTTGCAGGGTTGAAGGTTCTGGACAAAGGAAGCCACTAAAGAAGGCCCAGAAGAATCGGAAAGTCAGAGGCCGTGTGTAGCTTCTCTGCTGAGAGCTGATAAAATGTTTATTTGTTAAACACCTAAAGCGTTGTCAGTAAAGTGGAAAACACAACAAGAATGTACACTGTCATCGCTATTGGTTGATGCTGTTCTGGAGTTACTGGCCTATGCAATTAGGCAAGAGAAAGAAAAAAGTTATAAAAATTGGAAGCAAAAATTACCACTGGCAAATGATATGCTTGTGTATGTGGAAAATCAGACAGAATCAACTATACAGCTCTTAAATAGAGTTACAGAGACTCAATCATTTTCTTTCATGCAAATTAGAATCGATTAGAAAGTTCTGTTTTAGTCATGAAAGAAAAAAAAAGCTTGAGTAAGGGAATAAAGATAATTCTCTTTATTTATTAAAGAAATTCAAAAGAGTATGAATGGGATAAGCCTCAACAGAAAATAACCATATTATAACATCACAATGATTGAAACAGTTTTCATTAACACTAGAATAGATAGGCTTAATGGATCAGACTGGAGAATCCAAAAATGGAGATACATATGCATAGAAATTAAATTTATAGTTTTAAAAAAGATACTTTTAAAGCAGAAGAGGAAATGATGGGTTACCCAGTGAATAGTGCTGGGGCTTTAAGTAAGCATTTGTGGATTCTTATCTCCTTTCATCAAAACAGTAGCATACGAATCAAGTATTTAAACTTGAAGATGCAATTATAAAAATGTTGGATAAAAAAAGGAAAGATGACATGTAAATAATTATGGAAAGCTTTTCTAAGCGTTATACGATCGCAGAAGTCATAAAAGAAACAAATTGACCAATTTGACTCCATAAGAAATAAAACTGCCCGTATATGACAAGCCACACATCTAACTGGGAAAAATATTTACAATGCATAGGCTAGGTAAAGTCCTGATCTCCTTAATATGTAAGGAACTTCAAAATCAATAAGGAAGGGGCACCTGGGTGGCTCAGTCGGTTAAATGTCCGACTTCGGCTCGGGTCATGATCTTGCAGTTTGTGAGTTCAAGCCCCGCGTCAGGCTCTGTGCTGACAGCTCAGAGCCCGGAGCCTGCTTCGGATTCTGTGTCTCCCCCTCTCTCTGCCCCTCCCGTGCTCATGCTCTGTCTCTCTGTCTCTCAATAATGAATAAACATTAAAAAATTTAAAAAAATCAATAAGGAAAACAAAACCAATAGAAAACTGAGCAGGAATATTAATAGATTGATCTACCTATCTATCTATCTAGGTCTTCTAGTCTTCTAAACATCCTAACTCCCCAAAAAGAAAAGAAAGTGAAAACCAAAATGACAGTGAGACATCATTCTTTCATATATCAGATCAACCAAATAAATAAATAAATAAATAAAATAAAAAATAAAAACCAACAACCCAACTTTTAAGAACAATGTGGCAATATGTATCAAAATGCAAATACACATTCAGTTTAATGCAGTTTGTCCTCCTCTAGGAGGTTAGTCCTATCAATATGCTGCTGCTTTGGTGTAAGAAGATGGGAGGAAAAACCACTTTCAAAATAAATATAAGCGGAGAGCCCTAGCAGGCTGTATGCTTCAGCGAAGGCCTAGCCATCCACCTGTCCAATAAGAAGCCCGGTCAATTGCTCCTCTCTCTCAGTTCTAACAGCTGATCTATCACAGAGTTTTTCTGATGGTGCACCCAAACAACATTCAAATATATTTGCATTTTGCCTTCTATCTCTGCTCTAAGCTAGGCTCTTAGAGTCTCCATTACAACCAGTCTCCCTGGCTCCAAGGATATTCTCCAGACTAAAACTAGAATATTTCTTCTTAAATTATAGATTTCATCACATTCACTCACTGGTTTAAAACCCAGTGCATTCGTTTTGCTCTTGGGTTAAAATCCAGACATTTAATCCATGGTTTTTGAGAAACTTTATCAGTGGGTTCTGTTGTTCTTAACCTGATCTCAACATTCTGCTGGGGAACACAATTGCTAAGTAGCTGTGAGAATTTGTAAATAACTGGAGGAAGTCTCAGGTATATAGGATTTTACGTCCTAAAAGAAGAAGATACGCATGTAAGTGAGTATTTGCAAAGCTGGAGAAGGATATTGAAGGTTTTTGGAAAGGAAAGATGCTTTCCTCTGCAGATAAAACTGGATGCAGAACCCTAGGACTGGGGTGGTGGGGACAGGCATCTGGAGATGAAGGGCAGGACTGCTCCCACCCAGTTGTTGCACACAGCTCTGGGACTGGCAGCTTGTTGCCAATGAGGCCAGTGGCAAGTGGAATATGTTGATCCCAGCTTGCTTTTGAGAACAGAGAACCTTCTCTTCATACATGTCAATGGAAGAGGCCAAGCAGGCTTGCCTCCTGGTTTGCCATTGCAAAAGATAATCCACCTTAAAGTACTCAGGTGCTTTAGGTGCAAAATATATATGTATATATGTATGTACATGCCTACACAAATCTATATGAAATGAAAACCCTTAAAGCACAGCATTAGAGGGAAGAAAAGAGTTTCTGGAAATTAAAATAAAACTTGACTTGGAATTTTAAAAATATCACAGAAAAATTACAAAATTGTCACAGATTAAAAAAAAAAACACCAACTTAGGCTGTTAGAGGGGATAGGCTCAAGGAGAGGGCATATTTCTTAACAGAAAAATATGCAAAGAAATACAAACCATGAATAAAAATATAAAAAATGCTAAGGCATAGAGAAGAGACCGAATATGAAAATAATATGCAATCTAGATGCAGTTTTAAAAGAAAAAAAATGAAGAAACAAATATTAAAAAGATTATTGTTTAAAATTCCAAGCTATAATAAAATTTGAATTTTCAAATTTAAAATGGTGAGTGAGTTCCAGGAAACCTTTTTTAAAAGAGGAATGCATATATACATATCCTAGAGACCTATTTGAACTAGCATTAACTTAAAATAATATAAATTTTTCTGTATAATAAAATAAGTTTGCTTAGAAAAAGAATCCGACATCAGACTTCTCATTTGCAACCTTAGAATTTAAGGGAGCAAAAATATTTCTGTACCTTTGAAAGATAAAGACAATAGCCCAAGAATCCTATTTCCAAATCGGATTCCATTAACATTTGAGTTTGTTAACATGTTTATAACAGTATTTATAATAACTTTAAAACATGATAAAGAGCTTACATGTCCAGTTAAGTGAATTAGGATACATCCATATTATGGATTAATATCCAGTACTTTAAGATAATGGGGAAAGTCCTTGAGATACGTAGTTAAGACGAAAAATGGGAAAGGAAAGTATCCAAGGGAAGTAATCCATGGATAAACATGTTGTGCTGTATATTCATACAGTGAAACACAACTTGGCAGTAAAAACAAGTTTGAAGAATATGCAACAGCATGGATGAGTCTCTGGATGAATATGCTGAGCAAAGAAGCCAGACACGAACAAATTACTGTATAATATTGTTTGCATGATATTGTAGAAAAGGCAAAATTGATCTATAATGACAGAAAGCAGATTAATGATTGCCTTGGAATGGGGTAGGAATATAAGTTTTATTGCAGAGTCTCATGAGGGAATGTTTGGGGGTGATGGCAAAGTTCTATATCTTAATAATGGTGGCCATCACCCAGGTGCATACATGTGCTGAAGTCATGGAAATGCACATTAACAGTACACTTAAAATATGCATGTTCTGGAGTGTGTAAATTATACCTCAAGGAAGTTGATTTTTCAACGTTTATTTATTTTTGGGACAGAGAGAGACAGAGCATGAACGGGGGAGGGGCAGAGAGAGAGGGAGACACAGAATCGGAAACGGGCTCCAGGCTCTGAGCCATCAGCCCAGAGCCCGACGCGGGGCTCGAACTCACGGACCGCGAGATCGTGACCTGGCTGAAGTCGGACGCTTAACCGACTGCGCCACCCAGGCGCCCCAAAACACAGATCTTTAAACCTATCCCTGATTCACACTAGGTTTAGGCAAACCACCCTTTAGAATATGACCCAGCAATAGCACTGCTAGGAATTTATCCAAGGGATACAGGAGTACTGATGCATAGGGGCACTTGTACCCCAATGTTTATAGCAGCACTCTCAACAATAGCCAAATTATGGAAAGAGCCTAAATGTCCATCAACTGATGAATGGATAAAGAAATTGTGGTTTATATACACAATGGAATACTACGTGGCAATGAGAAAAAATGAAATATGGCCTTTTGTAGCAACGTGGATGGAACTGGAGAGTGTGATGCTAAATGAAATAAGCCATACAGAGAAAGACAGATACCGTATGGTTTCACTCTTATGTGGATCCTGAGAAACTTAACAGAAACCCATGGGGGAGGGGAAGGAAAAAAAAAAAAAAAAAAGAGGTTAGAGTGGGAGAGAGCCAAAGCATTAGAGACTGTTAAAAACTGAGAACAGGGGCGCCTGGGTGGCGCAGTCGGTTAAGCGTCCGACTTCAGCCAGGTCACGATCTCGCGGTCTGGGAGTTCGAGCCCCGCGTCAGGCTCTGGGCTGATGGCTCAGAGCCTGGAGCCTGTTTCTGATTCTGTGTCTCCCTCTCTCTCTGCCCCTCCCCCGTTCATGCTCTGTCTCTCTCTGTCCCAAAAATAAATAAACGTTGAAAAAAAAAAATACTGAGAACAAACTGAGGGTTGATGGGGGGTGGGAGGGAGGGGAGGGTGGGTGATGGGTATTGAGGAGGGCACCTTTTGGGATGAGCACTGGGTGTTGTATGGAAACCAATTTGACAATAAATTTCATATATTAAAAAAAATAAAATGAAATAAAATTTCTTAGACCTTCAAAAAAAAAAAAAAGAAGTCTTCATTTGTATGTCTCCTAAGGATATTTGACGGGCATCTCATAATTAAAAGTGGGTTTTGAGTTTGTGGGGGTCCTCACTCAATATGGCTATATCAGCTTTTCAAAGGAAATTTGGGAGAGAGTTCATGTAATAACCATATGCTTTGAAATATTAATTTAGTTTAAAAAGTCTGTCTATAGGGAAGTAAGTTCACTGAATAATACATCTTGGAAATCACTCCGTATCAATTCATAGGGTTTGTCTTCATTCTTTTTTTATTGCTCCAGGATTTCTGGGAAGATGGCGGAGTAGGAGGATCCTACGCTCTCCTCATGCCATGGATGCACCTAGACTACAGCCACATCAGTGCACCCAACCCAGAAAATCACAGAGAGGAGGCCACATCAAAAGGATGAAAGGGGTGGAGACATGATCAGGAACTAAACGCCTAGGGAGATTAACCAACCCCACAAACCTAAGGAGGGGAGAGGAGTAGACCCACACCAGGCACCCCAGCATGGGGGACCCACATTGGAAGATGAGTCTTCATAACATTTGTCTTTGGAAATCAGTGCGTTTAACTTTGCAAGTTTTTATAACCAGCAGGCTTACCATCAGGAACTTTAGAAATTCAGTGGGCAGGAGAAAATCTGGGGGGAGGGGGTGGGATGGAAAACAGTCCCCTGCCCTTAAAGAGCCAGCATAGCAAACAACCTGCTAGGAACAGCATAGAAGCAGCAGTTTAAAAGGTGCCTGGGGCATTGGGAAGGATATTTGTGTACTAATCTCAGAACAAGTGAGGGGTGGGGATCTTAAGGAAACTTCTCCAAGGACAAAAGAGCTGGTGGGCACAGGTCCTTCCTACCCCTCACCGTAGATACATGGATTCCTACAGCAACCAGCGCGAATACCCTCCATCATTTGTTATGGCTCTATAGTATTCTGTCGAAGATGTGTACCATACTTTTCTAGTATGTTGTGGCATTATAGCTTCCAGTGTACAATTACAAACAATGCTGCAATAAATAGCCTTGAAAATATGTAGTATTGCTGTATTTTTAGGGTAAATTTAGAATTGCTGGGTTGAAGGGTAAATGCATATGTGCTTTTGTTAAATACTGCTAAATTCTCTCATTGAGAGAATGTACCATTTTTCCATTTCTACCAGAAGTGCATATATGAGTGCCTGTTTCTCCCCAGCTCTGCCAACATAATGCATTGTTAAGCTTTTGATTTTTGTTCTGCTTGGTCAGTTTGATGGGAAAGGTGGTATCCTTTGCATTTCTGCTATTATGAGTGACCACGAACATCTTTCTATAGGTTACTTTCAATCATTTTGTGAATTAGATATTCACATCTTTGCTTATTTTTCTTTTTTTTTTTTTTTCAACGTTTATTTATTTTTGGGACAGAGAGAGACAGAGCATGAACGGGGGAGGGGCAGAGAGAGAGGGAGACACAGAATCGGAAACAGGCTCCAGGCTCTGAGCCATCAGCCCAGAGCCCGACGCGGGGCTCGAACTCACGGACCGCGAGATCGTGACCTGGCTGAAGTCGGACGCTTAACCGACTGCGCCACCCAGGCGCCCCAGTCTTTGCTTATTTTTCTATAGGAGTTTGGTGGGGCTTTTTCCCCTCAATTAAAAAATTATTACATGTTTGATCTTTTAAAGTTACATCTTTTGCAATTTTTTTCTACCAGTTTTTCCTTTGTCTTTTGGTGCTTATGCCATGCAAGTTATTTTAATTCTTAAGAGGTCAAATTTTTTTACTTTTATTTTTTTTTGGTATCTGACGTTTGAAGTCATGGTTAGAGAGCCTCTTCTTACTCCCAGGTTATAGAGGAATGCACCTCCAAAAACAGTCCTCGTGTGCTTTCATTTTATACATTTTGCTCTCTTTGTGGTTAGGTGGTTCAGTAGGGTAGCAGGATATAAAGGTAGCATGCGACAATCATTAAGCATTTAAGTACACAAATCATAACTAGTTAGAAGATACTTTGCGTGTTTTTGTTGGTGTGAGGTTATATGAGGAGATTTGAAATCAGATGGTCCCCATTGCTTTCCAATTGGAGATCTGATGCATTTACTTTTAAAAGAATTAGGAATTCTTCAAGTGGATAATATCTTCTTTGCGGTATCGTGCAAAGACTTGTCTAGAAAAAGTAGTGTCTCCGTCATAAAACACGAACTGGAACTCACTGTGGAGGGTTAAACACAAATGCAGATGTGGCTCATATTATCAACAATTATATTATCAACAATTTTACCTTCTGGGCTGGTAAAAATATCTCACCTTACTAAGAGGGTAGGCAAGAGAACTCTTTCAATGAACAGAAGGAAGGGTCCCAATTTATATTGTTCTAAAGTAATATTAAGTAAAATTATTTCTATCATCCATGTTCTTACTGATTTTTCTTCTTTGATGTAGGTGGGATAAATCCCCACATAGTCTTTGTATGCGTATATAACTTCACATAGTTGAAGCATAATGTCTGCTCAATTTTATATTCCATGTTTGTGTCAGGTAATATTGAATTCTAAACATTTTCAGCATTTGTACAATTTTCATAATCATTACTGTCAGTAGCTGCTTAGAATTCCGTTTGGTTGTTTTAGTATATTTTACTTACCCCCCCCCTTTATTGTTGCAATAGACTTTTTAGTGCTCAGCCCATACCTGCTTTGCTCATATTCAATCTGTTTTCCAAGTGTCAGCTTGGGTAGTCTTTTAGAAATGTTATAGAGGCGCCTGGGAGGCTCAGTTGGTTGAGTGTCTGACTTCAGCTCAGGTCATGATCTCACAGTTCATGAGTTCAAACCCTGCATCGGGCTCTGTGCTGACAGCTAGGAGCCTGAGCCTGCTTCGGATTCTGTGTCTCCCTCCCTCTGCCCCTTCCCCGCTCATGCTCTGTCTCTGTCTCTCAAAAATAAATAAACATTAAAAAAAATTTAAAAAAAAAGAAATATTATCAGATCCCATATTCCACTGATTGAAATTCTCTCATGTGTTTCCTTTGCACTTTGAATAAAGTTCAGATTCCTTACCAAGACCGACAGAGCCATGCACAATTTGGTTCCTATCTGCCTTTCCGAATTCTTAACCACATTTTCATCTTTCTGCTCTGCGATCTGGCTACAAGAGCCTCTTGGAGCTTCTCAGAAGTACCACTCATTCTCTTGCCTCTGATCCTACTTCCTACTATTCCTTCTCTTTGTGGCTGTCCTCTTCCCAAACCTTCACCTTCAGACCTCACCTGAAAGGTCACTTCTTCAGATTCCTGCTTCATTCATCTCCTTCTGCCATTCTCAATGAAAACACTGTATTAGTTCACCGTGCCCACCGTGCCTTCCAGGTAATTCTGATGCATATTAAAATGTGAGAACCACTGGTCTAGGAAATTGCTGTCCAATAAAAACATAACACGAGCCACATATGTAATTGAAAGTCTTCCACAGCTATGTTAAAAAACTAAAATGAAAGAGGTGAAATTAACTTAAAGATATATTTTCTTTACCTTGATCAATCCAAAATATTATTAGAACACACCATCAATGTATAGTATTAAGGTATAAGTAATTACTAACTATAGTATTAGTGAGATATTTTACATTCTTTTTTATAAGAAGTCTTTAAAATCCTTTGTATATTTGGGGCACCTGGGGGGCTCAACTGGTTAAGCTCTGACTTTGGCTCAGGTCGTGATCTCATGGTTCTGTAGGTTCGAGCCCCACATTGACCTATGCACTGATGGTGAACATCTTGCCTGGGCTTCTCTCTCCCTCTCTCAGTCCCTCCCCAACTCTCTCTCTCTCTCTCTCTCTCTCTCAAAATAAATAAGTAAACTTGAAAAAATAAATAAAAAGTAAATAAAATAAAATTCTTTGTGTATTTTATCCTTAACAGGTTATCTCAATTTGAATACTGAACTTCCATCAGACAATCTGATCTGGATTTTGGCTTCATAAAATTTATAGTTGAAAAAGTAGATACACATACCAAAAGTTGTTCCAAATACTATACTTAAATGTCTTCCAATAACTAAATGAAGTGGCTGCTTTAAAATACTAATTTATTTTTAGGGGGGGGTGCCTGGGTGTCTCAGTTGGTTGAGCATCTGACTCATGATTGCAGCTAAGGTCATGATCTTATGGTTCATGAGTTCAAGCCCTCTGTACTGACAGTGAGGAGCCTGCTTGGGATTCTCTTTCTCCTCTCTCTGTCCTTCCATCACTCGTTCTCTCTCTGTCTCTCAAAATAAATAAGTAAACATTAAAAAACATTAAAAAATCTATTTTGAGAAAGAGAGGGTGCACATGTGACTGGGGGAGGGGCAGAGAGAGACAGAGAGAGAGAGAGAGAAAGAATCCCAAACAGACCCTGTACTCTCAGCGCAGAACCTGACGTGAGGCTTGAACCCACGAACTGTGAGATCATGACTTGAACCAAAATCTAGAATCGGATACTTAACTGACTAAGCCACCCAGGTGCCCCTAAAATACTACTTTAAATTAATTTTAAATTTAGTTCATCAGTTATATGAGCCACATTCTGAAAGGTGGACAGATGCATAGAGCTATTAACTACCATATTGGGAGGCACAAATCTAGAAAATGCCAAATTATACTGTAAGCCTGCCTAACTGGGGACTCTACACTTTGGGCACCAAAAACTAATATAAGAATCTCTATAAATTATTTCTCTCTGGCCTGGATGACTTTGCAAAGCCATGCCACCCTCACCAAAAAAAAAAAAAAAAAAAAAAGATTCTATTTATTCCTTCATCTTCACAGTACCTTCTTCTATATTTTATATCTTAACAATGCATGTGACAAGAAGGGCACAGTCATATGCCTGTGCCTTGGTTGCCAGAGAGGCTGAGATGTTGAGTTTTTAGCATCTTCCTGAGTCAGACCAGTTCATGTGGAAAATTTGAAAAACACCGGAAGGGTACTCAAAGAGTTCTGGGCAGTCACAGACGCGTGGTAAATAGCCACTGCATTTCTCCACCACAGCGTAAACCCTTAAAGGTAGGAATCGCATCTTTTCTGTTTGTGGATAGTCTACCCAGAGCTTTAAATGTAATTTGGCTCAGATGGCTGTGCAACGATTTTTGGTTTAGTACTCGAGTTTATGATTCACACCAGAGAATGTGAACTAAGAAATACAAAATGTATGTTCATTTCAGTGTCCACAGAAAGTCAGTTTCAACAGTGTTGTGAGGGAGACATATACTTATCTATTTGCTTTTAACCTCTGCTCCTGCCAGGACGATTTTTCTGATACCTTCCAGGGATTTCTCTGGATGATAAATTAAAAATGGAACATGAATGATAGCAGAGCTGAAGGGCAGAATGACTTTGAGTACACAGCAAAGGGTGATTCAGCTGGTGATTTCAAGAGATATGTCAGTCAGGAAGCTTGCTTACCCACAGGCTCTTTAAAAGAAACTGACGTGACTGCATTCCTGCTCTTCGGAAACTCCAGGCAGGTATTCTGGTGCTAACTGATCTTTTTCTGTCACAGACTTGATGACATTAGGAAAGGGTATCTGATGTACAAGTCAATCCCTGGACTGGCAAGCAGTTTATGGCATTACTTGGAACCAAAAGATAAATTCAGCCCATCAGATGATTTCAAGTTGGGAAATACCACAATAATTAGGCAGGTAATAGTGGGAGCTCAAGGTGGAGGAGGTCGGACTAGGAGACAGCAGGCAACTCTGATGACCATTTGCTGGCCTGTGTCAATGAGGGAGAGGCTACTATGAATGAATAGAATGAGGAAGTAGACAAGTTAACATAAATGTGTGTGTGTGTGTGTGTGTGTGTGCATAGTGTCATCTGGGTTGCTGTAAAAAATATATAAGATATATATATATGTATATATATATATATATGGTGTATATATATATATATATACACCATAGATTGGGTGGATATGAACAATAGAGATTTATTTTTCGTGGTTCTGGAAGTCAGGAAGTCCAAGATAGAGGTGTTGGCAGATTCGGTGTCTAGTGAGAACCTGCCACCTAGTTGACTGTCTCTTCACTGTGTCCTCACATGGAGCTCTGTGGGGTCTCTCTCGTAACAGCACTAATCCCATTCCTGAAGGTTCCACCCTCATGGCTCAGTCACCACCCAAAGGCCCCTTCCCCTAGTACTATCACCTGTGAGAGCTGGGATTTCAACATACGAATAATGGGGGGACACGAACATTCAGATCATGGGGCACATGCACACATGTGTATACACATACACACCCACATACATTTGGCACTGGCTCTTTACTTCTAGATTTCTCTTTCTAGGTCTTCATACGGGAAACCTTTAATTATCTCCTGCAATTGTCTTTTGGGTTTTGAGTGAGATGTCACCTCTTTAGTGAGTCTTCCCCAATTTCCCAGTCTAATCTTGCCTCTCTGCTTCCTCCCCCACCGCCGTTAATTTCTAACACATTACGCTCTTCTATTTTCTGTGTAGCATTTATCACCACCTGAATTAATTTGCTTATTGATCAGTTTGCTATTTACTATCAGTTGCCCTGCAAAATTATAAGCACCATGGAGGCAGTGTCTCTGAATATCACATACAATTGTTGTATGTGCAGTACCCTCAGTGGTCTCTGACATATGGAAGGAGGAAGTAAATATTCCTTAAAAGAATATGTGATAAATATAAAATTATATATGCCATATATTGGAAGGTTGGTGACAGAAAACAAACACTTTGCGCTGCAGAGATGCTGAATGTTGTAAATAGTGGAACATATGTATGACGATGGAAGGATCCTACTGCTGGGTTCCTCAGAGCCACCTTGGCGCTTTCCACTTCCTGCTTCTCCTCGGGTCTGATTTCCTTTTCCTGAGGTCATATGATAATGTAGAGTCAAAAGAATTTCTTTACTGAGGTATAACTGACATATGACTTTATATTAGTTTCGGGTCGAGGACACAATAATTTGATATTTGCGGACATTGCCAAATGATCACCACTGAAAGTCTGGTGACATCCAATGTCACACATAGTTACCAAAAATCTTCTTCTTGTGATAAGAAGTGTTAAGATCTGCTCTCTTACCAACTTTCAAACATACAACACAGTGTTATTAACTATAGTCGCCATGCTGTCCAATAATGCACCACTGTGACTTACTTATTTTATATCTGGAAGTTTATCTCCTTTTGATAGGGTGGAAAGTATGAAGATATATCTTGCTGAGAGGTTTTCTAAGGCATATTTTCGTGGATGAAAATCGAGGATCGTTCTTGTGTTTGTCACCCTCTCCTCCTTGCCCTGGTAACAGTACTCCCATTTTTCTCTAAATCGGTGGTTCTCAATCAGGGGAGATCTCCCCCATGAAACCCTCCAGGAGAAATCTAAAGATATCTGAATGCAGTTTGTTTGTTACAACTGGGAGCATGTGTAGTGACCAGAGATGCTGCTAAATATCCTACAATGCACAGGACAGCTCCCCACAACAAAGAGTTCTCCGGCCCCAAATGTCAATAGTGCTGAGGCGGACAAATGCTACTCTAACCTATCCCCCCATTCATTGTTCTTACCCACATGACATCATATTTACTTTGCTAAAATCCAGGGGTTTTCTGCCACTGGTAATAGAAGAGTTGGAATAGAGAAACCAAATAAATGGAAAGGATACTTCCTAGAAATTAGGCAGATTGATTACACTCATGGATCTACTCTCACTCGCAACCTTCACTGGGAACAAAGTAAGAATTAAAAGTGTATCAATCCATAAGGCCAAACAGAATAGGAGAGAAGACATCTGTAGAAGAGACTGCTGTGAGTTTTGGAAGCTAGGGGGTCCGTTAGAGGAGAAGCACCTGACCTAGCAGAGAGAAAAGACACCTCAGCTGAAGTATCTGCAAAAGGTAACCCGGTTGCAATGCTCGGAACTTGGAGGTATCAGGTAAACCGGAAAGCAGCAGTGAAACAAAAGGGATTGGGTGAACGCGAATATATAAAAGTGGGTGCTCTCTATGTCTCCCTGCAACCATGAAATGCCCATCGCTATTCTTTCCTTCTCTCCCCGCTCTTCCACTCCTCTCCTCCCTACTTTCACGGGCCTTTCAGATTTGGACCCTGGACAATTTGAATGAGAGAGTTTCTGCAGTCAGTGACTCCAAGCATGGCTGGGCTAAGACAAGTGGCGGAGGAGTGGGACGGGAGGGTGGTGTTGGACTCAAGCCTCATTAGTTTTGGCAGACCGTGGTGAGAAGTTCAAAATTCATTCTAAATATGGCAGGAAGACTTAAGAATTCCAAGAAGAGGGATGTTGTAATTCGATTTGTCTTTAAAAAAAATGACAGATTGCCATATGGAGAATGGATTCTAGAGTGATGATGAGATAAGCAAGGAGATAATTTTGGAGACTACTTTTTTTGTGTTTCATGGTGATTTGGACCTGTATGGTGCCAGAACTGATGAGAGAAAAGAATTATTCCTCCCCCTTCGTGGAGGTCAAAGAATAAGAAAAAACTGTTAATGGGATATATGTAGGAGACGAAGGTAAGGGAGGAACAACAGATGATTTGTGGATTTTGAGACTGAATAGTGAGGCAGATGTCAGCCCCATACAATAAGACAAAGGCGACTTGGGGAGGTAGGACAGTTGATACGTTTTGCATGTGTTGAAATGCCATTTAGATATCCAAGTGGAGATGCCAAGTAAGCAATTGGGAAATTGCTCAGGATCATTATAAAGATACACATTTGGGAATCATGAGTGTATGGATGTTATTATGGGTTGAACTGTGCCCTCCAAAAAGATATGTTGAAGTCCTAACCCCTAGTGCCTTCGAATATAGACTTTTTTGGAAATGTGGTCATTGCAGATGTAATTAGTCAAGGCAAGAGGACTAATTTAGGATGGGCCCTAAATCTAATGTGACTGGTGGGTGTCCTTATCGGAAGGAAATGGAGAATAGACACAGAAATACAGACTCATGGGAGGGGGTGGATGCCATGTGTTGATGGAGGCAGAGATGGGAGGGATGGAGCTGTAAACCAAAGAACACCAAGGATTGCCAACAAACCACCAAAAACTAGGAAGCGGTAAGAATGGATTCTCCACTACAGGGGAAAGGGAAACTTGGACCTGTTGAAACCCTGATTTTGGATCTTTAGCCTTCAGAACTGTGAGACCACACATTTCTGTGGTTTTGGGCCCCCTGGTTTGTGGTAACCACCAAGGCTATGGCAATGCCAGGAAACTAGTAAGTTGGTATTTAAAGGTGAGGATCTGGATGAAAACATTCAGTGACAGAATATATGCAGAGAATATATACAATAACTGAGCCCTGAGGCACTCCATCTGTGAGATTCTATGGTGTTGCCTCAGTTTCTGACTGGTTTCTGACCCCAGTGGTATCTAAGCATTTTCTTCCCACATAGACAACTTATGTTATCCTACGTAGACTCTCTGGACATTTTTATCATCCTGTTCCCTGCGGTTCCCCTTTACTTCTGTCTTTTACACTGACTCAAACCAGTGCTCTCTCACTAAGATGAGAGAGAAAGGCTGGCCAACTCGTGAGGTACCATTTTTATTGTCATCTTGTTAAAGGGGTTTATAGACATGTCTGGCTCACAGATAATAAACAACGGAGATGGAATATTAAGATAACAGAACTTCAAAACTCATTCTCTTTCCACCAGAATTCTGAGAGCAGGCAACCTTTCCAAATGGTGAATATGGTGCTATTTGGGAATCTCCTTCACAACATCTGATGCAGCTCATGTCCCATGTCTTGGACCTAATGATTAACTACCTTCAGTATGAGACATTCAAACTAATGAGGAGAGACTCTTGCTTCTGTCTGCTTCAATTAGTGCCTGTGCTCTCATTATCCCGCAAGTATACAAGGCTTCTTGTATATATGGCCTCTGGATTGTAGACAAGATATTATATGCCTGAGGGATGTCTTCTACTTCTCCATGGCCACACACTTGCTATTTCTATGTTTTAATGGGACACATAAGCAGGGATACAGTGATACTTCTGTTTTATGAAGTTAATTCAAACTCAGGCCAGTGAAGAGGCTTATTTACTAACCACGCAGAAGTTACCAGGGGAATTGAAATAAATCTGATGTTGTATCCTATCTATTCCCCAATCGTATTAGAGGTTTCTGTTATTAGGTTGAAGTCTTTTCCAAGACCTCTATTTCCGAACCTTAACCAACTTTACCTTCTTCCCAAGTTCACTGTACCCATTCGTGTTCCAACTTCCATCTCATTCTGTTCCCTAATTAGAGTCCTCTTAAGAGATCTTTTTATCTGCATGTATCTCTTATTCTGCATTTTAGCATCTCCTTCCTCTCTGGCTCTTTTCCTCAGTATGTAAACATGACTGCAGATGTTATAAACTGAGAAACTATGTAGTCTCTTTGGTAATTTTAACTGTTATGCATAAGTTTTTGGCAAAGCTATGTCTCTACAGATTTTGTTGCTTCTTTGAGAGATGTGTTTCTGCTTTATGAATATATTTATAATGTCGGCTGCTTGTATACTATAATTTATTCTTTGAGATTGCATGTATTCTTGCTTGAGCAGCTGTTTTTTGGAATGAGAATCTCAGATGAAGACGACTTCAAGAAAGAGATACAGACATAATTTTAAACTCGCACTGGAAAGAAACCAGGAAAGGAAGGACATTTGTTTTTGTGTGTGAACGCTTTTGTGGGCCTTTGGTTTCTTAGCAATGAGCTTGTCTAAGAGCTGAACGACCTGGATGCCAAGAAATGACTCCATGCAGGGCTACTGTGTTCAGGTACAATTGTCCTGTTAGGGCCAGAGGAAAAGGCTACATCTCCGTGATGGGTGTGGGTAGGGGGAAGTGTCTCTTCTTGAGTTAATCAACTAGAAAAACTAGTTTCCGGTTAATCAACTAGGAAAAATGGAGAGTTGTGACAAGAAGACAAAGCTCACAGTAAGGTGAAAGGGAGATATTCTTTCAGTTGGGGTCTCGGGACAGGAGAGGCTATACTGAGAGGTATGATGATAAGAAGCTTTGTTAGAGATGTGAGTTGACACCTCCATGTTGAGTGCGGCCAGCAGTTAAGAACACTCTATGACTCTGTGAATGACCATGAACCCAGGGTCTCTGAGGCCATGTATTTACAGCAGACACTGATCGTTATTCTGTGTTGTAATTTCCCCATTATTAGCCCCAGGTGGCTGAGCCTGGCAGAGTGGCAATCTTATGCCAAAGCATCAATGGCCAACCCCATGGGAAGGACAGCATATTTAGAAAGAATCATGGAAAACTCACAGATGTAATTAGAATATTATTAAGTTTCCAAGAGGGTAGATATGGGCTCAGAGTTGTGGCACTTTGGGGCATTCATAGACATGTGACCTTCAAGCCTGGTGAATACATCACTATCTTTAATAGCTCTTCATTTACCTTCCTGTCTCATAAGAAAAATGTCTTTCCTCTAACCCTGAGAATATGCATTGAAGAAATAATGATTGCACTCTAAATCATTGACATGTTGAATGCTAAGATGATGTCAAGAAAAATGTATTAACTTTGTTTTACTTGAAAAATTGCATTCCATTTTTCTTCATAAAATGCTTCATTCCTCCTTTAATTACATATAACTTAAAGAATCGTCTTTGAAAAGAAGATCTCTGAGCGAGGATGTGCAGTGCAACCCTGTGTTATAGAAGGTTTATCTATTTCCATGGTTTTATGAACATCTCACTAACTGACCAAAAAAAATGAAAAAAGAAAAAGGAAGAAGAAGAAAAGAAAGTGAGAGAGAATATGAAAGAGGAAGACATGAATTCTCTTTGGACACAAGCTGGCTTGGGACAAAAAATATTTTGCGATATCATATATTTAAAAACTCTTTGTGAGCATATACCTCCTGGAAACATGCAGATGATTACCTATGCCCACCAGTGCATACGAGCAGATGAAAATCCACTCGGGGCACATAACCATTACTGCTGATTCTGTAAAAGGTTTGTGGCTTCCTTGTTTTGCTGTTTTGTTTTTTTAATGAGGAAGATTCTCATCCAACCCACTGCACAACATTAATGTGTAGGGATGGGCATCTTTGACCTGTCAAGTAACAAGACTGGAGATCAAACATTTTGTGTATGTTGCTGACTATTCTTGAGTTTTGCCACTATTCTGGGAGATGAAATCTGTTGAGATGATGTCATTCCTTGCATTTAATTTTGTGACTATTTTGCTGTTGATTCAAGTCATCTGCCTTTTATTCACTTGGAATAAATATGCCCTGAATGATCATCTTGATTCCTGGAATCATTACTGACTGTTACAGATTCTTAAAATGGCTGGAATTGTATTAGTCTTGGAGATCCGGGATAAATTTAACTTCATTGCCATTTATGTGAGAATGTGTCTACCAGGTATCCATCGTTGTGGTTTCTGCATTTGTAAACACCCACTCCATTTTCAGGCTACCTCTCCTCACTCTTAGCCAGCAAGTGCATGGGGAATTAAAACTAATTTTAATATCACACAAAGCAAAACATCATTAAGAAAATGTGTAAAAAATTAAAAAGCTGCAATTTTTATAATGCAATTCACAACTAAACAGAAATGATTTTTTAATTATATGCTCATTTGAGTTATGTGCCACAGATTCCCAGGAGAGATGTCTGTTTAAATCTAAGTAGTGACCTCAGAACTTCATTATTACACCATGTATTGGTGCCCAAGAAACTCACATCCCCCTTCCTGGTCCTTCCTTCTTGTCCAGGTCTGGGGATAGGGTATGGTGAGGTTGTGATCCCCACTGTTCACAACCCAAGTCCTTTTCTCAAGAGTGTGCTCAATTCTGGGCCATTGGGTGAGGGAGGATCAGTGTCCGAACGGCCTCTTATAGGGAATCTCAACCATCCTTCCTTTTTTGAGACGCATCTGCCCACCACATGTCGGTCCTCAGCCTTTTCGTAGTTCTCTGGGGACAACGGATCTGCTTTCTGGAAAGGCAGGTAGCTTTCAGTTTTCTCCAGCCACCTGAATGCTTTATCATTTATCTGTGTCTTTTTCTATTTCTAGATTTCTTTTTGACCTGTCTGCTCTTGACTTCTCTACTACTCTCTTTAACCCTGTGGGATGATGGCTTTTACCTTTTTTTGTCTCTTTACTGTCATTTTGGTTAGATTCTCATGCTGAAGGCAGCATGAGAAAATGTACCTGTCCAATCTGCCATTCTCAAACAGATGTCCCTGAGACAGTATTTGGAACGAGGGGGAAGTACGTCTTTCCTCTTCGCCTTTCTTTCTATGTCTTCTTCCTATTTCCATCTCACTTATGCCCTGAAAGGTACCTATAAAGTTCTCAACCAGCTGTCAGTTCATCTCCATCAAGACATTAGTTGATAGCAGCTTAAAGAATTAGCCTATCTAGAAACACTGCATATATTTTTTCATACTCTAAAAGGAATGCATTCTCTTTGCCGCAAGAAAAAAAAATACAGACAGGTACAAAGAAATAGTGGAATTTCTTTTCAGTGGAAATCTAAAAGACCAAAAAGACTTTTAGACTACCAAGAAATAACTCTTGATTGAAATTTCAGGCTGAGACAAGTGCTTGGGGATAGACCATCATCTCCAATCTAATCTGATTAATCTGGGTCAGTTCAGAAAACCTGCTCTTCCCTGAGATACTAGCAATTGGTTTTAGCATTTGGTATGATATTAACCAAAAGTTACCTATTGTAGATAAATAACTGAGTGAATCAAAAAAGATCATAAAAAGGAGTATATTTTTTTCCAACAAAGTCATTATATTTTACAATGGGGCTACTTTTTAATTAAGTTAGGTGGAATTTCTAAGCCATTTGTTTATACTCCAAAAGATTAGGGGAAAAAACTCCTCCCCCTCCTACAAATTTCTAAGTGTCAGTTCAATGTATGAAAAATGCGTTTTTAAAAGCATTTCAGTTGAGGGCATAAAGAAGTTAAGAACGTCATCTGATAGTCAATTGTGTGGGATCTCTGAAAAGCAGCTCTCTTTTGAATTACTATTTGTATTTTCCGTGCCTTAAAGCCTCGGTAGCTGGAAAGACCACGGAACCAACATAAGAAACAAGTTCTTGAAAGTGTTCATAAATTCTTGAAAAATAAATTGGGTATGTTATTTCTTCATAAAGTAGACAGAAAATGAAACAAACCTCCCAAATCCCAAGGAAAAAATAAACAGTAATTAAAAATCTATTATTAAACAGTGAGAACAGCAAAATTTATTTTTATGGCTCTCTGGAAATAATAGAAGTGTTTTTTTAAGTTATATATATAGCAATATTTACTATAAGCCAGCTACATGTGCAGAACATTGCCAAATGAAAATTTTAGAAATTTTATTGGATGTTAAATCTTTTAACAAAGAAGCTGAGATAGAAATGTTAAGTCCTCCTAGGAAGATCCCACCGGTCAGGCTTTCATCCGTTTTAACTTTAAACAAGAAACTTCTGCGGTTAGATCATCTTTCTAGTTTTGATCTAAGGTTAAAGAAAAAGTTCGCGTATTGAATGCCATCATTTAATGACTGTGGATGTCAGGGGTGCTGAGCTGAAGGTAATGAGACACAAAACAAAAATTCTTCTTAAATTACAATATTTCCTACGTTATTTGAGGTTTTAATCTTGTCACTAAGTTTTTCTTAATTTGCCTTCAGGAAGAGTAAACTTCAAACAGGTCTGAAGTCTGCATGGGCTTAGAAAAGAGCCTGGAAAATTGACTCCTGACTTTCAGGAGATGTTTAGCAACGTTTTAGTTTTGGGGGTTGCTTTACACTGGGTTCATGCACCTGCTGAACAGCCAGAGTCATATTCTAAGACTTTCCAACAGTGCAGCAATGAGAAGGAGGTTCAAGAGGGCCTGAGACCTCTATGCGGATGTGCGAAAAACTTCCCTCACGTGGTTGTATGCTTTCTCCTCACAGATGAAATCATGCACAGCTGTCCATCTCTAGCTCTTTCCATGATAGTCCTGGGAATTGAGAAACTGTGCCTATGTGTAATCTTCCCCTTATGTAACCAAGTCCATACATTTCCAGATATTTTGCTGTAGGTTTCTCTCTTTTACCTACTTGTTGACTTCGTTCTATCAAGGATGTCATCATTTCATTGTGGTAACAATGTACTACCTCTGATTTAGAGTATTTGAGACATGGAAGCATTTTACTGGAAACATCTGTTTTCGAGAAGGATAAAACTTACCTTCTGAAATGCAGGAAAGGTTGTAAACTTGTACTTTTAGATCAACATGGGAACTACCCTTAACTTTCTCTAGTAAGATCCTATTCTCCGGGTGCCTGGGTGGCTCAGTCGGTTGAGCGTCCAACTACAGCTCAGGTCATGATCTCACCGTCTGTGAGTTTGAGCCCCACATCGGGCTCTGTGCGGACAGCTGAGAGCCTGGAGCCTACTTCCAGTTCTGTGTCTCCCTCTCTCTCTGCCCCTCCCCTGCTCACACTCTCTCTCTGTCAAAAATAAAATAAACATTAGAAAAAATTTTTTAAAAAGATCCTATTCTTCTACCCTTTTTTTTCCCCTCCCCCAGTGTATTTGTTGAGTCACTCCGTATTCATTTAATCATTGGGGAAAATCTGGTATCATCTTGGGCAGTGGGTGACTTCTGTGTCAGACCTCTCTAACCGCTAGAAGTCTTCTGTGACAACTCTTTCTGACCTTAATATGCCAGAACCTGCTCATACTAGCCAACTGTGCACATCTCTTCCCAACTTTGCATTCTTCAAATCATTGATTTATGGTAGCATAAATCAACCATGGTGGAATGTTTACACCACTGGAATGGACCATTGCTACAAATCAAGCTTTTATTGCCCTCCTGCCCCTACACAGGTTGCTAAACATTTACCAGCATACCACTGCCCCCAAGTTATCTATATATTCATATTCTGATCTAATTAAATGTTATGTTTGAGCACAACATAGTAAAAAGGATCAAACAGAAAATGTGTTTTCAAAGCAACCTCCCCAGTCTTGAGAAAAGATCAGATATTCTTTAATGGTTACCCAGTGTCTCACTCATCATGCTTAACTATTTGCAATGCTGATTCACAGAATCAAGAATCTAGAATTTCAGCTACTTCAACATCTCCCAAACATTCTGGCTTCAACTCTTTTTACTTTGATATCCTCTTAGGAATTTGTTGAATCACAGGGTCGCTTCTGAGTGAGTTAGTACCATGAAAGAAAATTTGCTATTCTTAAATATTTCAGACATACTAGAAAACACAAGAGATATTATGATGATCACTCAGGTATCCACATCCCAGTGAAAAAAATTAGTTGAAGCTTTCTCTTATTCTCTTTTCATTTCTGCGAAGGTAGCTAATATTCTCCCTATGATGGTTACCATT
Organism: Lynx canadensis; assembly: GCF_007474595.2. Lineage (NCBI taxonomy): Eukaryota > Metazoa > Chordata > Mammalia > Carnivora > Felidae > Lynx > Lynx canadensis. The sequence goes on from NC_044311.2 coordinate 141,039,071, forward strand.
TCTATATATTTGATATATTCTCACATAATATATGCTATTCTTTTATTCTTTTAAGTATCTAAACAAAAAGTATCATAACATCTGTTAAACTTGCTTTTTTTTTGCTCAATATTACATTTGTGACAATTACCCAAGTAGCTCATATTTAGTTATTTTCATTGCTATCTAATATCTAATTTAACGATATATATCACAGTTTATCCATTCTGTTGACAACACGTCTGTGCTGTTTTAATGTTTTTTGGTCTTTGTAAAAAGTGCTGCCGTGAGCATTTTTGTGGAGAACTCCTTACACACGAATCTGTGAATTTCTTCAAATGGTATAAACAGGAGTGGGATTACTCGATAGTGGTGAATGTGCCCTTACGACTTTCTTAAAGATCACCAAATTGCTTGTCACAGTGATTACAATAATTTATATCCCATCCAGCAGAATGTAATTGTTCTGGTTGCTACATAATCTGCCCTAAATATGCTACTGTTAGACTCAAATGTTGGCTGGTATGATGGATAAGAAATTAACAACGTGGTTTTAAGCAAAGGCATGATAGATGAATATGTTACTATACACAAAGTAGCAAGACAGCCAAAAACTGGAAAAGTCCAAACGTACCTCAACACGACAATGGATAAACACGTGATGCTATATTCATACAGCAAAATACCACTTAGCACCAGAAGGGAACAAAGTACTGCTACGTGAAAAATATGGATAAATCCCAAAATGATTATTAGGAATTATCATGCTGATTGGCTCTGTTAATTGCGGGGAACTGCCTGACAGGGGTGCAAAGGGGTTAATTGAAATGTTCTATCATAGTTAACACTGGGAATTGGTTACACAAGTGTATGTATTTGTCAAAACTCACCAAGCTGTACATTTAGGATCTATACATTTTATAGACTGTAAATCATAAATCAATTTAAAAGAAAGAATATTAGAAGAAAATAAGAGTGTAGATACCCGCATTAAGAGAAAGAGCCCCTTATTGCTTGAGTAGCTCCCCGGGATGCCTTTTTATTTCATATGGTTTTACATATGTAAGTTAATCAGAAGCATGAAAAGATTTAGGGAGAAAGAATTCAGAGGCGTGAGGAGGAGAGAGAAGGGAGATTAAGGGCAAATGCCTTGCCAAAGACACTGAAAGAGAGTCTCAGATAAAGAGATTTTAAACACATTTTGCTCAGAGTTAAAAATATAGTTTCTCTTTAATGCTTTCCAAAAGCAGCAGTAAAAAATTTAAATTGCCTTCCAATTTCTCTTGGATGTTGCAGTGATGCTTCATCTAAATGTATTCTCTCTGCTGAGATAGACCCAGGATACAGTGTCTCCTGAGACACCCTGGTGTAATTTGTTACATTTTAGTACATTTTATGGCTATTCTTAAGACATAGAAGTTTTAGCTTTTTTACAAACGATAAATGACATCTACCCATTAATTTCTTTTAAATTAATTATACAAGAAAAGTGTGATTTAAAAATAAATAATAAAAATTAAATGATGCACTTTATTTTGAAGTCAAATGTATATGGAATATTAAGTATGATGGTATTAAATGTGTATAGAAGCCGGGCGCCTGGGTGGCTCAGTCAGTTAAGCATCCGACTTCAGCTCAGGTCATATCTCCGTCCGTGAGTTCGAGCCCCGCGTTGGGCTCTGTGCTGACAGCTCAGAGCCTGGAGCCTGCTTCAGATTCTGTGTCTCCCTCTCTCTCTGCCCCTTCCCACTCACACTCTGTCTCTCTCACTCTCAAAAATGAATAAACGTTAAAAAAAAAATTAAATGTTTACAGATGCAACTTTCTTTATCCGCTATTGGGAAATCTTGCAATTTGTAATTTTTTCCCAACAATTCTGTGTTTTGTTTATAGGTGAACAAATAGGAGAGTCCATTTAAAATTATTTCAGTCATATTTTGCAAAATGCTTTGTGAGTTTGGGTAATCATTATTTCCAAAGACGTAAAGGTCAAGTTAGCGGTATTCCATCCAGGTGTTTTATCTTTTTAGCATTGATTTTTAAGCTCAAAGAATATATTTAAAGTTCCAATTAAGAATTTTGACCAGTTAGATATAGTAAAGATTACCATGAAACAAAATTTTAGATTTTTGTCCTTTGTATGCCTTTCATTAAATTTCATTCATTCATTCTTCATGTTTCCTGCTTTTAATGAATGATCTAATATGGGTACACATTACACAGGATATGATCAAAATTAAAAGTAGTAAAAAAAATTAAACTTTCATACCCCTCAAAACTACCTTGGTGTCCAGTCAGGTACAACTGAGTCATACATACATACATCCGTGCGTGATACTCAGGGGCTTAATTACATCTCTCACTTGATCTCTACTAGCTCACTCCATGTTGCGTTACAAAGAAAACATTTAAAAATTTTGTTTCATGAATGGATTAACATTGGAGAAATGGAAATAGTTGTCACGAACTCTCCCAAGTGCTTTGACCCACTGTTGGACATTTACAAATCGTAGATTGTGAAAAGCTGATCTAGTTCATGCCCTTCATCTCGGCAAGATCAAATCAGCCCTGTAAATAATACCCCTCCTCAGATTTCCTGGGGTTTATAGCCGCATAATGTGCAAAGATTAGGATATTGTAAACAGAATCCAAATGTGTGTATTTTTATATGTTTCTATTGATCAATAAGGATATTAAGGTATGTGTATAATAAGATCAGTAAGTAAACAAGACAATTCATAGTAAAGTGCCCGTCTGAGTATGTATCCAAAAGAACTGAAAATAAGATTTTGAACAGATACTTGCATTTTCATGTTCATTACAGGATTATTTACCATAGCTAAGAGGTGGAAACAACCTAACTATCCATCAGTGGATGGATGGATAAAGAAAATGTGATGTATACACACAATGGGATATTATCCAGAATGGAAAATGAAGGAAAGGCCGTCATACCTGACAACACGGAGGACTCTGGGGGCTACTATACTAAGTGAAATAAACCAGCCACAGAAAGACAAATCTGTATGATTTCATTTATATGAGGGATCCGAAGCCGTTAAACTCACAGCAGTAGAAAGTGAAATGGTGGCTACCAGGGGCTAGGGAAAGGGGGAAATGGAACGTTGCTTCTTGCAATGGGTCCTGCAAGATGAAGAAGTCATGCAAGGTGAAAAGTTCTAGAAATCTTCCATACGACAACGCTTATGCTGTTAGCAGTTCTGTACTTTGCACCTAAAACTTTGTGAAAATGGTAGATTTCACATTATATGCTTTTTTTAAAAAAGTTTTTTTTAACGTGTGTTTATTATTGAGAGACAGACACAGAAAGTGAGCAGGGGAGGGGCAGACACAGAATCCGAAGCAGGCTCCAGGCTCCGAGCTGTCAGCACAGAGCCTGACGCGGGGCTGGAACTCACAAACCAAGAGATCATGACCTGAGCTGAAGTCAGACGCTTAACTGACTGAGCCACCCAGGCGCCCCATGTTATGTGCTTTTTATCACCATAAAAAATTCTTAAATATAAACCATAAATATGATTTTGTGTTCATTATCTGTAGGTAGTTGTTGATACGAATTTTAGTGGTCGTGAGGGAACAAAATAGCTCCTTAACATGGGTAGCGTCATGGAGAGTTTAGTATTTCAGCGAAAGGGCGGTCTATTAAGCACAGGTTCCCTAGGAAGCTGACTGTGCGGCAGATTTTGGAGTTCAGGAAGCTGTCCCTGAGGAGTGCTCTCGGGATCAACTTTGTGGGAGAATGGAGGCAGGAAACTGGAGGGGGAGAGAAGCCCAGATCTCACGTAACCGCAATCAGGTCTCTGCCAGGTTGGCAGGCAGCTGAAGCTGCCGAGGAGGAGGCTCCTCGAGAGTCATCCCAAATAGGGTCGGGGGTCCAGGCCTCTGTACCCTCACGTCTCCCAGTCACCGAATGCCTGCAGCCCCTGGGAAGGGGACGTGACTTGGATCAGGATGGCCTTCGTTTGTGGAGAATAACCACATAGAGGAGGCGGGCACTCAGTCCTGGCGTAGGAGCCCATAGGTCAGGAAGGAGGATCCGTGAGCCAAACTAGATCATCTCCCAGCCAGGGTTGAGGGGAGTGAACACGGGCTATTTAGAGGTTACAGGGATGGAAAGTGAGATAGAGACAGGAGAAATGGATGGGTGGGAGGCAGGTGGTACTACAGCCCCTTCGAAGAACGGAAGATGTGGGTTGGAATCTCAGCCTGTTTCCGAGTCCAAAAAGAAGTTTGCTCAAAGGAGAGTTTATACGCATTTCTGTCTTTAGAGTTGTGGCCTTAGTCTAGAACTTTGGTTTACCTGAATATGGCTCGATATGTTATAAACACAATTTATTATTGTTTTCAAAGCAAATGCCGTTTTATATAAAATCTATTACTTTACGTAACTTTCTGCCTTTAGACCCATGGCTAAACATTTTTATTGTCTTGATAATTATCTATCTCCCTGATGTGTGTTTTACTTGTGTACCACAGGTTCTTAATGAAAAATTCTCTTTACCCTCTAATCTCTGTTTGGAGGTTATAATGGCAATTAGATATCCTTCTTGCTCATACATAATGCATGAATACTGCAGAAGTAGGTTATTGAAGTATTTGACTTATCTCCTGCATCACCTTTTCAGCTGATGAGTAGTGAGTAGAAATTTAATATACAGATGTTATTCTACTTCTATGCTCCACTTACGGATCTAGGTTAGGTTTACATAAAGGAGAGTTTAAGGGCATTAATTTCTGAAGTCAACAGTGTACTCGATTGGATTTCAGTCCTGCCTCTGCTATTAACTTTGTGTGGGATGTCGACCAAGCAGTTGTATCTCTCTGGGTCTCAGTTATACATTTACTACATCTGCAAAGTGTAGTTTTGGATCGCATGCTTCATGATGACGTTGTCCAGCCAACATTTCATTGGATGAATGAATACGTTTGAATGAATATGGTTTTTTTTCCCAAAGAAAATGAATTTTTCCTCGTTCACTATAGCTCAACATGCACAGATCGTTTTGGTGCACAAATAACTTTCAAGCATGACACCTTCATTTGGTTTCATAAACTTGAACCCAGATCAGAGGGGTAGTAGGATCCATTATGTACACATATAAACTCATTATGTTATAAAGTGTAATAGTGTCATTATTTTCCATAACTGATCAAGAATTCCTAAGAACCTTCCATTGCCACTGAGGGCAAGAAAAAGTCAGACTCCCTTCCAGGCCATTCGCCTGGAAGCAAATTCACCATTGCATAAGCCTGAGCATGAGTGTCTAACCTCCTGTACATTCTTTTCCCTCCTCTTTCCTCAGGCTCTACATGGAACCTAGAAAGTCTCTCCTTCCCTTTTTGTCTAGCAGGGACTTCTCCTGTGTCAGTTCTTTCCTTCAACTTCCCAGAGTGGGATTCATCTTCCCCCTTCCCTAGCAGTAAGAAGGGTATTTCGAGTACTATTTGAATCATATCATTCCTACTGCAAAAGAATAATAGTTAAATCCCTTACAAGTGAAAACCAAGTCGCTGCATCTTGTATTAGGAGAGGAAAAAAATTGCTTCGTGGGCCCTTTAATTCTGATGGCGACGTTTATCACGCTAGGCAGGGAGGTGCTGCTCTGAGCCACTTACTGGGTGACCCTCTGCCTGCTAAGCTGAAGTGTGGCCCAGAGAAGCTTCTTCAGCAGGTCCTGGAGGGCAAGCGACTATGCCACTTGGACCTTTTGAGCCAGCAGAATCAATTTTGCTTGAACTTTCTGCAGCAGATTGGATTGTTCCGTGGTTCTTCTAGCAAATCCCGGTAGAATGACTGTGAGGCCTCCAGGGCGGCATGCCTCACGCTGTGTGTTGTGACCCATCAGTGAGTTGTGAAATCCATTTAACAAGTCTAGAGCAGCATTTTTTAAAATATGAAAGATGATAGGATAGAAAGGAAAATACCAGAGTACATTGCCTGTAGTAAGGGCAACATTCATTAAAACTTGTTTATTTTGCTCAAGATCTTCTGAGTGTATTGGATTACAAATTAAAATGCATTTCCTACAGCATCCTAAGGCCACGATTTTGGAAACCCACTTCTTTAGGATATTTGAGCGAAGTCATGCCTGCTTGGTCAAATAACTTGTTTTCTTTCAAGAAACAGCTCTTGGCGTGGTACTGGGACCTGGAAGATAGAGACTGAGTCCCTGATGGTAACACTGGAGGAGCATAGTACCTTCTCGAACTGGATGTTCTCTGATCCACTGGTCCATAAAGGAGGGGCTGCCCAGGCCACAGTATTATTGAATGGAAATGGTATATATGGGATCGGGTACCGCCCGATCCAAAGCGCCCAACTAAATCATGGGAATAGATTGTTCTCACTCCTAGCATCCGTCATGCTTCACAGCTACCCCCTGTTCCAGAATCTATAGCTAGGGTCTCATGGGGAGTTCCATTTGAGATGTTGGCTGAAAATCCCTGTATAAATCCCAGTTTACAGATGGCTCTTCCCAAAACTCTAAAATGGGCTGTAAGTAGACGTGCAACATTACAATCCTACCACGTATGACTCTGAAGGAAAGTGCAGAATGGAATTCTTTTCAGAGAAAGGAAAGTAGGCAGAGCACTGGATTGTCCATTTTCGCCCGGAAGAAGGGTCTGAAGTCAAGGTTAACATTATTTCCTTAGTTTTGTCGGTTGGTCTAGATTATGAAAATCGGGGAGAAAAAAGGTTGGGTAGAGACATGTGGATGAGACTAAAGTATGGGGTTACTTGGGTTCCATGTGAACGCTCACTGCTATGGACTGAATGTTTATGTCCCTCACCCCCATCCCCCAATTCATATGCTTGAAACACTAACGTGATGGTATTGGGAGGTGAGGGCTTTGGAAGGCAATTACGTCATGAGGGTGGAGCCTTCATGATGGAATTAGTGTCCTTACAAGAAGAAGAAGAAGAAGAAGAAGAAGAAGAAGAAGAAGAAGAAGAGAGCTGACCTCTTTCTGCTCTCTGCCACGTAAGGACACAGCAGGAAGACCACCGTCTGCAAATCCGGAAGAGTTACCTCACCAGATATGCAATCTGCTGGCACCTTGATCTTGGACTTCCCATCCTCCAGAACTGTGAGAAATATATGTTTGTTTATGCTCCTCACTCTGTGGTAATTTGTTAAAGCAGCCTAAACTGAACAAGACATTCATCCAAGGGCCCTTTCTAAAGAGATAGCTCTTAATAACCAGGTGGACAATGATACCCGCTCTGTAGATGTCAGCCAGTCTCATTCTCCAACAACCCCGTCCCTGGCTCAGTGGTGTTAAAGGGACCAAGATAACAGAAATGCGTGAGTTTAATAATGCGGACTGCACTGTACCGAGTCTTATCTGACGACTGAATGTCCAATTTGCCACAAGCAGAAGTAAAATCTGAGCCCGTATGGCAGATGTCATTGATTGCCTACTCAATAGTTATATCCTGACAGAGGAGAGATACAAAGAAGAAATAAATACGTGCCCTTTCTTTCTGCCCTTTCTTTGGATAGCATCACAGCATAGCACGAAGCTCAGAACTCTCGCAACCATTTTACCACATGGTGAAGAGAGCCAACAGATTCACAGAAAAACTTGACCCAAACACCTGAACGTCTTTGAGCTGCTGAATTACCTCTGGATTGCTGTGACACGAGAGGATAAATCTTGATTATTTAAACCACTTTTTCTTGGGTGCGTTAGTGGCATAAGCCTTCCGTAACAAACGACTACAAACTTGGCGGTTTAAAACAAAACAGAGCAAAACATTTATTCTCTTACAGTTCTGGAGGTCTGAATTCTACAATCAGTGTTGCGAGGCTGAAATCAAGGTGTAGGCAAGATCATACTTGGGGAGAATCAGTTTACTTTCCTTTTCTAGCTTTTAGAGCTACATTTTGCTGTTGTTGTTGCATTCCTTGGCTTGTGTCTCTCCCTCCATTTTTAGAACCAAATTTGTCTCTGTTTCCTCACATTGCTTTCTGTCTCTGAGGCCACAGCTCCCTTTCCCTTCCTCTTATAAGGACACTTGATGATTATACTTAGAGTCCACTTGGACAATCCAGAATAATTTTCCCTGTCAAGACCCTAAACTTAATCACATCGGCAAGGTCCCTTTTCTTCCATGTAAGGTAACATTCACAGCTTCTAAAGATTAGGACCTGAATATCACTGGGAGCCATTATTCAGCTTACATCTTGAGTGTTTGCGCTCTCACTTGCATCTGAAAACTTTCTAATGAATACTCCCTTTAATATAGAACCATACATGGGGGATATCAGCAATTTTCCAGGCTCCAGGTTGATTACTTTGGGCTCCTTCCATCATGGAAGGAAATAATTTGCCCTTTGTGACTTACACTCTCATCTTAGATTTGGATTTTCTATCTTTCCTACCATGCTATAAATACCTTCATCCTTGAAATCACCGAATACCTGAAAAATTCATCATAGTACCAAGTACAACATTGCTTCTAATCAAAGAACTCATTTTATAATGAAAAAAAAAAAGAAGAAGAAAGTGAAGGCTGAGACTCATTGGATTCCCTAGTCTTCTTATGTGCCCTGTAAGTTAGAAGTTTCTAGTCTTCCAGAACAAAGAAAAGGATTATTGTGACCTAGTTATAGCCAAGCTGGAAGTGTATTTTTGCAAGATACAGTATGAACCAGAAGGTAATATATATTGCCAATTCTCCTACTGCCCAAATATATTCTGAGAGTAGGGTGCAGAAGTGAAGGTGGCAATTCTTATATTTACACATTCATGCAAAATGTTGTTTCTGTCCCCCGACTCTGGGATGTATTGCTTTGGAGATTTTAGAGCCCAAGGAATAAATGCCGTCATCATGAGACACAACAGTTGGTTCAAATTGAGACTGGCCACGTCAGACTTTTCAGCCACTGGACACTGGATGAACATGAAAAAAAAAAGAAGGAGAAAAAGAAAAGAAAAGAAAAAAAGAAAAGAAAAGAAAAGAAGAAAAGAAAAGAAAAGAAAAGAAAAGAAAAGAAAAGAAAAGAAAAGAAAAGAAAAATGTGGTCTTTTCTGGGGTGATATATCCTGTCAATGGGGGATGGGATAGGCATCTATATTTATTTATTTGCTGTATAATATGTATTTGTATATTATGTTATGTATACCCTTCCCAACTTTTGTGGTTAAAATGTAATTTAGGCCAGAGGTCCCTGGGTGACTCAGTTGGTTAAGTGTCCGACTTAGGCTCAGGGCATGATCTCGCGGTTCAAGAGTTCGAGCCCTGCATCAAGCTCTGTGCTGACAGCTCAGAGCCTGGAGCCTGCTTCAGATTCTGTGTCTCCCTCTCTCTGCCCCTCCCTTGCTCATGTTCTGTCTCTCTCTTTCTCAAAAATCAATCATGAACATTAAAAAACTTTTAATGTAATTTAGGCCATACATCAAAGAATATCAAAAGAAAACTGTGCGTAAACTAGACAAAGATTGCAATGTCCTAGAGATCCTGCTTGGGGAAAATGATCACTCTGACACACAGATTTTACGGAAATTATGGCTGATAAATTCAGGGGACAAATTTGTAGCAAAAGCATGAGTGGCTGTCAGGCTGGAGAACGCTCAATGACCATGGCCCCTTGAGCCCACTCAGGTCTTCGCTGGAGAAGATGTGGTGAGGGGCCAGGTGCCAGTTAAACATAAACATGAACTTTTACCAGTGATAGTTTCTGCATAATCACATTGTTTGGTGGGTATACCTTCAAGGTAAAATTCATTTATACAATTACATCATATATAAACCCATTTGGGGGAAATTTGAAAGCACTTTATAAATTAGAAGTCCCAGGGATGCCTGGGTGGCTCACTTGGTTGAGCATCTGACTTCAGCTCAGGTCATGATCTTGCAGTTTGTGAGTTTGAGCCCCGCGTTGGGTTTGCTGCTCTCGGCACAGAGTCCACTGTCTCCCTCCCTCCCTCTCTGCCCCTCCCTGCTCATGTGCTCTCTCTCTCTCAAAAGTAAATATTTTTAAAAAGTGTGCATACTTAAAAAGTAAATAAACAAATTAGAAGTTCCACAATGACTCAATGTCAGAACTCATGCCCTGGTCAAGATATTATATATTTTGTGTATATTATATAATATTATATATATTATATTATATTGTATTATATATTAATCTTTTTATTTATTTTACAAATTTTTGTATATTAAATATTTACTATGTAATATAATACATTGTGTATTACATAGTGTATGTTCTCCCTGTCCTTGCAATTGACAACATGAAGGGAAAGAGGGAGTATTCATGGAGCCTAAAAACATATAAGGGAACAGTAATTATAGAAACTGCATAGATGGATACTCTGCTGGTAGGTTTAAGAAAAGGTGAGGTTTTCTGGGACAAGTTTTTCCAAAGATACAAGATTTGCAGCACTGTTTAAAGGAGCCGTGGGATGCGAGATAGCAGGCAGGATGGAAAAAGCTGTTTCAAGTGGTCTGTGGCTTGGAGGAAGACTCAGGTGGGTAGGTAGAAAAGTGAGAAATGTGTGTAGATGACCCCCAAGTCAAGGCTGGCAAGGAAGGTGTTTGGGGGTAAGAAAAATGATAGGTATCAGAACAGATGGATGAAATGAGAAATATTGCCAGAGATAAGCAAATGCAATATAAGTTTCTGTTGGATACTAAAGAAGTTTCTATTTGGTTCAATGATATAAAAGATCCAAAAGTGCTTAGAGGGTTTTAAAAAGCAAACATATTAAAGTAAAAAAAAAAGTTAGAATTATGCTGACAGATTATTCTAGAACCATATGTGGGTAAAATTATGCTACCATGTTATAAGCAATAAAGAGACTACATTTACTCAATGTGTATTAATGTGTATTAAGATAAATAGTATTTGATTTCTTTTGGTCCTTTCATATAATAGGAAATGTTGCCGTGTGTAAATATTCCATATTCAAATAAGGATAACATCAAAGTTAGGTATTGATGTTTGTTTAACATATTTTTACAATCTTTAAAACTGGTTTGTCTTTAGAAACTCAATTTACTTCACTGACTTTGTATCTGTTTAGAATTTTTAGTTGTTGGTCAATTTTGCTGTATTTCATTAGAGTTGGTGATTTCTTGATGTTAATTAAGCTTTTTCCATTTTTTCTATTTTTCCATTCTTCCAATATTCTTTGTGGACAAGTAAATTTTACTCTTCTCAGAAAATGTAAATCCTAACCTAAAAAGTTATATTTTGTGCCTAGAAGCTCTATAATTGATATTGCGAGTTTTAATAAAATGGATAAAAGTGATTTTTTTATTGCTGTTGCCTAATTTCCTTCTAATAGCCTCAGCTCCATTATTTCCAAGCAAGTAACAGAAGAAAAATGTATGGTATTGGAGGACCTGTTAAGGTCTATACTATCTAGGTACTTGAATTTAATACTTTCTTCTGCATTTTTGTAACTGTAATTGATGCAAATTAACTTTAGAAATCTTTCATATCCAAACTGAGGGTTGATGGAGGCACATGGGTAGGCGATGGGCTAAATGGGTGATGGGTATTAAGGGGGGCACTGTTGTGATGAGCACTGGGTGTTGTGTGTTAAGTCATGAATAACTAAATTCTACTCCTGAAACCAACTCTAACATATGTGTTAACTAACTAGAATTTAAACAAAAACTTGAAGCAAAAAAAAAAAGAGAGAGAGAAAAAAACATGATATTTACTTGGAAGAAATATTATTTTTAAGAAAAATAGTTGCTTTATCAACATGAAAGAATTACTTGTTTCACTAATCACATAAAATATTTTTATCAGCATCATTCTGGTGTGCCTAATGTATGCACTGATTGGTTTAAAAACATCAGAAAATTTCTCACCTAATTATGTGTTTAATCAATGGACCACGAGAGCTCAACTCATTCTAGGTTATTGAGTAAACAAGCATTTATTCATGATGGAATTATTCCAGTCTCTTGCGTGAAAGTCTATTTTAGAATTTTTCAGAAAAAAAAGGTAAATGCATTTATACAATTGTAATACAATTAGAATCTTAAGATGCAGTTTAGCATTAAAACCAGAGATGTTAGATATTCGGTGTTTGAATACTGAGAAGAGATAATTTTAAATTAGTAAGGAATTTCTAGGGATAATTCATTAAACAATCTAGTGAGTAAGGAATTATTGTCAATTGTTCCCTCGATTTCTTCCTCCACCACTATCTTTCATGAAGAACAAAAGAAAACATTTTAGAAACCAACAATACCTTGAGGGAGAATATAAATATATTTTTATTACTGAAAAACTATGAAACCTCTAATCATCCTCCTTCTCAACTTAATCCTCAAAGCAAGTGGAAAAACAGGAAGAGGCCAAATGTGTCCCAAGCTCTTTGGTCACACAAATTGGATTTTACTTGACTCTTAAAGGAGTTCCTTTGTTGGATTTGCACAGTCATGTTTGAATAAGTAGCTCCCAAGTCCTCAGAGTGAGGGTCAAGGAATATGTTTCAAATTTCAGGAGTAGTTCACCTCGGATTTATCCCAAATCCGCTAACACTATATATGTCTATTAGAAACCTGGTTAAGAGTATTATTCCACTTAAAAATGGACCCATCTCTGATGTCCTTAAAGTTCCTTTTAAATGCTATGGGAACTGTGTGAGGGTGGAGGATAAACAGTATGGGGGGGGGGGAGATGATCATCTGACCTTCGGCATTTCCATTAAAAAACAAAATAAAATGCAGCCTTTCTGTGCCTTGTGAAAATGATGTTGCTATGGAGACTGCCTTTGTGAATCCTGATGAAATCGATGTGAGCAACCTTCTTCTGATTTTGACTGCCCATGAGTTAAGACTGTTTCTCATTCTCTCACCCTTTCTATTCTTTGTTTAATAGGCACCTCTAGGGCAGGAGAGCGAGGCATGTAAATCTGAAGGACAGTCGTCTTTTTACATAACAAGGTAGAAAACATGGAGAGAAGATGTTGGCATTTCTAAGAAAAAGGATGCGTTTACACGTTGTATGGAAAATATACGTAAAAATAGCTTTTCGTACTTGTTCAGCACACAGGGTAAAAGGAGAAAAAGCCTAGGAAGTTAGAAAATTATTTTTGTGGTTTTTTTTACAGCTTTTCATGTGGAAATACTGCATAAATAATATTTAAACCTGCTAATTTTATCTGTTGATTTACAAGAAATGCAGCATCCACGGAATTAAGTTTTCTCAGTAACATTTTTTCCCTTTAAATTTTATAATAATAACAGATGTCCTGTTAATTGCTTCCATAAACAAACACCAATTTCTTTTTCTAAATGTTATTGCAACCCAGGTTGCATTATTTAGGAAGATGAGAGAACTCCAAATCAAACCAAACGGAAATGAAAACCTGTTTCTTCAATGTAGAGACACTAAGGGCCACACTGGGGAAGAGCAAAAGAGCTTTCCGCGATTAGGAGTTTAATACAGTGTTCTACCTTAATTTGTAAAGTATTAATTTTTAAATATGTAGTCCCTTTTTAAAAATTTTTAATGTTTTTATTTATTTATCTTGAGAGAGAGACAGAGAGCATGAGCGGAGGAGGGGATGGAGAGAGAGACACAGAATTTGAAGTAGGCTCCAGGCGCTGAGCTGTGAGCACAGAGCCCTAACCCAGGGCCCAAACTCAATGACCTGAGCTGAAGTCAGAGGCTTAACCGACTGGCCCACCCAGGCGTCCCTACTCCCTTTTACAGGTGACAATTTGGGGCACCTGGGTGGCTCAGTCGGTTGAGCATCCGACTTCAGCTCAGGTCATGATATCTCAGTCTGTGAGCTCGAGCCCCGTGTTGGGCCCTGTGCTGACAGCTCAGAGCCTGGAGCCTGCTTCAGATTCTGTGTGTCCCTCTCTCTGCCCCTTCCCCTCTCATGCTCTGTCTCTCAAAAATGAATAAACGTTTAAAAATATTTTAAAAAATGTAAAGGTGGCAATTTATTTAATATAAAAAATAGCACTTTGACCATTTTCTCCACCAAGTTCTGATAGCATCTTGTATCCTTCTTAGAGTTGCTGGCCCATTAAGGTGACAGTTTGCTCTTTTACTTCTGTCTTCTACAGACCGGGAAGCTGTCAAGACTATGGACTGTGTGGTCATTGTCATTCTGTCCCTAGCATATTGCACAGTGCCTGGAAACTGGGAGGCACTCAGTCTTTATTGAAGAACACAAATCAAATCCCTGCAAATACTTGGTGAATTCTTCTCGTGTCTTTTCTTAATGGTTTCTTTAAAATGTTTGTTTCTGGTGGTCGGTGAATGTAGATCTTTAAACTCTCAGGTTCTTTCCTTATTCAGAGAATGGGCTTACATTCTCAGTGAGACTGGATGTCATTTCCAACAAGGTTTCAGGGATTGTAGAGATATGAGGACAACATCTCAAGGAAGTTTTACTTCAATAAGACATAGAAAAATAGAAAAAGAACGAAACAAACAAGCAAAACTTATGTGGGGAGTACAGAAAATTTCCTTTATATGACCGTACCTGCTCTGGGAGATATGCATTAAAGCGTAAGTACTGTTTATCTTCAGGTACATTAAAATGACCAGAAAATCTTCATGGAAAAGTAGGGGGGAAATGTAGATTGTTTTCAAGTGGAGCTCCGTTCATGACACTGCTGCTGATTTCTTAAAGGTTTTCTTCCTCAGGATTTGTAAGAGGACTTTTCTTCTCTTTCAGTTTTATTTTTTTCATCCATTTTCATATTCTGTTTCTTCTCAGCACAGTCTTTCCTCAGAGTTCTGCTCAAATCCATTCCCCTGTAACCCTGAATTCTCTGCCTCCCTTTTTCGGTTTCCTGCTGGTTTTGGTTTTGGTGCGTTTTCATTGCGCATGGGCTTGATATCGTCAGCATCAGCCATCCTCATTCTCCCAAGGCTCCTAACACTTAACTCATTGTCGTCTTTGCTCCATATCTATCGGTCTCTCTTATCCATGCTTCGGATATGTCGCTCTCTATCCCCGTCAGCCACCCAAGCATGAAATCCAAGAATCATGTTAACCTTACCCTTTCCTTTAACCCACACATCTAAGTCCTCCCAATTCAACCTTGTTTAAAAAAATTTTTTTATTTTTTATGGGGCGCCTGGGTGGCGCAGTCGGTTAAGCGTCCGACTTCAGCCAGGTCACGATCTCGCGGCCCGTGAGTTCGAGCCCCGCGTCAGGCTCTGCGCTGATGGCTCAGAGCCTGGAGTCTGTTTCCGATTCTGTGTCTCCCTCTCTCTCTGCCCCTCGCCCGTTCATGCTCTGTCTCTCTCTGTCCCCAAAATAAATAAACGTTGAAAAAAAAAATTAAAAAAAAAAATTTTTTTTAAACATTTACTTATTCTTGAGAGAGAGAGAGAGAGAGAGCAATCAGGGGAGGAGCAGAGAGAGAGGGAGACACAGAATCCGAAGCAGGCTCCAGGCTCTGAGCGGTCAGCACAGAGCCCGATGCGGGGCTCGAACTTACGAACCATGAGACCATCACGGGAGCCGAAGTCAGCCGCTTAACAGACTGAGCCACCCAGACACCCCCCAGCTTAACCTTCTTAAATATTTCTACAACCTTGTCCTGAGTCACCATCTTACTGAGGCTCTGATTGACTCTCACACCTGAACTTTTATAATAATTCCTTAATTGGTCTCCCGTTTTTTCAGGCTTGACCTTTTTGAAATCCATCCACCACCAGAAAAAAAAAAAATTATCCCAAATAAATGTGACCTTTTAAAAAATCCATCTAAAGATGCTCTTTCTCTGCCCCTATCATATGAAGTCCCCATGACCTGGCCCTCGCCCATCTCGGGAGTTTCACTGCTTTAATTTGGGCCTGACATTTTACTCCTTTCACTTGTTACCCAACTAAAGAATTTATATTTCTCAAACATATATGCTCAGCCTGTTCTCTCTGCCTGGAACGTCTTTCTCAGTTTAAAAATATCCGGCTTATTATTTATCCTTCAATATTTAACTAAGACATTGCTTTCTTTATGAAATCTTCCATTTATAACTTCGTTGGATTAAGTTTCCCTGCTCTCGGGAAGTCTTTTATCTTTTATTTATTAATTGATCCTTATATCTTATTTATTTGTTTGTTTGCTTGTTTATTTATTTAAACGTTTATTTATTTTTGAAAGGGAAATTGACAGAGTGGAAGCAGGGGAGGGACAGACAGAGGAGGCACAGAATCTAAAGCAGGCTCCAGGCCCTGAGCTGTCAGCACAGAGCCCTATGTGGGGCTCGAACCCATGAACTCTAAGATCATGACCTGAGCCGAAGTCAGACGCTTAACCGACTGAGCCACCCAGGCTCCCCATTATATCTTATTTATTACATTATAAGTATATTTTACTCGTATCTTTCCTGCTAGACATGGGATTTCTTGCCCCAAACTATTTCTTATTTACCTATCACATTGCCTAATACACTGTAGGAATTCAGCAAATGTTGTTAAACTGAGCTGAGTTTGAAGAAGGAAAAACATTTGGTTAATATTTATCATTGTCTGTTAGGGTTTTGCACAATACCTCACAAAAAAGGCTACCATTTGGGGGCATGTATCACTGCTCGCCACTCTGTTAGATTCTGCACATAAAATGTTACTTAAATTTTTATCCCCATCAAAAACGCAAGAGAAGTGTCATTGGTACCGTTTTAGAGCTGAGGGGGCAACTTTAAAACTTATACAGAGATAAATCCTTACCAACACGGCCTCCA
This sequence comes from Lynx canadensis, assembly GCF_007474595.2. Taxonomy (NCBI): domain Eukaryota; kingdom Metazoa; phylum Chordata; class Mammalia; order Carnivora; family Felidae; genus Lynx; species Lynx canadensis. The sequence goes on from NC_044311.2 coordinate 141,055,755, forward strand.
TTGGGGTAAGAGATCTTTTGCTCAAGCTTTAAACTAAGGTAGGCATGCATTTTCCAGGAGGGTGAGTGTGTGTGTGTGTGTGTGTGTGTGTGTGTGTGCGTGTGCGTGGCACTTGAGCTAATCGTGTGCTAATTGTGCTGGTTCCATTTCTTTACTTAACAGAGTTTGAAAATTAAAATGTATCTATCTCCCTTCCTCCAAGGATGAGCTTTCTGAAGTATTGCTATAATGTGTAGAAAAGTGGTCAACAGGGATCATGCAAAACACCAAGCTAAATTGTTATGCGCTTCTGTGGTCATTTAAATATTTTCTACATGACTGATTATTCTCCCATGGAAGTTTACTATGATGACCTTGGATTAATGACCTTTTCTGCTTGTTAAAGCCCTAGGCAAAAAGCCTCTGGCAGTTTCAGAACCTGGAAACCTCTAGAAAGAAGAAGAGACCGTGCCAATTATCCTGCGCTATCTTAAATAAAATAAATGTTTTAATTTTTCATTGTGTCTCTATAGCATAATGCATAATAGAAAAGGATAATCATTATTTTATATGCTACACTTTCAAACTGTGTATTTTCATTCTGAAAAAGAATCGCAGTCCTGTCTATTGGAAATAATAGACTTTTTCTGTAGAGCATTTTTCGTATCAATTTTGTATTTATATTTTATGCAATTGTACTACTGCATAGAAAATGATGGAGAAATCATTACAGAAGCAAACGGAATGCTAATGACATGGAAGTAATTCAGATCATCTCCTGTTAAAATTTTATCAGAAAGCATTCAACTGAATACCAAATTTGGGTAATGCTCTATGTTTGCACACTTTGATTTTTAAGACTTCAAAATATAATTGAAAAGTAAGATGTATGCATGTGAAAATGTCCTTTCTGCCTCCATCTCAGGGGTAAGTCACCAGTCCAATAAATTTGGTTAGTGGCTGCCCATGTGGTCATGCTCTTCTAAAGTGGTAAGAGAAAATCGAAAGGCTTTATCTCACAAAATACTAAGCTTGCAATGATAGTTATGAACTTTAGGAGAGCGTGATTATGTTATGGCAATTATCCATATTGGAATACATCTAGTTCATGTTTGTAACTCTTGTTTCACATTACTTGTACGTGTGAATATACCACCACTTTTTTATTCGTTTACCTACTGGCGACATGTTCAGGGTTTTTTTTGTTTGTTTGTTTTCTTTTATTTTTTTTCTCTGCTAGAAACGATGATGCAATGAACAATCTCATCATAATCCTTACAGATAAATGTCAGAACTCCTCTAGGTCAGATACCTTAAAGTAGAATTTCTAGGTCCTAAGACAGGGTATATGTATGCTCAATATTACAAGATATTGCCAAATTGCTTTCCAAGTTGCCGGGTGCTATTTGTATAACCATCAACGATGTATGAGGAGGGTTCCAGTTACTCCACAGTCTTGCCTAGTTGTGATGGTTTGATTTCTTTTCTTTTTGATTTTGGTGATCCGACTAGGTTAAACGTTATCTCAATGTTGCTCAGTTTTGTGTTTCTCAAGTTTATACGATTGGGCATATTTTCATACACACACTTTGGAATTTTTTACCATATCCATTAGCTATGTTTCTGTTGGGTTCTTTGCACTTTTCTTCTTGATGTATCTAACTTTTTGACACATTCTGTCGTCGAGTGTTTTTATGAATCATATGCAAAGATCATCTTCATGCCAGGGGCTTGCGGTTTTGCTTCCTAAACGGTTTCTTCTGACATATTCTAATGTAGTCTAATTTATTCCTTTATGGTTTATAGTTTGTCTTTCTTTTATTCTTAATAGAAAAATTTACCACACCTTGGTTTCAAATATCCGTATTCTTTCATATTTTCTTTAAAATTTTTCATGTCTTGCCTTTTCACTTTAAGTCTTGACCCGAGGCGTCTGGGTGGCTCAGTTGGTTAGGCATTCAACTTTGGCTCAGGTCATGATCTCGCATTCGTGAGTTCGAGCCCCATGTCCGGCTCTGTGCTGACAACTCAGAGTCTGGAGCCTGTTTCGGATTCCGGGTCTTCCTCTCTCTCTGCCCCTCCTCTGCTTGTACTCTCTCTCTGTCTCTCAAAAATAAACAATAAAAAAAATGTTTTTTTTTTTTTAAAAGTCTTAACCCACTTGGGAGGGGGTGTATCTGTATGTGTGTGTATGAGCACATGTGCACGGGCATGTATTTGTGTGTTACAGGTATTTATTTTGCTTCATTTGAATAATCAATCATCCTATCGCCATTTATTAAATGGCCCCATTACTTCTTCCTCATTTGTAATTTTAATACCATCTCTGGTTTATATCAAATTATAATATTCACACCAGTCTCTTTTTTTCCCTGGGATGTCTATTTTGTGCAATTGGTCTGTTTGTTTATTCCGAAGTCAAGACTATATTGTCTTTATTAGTGTAGGTTTATAATGAACCTTGATATTCAGTAGAAAAATATGCTCTTCACCAGTCAAAATTAAAGTATTTCTTCAAAATTGTTTTGGATATATTTGACCCTTTGTTCTTCTGAATATATTTTGAAATGAGTTTGTTAAATTCATCTAAAATCCTGCTAGAATTTTTATCATAATTACATTCAGTTTATCCATAATTTAATGACTCTATGTCTTTATGGTATTACACCTTCTTATCTGTGACTGTATGTTTCCATTTAATTTACGAGGCTTTAAAAATGTTTTTAATAGGGACTCCTGGATGGCTCAGTCTGTTAAGCATCCGACTTCCGCTCAGGTATTGATCTCACCATTCGTGGGTTCGAGCCCCGCATCGGAGGAGCATGAAGCCTGCCTAGGATTCTGTGTCTCCTTCTCTCTCTGCCCCTCCCCTGCTCACTCTGTCTCTCAAAAATAAATAAATGTAAAATCAAAGTTTTTAATGAAGTTTTATGTTATTTCCCATACAGTTTTACTACAGATTTTGGTACATATTCACAGAAAACATTATTTATTATAATAATAAAACTTAACATCACACATTTTTTATTGATAATTAATAGGGAGAGGAGTAATTTTTATGTTAGATCCTTATGTTCAATAAACTCACTGATTCTTATTACTTCTAATGATACTTGTGTTTGTCTTAGCTTTTCTATATACTTAATGATATCATTTGTGAGATTGAGTTCTTCCTATCTGATTCTTATTTCATTATCTTGTCTCACTACTCAAGCTGACAATGGTAAAATATAAGTAGTAAAATGTTATAAGTGCTCAGTCAGATTTGACAAGCTTTATTTTTCCAAGAAATTTTGAAATTCGTTTAAATTCTCAAATTCATTCGTGTGAAATTGCTCAATGTAGGATTTTGTCAGAGTGTATTTTTGCTCCTATATTGTTTATTTGTGACTTTGCTCTTATTTTCTTAATAAGTTTTGCTAGATGTTTGTCTATGTAAGGAGCTTTTTCAGACAAATAGCTTTTGGATATATATAAATCTTGAGTTTATATTTATATTTTTCTCCTATATTTAAAATTTTATGCTATGATTATTATTATTATTATTGTTAGAGAGAGAGAGAGAGAAAGAATCTTAAGCATGCTCCACATTCAACACAGAGCCTGACAGGGGGCTCAATCCCAAGACCCTGGCATCATGACCTGAGCCAAAGTCAAACATTGGTCACTCAACAGATTGAGCCACCCAGGTGTCCCAGCCTATCATTCTTATGTAGACATTCTCTGTTCTGTTTCTAACCTCTTCAATTGTACATCTGCTGAGTGTTCACCACTAGTGTTCTGTGTTTCCTTTTTACACGAAATAAAAATTTATTACTACAAATTTCTAAGAAGTGAGTTACCTAAATTCCAAAAAGTTTCATGTAAATATTTTCATCATTTTCAGTGTTGTGTTTTATAATTGCCACTATGATTCTTCACCTGTGAAGTTAGATATGTATGTGTTTTGCAATTTGAAATGTTTGCATTTCCTCACATTATCCTCTGATATTATTAATTTATTTTATTTTATGTATTTATTTATGTATTTATTTTTTTGAAGGAGAGAGAGAGACAGAGCATGAGCGAGGGAGGAGCGGAGAGAGAGGGAGACACAGAATTTGAAGTAGGCTCCAGGCTCTATGCTGTCAGTACAGAGCCGGATGTGGGGCTCGAACTCACGAACTGTGAGATCATGACCTGAGCCAAAGTAGGCTGGTTAACCAACTGAGCCACCCAGGCAGGTGCCCCTAGCCTTTGATATTATTAATTTTATTTTAATGTCACGTTCTATGTGATGGCAGTATCTCCCCCCCACTTTTTTTTTTTTTTTGAGAGAGAGAGAATGTGTGAGTGAGTGGGAGAGGAGCAGAAGGAGAGAGAGAATCTTAAGCAGGTTCCATGCCCTGCACCAACGTGGGGCTTGATCTCACGACTATGAGATTGTGACTTGAGCCAAAATCAAGACTGCTTAACCAACTGAGTCACCCAGGCACCCCAATATTTTTCCTTTTTCAATTTTTTAAAATTTTAATGTTTACTTATTTTTGAGAGGGAGAGAAAGAGAGAGAGAGAGAGAAAGAGACAGAGTGCAAGTAGGGGAGGGGCAGGGAGAGAGGGATCACAGAATCCAAAGCAGGCTCCAGGCTCTGAGCTGTCAGCACAGAGTCTGATGGGGGACTCGAACTCACCAACCATGAGATCATGACTTGAGCTGAAGTCAGACACCTAAACTGACTAAGGACCCAAGCACCCCAACGTTTTCCTTTTTCAAAATAAGTTTTGAGTTCTAAAATGTAGTCAGTTTCAGAATTTCACATATATTCTGTGATTATAAGATGCAGCCATCTATACATGACCAATAGATAAAGTTTGTTAAGTTATGCTGTTCAACTCTTCTGTATCTTTACTAGTATTTTATCTGCTTGATTTATCAATTGCTGGGAGATTGTATAAAACTCCCGTTATATGAATTGTCATATTCTTGCTCATTCTATAAAAATTTGTTTGCTGCATTTTATTTTTTTATTTTATTTAAAAAAATTTTTTTAACGTTTATTTATTTTTGAGACAGAGAGAGACAGAGCATGAGCGGGGGAGGGTCAGAGAGAGAGGGAGACACAGAATCTGAAACAGGCTCCAGGCCCTGAGCTGTCATCACAGAGCCCGATGCAGGGCTCAAACTCACGGACCGGGAGATCATGACCTGAGCCGAAGTTGGACACCTAACCGACTGAGCCACCCAGACGCCCCTGTTTGCTGCATTTTAAAGGCTGCTTTAGTATGTGTATATAAGTTTACAGCTACTATTTGTTGTTGGATATATTATTTTTATTGTTGTGAAGTAACTTTTTTTACTCTATTGATTTATTTTTGTTACATATTCTAGCTTGTCTGATGTTATAGGTGAATCATGACTCTTTTTGACCTTTATGTGTCATTAAATTTTAAATGTGAACTTCATAAATAGTAGACAGGTGAGTTTTAAGTTATATTTGTAAATATCTACCTATTAAAAGCTATTTAGCCCACTTATTGTAATGACTCATATATTTGGATTTATTTCTACCACCTTACTTTTTTCTTTCTATTTACCTTGATTTTCCATGCTTTTGTTATTTTTTTTCCTATCCTTCCATTAGACTAGTAAAATGTCTTTGTCTCTTTCTTTTCTTATTTTTATGGTGTGAAACTTATATTCATTTTTATATTTTAGGAGTAAGTCTTAAATTTTTAACTTGTATATCTGGCTTAAAATTATAAAATGTAGTGTTATCTGTACCTTTTTATGAATAATTCAAGTACCTCAAATTGCTTTAATTCTGAAAAACTCTCTCCTTTTGTGAGACCATTTTCATCTAAGTAATATAGGTCTAATTTCATCTCTAACTTTGGAAATTTCATCTCATAAATGTGGAGATATGACATAGCGGTATCATGTTCCAGTTATATTCAGATTACACATGAGAAAAATAAAATATACACACACAGACACACATAGAAAAGATATAAAAAACATTAAAAAATTAATTTACACAAATCTTTGAAAACAAATTGAGAACTCATATGAAATATATGCTTTTAAAGAAAAAGGTAAGTTACCAATACTGAGCCCAGAAGGAAAAAAAATAGCTAAAAGAAATGAAGAAAATGAGATACTTGTCAAGGAGCTAATACACACAGCAGAGAAAGGATAAGACCAGATAGTTTCACAAGATTATTGTTTGTTAGCATTAAGGAAAAGATCCTTCTAAATCTAGTTAAACTCTTCAAGAGCATAGAAAAAGAAGGAAAATGCTTCAATTCTTTTATTTAATCAGCATAACGTTGGTTTCTTCTTTTCCTGGAAGGTACATTTATTATAGCCATTTCATAGGCTTCTTACACAGGCTAATTTGAGAACTGCTTCTATGAAGAGTAGAGGGATATGTTTGATTACATTAAAAGATCATTATTTGTGGCAAAAGCGGGCAAAAATATCATTCAAAAGTGTAAATGCGAGCAATGAAGTAGGGAAGTTATTTGTATCTAACATGATGGAGAAATGATAAAATTGATTAGTTCAAAGGAGCTCATAGAAATCAATATGGAAAAGACCAGGAACTCCATAAATTCTGGTGTGGAATAAATAAACAGTTCAAAACAGAGACATATATGACCTATTGACATTAGCAAAGATGTTCAAATTCACTAATGATTTTTTAAATGAAAAATTTAAAAGGACATACCATTCCTTAGCTGTTAGAGAGATTAAAGTCATTTTTGTTACCTACGGTTGTCAACAAGGAAGGAGGTAAATGGGCATACATTAGTGCAGTCTTTTTAGAGAAATATTAGGTAATATTTTTCAAAAATATGAACATGACATTTGATTCAATTATTTCACTTTGAGAAAATTACAACTTCTGCACAGGTGCATCTAAGATATAGATACAAAGATATTCCATTTAGTATTGTACAAAAGGGTTAAAAATAGAAGCAGCCTACGTATGCACTAATAGAGACCAATTAAATAAATTATGGTATATCTTATTAATAGAATAAAGGCAATTATAAAAAGAATAAATCATTCATGACTTTGAAGAAATATTCATATCTAAAAATTACATAGAAAAAAGTTAAGTCCACAAACATAATTCTACCTTCACATTTCTGTCCCTATATAATATGCAAGTGTATTTAGTTTATGGGGGGAAGAACAGAGCAAAATATTAACAGCAATAGCCAGTTTAGAAATGGGGAGAAAGAGGTGGGAAAAGAGTGACTTTGCCATCTTTTCTGTTATACACTCTACAAGTTGATTTGTTTTGTGTCCAGAATAGGTTACTTTTCTAGTTACAAGTTTCAAAAGTACGGATGTAAGGAGGATTAAAGCAGAGCAGAGGTAGTTGGGAGGGTGTAGGCCAGTTATGCACTGTTCTAGGAGAGCAGGTGGAGATTGTTTAGCAACAGGAGAACAGCTGAAGGTTTCCGAGCAGGGAAATAGTGTGCTCAATATTGTTGTGTTGGTGTGCTAGAGACTGAATGTTTGTGTCCCTCCAAAATTCTTCTATTGAAGTTTAATCCTGCTGTGATGGTATTTTGGAGATGGGGCCTTTGGTAGGGAGCAGACCCCGAATGGGGTTAGTGCTCTTATAAAAGAGATTCTGGAGAGATCCTTCATCCCTTTCACTCTACAAGATCACAGCAAAAAGATGGCTGTCTATGAACCAGGAAGTGGGCCCTCACCAGACAATGAATCTTCTGGAGCCTTGATCTTGGACTTCCGGCTTCCAGAACTGTAAGAAATAGATTTCTGTTGTTTCAAAGCCACCCAGTCTGTGTTACTTTGTTATCTCTGTCTGACTTAACTAAAATATAGTGTTCAGCCGTTAATGCCACACCCCTAGGAGCCATTAGAGGTGTGGAGACCAGATAGAAGGTAAAAGTAATCCAGGTAGGAGACGCCTGGGTGTCTCAGCAGGCTGAGTGATTGAGTCTTGATTTCAGCTCAGGTCATGATCCCAGGGTTGTGGGGTCCACCCTGAGACAGACTCCACACTGAGCATGGAGCCTGCTTCAGATTCTCTCTCTCTCTCTCTCTCTCTCTTTGCCTCTGCCCCTCTTCTCTGCTGTCTCTCAAAAATAAATAGATAGATGGATAGATAGGTAGATAGACAAGATAGATAAATAAATAAATGAAACCCAGGGGAGGTAAAAAGTGTACCTGAAGTAGGTGACCACCTTGGCAATGGACAATTGCCATTAGAAGGAATAAATAAATCTTAGGTGTCAGAGTATGGTTGTAGGAAACAACAGCTTACGGAATGTTGGGGGTGACAGAAAAGGACACCATAGAGATACTTTAGAAATGGACCCAGCAAGGCTGAACGAGGGCCAGAATAGCTCCCACGGAATTTATTTTACTATTTTATGATGTTGGTTGTTGAAGCCCTTTTCGTTGACTTGTTTTTCTTTAAACACAAAAACTCAATAAGCATGACTTATGTTTCTTCTTTGGATATTTTCTTTCAGAAGATGTATATCTTGCAGGACTTGTTAACAGAGCGATACCAGGGTGGGTAAAACTTTTCATATCATAAAACAGGAGTGAGGAATAAGGAACTTTTTCCCCCCTCATCTATCCTGATGTTGACAGGGTTGAAATGATTACCTGACTCTTTTTTTTTTTTTTAACATATAGTCACCATATAAATGGTTCTCTTAGAATATCAAGAAAAAGATAATAACAAGATAAAATAGAATTTCTTTGCCTTCTAAGTTTATTAAGCATTCAGTTCAAAGAAAGTCACTGGAGCAGTTATATTAACAATTCTTATCTTGTGATTTTAGTCTAGCCCAGAGGAAGCAGTTTCATCTCAGATGGGTGCAGTCAACAGAAAAGCTGGTTTTGTTCATGTTTGGTAATTTCCCTGTAGTGTGTTTTAGCTGAGATCAAAGGATAAAAGAGTTGCTTTTGGAAAAACAGAAGGAAAAAGAAAGTCTCTCATCATACAGTGGAGCCAGAATCATCCCTTTAGTTAGGGGCGCCATGAATTTGGAAAGCAATGAAAAGCATATAACTGAGTCATGGTAATATATATATATATATAAAACATATATATATTATATATATAAAACATATATATATTATATATAAAACATATATATATTATATATATAACATATATATATTATATATATAACATATATATATTATATATATAACATATATATATTATATATAACATACATATATTATATATATATAACATATATATACACACACACATATATGTATTTAAATTGTGAAATGCACAGATATTTTGTGAAATGCACAGATATTAGGGATTAAATTCAATCATTTGTCACAAACGAATACACCCATCGAACAACATGACATTAAAAGTTACCATCACCCCCAAACTCTCTCAGACTCCATTCAGGCGATTCTTCCAGATAATCGCTCTTCTGATTTCCACCACCATAGGTTAGTTTTGCCTGTTCTTGAACCTTACAATAAAGGATACTTTCATAAAGATGCATTCTTTGGTTAATGCATTATTTGGTAAGAGAAAGTTTTTACATTCGTTTATGTTGCTGCATTATTGGTACTCGTGCTTTTTGGGGGGCGTTTGTTTGCTTGCTTTTGTGTGTGTCGGTGTATACGTGTGTGTGTGTGTGTGTGTGTGTGTGTGTGTGTGTTTGTGTTTGCTATCGATAAGAAATGTATTTAAGAAAAATCCAAATGCTGGCATTGTTCAGAAAAATTTAAGAGGCTTATTTAGAATTGTTATAAAAGTGAACTGTAAAGCATTCACTGAAATATTTTGACTTGCATCAATTAATGCTTTCGGTCCCTGCATTTATATTAAAAATTCACACACAAATGAAAATGGAAACACTGGCAATACCCGATTTCTATCCCTTACTTTTCCAATTGCAATCATATACTTAGGGTACCTTTTGATCCCACGGGGTGGGGCGGAGCATGTAACATTCAGAACTACCAATAAGAAGAGGATTTTTTTTTTTTAAGAAAGAAATATTTTCCATCATAGTGGATTCTTCGTCAGCACGTTCTTCGCGTCCGCGGCATGCCAGCTGGACGTCTTCGGGCACAAATGTTAATGCGTTTGACGTGGAGAGCACACAGGTTAGCGTCTTCCAGAAGGCCCACCGGCTAGGTCTTGCTACCTGCGGAGCACCAATGGTCTGGAAGTGCGGATCTGTTTTGAGGTCCTGAGCAATTTCTCCACCAAACGCTGGCAAGGAAGCTTGCGGATGGGAAGTTCAGGGGGCTTTTCTGATCACTTCTCGTTTCCTTAAGCGCTTTGGCACCAGGCCAAGAACTGTGAGGTTTCCTCACCCGCCAGTAGAGGGCGCACTCTTGCCAGTTGCTTCCTTGGTGCTTTTCTACCGGTAGATTTGGGACCAGTGGGGTTTGGAGGAGCCTCGGTAGAGAGACCTCCTTACCTACCCCCCTTCTCCTTCCGCTGGAGCTCGGATTTGCTAAGAGGAGGCGCTGGCGAACACAATTCGAACATCATTTTGTTTTATTTTCTTATCACCAGCATTTTAGGTTGTTCCCTGTCTGGGACTGCTTTGACTAAACTGCTACATTTGGGGTCAGTCTTTTGTGGACATACATTAATATCAGTTTTTCTGACCAGTTCTGTGAGACCAGAACCTGAAGGAAGTAGAGAGGGAGCTGGAAGCCTAGGCAGTTTGGGTATCTGGCGGGACACCGGGGACCACTGTAACCTTCCACTACCTTCCTGGGGCAATCATCCTCTTCCAGTTGTGACGCCGCAGCATGGAGGGCGTCCTGGAGGCGTTCTCTTCCGCTAAAGGGTCTGTCAGCCTCATCTCCAGCCCTTTCTCCCTCCCTTGCTTTCTTGGGAAAGAGGGTTACCAGTAGGCTCTTAGGCAAATCTTTTATTCTAGCCCCAACTTGCTTACTTAAGTTATGGATAATGCTAATTTCACATCATGTCATTGGGACACTTCTGCCGTCTCGGATGCTGTTGTAGATTCTCTCTTATTTCTACGTTCTTTTACATTTTTCTATTTTTCCATCCAGGTTCAGGGTGAAAAGCATTGGATGCCAATAGTATAGACATAGATTTGCCCAGATGTACTCTTTATTCAGAGGTTTTTGGGGTTTTTTTTCTTTAGTATTTCCTTAGAAGTTTAGTATTTAGGCATTAGTATTTCCATGTTACCGAAGAACGAAGGCAAAACAGCCGAGACATTAATTAGATTTTGTGTGTTTCAAATTCTGGCATAATACCCTTGTTCCAAAATGCCACACTGCTAGATTTCCCCCAATGTGGTTTCTGGCTCTGGTTGAATCTGAGCAATACCCTTGAGAAGAGATTGCACAGTCCCTTCCTTTGCCATGTCATGCTTTGCATGTGGCATTTGATATTATTTTGTGTTGATCGGCTTTAAAAAGTTGACAAGAATCTCAATGAGGAAAGATCCAAAAAGGTTCAGTTTAAAGAGTTCTACTTTATTATATGTATCATGTAAGAGAATGATGAGTGATAACCTTTATTTAGATAATTAGAAAATAGGCAGATTATTTTTTTATTTTTGTTTAAATTTTTTAATGTTTATTTATTTTTGAGAGAGAGAGAGAGAGTGCGAGAGGGGGAGGAGCAGAGAAAGAGGGAGACATGGAATCTGAAGCAGGCTCCAGGCTCTGAGCTGTCGGCACAGAGCCGGATGCGGGGCTCGAACCCACCGACCGCGAGATCATGACCTGAGCTGAAGTTGACGCTTAACCGACCGAGCCACTCAGGCACCCCAGGCACATATATTTTATAATAGAGAACCTCATTGTATTGCTATATGTATTTAGAGTTACCCTAACAGAAATAGTTTTTAATATTGATTATGTAGTTGACATGCCTATCAGTGAAAAAAAATTAGATGAAGATATCATTGTTTTTAAACATTTTAAAAATGTAAAATACAACACACACATAAGGAAAATAATACCAAAAATGTATATCTTAAACAATGATTAATAATGTTTTCACTGAAATAGATATGGAGAAATTTCACAAATCATAGTAGGAACACTCATGTAAACATGGTTCGAGTTCTGTAACAGTGTTCACATCACCAACATTCTAGGTGCCCCCTTCAGACCTGCTCCAGAGCGCCACCCCGATCCCTACCCAAAGGTCATTGCTATTCTGATTTTTAGTACCATAGATTAATTTTGCATGGTTAAAAATGTTTTCAATACGCTTTCATGGACTTAAGACATATGTTCAGAAAAGTGCACAAATCGAAAGGTTTCCTAAAGAGGGTAAATCTAGAAAAGCATCCCAGGTGCCCCCTCACGCCTCCTTCTGGAAATTCTTCCTCCAACCACAGGATACCTACGGTACTTACTTCTCACACCACAATTTACTACTGCTTTGTTGTGTATTTGGGTAAAAGTGAAATCATACTCTATGTCATGTTTCGTGCTTGCCTTCTTTTTAAAAAAAATTTTTTTTTAACATTTATTTATTTTTGAGACAGAGAGAGACAGAGCATGAACGGGGGAGGGTCAGAGAGAGGGAGACACAGAATCCGAAACAGGCTCCAGGCTCCGAGCTGTCAGCACAGAGCCCGACGGGGGGCTCGAGCTCACAGACTGCGAGATCATGACCTGAGCTGAAGTCGGCCGCCCAACCGACTGAGCCACCCAGGCGCCCCTGTGCTTGCCTTCTTTTATTCAACATTACGTTTGTGAGATTCCTCCTTGCCAATGCCTGCGGCAGTAATTCATTTATTTTTCATTGCCCCATGACATTCCATTCCATAAATACACCAAAATTCACAGACATTGGAGTTGACCAACATATGCTTGTGTTGAGTTTGGGCTGTTGCAAATGGCACTGCAAAATATTTCGGAATGAGAATAGGAGATTCATCAGTGCTGTGATGCACACTCTTCCTTTTTTGGCACGCATAAATACAGAATTCTGTTGGTTATATACCGATCTGTGTAATTGCTGGGTCGTAAGGCATGCATTTGTTAAGCTTTAGTAACTACCACCAGCTTTCCAAAGTGGTTACATACATTTACATTCTCATCAGCAGGATATGATGATCTCTGTTGCTTCATATTTTAGCCAACGCCATGTTGCTAGTCTTTTTAACTTGGGTGAGGACAGCATGTACTTAATATTTGTTTCCTTGTTATTTGTGAGGCCAAGAAACTTTTTACAGGTCTATTGGTTATTTGAGAAGACTGTTCAAATCTTTCGCTCATGTATTTTCTATCGTATTCTCAATCTTTCATTGATTTTTAAAGTTAAAAAAGAACGACCCCAGATGCAAGGCCTTTGTTGGTTGTCAATATTGGAAATGTCTTTTGCCTTTCTGTGATTTGTATTTTCACTGTATTAATGATGTCTTTTGGTTAGTATGTGTCCCTCCTTTACTATAGTCCATTTTTATTAAACCCTAACGGTTCATGCTAACTTGATAAGAAATCTTTGCTAGCCCAAGGTCAAGAAAAAATTCTCCTATGTTTCTATCAGAAATTTTATTGTCTTACCTTTTATCCTTAGAGCTATAATCAACCTGGTATTGGTTTTTGCATGCAGTGTGATAGGAAGGATAATTTATTTCCATGCAGATATGTTATTGATCTAACACAATTTGCTGAAAAGACAGTATTTTTCCTCAGGAATCTTTAATTCTGTCTTTGTCAGAGTCAAGTACCCATGTATGTGTGGGTCTGTTTCTAGGTCTTTTATTCTGATTTACTTGTTTATTTATATGTCACCGTGCCAATATCTCATGTGTGATTACTAAAGATTTAAAAATTTTTGTAACTGGGAGGACAAATCTCTCCCGCTTTGTCCTTTTCGGTCTTTCAAGATTTTCTTGGATATTTTTCGCTGTTTTCAGTTCCATATGTATTTTAAAATCAGCTTGTCATTTCTCAAAATTTATCTGTTGTGATTTTGATTGGATTTATATTGAATAATAAGCCATTTGTTACAGCTGCATTTTTAAATAGTCTTTCCATTAACACAGTACGTCCCTCTATTTATTTAGGATACCTTTAATTTTGCTAATAATGCTTCCTAGTTTTTTGTACAGAGTTCTTACACACTTTAAAAAGTTTTCTTTCCTACTTATTTGCAGTCTTGATGCTATCAATAATATTTTTAAGAGTTCCTTTTTCTCATTTTTTGTTGCTGATAGATAAAAATGTAAATGCTTTTTGTATACTGACATTATTTATAGTGATCTTACTGTTCCCTTATTAATTCTAATGGTTTATCTACATATTACATTGGATTTTTTGCATATACGATACTCATGGCCAGCAGTGAAAGTCTCTTGCCTTCATTTTTCAAAGATATTTCTCTTATGATTCTGATTCTATTTTTTCTTGTTTTTTTTTTTTGAAATATTTTGTCTCTTTGTAGGCCTAGTTATTTTTGATTGATTCCAGATATAGTGCATAAACAATGTAAACATAATTTGAGTCTCTGAATTATTGTTTTCCTCTAGAGAGGATTTAATTTTCCTACTGGCAGGTTCTTGAGCTATTAGTTTATTACTATAATCTAATCAATCTAGTTAGGGTTTGAACAGGTTAGAATCTGGGCTTCAGTCCTTATAAGTGCTAGTCTATTTCTGGTAGACAAACTTGTAGGCTATAGTCTTTGATGTTCAAGTTGAAAGCCTTGGGAGTTTACCAGGGTTCCTTTTCATTGACAAATCTATTTCTATGAAGCTGCTCAACTTCTCACTCCCTTTACTATTTTCAAATAGGGCTCCTGGATGTCTCAGTTGGTTAAGCCTCTGACTTTGGCCATTTGGGTCCTGAGTTCGAGCCCAGCATCGGGCACTGTGCTGATAGCTTGCTTGAAGCCTGGAGGCTGCTTCAGATTCTGTGTCTCTCTCTCCCTCTGCCCCTCCCCCACTCACACACTCTCTCTCAAAAAAATGAATAAAACGTTAAAAAATTATTTTAAATTAAATAAAATTAATTAATTTATTTATTTTAAATTAAATAAAATTAATTAATTTATTTTAAATTAAATAAAATTCCCTTTTAAATTAAAAAAGGGAAATTCTTAAGGGGAAGGTGCACTAAATATTAAGCTCATCTCTCTTGACATCCTCTCAGTCTCACAAATCCTTGCTGGCTTGGTAGCCTTCTAATGTCCTCAAGTATATATATTTATATCTAAGTCTTCTTTAGTTTTTCTAATTGTTCTTAATGGAAATATTCACTAGAAACAAGCTAGTCTTCTATTGCTTGAAGAGAACATGAAATGTTTATCTTGTTACATTCAAGGCTTTTGCTACCATGTAGATATCTGTTAAAAGCTAAACATAAAAGAAATTAAATTGGAAAAATTATGTCACAATATGCTATGTTTTAGATGAAAAAAAATCATAAGCCATTCATTAAATAACAATTCACAAATACTGATAATTAAGTTCCCTTCATACACCCTACCGCAAAATGCCATACAATGAGAAAGCAGATAAGATTAAACTAATAAGGAAAAGGCTACATTGTTTCAGTGATAAATATTTTGTAAATCATATTATGAAGACCATAGTACTACAAATATTATTCATGGCAACAGCCAAGAAGATAATCTTCTAAATGTTTTTTGTGTATACACAGATAACTGTGCTATAGAGATTAGAACTAGTTTTTCACATTTACAAAAAAGGTACAGGGATGCCTGGGTGGCTCAGTCGGTTAAGTATCTGACTTTAGCTCAGGTCATGATCTTGCGGTTCGTGAGTTCAAGCCCTGCATCGGGCTCTGTGCTGACAGCTCAGAGCCTGCAGCCTGCTTTTGATTCTGTGTCTCCCTCTCTCTGTCCCTCCCCCATTCACACTTGGTGTCTCTCTCTCTCTTTCAAAAATAAACAAAAAAAAATTGTTTTTAAAAAAATAAAAGAAAGGTACAAGTAATAAATAAGAACAATGAAATCATAATTTTTTTTAATAAAGCAGGTGCCCAGGAGAACATATATTTTATCCAATGGCCTAAATTTGTATATCTATAGGTTATCACAAAAGTTGGGGCTATATACTAATAATGCTTACATTATGTTTTATATAATGGTTTAGAAAGCTAGAAATATATAACACTTTTAAAAGCTATCAATGAAAAATTCAGTACCAAAAGGGTGATGTTCCAGTCATTTGGATAATTAACTTGTCTAGAATATTGCATTCTTCTAGAGAACTGGTTATTTGTGGTTTGATCAACACATTCAATGAATATTTTGTCGTTTGGTGACAAGTGTTTGTGTATGGTATGAGGTATTATGGAATATCTGAAAGGAAAATTTTTATGTTAATTAATTTCGTTGCAAACAATAATGGCTAATAGGAGATGTAGTCCCGCGAAATTTAATGTGTCACTTATGAATAAGAGACATATACTGGCACTTGGAAACTGATTTCCACCTTGCACATGGGAACAGTATCTCCTCTTTTTCTGGGTTGTCTATTATCTCTGAGATAGGATATGCAGCGATAGTAAGAACCCATAGGATACACACTGGACTTGAAACACTTCAGCGATCATTTTTCCGATCTGAATCCCCCCGAAAAGAAGCTGATGAGCTCCAGAACCCTGTACTCATTGCTGGCTTCTGTAAAAACCGTGCTGTGCTGACGGGCAGCTGGCTACTATGACTTGGCAATACATTCTTCAAACATAGAACGGGAATCTGATTGACTCACCCAAGCACTTCTCCCCTCGTTACTGACCTGCTTTCAGGACTGTCGCCACCGGTGACTAGATGACATTTAGGTTCACTGCATCTTATGTCTGTCCCTGTTGTACAGGCAAATTCTAGTGCTTGAAGGGGTAACCAAATATTATGGGGAAAACGGCCAGTGACGCTAATTCCAGGATCCCCAGCAAGTGTAAGGAGAAGTGGATAAATTGCCTTTGGTGGGTTACTTGACAGCTGATGTGCATGAAGGATGCCGCGGAGTATGGTGAAATAACGTGTTCTGTTTGTGGCGGACATACTCAGAATAAAAACACACTAATGCGGTATTCTCAACAGGGCATTGTAGGAAATAAGACAAAAGTGAAACGGGGAACCTCTCTTGGCCTTCTATTATGCATTCAGTAAAGCATGTTGGAGAATTGCTTCACAGGGAAGAAATCTTTTTAAAGGGGTTTGAGGGGTGCTTGGGTGGCTCATTCAGTTGAGCGTCCGACTCTCGGTTTTGGCTCAGGTCATGATCTCACAGTTCTTGAGATGGAGCCCTGCGTTGGGCTCTGCAACCGCGGAGCAGAGCTTGCTTGGGATTTCCTTTCTCCCTCTCTCTCTGCCCCTCCCCTGCGCACACAGACACACACTCTCTCTCTCAAAATAAATAAATTAATTAAAAGAAAAATAAAGGGGTTTTAGGGGCTTTCATTCGAGGCTTTTATAAAGTAATATGCGGAGGTTGTATTTGTTTCTCACAGCAAAATAGATTGATTTTTTTCTTATTGTAAAAGAAAAACCCATGTAATAAAGATATCAAAAAATCAAAAGGAAAATCAAAATAAGCTATCATCCCAGAAATAATTTAACATAGCCTTTCACATCACTGTATAAATGATTTCTGGGTACAGTATTTGTATATGCATTATTTTTAATGAGAATATACCATTCGTATTCATTGAATATTGTTCATTTAACAATGTGTGGCTATTATTAATGTTAATGAAAACATGTTGTAATGGTCATTTGAATGGTTTCTGAGAATTATTTAGTTTTACTAATGGATCCTAATTCTGTAATCATTTCCTTGGTGATAAGCATTGAAGTTTGTTTTTTTTTCACCCTTAACTCGCCTTGTCTTGTTTTCTTACTTATTTTTGGTATAAGCCATGTTAACAATGAAAATCTTAATAGCTATATATGTGACTCATACTTGATTATTCCTTATGTCAAATAACTAAAAATATAAATAATTGATCAAAGTATGTGCCATGGCCAAAATGAACAAATCAGGAGACTATAGATGCTGGAGAGGATGTGGAGAAACGGGAACCCTCTTGCACTGTTGGTGGGAATGCAAATTGGTGCAGCCGCTCTGGAAAACAGTGTGGAGGTTCCTCAAGAAATCAAAAATAGACCTACCCTATGACCCAGCAATAACACTGCTAGGAATTTACCCAAGGGATACACGAGGGCTGATGCATAGGGGCACTTGGACCCCAATGTTGATAGCAGCACTCTCAACAATAGCCAAATTATGGAAAGAGCCTAAATGTCCATCAACTGATGAATGGATAAAGAAATTGTGGTTTATATACACAATGGAATACTATGTGGCAATGAGAGAGAATGAAATACGGCCTTTTGTAGCAACGTGGATGGAACTGGAGAGTGTTATGCTAAGTGAAATAAGCCATACAGAGAAAGACAGATACCATATGTTTTCCCTCTTATGTGGATCCTGAGAAACTTAACAGAAACCCATGGGCGAGGGGAAGGAAAAAAAAAAAAGAGGTTAGAGTGGGAGAGAGCCAAAGCATAAGAGACTCTTAAAAACTGAGAACAAACTGAGGGTTGATGGGGGGTGGGGGGGGGATGGGTGATGGGTATTGAGGAGGGCACCTTTTGGGATGAGCACTGGGTGTTGTATGGAAACCAATTTGACAATAAATTTCATATATTGAAAAATAAATAAATAAATACATAAATAAATAAGTAAAAACAAAGTATGTGCCATGGTATAGCGATCAGCTGGACTCAATAGGACACCAGAAAACATCATCTTTAACCTTCCCACCACCGTCCTTTAAACTTCCATTGTGAACTGAGTCTTTCGTTCTACAACGGGATGAAATCTTGGGAAGGTTTCATAGCTTTTCATAACCCTCTTAGTTAAGGAACAGATCTTTTGTTTGACATTAAAAAGAACTGCCCAAAACCGAGACGATTTTAACTGTCTAATGTGATTAGGTGTTCCTTCTGGAAGTAATTACTGTTCCTGATAAAATTCTCTAGGAGTTTTGTGATAGGCGTTGATAAACTTTAGAACCTCTCCTAAAATCCTAATGGTGTTCACCCTTAGGAAAACCTAACGTCCTCAAACCGATCTCGCAGTCTACAATGTTCAGCCAGCTGTTAAACTATTAACCACTGTCTAAGACTATTTTACATGATCTAAGACTGTTATAGCCATTTTCCTTCGTGAAATGTCCCTCTCAGAGGAATTATCTGAATTGCCATGTTCATAGCTCTTTCCTTTCTGACAAATTTCAGGAAAAACTCTATGTGTATTCGTAACCAACTTGTCTGAGAAGATGTTTTAAGAGATATTAGATAGTTCTATCTACCAGACTGAATGGGGTTTGTTCCAGTGGATAAACATCCAGGTAGATTTTTAAAAAATCGACATAATTTGTTACATTATTGAATAAAAAGTAAAGGTTATGTAGATACAGAGAAAAACATTTGGTTAAATTCAATACTCATTTATGATTAAAACAAACAATTCTTTTTATGAATTAGAAATAGTCATTTTCTTAATGTGACAAAGGATTTCAGTAAATAACCCATAGCAAAAATCATACACTAAGGTGAAAATATCCCCTCAAGATTAAGAACAAGATGATGACACCTCTTTTAGTCAATATTTTAATTAGGTCCTTAGCCAATAAAATAAAGCAAGAAGGAAAGGAAAGTATAAGGATAATTAAGAGGAAAATGAAGACATCATTACTTGTAAAATAAGATGATCATGCACATGGAAATTCTAAAATACTTTTAAAACTATTAAATTAGTAGCAGATTGAGCAATGTCACTATGTTGATGATTAAAACAAAAAACAACTGTACATTTATGTACCAGCAATGAATTAATAAAAACAGTTGTAAGAAAGATATTGCTTATAATAACATCAGAGCCATCAGATATGTGGCAATAAATCTAAACAGTGATGGGCAAAATCTCTCTACTAAAATCTAAGAATGAATTGGCAGAAATTAAGTGAAGCTTATATACACGGAAAGATTTTTACAAGAAAGATAGAAAGATTTTAGAAAGATTTTTTTTTTAATTTTTTTTTTCCAACGTTTTTATTTTATTTTTGGGACAGAGAGAGACAGAGCATGAACGGGGGAGGGGCAGAGAGAGAGGGAGACACAGAATCGGAAACAGGCTCCAGGCTCTGGGCCATCAGCTCAGAGCCTGACGCGGGGCTCGAACTCCCGGACCGCGAGATCGTGACCTGGCTGAAGTCGGACGCTTAACCGACTGCGCCACCCAGGCGCCCCTAGAAAGATTTTTTTCATGAATTTTTAGAAGTCTCACTGTTATAAAGTATTTATTTATTTATTTATTTATTTATTGTTTAATTGAGCTTCATGCATTGGTCCAGCGTGGAGCACAACGTGGGGCTTGAACTCATAACCCAGAGATCACCTTGAGCTGGGATCAAGAGTTGGATACTTAACTGGCTGAGCCACCTAGATGCCCCCACTGTGGTAAAGTTTTAAATTATTCTCATACTAACCTTAGATTCAATAAGATTGAGTAAAAAATAGCATGAATATTTGTGTATGTATCTACGTATGTATTGATTTACTGAAAATCACTAGGCTGAATTAAAACGCATTAGGACATGCAAAGGGCCAACGATGGTCAAGGCAATCTTTTACAAAACAAAGCTGAAAGTCTTATACTTTCTCTCTAGATTATTACAGAGCAGTTCATTAATTAAGGTGTTTTTAATAAATAGACTAGGCTATGTGGATATTCAATGTGGAAAAAATAATTTTGGCCCTAACTCACCTTACAGAAGAAAACTACAGAAGATATTAGAGGAAAATTCAAGTGCGTATCTTCCCAATTTTGATGAAACAGGACAACTCCCCCCCCCCCACTAACCATTAAAGAAGAATTTCTCTTAAAGAAATTTTTTTTTATCAAAACGCATATTAAGTCTTCTGCTACGATCATGGGAGAATAAGTGGGTTCTGCCATAAACAATGAGAATGCTGGGCAACATTGGTAGTGGCTTTTAGATATTTGAAAAGAGAACACAGAACAGTGATCCATGAGTCAAGGGGAACAAAGGAAGGGAGTGGAGGAACACTCTGGTAATCTGTGTGGAAGCACTTTCTGGATCATGATGCAGGGAGTGGAACCATAGGGAGAGCACGATAGTCCCCAGGATTTGAGGGGATGGAGTCCAGTTTTGGAAGAATGAGTTTGCAACAATTTGCAAGGAAAAGTACTAGGGAGGAAGAGAACTGTGTGGAGGAAGCTCTAGAAATCATATAGAGATACCCTTGACTGAGTTGATATTTACCAAGCCTTCTATGGATAGGGCAAAATGCCATGAGATTGGGAAAAGAACAACCAGGACGATGTACTCTGAACGGTTCTCAGACCTCACCAAGGGCTGCAAGACACTATGTTTCAGCTTGATAGAAAGAGTGTCATCATTCAATACCTGGGACATCCAGTGAGACTGACAGAATGGCCATGCCTTTGTAGTGGGCTAAGGCCCAGAATAATGGCTACTCTAGACCCACCATAACAAAGGTGAAAAAGAAGCTCGGAGAAGACCAAGCTGCTTTGCAATGAACTTAAATACTTGACAGGACAAAGTTTAACACTCTTGGAAGGAAGATTACAAAACTTAGTCCTCATTAACATAAGCACACCATGTCCTAAATTATCGGACATGCAAAGACATGCAAAGAAGAAAAAAAATGTCACACATTCACAGGAGAAAAAAAAATAGGTGATAGAAAAAAATCCTAAGTGGCAAAAATGATGGAATTAGCGGACAAGGACATTAAAAGAGCTTATATAATATTCTCAATGTGTTCAAGCATTTAAAGGGAAAGGAACATAATGAGAATAGAAATAGAATAGCACACAAAGAACATACTGAACAAAGAACATGCAAAACAAAGATCAAGAAACAACTCATTGGCTTAAATGCAGAATAGACATTGAAGTCTAGAAGTTCATTAGTAAACTTGAAAGGGAAGTAATTGAAACTCTAGAAACGTAGGCACACACACACAAAAAGACTGAAAGTCATGGTCCAACATGCTGTCGTAGGATGAATTGTGTGCTGTCCACCCCCCGCTGCCCGCCGTTCATATGTTGAAGTACTAACCTCCAGTATCTAAGAATGTGACAATATTTGGAAATAGAGTCTTCGCAGATGTCATTAATTAAGATTAGGTCACCCTGGAGTTAGAGTGGCCCCTCTGCTGATGTCCTTTTAAAAACTGAGATTTTGGGCACAGACACCCAGGGAGAATGCCATGTGTGGATGAAGGCAGAGATCGTGGTGATGCATCTACAAGCCAAGGAGAGCCAGATTGCCTGCAGACCGCCACAATCCCAGAGAGGGCAATGAAACGGATGCTTCTACAGCCTTCGGAAGGAACCAGGTCTGCAGACGCCTTGATCTAGGACTGCCAGCCTCTGGTATTTCTTGTGAGACAATAAATGTCTATTGGATTAAGCTGCCCAGTTTGGGGCACTTTGCTACACCAGTCCCAGAAAATTAACATACATGCAAAAACCTATGAAAATGAAAAACCCCCAAAATTATCGTTTGAAACAGGGGTCAGAAACACATAGATTCACTCACAGGGCCTGCCGACAGTGTGTGTGCAGCACGGGTAGAACAAAAACGTACGCTACAGGAGATATTGACAAAAAGATTGAAGTTGACGCACAGGAGAAACACCTTATTTTTAAAAAGTAGGTGTCATCATTATATCATGAAACCGGTTTAAGTCACCTTTGCTTGGTATGTTTCTTTAAACGAAGAAAGCTTTTAAAATACAATGCTGAGATATAAATGACACTCACTAGGAGCAGAGTGCGAAGTACAGAAATCGAGTTTATCATTAATTGGGTTTTGCCATTAGGATCTCGCGTTTCGCTAGCTCAAAAACAGCACGATACCACCTCCAAAAGGTTTAAATTTAGCTTGAAATGTCTTTAAATTCTAGCAAGTGGAGCTATGTAATTCAAATTTTCTCTTTGTGTTTCTCTAGTCTTTAAGACTAATGGAATTGGCTGGTGAATTATTATTAAAATGTCTTTCAAGTTGGAAGCATTTCCTCACAAGTCATTCAGAATTGCATGTTGTTATCCTTTAACCGGCTTGCATTTGTATTTTATGGGTCAGTGACTAAAACGTAGGATGCTCTGTAAGTCAGAGTGACTTCAATATAAAAGACGTTAAGGAAGCAAAATTGCGTGCCAAGCAAATCTTTATCTTAATTAGCTTCTAGAACATAAGAATTTGCTCGTCTGCCTAAAAAGTAACACAGCCGCATACTTATGTGTATGCAGCCTTTATTGTACTACCCAATACAGATTTTTTCCCCCATAGGTCACCCAAGATACTGAAATTTTAGAGGAGAAAAAAAAAACCTCCTTTTCTTGGGTGCAGTATATTCTGCATAAGAGTGAACCTTGTGCATTTCCATTAGAACAGTACTTACCTGCTTTTTATTTTATTTTTTAATGTTTGTTTATTTTTGAGACAGAGAGAGACAGAGCATGAACGGGGGAGGGTCAGAGAGAGAGAGGGAGACACAGAATCTGAAACAGGCTCCAGGCTCTGAGCTGTCAGCACAGAGCCCGACGCGGGGCTCGAACTCACGGACCGTGAGATCATGCTCTGAGCTGTCAGCACAGAGCCCGCCGCGGGGCTCGAACTCACAGACCGTGAGATCATGACCTGAGCCGAAGTCGGCCGCTCAACCGACTGAGCCACCCAGGCGCCCCCTTACCTGCTTTTTAAAATACGCCGTTGATGCTTCGAATTTGAGACCGCAATTTTCAAATGGCAGGCAATTATTCATCCTTGTGGGGCAGAAGAAGATGTTCTTGCACCTGTTTCCCCCCAAAACTGGCCAGCACTCCCCTTTTTTTTTCCGTAGTGAAATTGAGGAAAGGAGGAGTTTGTGAATCTCTTTGGAACATGTTCATCCATATCATTTTAACTCTGCGAGACTACGAGACAGCGTCAGAGTGAGACTGCAAATATTCCACGAGGCTTTTCTAAATGAATTCATTTGACACAGGTGCTTTGCTCCTGACCCCACTTCTTTTGGATAGTGCAGGAATCCTTTACCTTGATCACAACTTTTGAAATACAGCATTCTGGGGGCGCCTGGGTGGCGCAGTCGGTTAAGCATCCGACTACAGCCAGGTCACGATCTCGCGGTCCGAGAGTTCGAGCCCCGCGTCGGGCTCTGGGCTGATGGCTCAGAGCCTGGAGCTTGTTTCCGATTCTGTGTCTCCCTCTCTCTCTGCCCCTCCCCCGTTCATGCTCTGTCTCTCTCTGTCCCAAAAATAAATAAAAAACGTTGAAAAAAAAATTAAAAAAAAAATAAAATACAGCATTCTGTATTATTTGTCCAGATCTGGTGGGTCATTACATGTGGACACAATGACTTGGAACTTGGAAACATTGTTTATGGAAATGCATACAAGATAAAAAGCTGACAGCTGTGGCTGGGGACCGAAGAGGCAAGTTATTTTATGACTCTACAAGAGTTTACTGAGAATTTACTGTGATGAGACTATATGTGACCATACAGGAGATACCGAGACAAATTATTTCAGAAGTTATCGTAAGGGTATGATGATAGATTGTGCAGGTTGAATTCTAAAGAGACTACTTGTAGCATCCCACTTCTGGAATGCCATTCTAGAGCTCAGATTGTCTGCCTTGGACTGAAAGATGTGTCCTGTTGCGCCTGCTGTGTGTCCTCATGTGGTTGCCATTTTCGGTCTCCTATTTGTGGAATATTTTCCATTTTCTCCCCTAATTCCGCTTTCCACCCTACTTTGCCCCAGGATGCTGGTCTAGACCACAGGTCTCCAGTCCTCTGAATTCAGGGTGGGTTCAACCAACGGGAAGCACAGAAATTAGGCTTTATATTCCTCAGATCCCCTCCTGAGTGTTGGTTATTTCTTCTGTCTACCAGAGGCCAAAGATTCTTCAGGAATCCCTTTCGATATTAATGTCCTTTTCAAGTTCAAATCATTGCTTCTGACCCCTCCCCTTCTAACCTAGGGATAACACCCCTCCAAGTTACTGGAATCAAATTCAACACTATTCCTTACTAAGTTTCCCTAATTCCTGACAGCACCTTTTAAATCAGCCTTTTATTAAACTCTCTTTAAATTACTCAGTTTGGCTGAGGGTTGATGGGGGGTGGGAGGCTGGGGAGGGTGGGTGATGGGCATTGAGGAGGGCACCTTTTGGGATGAGCACTGGGTGTTGTATGGAAACCAATTTGACAATAAATTTCATATATTGGAAAAAAATAAACAATTACACCCCCCCAAAAAAAATAACAAATTACTCAGTTTGAGCATGGCTTCTTTTCTTACCAACACCCCTGCTGATACAACAACTAAATCTGCAGTTTGGATATGTGTCTATAAAGCCCATACTTTCAAGTTAGTAGACTTGTATTATATTATCATAAAACCAAGGATTCCACAATAGAGAACATGCAGAAAGGAGCTAGGTTGACATCGTTCAAAGTTTTCCCAATTAGCAGAGATCCACGGGAAAGAGATTGGGCTAACTTCATGGCTTTATTTCTGAAAATGCTTCCTGATTTCTGCAATCACAGTAAAATAAGTGTTAAAAACAGATGGTTTGCCATATACACTTGTAATAATTTTCTGGGTTTTAAAAATAGGAGATGAAATGTGTGTGTGTGTGTGTGTGTGTGTGTGTGTGTGTACATACACAGGGTAGGCAACGAGGACTATAGTTTACCCAAGTCCCAGTTGTTGATATGGAAACATAAAGAATTATTTTAATAACATGCAGATATATGCTGTGTTATTTGACATCTTGAGCCAAAACATTTCCCGAGTACTGGTGCTCTGAGAATAGATTGGACCATTTGAGCACAAGGTGAAAGGTATAAGCCTCACTCCCCTCCTTTCTAATCTACTAGTAAAGATGACAAGCTGCTAGATAGAAAGAAAAAAATAATCCAGGAAGGATGTCAAAAAGGCATTTTTTAAAAAGGTATAGCAATATCAAAAGCATTATCAAGAAGCCAATGAGAAAGAATATGGTGCTTAAAATAATTACTCTAAGTTCTACGGCACTGTAAATCAGGCAATAGGTAAAACCTTTTTTCAAGGAGGCTGATTCCAGAGCTGCTTAAACGGTAGTACCCAATGCCACAGGGAACAAAGGGGGTAATTTGATGGTTGGAAGGATGATTCTGGTCTCTCAAGAAAGAGAGAACTATGCTTACTGATAATTTTCTGAGAAATGGCGCACGAGTGGCAAAGTGTATTTTATAGATGAGCTGTCTTCTCACATTAAGTATCTCATATGCAGCAAAGAAACTTCTGAGAACGAACAAACCCATCAAAACTCCCATGTCTACTGATTTATGCAGAAACAAGTTCTATTATGAGAATGAACTAGAAATATTAAGGCAATTGAAATCTTGGAAGACAATTGATGACTGAGGCCACATGGAAATCTTTTACCTTTATCTGTCACACAGAATGAAATTTTCCTCCTCAAAGTTGATGCGAAAATGTAATTTGGTTTTCTGCCGAATGATGTATGATTCCAACATGTCTTTTGAATGGAGTAGTCCATCTCATGAGTTCTGGAAAGAATGTGTTTGACAGGAAATTTGCTTACCTGACCAAAGGGACTATGGACATGAAATATGAGACAAAATAAACAACATAAAAAAAAAACCCAAACATGAATCTGGATCCTATGGAAAGCCACAGCTAATACAGAGAAAAAAAAATAACAATATGGCTGATTTGAATCAATGTCTTGGAGGAAAAATAATGTTGAGCTTCTGAGAGATCAAAGATAAAGGGTTTTTGTTTCATCAACCAGAAATGTTTTCACACTAAATTACTGGGCAACCTTCTTTCCACCTATGTAACATCAGTGAGCTTGACCTAGAAATGGTATGGAGGTAATTGGAGCCATATTTCCGTTTCTACAGATTTCTTAATCATTCTTGGAGGCATAATAAACTGTATTCAAACAGTGTTTAAAGAAACTAGGTAGAGTTTAAATGAATAAATTGAGCTTATTTCTAAAGTGTGAAATTTTTAGATGACTGCTACCTGTGACCACAGACTTAATCACTCATCTTTTGGACTTTTCACGCCCTTTCCACCTTCCGGACATTCCCTCTACCTTAGGCTTCTCACCTTAAAATGACCGGCTTTCAGGCTTCAGTAGGAAAATGATATTGTGGGCTAGCAATTTTACTACCTACTGTGACTTTACGTGAAACTATCCTCAAATATGCTGGTATAATTATAGTAAGGCAGGCCGTGTTTTAACTTATAACATTTTAACAGATCTATTTATAATTCTTGCAAAACTATAACGAAAAAATGTTGCACTT
Source organism: Lynx canadensis (assembly GCF_007474595.2). Taxonomy (NCBI): domain Eukaryota; kingdom Metazoa; phylum Chordata; class Mammalia; order Carnivora; family Felidae; genus Lynx; species Lynx canadensis. The sequence goes on from NC_044311.2 coordinate 141,083,114, forward strand.
AGTTCTTTCTACACACTGACGGAACACATGGTCCGAAAAAAGCATCAAGCTGATTTTATTTGCAATTTCTTTCTTTGGAGAGATGCCATTTTCTTCAAGAAAACAGCTTATTACTTTTGTCAGAAAGTATTGACTGCTCTCTTAAACAACTGGCTTATTTGTATTTTGCAGCCTGTGATCCATTGTAACCAGTGAATCAGTTATCTGATCTACCCTGGTATGATCATGGGATCCTTGTTTCTTGGTTGGCAGAGTAGAAGTCTCAGGTCCTAATTAACATCTCACCTTTAGCCAGTGGAAAATTCCCACCAAAGACATTTATTTACTATCCTCACGCATGGTTTCAGCTTATGGTTCCCAAATTTATGTTCCTTTCACTTCGTGTATTAAGTATTTACCGTCTCGTTGTGTTGTGTCTGTTTTTTTGTAAGCCAGCCTGTATCCTTTTCGAATCAAGCTGATGTGCAAATAGACAGATAGATGATCGACCGGTGAACAGATAGATAACAGATAAGAATAGATAACAGAATTCAGTCTGCATTAAGTAGCAACAACTGCACATATGCGTGGTGCAGTAGCAAGGCTAAAACTGGAGAATCGCTGTTTGGTTCCTGTTCCGCCCTTAACTAGCCCTGATATTTTGTAAAAGTCATTACATTTCAATAATCCTCAATGTTCTTATATGCCACTAGGGAGAGAGATTGCATGTGTAAAATCCATTCCAACTTTCATAATACAGTACATGGGACTGAAAAATCTCACCAGCCAAAGCTTGTGGAAAGTTCTAATGCAGAAGCATGGCACCGATAACCACCACCATGTAAAACTTGTTGCTATTTTCTTATGCAATGACGTTTTCTAAGACGGAGAGTAGAAAGCTCAGGAGAGCTTCGAGAGTGCCTCCTTGTAGAATGTCGAACACTAGTTTTGAATGGTCTAATCAAAGACGTGGGACTAATAGTGAATTTGAGTCTTCAGTCTGATTTTAAACTACCTTAGGTATGAAAAGGTTGGTGACAGATCAATGGTAAAATCTAACGGAAATGATGGGAAAAAACTTCCAGAAGCAGCTAATTATCTCTAAAGATTACTTTTAATGAAAGGTTTTGGCTGATTTTCTACACGCACCCCATATTTAATACGCAAATTTTTATTTTACTGTAAGTATTTATTTATTTAAAAAATTTTTAAGTAGGCTCCACACTGGACGTGAAGCCCAGTGTGGGGCTCAAACTCACAACCCTGGGATCAAGACCGGAGCTGAGATCAAGAATCAGACGCTTAACCAACTGAGCCCCTACCCCCCCCCCCCCGGTGCCTCTAAGTAGTTCCATATTTAAAGTTTTCTTAAAGTTCGGTGGGGTTCCCCCCTGCCCTCCTCTTGTAGAGATTTTGAAACTTCAAGACTGAGGAATTGACAGATGCCAGCAGGTGCCCCTACTTAATACATGTTCCCCTCCGTAAATTCTTAGGCTAAAGACACCAATAGACAGGTTTTATTTTAAGGAGCCAGTGCACCCGTGTCCCACTTGTGAGTGTTGGCCACCAATAGCCCGCTGCGTCCGTCTGAGACTTGCCCTGAGTTGTTAGAAGCCACCCCACCTATCTGGGAAATCATTGAGGGCTTAGGCTGCACCCTAGGAGGTAGCATGCGACAAAGATGGAAATATGAAAGATTCAAAAAAGGCTCTTTGTCTCTTTGCCTCAAAAAAGGACGAGGCTGTAGTGCCATTCGTGGCCCAGAGCCCCTCAGGTGGTGGGGCTCAGGCTGGACTTCTGCTAACTCATCTAGGCTGTGGGGTGGGATGCCTGTAAGCTACATTCCCCAGACTATCTGGCCAACCGTGTTCCTGTTAAGTCCTGTTAGGGGGCGGTGTGCTGGCAGGTTAGAAGGAAAGGGGAGAGAAGAAGCATTTCGTTGCTCTCTCCAACAGTGGCCACACTTGTTGGTGTTTACCGTAGAGGCAGCAGGGCCAAAAGAAAGATTCCAGTAGCCCCAACAGTGGAGAAACTTCTGTTGGTCAATTGCTCAAGCTAATGGGCTTGAACAATTTCCTGATTTCAGGATATTTCCTTCCTTCCTTCCTTCCTTCCTTCCTTCCTTCCTTCCTTCCTTCCTCTTTTTCTTCCTTCCTTCCTTCCTTCCCTCCCTCCTTTCCTTTTTTCTTTCTTTCTTTCTTTCTTTCTTTCTTTCTTTCTTTCTTTCTTTCTTCTTTCTTTTTTTTCTTATCTAACAATTCCCCTTCTTTTTGCTCCTCCAACCTTTTTTTTCTTTTAATTTTTTTTAACGTTTATTTATTTCTGAGACAGAGACAGAGCATGAACAGGGGAGGGGCAGAGAGAGAGGGAGACACAGAATCTGAAACAGGCTCCAGGCTCTGAGCGGTCAGCACAGAGCCCGATGTGGGGCTTCAACTCACGGACCATGAGATCATGACCTGAGCCGAAGTCGGACGCTTAACCGACTGAGCCACCCAGGCGCCCCTCCTCCACCCTTTTTAACATCATTGTGAACAAGTTCTTGTATTAAATCCCTACTTTTTAAAAATACACAGAGTAGTTTTCTTTTCTCCCAGCTGATCCTAATAATAGTTAATATTTATAGACCATCTCCTATAAACCAGGAATTTTGCATAAGTTAACTCATTTCATCTTTAAAACCAACATGTGAGACACTGTTATTTTATAGATGATGACCTTGAGGCACAAAGTTTAAGTCATGTGCTTAAGGTAACATGGCTGGTAAGCGGTACGGCTGGGATTTGAGCCTAGGCAGTTGGGGAGCAGGATTTATATTCTATCCTACGTGTTAAGAGGGCACATCATGTTCTTCTTGGTGTTAGTTGTCTGCTATCCATCTATTAAGGACTAAATATTTGTGTCCCTGCAAAATTCATGTGTCAAAATCCTCATTTCCAATGAGATGGCATTAGGAGGTGGGTCATTAGGAGTGTGGGGCCCCCGTGAATGGAGTTAGTGCCCTCGTGAAAGGAACTCTCTTGATCCTTGTTATATGAGGATAAAGGGAGAAGATGATAGTCTGCAGTCTGCAAGAGGGCTCTCACCAGAACCCAGTCATGATGGCACCCTTACCTGTGACTTCCAGCCTCCACAACTTTGAGGAATAAATCCCTGTGGTTTACAAGCCACCCAGTCTGGGACTTAGTTATAGCGGCCTGAACAAAACAAGACAGCTTCTTGGGGCGCCTGGCTGGCTCAGTCGGTTAAGCATCTGACTTCAGCTCAGGTCACGATCTTGTAGTTCGTGGGTTTGAACCCTGCGTCTGGTTCTGTGTTGACAGCTGAGAGTCTGGAACCTGCTTCAGATTCTGTGTCTCCCTCTGTCTCTGCCCCTCCCCTGCTCGCCCTCTGTCTCTCTCTCTCTCTCTCTCTCTCTCAAAAATAAATAAACATTAAAAAATTAAAAAAAGAGACAACTTCTAACATCCCTTCAATGTTTAGAAGTATGTGAAAATCATAGATAATTTGCGCCTTTCATGTAGATTTACTGTATTTGCTTTCATGTATTCAGCTGTACTTGAAATCTCAAATAATCTAATGCTGGCTTAACAATTAAAGAGTTCCTCATTCTCAGGATTTTGTTGGCTGAAGTAAGTTGACTTTACTGTTGATGTGATGAAATGAAATGATACTGAAAATCTTGAGGGAATATGTGTAAAATTATTTCTTTTGGTATCTGTTTCTTTAGAAACTGATGTTCTGAACAAAGGAAGGAATAAATATTGAACTACAACAACATTGATAGTTTGTGTAATCAATTTGTCTGTCAGTTTTATCAGTCAATTTTTTTGATCCATTTCTCCTCAGCCATACTTTTTTCTCTGACATACAATAAATTCTCAGGTCACCAAGGACTTTACACTCTTTTAAATAATAATGAGGAGAGGAGAAGGGGTTAAATTTATCAAACTTCTAATACCCCATCTAATAAATATATAGTAAATCATATTAGCCTATGTCAGTGATGAACCAGGTTAACATTACACATTTTTTAACCATGTCACAATGATTCTGTTACTAGCTAGAAAAATTATTTAAATTTTCTGTTCCTCATTTTCACAGCTGAAAAATGAAGGTATTGCTCTGCCTCTCTCTGTCTCAAAAATAAATAAAAACGTTAAAAAAATTAAAAAAAAAAGGGGGGGCGCCTGGGTGGCTCAGTCGGTTGAGCGTCCGACTTCAGCCAGGTCACGATCTCACGGTCCGTGAGTTCGAGCCCCGCGTCGGGCTCTGGGCTGATGGCTCAGAGCCTGGAGCCTGCTTCTGATTCTGTGTCTCCCTCTCTCTCTGTCCCTCCCCTGTTCATGCTCTGTCTCTCTCTGTCTCAAAAATAAATAAAAACGTTAAAAAAATTTTTTTTTTAAAAAAAAGAAAAATGAAGGTAATAAGGCCATCTCATAGGGTTGTGGCAGTGATGAATTAAGATAAAATATATAAAATATTTGCCTGGCAGAAGAAAGTGATATATGTATTATTCATTATGTCCTTCCATTCTCCCTCCCTTCCTCCCTCCCTCTTTTCTTTTCTTCCTTCCTTCTTTCCTTCCTTCCTTCCTTCCTTCCTTCCTTCTTCATTATCCTCACAAGGGCCCACAAACCTCCATTTTAGGCCATTTTTCAACCTAGTATGTCCTCAGCAGGCTCAATCTAGAAAACACTTGCAGTAATTACTGACCTCACAACCACTGCACATTTTTTTCTGGACTTCAGTTTCTTAGACCCAAATGCCCAGGAAGCTCGGCTACTCTACACTGTTGCTGATTTCATTGTTTTGCTCTTTTAGTACTCCTATTTGCCAGCCAATGTCATAAGAACAGTCACACTGTCACAGCTGGGTGATCAGACGATGATAGAGCATTATTCTCCTAAGTCACAGGATGGCTAAGGTAAGAACTGTTCCAAGCACACAAGCACTGAACAGTATTTTGTTGGAGTGAGTGTAGAGCTATCCAGATACTCAAGTCTGCTTTTGCTTCAATCTCTAAGGAATGTAGTTTCTCTCCTTCTGCTTAAAAGAAGTCACTGACACCTCTACTATCTCTACAAATTAAAAGTGGCATAAATAAGAGCAGTTTCAAGCAGTTCGAAAACCACCAAAAGGAGAGCGTGAAAGTGTAGAGGAATCTTTCAGTCCCACACTGCAAGACCTTCATGTTTTACAACACTGGCGATAAAACTGAGTATATCCTCCCTTAGGGGAGAAAAGCCCAGTGAAGCTCAAGTTAGGATGGAAATTATATTTCTTTACTTAGGTCTCATAAACATATTTGACTGATCATTTAAATTAATGAGGCAGGGGGAAAACTTCACTTTGCATTGCAAATAGAGCAGAGAAACCCATGATTCACTGGGAAAAGAGACTGACTAGCTGTGAACATAAACCATATCACTACTGTTTTCTCTTCCCATAGCAAACAGAATCAAAACATCAGGAAAGGCATTGCTTTGGTATTCCTAGATCATGTGATAAGTAGGAAGAAACCTTGGCCATAAATATTATGTTTTTAAAAGTCATCTTCCTTCCTCACCCTCGAACTAAAAAAAGGGATTAATGTTACTTACACAGACACTTGATTTACATACAAGAAGAACTTTAGGCCTGTGGAAATTATTCTTTAAAATCGTCAGCATAAAGGGGCGCCCGGGTGGCTCAGTCGGTTAAACGTCCAACTTTGGCTGAGGTCATGATCTCGCGGTTTGTGAGTTCGAGCCCCACGTTGGGCTCTGTGTTGAGAGCTCAGAGCTTGGAACCTCCTTCGGATTCTGTGTCTCCCTCTTTCTCTGCCCTTCCCCTGCTCTGTCTCTCTCTGTCTCTCAATAATAAATAAATGTTAAAAAAAATTTTTTTAAATCGTCAGCATATGTTATATTAACATAACATGAAACTCTCAAAGAAAACACTCATGTTTGTTTTGCTTCATTTGTATTAACTGTTTGGTTAAGCGCTTTTAAGTGTTCTCTGTTGTCTATGTTAAAAAGAAGTACTCAGAACCTAGAAGGTTGGTTTGACACAAAAGAAAACTGCAGTCGATGTAACTACAATAATTAGTTTATTTTGTGTTTGGGAAGAGTCTGAAATAATTAGAACCATTGTTTAAAGATTGTCTTAATAACCCAAAAGGTGAAAGAGAATGGTTTAGTGGTTTTCCCAAATTGAACCAAAAAGTAACCTGTTTTAAAACTCTTTTTCTTGTGTAACATAAAATTACACATCCAATTAAGATAAATAAAAAGAAATAAAAATGAGCCAGGTTCTGCTTCACTAATCTTAAAAGTCAGCCACTTGAGTATAACCAAGCTTAGAAGGTCAGTCAGCTCGCGAGCCTGATTGGTTACTTCTGACCTGAAGACCAATGTGATTAACAGAATATGAAACTCATTTCAGTATTTCTTCCCTTTTTATCAGCTTGAATAAAAGAGCAAAACCTGAGAAAAGGTGAGACAAGCATCCTATCTGGTTTCGAAAAAATGAGCTATCTGCCCATCAGAACGTAGGCACTGTTGCTGTTTTACGCACCAGAAGATATTTCAGTATATTATTATCCAAACATCAGTGAAACAGAATTTATCCATTAACATAAGGCAGCTAATGGTGTCCTGGTTGATATTGACTAGTCAAAAGAGGCAGAAATTCATCAACATGTAAGCTCGATGTATTACTCTTTTTTTTTTTTTTTCAACGTTTTTATTTATTTTTGGGACAGAGAGAGACAGAGCATGAACGGGGGAGGGGCAGAGAGAGAGGGAGACACAGAATCGGAAACAGGCTCCAGGCTCCGAGCCATCAGCCCAGAGCCCGACGCGGGGCTCGAACTCATGGACCGCGAGATCGTGACCTGGCTGAAGTCGGACGCTCAACCGACTGCGCCACCCAGGCGCCCCTCGATGTATTACTCTTGACGGTGTCTTAGTTTAATTAATGTGGATCAACCACCTTCTGAGTTCTTTTATTTTCAGAGATTTCCAACCCGAATCTTCAGAATCATAGGATTTCAGGAAACTTTCTTCTGCGAGTTCTTTAAGAGGCCCTGGCAAATTTGTAGTCAGAATTCAACTAACCTTCTTGGTTTCCTTCCCCCATTTTCCTAACTCGTGGGATAAATTGTACTGTGCATCCCAGAGCTTGGACTTTAGAAGGTAAGACCTTTGACCATTCACTGATTGATGTCCTCTCTCCTTCGCTGGCCTCTTCATGTTCTCACTGTGGTTCAGGTCTCTAGCACTTTTCTTTCTTCCCGGTAGTTAATGTGCATTTCTCAATTTCTATCCCAGATTATTTTATATATGTATGTATGTATTTAAGTTATTTGGAGGGGAAGGGCAGAGAGAGAGAGAGGGAGAGAGAGAGAGGGAAAGAATCTTATATAGGGGCTCGATCCCAAGACTCAGGGATCATGACTTGAGTCAAAGTCAAAAGTCGGTTGCTCAACCGACTGAGCCACCCAGGGGTCCCAACCCCAGATCATTTTAGGTTCAGTTCAGATATAAAAAGGGTTTGGTCAGTTTTTACTTTGAGCCATGGATTTTCCCCCCTTTAACCACACTTGTGAAAAGAACTCCAAAGTGCCTCGCATTTAGAAATGGCAAACATCATCCTCTCTAGACCGTTTGGTGTGACTTTATTTCATGGAGAGTCACCTCTCGGTTTTGTCTTCCCTACAACATTTCGTGTTCTTTCTAGAGCATCTAGTCTTTGTTTCTTCTCTCTTTCCCACCCCCACTCTCCTTCTGCTTTCCTCAGGTTCTGTTCAAATTAGGTCTCTCTGTTTGTCTCTATCTCTTTCCCCTCAGAAGGCTCAACTCCATCAACTGTCAGAAAACTATGCAAATAGTATAAGAAAGGCTTTTATTGTTCTTCTCAATGGGCCGGCAATCTAATCTTTCCACCCATGGGATAATGTACAAGCAACTATCAGAAAGTCGTATTAACTTGGCACATGGAAAGAGTACTGGTGTAAGAGTCAGCAAACACAAACATAGCTCTGGCTGTTAGTCCCCTGACCTGAGTCGCTTAAAGCTTCTATAATTTCAGTAAGTCTGTACACAGCATTGGAGTAACAATGCCATAATGCTTGTCTTTTAAGGTAGTTTGGAGCATGGACTTTTGAAATAAGGCAGGGGAAGCGATTTGTTAATCACAAAAGCTATACAGATGCAAACTATTGTGCTTATTTTATTATTTGCTTTATTTCTTTAAGTCATAAGCATGGACACAGCAGGGACTTTCTTCTGCGAGTTCTTTAATAGGCCCTGGCAAATTTGTAGTCAGAATTCAACGCATTTCCAGGCATGGAAGTTAGCAGATGTTAAAGGAAATCATTTAAGTCATTCCTCTCCTTCCAAAAACACACATTCCAGTGTACTTAGCTTTCTGTAAAATTAAAGTAGCAGTGGTCAGGAACTAACAAAGAGTGGCTTCGTATATCTGTGTTTAGAAAATAAGGCTGAGAAGGCTTATCTGGGGAGAGCAGAGGGGGTATTGAATGTAAGTACGAAGCAAGAGGGAGAAGCGATGATGTTGTTCTACATTTCTGGCCTCATTACTCTGGAAGAACTTTCTTCTCCTTATTGCATCCACGCAACTCCCTGAATGTTAATGAAAGTGTTGTGTGCCCAATGAGGGGAGAAAAGAGCTAAGATTGAGAACCAGCACCAATGATGCACATTTAATGAACTGGTCTTACGGTTTCATGCACTATTTCTTTAAAATTCTGACTTCTTTTTTTAAAGGTACGTTAGCGGTGTCTATTTGGGACCCAGAAGAAGTTGAAGCGGAAGGAATTGCTCGTTTGAAAATTAAAGGGTGAATAGTTTCCACTGCACACAAACGCTTCTGGTCTTGGAGCCATTTTGGAAAATTCCCATTTCCGGTGATTGTTAGAGCGACGTGGGAAGCGACCAGTGGCGGCTCTTTTGAAACCCTGGCACGTGCACCAAACATTTCTTGTCCAAATCTAGTCCATGTTTTTGTGCTTTTTGTTGCATTCTTGTGTTTGGAGAGGGGATCGAGTATCATAACTAGCTGAGGTTTTAGTCAATTATAAGATCATTTGTTTTGCCCTCCACTGTCATTTTGAATCTTTCTTCGGTTTGGAAAATTCCAGTCAATGTGGCATCATCCGACGTTGGCATAATGGGACCAAGAGTCTATTCCAACATTTTATGATATTACAGTAATGTACCATATTTCAAAAGCTTGTAATAGAGAACCATCAATTTGATCTCTTCTCAATGATTCAGCATATTACGGGACCATCTGTTCTCACAACCTACCCAGGATGTGGCTAGGCACATCACTTCTCTTCAAAATTATATTAAGCAAAGTTAGTAAAGCAAATAATATATTGGAAAGTCAATTAACAATACCTATGTTCTCCACTCTTTTAGATAAGTTATATCATGTCTCTTCCTTCAAGTACCATGGATAGTTGAGAGATGGATGCCATCACACCTCACCAAAAGATACATTAAAAAAAAAGAATCAAGGGGCGCCTGGGTGGTGCAGTCGGTTAAGCGTCCGACTTCAGCCAGGTCACGATCTCGCGGTCCGTGAGTTCGAGCCCCGCGTCAGGCTCTGGGCTGATGGCTCAGAGCCTGGAGCCTGTTTCCGATTCTGTGTCTCCCTTTCTCTCTGCCCCTCCCCCGTTCATGCTCTGTCTCTCTCTGTCCCAAAAATAAATAAACGTTCAAAAAAAAAAAAAAAAAGAATCAATACCAGCATCCATGAGGGGGTGATTTTTTTAAAGCACTTTTTCTTAAAGTATGATCTTGTACCACCAACATCAGAATCATCTGGGTACTTTTAAAAAGATGTTTCCTGGTCACCAATTGTCCAATCCTATTAAGTAGACAAGAGAGGTATTTAATTTCTTTTTAATGTTTATTTATTTCTGAGAGAGACAGACAGACAGAGTGGGAGCTGGGGAAGGGCAGAAAGAGAGGGAGACACAGCATCCTAAGCAGGCTCCAGGCTCTGAGCTGTCAGCACAGAGCCCGATGTGGGTCTCGAACCCACAAACTAGGGAGATCATGACCGGAGCCGAAGTCGGACGCCTAACCGATTCAGCCAACCAGGCGCCACGACGAGACAGGTATTTAAATGTTTTAAACTACTTTTGGTCAAGCATGTAACTGGAAAGTAGCCATACAAAGAACCAAACATTCATGAAATGTATGATCATTACTGGGCTCCAAACTTGGTAATTTGCATTTTATGTATGTATTAGAAAGGACATTGACTGTAATAGCAAATAGACCCGTGCTTTTGCCATACAGATTGCAACATATATAGTGAATATTAAATTTTAATAGTTACAAAAGTCATTTTTCCCATTGAAATGGTGCCAGAAGGGGCATCTGGGTGGTGCAGTCAGTTAAGTGTTTGACTCCTGATTTCGGCTCAGGTCATGATCTCATGGTTTCTGCGGTGGAGTTCCTGCACAGTTGGGCTCTGTGCTGACAGCCCGGAGCCTTCTTGGGATTCCCTCTCTCCCTCTCTTTGCCCCTCCCCCACTCACACACATACACACTCTCTCAAAATAAATGAATAAACTTTAAAAAAAGAAATGGTGGGGCGCCTGGGTGGCTCAGTCGGTTGGGTGTCCGACTTCGGCTCGGGTCATTCATGATCTCACTGCTGGTGAGTTCGAGCCCCGCGTCGGACTCTGTGCTGACAGCTCAGAGCTTGGAGCCTTCTTCGGATTCTGTGTCTCCCTCTCTCTCTCTGCCCCTCCCCCACTCACTCTGTCTCTCTCTCTCTCTCTCTCTCTCTCTCAAAAATAAAAATATTAAAAAATTAAAAAAAAAAGAAATGGTGTAAGGCAACAAATGATTTAATATCAAATCCAAAATGATTATTCTTCCTTAGGTGGAACAAATTCCATAAAAATAGCTTCCCTTTTGGCCCCTGAATACGCTCTGTTCATCAATTCTGTTAAAATCATATTTATTATTTTTCTGACACGACATGTTCTTTCAAGCCCATGCTTTTGTTTTCATTCAGATTTTTGCTGTTCCAATCTTACAGAAAATGGGTAGCCTTTTAATTTTTTTTCTTGGTAAATCTTCTAATGCTTTGGTTACCTAGGTCAGTCAGTCGTAAAGTCTTTGGTTTCAGAATTGCTTTTAGCAGCTATAATTTTATTTTACTTGATCCAACGTTTTGGTCTTTTATTTTCAGAGGGAGTATAAAAGTGCTAGTAATGTGGATTTCTATAATTTCACGATAAATGGCCAACAAGGAAACAACCTTAGTTTCCATTCCTTCAAATTGTTGACTGAATTCATTTTCAATTCTCACAACAAAAACAAGGAGGGGTGTAGGAACAGAGCTCAGAAGAAAGCAAGATACTTTAAAAAAAACTTTGTTTGAGGAGCAGCTGGGTGGCTCCATTGGTTAAGTGTCAAACTCTTAATTTCGGCTCAGGTCATGATCTCATGGTTGAGATTTGAGCCTGCATTGGCTCTGTGCTGAGCATGGAATCTACTTAAGATTCTCTCTCTTTCTCTGCCCCTTCCCTGCTCATGTGCTCCCTCTCTCTCTCTGTCTCTGTCTCTCTCAAAACATAAAAAAAAATAAATAAAAATTAAAAAAATCATTTGAGTAAATGTTCTATTTCTGCCTGTATGCCTCAGTGACTCAGCCTTTATGGAGTTTAGTCGACTAGATTGGACGACTACGGACAGATGGAAATAAAGCTCTTCCTCACTCTAATGTAGTCATTAGGGGATTATCTCATCCATTCAGTCCTAAGTGCAAGTTCATTGTCATTTTATTCCTAATCATCTACCTGTAACCAATGAGGCAAGCAATTTGGCTCTACCTAAACTTAGTATTGTGCTTCTAAGGGAAAGTAATGGGATGCATATGCTTCCTTTGAAACTTTTACAGTAGGGCATGACATTCTAAATTAAAAAATAGCCTCCTGACCGAAGCTTGCACCATGTTCTTGTTACAAGAGTTAGTAACAAGATGATACAACTATCAACATAAAAAGTGCAGTCGTAGATGCTCATTTGATTCTGTATTCAGATCGTATCTTCTATTTCCATTGAAAATATTGAAACCATTCAGGATCTACTGTTACAAGTAGAGACCCATAATAATATCACCAGGGACTTGAAATTGCTTTATGCTGATATTCTAACCCTACGGAACTATATTTTCTCTTACTTTCATTTTGAAAAGCGCAGCTTCCTGGAGATGTGTAACTTTTACCCACTCTTTCTTTTTTTTTTTTTTTTTTGCATTTTTTGAAATATAATTTATTGGCAAATTGGCTAACATGCAGTGTGTATAGCGTGCTCTTGGTTTTGGGGGTACCTATTCATTCTTAACAGAAGAGAATAAGATTGCCACTATGGTGGAAGCTCTCAATAAATGAAGGAATCAAGGGAATAGCAGTGTCTTTATCAAACATTTGGGTTGTAACCATGTCTACCTCCTACCCTAGAAAATTTTTTTCGTTGGTGTTTTCAAAGTGATTTGCTTCATGGTACAGATGTTTTTTATAGACCAGCACCTGCATATTTATGCTCATTTTAATCTACATTTGCATGACACCTCTCACTCTGAAATCAAAGCGTCTTGAATCATAAATTGGAATAAACTCAATTAGCCACATTGAAAAAGTTTGATAGCAAAAGTGTTCCAGAGACTGGAAGAATCGTTGAACCTTATGCATCATCCCTGCCTCTCAAGAAACAGTTATCCATTTAAAAAAATTTTTTTTTCAACGTTTATTTATTTTTGGGACAGAGAGAGACAGAGCACGAATGGGGGAGGGGCATAGAGAGAGGGAGACACAGAACCGGAAACAGGCTCCAGGCTCTGAGCCATCAGCCCAGAGCCCGACGCGGGGCTCGAACTCACGGACCGCGAGATCGTGACCTGGCTGAAGTCGGACGCTTAACCGACTGCGCCACCCAGGCGCCCCGTCAGTTATCCATTTTAAACCACAAAGTCGTAGATGTTGTAGAAGTTGTTAAAAATAAAAGGCTAAAGCAGAGTGACTGTCCTCGATGTTGGCGTAAAGCAATCAGGAATTCCAAGCCCACGTGACACCTTCTGTCTGTGGCAGGTGAGTTATTGTGTGGCTCACTGGTGGCTGGTGCAGCTGGAGAAGGCTTCTTGTGGGAGTAGAGGAATTCTTTGGGTACTGAACCGTAAAGAGCAGTTAAGTTCATAGAGAAAAGAGAAAAGCATTTAAGACTGCAAATCCTCATGATGGTAGAAAATATAGTCGTTCTCATTGTGTGCCAAGAACCCACCACACAGGGTGGCTGAATTATTTTGGAGGAAGGTTGAGTAGTGGAAAACTAAACTGCTGGAATGTGCAGGGAATGACAAACATTGACCTGGATTGAGTGGAGGGATAATTAATTCAGATGCAGGGGGAGAGGCATGATGTAGGCTGCATTTGATTTTCTTTTTTAATGTTTTTAATGTTTATTCATTTTTGAGAGAGAGAGACAGAGCAAGTGGGCTAGGGGCAGAGACGGAGAGGGAGACACAGAATCCGAAACAGGCTCCAGGCTCTGAGCTGTCAGCACAGAGCCTGACGTGGGGCTTGAACCCTGACCGGCGAGATCATGACCTGGGCTGAAGTCAAAAGCTCAACCGACTGAGCCACCCAGGTGCCCCTGTAGACTGTATTTTAAAAGCTGAAACAGAAATAAACAGTAATTATAAGCAACTTAATACAGAAGTGATTATTGGGTGTTTTTTCAGTGAAATGGTGGGTTTATCTGATTGTACAGAAATAGTCACCTTTGATTGTTCACATTGACTATTGCAACTCAGTAGGGAAAGAACTTGGGTTGTAGAAATCTGATAGTGATACAAATAAATTTTGCTAAAATTAATTTCTGCTCTCTAGCAAAGATGAGCTCAAACACCACATTTTATTGTCTTACTGGATATTTGTCAGTTTTGCATCTACTACCAACTTCAGTTTAGCATTCCTGATTTTATATACACACATATACACCTATGTATACATGTGCACACATATACATATATATGTACATATATGTGTGTGTGTATATATATATATATATATATTCTGTTCTCTTTTGAACTACTTTTAATGTTTTTTTTTAAATATATTTTTAAGAGAGAGAGACAGAGACAGAGTGTGAGCAGGGGAAGGGCAGAGAGAGAGGGAGACCCAGAATCCGAAGCAGGCTCTTGGCTCCTACCTGTCAGCACACAGCCTGACACGAGGCTCGAACTCACGAGCTGCAACGTCATGACCCGAGCCCAAGTCAGACCCTTAACCAACTGAGCCAAGCGCCCCTCCTTTGAACTACTTTAGCATTGATTCCCTCAGTCATTAATTCCCTCACTTTGACTCTTGCTCATCTTATATTTGAATGACAGTCATAATTTTAGCTGTTTGAAAATTTTACATTAGTAGCAGAATGAATTGGTTTGGGGTGGGTAGAAATTCAAAGCCTAGAGAATAGTCAGGACTGTTGTAAGGAATTATTCTCGGTACTCGAGGTATGAGTTTGAAGTTCTAGATTTGGGTAACCGCAGTGTTTTAGAAAAGAGCAGAAGAATTTGAGATATTTTGAAAACAAAATCAGAACAGGATTTGGTGGGATGTTTATGGAGGAGCTATATGATACTTACCCTATAATATGTACCCTACAAAATGAAGGTGGAAGGAACTTGTTTCACTAGTCTCTTTAGAACTTTCCCCCTGAAGTCAGGAACACAACAGGGATGCCCACTCTCACCGCTGTTGTTTAACATAGTGCTGGAAGTTCTAGCATCAGCAATCAGACAACAAAAGGAAATCAAAAGGCATCAAAATTGGCAAAGATGAAGTCAAGCTTTCACTTTTTGCAGATGACATGATACTATATATGGAAAACCCAATAGACTCCACCAAAAGTCTGCTAGAACTGATACATGAATTCAGCAAAGTCACAGGATACAAAATTAATGTTCAGAAGTCAGTTGCATTTTTATACACCAATAATGAAGCAACAGGAAGACAAATAAAGAAACTGATTCCATTCACAATTGCACCAAGAACAATAAAATACCTAGGAATAAACCTAACCAAAGATGTAAAATATCTGTATGCTGGAAACTAGAAAGCTTATGAAGGAAATTGAAGAAGATACAAAGAAATGGAAAAACATTCCATGCTCATGGATTAGAAGAATAAATATTGTTAAAAGGTCAATACTACCCAAAGCAATCTACACATTCAATGCAATCCCAATCAAAATTACACCAGCATTCTTCTCGAAGATAGAACAAGCAATCCTAAGATTTGTATGGAACCACAAAAGACCCTGAATAGCCAAAGTAATATTGAAGAAGAAAACCAAAACAGGAGGCATTACAATCCCAGACGTTAGCCTCTACTACAAAGCTGTAATCATCAAGACAGCTTGGTATTGGCACAAAAACAGACACATAGACCAATGGAATAGAATAGAGACTCCAGAATTGGACCCACAAATGTATGGCCAACTAATCTTTCACAAAGTAGGAAAGAGTATCCAATGGAAAAAAGACAGTCTCTTTAACAAATGGTGCTGGGAAAACTGGACAGCAGCATGCAGAAGAATGAAACTAGACCACTTTCTTACATCATTCACAAAAATGAACTCAAAATGGATGAAGGACCTGAATGTGAGAGAGGAAACCATCAAAACCCAGAGGAGAAAGCAGGAAAAAACCTCTCTGACCTCAGCCGCAGCAATTTCTTACTCAACACATCTCCAAAGGCAAGGGAATCAAAAGCAAAAATGAACTATTGGGACCTCATCAAGATAAAAAGCTTCTTTTTGCAAAGCTTTTCCTTTGCACTACAAAGGAAACAATCAAGAAAACTAAAAGGCAACCGATGGAATGGGAAAAGATATTTGCAAATGCCATATCAGACAAAGGGCTAGCATCCAGAATCTATAAAGAGCTCACCAAACTCCACACCCGAAAAACAAATAATCCAGGGAAGAAATGGGCAGAAAACATGAAAAGACACTTCTCTAAAGAAGACATCCAGATGGCCAACAGGCACATGAAAAGATGCTCAATGTCACTCCTCATCAGGGAAATACAAATCAAAACCACAGTAAGATACCACCTCACGCTGGTCAGAGTGGCTAAAATGAACGAATCAGGAGACTATAGATGCTGGAGAGGATGTGGAGAAAGTCCCTCTTGCACTGTTGGTGGGAATGCAAACTGGTGCAGCCACTCTGGAAAACAGTGTGGAGGTTCCTCAAAAAATTAAAAATAGATCTCTACCCTGTGACCCAGGAATAGCACTGCTAGGAATTTACCCATGGGGTACAGGAGTGCTGATGCATAGGGGCACTTGTACCCCAATGTTTATAGCAGCACTTTCAACAATAGCCAAATTATGGAAAGAGCCAAAATGTTCATCAACTGACGAATGGATAAAGAAGATGTGGTTTATATACACAATGGAATACTACTTGGCAATGAGAAAGAATGAAACATGGCCCTTTGTAGCAACGTGGATGGAACTGGAGAGTATTATGCTAAGTGAAGTAAGTCAGAGAAAGACAGATACCATATGTTTTCACTCCTATGTGGATCCTGAGAAACTTAACAGAAGACCATGGGGGAGGGGAAGGGAAAAAAAAGGTTGCACATAGGGAAGGAGGCAAACCATGAGAGACTCTTGAATACTGAGAACAAACTGAGGGTTGGTGGGGGGAAGGAGAGGAGAGGGTGGGTGGTGGGCATTGAGGAGGGTACCTGTTAGGATGAGCACTGCATGTTGTATGGAAACCAATTTGACAATAAATTATATAAAACAAAAAATAAAATAAATTTAAAAATTAACAATAAAAAATGTTGTCAACAAAAATACCTCCTTGAAATACACTTGCTTTAAATGTACCAATTAACTTTTAGGGGCACCTGGGTGGCTCAGTTGGTTGAGCATCCGACTTCGGCTCAGGTCACGATCTCGCGGTCCGTGAGTTCAAGCCCCGCGTCGGGCTCTGGGCTGATGGCTCAGAGCCTGGAGCCTACTTCCGATTCTGTGTCTCCCTCTCTCTCTGCCCCTCCCCCGTTCATGCTCTGTCTCTCTCTGTCTCAAAAAATAAATAAAAGTTAAAAAAAAATTTTTTAAATGTACCAATTAACTTTTAAATATATTATTGTGATAAAAAGAATGCAAATAACCTAAGTGTTCAGTGAAAATGAAGAGTAATATAAATTATGGCATATTCATTCAATGGAGTGTTGTTATTCATTCATGAAAAAGTATGCTTGGGCAATTGATATTGTAACAATTGCTTATGATTTAATTTATACAGTAGATTTTTGAGGTGCAGATAAAACTTTGACTTTAAGGAAAACAAACAAAAATATAGATCTACTCATTGAGATTCTCCTCTGTTGGGTCCAGTAGTCTGTATTTAGAAATTTCCAGATAATTCTGTTCAGTGGCCAGGTTTTGGAACCATTAGTCAAACTTAACAGTTTCTGACTCATGATAATTTATTTAGGAACATGCCGTGTTCTTGCCTACTTGTATATTTGTTATTCCAAAGCCAGAGAGCAACTTGGATGCTTGGATGCTGGAAATTTTTGATTTCTTAGACATTTATTCAGTAAATATTGTCGAACATCCACTATATGCCAGACATGTGGATGGGCACTGGGGATGCATCACCAAACTAGATAAACATAAGTAACACTGATCCCTTTATTTAGCCTGAGTCACTAGAGTGTAAATTACTATAACATAAGCACATTCTAGTGGCTTAAATCCTAATGACTTGGTATAAATAAATAAAAAGGCAGCTCTACATTTTAATGACCTTTATCTAGAGGAACAACTTGTGTGTTCGGCAGGGTAGCTTTTCTATGTCCTTACCCGAGGGCTACAGTTTGAACAAACATTTGAATTATGCTAGGTGCCCAGCACTATTCTCCGCATTTTATGTGCATCAGTAACGACATCATCTTATAGCAGAGTCCAAGATCGCAGAAAAGGATCATCTGTCTTCCCCGGCTCTGTCCCACATAGCTCACCTTACTTTCTCACAGACAAGGATGCCGGCCAGATCCCTGGCTGTTTGCTCCGCATTCTCTCCGCTTTGGCTGGGCTGGACACACTCGACCCCACCTCAGCCGCCTTCCTTCTCCCTGCCTCTTTCTTTTCCGGTCAGTAACAACACACACACTATGTGCGACATTCTGAGAAATGACTGGGCTTTCACCTTCTTCGTCTCGTCGAAACTTTGAAGCTGATCTGCGAGGGAGGAGTTAATACGGTGTTTTACCGAACAAGGCTTAGAATGGCTAAAGGTTTAGAACTGGCTCCAGAATCGGAGTCATGGTTAACTTTTATGTGTGATTCACAAGTGATATTAACATTCTTTCGATTTGTTTTCTTAAATAGTGGGATCCTGAGTACTTCTGGGCTGGCGATAGAGGTATTAGAAGATGAGGAACACTTAAGTAATATGGAAGTTATTAGTAAGGTTCTTGTTATTAGCTTAGATGAAATACTCATGAGTGTTCATTACCTTGTGTTCTGCTTTATAACCAACATATGTATCACTTTATGTATCTGTGTATATAAGCATATATATCAATTAAAATAGGTAAAAGAGGGGTGCCCGGGTGTCTCTGTCGGTTAAGTGTCTGACTCTTGGTTTCGACTCAGGTCATGCTTTCACGTTCGTGAGGTTAAGCCCTGCATAGGATCTGCACTATCAGCTTGGGATTCTCGCTCTCTCTGTCTCTCTCTGCCCCTCCCTTGCACGTATGAACTTGTACACTCTCTCTCCCCCTCCTCTCTCGCGATCTCGCAAAATAAACGAATAAACATTTTAAAAAATAGGTAAAAGAAAACAAAAACAATTATAAGAGCTAGATAAACAACAAAATTGGTCGTTAACTTAGTGTATGTTTGAAAATATGCAAATTCTAAGGAACAATGGAAAATATGCAAATTCCAAGACACAGTTGAGTTAACGTTCCATTCCTTAAATCACCATGCTGTTAGAACACTAGTTTTTCACTAAGACTTCTAGCTTTATTATCATAAATTTTGGCTGAACTAGGTTATTAATAGTTAAACAGTGCTCTTTACAGCTTGATATATTATTTAAAGTTCAGGCTAGCCTGCAAAACTACACTGGTTTACACAAGATATGAATGTGTTTCTCTCTCGTGTTTGGTTCAGAACTGGGCAGAAGATCCACAGCAAGTCCAGGTTCCGAATTTTATCACTGAGTCTACACTAGCTGCTTAATTGTTACCTCCACCTTGACCTCAGAAGCAGGGAAAGTGAAGTGAAGGGAAGCAACTTCCTTTCTAAAGAAATGATCCGGGGGCGTCTGGGGGGCTTAGTCGGTTAGGCAGCCAACTTTGGCTCAGGTCACGATCTCTCAGTTTGTGAGTTGGAGCCCCCTGCCTTGAGCTATGTGTTGCCAGCTCAGAGCCTGGAGCCTGCTTCCGAGTCTGTGTCTCCCCCTCCCTCTCCGCCCCTCCCCCGCTCCCATTCTGTCTCTTTCTCTCTCTCCAGAATAAATAAACATTTTAAAAAGTTGAAAGGAGTGACCCAGAAGGTGCACACATCACCGCCACTCACGTTGCTTGAGTCACATGAACACAACCAAGTGCAAAGGGGGCTAGGAATTGTTAACATATAGGGCAGTGAGAGGGGCGAGAGGCACTCACGAAAGCTAGGTGGGAACAGGGGATTCTATATTTGCAGTGAGGAAGGGGAACGTGGATACAGGAAGACAGCGAGGTTTGCCCAAATGCTGCAAAGCCTTAATACACTATTGTGGAGGGTGAATGTCTTGGCATGATGGGTGGGATTGAGGGGGCCGTGAAGTGCAGAGTTTGACAAACTGAGACGCAGAGTTTCTCAAACTGATTTAAATTGCTTCTGTGTAGTGGTTGGGTGTGATGAACCAATGGCACGACCTGGGACACGGACCTCACCTTGGAGGTGAATTCAGCATGACTGGGGATATTGAGGCTTCCATGTACAAGTACCCATACAAATAAAATGGCCTCCAAAGAGTGTAAAATGGCACAAAATTATCAACTGTAGTGACGAGGAATCATGTGGTTTCAGTCTCCTAGGTCAGGTCTCAACCTGCTTGAAGTGGCTTTCATACTTGCGAAGTAATAAGGACAAGGGGGGAGGGGTTTATCTCGGTCTTTTCAAACTCATGAGCCGGGGAAGATAAAATTGAATCCTCAAGCACGAACACTTAAAACTGGAAATAGGGCTGATTTACCACATGCCGTGAATAAAATAACAACCAATGGTGCCAAATGCCCGTTCTCCCCCACATCGTGTTGCCCATTCTTGGTTCCAGGACATTCTCGAGGTTTGTAAGTTCTCCATCGAAGAAAATATGATTGGAAAAAATAAAAAAAGATTATAATAGCTCATCGAAAATTGTGTCAGGGTTGAACTGGGTTTCTGCCAAATATCCCATCCAAGAAAATAGAATTGGATCTCAAGGTGTCACCTTGATAGAACAACGTGGTTTGCAACGCAGAGGACTCTCATGCTGTAGCTGGATCCCAGGTCTCTTTTTGAAGCAAACTTCAAGTTATTTACTGAAGAGTGGGATGTGCTCTTAACTAATCTTAGTAAAGCAGGTTTTTTTTCCCCTCTCACTGTCTTTTATTCATAAGAGATACTGTGTGTGTGTGTGTGTGTGTGTGTCTGCATGCACATGCACATGTGTGCGAATGGGTGTGTTCTCGATGGCTTTCTCTTGCTTGAATAAAAAAGTAAAATAACACTAGAAATTGGAACACTTTTGAAATGAACTATGATGAGTATGAACTCACCACTTGGGCTTTCTTACCAAATTCATAGAGTTCACTTTATTCCCAGCAAATTGCTTTAGACTCACTATTATACCTGCAATTTTCTTATCTGCGTTGTTTTATTGTTCAATGATAGAAATCTAATTTTCCTAGCTCCTGAAAAAACAATGGAGCCAATACAAAATCTTTGAAGTATTAATTGCATTTAAAATTAGAGTGGGAAATGTCGGCATCCAAAATTAATTAATTAACAGGTTCTAGAGTGTAAAGTATCCAAAAAAAGTATGTTTTTCTAGTTTATGATAGCATATAAGTGGTTTCACTAATGGGTGAGGAGGATGTAGAAAAAGATTTGAGAGGAGAATGAAGACATTTGACCAGGATTCATGTGTAAGATGATTACAAATTGTTGTTTGTTAAAAGTCGGGCTTGCACAGCATAAATTATGCTACCATAGGATCCTCTGGACATTCTGAATTCAAGCCTACCTTCTAAGGTCCTCTGAATCATATTAAACTTTTTCTTCTCCATATTGTCTCTGATAATCACAGGAGATAGGACCACCATGAGCAGTGAGGAGATAAGAAGCCTGGTCAGGAACACTGAGAGCTTCTAAAAAGTTCTGGATGATTCTGAGGTAGCTCTCGGACATGGCTGCTTTTGTTTAGTTTTTTTTTTTTGTTTGTCCAAAGCTGAAGATATTTATGAAGATTTCATAAAATCGCCCGTTCTAAAAGAAATAAAAAACAGATAAAATGTAGTTGCTTAGGACATCATTCCTGCATAGTTCCCTGTTGATAAGATATTCTCCCCAACCTTAAAAGATTTCTCTTAACCATATTATCTTTCCTACATTTTTTTTAGAAAGAACCAATTCCTTGTTTATTTATTTTCAAATCAATAAAAGCCACTTTTTTGTTACCTTCCTAATAATGAGCCACTTTCACAAACAGCAGTTGATATAAATGACTTAATGAACCAGTTGCATATTTGACCAATATAAATTTCATTTTATTTATTTATTCATTCATCCATTTATTTATTTACTATTTTTTCTAATTTTCGACAGAAAGAGAGAGTGAAAGTGTGAGCAGGGGAGAGGGATGGAGGGAGAGAGAGAACCCTAAGCAGACTCCATGCTAAGTGCTGAGCCTGACACAGGGCTCGATCCCACAGCCCTGGGATCATGACCTGACCCAAATTCAAGAGTTGGATGTTCGACCAACTAGGCCAACCCAGCACCCCTAAAATTTTATTTAAAAAATGTTTTAATATTTATTTTTACAAGAGAGAGAAAAAGCATGAGCAGGGGATAGGCAGAGAGAGAGGGAGATACAGAATCTGAAGCAGGCTCCAGATTCTCTGCTGTCAGTACGGAGCCCAATGCGACGCTTGAACTCACGAACTGAGAGATCATGACCTGAGTCCAAGTCGGATGCTCAACCAACTGAACCATCCAGGTGCCCCCCCCAACAAATTTTATTTTAAAAATTAATGAAAGTTTTTTAGAAAGATTTAAGATAGTAGTACAACTGTTCATATTACATGTCTTCTCAAGTTATAATCTTTTGGGAAGAATTAATAACATTTCTCAATACAGACACTGTCAGAGTGGAATAATTTTGTGATAAAGCATCGTGGGATGTGTTTCAGATTCAGAAGCTTTTACTCTACAATTCGGATTAAAAACCTCATTTCTTCAAGAACACCATGACTTGTGCCATTATATAGTTGGGACAATTTGCAAAAAATCCTAGAAAACATCCACTTGGTAGAGTGTTATGCTCCTTAGCATGTCTTGCTAAAATGGTTTTGCTAATAAGGTAATTTTTTAATATTGCATGAATTTGTTGATATAAAAATGAGAAAGCTTACCGAAGACATTACATTTCTGGCATACTAAATATTATAATCTTGCTTCTGAAACAGAAAAGCTACCATAGCATACATAGTAAATTAATATGTTTGGGGGGAAAAAAACAACTTATAAGCTTAGTTACACTTCTATGCAAACTAATCTTCTTTTCTTCAAAGCTAATTGGAGATTTAAAAATTCTATTCAACATCATCTCAACCCATGGGAGATATCCGAATTTAGAAGACCCGTTCAAAGTCAGTTGGGATGAACCCAAATGATATTTTGGAAATCAGAGAACTGAAACACTTTTTAAAATAATTTTCTATAACACTGACATTTTGTGATTAAAAGCTTTTCTATTTTCTCTCTTTTACTTACGATCCTTGGAAGTCATTGGAATTCTTTCTAAAAGCTTTCATTTTCATTTCTATAGCTTAATCACCTGTAATTTAATGCTTCATAATATTTCACGCTATTCACTTACACAGTTTGGCGTATATTCCTAATCTAGTCATGGCCGTAAAGTTAAGGGCAAAGGGAAAGCCTTCTAAGATCCCATACAGGCAAGTTTGTTCTTTCTCATGCAACCACTGCCTATGATATTTAGAGTTATATTAGATGAACTCTAAATTGCCATTTTCAGCAGAAATCGCGTGTACTCTCCCCATTATCTCATGCTCCTAACCTGTGAAATAGGGACTTATAAATTATTCTGTTTAAGGTAAGCATGTTCACCTGAAATCTTCTCCTTTGCTGAGCAAATCGGAAATGAACAGTCCTATAAAGTACAGTTGCATACGAATGAATGCTCTTACTGTTTATTTCAGATTCCCTTATATCTCCTGGTGTATTTTATTCAGGCAAGTCCTTGAATGGCATCACTCGATGGTTTTTCAGTGCGGCTCACCACATTTGAGACCACACTCGTAAAATACACTTAACGGAAGGGTCTCAGAGCCTTCTTAAGTGTTTTGCTGAGC
The DNA here is from genome assembly GCF_007474595.2 of Lynx canadensis. Lineage (NCBI taxonomy): Eukaryota > Metazoa > Chordata > Mammalia > Carnivora > Felidae > Lynx > Lynx canadensis. The sequence continues at coordinate 141,106,778 of NC_044311.2, forward strand.
CAGGAGAGCAATTGAATTATAGATTAAAAGAGCCAACACGCTTCACTGGGCAAAATGCTGTCGTAGAGCTGCAGGCCTTGCCAATCTCTCCTCGTCCAACAAGGTATTTCACTCAGATAGCTGTGGTAAAGCATTCATTTCTTGTCACGAACAGATTACTTTAAAATGAGCTTCCGACATTGCTCTAGAAAATCATTTTTTTTTCTCTACACAAACCCCCCCCCACACACACACACAAAGTAAGCTGTGTCCCAATTTATTTGCTCAGTAGAGAAAAGAAATACTTTATCTTCTTCATGTAATTCTTTTCCTTTTTCAGATCTAGGGCTGGGAGAAAAAAAGCAACAGAAGGATTTGATGTAGGAATAACTAAACTTGACTTATTGGACTGTGGGATAGAAACTTGACAGGCAGACTTTAGTTACAGAAGGCTACACATTGCACAAGCTGTATGGTTGACATTTGCTACCAGAAACTACGGGGATTTATAGAGACAAACCCTGCAATTAGGAAAAGGAATCTGAAGTTTTCCCAGTCGGTGTATTGCCCCCCAAAGAACAGGGTAGCACCATAGTCGGGAACTGGGCATTTGTCCCAACACTGTATTCAGTTCCTGCGTCTGTTATTTCTGTCTTGTTATTATTATTTTTTTTCATCTGTAAAATGGGAATAAGACTCATATTTGGCATAACATTCTGTTATGAGTTTTAAATGAGATAAATCCATAGAAAATGCCTAGCACAGTGCCAGACGCATAGTAAATTCTCCGTAAATACTGGCTCTGACTATCCTCATAAGAATTTTATCTTTTTATCTTCACCTCTGAAAGTTTTGAATTGCAAAATGGAAAGGTACTCATTCATTATTTATTCAATAAAGATATATGCTGTGCCTTCAAAAATAAGATGGTGGGATGGCGAATTAAAAATGAAACACAAGAAAGGGGCACCTGGGTGGCTCGGTCTGTGAAGCAACTGACTCTTGATTTCAGCTCAGGTCATGATCTCACTGTTTGTGAGATTGAGCCCCACGTGGGGCTCTGCGCTGACAGTGTGGAGCCTGCTTGGGATTTTGCTCTCCCTCTCTCTCTGTCCCTCTGGCACAGGTGTGTGGTCTCTGTCTGTCAAAAATACATTAATAAACTCTGAAATAAAATACAGGAAAAGGGTGCTTTTTTCCCCAAAGTTCTGAGCTGTATTGGGTTGTACCAATAAATTGACTCAACCTCTCTAAGTTAGTTGGCTGTTTTATGAAGATATGTCATTTTCCACAAGAAAATCTGGATTAATACCAATTCATCACCTCCATTCATTCATTTATCCACGGAACAGTCCTTCATATCATACCTACCACATCTCAGACTAACGGGAAGAGCTGAGAGCACAGGGACTCGATCACACACAATCTCTGACTTCAAGAAACTGGAGATCTCATGGCATGATAAGATGTGTAAGATAAATTGTACTTAATTGACAGAACAGTCAATATTGGTGCTGAATTGGACGAGTAAACTGAACGCTGGGTTTTATTTTATTTTTATTTTATTTATTTTATTTTTTTAATATTTCACTTTATTTTTGTTGCTGTTGTAAAATATTTTAATCGCAAGGAGGAAAAATACAATACAAAGTAAAAGTGCCCTCTCCTCTTCCATCCTGAGTCCATTCCTTGGAGGTAACTCCTATTAATAGTTCGGTGATGAGAAGCTCTTTCTCATTTATTTATTTTTCTCGTGGTTGTTGTTGGGTGGGCACCGGCCTTTCTGCAACAGTCGAAGCTGAAAAACAGTGGATTGGGCACAAATGTCTAAAAAACAATAACTCACCGTTCAGGACTCCCGAATACTGGATTTTAACTCAAGATTTGGATTTGGATACGCAATTAAGCCAGGAAAGGCATCCTTAGAGTGTGAACGCATGACCCAAGGAAAGAGGTCAGCAAGAAGATGGCAAGTGTGGAAATGGAGAGAAGCTTAGTACAGCCAAGCTGGGACCATAACACGAAGGGTCTTCTATGTCAAGCTAAGAAATACATACTTCTGAAAATTTGTAGTAACCACTGGGGGCTTTTAAGCAGGGGCTGACTTTGTAGCAGTGAGAAGAATGAACCAGAAGCAAGGACGTGGGAGATACTTACAACACACCTCTGATAAACAGATCAGCCAGAAGCTGGTTGCAGTCCTCTGGATGAGAGATAACAGGGCTGGAAAAGCTGAATGGGGACAAAACACCAAACAAACAAACAAAAGCTTTGAAAGTGAGTCAAGAGTAGAATCTTTAGGAGTAAAGGCGCGTGTATATTTCATTGGAAAAGGGAGTCCTTTGTGATTTGATGATTAATAGACTCTGAACTTGAGGTGACTGTATTCTGACATAATACCATAAGTGCAGAAGTTTGATGTAGGTATTTAGAATTTGACTTATTTCAAAACTGGCCTATAACTTGATGGATTTGTCATAGAAACAAAAATGGCCTTTTCCTTTTAGTCGGGATTTTTTGAACCCATATATGAAAGATGCTTTAATATAAAATCGGGTAAGCTTTGATGTAAAAATTTTTCACTTTATGCTCAGCTCCTCGGGAATATATCTAAGATGGAAAACGAGGTGGTCATATTGCAATGCATCTTCTCCTACATTTTTATAGAAAATGACCCATGATCTATTTGGGCTTATATGATCCTTACTCATAAATATATATGAGGATAAGGCCTTGAAGCTTCTATTTAATGCATTTATGAAAAATGTTCACATTCTGGGAAGCCTTTCTTTCACTCCGGTCTGCTGCCTGGAAACACTTATGATCTTTGTGGAGAAACTTTGAACATGCATAGGCATTTTGTGAAAGGATGCATTGTTAGGCAATCAAAAATCAAAAATCAGAAATCAATACAGTGACATCATTTTGTTGTCAGAGGCATGAACTCGTTCTGCCATGTTTAGGCTTTCAGAACTTGGGAAAGTTCTGTTATCTTTCTGAACACCTATTTCCTGACCTGTAAAATGGGGGTGCCCTTATTTATTAAGTAGATAATCAATTACAGTGACATTTCTTTCCTGTCACCCTCTTCTCTACTCAAATAGCATATGCCCTACCAAGATAACTCTTGGGTAGAACACCAGTTTAGTAGGATACTGGTTTCTGGCTATTTTAGGATAATAAATTGCTGGCAATGCTCAACTCGAACTTGCATTTGAATTGGCTTTTAGAATTAGTAATATTCTTTCTATGTCATAAAGGCTAGTTGACGAGAGAACCCCAAATCAGAATTCGGAGCTCTTGGCATTGTTTGCCTGTAGTTATTGTAGTTCATCTGGCTATGACTGACTGCTCATATCAAGGTAGAGCATGTGATAAGTAACAGTGAGGTGGGATGGGCCAGAGAGAGCTTTCTCAGGTGCAGGCTCCCTGGTGGAGGCCAGTCTGGCTGATGAACAAACATGGAACCCAAGGATTTAAAGAACCTCCATCCGTGGTAGAGTTGGGAAAAGACAGGATGACGAGATGAAGTTACAGATGATTTGAGAAAGAAAAGTTCCAGAAGAGATGATTACTGAGAGGTTAGTTAGCCTACTTTCAGTGCCCACAAGCTCTGCTTCCAGGTAGCTGACTCCAGACCCCAGACAGGTGCCCGGGAGAACCTCTCACTGTCTCTACGGGCAGCACTTGCATCTTTTGTACTGAGCACTGCAAACCTGAAGCACTTTGATGCCCTTGGGCACCACCCCCCAGATCCTCTGAGCATGAAGTGTCGAAGTATCCTCGTAGTTTCTGTAGTTGTCAGTGATTAGAAGCTCCATTCTGTTCATTGTACAGACTGCCTCTCTCCCAGGACTGTGTTCCTCTCAGCTCATCACATTTGGCCTCATCAAGATTCAGGCTCAAGTTTTTTCTCTGTGGGGACTTTCAGAACACTCTTGCCTTCAGAAAGCTACCTATTATATACCAAATGTGTGCTATTGTTGAATTATCTTGCGGTGTTCTTCAATTTTTCCTTCATGTCGGACTTTCCTCCCTAAGGAGATTGTAAGCGCCTGGAGGCAGCATCGTGTTTTATATTTCCCGGGGCCTCATACCATTTGAACATACCACCAGACTGGCACAAAAGAGATGCTTAGTGATTCTTTTATGGAACTTGAAATCAGAAACTGCCTATTCCAAAACTGTTGCTATGAATTTGTCTATTCTCAGGATTTTTGAATGAAAATACTGTGGGTAGTATTTCTTTACATTCTTTTCATCTGTTTCCATGAACTACCAGAATTTATATCTCAAATATCTTATTCTTTTGGATACTGAGTTTACTGCTTACTTCAGGAAGAACAATTTTAGGGAGAGAAAGTTGGCTTGTTTATTCCATTTTCCTATTTTATATATTAGGATTTGTCCATGAGGTATTACTAAAGCAGCTTGAAGCAAAAGAAAGGCCTAACATTTGCATTATTTACTAGAGTTGGGCAGGTTTGGGGTATAGATTAGCCCACCAGATAGAGGTAGATCTGCATGGCAAATTAAAGCTCATCTCCAAGGTTATAGCTGTGACCACTGTTTTATTAGGCCAATGTTTCATACAAGATCAAGTAGAAGATCTCCCAACAGATAGAGTTAGAGAGGTAGTATTCAAAAGTCTACATAGACGCTTCATTATATCTGAAAGGTCTCTCTGAGTGTAGAAAGACCTTATCTTTCTGGGAGCAGAGCCATGGGTTTAGGGAAAGTCTGGAAAGAAAAGCAATGGGTTCCAAGCTTCTTGAGGAAATGCTTGGATTAAACATTACTGGAAAAGGGATTTGGAATGAAGATAAAATGAGAGCCAAGTGTATGCACACTGTGATTTGGGAATATGGTGCATTTCTACATAGTGTCTTGACATCAGAATGACATTGGGGAGGGAGCTTGGGCTCAGGGCACAGTTCTAGGGGCACAGTATATAGATAGAGCCAGGGCAGCCTGCCAAGGAGAGTGACACATGGCTAAAATATATTTCACTTAATGACTTAAAGATATGATGACATCAAATATGGTGATTTAAAATATTTCAGATCTTTATTCTGTTTTGATTTATAAGAGTGGGGTGGGTGGGTATAGTGGTGAGTTTACAGATAGGATTTTCAGACAAACATTTGGGAATATGTGGCAAAAAGGGGCAGGGAGATAAGATACTTGTCCTGTATTCCACCTGAAATGAAAAACAACCCATTCCTAGTTGGTTTTCTTGTCTAACCAAATGAAACACATGGGTGCTGATGGCCAGCAACTTGAGCAATGGCATTATGACACAGGGTGTGTTAGTTGGGGTCTTCTTAGAAGCAGACACCCAGGAGGGATTAAAGGTGCAAGGAATGTACTAGAAGGATTGCCTGTAGCGGAGGATGGGGAGACGACAGGGAGAGGCTGGGACAGCTGTCTGATCATAAAGCGGGTCTGACCCCCAGTGAAAGAGGGAGGGAAGGAAGAAAGGAAAGTTGGAAGCCTCTTAGACCACACAGAGTTCTACAGAGTTCTTGAGTCAAACTCACCATCAGAAGAGTCTCCTCACTACTAGCAATGGACCTGCGTCAGCAAAGCTGTTATGCTCAGTCATGGGCTAGGAGCAGCGGGTGGGAAGTGTGAGTGCGAACATGGGATGGGCTCACAATAGCTGGAGCCCTTGGTCCACTAGACTCCCTGTAGCACAGAGCTGAAAGAATATTCTTATGATAGCCATGTGAGCACTACAAGCACACTATCATAAAGAAAGTGCTGTGTGGACGCAAAACACAGTTTCAGGAAATGTCATGGGTATTGATTTTGCTGAAAAAGGCAGCATCGAGGATGTTGCATATGTAGCCAATATGGGGAGAGGGATTATTTGAGTAAAATTAGAAGGCTCCAGAGGAAGAGTTAGAGTTGTTGTTTGCTTCTTCATCAAGGGCACAACCCGAAGATTCCCTGATGGAGAAAGGGCCCACAGTGAATCAGACAGCTTGATGAAGGCATGTCATATTCGTTATTCAAGATTAAAAAAATATAAAATTTCTATATGGCCACCCCCCTCACAATTCTTATGTTGAAGCTCCATCTCTAATGGAATGCTGTTTGGGAATGGGGACTTTGGGAGGTGATTGGGATTAGATGAGGTTATTGTGAGTGTGGGACTCTCTTGATGGGCTTAGGGCCTTTATAAAAACAGAAAGAGAGACAGATCTCCTTGCCATGTGATAACACAAAGAGAAAGCAGTCTGTCTACAAGCCACAAAGCGGGCTCTCACCAGGAATCCAATCTGCCAGCACCTTGATCTTGGACTTCCCAGCCTCCAGAACTGTGAGAAATAAATGTCTGCTGTTTAAGCCACCCAGCGTATGGCATTTTGTTATTGCAGCCTGAGAAGACTGATACAAACATGTAACAGAGAGAGAGCTCAAAGCCAAAATGAATGATTTTTTTTTTAGTTTTATAGTGAAATGCTTTTGAGAAACCACATGTGGAAAGCTGCCGAGTCCCCTAGGTCTTGCTATGTTCTTTGTTCTAACTGTTGCTTCTCCTGATGGCTGGTTGGCTCTGGTCTGTTATTCGTGGTTCTCTGTTGGAAGCAACAGAAGCCTATTGGGTCAGAAAAAGCAAAGCAAAAGCAAAACACATTTATTGTAAAGATGTGGAGTAGCTCACCGAACGCAACCAATGATTTGGAAATCATTGAATGAATTGGAAAGTCGGGCTCAATGTCTTAAACTTTGCTGCTCTGCAAAGAAACTACTCCATTTGCCACTGGCCACTGGATGTTACTGTGGCAAGTGCAGCCCACTGGGCAACCTTTACGTCCGCATGGAGTCCAATTCCGTAGCCACTGCTACCGCTGTCATTGCCAGAGAGAAAAGCGACCTCTCTGTCCTTTCTTTTTACGTTATTCATTCCAACGGGCAGAGCCTAACTGAGATGCCCATAGCTAGCTGCAAGGGAGGCAGGAAAATACTGAACATTCTCAGTACTCCTAGGCAGAGAAAGTCTGTGTGCCCTACCAAGACTCAAAAAAAAACTGGAAACTTCTTCAAAGAAAGAAAGATGTTCAACTACTGGGTAGTTGAAAGACCTGTCAAATGTCCCCTAGAGTTGGGTGTCATCTCTGTCTTCATCAGCATTGCATGCTAGTGACTAAAAGTGTGGCCTCAATAAATATTTTTTGAACGAATTAACGTTTCTAGAGAAAGCACATCATTCTAAACAATGTCAAGTCATAATTGAAAGGATGGAATGTTTTATATGTCTGTCTTTTATGATATGAGATTTCTGGGCAGAAATTAAATGAACGGTTTTATGGACCATTATTAGGCAAAATTCTCCCTGGATAAAATCTTTCTTCTCACCTCTTCTTGTCAAAGACATTTTGGGTTTTCCAAATGTCTTTGGGACTAGCTACAGTTGACTTGCTTCGCTAATGTCTGTTCATTTCTTAAGCCCATGGTTCTCTGGCTTTCTTCCAGTGAGGCTCCATGCCTAGTTGATAGTCTGCCCTTGACTGTGTTTGTCTCAATGGACTATAATCTCTTTGAGGTCAGGGATTTTGTGTCTGGCTTGCTGTTGAATACAGGACCCAGCACAATCACTAGTGCCTATTATGGATTCAGTATATATTTGGTTGGACAAATGCACGGTATTGTTATCTATAGGCACCACCCTGCTTACAAGGGATCGAAGACACCCTGCTTACATAGTTATTACAAACATTCATCTGGTGTAGAGAAGACCTAATTTTCCATGATGGGGTTTGGTTTCTGAAACTGTATTTGTTCAGTCCCCTTCTGGAGTCAGATTCACATGCATACCTATTAAATGAATATATTCATATCATCTCAGAGAGCCATAGGATGACAAAGAACATATACTGATTGTCATTTTTGCCTTAAAAAAACAGTGATTATAAGCAACTGTTTTTCATAGTGTTCATCTTATAAACAACACAGGAGCTATGCATTTAAATAGGGAAATTGAGTGAACTCTAAAGTCAGAACCTACCATATTTTGGATCATAATTCACTCCAAAAGCATCTTAAGGACACTTCTATATTCCTGTATGTTACTTGCAGCCTGCAAATCAAGGACGCCAGGATGTTAGTGATGAGCGGTATAAACTTGGGTTGGATTTGTTTGGATGATTTAGAGGGAGTGGGTGGAAAAGGCAGAACAAGAGCGATTCAGATTAACTATATCATTAAATCTTTTCTTCCAACATTGTCTTTGCCTTGTGTCTGTGACATAATGACTCTTCCCTCTTTACTCCTTTCTTAGCCTGTGGCACTAAGCTCTCCTGTTTTTGACATCTCGTGTTTTTGACATGGTACTCGGGCTAAATGGGAAGCACGTGATGCCTGCCAATGGGGTGCATTCACGCAGACTTCTGCCCCCAACACTCTGTTGACCATCTTCCCCATCTTTTTCTTTGTACCCCAAACACCCATCCATATGCTGCTGACTTATGGATATGGATATCCACGTCCCATGGCTATGCAGGGCCCTCATGTTACAGTCCTCTGATATTTGGCATCCATGGATGGAGTCCTTGCTCCGCATGCTTACCGCTCTCCAGAGGCGCTGGTCTACAGGAATCGGCTCTTAGCAAGCTGTCAAGTTAGAAAAGGAAATAATGAATCATTAGCTGGAGAGTAAATATCTGATAAGGCCTCATCTACCAGGCTTCACAGTAGTGCTTGCATTTTCTCCTGGGAACAATTATTTGAAAAATGAAAAAAAAAAAAAAAGAAAATTAAAGAATGATGATATTTAAAGTCTAACGTGCAGGATAGTAATGATTTGGGGGAACGAATGGAGCTTCCTGATGTCAAGAAATCCACATCTAAGCTTCTTTACAGTTTAGGACCATTCGTGAGTTTTTATGATGATCCAGTCAAAAAGAAAAAATGAACTAAAAATGGATAAACATTTCAAAAAACTTACATGACTCAATTTTTTTTTCCTCAGTGACTGGATAACCATGGGCACATTAGCTGTGCATGTAGACACATGCTTTAGTTGTTTTGGGGGCATTTTGAATGTAATTAAACATGAACGCAAAAAACCAAAAGTCCTTTATTTTATAAGGGACTCTTCTGCCCCCACCCCCATCACGAAAATAAGGACATAATCTTCTAGCAAAAAATGACTATAAAAACCTTATAATTAAAGGACTCATGTCCAATTTCCAAACTTTTAAGTTAGCATTCAAATATTGCGGTTTCTTTCCCCCTTCATTCCCTGCTGCAAGGTGTTATTTAAAACCCAACACTAAACATCCACCCCCACAGCTCATATAACTGGCATATAAATAGGGAATGTATGTCAGCTTTCAATTTCTAGATTCACCAAGGAAAAAAAAATGATACACTTTTAATGATTTTGACACTAGGGAGGGAACGTCTTAACCACCATAAAATTGGTGTCTTTGGAAAAACAATCTATTTTACATCTCCATATTAATAATATTATTTGCGCTGTTGTTATACGTTTTCATAAATGGAAGAAAGTGGCTTGCTTAAGCTTATTATTGCATGCAAGTAAACACTTTTTTAAATATAGGATATATCTGTGTAATGTGCATCCGGGATGAAGCCTAGAAAAGAAAATCACTCGTTAAAAGTGTCACTTGTGACTGCAGCAATAATCAATAGAGCATTAAACGTCACAGTTTATTGCAATGAATGGGGAATAAACATGAAGACCACAGTGCACTCTTGTAAATGGTATGACTTGTAAATGTCAGTGAGGACTTATTTAACACTAAAAGCCTATAAGAATTTGCAAAGGGAATTTTAAAATTCATCCAAGACAGCTGAAGGTTACATGAAGAAAGGGCACCTATATATAGCATGCACACACACAGGTAACGTAAAATATGAATGGATAAAAAAGAACCAAACTCAGTTCTAATTGGAGTCTTCATTATAGTTGGTATTCTAGAAAGTGCATGTATTGAAGCCTGCAAGTTTGGCATTATGAATATTTTATAGCATACCTTCTTTTATATTCACAGAAAGCAGGTTTTCTTTTCTCAGTATAAGCAGTATACACGTAGAGGTAGAGAGCAAAAAGCAGCCTGATAGATAAATGTGGCTGAGAATGTATCTTTCAGATAGATTGCAGTCTCTTCCTGGGAAATTATCTAAAAGTTTATAATATGCAACGTTTAGCTCCACAAAGTTTTCATCTCCTCAGCACCTGAGTTAAATTTGGCTTCACTGTTCTAGGTGTTGCTCTACAAACTTGATAATTGATTGAGAAGCTTCTTAGGAATTTTCTAAGCCCCGTGTTTTTGTAATCACAGAGTTGCATGGAGGACAGTCAGAACATTCTGACATGGGTGGAGAATCAACATTACATGATAACAGGAGTCCCTGCGGCTTAAATTGAGGGGAAATGGACAGGGTGGGTTACAAAAACCGTATCTGAGAGGCGGCCTGGCCATTTGCAAAGCAAAATTCTCTTTTAAGGGACTAGTTTCAGTTTTTCTGCGTGGATTTACTTCAAGGGGAAAATGTTAGGGAGACTCCATGGAAAAGATAGGTATTGTGCTGTGAACAGGCTGCAGCAATTACAAAGGCAGTGTTACAATGCAAGTTTAAGTTAGCATTATTCAGAAAAAAAATGATAAGAGAAAGCCTGGGATAGTTTCCACTTAAACAAAAATTCATTACAGCATCCAGATATTTTTAGAGATCAAACGAAAAGAAGGAGGAATTCATATACATGTCGCCTGTTCAACCCCTGAGAAGCACCATACCCCCTGTGCTTCCAAATACATCACAAAATTAGCAGTCCAACTTTCTATGTGAATGAATACAAGAATTTAGCATTTTTTAGTTGGTCAGTGAAACTGTCATTTCTAACACAAGGACAATTGTCAAAACAGTGCTGTTGCTTTCTGTTTCTAATAATCTCTAAAACAGGGGAGAGGTTGGTTTTTGTTTTTTTTTTTTTTTTAAGATTCCATACTGGAAAATGATACCAATTAGAATAGAAAGTTTATTTCTACAAATACCTAGAATTGAACAATGGCAAGCTAGCAAAATCTATAAAGCAAGGTAGAATAAGAAAAATATTCAATGGTAATAATAATTCATTATTTTCAAATAAGGCTGTGTGGCCGGCATTGTGTTCAGAACTTTATGTATGTTCTAGTAGTTTCCCCATGCTGGTGGCTGGAAAAACACACACGTATCATGTTACAGTTCTGGAGGTCAGAAGTCTGAAATGGATCATGGGGCTGTGTTCCTCGTGGAGGCTGTAATGGGGAATCTCTTTCCTTGTCTCCTCTAGGCCCAAGAGTTGCCCCTATTCCTTGACTTATGGCCCTGCATATCATTCTGACCTCTGCATTACAACTTCTCTGAACTTGACCCTCCTGTCTCACTGGTATCCCGTTTGACCCTTGTGATTGTACTGGGCTCACCCAGACAATCCAGGTGAATTTTTGCTTCTCAACATCCTTAATCACATCGGCAAAGTAAGCGCCTTTTTCTACGCAAGGCAACACGCTCACTGGTCCGGGCAGTATAATGTGAAACTCTTTGGGGACCGTTATTTTGCTTACCACCCATGAATCTTATAGAGATGTTGTGTAATTTCTGGCCTACTCTGTGTCTGCTAGTTGGCCTTTATCATCCGTTGCTTTGAAATGTCCCTTTCAATGCTGGGAGAGAGGGGGATGGTCTGTCTCCATTACTGGATCTGTAGGAAACAGAAATGACGCCATTTTACTAAGGTCTTTAAGCTCCAACCACAGACCTCTCCTCAACGTATTTAACCTACAGCAAAATTGGTTTCAATATAAAAGGACTCGATTTTAATTACCTTTTCTGCTCAATTTCAACATGGTTGTTTCTTGCAAAGGTGCAAATGAGGTGTGAAATGAGGGGATTTTAGGCAACCTTTCTGGGAAAGGCAGTTGGAGTATTGGTTCACATGCAAGACAATAAAACTATGATTACTTAGGGAGAATATGATCCTACTTAATAAACAATGGGATGACAATGATTGAACTGCCTCCTGACAGAAAGGTCATCTGGCGGATTTTGCAGAGAATCATGACAAGATGGTCTTTCTCCTCCTGCCGACTATCTTCCATTGGTAGGACTGAGCTTTAACTTTGAGAGAGACATAGTGTTTACTCTTCTTCTGAGGGAAAGAAACAAAGCAGAAAATTACTTGGGATCTTTTTTTGGGGTCTCATTTTCTATCATCCTGTGTACGCTGACATTTCACAGTAATGAAATGCTAAGGACTCCTGTCTGTGCCTTCAGGGTAACTAAACCAACGATATAATGAAGTTATCTGCTTACGGTGGGTTTTCTGAAAGAAAGAAATCAGTACATAAACCTGTACACACTCCCCCAATTTCATGTTCTAGTGAAAATCATTTAAAATGAGATCTAGTTGTAGTAAAGGAAAATAGTTCTCATGTTTCCATTTTGTATTAAAACAACGAATTTTGAATGCTATATTTTTGAGGTGACTTGCGAAGATATCTTTATAAATTTAAACAATTATTCCTGGAGACTTACTCCGGTTCATTAACTCAGCTTCTCTCCTTCTATAAAGGCCACACCTTTACGTGTGCTCTGGGTAAAAGCCCCTCTCACATCCTCAAGGATCACACCCCTTGCTTTATCATGTCTGGACCAGGCATCCTTAAATCTCTCTCTCTGCGAGATAATTTCCTTCAGCAGAGAAATACCCTGTGGTAGCGTTGATATTAAAAACCAAAACTAAACTGAAAGCAAACAAACCTTCCCTTAATGCCTATCTTCCTGATGCAAATTCTCTTCACTCTTTTATAGCCAAACACTGTCCAAAGCCAGTCTGCACCTGCCGTCTCTATGCCTTTGTCCCATCCGGTCTTTCTTTGTTACTAGTAGTACGTGTGTTAAGCAATAAGAAAAAGATAGAGAATAACATAATGGCCATTCAGGTACTTCCCACCTGATTTTGTAAAGTCTTAGCATTTTGAAAAATTTGCTTCCTAACTTCTTTATAATTACTTACTTTTTTATTCAAGTATCATTGGCATACAATGTTACGTTAGTTTTAGGTATATGACATCACGCTCTGACAGCTCTATACCTTAATCTATGCTCTCCACAAGTATAGCTATCGCCTTGCCTTATAACTTTTTATTTTTACTTTTAATGTTTATTTATTTTTAGAGAGACAGAGACAGAGACGGAGAGAGAGCTTGTGAGTAGGGGCAAAGGGAGAGGGAGAATCCCAAGCAGGCTTCCCATTGTCACCACAGAGCCCAGTGTAGGGCTGGATTCCACGAACCATGAGATCATGACCTGAGCCAAAATCAAGAGTCAGACGTTTAACGGATTGAGCCCCGTCCCCACCCCCCCCGCCTGGTGCCCCTACAACTTGTAAAAAGTAAAATAATTCAATGGAGATGAACCCTCTTTATACCTCCCAAATCCCATTCCACCCCCCTTACAAACCTATCAATGCTGTTCTGAACTTGCGTCTATCACTGACTATCTTCTTTCTAGCTAACTTTCTCTTTTCAATCCTCTTTGACTTCTCCATACCAATGCTTCACTGGCTTGTCAAATCTGACATATCACAAACTGGGCCCCTGGCCATTATAACTCGCTTCTCTTTCTCTGTCATTTGTAAGTCAACATTATCACCATCTACCTAGGTGTTTACGCCGGAGACACACAGGTCCTGCTTAACTCCACGTTTCTGCTTCTCTCTTCACTTAATCTTCCAGTTGTACTGGATTCTACCCTCAAAACCTACAGGCGGTTCCTGGTCTGGTTGTCCTTCTGTTGTTCTCTTCTCCATTGAACGTGGCTGGTTCCTGCGGTCTGAATTTCCCAGGCTCCAGGGTAAGCTGGATTCCAGCTGGACTTTGTCAGTGGGAAGCATTTTGGGGTGAGTGACAGTGTCAGACGATGCCTCTTGCCTTGGGCTCCACCCTTCAAAATCGCCTCATCCCCATCCTGGCTTCAGCTCCTTCTGAACTGTTCCGCTGTGGTTCCTGCTTCCACCCGGTGATGCAGCCTTGGATTCTGCTGATATCACCTCCTCCCGCTGACCCTCCGGCTTTGGGATGCTAGTGGCTTCTTGATATTGTTCATCCATGGAGTATCTCACTGTCATCTCCTGTTTCACTCCTCACCGATTCCATTATAGGGATAACCAATTCCTTGCATTAAATTCCCTCATGTTAAGATACTTTGAGTGGATTCTGCTTTTCTCACCAGACCTTGAATGACACAATATGTTCCCCCCTGGATTATTGCCATGGAGTCTTCCAACTTGTATCTCTGCTTTTATTCTGAACTCCCCGGTCCATTCTTTTCACAGTGAAATAGACCATATCTGTGGCCCGTGTAAACCGTAAGTTGGTCTTTCACTGCACTTGGAAATATGAACTGTTTGACAAGAGTTGAATGTCCAGCCATCACCATTGCAGTCTCAGCGTGTACCTCACGTTCTCCCCACCTCGCCTTGTCCCTCAACCCATACTCTATAGCCCTGATGGTCCTTTCTCTTCTACTGGAAATGGCAAGGCTTTTTTTTGACATCAGAGCCTTGGTACATGCTCTTCCTTCTGCATGAAATGTCGTCCCCCTCTCTGACTCCTAGATGAGGGTGTTTCATCTTTCAGACTTTGGCCTAAATCCCCTTCTCGGGGAACTTGCCTAACCACACAGACCAAAGCACACTCTGTTGTTACTGGCTTTTAGAGAAACTGCATCTTTTTTCCTTCCTTGGATGTGATCACAATTGTATTTAGTTGCTCACTTATGAGTTTGTTGGTTGAGTATCTTTCTCCACTTTCTTCCACGAGGAAGCTCTGTGAATGTGGACTCGTGATGCCTCTGGTCTGCCCCCACCATCACTCAGGGCCCCAAACAGTCTGACAGAAACTAGACACTCCACAAGTATTTGTGAATGTGCATTAAGTGCATTAAGAGAGTGATTCTTAAAGTTTATTTTTCAAACAAGTTGATAAGTAATTAGTTTGGATTTGAAATTCAACATGTTGGGGAATGGCTCATAATTTTGCCCATACTGGTTGGTATTTTTCTCACAGACCTGAGACAGGATTTGATTTGTCTCCACGTTGCCTAAGCTGTGTGCTCTGTTTTCGCCTGGGTGTTTCTCCTGAACTCTTGTGCCCGACACCTAGAGAAAGCAAAACAAAGCCAGACAAAATCTGGAGCTGATTCTCTTTGGATAGCAAGGGATTTTCTGGATTGAAAAGAAAAGGGCTCCTTTCAATAAATTGCCAGGAAATTGTATTTTCCTTACACATGTTCATGAATCCTTTTCTTTTCATCAGCGTCTCCTAAAAATAGTTGCTGACTTTGGCTAACAGAGAGCACCGCAGAGCGGAGGCCACTGATGCAGAGCAGAGGGGGATATGCGAGGGAGGGACGGGGGTGCAGGTCTAGCTTGGGTGCAGAAACCGTCAGGGGGGACTGTACTTTAAATGAAAGGTGCTGTGATTCAGTCAAGATATTCCACTTAAAATTAGACACAGGAAATGACCCTTTAGGATCCAGGCATCCTTTTGTTTCTTGCAGATACCCTTCCTCAAGCACAGCAGACCAAATACACTGTAGTCTATAATTATCTACCTTCCTTTCTGTTCGAACGAGACCCTGTTGCCTAGGAACTGGAGTCATAGGTGTGCCATAAATACATCTTCAAATCATCTTTCTCTTGCTGGATCCATTCCCCCCACACACACTGCTTCTATTGTTATTGTGGCTCATTAGAATACATGCCGTATCCTGCATTTGTTTGTTGGGAAGATGTACAAACTGTGTATGGCCAATTAGGTACGAATAAAATATTCTAGTTTCCATTTGTCTTTCAATTTACTATTTGACATCACTTGGCTTCTGTGGTAAGCAACTATTTCTGTATTAAGAAAAAATTACACAGCTAAAAGGTGATTTATCTAGCATGCTATCAGCAGGAACTCTTATAACTGACTGTTTCTCCCACACACACGGTGCAGTGAAGACTGATGTTGATAATGATGATATTGAACAAATAATGACCGCGAATCATTACAAAATTAGCCAGTGAATCTAATCCCATGATTTTATGCACCAGAGAATGGAGCCTTTGAGAGATTATCTGCCCCTAAACCCATGGCGAGTGGTAGGTCTGGGACTGGCGTTCTGGTAATTCTTGCCAGGGTATTCACTATCACATTCCTTGCCCGAAATTTCCTTTCTTCCGCAAATGTTTTCTATTCTCACTTGTTCTCAGTTGTCAATCTCTCAGTTACAGCCAAGAGCTGACTGTGGGTTTTGAATGTCAGAAGCACTTCTATATCCAGGTTTTTCATCTTGATAGTCGCCGCAATGGCTCATTTAATAAACGCTGATGACAAATCCCTTCCAAGACTTCTCTATAATTAGAATCATCTATATTGAATATTATCTTTCTTTTATTAAATCACTCACCATAGTGACCTGAAAACAGAATATAAGAAAGCATATGCAAATTGGATAGGTAATAATCACGCAAACAGTCAAGCATTCACCAGTGTAATGTAAGAAATAGCACACGGGCCATTTAATTGAAGCTACCTTTGGGTTCCTTCTCCCTCTTAGTGTCAAGCATATTTGTCATTCTTGAGTCTTCAAAGATCTCTATAGGGTACATGGCACCTGTCCAGTACAACTAAACAGGAGACATTTCCTTGACTATACTGAATTCATACATGAATTTATTCATTGAAACTATCATTAATTCAACCCCTAATGAATACCAATGCTTTACCAGGTGCAATGTCAGGAGATAAAGAGTGATATTATCTTACATTAAATAACATAATTTTATGTATTCTAGAATTTGTATATTTTTCTCAAGATATTTTAACTATTACCAAGGCCATAATGTCCAACAGGACATATACATTTCTTTGGCCTTTAAATAGTAATAATATCCATGAATTACTGAAAATTCACTTGATTGGAGGCACAGTGATCGCAATCTCATCATTCAATCTCTCAATCGCACAACAACCTTATGAGGTGACGTATTATTTGAGTACATGACTTGAATATGTGCCTTACCGAGCAATTCAAAATCTCAGTGACTTACCAAAAGTAGTTTTATTTCTTGCCCTTTTTACAATGCTTATTGTTCAAATGGTGATTGCAGATTCTAGTGATTCTGGGCTTCTTCAAACTAGTATCTCCACCATCCCTATCCCAAGCTTCCACTTCCGGTCCTGGGTCATCTGCATGTAAGATGGCCAGCCCGTGAAGAAATGTGGAAGGGCTCCTGGAACATTTCCGGTGCCAGGACTAGAAATGATGGCATATATCTTTTCTGCTCCCATGCCATTGGCCAGAATTCGTTACCAGCATCAATTTGACTCAAGGGGAGCTGGGACGTCTACCTGTGTGGCCACAGAAGATGAAATTCCCTGGAAAAGCCATAGTATGTTCTCTGTCATAATTAGGTGCTATTATTATTGCCACTCCCGGTTTGTAGTTGAAAAAGGCAAAGATTAGAAGGGTAAAATGATTTACTCCTGGTAGAAAATCGTTGAGGTGAGCATTTAACTCAGAGGCTGTTCCACCCTTACTCCCTGTAACAGTACCACCTGCTACCTAGACTTTGGACGAGTCAGTGTTTATTGCAGAATGTGCTTGTATCACAGTCCAGCCAATTTGGGAAGACACGAATGGATTTCTTTCAGAGACTGAATGATTGCTTGTGTATTTTTCTAAAAATAAAGCAGCATACCTATCTCTTGCTTTTTTTTTTATATTCTCATCATTGACTTCCAAGCAAATTACTTTGACTGTTCATAAATCAAATGGAAACTAATTATTTGTTTTAACTACATCAGTTATAATTAATTATTGAGCAATTTCAGCTTTTTTTCTGATTTTGTTTTGTGAATTTAGAGTCAGAGTTAAATATAACTTCCCTTAGCGATGGTTAAATTAAAAGGAAATTATCACTGTCTTGTCTCCACGGATAATTGGGTCATCTACATGAGGTGCTTCCGATTTTGAATTAATTAGTTTAATGTGTTTTTAGCGAACTATGTTGATGTTTTGCAACAACTCAGTACTAACTAAAATGGTAGATCAAAATTTTATTTCATTTTGATGACAGCACTATACATTTATTTTCAGTTTTCGGCAAATCATTTGATTTCTTACACTAAGTTGAATATATTTTTAAAAATAATCAGTTATCGGTAAATGTTATGTAAGACAATCCTTCTTTACCTGGGACCTATCTAAAATATCATAACTATATAAATGTTATAGTAGAATTTTAGCACCAAGGAAGGACAGTCTGAAACTGAAGTCAATTCTTAAGGTAAAGTTCACACAAGTGCTACACATCTGTCCCCTCTTTTAGCAATACTGCCCAAGGCATCACTTTGATAAATCCAAATTCATAATGTGACTTTTGAAGTAATTATCTAGAAACATTATTCACTGTTAGTTGAGTCATAGAGCTGTTCTGAAGTTTTTTTTGTTCAGTTTGTTTGTTTTTTGGAGGGGAGCGTGGCGAAGAGAGCCAATTTGTTCCTAACTTGGTGGAGTCTGCAAAATTGCTAAATGTCTTCTAGGCTCCTTGTCCGGCAAGTGCGGGATAACTATATTGACTTCTGTATCTCAGAGAACTCTAGAGAGGAGAAAACTAGTTAACTGGAGCAAAAATACTTCGAAAATCAACATGAATGCTACAGAGCATTGTTAAAAAGTCAATCCGATTTTGTGCTGGATATCCCTCAGCCAAAATACCGGGATGGTTTTATAGGTTGAATTGCGATCCCTAAAATCATATGTTGAAGTCCTAACCCTGTACCTGTGAATGTGACCTTACAGAAAAAGGGTCTTTGCAGATATAAGCAAATGGACGTAGGGTGGGCCCAACCCAATATGACTGATATCTTCTAAAAAGAGGGAAGATTGATGCAAAGACAGACACACACACACAGAGCACCATGTGACAATGGAGGCGGAGATAGAATGATGTAGCTGCAAGCCAAGGTGGCCCAACCAGAAGTTAGGAAGAGGCAAAGAAGGGTTCTTCCCTGAGTCTCAGAGGGTACATGACCTGCTGACACCTTGGTTTTGGATTTCTGGTCTTCAGAACTGTGACAGAGCAAAGGCCTATTGTTCTAATTCATTTACTTTGTGGTACTTAGTGACGGTAGCCCGAGGAAACGAATACAGATGACTGTGTGTCAAATATAGAAAAGAGAAAAGTCTCCTTGGTTGCTCCTTGGTTGTCTCTCTTAGGGTTGAGAGGAGAGAGACCCCCCCTCCCATGGAGCCAATGGCCGTCGCTGAAAGCACAAGCTGGGGCCTGGCCAGTGCGGGTTTAGGCCTTTGGAATGTTTCTGAGGATGTCGTGCAATCAACAGCTGATTTAAAAGTCTTAAAAATACAACGGATTAAAAACCTAAATGTCTATTCCCCCCCATGTTATTATGATCATGGTGGTGGAGGGTGTAGAATTAGATTCCCCGTGGTCCTCTCGATGCCCAGGAAGCTGGGTCATTCTTCTCTCTCAGACCCGAGACTGGGGAGCATGGGAGAGGTGTTGAAAGCCGTGGGTTTGGCGCCCAGATGCTCACCATCAAACCCAGTACCGTCGGGAAACTGCAATAATGTTTTCCAGCACTAGATGGCACCATGGCCGAGCCTGCCACACCTCAGTCTCCCAGAGAACGCTGCCCGTCCCTTTGCTGAGTTGAAAGAACACCCCTTCATCTGTGTGCATCTCTTGCTGTCAGCAGTCCGCGCCACTCTCATCAAGCAGAAGTGACGCCCACTTGTGGTCTGCGGCAATGTTCAGCCCTCCGTATGGCTCATAATCCTGAGAATTCACAATCCCGTTGAAGTAGAAGAGGAAGGCAATACCTGGACGATGTGTTGATGCGGTAGAAACACTGGTGTTTTGAGTCACTTCATGATGTCCCATCATCCTCTCCCAGCTAAGACAGTGGTGATCCTCCCTCTTCCACTCCTCGCCATTTATTCACTAGAACGTTTTCCCCAAAGTCCCTAAAGGGCGCTGGTTGCCCTTCTGAGGATGGTTTTGACATTTGATATAGATTTCATCGGGAGGTCCCCAACGTGATTTGCTCCAGCTCACAAAATGTGGATTCGGCGACACCCTTCCTGCCCTGCTTACTGGGAACATGTGCACTATACGTTGGAGTTGACATGAGCCTTCTTGTGACTAAATGCTGGCCCATATTATCAAAACCATCCTGGAAGCCCTGCATGGAAGAAGCCAAGCTCTTACTTAAACTAATCATTAAAAAAAAAACAAAAGAGGTTAGAGTGGGAGAGAGCCAAAGCATAAGAGACTCTTAAAAACTGAGAACAAACTGAGGGTTGAGGGGGGGTGGGAGGGAGGGGAGGGGGGTGATGGGTATAGAGGAGGGTACCTGTTGGGATGAGCACTGGGTGTTGTACGGAAACCAATCTGACAATAAATTTCAAAAAAATAAACTAATCATTTACTTTTATAAGCAGGGAATAGGTCAGCTATTACCTGTGCTTTAAGCACACTCTAAATATATTAACATTTGTTTTCATATAATCAACATAACTCGGGTGAAATCAGTCCTCTTTAAAGACCTTCATTTTAGAAGAGGTTTTATCATTTGAGTTAAATGTAATATCTAGCCTTTAGGAGGCAGACTTCAAACGAATTAAATAATGAAAATCAGTTTGGATTAATATAATTGTGAACATTTAGGTTTAAGGAAGCATAGGATTTAGATTCCCTGTGAGTCGAATGCAACAGAAAATCCAGGTTTGTTATTTCATTTATAACTGCCACATTTAACAAATCTATCCATTTGAAAATGTGAGTTTTCGTAAATCTGTCACTTGGAACGTTAAGTAGCCTGAGGTTGTTTGTAATTTTGGCATTAAACCTTTTTTTTAATACTGCTCATGTTTAAGAAATTATACTCTCCTATAGTTTATGGGATTTTACTTAAAATTGATATTTTTAAGACACAGTATTCTCTTTTATTTCAGCTTTAGACTCCTTCCCCAAACAGTAAAAATGCCTGCATAAAAGTAAAATATTACTAACATATTTAGTGGTAGCTGAGTCTGAGTTAAAGGTGCCACCTTGTGGTTACAGGAGGAAGTTCATTTTTTAAACGTCATTTAACAATAATATGAAATTTGCTTTCCCCTTTTGTCCTATATTAGAACTGATGGCTGCTGGTGGTGAAATGAATCCTTAATGTATGTATAGACCCCCAAGGATGCCGTGATGTGATGTCGCAGGAGCCATATTTTGAGGCGTACGGGAGACTCAGCACACGATACTGGGTGCCGCCCTGCAAAATACGACCAAAATGAATGTCAGCTTAACCTATCTTCAGAGACCTTTCCTACATCATTCTACATAGCAAATTATGCTATACAACTAATAATGCCAGTCCATACTATCCAGAAATGAATGAAATGGAGGGGTGTATGGATGTTTGTGTGTGTACAGATGAGACTGGGGGCAGGGATGGGAGGGAACGAGAATTTATAGCCCTTGAAGGTAAAAATAATTTAGCTAAAAGGAAATGACCCAGGGCTTCTTGACCCACCTACAGACCCCCTTCTCTTGGACAAGACAGGAAGAGAATGGGTCCCATCAATACCCAGTGAAAGCTCAGCTCGTATTGACCATCAAACCTCACCAACTTCCTCAAGCGCTTGGGGCATCTCGGCCTACCAGAGTTCTTTCAGCAGGGTCATCCCTGCAGACGCCTTCTTTCTGAAGAAAGGCCACTTCCCCATGCCTCATCCATCTTCCAGAAGCTTCCTTCTCAACTTCGCCACAAAAATATCAGAGGTCCATTTATTTGGGCATGTTACATTTCAGCTGATATTTATTGCCTTTAAAATTGTCTGTGTTTTGGGCGCCTGGGTTGTTCAGTTGGTTAAGTGTCTAACTCTCCGTCTCAGGTCAGCTTTTGATCTCAGGGTCGTGAGTTCAAGCCCCTCCACCCAGCGTAGAGTCTACCAAAATAAAATAAAATAAAATAATCTGTTTTCATTGCCTATTGTGTTTTCTTTCTACCTTTAATAACATAGCTTCTGAAAACAAAGTGAGTCACAATAGGTCCCCTTAATTTAAGGAGGGAGTTCTGTGATTTGTTCCTATTCATGTAACTTACGGTCTTTTCCTTTATAGTGAAAGACTGAGAAGGAAGACCTCAGCCCCCCAGGCTCTCCCCCACCCCTTCTTTGCCAGGAAGGTTGGGGACTGTGTATGCCTGATTCCCTTGCATGGGGAAGGACATTCCAACAACCCAGCTTAACTTCCTCAATACGGGAAAAGAAAGAAAAATTTTTACTAAATTCATTCACCTGTAACATTTGTAAAGGGGCATTTGACATGCTATCATGTATATCAGGTTAAGAAAATTGTAAGTAGAAAAAGGAGGGGGAGGAACCTGGGGGGCTCAATGGGTCGAGCCTCGCAGTGAGCCCTGTGCTGAGCCCGAAGCCTGCTTAAGATTCTCTCTCTTTCTCCCTCAGCCCCTCTCCTCTGCCTCACTCACGCACTCTATCTCTCTCTAAAATAACATTTAAAGGAAGAAAATTATGATAGCTGGCAGGCTGGTTGGGAGATTGCAGATGAAAATTGGTGATAAAAATATACCATTTTTGGAGCTTTCACTGTGTGCCTGGTGGTGTGTTAAGAGCATTCCAAGTATGAGCCCTTCCGATAATTACAACCGTATAAGGACGGGACCACTGTTGTCCCCATTTAACAGGTAAGGAAACTGAGGTCCAGGATGGGGGTAAAAATCGCCTGACGTCGCACCGCTGGAGCGTGGCGGAATCAGTGTCTTTCTGCCACCAGCATACGCGTCCCTCATCCGGATTTTGTAGTAACCGCAGAAAATCAATATTGCTTCCAACTGCTTTAATTCGGCAACGATTTGTGAGCCCCGACTAGGTGTCCGGCCCCGTGACGATCGCTGACAGGACAGGGACGGACGACCGCGTCCCCGCCAAGCCTCCAATGAGTTTTCTTTCAACCTTCGGACACAGCTGTGAGAAACTTCCAGCCACACGGCGTTCGCCCACCGAGCGCTCCCAGCAAACAGCGTCTAGACAGCACACACCTTCGAGCGGTGCCTCGCCAGCAGTGAGGTCACACAACGCAGCCAGTCACCAGCACAGAGGCTGAGTCGGCGGCGTCTCGGTCCTGCTAATTGGGACAGGTGCAGAGAGTGATGACAGAAGGCCACCCACGGAGCTCTGGCAGCGCGAGCAGCAGGCGGTCCCCGAAGCCTGCGCGGCAGCATAGGCGGGGATGTCTGGCAAACCCGCTCAGGTAGGCAAGGGACCATCCCGGCGCGTGCCAAGAAGAAGTGGCCATTCTTAGCATGGGGATTCCCTAGTCTCTAAAGGCAACGGTAGAGTCTCCGAAACGAGACTGGAAAGAGATGCAAATAAACAGCCACAAACTTGCCAAGAGGAAAAGATCATTCACACACACAGACACACACAAACACACACACACACAGACACACATACAGACACAGACACACATACACACACAGACACACACACATACACAGACACACACAGACACACAGACACACACACACACAGACACAGACACACACACAGACACACACATACACACACATACACAGACACACACAGACACACACACATACACAGACACACACAGACACACACACATACACAGACACACACAGACACACACAGACACAAACACACACAGACGCATACATACACACACACATACACAGACACATACACACACATAGACACACACATACACACACACACATACACAGACACACACAGACACACACACATACACAGACACACACAGACACACACACATACACAGACACACACAGACACACACAGACACAAACACACACAGACACATACACACACAGACGCATACATACACACACACATACACAGACACATACACACACATAGACACACACATACACACACACATACACAGACACACACAGACACACACATACACACACACATACACACAGACACACACAGACACACAGACACAGACACATACACATAGACACACGCATACACAGGCACACACACACATACACAGACACATACACACACATAGACACACACATACACACACATACACACACAGACACACACACAGACACACATACAGACACAGACACACATACAGACACAGACACACACACATACACATACACACACAGACACACACAGACACAAACACACACAGACACATACACACACATAGACACATACATACACACACACATAGACACACACAGACACACACAGACACACACAGACACAAACACACACAGACACATACACACACATAGACACATACATACACACACACATAGACACACACATACACACACATAGACACACACACACATACACAGACACACACATACACACACACATACACACGCATACACAGACACATACACACGCATAGACACACACATACACAGGCACACACACATACACACACATACACACACAGACACACACACAGACACACACAGACACACACATGCACATACATGCACATACACAGACACACACAGACACACACACACAGACACACACAGACACACACAGACACATACATACACAGACACACACACATATACACACACACAGACACATACACACACATACACAGACACACACACAGACACACACACACACAGACACACACACACACACAGACACACACACACAGACACAGACACACACAGACACAGACACACACACAGACACACACAGACACAGACACACACAGACACACACAGACACACACACCTACACAGAGACACACACACAGACACACACACACACACAGACACAGACACATACACACACAGACACAGACACATACACACACATACACACACACATACATAGACACACACACAGACACATACACACACATACACACACCACACACATACATAGACACACACACACAGACACAGACATACACATACACACACAGGCACATACATACACAGACACAAACACACACACAGACACATACACACAGACAGACACATACACACACATACACACACAGACACAGACACATGCACACACATACACAGACACATACACACACAGACACACACATACAGACACACACACACACACACACAGACACACACAGACACAGACACATACACACACATAGACACACACAGACACACACACACAGACACACATACACACACAGACACACACAGACACAGACACATACACACACATAGACACACACACAGACACATACACACACATAGACACACACATAGACACACACACAGACACATACACACACAGACACAGACACATACACACACATACACACAGACACATGCACACATATACACACACACATACACAGACACACATACACACACAGACACACACACACAGACACACAGACACACACACAGATACACACACATACACACACAGGCACAGACATACACAGACACACACACACATAGACACACACATACACAGACACACACACACATAGACACACACACACACACAGACACACACACATACACACACACAGACAGACACAGACACACACACATACACACAGACACAGACACATACACACATATACACACATACACAGACACACACACACAGACACATACACACACAGACACACACACACAGACACACACACATACACACACATACACACACAGGCACACACACACAGACACAGACACACATACAGAGGCACACACACACATACACAGACACACAGACACACATACACACACAGACACAGACACATACACATACATAGACACACACATATACACACATACATACACACATACACAGACACATACACAGACACACACACACACACACATACACAGACACACACACACATTCCGTAACATGGTAGAAGCTATAGCTTTTTCTGGGGAGTAGAGGGAGATACTGTTTTGGGGGAGACTCTTCTGAGAGTGGCATTTCACATGGATAGACTCGAATTGGGGATAAAAATATAAGGCACCTCATCTCATTTACCGCTTAAGAGTTGGCTAGAAGAAGCTATGAGAATGTTACAGGGAGAGTAGCAGATCAGCAGCAGGGTTCACCTAACACTGTATGTCTTGGCAGGAATGTTCTCGAACGCCAAAGAGGAATGAGAGAAAGTCACTTGACTCCAGGACTTTGCCGTATATTGGAACAGGCAAATAATTGAGAAATGCTCAAAGTTTTAGCGAAAAAATATCCATCTTTATGTGAACTGGGAGATGTTAATTTTGTTTTGAAATATATAATAAGTGATATTGAATTTTAATCCTATAATTGCAAGAAGTGTGTATTTCTTGTGTGATCTGTTATGATTTGAGTAGGACTTTTAAAAATAATAGACGCGGGGCTCCTGGGTGGCTCTGTCAGTTGAGCGTCCAACTTTGGCTGAGGTCGCGATCTCCCGGTCCGTGGATTTGAGCCCTGTGTTGGGCTCTGTGCTGACAGCTCAGAGCCTGGAGCCTGCTTCAGATTCTGTCTCCCTCTTCCTCTACCCCGCCCCCTGCTCACACTCTGTCTCTCTCTCTGTCTCTCTCAAAAATAAATAGACATTTTTAAAAAATTAAAAAAAAATAATAGACATGGGGCACCTGGGTGACTGTCGATTGAGCATCCAACTTTGGCTCAGATCATGATCTCATGGTTTGTGAGTTTGAGCCCCGCGTTGGGCTCTCTGCTGTCAGCACAGACTCTGCATCAGATCCTCTGTCCATCTCTCTCTGCCCCTCCCCAGCTTATACTCCCTCTCTCAAAAATGATAAAACATTTAACAAATAATAGACATAGAAACACAAAAGTTAATTGAGATGTAAGTCAAAAATAGTGCGTATTTTATACTATGCAATTTTTTTTAATGTTTACTCATTTCCTGAGAGAGAGAGAGAGTTGAGCAGGGCAGGGGCACAGACAGAGGGAGACCCAGAATCTGAAGCAGGCTCCAGGCTCTGAGATGTCAACACAGAGCCCAACACAGGGCTTGAACCCACGGACTGGGAGATCATGACCTGAGCTGATGTCAGATGCTTAACCTCTGAGCCACCCGGGCACCCACAGTATTATGCAATTTTTTAAGTTAGAAGCCAATAACAGTTGCTTATTTAACCTATGTATTTGTAATTAAACCATAAATTGAGCATCCAATACCTATTCATTTTCTTCCAGGTAAAAAGTCATCAGTAAATCAGAGACACTTGGAGATTTTTAGTAAATCACTTTCCTTTATTCCAACAGCTTGTCCCTTTGCAATGTACCTGTGATAAAAAATACCTGACAACTATTCTGTCTTACTTGGATATTGCAAGAATAAAATTAAGATAATATTGATTAAGTCTCTTAAGATCCTTGTTATAGAGATTTTATATAAATGCTTTACTGTAATTAGAAAAAGCTAAAGCAATCTACCCCACAAGGTTTATTTTTTTTTTACTTGTGGAAACTTGAAAGGTGTTTTGTTTCTATTATAATTGTAATACTTAGCTTAAACACTAAAGTCAGAGACAAATTAAACTTATTTGCTAATGTTTGGATGTGTGTGTGTATGTGTGTGTGTGTGTGTGTGTGTGTGTGTGTAAGATGAATAATGCTACTGTATGCAGCAAAAGGGATTTGCAGATGTGATTAAGTTAGAGATCTTGAGGGGCCCTTGGGTGGCTCTGTCAGTAAAGTGTCAGACTCTTGATTTGGGCTCAGGTCATGATCTTGGGGTCATGAGTTGGAACCCCACGTTCGGCTCTGTGCTGAGCATAGAGCCTGCTTGGGATTCTCTCTCTGTCTCTCTGTACCACCCCCACCCCCCCCCGCCTCCCACTCATGCTATCTCTCTCTCTCAAAATAAATAAATAAACATTTTAAAAAAATTAAAAAATGTTAGAGATCTTGAGATGAAGAAATTAGGCTGGGTTATCTGGGTAGGCCCAATATAACCACAAGGGGCCTTGTATTAGGATATGTATATACAATACAGAATTAGCTTATGTGATAATGGCGACCTGAGAAGTCTGGATCCCAGAGAACCAATGGCATAGCTGAGTTCAAAGCCCTGAGAACTGGGAGAGCTATGATGTAAGGCCCAGTTCCAGTCCAAGTCCAAAGTCAGGAGAAAACTACTGTCCTAGTTTGAAAAGAAGCAAAGATAATTCTTCCTCAGATTTTATTCTATTTAGACCTTCGACTGATTGAATGAGGCCCGCTCACTCTGGGGAGGGCAGCCTGCTTCCCAGTCTACTGATTCCAATGTTAATCTCATCCAGGAACACCCTCACTCACACACCCAGAAATCATGTTTAACCAAATATCTGGGCTCCCTGTGACTCAGGCAAGCTGACAGATAGCCGTCACAGTCCTTACAAAAGGGAGGCAGGAGGATTAGTCAGAAGCTGATGTGACTTCGGAAGCAAGAGATTGAGTGATGTAAGGAAGGCCATGCGAGCCAGCATAGAACCCGAAAAAGACAGGGAAACGGATTCTTCCCTAGAACCTCCGGGAGGAACCAGGCCTGCTGGCACCTCGTGAGATTGGTCTTTGACTTCCGACCTCCAGGAGTGAGCTATGAAATTTGTTGCTGCTTTAAGGCAGCAAATACCGGTACTTTGCTACAGAAGCCACAGAAAACCAATATTGTGTTTATATTGTGTTTACGTATATGTATGTGTTTATATGTGTGTGTATGTCATATAATTATATATTAATTATGCATATAATTCTGTGTATGGTATATATATCATATAATAATTATATAAACATAATTTTATAATTTTATTTAATTAACTGTATAATATAGAATTATATATTGATTATATACATAAATATAACATTCTATATATGTATGTATACATAGACATATATGTGTATATATAGACATATTGTATGTGCATACACACACACATATATTTATATATATAGTTCTTGTTTTTTAAGACACTTTTACCCAATATGATATGTTTTCTATAAAAAAAATAAAGATCAGCTCTCCTCAAGGGCATGATTAGTTTTTGAAACTTCTACCATTAATACTTTTTTTTTTTAACATTTTAAAAATATTTATTTATTTTGAGAGAGAGAGAGAGAGAGAGAGACTGAGAGAGTGAGCGGGGAGGGCAGAGAGAGAGGGAGGCACAGAATCTGAAGCAGGCTCCACGCTCCAGGCATTCAGCCCAGAGCCGGATGCCGGGCTCCATGTCGCAAACCGTGAGATCATGACCTGAGCGGAAGTCAGACACTTAACTGACTGAGCCACCCAGGCGTCTCTACCATTAATATTCTTTTTTTTTTTTTTTTAATTTTTTTTTCAACGTTTATTTATTTTTGGGACAGAGAGAGACAGAGCATGAACGGGGGAGGGGCAGAGAGAGAGGGAGACACAGAATCGGAAACAGGCTCCAGGCTCTGAGCCATCAGCCCAGAGCCTGACGCGGGGCTCGAACTCGCGGACCGCGAGATCGTGACCTGGCTGAAGTCGGACGCTTAACCGACTGCGCCACCCAGGCGCCCCTACCATTAATATTCTTTACAGAACATCCAGAAATGCTCTTCACAGGGAGAAGGGAGGCTTATTTATTTGGGATAATGTGTCATCGGTGTAAAAGAACCCAGACACAAATAATTACTCCCTCCGCAAGGGTAGAGAAGACTGCTTCCCTTCAACATAGAGTGACGTTGGCCCTGGTTTCTCTCGGTCAGTGAGGAAGACAAGGACAGGCAACTCTTGCCGCAAATTATGGGTTGAAAAGCTCGACTTCAAGGCCTTCCCAGACTTTTTTCTCTGTATGCTTTCAGAGAACAAGGCCAACGTATTTCTGGGTTCTAATATCCAGTTCCTATTAAAATAAAGAGACTAGGATGTTCAAGTTAGTTTTATGGCAGGGACGAACTGATAATCAGTATGGAATAGGTTAAGTGTTCATTTGCATTTTTAGGTGCCCTTGATTTTGGAGTAATTTTCAGGCTTTGATTAGCAGTGGGTCGGGAGAAAGCTGGAGGCTTTCTTGTGATCAAGCTGCTGGTGAGACTGGTTCTGAAGTCTGCTTATCTCATTATTGGGTGCCTTGGTGGGTTTATTCAGAAAGCTAGAATGTTCTAAAGCCTGGTAAGAGTCCTCTGCTGTGGTATGCTCATAAAGGCTATCCAGAAATGATTGGTAAATATCAGGAAGTCTTAAAACTGGCTGCTAAACCACCAGCAGCTGGGCCACAGGAGAGTATTTACACCACAAAAATTGGCAAAAGCTATAAATCAGGGCTCCTTTGCCCCCGCCTCCTTAGGGGACTGGTTTCCCTGTTCATTGCTGTTCGTTTCTCTTCGTTTCTTAAAATTAATCTGTCTTCCATTTTCCCTGAGCAGCAAAACTTTTCAGTCCAGGACTTTGAGTCCACTCTCTCTGTGGTTTCCTCTCTGGCCACCTGCTATTTTCTCCACTCAAGGTCGACTTACCCAAAAGGCAAAATAGGCGTGGTGCCTAGGGCCCGTGATACTTTCAGAGGTCCATACAATAGGAACATAATAATAATACTACTACACAAGAATGAATTCATTCTGGATTATCTTCATCTACCTACGAACATAGTCGTGAAACACACTTTTTTATACTTTTTAGGAAGAAAGGGGGCCACGAGGGCAAAAGTGCTTAGAGTTCACAAAAGTCATCATGAGGTCCTGTCCACAGGCCCTCTTCAGCCTCATGGCCCAGAGCTGATGTGAAAATGAGCTCTCTTATAAACGATCGTCAGAATGGTGTAATGCACACTGGCAGAACCATTTCAGGTGTCTTTGGCACGGACCACAGCATTACCCCTAGAAGCCTGATTTAACCCCACATTTCATGGGTCTCTCTGGTATATCTGTTTTTGACTAACACATTCTCACCATCTTGGATTGTGATTCTTTCTAAAATATGGCAAAGAATATCAAACTCCTATTTGGGTTCCATTGAATAAAACATCTGCTGCCTTTGTCTTATATTTTATATTCATGCCCAGTGTTTTGCTAAACTTGTAGTTATTCAAGCCAATAGTAAGAATGTCAATGACATCTCCTGCTTCTTTTGGTATTTTCTGGTTTATTTATACGTATTTCCTCAGGATTTGGGCTTTTTTGTTTTGTTTTATTTTTGTTTTGCTTTTTAAGTGGAATCCTATCTTTACTAAAAGCTTGGCTACTGGAGTTTATGTTGGGGGGTCAGTTATTAGGGATGCCAACTAGAGCTAGTAACTCTGTGGTGGGCTTTGAGGGATGTCGAGGAATTCTTTCTTAGTAATATCTAGGTTACAGGCCTACTTGTAATGCACTTGAAATAGTCCCATTAAAGTCAGTCTTTCTTGGTCACCGTCCTTTTATCTCAACTCAAATCCTTCCTTTAGGTCTCCTGACCTGCTACTCCTTCATTCCTCCATCCTTTCAACCCATATAGAGAGTATATCTCAAATTTAATGGGCAAAGAATCACCAGTGGAGCCTATTAAAATGGAGCCATCTGGGCCGCACGTCTAAGGATTCCCACCGGTAGGCTTAGATTGGAGACTCGAGATCGACGTTTTTGCTGATGCGGGCTGAAGGGAGCTGCCTTAAATTCTTACTGGCTTACACAAAAATGAAGCTTGAGCTTTCTGATACTTCACAAATTGCGACAAGCCCAGACCAAGAGTTACCAATGATTAAAGAAGACAATTTAAGTGATAGAAACAAACTTTATTTAACACTTCATGAAGTGGGCAGTTTCTGTTCTCAAGAGTCCAGAGGACGGCAAAATGGGGCAGAAGGCAGATTCTTTTAGAAGATAAAGAATGGGGAATGAGGAAGAGAAAGATAGAAACTGAGCAAGGAAGCAAGTAGAGAGCTCAGAGTTGGCCTGGCCTTTAGGGATTGTCTGGCTGAACATACCATGTTTCTGGTCAAGCAGAGCATTTATAGGGACACGAATTTTTCTAAGTTTCAGTTCGCTGATGAGGCACCCTGGGCGGGATCGGCTAAACCTATTTTAACTTCTATTAAAAGAAATTTAGAAGACTGTGGAGGGAGACAATGGAATAAAATATTAATAGTTGGGTAGCACACAATATGCTTGGCATTTAACACCTGTTAATTTTAATCATCATAATGATCCCGGAGGAGAAGTGCAATGATCACCGTCTTACAATTAGGAGAGGCAGGCTGAGAAAGGTGGGTAAATTGCTCACTTTTCACATTGTAAGTAGCAGAGACTGAATATGAATCCAAATGTCTTTGCTTTGAAGAAGGGAGAAAATGTATCTACTGATCCTAATCCCAACCAGTTGCTAAGGTCATTTCTTAACCAACCATTCTCAACTCTACTTTGAACCTACAGGACATCCAAAAAGGATTTTGTATGTTAACCTGCTTAATTGTTCTCTGGTGCTTTCAGTTAAGACATTTTGAGCTCCTTCTTATTTTGATTTGAGCCCAAAGGAGAATGTGTGCACCCTTAGGTTTATCGAAAAGGAAGGTTTCTCTAGTTTCTGGGCAGAGGCGTGATAACATTGACCTGGTCACTGTCCACTGTTCTCTGCTCAGCCAACTCCAATCTACCCTTAGATGACCATCAAATCTTGCTTACATATTGCTGTAGTTCCTGTAGGAGCTTCCTTTCCAGCCTCTGCACCTCCAATGTCAGTGCTGCAACAGGGTTTTTGCACTTGGTTTTCTTCCACACCTGGGGTGTGCTTCTCTCCTCTCCATTGCTTAGTTAGCCCCCATGTTCACTTACACATCTTAAAGATCCTGGGGCACCTGGGTGGCTTGGTCGGTGGAACGCCTGACTCTTAATTTTGGCTCAGGTCATGATCTCGCAGTTCATGATCTCAGTCCTGCGTCACGCTCTGCACTGTCACTGCGGGCCTGCTTGGGATTCTCTTTCTCTCTGCCCTTCCCACACGCTTCCTCTCTCAAAATAAATAAATATACTTTAAAAAAAAGAGACAATCTTATAGATTTAAGCCACTTGCAATGTGGCTAGATCAGATAGATGTACTGTATGTGTAAAACATATACCAGATTTTGAAGGCTTAGTACAGAAAAATGAAAAGAATGTAAACTATCTCATTAATAATTTTTATATTGGTTACATGTTCAAATTATAATATTTTGGATATATTGGGTTAAAGTATAATTCTATTGGACAGAATGTCTTTGAAAAATGCTTAAGTCAATGAGCATTTACTCTCTTTGGGCGACTGAAGAATTTCTAAATATGAAACAAGGTACAAAACACAGGTTAGAATTATAATTTACTCTAATTTCTACAAGGTCTGTAAATTATCAGAATATTAAAATTCCTCTGAAACATATTTTAAACGTGTATATATTTATACATAAAAATTCAAATTATTAAAATGGCATGATATGACTGTTCACAGAGAAGAAGGACTAAAGAGTTCTTTTCTTTTTTTCTCCAATTTTCCCATTTTTGTCCTGTTTCTGGAGAAAAAATGTTGGTTACTTTGGTCAAAGATAATAATACAAATGGGGCTCTGAAAAATTATAAATATGTGTGCATGAGAGTAAGTATGAGTTTCTCTTTTTTTATTAAAAACATTACTACCATTTATCAAGATGGTAAATTGAATACATATTTTGTTTTGTTCAACATACTTATGGGTTAATTATATTTTAAAGATACAGTTAAATGTTTTAAATTTATCACTAACGTGAATATTTATATATTTGTGCATACTTCATACACACGGAGTTATATAAACCTTTTACCACAAGTTGTTAAATGAATAATGTACAGAAAGAGTAGAATTAAAATTTTGGTCTTTTTTTCTGTGAAACAGTCTTTGTGTGTGTGTGTGTGTGTGTGTGTGTATGAAATGACTTGGTTACTTTCCGCCCAGATGATCTGTTATGATCTGTTAACACATGTTTAAGGGCAAGAGTGAGATAACAAGTGATGATGAAATGCTTTGTTTTTAAGATTCTTTACTTATAAACCCTTTTCATTGTTTTAAGGTTTATTTGTTTGAGAGTGAGAGAGAGCACAGGTGGCGAAGGGGCCGAGGGAGAGAGAGAATCCCAAGCAGGTTCTATACCACCAGTGCAGAGCCTGATGCGGGGCTCAAACCCACGAAACATGAGATCACGACCTGAGTCGCAGCTGGACACTTAACTGAGTGAGCCTCTCAGGCGCCCCTAAAACCCTTTTCATTTTTATTCATAGACAGGTTGTGGGCTACTACGTTAGTCAACTTGGGTTGTTGTAACAAATACCACAGCCTGGGTGGCTGACACTATAGAAATTCGTTTTCTCACAGTTCTGGAGGCTTAAATGAGATCAAGATGCCATCCCAGCCTGTTTCTGGTGAGAATCCCCTTCTTGGTTTGCAGATGGCCACCTTCTCACAATGTGTTCCCATGGTCTTTTGTTGGTTCATGTGCATGGAAAGAGAGAGGTTGAACTCCCTAGTGTCTCTTTGTATAAGGACACTAATCCTATTGGATCAGAGCCCCACCCTATGACCTCATTTAGTCACAGCTGCTTCCTTAATTCTGAATACAGTCCGACTGAGGGTGGTTAGCACTTCAACATATGAACTTTGAGGGGAACCAGACATTCAGTCTATAACCCGGTAGTCAGTCAATATGTAGAAGTCATCAAAAGCCAACACATATCCACTTAATTCTACAGCAGTGACAAATCTTGTGAAAGCTTCAACTGATTTAGTTCCAGGGTTTCTGTTAAAAGGAATGATCTTCTGGGCAGACAGAGAACACTCAGAATTTCTCAGCTCGTCACCTTCTTTCCCATTGCTGCAACAACGTAAGCCCAGCCTCTCCCTTTTTTATTTTACCGGAAGGGAATGCCATGATTGCTCACCTGTTAGGAAACTCTCCAAGCCCTGCAGAGCCCCGGTAGAGACTCCCTTTAATATTCTTAATTTAAGTTTGCTTGTTGATGGCTTAACTTCAAAAGAAAAACTGAAAATTGCCATGCAGGTTATGTTATAACAGATCTGAATTTTCTCTTGAAATATAAGCCACTCCCCAAAATTAGCTCAGTTCAAATGGTAAAATTAATTTTCCAGGCCCAGATCGGCCAGCTAGCAAAAGATAACAGGGCAAATATTTACACTAAAAGTAAGTATGATTTTGGGCTAGTCCATGACTTCAAATACTGTAGCCTTTCTTAACTTCTACGGAAAATCTTATGAAAACAAGTTTAAAAAAATTGTATGTTTTTCTATTATCTAACGAGATAGACGTAACGATAGTGAAGTGTAGCAAACATGCTTCGGGGTATTATCCATAATAGCAGAGCTCAACTGGCAGCGATAGTGACTCAATATTGGTGAGGTAATTTTAAGAGTATTTCCAAGGATGTTTTCAGTGCGTGCCCTACCCACCCACATCATAATTCTGATAAGACCATAAAATAAGAAATGGATAGAAACCAAATGGACTATGAGGTGTTCAGGTAATTGTTCATTCTCGGAATGGATTGAGACTCTTTGTGGAGTCTCTGATATAATAGATATACTCTGTCCTAAAGAATGTCATCCCATTATTCAGTGTGATTTCTTAGAACTGAGAGCTTCAGTTGTGCCTTTAGAAGCTATCCCAGTGTTCTTTGAGGCCAGCTGCCTCTGGATGGCACAGGGGGCTGTCATGGAGCCCTCCTGTACTCTGGTTTGTGGCCACTCTGTATGGGATTCCATGACTATGAA
This sequence comes from Lynx canadensis, assembly GCF_007474595.2. Taxonomy (NCBI): domain Eukaryota; kingdom Metazoa; phylum Chordata; class Mammalia; order Carnivora; family Felidae; genus Lynx; species Lynx canadensis. The sequence goes on from NC_044311.2 coordinate 141,142,566, forward strand.
AAAGGCATCCTATAATCCCCCAAATAGGAACGCTAGCTGAGGTTCTGCTCAGAAAAGGAAAACCCATATCTGAATGGCACCTGTCCTGGTGAGGACAAACCACTGGCCTCCACGATGGAAGGGATCCAATGGAATTAACTTACCATCAAGAGTTTGGTTGATCTCTTTGAGGAGTTGTGCTACATCAGGGTGTTATGGATTAAACTGGGCTCCCCCGCCATCCAAATTTCATGTGTTGAAGCCCTAATCACCAGTACCACAGAATATGATCTTTGGAAATAGGATCATTGTAGATGAAATTAGTTGAATAAGGTCATCCTGGAGTAGGGTGGGCTCTTGATCCGGTATGCCCAGTGTCCTTACGAAAAGGAGAAATCTGGACACAAATATGCAAAATGCAGATGTTAGCAGCGATCAGAGAATGCTTCCATTTATAAGCCAAGAAACACCAAAGATTGCTCACAAAACTATCGGAAGCTGGGAGAGAGGCTTGGAACAGGTTTTTCCGCACAGTCCTCAGAAGGAACCGACTCTGCTGACAGCTTTGTCACAGCCTTTTAGCCTCTAGAACTGTGAGAGAATAAATGCTGTTGGTTAAGCCACTCAGTTTATGGTACCTTGTTACAGTAGCTTTGGCAAGCTAATATGTCGGGGGCGTAGCGTTGGTTTCCTTTGCTGACCTGTTGGACATTCAGAAGTACCAGTGGCTTCACCTACTTTGGTAAGTGAGAGTCCATGCTGTTGGGCTCTGTCTCTGCCATGGTGACCGCTCTGGAGTGGTCAGTGACAAGGACTGACTGCCATCATGCAACCACGTCATTTTATTGAGTGCCTTTCCAGTGGTGAATGTTTTGGCGGGGATTAGCATTTAATTCGCGTTTAGAACCCACTCTCTTAGGTCATCTATAGGTCTCTACCATAGACTTGCTTGTCTCTACTCTCCCAGTCCTTTTCTTTCCAGGTCCTTAACCAGACATCCACACTACTGGCCACTGCACAGAAATCTATACCTATTCTCACCTTGGGCTATTCTTCCTTGCTCACAAAGAGAATGACTAAATATACTGCTCAGAGCTCTATTGGGAAGAATTTCCCTTTCTCCTATTTTTCAAAGCCACCCCTATATGTATCTGTGATGCAGCCACCTCTATTTTTGGCTTGCACTCATGTGCTGAGACAACTCATCTATCAACTAACTTAGACTTTCCCTCATCTCTCAGCTGGTTGTATGGGTCCCTGCATATAGCCATGAGTGCAAGTCAGGGGAAGGACACCGATCCAACAATGGGTCACATGGGGCCTCTGAGCTATCTGCAGCCTATTCTGTCCTGTGTGAACTCAATCCAGGTGTACTGTCCCCATCTTGTGATGGACTGCTGCTGGGCCCGTCTGAACCTATGATGTGGTGAGTCTGATGGACTCCAGGTCATAAAGAGTGTTTCCGAATATATAGTTATTTGGTATCCTATGGTTGAGCATTTCATCTCTACCAGAGCTCAGAAATATGCCAAAAGCTGTTTATCAAAGACTGTAACTTCCTGCTATAGATGGCATGACCTTGTTTCCGAATCCCAAGAACCTATGTTGTGACTCTCCCACTGGAGCTTGTCCTAAGTTCTATATTGTATCTTCGACCATCGATACCTCCCACACCATAGGACTGCTGCTTAGGCCCAACTCAGTGCTGACAGCCTTCTTTGTTATGCAGGGCATTACCTACAGAACCCAAAGAGGCCTGCCAGGCTCGATGCTTCCTTCTTTTTGACAGGGGACAGAAGAGGCAGCAATGTGTCTTTTAATTTTACTTCAGCGTGTCCCTCACCGTGGGACCTCCCAAGTGGCTGGGTTGTCTCCCATCCTCTGGAATATGTGTGTCTTACCAGAATTTCCAGCACAAACACCAGCCACTTCTTGTGTTGTCTGTCCAGTCAGCACGAGGCCATCGATACAACAGATGAGTGTTGTGTTCAGAGGGATGCCGACAGTCCAGATGTCTTTGTACAATATTATGACAGAGGACAGGAAGGTTAACACAGCCTTGCAGAAAGATTGTAAGAAATAGTTTTATATGCTCTCCAATACTTGTGATTGTCTTTTAAAATCAGAAAAGAAAAGAATGTGTTTGCCAAATCAATGGCTGCCTACCATTTCCCCCAGACATTACTAATATGCTCTAGCAATTCAACCACATCTGGCACAGCAACTGGGTCACTGCAACTACTCAGTTAAGTCTATACTAGCCTATAGTCATTCTCCAGGATCCATCTGCTTTCTGCAGGATCTGGCCCTGAGAGTAAATAGATTTATGAGAGGGGAAACCAACCCTGCACTCTCTCTAGGTCTTTATTAGTACCAGTAATCTCCACCATTTTTTTGGAGATCTGATATTGTGTTTGGTTTACTATGTTGGCCAGTGTTGTGGGGCAGAGCAGTTTCAGGTTTATATTTGGTTTTCCCCACATGGTAGTTTTTATTTCACAGATAAGAGATCTGATACAGGCGTTAGCCCCAATTTCCATATATCTATATCTATATCTATATCTATATCTATATCTATTCCAATTATGTACTCAGGGACTGGAGAAACAATTGCTTAGTGGCTCGTGGATGAAGTGGGCACACTATAAGGCAGAACCCTATATATTACATGGACACATGGGCTTCCCCCTCAAAGTAGAGCCATGATGATGCTTCAGGCCTCCCAAATGTCAACTCATAAATGTCTTGATATTTTCCCAGTGTACTATCACCTAGGTAAATGGCTATAAATCCCTTTAGGCAAATATTTAAGGGAATAGTTATGGTATGATACTTGATGTTATAAGATCCTTCCTTTAGAGCTGCAATCACCCCTTCAGTCAATGATTTATGGGAACTTAGCAAAAGATATTTTTTTGTTGTTAGAATTTTTCCACCAGGGCCTTAATCTTCATGTCATAGACTGCCTTGGCTGAGGGTTCTGACATCTCTGGAGCTCTATTATATTTGCCCTTCTGCTGAAGGCAATTAGGGACTTCTTGGGAGCTTCCGCCTAGAGTCTGTCTCTCGTACAACCATTAACTATCTATTAGCAGCTCTTTTTTTTAAATTTTTTGTTAACATTTATTTTATTTTTGAGACAGAGAGAGACAGAGCATGAACGGGGGAGGGTCAGAGAGAGAGGGAGACACAGAATCCGAAACAGGCTCCAGGCTCCAAGCTGTCAGCACAGAGCCCGATGCGGGGCTTGAACTCACGGACCGCGAGATCATGACCTGAGCTGAAGCCACCCAGGCGCCCCATAGCAGCTCTTAATTTCTCATTACCCTGCAGGGTATTAATGCATCTTTGTAATCATCAGCTAACCCAAGTTTGGCGTCTTGCTGTCTCAGCAAGACATTGTTTCTCTCGTTTCTTTTTTTTTTTTTTTTCTTTCAAATGTCTGCAGCATCATACCTGACACATTATTTTGCCGCATCAAGACATGGTTCCAGGTCACTATCAGTGCAATCCTCAGCAACTGAACCACTACCATATGTCGGGGACCATTCATATCCTATCCACCAAGCAGGACACAGTCTCATCTGCTGAGCAATGAGTGAGCCATCCCCAAGCGCTGTTCTTACCACTATTTTCTCAGATCGTATCTAGTACCATTTGTGACAGTCCAGGTCCTCCAAGGAGAAGATTCAAATGATTTTATTAGGAGAAATGCCTGTGAGAAACAACGGTGAGAAAACATGGAGAAGCTGGGAAAGCCATCAGAGCTCAAGTAATTCTGACCCTGCGTGAAGGAGAAAAGAAGAATGGTGGGTGAAAGCATCCTGGACCATTGTGCAATCTGACAAAGTCAGCAAAGCCACCGGGGAGTCCACAAAGCAAAGTTGTTCGTTAGAGAAGTTTTCTGCATCCCAGGATTGGTTCCGTGTTAGTATCACGGAGTTGCTTGCTCACTTGCTGGCAACAACCTATGGGAAGCACTGTGTCTGTTCAGACGTGGTGATGGATTTCAGAGAGCAGCTGGGGCCCCGGGTCAATTACACGCCCTCTAGTTGGAATTTTGCAATGTTTGTTCTCATGGCCACAAAAATGCCCTCCTATAGGTCCTTCCTGGTGGATACCTTATGAACTTAACCTAAGATTTCAGTCTTGTAGGAAATGGACCTTGACCCAACACCAACAAAACCTTTCTACTGAAGTTATTACAATCATTCATGGGCATGTGACTGTTGTAGTCTCACGTAACTCTGCCCTTAGAATTTCAGGATGGTTTAATGTTTTGCTGTTGCCGTCTTGAAATGCTTAATAATTTTTGAACAAATGGGAATAGCATTCCATTTTTCATTGGATCTTGCTAGTTATATAGCCAGATCTGTCAACCCTACCAGAGAAATATAGTAGTCATCCTGGATGAAAAATACTGGGGCTTTTTGGCTAAAATATTGTTTGTTCTTTTCAGAGATATTCCAGACAGCTTTTCAGCAGCTGTTTAACTCCACTCTGAAAAGTTTCCCGTTTTAAGGGACCAATCATCAGCTCACTTCTGTTGAGATATTTAATACTTATATTTCCATTGGATTCTATACCACTTAAAATCACTACTGTTTATGAGAACACAACTTCCTCTCTGGAAGTCCAACAAAACAGCTTGAATTCAGTAACCAGCATTATCATGGTCAATTACATAGCATTCAATTTCCTTTTAGCAAGCCAAAGGGAAGTTTATGCTTAGAATGAACACATCTGTCCACACCTATATAAATATTATAGATTACATTAAAAAAAATCCACTACTGGGGAAAAAAGCCAACTAGATCTCTAGAAAAGACCCAGATGAATGTAAGGACATATTTTCATTGCCTGGATTTGGTAATTTAGTTTCTTGTTTCAGGTTCTCATACAAAGACTTATCAACACTTTTCCCACTGATGACTGGCTGAGTTACAGTTGGCCAGTGGATCATTTCCAGAATCTTAAGAGTTACTGGACGATCCTTGTTACATCAGACAGTTGAACTCCTCCTCTAGCAACAGGAGCAAGAAGGACCAGCCTAAGTCCAACTGCACAAGATCTTCTCCAGAAAATCTCCTAATAGGAAAAATCATGGCAGTGATAACAACCTGGATGCCGCACATTCATGTCCTGTAAGCTAACTTTGTCCACCCTTGGCCAAAAGAGGGTACTGAGAAGACAAAAGTAGCTCTGATGGCTGTCGGCTGAGCTGGCCTGGCTCTAACAGCTGGGCCATGGTATTCTGCTGCACAGAAAGAATGTCACAGAACAAGTCAGACAAGCCCACTCTGTGACTGTGATGGGGCAAAACAAAAACAAGGCCAGTTGTTTTTACCGAATTTTATGGAATCATGTCTGGTGGAGCACAGCCAAAATCAAGAACACCGTCCACATCACAAAAGGGTGAGACACCCCCTTCCTTTTGCTGCATGAGTGATTGGTGTTTCTTCAGCAATTATAACTTTACCCTACTTCTCTCTCCTGCCTTTAGATGAAAAATTATTGAGATACCTTAGAATTGCCCCTACTTTCTGACAACACTTAATTCAGAGTCAAACTATGCTTTCTTGAACCTTCTCCAAAATTATGAAACATCAACCCTCAATGCCACAACACCCCCCAGCACTCTTTCACGTACACGCTCCATGGTTCACCATGGTGTTCTGGTATTCTCCTTCATAGCAACCAGCCGATAAACCCAGCTTTGTTTGACTACAGGTGTGCTTTTGGTGGGCTACAGCTAGAGGGCGCTGATAGTTCTGCTCAGCTTTTAATTTTGAGTTTATCTTTATTTGTATGGCTATTGTTAAAAGTTGGGCTCCTCACGGAAATGGAAATGCAGGAGCTGTGTTGATTTTGTTCACACTGTGTTCACAAAGCCTGTACAAAGCCTGGCGTTTTGTAGTCTATTAATAAATACTTGTTGAAAGAATGGAGAAGAAAGGAAATCTGAGAATAGAAGAAATCAATATATTTGACTTGAAAAAGTTGCAAAAAAAAAAAGGATTCTATTTACTTTGTAAAACTACATAAGCAAATTTCACCGAGTATGACAAGCCTAGAATCAATAGCCTTATTTTCTTAAGACTACCTTGAAAACAGCCACTCTACAATGGGATATTATTTGGCCATAAAAAGGAATGAAGGGCTGATATGCACTATAGCATGAATGAAGCTTCGGATTGAATTTAGATACTTATATTCATATAATTCACCTATTTAAATAGTTGAGGGCATTATATTAGTATAAGTATCTAAATTCCATCTCAATAAGGCTGTTACCAAAAAAAAAAAAAAAAAAAATGACCATCAATAGAGATTTTATACCTATTAGAGATGATACTCTTGAGGTTTTTCATGACATGGAAACACAGTATTAACATTTTCCTGTGCAAAATGGCAAGACGCAGAAATACACATTGTTTTGTAAAATATATTTATACACACAGAGAGAATAAAAGGAAATGCCCTAGAAGATTGATGCTATTTATATCTGCACTCCAAGAGATTTTCATTTTCCACTGCACGGTTTTGATATTTTCCAAATATTCCACAATGAGAAGATATGACTTATAATCAGAACAATATTACAGAAATATTTGGCTGGAATCCTGTGATTTTTGTCTTGACGCAACTGTATTGCAAAATAGAAAAAAAAAAGGTTTGGTTTCTCTCAAGGTAGCCATTCCTCACAGAGGACACAGGAAATATATATACATGAAAATGGTGTCTTTTTTTTTTTTGACACATCATGATCACTTTCTCAAGAAAATGGGCTTCCAGGAATTAATACTTTCTGATGGCATTTGGTGATGGCAATTGGGTCAAAATTGCCCAGAGAGTCAAGGGCAAAATTCTGATTTTTCACAACTCATCGTAAAAATAGTATGCCCTAAAGAAGGCAGTATTAAATGCTTGATGTTCACTGATGACTTTCCAGAAATAAAAAACCCTGATCTTAAAAAGCCAAGTTCTTCTTTAAAACAGAGGTTAAGAAAGTCTCAAGCGGTATAGAAAAATGCTAAAATTATAGTATATAAAATATAGTAAAATACATAGAACTTTTATAGAGAAAATTTTGCAAATCACAATGAAATGTACAGAAGGAAGGGAAGATAGATTTATTAAAGAGGTGAAGCTGGAGAAAATGGGAGGTCTATTGTGAGAAGGAATATGAAAGAGGAGAAAGAAATTTGGTAGATAATTTATGACATAGCACTGTATTATGGGAAGCAATGCTACTTATGTACTCATTCAGAAATACCCATGGGGGGGTGTCTGGGTGGCTCAGTGGGTTAAGCTCCAACTTCGGCTCAGGTCATGATCTCGTGGTTCGTGGGTTCGAGCCCCAATATCAGGCTCTGTGCTGACAGCTCGAGCCTGAGGCCTGCTTCGGATTCTGTGTCTCCCTCTCTCCCTGCCCCTCCCCCGCTCACACTCTGTCTCTCTCTCTCTCTTTCTCTCAAAAAGAAATAAACCTTAAAAAAAGATAAGAAATGCACATAAGACACAAGCATCACAGTCTCTGTCCTCAAGAAGCTTCATACTAGTTGGGGATACCAAAGAAAGATTCAAAAATACATACAGATGTTTCTCGAACAGTATGTGTCAATAGCAAATTCACATTAGGACTCTGAACAGACATCAAGAATGCACAGAAGAGAGAAGGAAGTAGCCTTGCCATTCGGCTCCTGCAAATCAGGTAGTCAGAATACGAGTGTATCTTGTACATAGAGCACATAAAGTCCCCTTGGAACCCAGAAATAGATTTTATTCTCTTCTGAGAATAATTGGAAATGACCCAGCTGCCTGAATTCCTTGCTTCTTTTTTCAGAAGTATTTTTTTTATGTTTATTTATTTTTGAGAGAGGGAGAGAGGGAGCAGTGAAGGGGCAGAGAGAGAGAGAGAGAGAGAGAGGAAGACACGGAATCCGAAGCGGGCTCCAGGCTCTGAGCCGTCAGCAGAGAGCCCAGTGTGGGGCTCGAACTCATGAACCGCGAGATCATGACCTGAGCCGAAGTCTGACACTTAACTGACTGAGCCACCCAGGTGCCCCTCAGAAGCACTCTTAAGTACCTCTCCCTGTCTATTCAGCTCTGCTTCTGTTTCCCAAAAACTTAGTTTTATCCTGATTTTCAATTCTGCCTAGAATCTCAGTTTCATCGATGCTATGGGCTGAATGTTGGTGCTCCCCTAAAATTCGTATGTTAGAACCCTAACCGTTAGTGTGATGACATTTGGACATGGGGCTTTAGGGAGGTGGTTGGGGTTAGAATGGGTCAGGAGAGTGGAGGCTTCACGATGGGATTAGCGCCCTTTTAAGAGACCCTGGAGAGCTTGCTTGATCCCTCTCTCTCTGCCACGTGAGGACACAGCCAGAAGGTGGTAGTCTGCAAGCCAGCATGAGAGCCTTCACCAGAACCCAGCCATGCTGGTACTGTGACTTCCAGCTTCTAGAACTGTGAGAAATAACCTTCTGCGGTTTAAGACACTTAGTGTATGTTATTTTGTTATGGCAGCCCAAACTGACTTTCCCTGTTATCCCTTAAAGAACTTACATGGTAAGACATTTTATTTTATTATTATTTTATTCAAAAACAAATTTTTTTTTAAATCTTTATTTTTGAGAGTGAGAGAGACAGAAGGTGAGTGGGGGAGGGACAGAGACAGAGAGAGACACAGAATCTGAAGCAGGCTCCCAGCTCCGAGCTGTCAGCACAGAGCCCGACGCGGGGCTCGGACTCATGAAACTATGAGATCACGACCTGAGCCAAAGTCGGACACTTAACCGACCGAGCCACCCAGGTGCCCCTCCTATATAAATTTTCTATCCTAATTGCGTGACACCAGTTTTAAATTAATTGATCTTTTGATTCTCTCAAAATAGAGATAAGGAAAAGTCGTTTCCTGTATGCCATCTGCTTGTTTTCATTACGATAAAATAGGAATGACCCAAAGAAACAATGGCTTTGCTAGTTTTTCATTTCCGAAACGTTAATTAACATTACTTTTGAAAAATCTGTCTTGGAAAGACATTTCTTTGCATATTGAACTGTACTCATGTAAGTAGTCAGTATAAATCACTCTTTCCACATGATTTATTTGCTCAGGCTTCATAAAACTGCCTTTTATAGTAAATTAGCTCGGCGGGCACGTGGGGAGATCACGTTCTTAGAAACTGATTCTTATTCTGTTGTATTACTGACGTGTTTCAGCTGTACTAATGTTCTTCTGGCAACGGATGCTGCGAACCTTTTGCTTGGGAAGCCACGTTTGTCGTGCTCCGTGGTGAGGAACTTCAAGTCCTGACCCAAGCATGCCTGCAGGAGCTGGAGGAGATATAATTTACTTCCTGAGAAGCTGGCTATACCCGTCAGAACGCCAGCAGTCCACCTGTCCTGGCATTTCACGCAGTGCTTGTTTTCCAAACCCAAGAAACATAAACTGCTGCCTCTAATTAACAGCAGAGCATCCCTCTTGTCCAAGTCCTGAAATGATCCTGCTGCTTGATCTGGCATAAAGCTTCTAGCAGAGTCCTGGTGGCAGGAAAAGACATTTCTAGAAGATAATTTAGGAGGCAAGCTGTATGCCCACTTTTCTAAGCACTTTAAGTGAATCTTTTGGATCCGACTATCGTATTACGGCTGCATATTTCAGTCACGGTGTCTGAGCGCCTAACAGATCTCCCTTCACTGGACTGCATTCTGATGTGCAGCCGTGGGCTTCTTAGAAAAGCCAGGAACTCTTAGCTCACTGTAAAAGCTGACAGAATTTTATGATAGGTCACAATTTCCTGTTCACTTTGGATTCCAAGGTCTCTAGTTAGGACTTGTCTTGATGCTAAGCTAAGGCATGGTATATTTGCTTTTCTCCTTTCAATTCTGTTTTGCTCCCTTTCTGCGTCGTTATTTTTATTGCGTTACCCTTCCTCAATGACTCTTTTCAAATCCTTTTTGTTTTTTCGCCTTTGTAATGGGAAAGTAGAAACACGTGATGAATAATTTGGGTTTTAAAATTCACGTTGAAAATCGGAACTGTATAAAGTGACATTGATTTGATATCTCCTAAAGGTTCAATCCCACACATACCTCTCAGGAAAGAGAGAAATCATCACCTGTCGAAGCTGGCAGTAAAATGTGGGCCATCCCAATCCTCTACACGGACAGTGAGACGGGCATTACCAAACGCTGAGAATCTTGCTGAAAAGAGACAAAAAATGATTACGACCTCCCTCTCCCTCTCAAAAGTATGTCACACTTCATGAAATCTAAAGGCAGTTATAACTGTCCAGTCACTGGAAACACAAGGGCTTATGAGGTTGCACTCAATTGTATACGACGCTTTATCATACACCTTGAAACTATTTCTGAGGACTTCTGAGCAGGACGTGGAAAATTCTGGCTTGTTACTTTATCTAAACTTTACATACTAGGATAGATCAAAAATTGCTAGGCTCACGTATCGTTTTCAGTATTATTAAATTTCAATGCATCTTACATATTTACTTCCCAAGAAAAGAAAAAAAGAACGGCAACTTTGGCTTCATACAAAGAGAAAAGGGGGGATTGGGCTAGGACTAATTTGTAAATATAGACTAGTTCCTTTTTTTAATTTTTGAAATTTTTTCCTAGGACAGGTGAGAATAGTTTTTCCCGAATTCAGGGCCTCGCAACATGGGGTTTCCCCCATATTGACATTTTTTTCATTAGGAATGAGATTTGTAGAGCACCCAATATAAGGCAAAAGACATGAGACTACCCAGAAGACCACAGGCTGATGTTACCAAGAGTCACACCCTGCACTGTTTCTCAGCTTGACATCTCTATTCTGCCCTTTTCTTATGTTATCTCTGAACGCTTACTCTCTGATGAATCCTACAGATGAATGTTGAGCCCTCTCACCACAGGAGCTAGTTGCCAGGGGGTGAGATTTTTTTTAAATAGAAAGACAGAGATTTTCTTTATAAAATTTTCTTTATAATCATCGCAGGCCTTGATGCTCGCTGTTTGGATTTCTTTTAAAATGTAATCAGTAGGGCTCAAGGCTATTTTTAATTTTAGTTAGAAAAATTAATGTGCCATTTCTAGCTCCCAATTATTGTGCATTAAATTGAGATACAAGGCACTAAATTTTGAGCCACGTCTGAATTTAATTTAATTAACTTTTTTTTTTCTTTTGGTGCCAATTCGGATGCATTCCCAATAATACCCTCAACATGAAAAGAGAAAGTGGGTTGAAATAAAAGTTAGGAATTGTGTTTTTCCCTGGCCCTGGGGCTTGTCGCCATTGAATAAGCCTGAGAGCTTGCAGAAAGTTCTTGCTTAGAAGTGGACCTTTTTGTGACCTCCCTGACTTAATGATTCTACCTTATCTGGAAAGTTTATCTTCTTCCACCGAGCAATTTCAGAAGCATGTAGAATGTTAAAAGAAGAAGTGGACAGTCTCCTAGCCAGTCGCACTCAGATATTGGAAACCATAATGAGAAGACATCAGACAATTAGACAATACGTAGCAAGAGATTTTACACAGAACAGTCCCGTTTCTAGAAATTTATTTAAAAATGATATATGAGAGACAGAATTGTAGAACAGTGACATTGCAAACAATGTCACTGTGGAATGTCACTGTGCAAAGAATAAGTACATGCATCATCTGGGGGAACTTCGTTCCCCACTTTACCAGTAAGATTACCTATTACCTGAATCCCATGTTCTCTTTCTTTGCTTCACTCTTGTTTTGCTGGATCCGATCCTCTAATAGCTTCTTGCAAAAGGATGCAGAGAAAGGATGCAAAGAAAGTTATTTCAAAAAAATATTTTGTGCTTCTGAAAATGACTTTAATCTATACTTTCACTTAGTACTGTCGCTGGGTATTGATTCAGTTTGAAAGACATTTTCTGTTGACTTCTAACTGCCAACGTTGCCTTTGAAAAGTCCTATGCCATTATAATTTCTCATCCTTTGCATACCTTATGTCAATGTTCTGAAATTTCAGTCATATGCCATCATGGGATTACTCTTTAATTTATTGCATTTGGTTTTTTTGATGACCCTTTTAAAATCTAGAGTTCAACGTCCTTTGGTTTTGAAGAGTTTTGTCATACTGTTTTCCAATATCTTTCCCCCACTTTCTCCCTGTCTTGAAAGAGACATTTGACTTCCTGGACTGATCATCTAATTGTCTTAATTTTTCTTTATAAGTTTGCATCTCTTTTTTTTTTCTTTCTTTCTTTCTTTCTTTCTTTCTTTCTTTCTTTCTTTCTTTTTTAAGGTTTATTTATTTTTGAGAGAGAGAGAGAGAGAGAGAAGGAGGGGCAGAGAGAGAGGAGGAGACACAGAATCTGAAACAAGCTTCAGGCTCTGAGCTGTCACCACAGAGCCCGACGAGGGGCTCCCACTCATGAAATGCGACATCGTGACCTAGGCTGAAGTCGGGTGCTTAACCAACTGAGCCACCCAGGCACCCCTACATCTCTTTCTATGTATGTTTTATCTTATGAGAGATTTCCTTTATTAGTCAATTACTATTTTTTTTTTATTTTTGCCATCACATTCTTTGAATTTCCATGAACTCTTTCTTTCTTTAAATCGTGCTTTTATACTATTCCATGTATTCCATATTAAGGTACTTCTATTCTCCTTATCTCTAAATGTCTTTCCTACGTTTATTTGTCTTTTATGGCTATAAAGTTTCTTAGTATATATGGGATAATAAAAAAGAACAACACCCGAAGCTGATATGATGTTGTACGTCAATTATACTGCAATAAAAAAGAAAATGAAAGAACAACTTTTGCTGTGGTTACCATTGCTGATCTTTACTATCGCTATATTTGGGATCTACTAATTTCTGCTCCCTCCATTTATCTTTCTTTTGGTTTGTGTTTCCTGTTCTTTCTCTAACCTTTAAGAGGGATGCTCAGCTTATTAATTTTCAGCCACTTGATGAAAAGTTATGCTCCTGGTGAAATGCAATAATAAAGAAACCTCAAACTGACTTTAAATATGATCACTTCCATAAATAAATGCAGAGGAAATGTTCGATAAAATTCAGTATCAATACCGGTATCAGAAATAAAACAAAATGACATCATAAATATCCTTAAGCTCAAAAACCTATGATATGTCATTTTGGGAACATCATAGTTAATGGTGAAATCTTGAAAGTATTCCCTTCACATCAACAGCAGAACAACAAGAGTGACAACTGGCATTTCTATTCAACACCGTTCTAGACAACACAGCACAACAACAACAACAACAAATGTCAATGATAACAGGATAAAAAGATACGAAGTTATTCATAGTCCATTCCTGATATCTAAATAAATTGCACATGAATCAACTATTTAAATACTTGAATGAAAATGTAAAATCCTGAAAAAGTTATAAGATCATTTCTTTATGATCCCAAGAATGAAAGAGTTTTTGTTTTAAACTAAGCCTTTAAATCCAATGGCAACAAATACATTAATAACTTCAACCACATTAAAATGAAAATCTTCTGTATGGGGCACACACACACACACACACACACACACACACATTAATTAAAACTGACCCAGAATTTTTGCCTCTGCCTTTGGGCTCTACCCTCCAAATGACATTGTGTCATTGTTTGTAATAGTAACATCTTGGAAATGTGCATCAAAATGGAATTATAATTATTATTATTAAAAACAATGAGAATACTCCCTGATAATATTATATGTAAGGTATACTGCTAAGTGTATAAACCAAGATGCAGAACAGTAGATAGATAGATAGGTAGATAGATAGATATCTCAAGCCATTTTTTGTACAAGAAAAGGAAAACCTAAGAACAAATATGTTGTGTTCCTTTATAACTGCATAAAGAAACATTGAAAGAACGCACAAGAAAATAATAAAAGTAGCTATCTATACAAGGTGGAAGTGAACAAGCCGGGGAAAACACTTCCTAAATTTGAACAATTGGCAAACTGGGAAGACACACTTTACCAACTACGAAGGCTTATTTTAAAGCTATAGTTATAGATACAGTGAGGTCATAGAACAGAGATAGACATATAGACCAATAGAACAAACAAGGAATTCAGAGAGAGATTTGACGTTTGACGATGGTGGTACGGTACGAAATGTTCAGGTTCACCATGTTTCTATGTGCTTCCCCACATTTCTCATACTCTGTCACTTAGGCTGAAGCCATGTGACTAGTTCTAATCAATAGGCCATAAATAAAAGTGATGTGTGTCCCTTCCATGTCCAGGCAGTTATCAAAAAAGACAGATGAGAGGCCACTAAGGTATGGCAACATTCAACTTCTTGTTCTGGGTAGAAGGTGTAAAGATTTTGTTTGATCATTTTTCCCTATAATGTACATGTACTATTTCATATATGCTTTTGTGTTAGTTAGAGTTCTCCAGAAACAGACCAATAGGAGATATATGTGTATATATATGTGTGTGTGTATATATATATATATATATATATAACCTCATAATATACATTTAATATAAGGAATTGGCTTACAGGAGTATGGCGTTTGAGAAATCCAAGATCTGCAGTCAGCAAGCTGGAGACCCAGGAGAGGTGACGGCATAAGTTCTAGTTGTGTCTGACTCAGAAAGCAGGGCAAGACCCATGTCCCTGCCCAAAAGTCAGGCAGAGAAAGCGAATTCTCCCTCAGTCTGTTTTGTCCTATTCAGGCCCTCAGAGGGTTGAATGAGACCCAGTCACATCGGAGAGGGAGATTGGTTTTACTCAGTCTTCTTAGTCAAATGTTAATCTCATCCAGAAATGCCCTCCCAGACACTCAGAATAATGCTTGACCAAGTATCGGGGTACCCTGTGGCCTAGATAAGTTGACACATAAAATTCTCCACCACAAGTCATAGGCTTTCATACACAAGCTTCATACACATCTCCTTAAACAATACTCGATCTCCAAATGAACACAGTAACAAAATCATAATTCTGCTGAGATGATACAAATAGCTTCTGTGCAACCCCAAATTCAGGGTCTTTCCCAGAAGAGAAGGTAACATCCTTGAGTAAGGTTTACTCCTTGATATCCTGTAACTTAAATGCTAGGATGTAATATTAACAAGACACATATCACTACATTTTATATTATATGATGAGGGGATAAAAGAGGGAAGAAAACAAAAATATTCGTTAATATATGTGTTAGTTCAGGCTGCTATAACAAAGTACCACAGACTGAGTGACTTACAAACCACAGGTATTTATTTCTCACCATTTTTGGAGCCTGGAATTCTGAGATCAGGGTGCCTGCATGGTCAGATTTGGTGAGAGCTCTCAAATCAGGCAGACTTCTGATTTCTTGTATTCTCAAGTGATAGGAAGAGAGATAGCCGGATCTCTGGCTTCTTCTAAGGACGTAAATCCCATTCATGAGTGTCTCACCCGCATGACCTAATTACCTCCCACAGGCTGCATCTGCAAATACAGTGGCGATTCAAGTTCCAGCGAATAAGTTTTTGGAAGAAGGGACACACAGCGCGCACACACACACACACACACACACCACACACACACGCGTGCGCGCGCATGCACGTACAAACATATAAGAGAATAATGAGGAAATACTCATGACAGTCGCAGTACTCATTCTGTGTGGTAGTAGCTGCCATTTGTAACTATCTTCTATCCAGTCTGTATTCCCTTTGCCTTCAGCAAGCAGCTCAGCTGGTCAGAGTTCTTCACCTGGTGATTGAAACCATCATTTCTGAAAGGTCTCCGTCATTAGCGGTTTTCCCTGTAGTGGTTGTTGTGGTTTCCCGTTGACGTGGTAACACTAAAAGAACCCTAAAGGATCTCCTGTGTTCCTGACCTTACCTTCATTGTGAGGAAGCACTGCAATTTCCCCTGTATAGTCAGAATCAGTCACCCCAGCCAGCACTGTAACTCTCTTCTTTGCCTGTTGATTCAGACGCACGAGGAACCCAAAGGGGCCAGAGGTTGGTCCTCACTTCCAGTTCGATGGGATCATTGCTGTGTCTCCTGGTGGAGGCATCCCTTACTTAGTACTTACTAAGGCACCCCTTACTAAGTACCAGGTCAGCAGGGCATAGAGTCAGGAGAGCAAGAAGTGTTGCTATTGGATCACTAGGGGCAATCCTGAGGGGTGCCACTCTTGTTTCCACCCCTAGATTCCTGCACCTATGAATCTTGGCTGTGGGAGAACGAGCACCTTTTTGGTTGTGGGAGGGGTCAGCTTCAACAACTTATCCTTTACCCCAGAAGGGATACGCCCACATGCTCACACTCTTTACCATTGGAAATAAAGTCATTACAATCTTTGAATCTAATTAGAGATTCTACTCCAGGAACCTCCAGATGAATTCAGAAAACTCATTATTGATATTCTATTCCTCCAGAACCATACTCAGTACCTCTATCCGTATTAGGATTCTCCAGAGAAACAGAACCAATAGGCGATCCCTAGGTGGATCCCTACCTCTATCTCTAACTCTTCCTATATGAGGAGATTTATTATACGGAATTGACTCATGTAATTGTGAAGGCAGAGAAGTCCCCAGATCTGCAGTCGGCAAGCTGGAGATCCAGGACAGCCAATGGTCTAGTTCCAGTCTGAGTACAAAGGCCTGAGAACCAAGAAAGCCAATGGTGTAAATTCCAGTTTCAGTGTGAGTCGAGTCCAAGGGCAGAAGACCAATGTCCCAGCTCGAAGAAAATCAAGCAGAGGGTGAATTCTTCCTTACACAGTCTTTTTTTTTTCTATTTAGACCTTCAAGGGATTGAATATGTTCCTCCCATACTGGGGGGGGGGGTACAATCTGTTTTACCTAGTCTTACAATTCAAATGTTAATCTCATCAAGAAACACCCGCACAGGGTCACCTGGGTGGCTCAGTCGGTTAAGTGTCCGGCTTTGGCTCAGGTCATGATCTCAGTTCGTGGGTTGGAGCCCCACATTGGGCTCTATGCTGACAGCTCAGAGCCTGGAGCCTGCTTCAGATTCTGTGTCTCCCTCATTCTCTCTGCTCCTTCCCCATTCGTACTCTCTCTCTCTCTCCCCCAAAAATAAATAAACATTAAAAAAAAAAAGAAACACCCCCACAGACCCACTCAGAACAATGTTTAACCAAATATCTGGGCATCTCGTGGCCCAGGCAAGTTGACATAAAATGAACCATTATAGCTTTTTCATACGTTTGCTATTTTTTCCACAATTCTTTGTGAATTATACAAATTAGAATGGGTGAAGGATGATTCCTCCCAAATATTCTAGGCAAAGAAAATATTATCAATTAATGCTGTTGGCATGTTATATTACAAATTATTAGTTGGTACATAAAAATTTTTACCACAATGTTTTTATGACAGATTTAATCTTTTTACAACACGAAATGATTTATTTACTTTATTCCGTTAATGATTTTTAACTTAAAGTATTTTGTCTGATATTATAATTTCCACTTGTGTTTTCCTTTGTTAGTATTTTCCTGATATTTTGTTTTTTATTTTATTTCTGAATGATGTGTGTAATTTTTAATAAACATTGCTTTTAAAAGCACTTAGTTTAATTATCAAATTTTACTCCTCTTAAGGGCCAATATATTTCACAGTCGAAATTTACTATCAAAACTATATGGTTGGTTTTATATCTGCCATTTTGTCTTATACTTCCTTGTTTTATTTATTTTGGTTTATACTTTATTTTGTTTTATTTGTTCTTGTTTTGGTCCATTTGCTTTTACTATAGAAACTCTCTTGTTTATTGTTATTTTATTTAGCACTTTAGAAGAGAGAGATGAGCAAACATCAGCCTGGTGAGAGACTTCAGGGCACTCGAACCTCAAGGTCTGGAGAAAGTGAGGCGAGCCTGTAGCAGGTACGATTTGCTTCAAAGCACAGCGGCTGGCTGCTTAATTCATGTCACAGGACAGCTGCAGCATGAGTTTAATCGTAGGTAGAAAAGACTCTATAAGCTTTTTATACTGAGTGGCATTAATACTCGGATCTTTAAAATTGCAAGCCACGTGATTTCAGCGTGCTGTGGAGTGGTCTGGCAATATGCCGGGATATTGTTAGGCCAGGCCTGGGTAGACACCTGTACCTTTGCTGCCCAAATTCTGGATTTGCATCAGTGACCAAAACGACTCACCTTTGATTCGTGTGTCCTGTTTACAGCCCTAGTTACACCAGGCCGATGTTTGCTCATCAGAGCATTTGCTTCTTTGCTGAGTCCGAATCTTTCTATGAGTTTTAGCCTCTTTGGAAACAGTCGCTTCATTATTTTCTTTACATGCACACACACACACACACACACACACACACACACACGTCTAGTTACAGCTCTAGGATGGACTTGGGATGGGCTAATGCACCTGAGGAGTCAGGTTGGTCAGACCTACACAATTTCATGTAAAGAGGCAGTAGAATCAGACGTAGGGTCCAGGACTGAAAATGTGTCCTGGAGAGAAAATGTGGAGCTGGTGACAAAGGTGGCCGGCATGGCATATTTCTACTCTTGGCCAAAAGAGAACAACAGATCAAATGTGACTCTGAGGGAGGTGCCGCAGGGTGCACAAAATGTGCACAAAATCACACGAAATTGGTAAATGTCCCATGAATTAATTTCAAGCTAGGAGAATTTTTTTTTTTCTTCTGGGATATTCTCAGGTTTTGTATTCTTGACCAATTGGCATCCCACTATGGCTGAAGCCAGGATGGTTTTCTCCTTCCCCTTGACATTTTTTTGTGGCTGCTATGGTTTTTGACAACACTAAGCATGGAATCCTACAAATAATTTGGGCTAGGATGATAACTGGGGGGTTAAGGATGGCTTGTTCTCTAAATGTTGTTGGTGTGGAGTTAGCACTGAGATGATGTTGTGTCTCTTATTAGATCATTAAATGCTGTATAAACGAGGCCCATGGGGTATGTGACATCAAATTAATCCAAGCTGTGAGACTCTAAAAGTGATTGCATGTATTCTGTTAAGAAGGAGCCAAGCTGCCGAGAGCATTTCGCCACCAGTCAGGCTAAAAGAACTGTTCTCCCTGACATTGAGGCAAATAAGAGGATGATGATCAGTCTTTACACTGAAAATTTTGAACTCCGAATTTTCACTTGTGGGACTACAAATATTTGATTTTGGATTTTAACATTCTTGTGCTTTGTTTGGGAAGCGTGAGATTTAAATTTTTAAATGTCTGTTTCAGAGTTTGATAATGGAGGAGACTCTTCTCTTGGCATACGGTAGGGCGAGACTTTTTATCATTAGAGTCACTTTATATGTGTTTTAGTATTGAGTTTTGCAAGGTCATTCACATTTATTCCAGACAGTTGCTTCTGGGTGACGGGAACATAAATCCCAACAGGTATAAGTTCACTGACTTGATCCTTTGCTGTAAAAAGAATCTTGATCAGGTGCATTGCTAGGTGAGCTGAGCCAACATCTTGATAAATGAGGCATTGACTTAGTCAACGGATGGTGGCAATGAAAGAAGTGTAGTGAGTGGGGGAGGCAAATTCCCATCCAGAGTGAGTCTCTGTTAATGTGAGAACCAACTGAAGCTCCTTCCACAATGGAAAAGATCCAATGTAATCAGGCTTTACTGGTTAGCTGGCTGCCCCCAATTTGTTACGGTGCCCATTTTAATGTTTTCTTTTAACGTTTATTTATTTTTGAGACACAGAGAGACAGAGCATGAACGGGGAGGGTCAGAGAGAGAGGGGGACACAGAATCGGAAGCAGGCTCCAGGTTCTGAGCCATCAGCCCAGAGCCGGACGCGGGGCTCGAACTCACGGACCGCGAGGTCGTGACCTGAGCCGAAGTCGGACGCTTACCCGATTGAGCCACCCGGGCGCCCCTGTTACAGTGCCCCTCTTAAAAATCAACATTGGTCTTTGCCATTGGACATTTGCGCAGTCGGACTGGTGGTAGTTAGATCTGCCTCCAGAAGGAGAAATTCATGGTGTTGGACCCATAACCTCTGGCTCTGGCATCTTTGCCATTTTGTTCTCAAGCCCACCGAGCCGTTACTGGCTGGCTTAGAAAGGGACTGACGTACATTAGAGCAGATCACCTTGTACGACACGTCGCTGAGAAGATCCTGTGCAGTCAGCCCCGTAGGGAGTGTTCACGTGAGACACAATTATTCTTCCTCGAGCCTCTTCTTAAAAGTCCACGTCTACCTACGTGGCAGAGGTCTTTGCGACAAATACAGTCGTTCTTCCCTCCCAGTTCAAAGCTGCCATTCTCACAGGATGTTTGGCAAATGGGTCACCATAGCTCACATGAAACTATTTGCCTCCAAAACCTAAAGAAGCACAAAAAGCCTCATGTCTCTTTCTTAGAGGAAAGAGCTACCAGGTAGAGTAAATTCTATTTCACATTGTATTGTGATCATTTTTATCTTCTCCGGCCCCCTGGACATTCTAAAAATTCACTGAAGCGACAGACTTCTGATTTGTGTGTGTGAAATTCTACGCTGCCTCACGTTTGTCCCACCGAAGAATCAAGGGCGCCTGCAATTTCTGGGTCACCTTCATCAGCGGAGTGAACCGGCCTATATACCCTGTGGGGTGATGAAACCATAGGTCCTTGAGAAGTAAACAGTCACAGAGACTCAGAGAATGGGCGTAGTCCGAGCCAGCGTAGGGAGGACGCATTGCTGCCACTGACAGATGAAAAAGAAATCGGTCTGGCGATCTTCACAGATGATATGCGTAGCAGATTGCATAGCGGAAATTTGCAGCTGTGTTGACTCACTACAGTAAAGGGACAAAATCTGGGCGTCTATTGCCATTGAAGTCATCTAATTGCCTTTCAGGTAAATGCATGTGCATCGTCCACGTTGCATCTCCCAACTGTGCATGCTATCCAGGCAAGTTAAATGAGGATGTATAGGAATTGCCACAACTTAAGCTCATGCAGTATTGTTTTCCTTTATTCATCTTGTGGGGAGGAACAGAATTCTGTGAGCTCTCCCACTATAATGGCTTTTGCTCCATGTTTTGGGGAGACAACGGGATCTAGGGATTTTGTTTTCAATGATGCATTTAGAATCTGTGTTCTTCATCCTGTGGATGCGATGGACAAATTAATGGAGTTTCTGGCCCCACCGTAATATAGATTTGGGTATACCTATAAACTCCAGCTCTAATTGGTGGGCTCATGATGGTGTCTGGGTCTGTAGAGATTGGCATTAGCTCAGGTCTAACAATCGCCAAAAGGTATGGGTATTTCCCTTCACTGCTATATGTTCACCCTGATACATAATGGCTGGTCTCTTTGGGAAAGGCCAGAAGGAGTATCAACACTACATACTTATGGCAGTGTCACAGGAGCCTTGAAGATATCCAGATTCCTTTTTCACTCAAGGGTTTCTAGGTTTGTTTGCAGGTTTGGACATTGGGTAATGAGCTGGGCCGTTCCATCATTACAATTCAAATCTTATCCCCATTCAGTAGATATAGAGGTTTTATATTTTCAGTGACTTAAAGTGGGACCTTAGGATACTTCCCATCCAATTCTGTCTTAAGAATCCATATTTATATTACCACTGGTGCAGATCCTTATGGTTAAAACATTGTGCCTACCACTTTGGTCTTGCTTAAAACCAGGGAACAGCGGTCACCATGTCTCTAATAGTTGCATATGGTCACATGACCTCCCTCGCTTCTAGACCGGTTTCCACTGAACACCTAGACCCCATTTCAATGACAACATCCGCCACCGAGGTAGGCATTTACAGGCTCTGGCCATATACTTGCTGACCTCTGAGCTTGAAGGACAAAGTGTGCCAGGTTAGGATAAAATGAGTAGTCCCTCCATGATGGCTTTGAGAGGGTTAGAGCGACCATAGCCCACATTTATTTGCTTCATGGTGCATGAATGAGTCAGCACAGTTAAAGGCACAGACTAGGTGAGATCAGACACTCCGGTCACCTGAATGTTGGCACAACTGAAGGAAGAAAGGCAGACTCACAGGCAAGTTCTATTTCCAAAGGAATAGAACCAGTCCACGGGTGGATGTATAGGTAAGCTGCAGTGTTGAACTTATCCAAGTTAATGAAAGTCAGCGAGTTATTGTGCAGATATGTACCCTGAGTTTTCGGATCATAGCAACCAAATAAGATCTACATGTCTTATCAGCGAGGTAATCTGATGTTATTAGTTGGCAAGTTTGGCATAGAGTGCAATGACCTAAGGCTTCAAAATACCTCAAGGAATTCTGTTGAGCCATGGCTCATAGAACAGTATTTCTCAAGGGTGGTGGTATACTTCTGCCCAATAGTGTCACAAGTCTCTACAGCACCACTTGGTCTAACCCCACCCTTTTGACATAGAGAGGATACACAATATCGTATCTTGTACTCGCTTGGTATTGACTTTCAGAATGGATTCACTTTCTCGGGTACAAGAGGATGCATAAATAAAATGCTTGTTCAAGGAGTCATGGACTTCCAGAGAATAGCTATAGGAATCAGAGGCTGATTCCAGGCACGGAGATGAGAAAGTTTTCCCAGTCATCAGGTTGAATTCTGTACCACCGTACGTGAATTTTCCCCACTTTTTTGCTCCACGTTGTTGGGAAAACTAGTAAATATACAACCAAACACTGCTGTATGGGTTTTATGAATGTTATATTGAGAACAATAACATTCTGGTTATATTTTCAGGTCAGCAAAACTCATAAGAGAAATGTACTGGCTGTACCAATAGTAATGTGCTATGGGTCATATGAGACCAATAGTCATACCACGTTGCTAAACAGAATGTGAAAATCGTTTCTAGTGGAGATGTGGATTCTTCAAATGCTAAATCACATCCTGCATATTTTCTGTGCTGTGTGACAATTTACCACAGATTCAGCTGCTTAAAACAACACACATCTATCATCTCAGTTTCTGTGGGCCCGGAGTGCAGGTGTGACTTCACCAGGTCCTCTCCCAGGCTGCAGTCAAGGTGTCGACTAGAACTGGGTTCTCCTCTGGAGGCTCAAGTAGGAAAGTCACCAAAGTTGTTGGCAAAACCAATTTTCTCGTGGCTGTTACACACATAGCGGTTTGCTTCTTCAAAGTGAGCACAGAAGAGGGTGATGGTTAATTTCATGTTTCAACTTGGATAGTGTTTTTGGCTGACATTAACACTTAAAGCAGTGATCTTTGGATAGAGCAGATGGGCTTCCATAATGTGAGTGGGCTTTGTCCAATCAGACAAAGGCCTGAATAGAACAAGAAGACTGGCCTCCCCAGGCAAGGCGAAATTTTCCAGCAAACTGCCTTCTAACTTTATTTGCATCAGAAGCTTTTCTGGGTCTCCAGCCCGCTGGCCCACACTGCAGATTTGGCACTCGCCAGCCTCCATAATTGCACAAGGCAGTTCCTTATAATTTAGTAAGGATATTAAGTATTCAAATAGAAATGAAGATAATTTAATAATTTAATAAAAATATAAATATATTTATATATTTTTATATATATCAATGTTTTTCTCTGAGGAGTCCTGATTAATAAAAACTTTAGAGCTAGTCAGCTACCAAGATGGAATCTTACCAAATGTAAAATGTATCGTAAATAAGAGAGTGCCTTCCCAGCGCCTTTACCATATTTTATTGACCGAGAAGCAAGTTCTTGGTCCCATCTACACTCTGGAAGAGGGGATTATACAAGGGTGTGAACATGAGACCGTGGGGGATCTCTGAGGCCACCTCCAGGTCTGTCTGCCACATCCTTTATATTTTTAACCGAAAAACACTATAGAACAATTAAACATTGGACACAGCGGCAGACATACTCTGGGCCCTCAGCTTAATGCACCTTGAGCATCTGTCAGCATGGCAAAGGAATCTCCAAAAGAGAGGAACCAAATCTGCCACCCCCAGCTGGGGTAACGTGGCTATTATTTATGGCTATTATTTATGGCTATTATTTATAGTTGGGGATGTGGACAACGTAATGGGGAGATGGAATGACTCTCCTCACTGGAAAAGTGGGGAGGAAAGAAGCAGGAAGAGGGACCTACCTTTTCTGCTGGAAAGGATAGAGCCATCAGTACCCTCCTGCCTCAGAAAACAGAGATTCTAAGAGGCCAAAGGAGTTTCAGCTGCAGGTTAGGGAGGAGAGTGAATCCTACAGATTTTCCCAGGCTTTACGGATCATGGAATTTGACTCCTACACAGCCTCGGGCGCAAAAGAGTCTACCCCTGGGAATGCGGTTCCAGGACAGACCCAGGCTCTGCTATGATGTGGCCCATCTCAAGGCACCTCGTCTGGGGCATCAAGGTCAAGACAGCAAGAACGGAAGGTGTTGACCTGGCATAAGGGGCAGCAAACCTGGTGTCACTGAGGGTGGTGGCAAAATTCCCATCACTGAGGAAAGAATGGGACTTAGAAGGAGAGCCTAACCATTCATCCAGCACAGAGCCTTCCCCAGAAATTTGATTTCGTTGCCAACAGAGGGACGATCGGTAAGCTCCTTATTATACTTCTTCAGATTGATGGAAAATATGAAAATTTTATAATATGAATATAATCACATTGATATGTTATGGGGATTCAAGATAGACTGTCAAGGTTTCCAGCATGTATTAAGTATGCAGTAAATATTATTTTTATTTCCAATTAATGAGAAGAAACATCCAAACTGGTATCTACCTGAAAACCTTTTTTGAGGTAGAGATCATTGATTTGACTAAAATATTTTTAATTACCGTAGGATTTGGGAAAATTCAGATAGCTAAAGCAATCTGTACAGTTGTTGTTTTTTTTTTACTCTAATCTCAGCTCTTTTCACTACCTTCGTAATTTGCATGTAGCTAGGAATTGACTGACAGATATGGCAAAACATATATAAACAAAGGCATGTGTTTCCTCTTGTTCCTATTGGAGTGGGTAAGCAAGAGAGCGCTGGTGGGCTGGCCCATTAGAACTTGAATCAGGATAGGATCTTGGAAGACCAAATAGGCTGTGGACATTGACCTGAAGCTACCAATGAACAAGTATAATTCAGAATTGATTCTTATTATAAAAGATGAAGCAGAATAGTGTCAAGGGATACTAAAAAGTATGAGGTATAGAGGATGGCCAATAAAGGAGTCAGGAGCTAACTAGAACATAATCTAATGGAAAAACAGGAAAACCACCCAGGCAAGGCCATCTTCCTGGGCGTGGGACCCATAGAGTCATAGGTGGCCTTACACTAATAAAGGTTTCTGTGCTTGGCTTAATGTTCTGCCACTGTCATCATGAACTTCTTAATAATTTTTCAATAAGGGGTCTCTCATTTTCACTTTGCACTGAACCCTCCAAATGTTGTAGCCAATTCTGCATCCAGGGCCCAGGCCTTTGATAAAGATGAGGGGTAAAAGATATCGTATCGTAGCAGGATGGCCTCAAGGACGGTTTGGAGTAAAGGACACAGCCACGTGGGCATTGATAATAGGTAAATGTGACAATTCATCTTGAGCGAACTGCTATTAAATATTCAGGGTCCAGAGTTTGCCGACTGGAAAATTTTTGAAGTCAAAGATTTGTATTTGTATTTTGTGTTTTTTTTAATTGCTGTTACTGTTTAGATAGTTCTTTAAAAGATTTTTAATGATCCCCCTTCTCCCTCCCTGAAGTCGTTTGTGACTCTGTTTATTAGTCTCCCTATCACCCTGCCAGACTGATTACATTAAAGGGAAGAGCTGTGAGCATTTTAAGGGGAAATCAGTGACACACACACACACACACACACACACACCGTGTTAATATCCAAAAAGAGGATTTTGTTATTTTCAATATCATATACAAGTAAAGTCTTAATAATATGCAACACGTCATTTTGTATAGATTTGTGCAATGTTTTGTGAAACCAAAATTGACGACTTAGGTTTGTTTTTAGAGATGGCATCCAAAGACATTGGCATTGCCTATAAAAAGTAGTTTAAAACAGAATATAGGCAGCAAGAATAAAAACAAATGAAATAAGCAGTCTTATTTATTTATTCTTTTGCTATTAGACAGTTCCGGATGGCAATTCACAGTCACAAAATTTATTCTGAAAAATTGTAAATAAAGTCAACATTAGTTTTCTGAAAAGAGTTCTTTTCCTGGGCTGTTCTCTCTCTCTCTCTCTCTCTGCCATACACACCTCACACACACAGAGGTGCACACACAGTCCCATCGCTTCACACACATACAATCATAGCTCATCTTTCTTCCCCCATCATCCCTATTTACTAGACTGAGCCAGCAATGGGAAAAATAATAGGAAAAAGTGGCCATGCAGAAAGAATCCATAAAGACAAATTTACGTTTTTCATTTGAAGTCAGGAGGTAGCATGAAACTCGCTATATATTGTAGCCCATCCCCCAGGCGATGCTCTCTTGCGATCCCAGTGGATGGAGGTGGGTTGCTTGGAATGTAATATGTCACGATGCCCATTCTTACCTCTAATGATCCCACCCAGTGAGGTGACCTGAATTAGCCTCGTGGGACAGAACAAGGGTAGATTATGTATGTGGTCATATTTCATGCCTTGATAAGCATGAACTTAATGAGTCGCATTACCTCATCTAATTATTTTTTTTTAAATCAACAAATAAATATTTTACCTATTACACTGTCTCGCAGAAGAGAGACAAAGGGTTCATTCAGACTAGATTAAAAGTCTACCACAACCACCAACACAAACGAAGGCAACATGTCCCAACCAGATATACAACAACAACAACAAAAAACACAGCAGCTATTCCAGCCAGAAAGATACAAAGGTAGCACCCTGAATTCTCCGGAGAATATGTGGATGCTGTCCATGATCCCCCACCCTCTGGGGGATGAGCTTTCCGCAGCCAGGAAGGGGCAGCAGCCCTCAGAGCGCAGGTGTTTCTGAGTCATCGGAAAATCAGGCAGACAACCCACAAAGCTATAGTTGAGATTTTTAATCTGTTTCTTGCCTTAAAGAGTCTATTAAAAATATTTCCTAAAAAATTAAAAATGGAATTACCCTATAACCCAGCAATTGCAGTATGAGGCATTTATTCAAAGGATATAGGAGTGCTGTTTCGATGGGACACATGCACCCCAATGTTTATAGCAGCACTATTGACAATAGCCAAATGATGGAACAAGCCCAAATGTCCATTGACTGCTGAGTGGATTAAGATGTGATATAACACACACACACACACACACACACACACACACACACACAATGGAAAACTACTTGGCAATGAAAAAGAATGAAATCTTCCCATTTGCAACAATGTGGATGGAACTGGAGGGTATTATGCGAAGTGAAATAAGCCAGAGAAAGACAGGTAGCATATGATTTCACTCATGTGGAATTTGAGAAACAACAGATGATCATAGGGGAAGGAGAGGAAAAATAAGATAAAAACAGACAGGGAAGCAAAGCATAAGACTCTCAAATACAGAGAACAAACTGAGGGTTGATGGGAGTGGAGGGAAGGGTAAATGGGTGATAGGCATGAAGGAGGGCATTTGTTGGGAGGAGCACTGAGTGATATATGTAAGTGGTGAATCACTGGGTTCTACCCCTGGAGCCAAGACTACACCGTTTGTTAACTAACTTGAGAATCAAAACAAACAAACAAACAAAGAAACACCAAAATAACACAACTCAAACAAACCCCAAACATGCAGAATAAACTTTTCGAAGTTGAAAAAAAAATGTTGCCTAGGAAGTGAAATCTATGCTCAGTCATCACCTAAAAGAACACGGATACTTCCCTCCAAATGGCCATTAAGTAGCTTTTCATGAAGGCTCAAATGGCATCTCCTGTGACTGTCAACATTTTTTTTCTTCCCTCTCTGTGAGTTCTTTTACATTTTCTCCTCTTACCCCTAACCAGTTTGGTCTTAGACTCACAGACAGACAAGCTGACCAGATCTATTTTTCCAAAATCACAAAAGGTATCATATTAATAAAGTGGAAAGAACATCCTTTTCATAGAATGAAAAATGCCATTTCATAAAACAAAAAGGGCATTCCTTCCATTTCAGCACTTAAGATAGCACTTGGAAACATTCTGTTGAATTACAGACATTCTTTGATATAGGACCAAATCAGATGAAGATTTTCATAAGGTAGCAAATGAGCAAGATTTCATAATGTCCTCATGGCGATCTTCCTTTTTTGTAAATCTTGCTAGCATTAACTAGGACATTGAGATACCAAAGTTGTTGATATTTGGACTTCAGATGTTTCCTAATTCAGGAAGGCTGCAACGGCTAAGTATTTCTAGCACTTAGTTGTATTTAAACATTTTGAAATTTCCCCCTTATCAGAACTTGCCTTTGTCAAAACTTGTCAATTTAAATTTAAATAAATGGCAACTTAAAAGATAAGGTAATGTACATTCATGCTTGTGCTCACACACATATGCATATGCATATTTTTTTTAATTTTTTTTAATGTTTATTTATTTTTGAGACAGAGAGAGACAGAGCATGAATGGGGGAGGGGCAGAGAGAGAGGGAGACACAGAATCGAAGCAGGCTCCAGGCTCTGAGCCATCAACCCAGAGCCTGACTCGGGGCTCGAACTCACGAACTGTGAGATGGTGACCTGAGCTGAAGTCGGACGCTCAACCGACTGAGCCACCCAGGCGCCCCTGCATATGCATATTTTAATACACATGAAATATATATGTGATATGTCTGTTACATATAATGTGTAGAGTTTTCCGGGTTGGTTACTATTTTGAATATTCTGCTCTCTAGACGATGGTCATGTGTCAGGACATGTTCTGATTCAGAAAACACATTCAGAAATATGTTCATTGTCAAGCCTCATACGTCAAGCTTAGCCTTTCGTGTGTAAAGGTCTGAGCCCAGGTTCAAGTACAACTCTGTAACAGACTTGCTGTAAGTTTCCTGGAATTTGCTAAAGATCAGGGCTTCGATTTTCTTGTCTCAGAGGCAGGTATGTATACTTCTTAACTTACATACTTCACAGGGTTATTTTTGAGAAACAAGGAAAATGTGAAAACACTTTTGAATCTTTAGAACATTTTACAAACTCACCTGTTTTTGGGTCCACAGCTCTATCCGTTATTTTGAGGAAAACAAAAGTGCTTGAGTTCCAGCGTAAATTGTTCAGTGGGTTATCTTTCACAATGTTAATGTGAAATCAAAGAGAAAAGAAAGTGAAAGAGTCACTAAATCACAGAAAAATGATTTCTTAGAAGACAGATTGTATTTTAAACATACAATAATGTCTTCTAGACACCTGATAAATGATAAGCAATTTTTTCAATTTTCATGGAATGATTGCATGTCCAAAATTAGGTTAAGAAATGAAGGCAGTTTTCTTAAATGTATTTTACCATGGAAAATCAAACACAAGAGGGCATCCCTACATTTGTTTAAAACGATTCCCCAAAATAGATTTCAGATACTCAGTATGTGTTTTCCATTTGATCTAATAGCTCCTTATATGCCTGAAACAGAGCACGCTTCCTAAAATTTATTAGTCCCAAATATCACCGTATTTTCACGTTATGATCTTCACATCCTATCCATAAAATACTCTCCCTCGTGAGGCTATAACTCCTTTTTTGGCTTAAAAAAATATTTTCAATCTACTCAGTGACTTAAAGTTAGAAAAATCTAACAAAGCCTAATGAGTATCGACAGGGACACGAATACTCAGAATTTTAAAGCCTAAACAATAAACCTACCAAAAGCTCTCAAATCTGTCTCTTGCCTATCCCTCCCTCTCATTTTGTCCAGCTATGACACAAACCCCAGTTCTGTCAGCGAGTCCAGAGGCAGCCCAATTTGATTGAAGGTCCCTGAGGAGGGGCTCTGCAGTCAAAATCTTCTCAGGTCTGAGGTATGTGAGGAGCAAGTTCATAGAAATCACACACAAGTTGAGCCATAATACGCAACGCAGAAAGAAGGCTTAACCTCTGCCCCCCTTCTGGAACAGAACTTTGGAATATGCAGGAGAACACAGTCAGACCTTGTTTTATTGCACTTCACTTTATTGTGCCTCACAGATACTGTGTGTCTCACAAAGCCAAGGTTCGGGGCAGCCCTGTGTTGAGCAAGTCAGTTGGCACCATTTTCCCAACAGCATTTGCTTACTTCATGTCTTTTGGTCACTGTGGTAATCCTCACATCATTTCAAACAATTTTATTATTACTGTGTTTGTGGCGGTGATCCGTGATCCATGATCTTTGGTGTGACCATTTGTAATTGTTTTGGAGAGCCGCCCCCACACCCCTAGAAAACAGTCGACGTAATTGATAAATGTTGTGTGTATTCTTCACCAACCAGCCATTCCCCATCTTGTTCCCTTTCCTTGGGCCTCCCTAGTCCCTGAGACAAAATAATGTTGAAATGGAGCCAATTGCTAACCCTACAATGGCCTCTAAGTGTTCAAGAGAAAGGAAGTCACACATGGCTCACTTTAAATCCCAAACTAGAAATGATTAAGCTTAGTGAAGAAGGCATTGGCAAAAGCCAAAACCCAAATCTAGGCCTTTTGTGCCATGTGGTCAACCTGGTTGTGAATGCAAAGGAAAAGCCTTGGAAATTAGAAGTGTTACTCGAGGGGCCCCTGGGTGACTCAGTTGGTTCAGCCTCTGACTCTTGATTTTGGCTCAGGTCACGACCTCATGGTCGTGAGATCAAGCTCCGCACTGGGCTCTGCGCTAAGCATGAAGCCTGCTTAAGATTCTCTCTTTCCCAATCCCTCTGCCCCTCCCCCCCCTCTGTCTGTCTTTCTCTCTCTCTCAAAAAAAAAGTATTACTGGGGCGCCTGGGTGGCGCAGTCGGTTAAGCGTCCGACTTCAGCCAGGTCACGATCTCGCGGTCTGTGAGTTCGAGCCCCGCGTCGGGCTCTGGGCTGATGGCTCAGAGCCTGGAGCCTGTTTCCGATTCTGTGTCTCCCTCTCTCTCTGCCCCTCCCCCGTTCATGCTCTGTCTCTCTCTGTCCCAAAAATAAATAAACGTTGAAAAAAAAAATTAAAAAAAAAAAAAGTATTACTCCGGTGGACATAAGAATGACTAGAAAGCAAAACAACCTTCTTGCTGGTATGGAGAAAGTTTTGTGGTTTGGAAAGAAGATCCAACTAGCCACAACATTCCCTTAAATCAAAGCCTAATCCAAACAGGGGAAGGTCCTAACTCTCTTCAATTCTAAGAAGGCTCAAAGAGGTGAGGATGTTGCAGAAGAAACGTTTGAAGCTAGCAGAGGCTGGTTCCTGAGGTTTAAGGAAAGAAGCCATCTCAATAACATAAAAGTTCAAGATTAAGCAGCAGGTGCTGATGTAGAAGCCACAGCAAGTTATCCAGATCTAGCTAAGGTGATTAATGAACATGGCCGCACTAAACAATAACAGATTTTCAATGTAGATGCAACAGTCTTTTTTTTGGAAGATGATGCCAGCTCGGACTTCCATAGCTGGAAAAGAGAAATCAATGCCTGACTCCAAAGCTTCAGAGAACAGGATGACTCTTGCTAGGAGCTAATGCAGCTGTAACCAGAATTTGGGAGAAGTTGATTGCAACCCTCATGGGTGATTCTAAGGGGTTCAAGACGAGTGGAGGGAGTAACTATAAATGTGGTGGAAATGGCAAGAGCACGAGAAGTAGAAGTGGAGGCTGAAGAGGGGACTGGACTGCTGCAATCTCATGATAAAACTTGAACAGATGAGTTACTTCTTACGGATGAGCAAAGAAAGTGTTCTCTTGAGATGGATCTACTCCGACATCCTGGAGATGCTAGGAGGATTGTTGAAATGACAACAAAGGATGTAGAATGCCCCACGAACTTAATTGATAACACAGCAGCAAGTGTGGAGAGAATTTATTCCAACTTTGAAAGACGTTTTGTGGGTAAAATGCTACCAAACAGCATTGCGCGCTACAGAGAATTGTTCGGGAAAGGGTCAATCGATGTGGCAGACTTCATTGTTGTCTTATTTTAAGAAGTTGCCACAGCCATCCCAATCTTCAGCAACCACAACCCTAATCAGTCAGCAGCCATCAACGTTGAGGCAAGACCTTTCACCAGCAAAAAGATTATGACTCACTGGAAGCTCAGAGGATAGTTAGCATTTTTTAGCAATAAAGTATTGTTTAATTTTATCTAAAAATTTTTAATGTTTAATTATTTTTGAGAGAGAGAGAGAGAGAGAGAGAAACAGAGCACGAGCACAGGAGGAGCAGAGAGAGAGGGAGACACAGAATCCAAAGCAGGCTCCAGGCTCTGAGCTGTCAGCACAGAGCCCGACGCTTGGCTCAGACTCACGAACCACAAGATCACGACTTGAGCTGAAGTGGGACGCTTAACCAACAGACCCACCGAGGCACCCCAGAAATGAAGTACTTTTAAATCAAGCAATGTACATTTTTTTGGCGTAATGTTGTTACGTACTCAATAGACCACAATAAAATGTAAAAATAACTTTTATATGCACTGGGCATCAAAAAAGTTTTTGACTTGCTTTATTGCAATGGTCTGAAACCAAACTCACAATATCTTCAAGTTATGCCTGTGTATTTTAATAGGGAAATGCAGACACTGTGTCTGCATGTGTGTGCGTGTGCACGCGCGCGTGTGTGTGTGTCTGCGTGTCTATAATGTCAGTGGTGGTAGGTGCTAAGATATGAGACAGCATGATAAGGAGGTGCTATGTTGGGCAGACTGTTGAAGACCTTTCTGATAAAGTGTATTGCAAAAAACTCTGTGATGGCATTTAAGATAGCAGAAATAGAAAGTGCAGAAATACTGAAGTTACAGCACTTTTGATATCTTTGAAGAACATAAAGATGCCAATGTAGCTAAAGCAGAATGGATGAGCAGTATCCTGGTAGGATTTGAAATCAGAGAAATATCAGGGAGGCCCTTGTGGTTCCTTGTAAGGCGCTGGCCTTTCTCCTGTATTAAAAAAGGAGGGCACCTGTGTGGTTCAGTCCGTTAAGTGTCTGACTCTTTTTTTTTTTTTTTTTAATTTTTTTTTCAACGTTTATTTATTTTGGGGACAGAGAGAGACAGAGCATGAACGGGGGAGGGGCAGAGAGAGAGGGAGACACAGAATCGGAAACAGGCTCCAGGCTCTGAGCCATCAGCCCAGAGCCTGACGCGGGGCTCGAACTCACGGACCGCGAGATCGTGACCTGGCTGAAGTCGGACGCTTAACCGACTGCGCCACCCAGGCGCCCCTTAAATACTACTTTAGGTCATGTGCAGTAAAGTGATGCCAGGCAGATGAAAAAGACGTGTTAGGAGACCGTCACAATGTCGAAGGTGAGAACTGGTGGTGGGTTAGACCAAGTTAGTAGCAGTGGAGATAATGAGAAATGGTTAGATTCTGGGTAGTATCCAAGGATTTGTTGAGGGATCCGATGTAGAAAGTGACAGAAATGGAAGAGTGACAAAAATGACTGTAATGCATTAGGCCTAAGAAGTTGGACAAATGGAGCTTCCGTCTACAGAAATGGGGAAGGCACAGAGAAACAGCTTTCAAGCAGAAGATAAGGAATTTGGGTTTTCTGAACTGCTTATCAGGTATCCAAGTGGATATATTAAGCAGACAAATGAATACATTACGGGAGCTTGAAGATGAGTCAGTTGTGGAAAATGAGATTTAAGTGAGTCAATTGTGGAAAGATTAAACTGAAAGGCATTTGGACTAGATAAATTCCTCTGGGATTTCGTGACAGAAAATAAGGATCCTAGTGCTTGGGAAATTAAGAGAATCCTGTAAAGGAGACTAAGAATGAGAGATCACTGAGTTAGGTGGGTAACCGAAAGAAAGAAAAATTCCAGATATCAAGTGACAAAACGTTCAAGGAAGAAAAGAGGGATCCGTGAATGTTATTCACAATATTGTTTGATAATTATTTTAGCCTCTGTTGAGTATGTAGTTACGTACACTGTTTTGATTTCACATACTGGTTTTATTTTGCATATTCTCTACTATTTTCTTGACCAAACTTGCCATACTAATTTTATTTTATCATTTTATCATTTTTATGCATTAAGTTTGACTCTCATTTTGTTCCTGCTTTTGCTGGTATTTCATCGTTCTACTCTCTTTCGGTTGAATCTTCTGTTCTTTATCTAACTGAATGGTTCTCAACAGGAGGCAGTATCTCGAGGAGGATAGAACAATCAGGAAATCTCTTCAGCTCGTTTTATGGAGCTACCATAACCTCAGTAGCAAAACCAGAAAAGGATCATGTAAGAAAATTAAATGATATGTTTACTTTACTCAGTTCACTCATGATGATCAAAGCAAAAATCCTCAACAGAATATTGGTAAGCCAAACTGACAAAATAAACAAGAGAAAACGCGACAATGTTGGGTTAAACCAAGCAATGCCTGACTGGTTTACCATCAGAAAATTCAATGTGTTTGTAACCCTATTAACAGGTTGAAGAAAGAAAAGTATGTGATACCTCTATAGATGCAAAAACAGTATTTAATCAATTTGACATTCATTTATGATAAAAGTACAATAATAATAAACTTGGGTTGAAGAGAATTTATTTAACTTTCTAAAGAGCATCTAAAACATTGCAGACATTAATTACGAAACATTGAAAGCATTCTCTTTCAATTTGAAGAAAACCGGAGAACCCACTACAGCAAACTAGCCCTCCCCGCCTTTCTGTAAATACCTGCTGGCCATTTTCCAATTTCTGTCTTCTCAGGTAAGGGAGGCGCGACTTCTTCCCTCTTCTTCTTCCTACACAAATCCCTAAAACCCTGAAGTCTTGTTCCTGTGAAAGGTTTGTTTTCACTTGCTTAAATTTGGGGGTTACCTTGATACTTTTGGTGAAAGTGTTGCACATGGGGTTTTATATTTGCAATCTAGTCACTCTGTTTAGTTTTACGTGGGGATTCACGGAGAGACACAGACTATGCCTCTACCAATGTTGCCAGCTGCCTAGCATCACGGGTCTTTAACTTTTTCAAGGGAAAAGGACAATTTATTAATGGGCCTTTAATGTTTTGCATATGAGTGTAATCATAGAAAGTGGTGCAAATTTACACTGCCAACATTTTAATTCTGCTAGACTTTTATTATTTAGATTATGTGGGCTTTCTTGGTAAGCAAGAATGGACCGAAGGACTGGGGTAATTTACGATGCAAGATAAAATAGGGGTCATATATAGGTTTCTAAGCTCATTTAAAAAGGTTTTGGTGAAGGGGCATCTGGGTGGCTCAGCTGGTTAAGCATCCAACTCTTGATTTCAACCCGGGTCATGATCTCTTGGTTCATGAGATTGAGCCCTGCGTTGGGCTCCGTGCTGACAGTGTGGAAGTGCTTGGGATTTTCTCTCTGCTCCTCCCCCGCTTGTGTGTACATTCTCTCTCTCAAATAAATAAATAAACTTAAAAAAAAAAAAGGTTTTGGTAAAAGTGGCTGAACGTTCATGCAGTGCCCAGCTCATTTCTCTAGTTTTCGAAAGATACATAGGAGCAGCCAAGGTCGTAGAGTGACCTCATGCTTCCCTAAGGGGACAGCCAGTGGCCCTTGCTGACAAAGGCTCATAATAATAGACTCGAGACTCCAGGTCTTCTAACATTAGACTTCCCATTATAGGGAGCAGTATCCTCTTCATTGTTCTTATTTATGTCTTCAGCTTAAGCCCTGGACTTACTTTGTGACATCCATGGACTTCATTACGGACCTTCCATGTTTGTTTTGTTTTTTTAATTTTTTTTTCAACATTTTTTATTTATTTTTGGGACAGAGAGAGACAGAGCATGAACGGGGGAGGGGCAGAGAGAGAGGGAGACACAGAATCGGAAACAGGCTCCAGGCTCCGAGCCATCAGCCCAGAGCCCGACGCGGGGCTCGAACTCACGGACCGCGAGATCGTGACCTGGCTGAAGTCGGACGCTTAACCGACTGCGCCACCCAGGCACCCCATCCATGTTTTGAAGGCCATCTTCTCATTACTTGCATGTAGGTTTGGCTCAGGCTTTCCATTTATAAGGGCACCTGGTTGGTTCAATTGGTTAAGTGTCTGACCTCGGTTCAGGTCATGATCTCACTGTTTGTGTGTTCGAGCCCTGCGTCTGGCTCTGTGCTGACAGCTCAGAGCCTGGAGCCTATTTTTGATTCTGTGTCTCCCTCTCCCTCCCCCTTCTCTCTCTCCACCCCCACCCCATCTTTCTCAAAAATAAACACTACAATTTTTTTTTTATTTAAAAAAATTCCATTTATATTTAATACTGTCTTAGTCAGCTTTCTCCATTCTTAATGTTCTGTTCTTCTAAAACCCCTCAGTACCAAAGTCTGTATTAGTTAGGGTTCTTCAGAGAAACAGAGCCAATCAGATGTATGGATGTAGAAGGAGATTTATTATAAGAAACGGCTTTCCACAATTATGAAGGCTGGTAAATTCAAATCTGCAACATGGGCCAGCCGGTTGAAGATCCAGGAGATGCAATGGTAGAGATAAAGACTGAAGGTGGTTGGCCAGACAATTTCCCTCTTGCTCATGGCGGCTGGTCTTTTTGTTCTGCTCAGGCCTTCCATTAATCGGATGAGGCCCACTCACATTATGGAGACCAATCTGCTTTCTCAATTAAAATGTTGATTTCATCCCAAAACACCATCTAGATTGACACATAAAATTAACCATCGCATTTACCTTGGGCTAGATTAAATTTTTAGACTGGGCATTCTCCTCAGTACCTAACAAAACAAAAACTTCATGGTACTCTGTTCAAAAGTGATGTGTCTTTTGTTTGCAATTAAGTCAATTCCATAGAGAATCAAGAGGCAGTGATCCAAGGGGTGTTCTCAAACCCCACCCCACCCTTGTGATTCTCCTTTAAATCTGTTTAAATTATGTGTTTACCCTGAGTTAATGCACAAAAACTTGTGACACAACATTTTATGGCTACAAGTTCACATGATAGTAATTACGAATTTTTTCTTGAAGAATAAGCTCAAATTAACATGTAATAATGTTATTATATCTGAAACATACTCTAAATTTTTCTTATTTTATAAAAGAGCTACATAGCCTTTCCCTAAATTGGCATCACTTAAAAAATTGTGTGTATGTGTATTGATTTTTGTGAAAACTTTAAATACCTTCTTTTTAAGATCTTCCCAAAAAACACATAAAATTACATGTTTTTCTTCCCTAATTCTTACACATTATTGTCCTGTAATGGAGGATGGGAACACCGAGATCAAGAAGGAGATATTGATTCAAATAACAAGCAGCATTGTGTACCAGTGTAGACATTTGTTTCATTTTAACGCTCCTTATCTGGATCATTTCCATTTGTTTCCTGTAATTTCCATTCATTTCCCGCATGTGTGGGGGGGTCTAAGTTGCATGAGGTGACAGAAGAGAGGTCTTGGGATAATAGTAGCTTGAGGCTCACTCTGAACTTTATCTTAATTAAGTGCTACCTGTTCTCACCCATATTCTGGCACTGGACTGATTCTGTCCTGGCACAAGGAAGACTATATACTTATCTCCAGTTTTGCTGTGATGGTTTCTCAAGCTGCTTCTGTGAAGAGACTCTTCCTGGTTATTTGGTTTTGAAGGAAGAAATTCTGGACATCAACACTGATGTTAACACACATTACTAAGTAGCTAAGCCAACCAGCCACATATTTGATGCTCAACTAAGCATCCATTGTATGCCAGGGGAAGGGTCAATAAGATAATGTGTTAAAAAAAAAAAAAACATACTAAAATGAACAACAACCACAACAAAACTCAGTTGAGTTTTATCCAGTTCGTGTGATATAGATCCAGGAAAAAAAATCATCGATTAAAATATAGAAAATTGTACATGTTTGATGACCGTCATAATTTATTTCTGCTCCATTAATTTGAAAAGTTCTCCCTAACAGACTCATCAGTGTGTTTTTCAATGTTGCTGGTTCATTTCTTGTATATTTGTTGGGGAAAAATGAGTTTAATGTGCTGGGTCAAAATGAACTGTTGAAATTAATGAAGTTAAATATAAGTAATCGACACGAAATAATTAAATTATGAGAAACTACATTTCAGTGAATCCAGGAAGTTTACTATTTATTTTTCTTAATTAGTTTAGCGTCAAGGGTACTTCTTACAAAATTTATGAGACACCATCAACTTAATAGCTTTTCCCAGATTTTAATGTACAGCAAATGCATCTTTGGTGAAAAATTGAAATTGTTTTTCTCATTTTGATTTGTGGCAGTGATATTTATCAGGTTCTGTTTTACAGTTCATAGTGTATTTTATTTCATGAGTGTTCTTTATTGATAGTGACTAAGCCATTTTATTCCCATTTCAGAGTAATTTAAAGATGATATATTTATATAATACACACTTTTGGTCTAGTTCAAAGTAACAAATGAGGGCATGTTATTATTTCTTTTTGTTTAGTCCAAATTTTGGCAGAATAATTTCATAAGAATGCAAACATTCCATCTTCAAAGTAATGTAAGAAATCGCCGAAGAGTCCGCATCAATTAATTCCCACTATACCGATCCATTGGCACAAAGTGAAGAAACCATAGTGTTGACTTATTTTAATCTGATAATGCCTCAATAAAACAAAGCCAAAGATAATTTTAAAATATTAGTGCCTATCAAAGTCACCCAAGAAACACCACCCAGTCCATCCTTAAAGCCAGGTTTCATGGTCAAAGCCGAAGAAAATTTGAAATTTAGAAGTTGGTCCAATCAGTGCCTTGATTGAAAGGGAATCCACACAGGCCATGCCAAGTTGTGGAGCACATTTTTGTGATATTGAAAAACAGTTCTAGTTCTTTGGCTTTAAATATCTCAGTCACTCAACCTACTGACTAGTGTGCAAAAGATTTTTGTCAGTCTGAGAATGTGTCTACACTCCCTTGCAGTCGAATTTTTCTTTTAAGTTTATTTACTTATTTTGAGACAGAGACAGAGAGAGAGAGAATCTTAAGCAGGCTCAGAGCTGCCAGCTGTGGACCTGACACTGGGCTTGAACCCATGAACTGTGAGATTATGACCTGGGCCCAAATTAGGAGTCAGACGCTTAACCCACTGAGCCACCCAGGCACTCCTTGCCGGTCAAATTTTAATCTCTATTCTGAAGACTTGGCGTGATCTTTTATTTAATTCCCAGGTTTCTGTATCAGTTTTTTTTGCTGAAGAACAAATTACTACATAACCTAGTGTTCTAAAAACAATAATCACTTCTTACTTCTCACACATTTACACGTTGGCTGGTAGGGTCTATTGATCTTGCCCAGGGTTGGCTGGCCAACATGAAACTCTTATCTTACTCACATACCTGGCAGTCAGCTGACTGTTAGCTGATTTAAAATTACCTCAAGGGGGAAAATTTTCTCTGCTTCGTGTGGTCTTTCATTCTTCAGTAGGCTCTCTGTGCCAGGAGTTCCCAAGACCAATCCTGAGACTGAAGGATCCACAAGGAGAGGTCATAGGACTCAGCATATAGTCAAACTCATGGCTATGATTTATTTTGCAAAAAGATACAAAGCAAAATCAGCAAAAACAAAGGCATGTGGGGGAAAGTCCGAGGAGACAAGGCGCAGGTCTCCAAGAGGCTTCTCTTAGTAGAGTCACATAGGCCGTGTTTAATTCCTCCGGCAATGAATTGTGACAACACATCTGACATACTGTCTACCAGGGAATTTCATGAGGGACTCAATGCCCAGGATTTGTTTTAGGGGCTGGTGATGGAAGCACCCTTTATCTGGCACATGCCAAAATTTCACAGTCTTAGAACAAAAAACAGGAGTTCAACATAAGCCATATTGTTTAAACAAATATTGTAAGCACAGTGAACCACTCTTATCAGTTTCAGTGGTAGGAACATTTGAGAAATCCAAATTTTCAGAGGCCAGCTTAGGGCCCATCTTCTAAGCAGGTTTTTCCAAGGAGAGTAACTAGACCCGCTCTGTTAACTTTTTTCTGGATACTACCCCAGGCTTGTTCCCCAGATAAGGCTAAAGTTCCAAGAAGGCAAGTGGAAATTCAAAAGACCTCTTGAAGACTAAACTTGGAATCGGCATATGCTCAATTCTGGCATAGCGTACTGACCAAAGTGAGTCCCAAGAGTCAAGAGAAAAGAATATAGACTCCATCTCTTTGTGGAGTAGCTGTAAGATCTCATCAACAAGGGCATAGTCATTAATTGTGACCATGAAAGCTCTCAATCTGCCACACTTCCCAAACTACTATCCTTTGTCTTACAGAGTCGTGTGAAGCTTATGACTTGCCCCCTCTCACACAAGCAGATCTATTTCATAACGAGCTTCTATCACAATTCCTCTCCAGTCACCCCCGAATAAGATTCTTGTCACTTTCCAAAAGCTACTTCTCAACTTCAGTTCACGATGGCGTCTCTCAGGAGGATGAATACACCGGACCAACTGTCGGAGTTCCCTAATTTCTTTCTTCACCCTCAGTGTGTGAGTTTGCCATGAAGCAGCTGCTACTTCTCAAGGATTTGGGAGATTACTCCTTAGGCAATCCAAGAATGGACCTCCATCAACTCCAGCTCCAGAAACTCAAAGTGTCTATATCCACTGACGAACTGCAGTCACTGTCACACCCAAGAGGCTGAAACTCTTTGGACTCAGTCCACTAAAGAGCAGCCAAATCCCAGACCGATCCCATCTCTGGGAGTCCAATTCCATAACTTTCCAAGAGCTCATCCAGAGTTTCTTGGGCAGCTGGTGGAGAATACTTCAGGGAAAATTCCAGGACAGACCAGTAGAGATCCCAAATTCTAAGTTTGGGGGAGACTAATTACATGGAAATTAGAAATAATTGATGCCAACATTCATTGCCCTTGACATTTTCAGGCTAGCTATGATCAAACCAGAGCATGTCACTAGTGGGAGAGCGCAATGGCTTTTATTGGTAAAATGTCACAGCTGTAACAGTTTCTTTTTAGTAGAGTACAGTCTTAATACCCAAAATAGCAGATTTTAGCATGGACTTTAAAGGAACATTCCTCTTAGGACTCTTTCCCGGACAATATAATTCCTCCCCACGACATTTCTTTGGCAGGACAATCTGACCAACTTTGTCTCAGCCCAGACATGACAACATTAACTGCTCTTTCTCATGAGCTAATGAACTGCTCAATCTGATCACCTTCTTCCCGCATTTATCTGGCCTGACTTGTACAGCTAATTCAACAATTTCATGCCTGATAGAATGATTTTGAATAGGGCATTGTTCCTTTAAATGGGAAAGTGCTTATAATATTTTTAAAGATTGAAATTTGGGGGTGAATTTTTGATAGAATGGCTTTCGTACTGTACAGAAACACCATGAATGTATAATTTAATATCCAAAGTAAAGACACGCAATTGAAAAGATA
The DNA here is from genome assembly GCF_007474595.2 of Lynx canadensis. Lineage (NCBI taxonomy): Eukaryota > Metazoa > Chordata > Mammalia > Carnivora > Felidae > Lynx > Lynx canadensis. Next base: position 141,183,873 of record NC_044311.2, read on the forward strand.
TTTGTGTTTAATCAAAACTGGTCTGTTTTCAGTTAAGACCTCAATAAATCTAAAGGCTGAAATAAAACTTCTTCTCCTCTAAGTGACAGTTTTTTTACACAACGTTCTTTACTAAAGTCATTCAAAAGAGTATTTTTCTGATTCTGTTTGAAGTGAATTATTTAGCAATAAATAAACAGCTAGCTCACATTTGTACTTATTATAGGAAAGGCACTACATAGGGAGACTTCATATATTTTATCGTAATCATAACCATAAATCAAATAACTTTGCTCAGGGGTACCATTTTGCAGATGAAAAAGCTAAGAGTTACAGGGGTTTAGTGGCTTAATCAGGAACATACTGAGTAGCAAGATCAGGTTGGAATTCAGTTCTGTCTGACTCAAGAGACCAGGCATGATTTAAAATAGTCAGTATACTTAGATATAGACCAGACACTGACACATGAGCACACACACAGATACATGCATACAACACAGATTATATTTGGACATTTTTAAACTTAGAAAAACGTTACCCCTTAAATGACTTTATAATCTCCAAAACAGTATTACTGTATACTTTAATCATTTGCCATAACTAGAAAGAATGAAGCCACTTAAATATGTTATACTGACTGTATTCTGGAATGTTCCCTCAGATTCTAAGACTTAGAAGAAGATTGTTGCTAAGATTTTATTTTTTTTCCAAAATGATGATTCTTGGCAGTCAGAGTATGATTTTATTCACAGGAACATTGTCTTAGGGAATTTTTCTGGGTAGGAAAATTTTGAAGGGAATTTATAGAAAACACCACTCAGAAAACTTCCTTTTCAAGGCAATCTGTAAGAAGCCTGGCCCTGTCAGAAAAATACCTAAGAAAAGATTCCAAAATGAATCACGGAGACGTTCTCAAAAAGATTTTAATAAGTATTAAGAACATACACTCTAGCTTGGAGATGAATTTAACTTTATCAGTGGAATTTTATTTAAAGCATTATAGAGATATGCTGATTTGGTTTCTTTCTTTGTTTCTTAAACTATGTCTTATCCTAGGAGTTGGCTAGTGGGAGGCCTGAATAGGGGGAAATATATTTTGATTTAGCCAGAAAAAAAACTGGGAGTGCATTGAGCATAATCTTAACCACTACCTATCAAGTTTTACCAAGATATTTTCAAAAGTTAAACTGTCCCTTTGGAGATGAGAGCAAAATAAAGAACATCTGGAACCTGCGTTTGTTTTGTTTGTTTGTTTGTTGTTTGGCAAATCTTCCTCCTAGTTCAGAGCCCTGGAAGAAACAGAAGTAGTAACCCTCAAGAAAGCACTTTGAGTTTGGAGTCCATCAATTTCCTACCCTACAGAACATGCGAGACTCAGAGCCATTGTTTAAGAAAGACTCTATTTTAGGGGCGCCTGGGTGGCTCAGTCAGTTAAGCATCCGACTTTGCCTCAGGTCATGATCTCATGGTTCATGGGCTCAAGCCCCATGTTGGGCTTTGTGCTGACAGCTCAGAGCCTGGAACCTGCTTCAGATTCTGTGTATCCTTCTCTCTCCGCCCCAACACCACCCTTTACAAAATAAACATTAAAAAAGAAAAAAAGGAAAACTCTAGTTTACAGGGCACATGATGGAGCTTTAGCAGGGCTCATGGAGCCAAGAATGTGCATAGTTCCAGAAAGAAAGTAATCTTTGTTCTACCTTAAGATAGTAAGATTATTAACCAACACTTATATGAAACATGTTATAATCCAAGTACTGTATTAAGCACGTTGCATGTATAAATTTAGTAAATTCTTGGAGTACTTTTATGCTCTCCCTTTTACAGATTAGGAAACTAAGAACAGAGATTGGGTAGTGCATCCATGTTAACACAATCAATGTAATGCAGCCATTTCACTTGGCATTATTTCCCCAAATATTTTTCTCTCATTCATTACGCTATCCTGCCTCTCAGATGAAATCAGAACGGACGGGACTGAGAACACATCTTTGGAATTACCTTTCACTAACAGGCCCAATGGACTCTCCATCACGGCACAGAGCCACTTACAATTCTGGACAGATCCCTGCAATTAAGAAGAAAGGAAGAAACTAGGAAGAACTGGACATTCTCACAAAGCCAAGATTGGGTGTCACTGCAGGGACAATCCATGTGATCTGAATTCAGCGTAGAATGAGTAACCCCTTGGGACGTGACTTGCCACATACAGAACCTTTTCCAAACCTTGCCCAACCTTCCCTCAGTCACCAAAAAGAATCCAAAAAGGGAACTCCAGATGAAAATTAAAGCTTTCTGAACCCATCCATCTTTTTAGTACACTTTTTATCATTTTTTTTTAATATTCTTTATATCCTTTATATCCTTTCTCTTCCCCAGCTGGTTTGTGTCTTCCCAATTCTCTCTCTTTACAAAATCTTCTGTCCTTGAATCTATTGCTAAGAAAATATTATTAGATGTGCTTTTCCAGACCGGAACTGTCAGGGAAACCAATCAGAAGAAAGAGTCCTGAGCCTGTCTCTTTTCCTTATGGTGTTTTCCTTTGCATTTATGATGATGCTTTTTAACCCTATTCTTTCCATGGCTGCTTCCTGTGCTGGTCCCCCACTTCTGACCATCTTCCACCTTCAGAACTTAGAACTTGGAGTTTTGCTGAGAGGGATTCTGAAGAACGGTTTATCTACCAACGTTCGGGTAACAAATTCAGTAACCAAAGGGCAAACATAAATAGATTAAACTTTCTAGACAACTTTATATTAGGAATGCAGATCACATATCTTAGCTGCATAATGTGCTTGATCATTTCTCATCAATCACAGCGATTTGTACACATTTAGGGTGTACTTTCAAAGAATAAGTCTGTCAGACAACAACTCTTGTGGGACAGGTGTTTGGAAAGCTCTCTTGGAGAACTATAGATTGTGCTCTTTGTTAGCATACTGCTCTAAGCCTCGATGTAACTATTCAGATTTCTTCCCTAGGAATTTTGTCCTTTGTCTACACACAAATTTTTTTTTTTTTTTTTGCTTCTTCAACTTCTATAACATTGAACATGTAATCCTAAAAATCTACATGTTTTAAAACTGTTTGGAAAGTTTCCTCAACCTTTGTGATGTCCATCTCACAGCTGCAAAATGAGCAGCCATTCCAACTGGAATCAGACCATTCCCCTTTAGCAGCATACTCCATACCCAAGACTTATTAGATGTCAGAATGATAACATTGAGCTTACATTTGCAGAAAAAAATACACATGAAAAGAGAAAAATGTATCCACTTAGATGATTTATGTGTGCAATTATAGCCACTCAGGCAACTCAGACACCTGAGTAATTGCCAAATTTTTGTGACTCTCTAAACATTTTCTTAGGGAAACAGAGCTACCAAATTCCACTTGATGCTGAAAACAATAACTACTTACACTAGAATGTCTTTTTCAATCCATAGGAAGCTTAAAAGTGGATGGAATTCAGTTTCTCTAAGTATTTTACAGGAACATAAAATGAAATTTCTAAAGAAATTAGATACCACCCATTTCACACCTCAATTTCTTTTATTTGCTTACATGTTATGTGATCTTCACTTATAGTTTAAAAGTGTTTCCCCTCACTAGTTCTTTTTGAAAAATCGCTGCAGACTTTTTAAAAATTTTTCAAGTCTAATTTCGTCCAGTTTTCCCCTTAGAAGCCTAATCCATTGAATGCTGATTTTATAGGCATTAGATTCAAAATCAAGTAATTACAATCAAGGTTTGAGTAGTAACTTACCTCTCTGAACACACTGAGCAATCAGTTGCTAAAATGTACATAAATATTCTCAGTATAATAGAATCTTTTAATGTTGTGAATGCAGAGGCTATAAAACAAAAGAATTCTAATGTGTGAAGAGACATTTAAAAGTGAAATGAACATAGAAATTGCTCTTGTACATTTTGACCATGATCACATGGCCTTTTCTGGAACATTTCCAGAAACTCACTACTTCAGGAAACAGTTCTGGTTGGTAAGGCTTTTCATTGGACTGAGCACTAAATTTCTCTGTTAAGTTTAAAGTTTGCTAACTTGGCCAATCCACAATAATCCTAGTAAATTTTATCCAAGATAATTCCTCACATATATTCTATTCTCTATAAAATTCCCCTTTACTGAATGCTTGTAGAAGTTTCAATAAATAAAAACTAGAAATATAAAGACATAATTTCTTCAGACACATTGTGTGTCTAAATTATATTTCACACATTGAGAAGAAAAATTAAGCTAAAGGTCAACAATAGGAAAACATTCGTGGGGAACAAAATACATATTTGTCTTTAGGGGTAAATTTCCTAATTAAGTATTTGAAGTACATCACATGCCTAAATGTAATATTTTATAATTTAAGAGCTTGCATAATATTAAAATACTCTACATGGTTTTGGCATTTCTCCTTTTAAAAACATCCAGCATAGGCTTTGTTCAATGTAAAACATCTACCATATTATTTTTATCTTTACTGATGTAACATGAGACATGAATGGCTCATCCATTGTTTTATGAAAATGATTTCTTTTTGAGATGTGAGTACTTGTTTAGTCTAAACATAACAAAGCTAATCTTAAAGAATATAATAGCCTATTCTATTGGCTTCGCTACAACAAATGGAATAATAAATTACTTAGGATGTACGTTGTTATTGCTGAACAAAACGTAAAGTTAATGAGATGTGCCCTTAAGAGATAAGGACGGTTCCCGTGATGTTAATAAATTCAGATTTTAGTCTTCTGTGTGGCAGACTCTCACATTGTTGTTTTGATTTTGTCATTTCTTTCTTATGAATTATTCTACTTCACAGGTAACTTTACATAAAGGTATCCCTTACAGGCAATATTTTAGAAATGTAATTTTTGAATTTTTAAAAATTTTAAACGGTGGGCCCTTCAGATCCTTTCCTTAGGATGAAGCAATATCATGAAAAAAAGAAATATTCTTCCCTGGCCTTGAAGTTTACTGGTCTCATATCAACACTAATTTAAACTGCTAACATTAATTCATCACCACTAATTTGAGCAATGTATTATTCACATTGTTAGCAAACTTGATAATATACAGGTTGTCTGAATTTATCTACAGGGTTGAACCATCATCCCTAAGCTTCTACTGTGCTTTCTTTTTATTTTCCTTGAAAATCCTTTTCTATCTTACACATACTCATTTTTTGTATTTCCTTCACTTGTTTTTTACCTGTCCCCTAATGTCGTTTGAAGATGGTCATAGTCTGAACAGTTTTGTTTGTTTATATTTTGTTTCACGTTTGCAATTAGTCCATGATTTACATAATAGTTCCTAACCTGAGTTGCCTTGGCATTAGCAGTCAAGTTGGCAAAGGATATTATCAACAAATTACTCTGCTAAAAGTAGATGTACTCAGTTTGGGCCAAATTCTGGCCGTCAGTTACTGCTACACACAACTTTGGGGTCAGTTCCTGCCTTCGTTTTCTTACGCACAATTGCTGTGGAAATCAGCATTGATGCAAATGGAACTGAGCATGAGTGTCTGGGGGAGGGTTTGGCATGGAAATCACTGAAAACAGAACTTGGCTCAGGGTTTGTTTAAATGGAGTACCTCACGTTGGACCACAGGAAAGGAGGAGAGAGAAAATAAAGAAAGGAAACGTCTGCCTATTTTTGGGTTGTCTGGCAGAACAAAAAGCTTGGAGCCTCACAAAGAAAACAAATGAATGTATTAAAGGAGATATTATGATATGATATTAAAACACAGAAAGTCTACACAATGAGTTAAATTCCTTATAACAAAATACCTCTAAGAGATACGTACAGCAACAAATTGATAATTTTATACATTTCTTACGTATTTCCAGCATATTTTTAAGCCTATTCAAGGTCTTCCTAGGTTCCCTTTCCAATCCTACCATCAGCAAATGACTGATTTCATCCAATGGAAATTCTCTCATACCCTTGTCTCTTGCTCACAAACTGTCCTTGGCTTTATCCTCAATTTATTTTCCTTTCTGTTACAGATGTGAAAGTGTCTTTCTTCTTCAACATGACTCAACACTCATTGGCTTTCTGGTTGTGTTCTATCCTGAATCTTCTAGGCTATAGGTCTCCCCCTTTGTCACTGTCCCCTTTAAAAAAAATCCTTTTGCTTTGTCTTTGGAGTTTTAATTAGGAATTTGACTGCTCGAACAAGGCTGCTCGAACAAGGATTCATGAGGATAGCTCTAGAAAAGGAAAGGCAGCCCATTATAATATGAAAGTAGAGAAAAGTGGAAGGTGTTAGCAGTTTGCAACATTGACTTCCTGGCAGGACGCCATGAATCTTTGCTTTCTTGTGCCACCATCAGCTTGCTTCACCCAGTCTCTCTGTGCTTCTCCTTCATCTGGTTCCTCTAGGTCTTTCTACCAAATGGTTCTTTCACTGTCTACTGTCTGCTTACTTGTACTTAATGCTTGGGCTTACTCACGGTCTTTTCTTTACAACAGTGACTCACCTTTATGGATCCCACTGCTACTAAATGATTCTCTGTGCATTCTTAATTCAGATACTTGAAAATTAGAATCTATCTGATGTTATTCATACCTGATTGGACAGCAGATTTTGTCACAGATTACCTCACAGGCTATAACTACCCCGATAATTATTTGTCTCTGATACCCAGTTTTAGTCTGACCACTTATAAGCTAGATGGAGAAGCTTATATAATAATAAATATCGATACCTTAAGAGACAAAACAGAGGAACATAAGGGAAGGGAAGCAAAAATCATATAAAAACAGGGAGGGGGACAAAACAGGAGAGATTCATAAATATGGAGAACAAACTGAGGGTTCCGGGAGGGGATGTGGGAGGCGGGATGGGCTAAATGGGTAAGGGGCACTAAGGAACCTTCTTCTGAAATCATCGTTGCACTAGATGCTAAGTAATTTGGATGTCAATTTAAAAATATAAAAAATAAAACAAGTTAATAAAAAAATGATAAATATCGATACCTAAGGGCATGAAGAGGATTGAATAGCTTCACTTATTTGGGTCTATGAATCTTTACAGGCTGGTTTTTGAGCATACATTTGTGGTTTTCTCCTCTGCCGTGACATGTGCACATTTCTAACTAGTGTCACATTCAGCTTGAGATCAAAATTTAAGGGGGGATCAAAAAATTCAGGAACCAAGGTAAATAATTTTCGAATGCATTTTTTCAAAATATCAAAATTAATCCAAAATCATCTCTGGTGCACAAAATATCAGACTCTTGTACTGGTTTTACCTTTTGCCTCAGGCTCCAATAAGGCTCAGCATGGCCCTGATCACAACTATTTCAACTAAAAGAAAATAAAATTTTGCCCTCTTTAGTTCCAGTTCAATTTCTCTTGTCTTTCTTATAAGTTGTCTATTTCCTTGAAGTCTATTTCTTGAATCTTTTAGAATGGCAATATTTGGAAATTTAATTCTGTATGGTTACCAGTGACTTCCTAATTCAGAGCAAATTTGGTTCACAATTAATTTGAATTGTGAAACCATAAACTGATGGTTCTTGCCACTTGCCGAACCAAGGAGTGCATATAAAAGGGGGATGATTCATTCCATAAGAAAAGCATAACAATTTTGGAATAATGATATTAAACAGGTGTTAGGGCATCAGAATAAAGTTCAGCGCAGCTAAGAAAACACATTTTTCTCCTGTTATTGTCCCTTCCCCTCACTTCCCACCCTTGACCTCTTTGTAGCATCCACCATGTTGACTGACCCCTTCTGGTTGAAATCGCTTTTAGGACACCAAGCTCCCAAGGTTGCCTCCTACCTCTCAGCCATGGCCCTTTATTTCTTATTGCCATTGCTGCTTTCTCCCACTTCCTCAAGGAAGGTGTAATACAAAGCGCAGTCTTTAGAATTCCTGTTTGTCTTTTCCATCACGATGACAATTCATTCACCCTCACACTTCTGTTTCTATCCCTCCAGAAACCCATCTGGAGAGGGTGATTCCTCCAGAAAATACATCTCTAATCCTAAACTTCTCTAACAGCTCTTATATTTTTTCTTTCATCTCTACTCCAGTATCACCTGTCCATGTACAGCCATACCAGGCCTGGTATTTAGGACATAAAGAATGATTGTGTGGTTAGTTCCCAAACAGCTCTTTCCTTTTGTTTTGTTGAAAGATGTCAATATTTTATTTTCTTTAGAGAAGCTAATTGTAATAAAATTTCATTTGGATATTTCTTAGAGGGAAGCAGTATGTTAAATGCACTGTTTGCTAAAAGTCCTGAAATAAAGATTACAATAGGAACCTTCACTTTCCAACAGACTCACTATCTGGTGGAGGAATATGAATTACAAGCTTATTGCCTTGAAGAAATGAATGGTCATTTGAAGGGGTTTGCTTTGCAAACCTCACTCTTTTGCTTGTTTTTAAACTCTTTATTTTGGAGAGTTCAAACCGTGCAACGTATAAAAAATTAATGTAATGAATTCAATGTACCTGTTAGTGACTTTAACAATTATGGACACTTAACTAAGCTTGTTGCAATTCTATTCCTTCCTACTTCCCTTGCACCCCAAACTAGTATTCTGATCTGTTTGTACCTCCCTTGTTTTCTGTGTTCACTTTGCCCTGGCCCCCTTAATGTGATGCAATTATTGCTTATTTTATTAGCTTCTTGGCTTCAAACTTCCAATTTCAGTCACTGTTTCTTCCATCTGTACTGATGTTACATCTAATAATAGACCCCACTTAGGCACAATCCTTGTATCAATTAGGTCTTCTTTGTAACAAGCCATCCCAGAACTTAGGAGGCTTCGATCACAGCCATTTTATTTAGCTCTTGATCGTGTTCTTTCTCAAATCTGGGATACACCTCTCTCAGTCACTATCCTGCTCATTGCACAAAATTAAAATGTAATTTCACTTTCCAGACATGGGATGGTGAGGTTAAGGACATCAGAGTTACAGTCCTCTCTGTTAGGAATTTTGTCTGAGAGTGGAAAGAATTACTTGATCATCTGGGATGATTTTGTCGAATACAAATTTCTGGGACTTCTGAAAAACGAAAGCCATAATGCTCTCAAATTATCTCTTAGCTTTGAAATTGATGCCTTGAATTTCAAAGCAATGAAATTTTAATCACTACATTTCCAAGCCATTTATCCCGGTGTGCCCATTTCCTTTTCCTTCTCTTGTCTTCCAGGTTTTGTCGTCCACTTCTTTCCTTGCTCTACCCAAGAGCTCCGGTGATGAGTTTCCTGTCGACGTAAGCTTACACGTGTTCCCATATGTAATAAGGATGATGGTCTCTTACAAGAATCAAAGATTAAATGGAGTTTAACACAGTTAGGTGCAGAGCTTCGGGTGCCATGTTGGAAGAGGAGGCAAGATAAAGGTGTGTTCCTGCTCAGCTCTGTTCTGTCCCTGGTGTGGTAAGGTGGAGTTATGTTTGCTTTGGGCACAAGAGGACTCTTGTCTTAACAGAATTCTTTAGGGCATGGCGGGATGTGGGGCAAGGGGTACAAGAACTGGTTCTCCATGCCTGAATACCATCTAGCCTTTAAACAAGGATATTTTTATAATTAACCATTGTCCTCTCTAGCCTGTTCATCGGGTTGAGAAGCAAAAATATAAGGGGGGAAGATCATACATTCTATCCAGAAGTAGTACATGTGTGCTAATCTTGTTTCCTGATTTGTTTGTTTTTCTCAACACTCAATAAATATTTTTGAGTTCCTACCAAAATGGTTTGTAAATGAACCAGGTAATGGGACCAGCGCAAAATTTAGAGTACAACAGTCCATGAGAGTCAAAAGTGTATTCTTGGGGCACCTGGGTGGTTCAAGCAGTTAGGCGTCTGACTCTTGATTTCTGCTTGGGTCACATCTCACATTTCACGAATTAGATCCTGGCACTGGGCTCTGTGCTGACAGTGCAGAGCCTTGCGTGAGATTCTCTGTCTCCTTCTCTTTCTGCCCACCTCTCTCCAATAAACAAATAAACATTAAAAGTGTATTCTCTAATGAATACATTTTAAGGTAGTTTGAGCATATAATTCTTAATGGCAACGATCGCTAAAGAAAATACAAAAGCACAAAGCAGGGCACGGAGGAGGGATTTCATAATGCTAGTTAAGATAACTGAGAACATGGCATATAAACAAAGAACTAAAGAAGTGAAGGAATTAGTCATGCAGATATCTGGGGGTGATAGAGGAAGAAGCAGGGGCAAAAGACCTGAGGGAGGAACATGCTTGGCTCCTTAAAGGAAGAGAAACTAAAGTGGTAGCGGATTGAATAAGGAGACAAAGTACAGAAGGTGAGGTTAGAAGAGTGATGAGAATTCTGATCAAATCAGGAGAAGCCTTGTTAGGTATTATAAGAACTTTGGCTTTTCCTCTGAATGAATCAGAAAGGAGGATTTTGAACAAAGAAGTGACAGGATTCGATTTGGGCTTTAACAGGATCATGCTGATTTCAAAACTGAGAATTGAGTGGGGGTCAGGGAGAACAGAGGTAGAGACAGGGAGACCCATTTGGAGACTATTGCCGTAATCCAGGTGAGAGAGAATGCGGGCTTAGAACAGAATGGGGTCAGTATACATCGTAACTGTGGCTGGGAATGGAAACATGTGAAGGCAGCGAACGTAGAATTTGCTAATGATCAATCACATGTGGAGTGTGTGAAAAAAGAGAGAAGTGAAAGTTGACTCCGTTGATTTTAGACTGAGGATGTGGAGAATGGAACTGCCATTTTCTGAGATGGGGGAGACTGTAGAGCAAGGAGTCTTTGTCTTTTTTTTTTTTTCTTTAAGTAAGGATGGTGGTGATGAGGGTAAGGAGATAAGAACTCAGTTTTGGACATACTAAGCTGGAAATGCTTTTAGACATTCAAATGGAAGTGTCTAAGTGGTAATTGGATATAGGAATCTGGAGTTCAGAGGACAGCTCTACCCTGCAGATGTAAATTTGAGAGTCCTCAACATAATGATGGTATTTGAAGACAGAATAAAACCAGGGAGAGAGGTAGTGAAGACACAAAAGAGGAAAGACACAATTTTTATAGACTAGGGATGGGAGAATGAGAAAGGGCAGACATTAGGTAGGAGAAAAATCAGGAGTGTGGTTTTCCGGAAGCCGAGTGAAGACATACTTTCAAGAAGAGGGGAGTGATCGAATGTGTCAAATTGTTCCTGATGAATAAGAAAAACAGGAACAATGAAGTGATCATTGGCTTGTCTTTTGGGTCACGTCTCTAAGAGTGCTTAATTAAGGGTCAGGTAGAGGAATAGAGATTTGCAAGATGAAGGTAATTTCACTGTGCATCTCTCTCTTCTCTTCTGTTGTAGATTTGCCTCATAAGGCTGCATGAAACTACAGTGAGACCTCCTTTCTCCCTCACAATTCCATGAGGGACCTTCCAAATTTTGGTTCAGGAGGATGGCTTTCTCCTGAAAAGAACTGTCCTCTGGGATTAATGCTTCTCCATTAGTGTCTCATGATTTTGAGGGATGCGTTTTTTTTCCCCCAAGACTTCTATCTTGGGAATGCAAGCTGGCGCAGCCACTCTGGAAAACAGTATCGAGGTTCCTCAAAAACTAAAAATAGAACTACCCTACGACCCAGCAATTGCACTACTAGGCATTTATCCACGGGATACACGTGTGCTGTTTCGAAGGGATACGTGCACCCCCATGTTTATAGCAGCACTATCAACAATAGCCAAAGTATGGAAAGAGCCCAAACGTCCATTGATGGATGAATGGATAAAGAAGATGTGGTATATATATACAATGGAGTCTTACTCAGCAATCAAAAAGAATGAAATCTTGCCATTTGCAACCACGTGGATGGAATTGGAGAGTATTATGCTAAGTGAAATTAGTCAGAGAAAGACAAAAATCATATGACTTCACTCATATGAGGACTTTAAGAGACAAAACAGATGAACATAAGGGAAGGGAAACAAAAATAATATAAAACCAGGGAGGGGGACAAAACAGAAAAGACTCATAAATATGGAGAACAAACTGAGGGTTCCTGGAGGGATTGTGGAGGGGGGATGGGCTAAATACGTAAGGGGCACTAAGGAATCTACCTCCTGAAATCATTGTTGCACTAGGTGCTAACTAATTTGGATGTAAATTTTAAAAAAATAAGAGATAAAATTAAAAAGAAAAGAAAAGATGGGGCGCCTGGGTGGCGCAGTCGGTTAAGCGTCCGACTTCAGCCAGGTCACGATCTCACGGTCCGTGAGTTCGAGCCCCGCGTCGGGCTCTGGGCTGATGGCTCAGAGCCTGGAGCCTGTTTCCGATTCTGTGTCTCCCTCTCTCTCTGCCCCTCCCCCGTTCATGCTCTGTCTCTCTCTGTCCCAAAAATAAAAAAATAAAAATAAAAATAAAAAAAATTAAAAAAAAAAAAAAAGAAAGAAAAGAAAAGAAAGGCTAGCGAGCCATGTTCATGTTGAATAAATTTTGTTAACAGGATTTATAATAAAAATAATTACTCTCAAAACCTGGGATGCCTACATCCAAATATTTATATCCATAATGTAACTATGTTAGGTCAGATGACAATAAGAATTAACGTTGTACATAGAAGGAAGGTTAATAATTATCTCACTTTAAGGTGGAGACATTTTGCCCAATTGTCAGGATTCGCCAGATGTAATCATGATGGGCCATAAATGTGGAAGGAGGAAGAGAAAATGTCACAGTATGTGATGGAAAACTCGTTTGGACATTATTGTTTCCCAATTGTTTGGTAATTCTTTTGATATTGCCATAAAATTTACAATAGTTCAAGCATACAAACACCGGTGAGTCCTTTATGTGACTATTAGCATTCTTGGCACTGACTATGAAGGAGAAATGCAGATCAGGAGAACAAAACTTTCTAAAGAAGTGTATGTACCAGAGGAGTATGGGGAATGGGTACGGTATCCTAGTATGATTGGGGATATATTGCTGAACATCTGTCTCTATCTCCCTGTGTCTCTCTGTCTCCCTCTCTCCTACCCTTCTTTCTCCCTCTTTCTCCCTATGTAGGTGATAGAAAAATGGATCGATGAAAACTAGATACGTTTGTAAATGATATACACACTGTCAAATTGCTGTAAAAATAACATGGAGTGTATTTCTAAAACTTTATACAACATCAGTTTACTGATTAATTGGTTGTAAAAAAAACTGTGTCAAATAAAGACCGCGGTGTTTTGATGAGGTTGACCAAAAAAAAAAAAAAAAAAAAAAAGACTTCTATCCAACCTCTCAACCATCAAAGTGGACCTCGGGACTTTGGAGAGATGAAAATTTTCTCCTCAGAAAAAGGGTTATTGTTCAAGCTGCTGTGAAAATGTTTTAAGCATTTAAAAAGTGGCCAGAAAGCAATTCTAGACTGGAAGCCACCGGTTTATGAGGCGATAGCCATAACAACAAGGGAGACCTGGTAATGAGCAGGAGCTGTCACAGTATTTGAAGGGAGTAAGGCTGGCATGGGTATAAAGGAGCAGCTGGGTTTTTTTTTGAAATTGTCGTTTGTTTATCTTTTGAAATTTATTTGACATATGACATTGTATAAGTTCAAAGTATACAGCATGTTGACTCGATATATTTGTATATTGCAATATGATTGCCATTCTAGCCTTAGCTACAACCTCTATCGTGTCACATAATTATTACTTCTATTTTTGTGGTGGGTAATAATTAAGAGCTGGTCTCTTAGCACGCCTGATGTTTATAACACAGTATTGTTGTCTGTAATCTCTAGGCAGTGTGCTAGATCTCCAGGACCAATTTATTACGAGTTGCAAGTTTGGGCCCTTACACACCATCTCTCCTGTTCTCCCATCTCCTACCCCTGGTGATCACCCTTCTGCTCTCTCTTTTTACAAGTTCCATTTTCTGAGATTCCGCATGTAAGTGATATCAGACAGCCCTTGCCTTTGTTTGACATCGCACTTAGCATAAGGTCCTTGCGTGTGGGCGAGCGTGCGTGGTTGGAGGAGGCTGACGGAGAGGGTTATGAGAAAGTAGTGGGAAGGCTGCCAAAGGAATTCTTTCTCTGGAGATAGCTAGAAAGAGAACATAAATAAATAAAACAGTGATTCATTCTTTGTGATGCAGTAGACCTTGTTCGGCAGGCCTTATTTACGTAGGAGAGGGGCCTGTGATGACTTCGGTTGTTTGGAAAGCGTAGAAGAACCAGTGGATTGAGTCCTAATTTGGCCCAGGTTGCCAGTCCCTAAGATCGTAAGTTTTATTCTCTTTGGGAAACTTAAAAAAGTAAACAACAGATGCTAATATGAAATGGTGGGCAACCTCCAGAAACTGGCATTTAACTTTTCAAGGAAATGCTTATCAAACTAATTCCTAAATCTGTGAAACACATGGGGTTTCTAATTGAACACTGAAGATTTCTGAACGAAGACATATGTCTTTTACTCACTCAAATAAATCATATACAAACTATATCCTAATGGACATTGTGTTTTTAATAAAATCATCTACAATGTATTCCATCTCCCTCTCTCTCTCTTTCTCTCTCTCTCTGAGAGTATTTGTCAAAGAGTATAGAATATTTTGAAATTTTTCCTTATAAATAAATACGGCATATATTTCCATTTGTTTAAGACAATCTCTGTGAAACTACGCCAGAAACAGATCTTGGAATTCGGGCAAATAAGAAATCGAATCATGATCACAAATTTACTGACATTTATTCTGTGCTTTCACGGGATGACGTTTTGAAAGGGCAGCTTTCTTTCTACCAAGCTAAGCAAAAGGTGTCCTTTCTTTTCCCGAAATCCTTGCTTAGAACTATACCGGATTTTAAGAAGAAAAAAGTCACAGATGCACCCTGCTGTGCACTCACTGATATACTGATTTAGGGCTGATGGTGCACTCCTTTCCTTCCTTTGGCCAGGACTGGAAATCTGAAATTACACAGAAGTTCAAGAAAGGACTCCAGTGGTTGGAGGCAAAGGTCCTTTCCAGGAAAGAAGCACAGGAAATACTGGCAGTGAATTCCACTCTGACTTTGTCCAGAGTTGCAATAGGAGTCTATAAATATAGTGTGACTCCTATGGCCTCTTTCCACCCCAACTATAAACCGATGCTTGAAATTCCACCTTAGAGATCGTGTTAAAAAATAAAGAGCGGGGGGAGGGTGTGTTTTAAACCCTGAAAAGCCTGATGAATTTTTTTTAATTCTTTTTTTTTTTTTTTAATTTTTGGTCGGTCAGTTGCTACCACGATGTGCTCTGTTGCCCAAAAGGGATGTACTATTCCAACAAATAGTGACCTTGGAATCCATAAGTCATGTCCTTAAGCTTTACAAGTTCTCTTTTTTTTTTTCTTTTTGTGCTTAGCACCAACCTAAGCTGACGCAGACCTACCCACAGATGCCTAGACAGCTACACAGGTAAACACACGGTTCACAGAAGCACAAATATGTAAATTCGCCACATGCGTTCACGTACACACCCTCCACAGTAAAGGTTCAAAAACTCCCGTCTAACTCTCTGGCCGGAGTCGTCATCATCTTCCCTAAAGTCTTCCCTGGGGATGTGCGTAATCCCCAAAGTCAGACTGGGTCATTCAAAGTTCCTACCTTGTGCTTTTCTGCTATGTATTGTTAATATGAGTACATGCCCAAAAGAACTCGTAGGGGTTGGTTTAATTCATGGAGAATGTTTAGAACAGAGCCAGTGCTCAAGAAATTTACCTACCATCACTGGGGAGTGTATTAGTTTTGTACCGTTGCAGTCACAAATCACGACAAACTCAGCTGCTTAAGACAACACAGATGTCGTTATCTTACATTTTCAGAGGTCAAAACTCTGACATGGATCTCCATGGGCTAAAGTCAAGGTATCAGGAGGGCTGCCTTGCTTTCTAAAGGCTCTGGGGAAAATCCAATTCCTTGCCTTTTTCAGCTCTAGAGACCACCCACATTCTGTGGTTCGTGGTTCACGGCGCCCTTTCTTCATTGTCCAAGCCAGCAACAATGTGTCCCCCTGACCCCTTCTCCATCTTTATCTGACCACAGCTGGTAGAGGTTCTTGAGTTTTTAAAATCTCGCGTGATTTCATTGGATCCACTTGAATGATCCCAAACAGTCTCAAGGTCCATAACCTCAATCACATCTGCAAAGTTTCTTTTGCTTTATAAGGTAACATATTCAGAGCTTGCCGGTTTAGGACATGGACATCTTGGGGAGGGAGGGTATTCTTCTGCTCACCACAGTGGGAGATGTTACTGAGTATAAATCTGAATGAAAAAAATGCATTCTCAGCACATTGACGGTCTCATATGTTTCTATCCATTCACCCCTCCTTTAAACACTATGCGATAGTAGGCCAGGCCCTGTGGTGAGCATGTCCATGCCTCACGGAGTAGGCACCCCCATGGGGCTGTGCCACCATCACAGTCAAAAAGGGACAGCCAACTATTTTAAACTAGCCTTCACTAGAGAGTAGATAAGGACCCGCAATTATAAGATCCAAATATGCCCACTTACTTCTTGTTTTTTCAATCACTCCACAAATATTTATCAAGTGCTTAGCATGGAAAGGCCACTCCACAAAAGGAAATCGTGATTTCTGACCAGCATTCAAAGCTACGAGCTATGACATCAGTCTCTCTCAAACAAACCGGCCATTATAAACATCCCACAAGAGGCTCCACAAAGGCTTCTCTAGACAAGGGTTCTTAACCTAGGGCCGGTGCGGTGGCTTCAGGAGCCTGGGACTTCCTGGCAAGTGCATGCCAAGGTGTGCACGTTGGTGCATCTGGAAGCAGGGCAGGGGAGAGGGTGCGTGGTCTTTATCCAGTTCATAAAGGAGTCGACACTCCACCAAAGTTTAAGCACGACAGCTCCTGGGTGTCAGTTTGGGTTGTCGAAGATCTTCCTGCTCTGTTTCCACGCTTGGCACAGGCAACTTCTCCATGGGACTGAGTGCATGGAAGGGTCAGAGGTAGACAACGCAGAACCTGAGGATGATCTCTGGAAGCCCCTTTGCTTTTCCGACCTGGAAAATTGCCCTTGTGATAGTCCTCCATCATTATCTACCTCCACTCATTGTAAAGCACCTATGTATCCTGCATTAAAACAAACAAACAAACAAAAACAAAACAAAACAAAACAAAAAACTGAGGCAAGAAGAAAATGAAATCACATCCTTCTATGTAGACTGAGTAAAACTCACTCCCTTCCACTGCCCCTTTCCCAAAGTGGCAAATAGAGACAAGCATTACCTCTTTCAGAGAATGCACTTGATTCCTGTAGGTCAAGGCCAGCTGTGGGTGGTTTGTTCTGGGCTCACCTTTAGGAATGCCTCCAGTCCGACTCTCCAGACCCACAGGCCTGATTGCTTATGCCTCCCTAGCTCCTCTATTTCTGAGAAGAGCGTGAGGATAGAACATGGAGTCCCTTTTCTTGTCCTACATGCCAGGTGCTGTCACTCATTTGGGGCAACCCTTCCCCCACCAGGCCTGGGAGCAGAGCAGCAGCAGAACTGACGGCTTTTGAAGAGCCTCTCCGGCTCTTGGAGAGCTAACCCTGTGGAAATCTAGAAGGAGGCAACAGTGTGGGATGTGTTGCATAGAGGTGTGGGAGGCTCATGAGCTCATACTCATAGGACAGGTGTTGTGAGCTGGGCCCATTTATGGCTTTGGTATGTAGTTTTTTGCTGCTTACTGAAGAGTTTCCTTGTCTCTCCTTCCCAGTCTCAGGCTTTACCCCTTGCGCATCACTCCCCTCCCCTTAAAGCCAGCCCCACCTGCTTGCATTTCCTGAGCATGCCATGAGCAACGCCATGTTCTCTGTCCATTCATTTTATGACTTAAAATTCACTGGACTGTGGGTATCAGAACAGACAGAATGAGGGTGACAAGGAAAGTTAGATGATTATTGTCAAGCTAGAGCTTGGTTTCTAATGACCTAGTTGAAGACGATAAAACAGTTTGTAGAAGCCATGACTCTACAGTGTTATGAAATCAAAAGATGGGTTTATATCCTGAATTTTTAAATTAGGAACTGAGAGTCCATATTGGATGAATTCATTTTATAAAGGAGTTGGGACCACTATATATGATCTCTTTTTACTATCTTTCTTCTGTCTCTGGGGTCACGTGGTCAGGCATGACGTTACTTTCATTTTAATCCATCTGGAGAGTTTCCAGAAGACTGGGAAAGAGAAAATGCTAATTCGGGAGTTTACTCAACGTCATCTAGTTTTATAATCCACAGAATATGGATCTGCGCAAATGCTACACGGCCAGGTCAGGTCCCACGCTCTGTTCAACATTCTGTTTCCTCATTAGCGGCCTTCTCAGGACAGGGCCCTGGAGAAGAAATGCATTTGAACAGTTTCAAACATCACAACATCTGCTAAGAGCCAGAGAGAGATCGGGAGAAAACTACTGCGAGGCAAGGTTGCAATTCTCTAAAATTAAAAGCAGTTACAATGATTAATTTAGCGTCGTGCACACCACAGCCTCAGGACATCATGGAACGCTCCGGTGATTCATTACCCTTCACATGTTCCATTTGAGAGGACAAAACTTTTCAGAAGAAAAATGCTACGGTGTTAATTTTAAAACACTTTTTCCTACATGTTCACTTCTTGATCTGAATAGTAGAAGTAAAATAAAAAAACAACACAACCCAGGATCTCAAGTGAAAGTGAACGCCTGGGCAAACTAGAGATTAGCAAAAGAGAGAGAAAATTATGAGTCTTTTTACAGACGCTGGTGGGGGAGAATTAAGCAATTTCCCACCGTGCAAGCTTCAGAATTGTAACTTTTGATACCTTTTAAGGAGAAAATACCACCAGCCTGCAACTTGAGAGGTTTATGAGAACCAGGAAAGGGCTTGCCTTTCACCCTCATCTGTCTTCATTTGCTGTGTGTATGCTGTGGATTTCATGCTGGTCAGCTAAATCTACGAAGTCAAAGACTTGCTTAAATCAAGCACATGAGGGGCGCCTGGGTGGCGCAGTCGGTTAAGCGTCCGACTTCAGCCAGGTCACGATCTCGCGGTCCGTGAGTTCGAGCCCCGCGTCGGCTCTGGGCTGATGGCTCGGAGCCTGGAGCCTGTTTCCGATTCTGTGTCTCCCTCTCTCTCTCTGCCCCTCCCCCGTCATGCTCTGTCTCTCTCTGTCCCAAAAATAAATAAACTGTGAAAAAAAAAAATTAAAAAAAAACATCAAGCACATGAATAATGTAACTTAGGCTCGAAATACCAAAAAAAATGTGACATGAGAAGAGAGTTGCGCTGTACTCTATGGTTTTGATCATTTGTGTCCAGTGTTCCCAGTAGCAAATGAGCAGAAGATCGACATATGCAAATTCACAGCCATTAAGTGGGATCTGGGTTTATTTAGTGGGTTGAGAGAAAGGATTATATTTCAAGGGATGTTGTTAGACATCTTCGCCACATTTATGTTTCTAAGTAACTGGATGAATACTGGAAAGAGTGTGTGTTTTTGTTTTTGTTCGCTTTTGTTTTCGTTTCTGGTTTTTGGTCCTTTCCATACTCAGGCATTAGTATTATGGACATCATAGCAACTTGATTCTATGACGATTTCACCAGGGTCTCAAATGTGTTTTTAATAATCACTTCTTGCACATTATCATCATCGCAAGCATTGCTATTTCATTTTATTTGTTTATTGACTTTTACTCACCAACTAAATTTTCTAAAGTACCAATATTTCCAATAAGAATTCATCCGTTGGGGCGCCTGCGTGGCTCAGTCGGTTAAGCCTCCAACATCAGCCCAGGTCACGATCTCACAGTTCGTGAGTTCGAGCCCCGCGTCAGGCTCTGTGCTGACGGCTCAGAGCCTGGAGCCTGCTTCGGATTCTGTGTCTCCCTCTCTCTCTGTTTCACCGCTGCTCACTCTCTGTCTCTGTCTCAAAAATAAACATTAAAAAATTAAAAAAAAAAAAAAGAATTCATCTCTTAACATGGATGCATGCCAGATTCAGAAGCAGAACCATGTGATGGACACATATTGATTTATCTTTGGTGAATATTCCATAGATTTCGATCTCGCAGGTGCATTTGATTTCTTTTCCAAATTAGACTATTTAACACACTAACCGCTAGGAATGAAAATTGAAAGATTGGATCAATTACCAATCAGCCAGGTCTTGGGTACCATGAAGGCCCAATCACAGATCCTTCTGGACTGAAGCCATGTTTTTGTTAGAAACTAGATTAAAGATTAGTGGGTAATGCTGTTTGTAAGTAGGAAGATTCTTCTCGAGGGGTTATCATTTCTTTTTTTTTTTAATTTTTTTAATGTTTATTTATTTTTTGAGAGTTTTTTTTAATTTTTTTAATGTTTATTTATTTTTTCAGAGAGCGTAAGTGAGGGAGGAGGAGAAGAAAAGGAGGCCAGAGGATCCAAAGCAGGCTCCCACTAACATCAGCCAGCCTCATGTGGGGCTCGAACTCACAAACCATGAGATCATGACCTGAGCTGAAGTCAGACACTCAAGCAAGTGAGCCATCCAGGCGCCCCTCATTTCTTTGTAGAAATGAAGTATCATTTAACATAAAATTGACAATGGAATCTGAGTTTTGATATTATGAATTTGTGTGCTATTTTTGCCCTTTAACTTATGTTAGTATTTTAATTATTTATTGAATTGACATGCAATGTTATAAACGTTATATTAGTTTCAGATGTACAATGTACTCACTCAGCCATTCTCTACTCAGCGCTCACCATGATGAGTGTAGTCACTTGGTTTTTATATTTAGTATTAACATTGTTATTCATGGTGAAGCGAACAAATATGTGTTCAATTGGATAATATTTTAGGCAGTTCTCTGCCCTTACTCCTCTGTGAATGTATTCTAGAAGTTGCTTTTGTAATAGTACAGGGACTCTCTTTCTTTTCTTTTCCCACACTGCCTTACCTTACCATTTC
Organism: Lynx canadensis; assembly: GCF_007474595.2. NCBI lineage: Eukaryota > Metazoa > Chordata > Mammalia > Carnivora > Felidae > Lynx > Lynx canadensis. The sequence goes on from NC_044311.2 coordinate 141,204,771, forward strand.
ACACTTTTACACAAGAAATCTCCCCCCAACTTAGCAAAGAATATCTCATAGGAGAAAAACCATAAAGGAAAAGGAGAATAATGAGTTTTAGAGGTGTATATTCCAGTCAAATATTTCTATTCTCTGTAAGTATAACTTCTGAGATTTTTTTTCTTCCGATCTTTAGGATCCATTCTTTCCTTTTATTTCAAATATGACATCTATTGCACTTTTTCTCCAAAATGACCAAATCAAGAGTTACCCTGTGGACTTTTGATGCCACCCAAAAGTCTTTTCACAGACCCTAAGGTGGGAAATTATGCCTCCACCTTTTTGGCTTCCTTCCTTATAGTGGGAAGCTAAGGTCCTAAGTCACACAGTTAAGAAGTCTATTTAGTTAATGGGGCCCCTGAATGGCTCAGTCAGTTGAACACCCGACTTCAGCTCAGGTCATGATCTCGTGGTTCATGGGTTTGAGCCCCGCCTCAAGCTCTGTACTGACAGCTTGGAACCTGGAGCCTATTGCAGATTCGGTGTCTCCTTCTCTCTCTGCCCCTCCCCTGCTCACGGTCTGTCTGCCTGTCTCTCTCTCTCTCTCTCTCTCTCTCTCTCGAAAATAAACACTAAAAAAATTAAAAAAAGAAGTCCATTTAGTTAAGCAAATTACTGCTAAGTATTCTAAAATAGAATGGTTTAAAAGAATTAATGTACCCAGTTGTCACCTACCTAACTCATTCAACTTTAGTCCCTGGTTGAATATCAACCTGGTAGGAAGGGCTCATTACATGAATACCAAACGAATGAACTGATTCAGAACTAGTCATGGAAATAATTTAGGGGCACATCTAAGTGGTTCTGGCACAAGAGAACCTAAGTTCTTGGGTGATACAAAATGAAGCATTATTAACTGAATATGTAGTACCTCCTACATAGAGAGCTCCTACAAAGCTCTGTGTGGTGAGCATTCCGTGAGCATTTAATGGACGAAATTCATTTCTATTCCCATCCCATTTGAGATGTTTTCGGTTTATAGATTTGACCCACCTTTGGTTTACCCTGGAAATTGAATCCATGCCAAAAATTCCGGATAAAAATCAGGGGTGATATTCAAAATATTTATCAGTTGGTACAGGGAGCGCCCCAACCAGTCAGCATTGGTGATGGCTATGAACCACGTGAGAGCTGTAGTGGGGCTTGCCTGCTGCACTTGGCCACGTCCAAGTCCCGCGATCTCAAATCCCTCTGGGTGCCTCACAGTCTCTAAGAGGCTGCCCTTTCTTGCCATGAGAAGATCTAGCCCCTAACAAATTGCTTTTCCTTTCCTTTCCTTCCTCCTTTCCTTTCCTTTTCCGTCCTTCCCTTCCCTTCCTTTCCTTCCTTCCTTCTTCCTCTTTCTCCTTCCCTCTCTCTCCTCTCCTCTCCTCTCCTCTTTTTAACCAGCCATCTTAGAAAAATTCCGGGGAAATTTGTCAGAATCTATGTAATCATCATTAATTTAGCAATTCTCAAAGGTAACCCAGAGTTCATCCAGCTGCAGTTTATTCCATTGATCACAATAACCCACCCCACCCAGAACTTTCCTCATGAAAGGATTCGTCTTGGTGTGGCCATCTGGATCATATTATCCTAATCAGTGTGTGGAGCATACAAGGTGCAGACACTATTTCCACTGGAGAGTCGGGCTCACTGATTCTTGGATGAGATTTTCCTTTTATTTTACCCCTCTCTTTCTTTTATCTCTGCTGAATGGGTATTTGATGGTTTTACTGAAATTAAAAAATAAAGCTGCAATAAATTTTGTTTTTCTCCAAATGGCACATATGTCTGAAAACTGCTGTCCCCATTTATGTGTGTCGGGTCTGCAGAGGAGATGGGACTACAGCTTACTACAAAAGCCTTCACTTTGGGAGATAATTCTATAATCTGGAAAAGCCTTCAGCTCAAGCTGGCGAACCGCAGATTTTTGTGTTCATATAGAATAAACAACTTTGATTAACAATAATAAATGCGAGAGTACAAAGTTACAGGCGAACAGGAACAGAAGAGTGGAGTATCAAAATAGTTTCTTGGTGTTTTTAGTTTAATATCACTAAAGCCATGGAATTTTGACTCTTTTATTTACAACTTAGATAAAAGATGAAAGCTAACATTTATCCCTTGCCAATCAATTCATGGGTTGGGATATTTTTACCTCCATTTCTATTGCCCTGCTATAAAAATGAAAAGAAATAAAAGACAATAAAAGCAGATACGATGTTTGGTGTTTCGAATGAACCCTTTGCCTTCAAAGGATCCCAAGTAATTAATGAGTATCTGATCTCTGTTCTGTACCAACAGGATGATCCAACAAATGTTGGGAGCTCTTTTTTATGTCATTCTGACTAACCATAAAACAGCAAGTTTGGTTGGTATCAGCTGAGGAACAGCTTATTTAGAATAGTAGAATATGTACCAAACAAAACAATTTAGAAGCCGATAGACTACATGTGAACAGGCAACCAAATAGTAGCGTAAGTAAGTGACTTGTTTTCTCATATGCCAAAAAGTCCAGAAATGGATAGCCTAGGGTTTTTGCCAATGTCAACTACGCCACTTGAGGAACCAGGCTCCCTCGGTTGTCTCGTACTGCCTTTGACCTCATGATCACAAAATGATTCTTGCAACTCCAGCCATCACAATCCTCATTCCAGACAGGAAGACGAGGGCAAGTGTAAATGGCCAAAGCTTTCTTCTCACAAGGTTTTGCCATTACCATTTGAGAGGAATTCTGCCAGTCTCCTTGGCCATGGCTGTGACTCCTTAATAGCAAGCAAGAAGGAAAATTTTATTTTCAATTCTGGTAGGCAGGAATGAACAGAAGTTGAATAAGCTGGCTCACAGTACCCGCTGCAGATTCTTCTGACCAACATAGGCAGCTCTTTAAGGGTACAGCATGTGTTTTCTCAGACTGTACAGGTTTCAGGGCAAAAATAGGGGTCATGGGAAGTCTCCTTGAGTGTCCTCTGACTTCTCCCCCTTCCAGACCTACAGGAAACCTACATCGTCCCTCCTGGATATTTCTGGATGTCTCCAGAGGATGTCTTGTGGACACACAAACTCAGCTCTGAAATATACCAAGCATGTCCATTTTCCTTGTGTCTTACACTGGCTTCACAGAGCAATCAGATGTTGTCTGATGTTTCTAAAGGTGCCACAACCCAGGGCCCATGCCACTGTGTCCTACTGTTTCTTATCACTGCTGTCATTGACAAGAGTGTCCTGTGCAGCCTCTGCAGAAGCCATCCCCCAGCGTTCAAACCCGTAATCCAGCTAATAGTTACTGTTTTCCTTGGGAGTCCATGTGGGGAAGACATAACTCGGAAGTGGTGAGTATCCTCTCATCACCTGTGAGTTCCACACGTCATGTCTTCCTCCTTTGCGCTCTTAGTTCCTTGCAGAGTTTCAGTTGGAAGCATTCCTTCTGTTTCTCGTTTGGATCATTCCATAGAGCTCAAGTGAAATTGCATAATGGGACCATACAAGGAGCAGACAGCCCGCCATATTCAGATTCATTCTCCCTTTGATTCTTGGGATCATTTTCCAGGTCCAACTTCATAAGCCTCAACTTTCCTCTGTGTGTGCTTTTTCATCCCAGGGAGCTCTCATAAGCTTCATGCAAACCTCCCAGACATTGAGTCCCTCTGATTTATCCAAATCAAGGGGTAAATTCAATTTAGGTTGCCAAACTGGGATTTATTACCTTTAAGAAATAATTTCTATTTATGTAAAAAATTATTGTTTAATAAATGCTGAGCGCAACATAGCTTTCTTCTCTTTTTTAATGTTTATTATTTTTGAGAGAGAGAGAGAGAGAGATGCGCGCATGGGAGTGGGAGAGAGAGTGGCGACACAGAATTTGAAGCAGGCTCCAGGCTCTGAGCTGTCTGCACAGAGCCTGATGCAGGGCTCAAACTCACAAGCCATGAGACTATCACCTGAGCCGAAGTCAGGCACTTACCGGACTGAGCCACCCAGGCGCCCCGCCGTGTATCCCCTTTTTATCTTAGCTTCATTCTTCAAACTCCAGATGCCACGTGTATTTGTATTTGTGCTCCTTATGTCCAGTCAATATACTTATCCTCTTGAAATTAGGAGCCCAACATGTCACCAAATGTTCAATTATACAGAAAATCACAGTTCACTGTTTTTGATATGTTTACGCCCCCCTGCGTGCAGAAGAAATTTGATGAGCTACGCAGATCATGTTCGTTTTGGAAAACCTCCTTCAAGCCAGCGCCAGGAGCTCCCACTAGGGAATATCAGTGACAAAGAGAAACTAACTACATCCTTGTTCCTCCTCCTATCCCCAAATCTGGAATTTGAAGTCCCGGATGAGATTCTGCTTGGGGTGGGGACAAAGTGTCGTGGAGTCAAAGCTTGTCCTTCAGCGGTGAGAAAGAAAGGCAAATAGAAACTAGAGTGCAGCTGTACCTAATGCAACGTAGAGCATGACTACAAAAGGGCTGGTGAAGATTAACGCTGGAAACGAACTCCTTACAGCACATTAAATCCAGACATGGGAATCTAAAATGAAGTTAAAATACACATAAGAAGCAAACTGGATACAAGTAGAACAATGTCAGTGATCGACACAACATTCAGAAAACACCCACATCCGTGCTGAAATTCGATTTTCAGGTTTTCTGGCACAAAGGAAGCTACTTGAGAAGAATTTATACCTAGAATGAGAACAAATGAGATAATACTTTTATTTCCTTTTTTTGAAGCTTATTTATTATTTTTTTTAATTTTTTTTTCAAAGTTTATTTATTTTTGGGACAGAGAGAGACAGAGCATGAACGGGGGAGGGGCAGAGAGACAGGGAGACACAGAATCGGAAACAGGCTCCAGGCTCTGAGCCATCAGCCCAGAGCCTGACGCGGGCTCAGAACTCACGGACCGCGAGATCGTGACCTGGCTGAAGTCGGACGCTTAACCGACTGCGCCACCCAGGCGCCCCGATTTATTATTTTTTAAGAGAGAAAGAGAGAGAGAGAGTGTGCATGCAAGTGGGGGAGGGACAAGGAGGGGGGGGGGGCGGTCAGAGGCTCCGAAGCAGGCTCCACGCTGACAGCGGCCAGCCTGCTATGAGGCTTGAACTCACCAACCTTGAGATCGTGACCGGAGCCAAAGTTAGACGCTCAGCCGACTGAGCCACGCAGGCGCCCTGAGATAATAGTTTTAAACTGACCATACCAATAAATACCCTGAGTAAGCTGAGGTTTCGTCTCCATAAACGATTACCTCCAGAAAGATCAGATAATGTGTGTGATCTGCGAAAGTGTGCCAACGTTGAGTTTTGTGAGGGTGTGCGTTTTAGGCTAACGCTTTTTAAAACTAGCCCTTTTTAAAATCAGAAGAGTCTTCAATAGAACACTATAAATAGAAAGCAGTGGCTTTAGACCTTACAATGTGATTTCAGTATTGGACTGTTGAGGTCCATTCAGTAATCGAGATCCCAAGCCTGGGTTGGAGACCTTGCTGAGTCAAGAGCTATACCTTTGCTCCATTTCCGCCTGAAGTAAATTATTTCTTCCAAGAAATGGGTTTTCTTTTTTTGGCAAGTAACTTTCGGAGATGCTAAAAGGAACTGGAACTTTGGAAGAGATAATTCACCTCAGATGGGCTCTGCCATTTATTTCCAGAAATCAGTTTAAATTTTCTCTTTACTCTGACTATTGGGTCAAGTCCTTATTAATAAAATGTGTGCTACTGGAAAGGAAAGACACCTTTGTTACTTAATACATGTGTGGTCATTTATATCTGGCGTGCATAAATGTCATGGAGAACAGGAAAAAATATAATTCATGAACAAAATGCATTTTTATGCTACTGTCCCCCTTGCCAAATTAAGTATTATGGTTGGAAATTCAGGGTGGAGGCCTCACTTTGGAAAAAAGGAATCAATTGTCCTGGGAGTTCGCTTTCATCATCAAAGGGTTTTTTATGCCTTTGGAGGGATCATCAGTTCCTGATTTGGTAGTAGAGAATATTCTTACTTTGCAACACTACCGCAAAATTCTACACGGCTTGGTTATAATTCCTGCTTTTGACCAGAAGCTTTCTTTCACTTTTTTTTTTTCAATATTCAATTTTGAGACCATCAAAATAGGATGGAAAAATACATCCTCTACATCAGAACAAAACTCTCTTGAACTTACCTAGATGACGCTGTCCTGACGGGCTTTTCCTGTCCAAATCTATTTATGAAAGATTCATTAATCTCCAGATTTTAAAACTAAGAGGAAAATTACAATAGTTTTTTTTTTTTTTTTAAGTGATGAAAAAGTGCCTGAAATTCATTTGCCATTAGCCTTGCTACTGAGACAGTGCTGTTCGGGCCATAACCAGTTAGGATCTGAGCCTACCATACCTATGGCCCTGTTGGAAAGTCCCACTTAGTTCAAAAGCCGAACGAACAAACAAGCAAAAACCAACTTTGTGTTCGGATTTTTTTTTTGCCTGTATCTATTAGATGTTAAATTGGATTTTAAATTTTTTTTTAGTATTTATTTATTTTATGAGAGAGAGAGAGGAAAACAGAGTGTGAGCAGGGGAGGAGCAGAGAGGGAGGGAGACACAGAACTCCACAGCAGGCTCCCGGCTCTGAGCCCCGACCTGGGGCTTGAACTCACAAATCCTGAGATCATGACCTGAGCCAATGTCAGATGCCCAACCGACTGAGCCACCCAGGCGCCCCAGATGTTAAATTGGATTTTAATCGGGGTAAAACAAACTTACTTGTAAACCTTCCACTTTCTAAACTGAAGTTTAAAATACATGTAGAGCTAGTATCCAAAATCTATAAAGAACTCACCAAACTCCACACCCGAAAACAAATAATCCAGTGAAGAAATGAGTAGAAAACATGAACAGACGCTTCTCTAAAGAAGACATCCAGATGGCCAACAGGCACATGAAAAGATGCTCAACGTCACTCCTCATCAGGAAATAAAAATCAAACCACACTGAGATACCACCTCACGCTGGTCAGAGTGACTAAAATGAACATATCAGGAGACTATAGATGCTAGAGAGGATGTGGAGAAACAGGAACCTCTATTGCAATCCTTTGGTGGGGATTGCAAATGGTGCAGCTGCTCTGGAAAACAGTGTGGAGGTTCCTCAAAAAATTAGAATAGATCTACATAGGACCTCAGCACTCGCACTGCTAGGAATTTACCCAAGGGATATGGGAGTGCTGAATGCATAGGGGCACTTGTACCCAATGTTTATAGCAGCCCTTTCAACAATAGCCAAATGATGGAAAGAGCCTAAATGTCCATCAACTGATGAATGGATAAAGAAATTGTGGTTTATATACACAATGGAATACTACGTGGCAATGAGAAAAAATGAAATATGGCCTTTTGTAGCAACGTGGATGGAAACTGGAGAGTGTGATGCTAAGTGAAATAAGCCATACAGAGAAAGACAGATACCATATGGTTTCACTTATCTGGATCCTGAGAAACTTAACAGAAGACCATGGGGGAGGGGAAGGGGAAAAAATAGTTACAAACAGAGAGGGAGGGAGGTGAACCACAAGAGACTCTTAAATACAGAGAACAAACTGTGGATGGGGGTGGGGGAGAGGGGAAAGTGGGTGATGGGCATTGAGGAGGGCACCTGTTGGGATGAGCACTGGGTGTTGTATGGAAGCCAATTTGACAATTAATGTCATATTAAAAATTAAATTAAATTGAATTAAATGCAGGTCGAAGTAGCAATATTTCTTTGACCTGCTTAATCGTCCACGGTACTGAAAGTCACTTGCTCATACCATGATATAAAGTGGGTGAGTAAGAAAGACACCTGATTTAATTTCTGTACATGCATCTTATGCTGGCACAATATGAGATAGGTCAGCAAGAAATATTTATTAGATGTAGCAGTTGTTTTTATATGTAAGTTGATAACCTCTAATAATCGTGCTTTGCTTAGAAGGTCGTAAGGAATTTTCTGTGACAGACATTCAACATCAAAGTATTTCCTTCACTCTTCATATGTATTTTTCAGATAGTCTCAGACTATTCTTCCATTTATAAGTTCTTTAAAAGGCAAAATATGGTGGGAAGACAGCAAATGAATCAGGGTTATTGTATGCTGTAGAAATTGCCTTTCAACTCCACTTACCTGTATGTCCAAAGTCAAATCCACTTTGAAACTCCAAAACCAATGGCCAAAAAACCTAAACCAACCTAAATAAACCATTTCAAGAGCTTGAGATTTGTGTTGAAAGCATCTGGCTGACACTGTCCCTTCTCCCCAGCTGTGTTCTGAACTTGTCATTTGTTATTCATATAAATTGTGGGCAAAGTGTCATGTCTCAATGTTTACTTCTAGCCCCTGTCATGTGCACATGTGATTTTTGCCCAAGGATTCATCACTGCTATCTTGTATGATATAAAAAACAAATTTAGGGGCGCCTGGGTGGCTCAGTTGGTTAAGCGTCCAAGTCTTGATTTCAGCTCGGGTCATGATCTCAGGGTTTGGGAGATGGAACCTGGGCTCAGTGCTGACAGCCCGGAGCTTGCTTGGGATTCCCCCTCTCTCTCTCTCTCTGTCTCTCTCTCTCTGCCCCTCCCCCACTCGTGCTATTATATATGATGATAGTATCTGCTTTACTTATCTTAGAACTCATTATAAGGGTAAAATAAAAAAAAATTTTTAAAGGAAACCTGTGGAGAAAACTTAAAACACGAACACCAAGGCATGAAGCAAATGTGTGTGCCTGGCATGCAACGTTGTAACTGACGAGCTTGGCCGCTGATTGTGACCACGTTCTTACCACCAGAACTCTCATTGTCATGGGTAATGTAATCCAAATATTGAATTCCCAGTGAGAGAGTCAGGAATAAATAAGACAAACACTGCATGTTAATTCCGGCATGAAGCCTGAGCATAACAGAGAGCTGAATGAGGAAATCTGGTTTGGTGTTAAGCCCAATAAAATGAAGAGATGTTTGTTGATGGGCTGTGTTCCCCGCTGAGAGAGTAGTTTGAATTTGGACAAAATAATATTCAGCTTCAATTTCTCTTTGGATTCGTTATTGCTCCTGGATTCTCTCTAATTTGAACCTCGTAGGGGTCATCTGTGCCTCTGTCATCTTTAATACTCCCTTCTTCAGTGAATCATACGACACACTGCCAGGATGACCACCCAGAAATCCTGTTTATGTAGGACTTGGCTTCTGCAGAGGAGTTCATCTTAAGTCCCGAACAGCCGAGGTGGGAGTTCCACAATGGTCTCCTGTTTGTCTCTGGGCACGGGTGGAAATAGGGTCCTCTATAAGGCCCGACAGCCATCTGGAAGTTCATCGGTTGGAATTCTCTTCTTCTCACTGCATACATTGAACTGCACTATATATAGTAGGCATTCATTTTCCAAACTACTGTCTTGATGGAAAAGAATGTGTATGTCAGGAAAGCCAGTGTGCATATGAATGAGGAGGTCGAGATGAAAAGATCTGGAAATGAACAATCTAGAAATGAACACCTTGTTGCCTGCTCCTTCTGTTCCCTCTGTCTGATTTTATGGTCTTATTATTTCTAGCACTAAAGTTTTAGAAAACGAACGGGGGCCTGACTGGTTAAGTCAATAATGACGATTCTTTAAGACTTAGGGAAGATCCATGTTAGATTTTGACATGGGTAGAAGAGATTATTGAATATCCTTTCAGTGAAATGCAAGAGGCTTTGGAGATCAAGTTATCCTCTGGGGTGGGGGTGGGGGGTGGGGAGGAGGTGTGCCTTTATCTTTGATGAGGTTCTTTCACAACTCTCTAGGGACAGCAGCTAACTTGTAGAAATGGATAGAAATGGAAATAGTTCCTGTCTGTGAAATTGTGAATTGTGTCCCTTGGAGATCATAACAGATGATCATCACCCTGTGGATATTGAGCAGTTTGGCCGGTTTTGCATGCATTTATAAATTCATTTCAACATTTCTACCATAAATATGCAGTTCTTTGAGTTCTTCAAACCTGTCATAACATCTCATTTGTTCACTCATTAGTTAAGTTAAAGGAAACATTTAATAAAATATCCATTGTATATTTGTATAGGAAGCATAATTTTATCTTTTAAAATTCGTCCACCAAAAGATATATATACATATATATACACATATATATACATAGCATTTAGATACATATATATATCTCAAGCTCTCTGTGAGTTTTCTATATTGGACGACCCATTTACTATAACAATTATTTGAAAGGTTTAAGATGAGGTTCAAAATAAGTATCAGGGAGATAATGATAAGGGAAGAATAACAAAATACTATCAGTCATGATTATCAGAAAGGCCACCTTCAGTGGCAGAGATAACGAAGCTTCTAGAATTGACATTTAGAAGAATCGAGGCCTCAAGGAGAGTAGGGGAGTAGAAGGAGGGACTGGTAAACTGATAAGGTGCCAAAGGTAAACAACTTCCTAATACCGCTTTTAGGAGATCCCAGGTATGTGAGTATGGTATTCATCTTAGATTTAACTAAACTAAAATTTTTAAATTAGTATTTGGCTGTGGTTCTCCTTTTTCATTTCCAATGTGGTAGACTGTATTTTCCCAAAATGACTGCAATAATATCTATTTCATACGCTGTGCTTACACTATGGTATTGACACTTATCCCATTGAGAGGGGAGGGGGAAGTTATGTCCCTTCCTCCCTCTTTGAATCTGATGTAGGTAAACCTAAGACTAGAGCCAATTTATATTAGAGGTGATGCTGTGTGACTTCCAAGGCTGCATTCTAAAAAGCCATTCTCTTGGGACCACTGCTCTCGGAATCTGACTACCACCTTGTGAGGAAGCCCAAGCAATTTGGGACTGGGGCTCAGATGAACTCCTCGCTGTCAGTGAGCATCAACTTCCGGGTCGTGGATGACATTTTGAGTATTTTTAATGAAATTAAGACTCCTCTAGTAAAGAAGTAGGAAATGATGATAATATATTAAATTTATCCATATGAAATGAGAAATGGTGACAAATGGGAAACCCATATAGCACATGTTCTTACTGGGTTCAGTTGAAGCTCAATAAATGCTTTTTGGGTTTTTTTGAACTTTATATGAATGTTTCAAGAACAAATTCAGGATTGTTTGCATCACCCCTATTATTCATGAATAAATATTTAGATGGAAAGTTCTTGCGTGTGTTTTTGTGTGGGAGTGTATCCTCTGAGGGGCTCGTGCTACTCACTACGATGTGTACTTTGGCTCATTCAATTTGTACTGGCTCAAGATACAGACACCATCATTGTCTTGAGACCCTCAAGTTCACATTCAGCAGATTTCTTTGTCTCTTTCCAGTGTCAGCCCCAACCTAATTATCTTTCTCTTCCTAAACTCAGGGTGTCTCTGCCAAACTCTGATAGCTACTAACTTTTTTCAGCCCCCTTGGCAGGCTTACTCACCTGCCTAGAAAAGAGACACTTACTTACTGTAGTAAGATATACAGCACAGAATTGACCGTTGTAGCCATTTTTTAGTACGATAAAACCTTGGGTTGCGAATAACTTATTCTGTGAATGTCCCGCAAGATGAGCAAACATTTCTAATTAATTTTAATTTGATAAACAAGAGATGTCTTGCAATGTGAGTAGTACGTGATTCCGAATGTCACATGATCACAACTGAGCCGATGGCTCTTGAAATTCGCTTTGATATACAAGTGTTTTGGATTACAAGCATGTTTCTGGAATGAATTATGCTCCCAAAGCAAGGTTTTACTGTACACAGGGCAGGGGCATTGACATTGTTGTCCAACCATCACCATCCAGCTCCAGAACCTTTCATCATCTCAAACACAAACTCTGTCCTCGCTAAGCACGAGCTTCCAATCCCTCCTTCCCTCAGCCCTTAGTAACTACCATTCAACTTTCTATCTGTAAGCATTTGAGTATCCTAAGTACCTGTAAGTGGAATCCTTCATATTTGACCATTAGTCTCTGGTTTATTTCTCTTAGCATAACGTTTTCAGAGTTCACTCGTATTGTAGCATATATCAGAATTTCATTCCTTTTTGTGGCTGAGTAATATTCTCTCATATGTATATACGCCATTTGTTTATTCAATCATTCACTGATGGACATTTGGGTTATTTCTACTTTTTGGCTACCGCAAGCAACGTTGTGAATATTTGTGTACAAAGATCTGCGTGAGTCCCTGCTTTCACTTCTTTTGGGTGTATGCTCAGAAGTGGAATTGCTGGATCGCATGACAGTTCTGTGTTTAGCTCTTTGAGGAACTGCCATACTGGAAAAGGGGTACTTTGAAGGGGGAGTATCCTACCAGTAAATATATTATTTGGTGATATAAAAAATTATATAAGTATATATAATAAATATTTACATATATATCATATATTTGCATATATTATATATTTACATATATATTACATATATTATATATTATTTTAACTATATATTTACATACATTATATATATAATTATAATTTTTCCTAATGGCCACATTTCATTCATGTTATGTTAATACTTCACATTAATCATATGACTCTAGACCAGTTCACCACTACCCGTGTTATAATAGAAGAGCATTTTCTCACCGGTTTCTACTTTTAATTAACTTCATTTCCGATCATGCTTTGAAATGAATTTTCCATTCCGAGGAAAAGACAATACAGGTAGCGGCCCTATAAAACACATTTGAACATCTGATAAAGTTCTCTATGTGCAGAGATTTCTTTGCTGCACATAGATTTCTTTCCATCTATGTGTGTGTGTGTGTAAAGAGAGACAGAGACAAAAACTTATTTTAAGGAAGTGGTTCATGTGATTGTGGAGGCTGGCAAGTCCAAAATCTGCAGGGTAGGCCAGCAGGCTGGAGACCTAAGGAAAAGCTCATCTTGTAGTTAAAGTCCAAAGACGGTCTGTAGGCAAACTACCCTCTTCCTTGACGGAGATCAGTCTTTTTTGGGGGGTCTTCCACTGATTGGATGAGGTTCACCATATTACGGAGAGTAATCTGCTTTACTCAAAGTCTATTGACTCCAATATTAATCTCATCTAAAAAATAGTTTCATAGCAACATCTAAGCGCGTTTGATCAAGTATCTGAGAACCGTGGCCTGCACAAGCTGACACATAAAATCAACCATCATAATAATGTACTTCCTTTAAAAAAGGGATGAATTTACAGAAAGCTTAAGTTCTGCAAATTTTGGTTTCTTATTTTTTACCCTCCGATTTATCTTAGCCATTCATCACGTTCTATATTACTCATAAGTTATTTGTATGTGTTTCCAAATACGTTTGAACACAAATTTGATCCTGATGATTGGCTTACATTTTCCTTAAAGCTTAAGTCAAGATTTATATTTTTTAATATCCTACCAATACCACCTGTTCTAGCACCCAGAGGAAAGTCAGTGTTTAGGCCATACTGATACTCATCCTCTGAAGCTTCAAGTTATCGCTGACTTCCTTCCTGGCATCACCAACATACCTCCCATAGAATTCATCGGGTTTTCACGGAATCCCGGTGGCTTATAGCTATTATCTCCATTCTATCCCAGGTCCGAGGGGGTGCAGCGAGCCTTCTTCTTCTTCTTTTTTTTCTTTAGAACACTTTTCTCCATGATTTGCTAAAAGAAACTCCTGTCCTAAGCTCATATCTACCTCTAAGATTTTGTTTCAGTTCCTGTCATACCTCTAGGAATGCCTTTCTTAGCCTATCCCAATCCCACCCATTGTTTAGGACATAGTTCACATTCCTTTTCCTCCACAAAGTCTTTCCCAGAATCCAAGCCTATATTACTCTCTGTTCACTCTAGCGCCCATTTGATCTGTAACTTAACTGCTGGTAGTAAGGCATATACTGCCTGTGGTGGTTTGTCCTTTCATCTGAAGTTGACCTCCCAAAGGAGAATGCAAGTGCGGAGGAATTCATTCTTTTATCTGCCTCACCCTTCTCTATACGGAGTTAATTAGTACTTATTTTCCAAACAATGAATTGAATAAAACATACTGTGATCCTGCTCTGTATAAGATCACTCCCGTCCATTTCCAAGCTTTACCTTGGGGTTGTGGTGAGTGTAGGCGTGTTGGGCAAGTGTTTTTGACTTTATGTTTATGTATGACTTTGGGAACAACGTTTTTCATTTTGAACTACGGGCATTTTAATGATCATGTCAAAACGTTACCTTATGAACATTTTTTTCCCTACCGAATTCAGAGCTGTTTCATTTGAACCCACTATTTAGCAAGCCGAATAGTGTCATTCCTCTTGGACAATCTCCAACCAGAGTTATCTATAAATGGTACCTTAGGGATCCTCTTTACAGACTCAATCTGGTTTTTGTTCTACAATGCAAATAAATAAAACCATAAATTAAAGTACGTGGAAAACATATGATAGAAATTATTTTTTTTTCGTCACACTCATGCACAGCTGTTTAAATCTGTGCAGACATTTAGGTACTGTTCACAGTCCTGTTATTAATATTTGGTATAACCTTCCTGTAGCCATTTCCCCTTTTCAAGTTGGTCGTTATATTTCAGGGGGTACATGGCCAGCATTTATCACTTGTTTGGGGCTAGGATTGTGACAGGGCCACTGCAACACCGCTTTCATGTAGCAGCACGTGCAAACAACTAAAAATGTCAAGTATTTTTAGCCTCTGCATCATCGACGCTACAGGATTCCAGACTCCCAGTGTGCACTTCATCCCCAGAGCACAAAATCTCAGTGAGTCATTTCACTAGGGAATAAAAGAGCTTTCCATCCAAACTGATGTTTTAGTTTTCAGACTGTGGGTTAAATTCCCGAAAGCATTTACAGTCAGATCAACTGGTTTTCAAACTTCTATACCTTCATTGGCACCGTTAAGTACTTAATCTAAAGATATAATGACATATTACTAACTGTTCAAGGGGTAAAGGGGTAGGTTTTAAAAGCTATTGAAAGCCCTCCATGGTTTAGGGAAGAATCTGTCCTGAGGTTAAAATAAGCCACAGCGGAACATTCCCATTTGGCCCCACTAGATGTCTCAGTTTATATTATCATTATTTTTTTTTCTGGGAAAGCTAAGATACTGCTGTTGTGGATTCCCTGATAGCAAAATATTGCTCAAAAGAACAATTACCATGAGAGTAACAGTGCTTATTAGAATCCACCATAAATAAGAACAAGTCCTAGTACCTTTTCCCAATGTTTAAACTTTTGTTGCACATTTCTTCCTACAGTAACATTCAACATTTAAAAAAATGTTTAAAAAATTTTTTAAAATGTTTATTCATTTTTTTAAATTTTTTTAACGTTTATTTATTTTTGAGACAGAGAGAGACAGAGCATGAATGGGGGAGGGTCAGAGAGAGAGACACAGAATCTGAAACAGGCTCCAGGCTCTGAGCTGTCAGCACAGAGCCCGACGCGGGGCTCGAACTCACAGACCGCGAGATCACGACCTGAGCCGAAGTCGGACACTTAACCGACTGAGTCACCCAGGCGCCCAAAATGTTTATTCATTTTTGAGAGAGGGAGAGAGAGAGGGAGAGAGAGAGGGAGAGAGCGTGAGTGGGGGAGGGGCACAGAGAGAAAGGAGCCAGGCTCTGAGCTGTCAGCACAGAGCTTGACGTGGGGCTCCAACTCACAAACCACGAGATCATGACCTGAATCGAAGTTGGACACCTAACCAGCCGAGCCACCCAGGCAACATCCCCCACCTTTTTTTTTTTTTACTGTCAAGAAATGTTTTTTAAAAAGTCACGATACTCTGTGTATCTGAAGAAATAGAGATGACAGTGTGTTTCTTCATGTGAAAAAAAGATCACAATAAGTGAAAAGAGTAGTTTGTGCCAACTTAAAAAAAAAAAAAAACGCCTACAGGCTCATTCTTTCTTGTAATTATGATTTGATATTTCTAGAAGCTCTGACTTTCTATCATTAAACTGATTGATCAACAGGGTATGCTATTTATTTCATAATTTATTCTGCAATGTGAATCAAGGAAAGGGGAAACATGGAATTTTGATTTAGAGCTCTTAGATGGTAAAGTAGTAGTCCGGGACCTTGGTCATCTAGGATAGCCATCCCCATCATCACCTGGTCTCAATTATAGTGAAAATAAAATTTCTTAAAAGGACATTTATAAAGTTGGGAATTGGTTAAGTGACATCGTTGAAAAATTATTTTTACTCTTAATACTTGGAGAAATAGATTTATGATGTGTAGTAGGATTTACCACTCAGCTTGTTCTTTTTTTAAAAAAAATTTTAAGTTTATTGATTTTGAGAGAGACAGAGACGCACGGAGAGAGAGAGAGAAAGGCAGGGAGAGAATTCCAAGCAGGCTTGATGCTGACAGCATCAGCCCCATGTGGGGCTTGAACGCATGAACTCAGATCATGACCTGAGCCCAAAGCAAAAATCAACTGTTTAACCCACTGAGCCATCCAGGAGCCCCACTCAGACAGCTTGTTCGTTTGTAGCACCCTCAAGGGCATGGATAACTAATTTGTCTATGCTTTTGTTGGAGCTGATAAACTTGTAAGCTTCTAGAAGTTTCTGAAGGGGAAGGCCAATTTAATTCAGGTCAGTTCTTATTACTGAGAAACCTTCTAAAGTAGCTGAGTTGACGTGTCCATACATCACAGTGGGATTGAGGGCCGCCTGCATCAGAGATTGGTCTCGATAACAATAGTTATTTACGTAGAATATATCATTTATTTTAGAACAATCCTTTAGGTAGATCGTTATTTACAAAGAAGGACCTGAAACTCAAGAGATTAAGTAATTTGCAAGCTTCCAAGGAAATTTACAAGCACAGAGCTGTGGGCTTCAGCGGCTCTAAGAGCACAGATTCCCCTGCAAAGTTACTTCATCCTTAGCTACTGGGAATTGTTTGAAATCATAGATGCTCTTTGCAGGAAGCCCATGTTTGTCAATAAATAAAACTTTTATTGAGTTTCTCCTGTGTGTTGAACTACAACTCTAGGAACTCTACAAGAGGGAGAGCTATTAAAAAAAAAAAATGTGATTTTTATTAAGAAAAATAAATCCACTCATAGAGACAGCAAAAAGAGCCTAAAATCCAGATGAACACTTTTATGGGAAATGCATACCTGCTTGAGGGCTTAGCATGTGAAAAACGATACCGTCAAAAGTGAAACTCTTCAAGGGACTCTGGGCTAAGTAAAGGTCATTTAAACCAATTCTGGTGTTTCTGTTTTAGCAAACAGTTAAAATGACAGTATAATGGGGGAAACTGAAAAAAACAATATGTAACGTTTTAAAGGAAATTGCCTGGGTGAAATTGGCCTTTATGTGCAACTTTGTGAGTTGAATTCTAGCATCAGAGTATAATTCATTACAACGGACAAACCAAAACGCACATTCAAAAGCACTCTGGCCCTTTAAGGTTGTCATTCGGGAAGTGCATACACCTTTCCTGGTAATGCTGCCGCTTCTTCAAATATTTTGGAATGTATCCATTGACAATTGCCTTTGGAGCCTGCAGCTCATTCTTTGAATATCCCCTGTGGTGGCAAATCTCTCTTTGAAGGAGAATTTTATTTTGGATACAAATAAGGGTCTTTGCAGCCAAAGTGATGACTAAAGTGGGTGTCTAAGCTGGGTGATGCCATTTTTGGTCAAAATGAAAACATGGCTGGGAGGCAGTGAAACAGGTTGCTTCTCTGAGTTGGCTCTAGGACTGTTTCAGGAAGAACTCCAGTCTTTGAAGAAATGGCTGCTCTTGGCATCATGACTGACAGTCCAAAGTCATTACGCTTGGGGGAGGGGTTGTTAATTAGATATGTGAGTTTCGGCATATTATCTTCAAAGGTCGCATCACTTGCCTCTGAGACTTGTGTTTATTTGTGTAAAAAAATTATACCACCCAAATATTCAATAATTCCTCTAGGTAACTTTTTGGCAAATTAAATTGGCTATCTAGGTGAGTGAGTTGGGTTGAAGCCACCAAGGCAGAATCATCTTCTCGGGGGTCTCTCTCTCTCTCTCTGTTTTAAATTTATTTATTTATTTTGAGAGAGAGAAAGAGAGAGAATGAGTGAGGGAGGGGTAGAGCAGGGGAGGGGTAGAGAGAGAATGCCCAGCAGGCTCCTCGGTGTCAGCTCAGACATGGGGCTCGATCTCGGGAACCCTGTGATCACCACCTGAGCTGAAATCAAGAGTCAGATGCCTAACCGCCTGAGCCACTCAGGCGCCCCGTTTCTGGGTCTCCTACGCATAGTTTTTATTCTTCGCTCCATGCCAGAAGGGATTCCCTGTGTCTCCAGTCCAACTGGTGGCATTATCTATGCATTCCACTGGTTACTAGGAGAAGCTGGGGTCATACTTGGATGGGATTAGCGCCTGTATAAAAGGGATCCTAGAGAAGGTTCTTGCCTTCTTCCTGCCACGTCAGGATACGCCAAGAAGCTGGCTGTGTGTAACCTGGAAGAGAGCGCTCACCGACCCTGAAATCTAGGATTTCCAGCCTCCAGAATTGTGGAAAATAAATGGCTTTTGTTTATAAGCCGCCTAGTCTTTCGTGCTTCATGACATCAGCCTGAACTGACGGAGACATCACCCCCTGCTAATTTTTCAGTTCTAATCAATGTGAAGTGTCATGTTTATATCTCCATTTCTTCCCTGAAATTATTTCTGACCCTTTGAGCTGCAGCGATTTCTCTCTTCCAGATCTCTGAGCTTACATTATGCGTACACCTCGTTGGCCTCACTTCCTTGTATTGTTAATTAACTTTTCACTGGCATCCCTTTTATTTAGTGAGCTGTATTGTAAGACTGAAGGCAAGATTGTCTCTCTCCCTTCCTCCCTCTCTTTCATCCTCTTATCTTTCTCTCTCACTTTCTTTTTCTTGTGGGATCCTTCTGGGTTCCTAGGACAGGACTTTGTACAAAATAGGGGCTCAGTGATAGCAGTGGAATGATCATCTAATGGCCTGCCCTACAGATTTATCCTCTTTATATAATTTCCTTAAGAAAGTTGATTTTTTTTTTCCTTTCTTTTGTGTCTTGAGCATATCCTTCTTGAAAGATGTGTAGTTCTATTTTGGGGAAAGGCAGTCTGAATTAAACATTTGTATTTGTTCAAAGTGATCAAGGCCAAGTATATTGGCAAGAATGACCCCACCTTGTTAACAAGTGACATTAAATGTAATGAGGCTTCTTTTGCTCCATTAAACCTTTGGGGTTGACAATTTGATTTTTCAGCAGCCTCTGTCAAAATGTTACTTAAAAGCAAGCATTTGTTTTAGCAGTGTTAATATCCTACCTTCTTTGGAATCTAAATAAAGTAAGTGGATATCCCATAATCTGTAGGCAAACAACTTTATTGTTATTGGTGCCCTGTAATTAACAAAACTTCACATTTTAGATAGTATCTTTTTGTGGCTATGATAATTTAGATAAGATATGTTAGAAAGAATTAATGGTATGGTACTTTTCTACCTGAAATTCCACAACTGTGGATGGCAGAATCCCCTAGAAAAATAAATGTTTTGTTGTCTAATTCTGGACTCTCAACTCTACTGTGGAATGATACCTTTGCCTTCTCCCAGTCATGCTAGAATGGAATATTACGGTGTTTCCACTGTGCCTGCAATTTTTAGTGTAGTCCAAAGTGATGATTTTAGACGTGTTTACCACTGTATGGGATCAAAGCTTTGCCAGGTGTTCAACTTGGTTTACATTTTAATCTTTTAAGTGTTTTGCACGCACGTGGTTGTTAAAGAAAATCAAATGCAATGCTATAATGACTTTTAGGAGAGAAACCGATAGCCTTTGTTTTAAAAAAAGAGAGGCCAAAACCGAATTTCTTTAGCAGTCTTGCACAGTTGTTTGTTCAATGTAGGGGTCCAACCTAAAGTCTTACTCATGGTCTATACAAGGGAATTCTATTATCACTACTACCTACAAATAAGATATTAACAATGTATGTTATTAGAATAGCAGTATTAGTGTAAGAGTATTAGAAAAACACGGGGTTTAACTAACGTCAGACTTCTAAAAGAAA
The DNA here is from genome assembly GCF_007474595.2 of Lynx canadensis. Taxonomy (NCBI): domain Eukaryota; kingdom Metazoa; phylum Chordata; class Mammalia; order Carnivora; family Felidae; genus Lynx; species Lynx canadensis. The sequence continues at coordinate 141,224,789 of NC_044311.2, forward strand.
TTGTCCTAGTGTTATAGAGAACATTCCAGAATATCTTGTACTTTGATAACTACATATCGTCTCTATGGATCTTTAAGAGGAGACAGCCCTGCCCATGGACTCGAAGATCTAGCATCTGAGATTCCGTGACCTTATTGTTTGAGATGAAGGCCTCCAGCTGACTTCCATTTATTCAGAATTTGTTTATCAAGCTGATGGATGGGGTTTGCCCCAGCTCTTTTCCCTTTCCTCTCCATTATCCTCTGGAGTGAGTCCTGTTTTCTCCATTACCTCTGGCATGCTCTGACAAGAGAGGGGACAAAAGCCAAGCCGGTCGCTTCTCTTCTAGTTAACAACTGTGGTGAAAATTTTAAAGGTGAAAGCTTCTGGAACATTCAGAACTGAGTAAACCAAGTTGAAATGAGTGAAAAGCCAGAGCAGTATAATAATGTCCCTCATCTCAGGGGGCCGCTTGGCTCTTGGGGTCTTTATTTGGTGCCCTTCCCTGCTTGTATGCGAGATGCAACAGGTTACCGGTAAAGGCTTAGCCCACTTGGAAGATGGAAAAAGGAAATGAAGCTTTGCACACAACTGATCTAATACAGCTGGTGAAGAGCTTCAGTTAGAAATCGGAGATCTTTGATCCTTGCCCATTTCTTAAATCTTTCAGCGGAGTTCCCTCGTCTGCAACTTCAAGGTTGCCAAATGTGCCCTTTGTCTGCCCACCATTGTGTTCCTGCTTCACCAAGGGTGGCCTTGCCTCCCTCACCTTTGGGACCTGAGAGTCCTTCTGAGGTTCCTCGTATTCGTTCTCCTCCCCCTCCTGAGCTTTTCTTTCATATATATTTATACGGAAAAGTGACTTTCTATTTTCATTCTCTTGACTTGCTTTTCTTCCTCTGGATGCAAAATCTGTAATATAGAATAGTGAATTTTTTTATAGACTCTGATCATATTTAAATCAGGCCTCGCTAGAAAAGTGATAAATTCACAGCCTATGAACACAGACCTCAGTTAAGTGCTCTGTGTTTTGCAGTGCTACAAGTAAGAAGAATGTCTCTATCTCTCCTTTCTTCCTTCATTTTTCTTTTTTTCTCTTTCCTTTCCTTTCCTTTCCTTTCCTTTCCTTTCCTTTCTTTCCCTCAATTTTACCCCATGATTTCTTCTTGGCTCTCTGCCAAATTGGTTTTAGACAGTGTTTCTCTGTTTTTAAGCGGATATACTTTAAATACATCTATTCTCCCCTCAAAACAAGCTAAAGAGTAGAAAAGGAGACTAATATATATCTTTAATTACTTCAAAATTGACTTGATTTGTAAATTGGACAAAAGAAGTATAACTTCTCCATAGTTTTTTGGTTTTTATTTTTTTACTTTTGATCACAGAAAAACATTAATTCACAAAAGTAGAGGACAAAGTATAATGGGTCTCTATCACTCAGCATCAACAATTATCATCATTTTGCTGATCTAGTTTCATCTATCCCCGCCTTTTCTATTTTTGCTAGAAATTTTAAAAGGAAATTCCAGACATATCATTTTACTGAAGGACTTAGTTTAGTTTTCGAAACGAGATAATTTGGAAATATCTCCTTGGTTATGAGATGATAGGACCTTTCCACTGATGTGTTGTTCAAGGCAATAAACACCACTGAATTAAAAGGCCATTATTCCGTCTTAACATGTTACTGTTAGTGCTTCTTGGACATTCTTTTCTTCTACTGCTAAAGGAGAAAAAAGTTCTCTGCCCCTCTGAGAGTGTCCATTAAAAAAAGATAGTTTAAGGGATTCTGTAAGTTATTTTCACAAATTTTTGTAAATAAAGAGGAAGATCGTCATCACACCTTGGCTTTATTCTTTAAGCACATGTCTATATGGAAAATTGTACTTTATTCTTTTGCTCTTAACTTTGGATGAATTCTTTTACTTCACAGGTAATCTTGGATAATTGATCATGCCAATGTGGATCTTGAGGCCAGCTTTTTACTTAATGCTAACGCCTGGCTAGTTGTGCACCCTGGACAGCTTTGGAACTAAAGCACTTCTTCATAAAACAGTGAAACTCACACCCACAGATATACAAGCCATGTGGATTTTATGCCTGATAGGAATTATGAGTTTGAGTCTCCTGGATCTCCTCCGGCTGATAGGTACACGATTTTATTTCAAATTAAAGTGTCAGTAATTCTAGATTCTTGGGGATTTACTGTTCATTCATTCTCTTCAATGATAAATACGGACAGAGAGGAGGAACCGTATAAAATGGGGGAATACATACCCAAACAGACTGGAATTTGAAAAATGACTTAACAAAAATTTGTAGTGATATATAGTATACATCCTTTGGAAAATAACATATATACTGAAGTTACAACATGAAGTCACTTAGTAATAAACTGACCAATTTATCTTTTTTTTTATTTGAGAAAGAGAGAGAGAGTGCATAAGCAGGGGAGAGGGGCAAAGAGAGACAGAGAGAGAGAGAGAGAGAGAGAGAGAGAGAGAGAGAGAATCCTAAGCAAGCTCCTAGTGCAGGGCTTGATTCCATGCCCCTGCGATCATGACCTGAGCTGAAATCAAGAGTTGGTCACAACACCAACTGAGCCACCCAGGTGCCCCACCAATATATCTCTCTTGATTTTTGCCTCCATATCTGGCGTGGACAACACCACCCACCCACCAACAAAACTGACTTGCCTTAACGTTACAGCATTGCAAAAATATTTCAGCTTTTAAAGGGTTCTTCCTGGGGGCAATCAAAACAAAACCAGATAATACTTACGTGTCTATAAATGACTGCCTCGAATGAATTCACGCAATGAAAATCACTCCAATTAGGGGTTTCCTACCCTTTCAAAATAACTTTTCTCATGATGATAGAAAAGATACAGTTGTGTTTTGCTAGAAAATTTGGAAAATGCAGAAAGGTACTGAGAAGAAAATAAAAATAGCCATTTAGGTTATTTTTGTGTCTACGCATTGTGAAGTGCAAGTGTGTACATGTGTTTGTATGTACAACTTGGGAGCAGTAATAGGGTTTAATGCTTGAAAGTGAAGAAGGAACAGCCTTTCGAGCTTGGATGCCTAAAGTTGGAATCCTTGCTCAGGTGCTTGGTAACTGTTCTGCCTCAATCAGGTAGTTCAATCTCTCTTTGCTTGTTTCCTTATCTATAAGATATAAATAATAATATCTACATCAGAGTTTGGGGTGTTTTTTGGCGTGGTTGGTCATTAACTGAACTAATTTATATAAAACACATAAATAACTTCCAGGAACGTTGGGCATCATTATATCTACCCGTGATTCACATTTTGTTATGTCATAAAACGTCCTCAGCATACTTCTTCGATGCCTGTGCTCCGATGTATGTAACATTCATATCTAAATATTTGTGAACTTTTTTGGTTATTTAGCACAAATAAATACAGAGTAGAAATTTCTATGTCCAGTAGTTTGACTATTTTTAAGGGTTATTCGGTGAACAGGAAAGATCACACAGGTAAAATTCTAGGAACTGGGGAAATAATAGTGAGCAAAACAGACCCAGAGCCAGAAGAGTAGAGGATTTTTGCGAAAAGTGACAAGAAGGGAAGGTATAGAGTGTTTTTAGAGTGTAACCTAACCTAGGGGTTTTAGAAGGGTTTCCCTGGAAAAGTGACATTTAGTTTGACATCTGAAGGTTAATTAGCTGTTAACTGGGTGGCCATGTGGAATCATGGGGAGAAATCAATGGCCTGTGGGAAAGCTCTGATATGAGCTTGGATGTCTTTTGTGTTTATTGAAAATACACTTACATTTTTTTCCAGGATTCTTCTGAAACACAGAAGCTTAAAGTTTTTAAGCCAATCACATCAACACCTGTGAGGGCGTGTGTGTGTGTGTTTGTGTGTGTGTGCACATGTGTGTGTGCGTGTTGGCTGTGTATTGTCTTCCATTGTCGAGATATCACATCAATATTTGTCTATATTTTCTAGCACTTCTTAAGGTTTCATTTAAATGTTTTAACTTTTTAGGGGCTCCTGGGTGGTTTAGTTGGTTGAGCACCTGACTCTTGATTTCAGCTCAGGTCATGCATGGTCTCACGGTTGGAGAAATCAAGCCCCTTATCGGGCTCTGTGCTCAGTGTGGAGCCTGCTTGGGATTCTCTCTCTCCCCTCTCTCTGCAACCCCCCATGCACTCATGTCCTCTCTCTCAAAATAAATAAATCAATAAACATTAAAAAATAAATACATGTTTTCACTTTTTATGAATCTGGAATTTAAGTTGATGAATGGTCCGATAGAAGGTTCTAAATTTTTTTTTTCCAAATGAATTTCTACTTTTTTTCCTCTTCTCCTGTTTCACCCACCTCCCCACCTACCTCCCCTCTGGTAACCACCAGTTCGTTCTCCATAGTTAAGAGTCTGTTTGTTGGTGGGTTTTTTTGGGTTCTTGTTTTCTTTGTTTATTTTCTATTTTTTTAAGGTAATGTTTGGAATGATCCTTATTTGCTCACAGACTTGTTACTGACTTCATCATATACTAATGTTTTGTGGTAATGGTTACTGAGGTTTATTTCTGAGCTATCTTCCTCACCCACTGATATGCTTATCAATAATCCTGGACGAATCACTTTCTTCTAATTGTAATTTTATGCACTAATATATATATATATTTTTAGTGAAGTGTAGTTGATACACAATGTTATATCAGTTTCAGGGGTAACATAGTGATTCTACAACTCTAAGTTATGCTACACTCACAAGTATAGCTACCATCTGTCACTATGCAACGCCATTATAATATATGGTGCATTTTCTTTTTTTTTTAATTTTTTTAACGTTTATTTATTTTTGAGACAGAGAGAGACAGAGCATGAATGGGGGAGGGTCAGAGAGAGGGAGACACAGAATCTGAAACAGGCTCCAGGCTCTGAGCTGTCAGCACAGAGCCCGACACGGGGCTCAAACTCACGGACAGCGAGATCATGACCTGAGCCGAAGTCGGACACTTAACCGACTGAGCCACCCAGGCGCCCCAATGGTGCATTTTCAAATCAAGTCTAGCAAGTATCGTATATTACGCTTTGGTTTTTGGTTGCGTTTCTCTGTATCTTCACCAAATTTATTTCTTCAGATGAACTTTAGAATCATGTTAACCCATTTCCAAAACTTAATGAATGGCTAATGATTGGAATTTTATAATAAATCTACTCATTGTGGGAGAAAAGAAAATGTTTATGATTTAGAATAAAATAAATGTATGTCTTAGGGCACCTGGATGGCTTCGTCACTTAAGTGTCTGACTCTGTTTCAGCTCAGGCCATGGTCTCTAGGTTTGTCAGATTGAGCCCCGCCCCCGGGGTCCATGTTGATGGCACAGAGCCTGCCTGGGATTCTCTGTCTCCCTCTCTCTCTGCCCCTCCCTGCTCATGCCCTCTCTCTCCTTCTCAAAAACAAAACAAAACAAAACAAAAATTAAAAAAAGATAAATGTACATCTCTTGTTATCTTCAAGTCTTTTTCTATGTCTTTCTAAAGTTTTGTCGTTTTTTTCTTACATATTTAGTCTGCCTTTACCTAGAGAGAGGTTTTAAAGACAATCAGAATAGTTCCTACCTGTTGATCATCCTTTGGATTTAAATCACATATAGGGATTTTATTATTTGGGACACATATTTTATTGTAGATTCTATCTTTAATCCACAAGAAACATTATTCTCTATGTTGCTTAGTGTGTTTTTCCATCGTAAATATAACTTTGGCTGATATTCTATTCTAGTCTTATTTTTTCCTACTGTTTGCCTGATAAATATTTGGACTTCTCTGAAGAAATGTCAGTTTGATTTAGACAGTTCCCTTTAATTTATCATGCCACTGGGTTTTATTTTTAAATAGGTACTGAAGATATCTGTCTTTTAACAGGACAGCTTAAGCAATGTATTGTGATAATGTGGTTGGTATTCTGACACCTTATTTTTTGCTTTCCATTCTTTCCTTTATGGGTTGTGTTTTACGTGCATCCTCTCTCCACAGAGACATTTTTAGAAATTTGTTTTTCAGGAAACATCATTCATCTGTATTTGTCTAATTATAAAATTCAAAAAGAAAATGATGTCCTTTGATACCTCTACATAAACATTTCTATCCAGCTGTTATGATTTGGTCAATATGACATAGGATTTCACACTTGAATTATTATTATTAACATATTCTACATTATATACCGTCTCTTTTAACTATTATTTTTTTATATTTTCTGTTAATTTGAAAAGCATATTTTCAACAATTATTTATATTTAGCTGTATGTTTAAAACTAGTTTCAATATGTACTGAAAATCTTGTATTTTTAATTTCTGTTTGTCTTTAGAATGTAGGAGGCAACATCCCTGTTGCAAAGAACATCCTCTCCACCACCCCTCCCCCCAAAAAAACAGACAAAAAAGAAACAAAAAACTTGGACTCATCCATGATGGTTTTTTTTGCTTCCATTTTCACATTTATATCCATCTGCAAACCTCAAAGTCTTGACCTGCAGAATTTGACCTTTTTTTTCTCAGCTCTGTTATCATTTAGCTTATCCTTATCCTTCATCGTGGTCATTGCAATAATCTCTTCATCTGACTCCTATCTGGTCCCCTTCCAGGTTAAAATGTGAAGTCAAACCGTGTCTCTCCTCTGATCAGTTCCTCAAGTCCCTCTCCTTTGGTTTAAAGCAACACCCAAGCATACTTCCTGCTCCCCAGGAACTAGCTCTCTCTCTGTCCTACACCAATCTCCCCTCCTTCCCGTTTCCCCATTATTCCAGCCACAGGGGTGTTTTACTGTTCCCTCCAAGAAGCTGAGCTCACTCTCACATGTGGTGGCCACCTCTCTATTGTAAAATCTCATCCCTCGGAGAATTGTCTCCTCACCTCCCTCTGATTTCTTCCCAAATATCTCCTTATTGAAAAAGCTCTCCTGGATTAGTCAACATAACATCACACTCCACCTCCTTCCCACCCCAGCAAGTGAATGTTTTATACTTTCTCTTAAGAGTAGTAAAACATAAAACTACAGTAATCCTAAGGAAAAAGAAACTACCATCGCCAAAAAAATATGCAAAATTAGAAACAAATCATTGTATAGTAATTACAGACACTTACCCTTAGGCAATCTGATTAATACGAGGCAGCTGTAAGGAAAGGTTCAGGCTTCTGAATTACGGAGACTGGAGCACACTGAACAAACACCACATTAAGAACTTCCAAGACTGAGACCAAATGGAGACAAGTAGAGTGAGCAGGCACTGTGCGTGGTTCTGTGCTCAAGCAGGGGAGGGGCAGAGAGAGGGAGACACAGAATCCAAAGCAGGCTCCAGGCTCTGAGCCGTCAGCACAGAGCCCGACGCGGGGTTCGAACTCACAAACTGGGAGATCATGACCTGAGCGGAAGTTGGGCGCCCAACTGACTGAGCCACCCAGGCGCCCCCCGCCCCGCCCCGTTCCCATTTCTCCTCACGCCGGGTGAACTTGTCCGTGTCACAGAAGTATGTGTATGGCAAACAGGCCACACTTCTATAGTGAGGTAGCTTTGGTCAATTTCCTTGACAGGTCGAGCACCACCAACCCTTCCTTACATTAATAATGTTTGTTTTTCTTTCTTTTGGAAAACCAATGAGATTAGCAAATTGTGTTGTGTATTCTTCCTCAGTCACATGAAGATCTGTGACAAATTAAACAAAGAGCAAAAGTTGGAAACGATTTTTGCCAATTTTTAAGCGAAAGCTCTGGTCCAAATGTTGTGCTCGCATGGTGGTTATTGACATGCTAGAAAGAGAAAGTGCCCGTTGAATGCTTTGAAAATTAGGTGCTTGGATTAGTATTGAACATCATGCTGGCTCATCATTTACACCTGCAACGTGAGTGAGCACAAAGCTTCCTCCTCTTCAGCAGGTGCCTGGTCAAACTCACAGAACTAGATGCATGTTTTAAACTAAACTCTCTTTGCTGCCCAAATGGAGTATCTTAAACTGCTTGTTTTATTGATAAAAAGAAAATCTTACCAGCAGAGGGCTGAAAAAAATAATGTGGCAGCCTACACAGTTGTTTGGCATTGCGTTGGACAGTAAAGAGATTTCTGGAAAGTCTCTTGGTGGTTTTTATCTTCATGTCCTGAATTTCAGCCTTCTGCTTATCACATCCAATCAATGTAAGCCTTTTTTTTTTTTTTTTTTTTTTTTTTTAGAGAGACACAGAGAGAGCAAAAGTGCAGAGGAGAAGGGCAGACAGAGAGATGGAGAAAGAGAATCTTAAGCAAGCTTCATGCTCAGTGCGGAGCCCAAAGCGGGGCTCGATCCCACAACCTTGAGATTGACGTAAGCCCCAATCAAGAGTTGGACGGTCAACCTCTGGCACCACCCAGGCACCCCTAATGCAAGCTTTTGAAAAGAAACAGACCTCATTGGTGAATTAGGCAAGATCTACAAATGACTTCTTTATATTATGGGTCATCACTTTAGGTATATTTATAGTATTGTATCAAATAGCTTCTACAGTAATTGAGGGTAAGGGCATTTCTTGTGTGTGTGCACCCCCCACCTCACTCACTCTGGGAATTTGCGCCATAGTAATAATCTAGGCAAGTAAATAATGATGGAAGTTGGTGCAATGAGCATGTTAGGCCATTGAACTGCATGGCCAAATTCTATGTTTAACTGAGTTCTATGGGAACAGGACTGGTTCCCCGTGTAAGAAGACTGGACTTTCACCTTTCAGTTCAGTGGCCAGTAGGTAGGAAAAAACTAAACCAGAGAAGACATGACTCTCCCCTCCCCTGCCCTACTTTCTGACCTATGCACCTGGCCCCTGAGAATCTCATATTCAGTTTGCTCAGGGGAAGAAAGAGCACCGAGTAATTCTTGAGGGCAAATGGGAAATTATCATCTGAATCTGCAATTAGCATGTTATATAGAACTATTTGAGAAAACTAAGGAAGGTGAAAAAAAGGATGAAAATGTAATGGTGGAATTGTCTGTGGTTAACCACATAATCGGAGTCTCCTAGTAAATAAGCCATTTCCTGAGAGAAATGTAGTTATTTTGGAAGCGGTTTCAACTTTTAAAGTCACTGATGTGCCATTTAGTATTTAAATTACAGTGATTGACAAAAGGCCACCCAGAGTGTTCTGGATGTTCCAGGCTTTCTCCACAACACCTCACGCATTCCAGAACAGCAAGTGGAACATTTGGAGAGCTTGGCTCACCACGCACGTGTAGCCCAAATGTAACTTCTGAAGCATCATTTTCTACTCAGTAGCTTACTTTCACAAATTTTACTCACATGGTATAATGGAAGAGACACAAATTCAAAATGCTTTTAGAACCCTACCTGGTCTCATTTATAATTGTTTTTTAACGCTTATTTATTTTTGAGACAGAGAGAGACAGCACGAATGGGGGAGGGCCAGAGAGAGAAGGAGTCACAGAATTGGAAGCAGGCTCCAGGCTCTGAGCTATCAGCAGAGTCCCACGGGGGGCGCGAACTCACGGACCTCGAGATCATGACCTGAGCCGAAGTCCGACGCTTAACCCGACTGAGCCACCCAGGCGCCCCTTATTTATGTTACACATCAGCGGTCGGAAAACTGCCCACAGAACAAATTTGGCCCAGTTTTTGTAAATAAAGTTTTATTAGAGCACCACCATGCCCATTCGTTTATGTTATTGTCTATGGCTGTTTTCACGCTACAACAGCACAGGAAAGTAGTTGTGACAGAGATGATCTGGCTCTTTGCAGAAAACATTCGCTAACCATCTGTGTATGTTATTGCATCAGTAGCAAAACCTATCAATCACTGAAGATATAATAGGGTTTTCTTTCTTTCTCTTTTCTTTTTTTTGTAGCAATCACACACATCAAGGATCCATCAGGTACATTTCATTAGGACGAAATCTTATTTCTACAGAATTTATTTTGTGCCTCGGATGTCCTTCCCGGGAGCGAATTCTCATTTAAACAAAACAGACACGCACACATTCAAAAAGTGTTCTTTTATTATTTCTAGTAACATATATTGTATAAATACTCTATTTTTATATGCCCTTTTACAAAAGCGATATAACTTAAAAGTTTTATCATTAGAAAGAAATGTATAAAAATAAATATGTTATTATAGGCATTTATTACCAACTATAGTCCTTCTTAGAAGGAACACACAAATACTTATGAAGTACATAGAATTTATAGTAACATATTTTACTATATACATATGGGAAAAAGAAAAAGTCCTATTCTCTTTCATAGTAGAAGAGCTGAACAGACATTCACCAGGATATGACTGTTGGGCCAGCTGCTGGGGGTGGGCCTGCTACCCCTCAGGAGCCTCCCCACTGCGAGACTAGTGATCTCCATGTCCCCAAACACTGGGGATCCCACTCTACACGCCCCATCCTTATACTGGCATTACATCCTTTTGTGTGTGTGTGTGTGTGTGTGTGTGTGTGTGTGTGAGATCACCCGGTCCTTCTTGAGCCGTGAACCGGTTTTTGTTTTCTGTTTGTGTTTTCCACCCACATTCCAAAAGTAGGCTTGCATGAGGAGGAAAGGTGGTGGAAGGTTTGAGCTTATCCTGTCTCCTCTGACTTTCACTAGCGTCTGATTCATTGCTGCCTTTTTTTTTTCCTAACTCCTTACAGACTTAACGCATTTTCACAAACACGTGGAATTGTTTCTTTGTCAAAATGACGTCACGGATGAAGACCCAGCAGTGGCACAGGACCGCGAAGACGGCGTTCCTTTTCAGTCACTTTATGTTGCGAAGCAGTTCTCTCACGGAGGACAGTCTTGCATTCTTAACTCTCAGTAGAGACGACGGCGGAAGTGTTCTCTGAAATCGTAGCAGCCGCGATCAATCAGCGCTGGCTGAAGATGCTATGGGCCCTCCTTTCTCCCTCCGTGGTTCGCGAGGTAAAGCAAGCCCTGTCTGCAACTGAAAGTCTCCTCTTTCTCCTGCTTTTCAGTTCCCAACCCGCACGGCACAAAGTATTTAATCGATACCACAGCACGGGGATCGTGTACTCCTTAAACTAATTGTGACAACCGCGTCTATTTGTTTCTTACACTTGTCATAGATGTAACAAAAGGAATAATAATAATGCCCCGGGGCTTTATCATGCTATATCATTGCTCAGAGATTAATAACCCTCATTAGCTACCCTATCAGATTCGTAACTGGCAGGATATTCTGCCGATCTAACTTCTTTTCTACTTACCTCCACACTCCCAACTCCTTACCCTCTCTGTTCATCACCGGCAAGGTACACTGGATCCCTCCAGCCTTCTTGGTATCAGTGCACCAGCCCTTCCACACCTCATCCTCCCCTCAACGCTCCCCTGCTTAACTGCATTCTGCCATCGTACAGAAATCTATGTAATGCTTCGGTTTCTTGAAAGGATCGCAGCTCTCGTGAGACAACACCCCCCCGTCGTGGGACAGACATTGCAAGGTTCTCTTTTTGTAACCTTTCCCGCAAGTCTTGGAGCATGGTGACCAATCCCCCAGCTGCCAGCGGGGGCAAGGCACGTCCGCGCAGGGTCGGGTGCTGGCTGGCTTCACCTCCTTCGCACACTCCGAGGCGGGCTGCCCATTGATGTCTCGGCACTCCACCACTCTCCTCTGCCAACCCAGTCCGCATGACTTGGAACATTCGCCCCACTCTTCAATGACCCACTCTGAGAAGGTAGGGATGGCGTTGAAAGGTTCCTTCTTCTTCTTCACAAAATAGGTGTATTTAATTTTCGGGCGAAGGGCGTTGCCCACGGTGAGGACCTGGATGGTTATTGGCTCTTTGAGCGGGCTAAAGCTGCGGATTCTTTCCAACGCGGCGGAGGAACCACTGTACCTCAAGACGGTACCTTTGTAGGTAATGTCTTGCTCTAAAGTGGACAGAGTGAAGTCGCCATTCAGGATATATGTGCCGTCAGCGGCTTTGATGGCAAGATAGCTGCCATTATTCCTGGACCCCCGGTGATTCCGTTGTTTCACCTCAATGTTTGTGGCTCCGGCAGGAATCGTGACGATGTCATGATATCCAGGTCTGCAAGCAAGAAAAAACAGATATAAAACTCTCTCGGTCGCTGGCTAATTGTAACACTCAGCTGGAAAACACGCGAATCGCTTGGGACGTCAGCTCTCCCAGACCTGTCAAGTTACCTCTACGTAACAAGATCTTTGGGAGTATGACGTTTCAAGACTCACTTTGCACTAGTAACCGATCCTGAGGTCTTCTTGCACGTAGATCCGTTTCCTCCACAAATACCGCATTTGTCAAACTTCTTTTTGGAGTCTATGATACGATCGCAGCCAGCTTTGACACACTGTCCTTGCACGCAGACAGAGGTGGAATCGGGGCTACACGGGGTACCATCAACCACCTGGAGGAGGGAGAACACGCATCTGGTGTCACACGTGAGTCAACTCGGGAAAGAGATGATGTTGCGATAATTACGGGAGATTTTCTCATGAATATAATGCCTCTGCTTTCCTGACCGTCGTAACGAGAGGAGTGCTCTACACGTGGCACACGCGACCCTTCTGGGTGGCGTTTTCACTCCAGTAGATATAGGCGTCCGAAAATACTATACATTTTGATTACTTGTTTATTGACCTGTCTCACGTCTAGGTCAGGGCAATGAAAGCAGAGCCGGTCCACCTGCATACTGCGGTACGCTCAGTGCCTAGAATAATTCCCGCCAATTGCAGATGCTGAGTAAGTCGGCTGTTACCCGTTGAAGCCGCAACCGGGAAATATTTTCACAGCCTACAGTGATAACGGCACATGATAATCCAAGCAACATTCGTTTCATTGTTTTTAAATCTCAGAACCAGATTTATCCTCGCAGCAAAACAGCAAAACGATGCTTCTACTAGTTCAACGTACGTTCTCAAACACAACTGTTATCGACGTCAGACTTCCTTTTAATAAATCCATTTGCACACGTTACCGCTAATCACCGGTAACAAGAACTGTGCTCCATGCTAATGCTATTTTCCAAAAGCGCTGTCAGCCTGCCATGCTAATACGCAATTTATCCGACCATAAAGGCCTTTTCTCTGCATACCAGAGTAATAACAAGCAATGCTAAGAATCCTAAGTGCCTGATTCGGGCTTCGTTCATAACTGGAAACGATGCCACACTCAAAAGAAGGCGGTGGGCAACATGTCTAGAACCAAAAGGAGATCCGATTTGAAAATCGAACACGTTGGGATGTGAATTCATGCAACTGCATCACAGGCTGCATGAAAAGGTTGCAGCCCAAGCCCTCGTTTCTTGGGCAACAAGTATGGATCGAAGTAAGTACCTTGGGCTGCAGAACGAAGAAGAAGCCAATGCCTTTGGCTTGACAGATGAGCTTGCATCTGTCCTTCGGCGAGACGCCGGCATACTTGGGTGTCCACTCCACCGCAGGCCCGCTCCCGAAGGAAACCTTAGAAAACTCGTTGTGTGCCTCACACTGTTCCTCTCTAAATGTTTTTCCTGGGAAGAAAATGATATCATGACGTCATCGGTTTTCAACCCTCGCCTGCCTGCTCGTGGGCGCATCACTCGCGACCCGCTTCTACTCACCGTTGTTATCCGGACAGTCTTCGATGTTACAGGACCTGTAGCGCACGCGCTTGCCTTCACAGTACTTCCCTCCGTTTTTGGGGACCGGGTTGTCACATTCCCTCATGGTGTACTGAACTCCTCCGCCACAGGTTCTCGAACAGTCTCCCCAGGGTCCCCACGGCCCCCAGCTTCCATGAATAGGAGTCTGCATGGGGACACAAATGATCAGCATTAGAACTCTTTACGGAACTCTTTTTAGGCAACGAACGAGAAAAGTAAGAGATGAAGAATCCGTTGTAAAAACCATCTGTCTTGTGTCCCACCCCCCCTCCCCCATCAAAGGACACAGACAGGGGTGCCTATCGTGCAATCAGATGTTTTAGCATCGGACTGCTCCTTCCAATTCCGAATCTTAAAGGCGTAGGCGCGTGCGGTGACAGGCAAAACTCACATGGAAATGCATCTTGTCCGTCTTGTTCACACACTTGCCGTTCAGACACCATTTCCCTTCTCCACAGCTGGTGCCGTCCGCCCAAGGGAAGTGTTTCGTTTGGCACACCAGCAACCCGCCAGAGGTGCCTGTGCACCACAGGGTCGTACAAGTGCTGGCTGCATCCAGGCAGTGCTTGGACTCTTCCCCAAACGTAAACTGGCACTGCCGGTTGGCATCGTACAAGGTCCCCGGGAGATCGGAGGGAAGCTGGAGGGGGCTCTGGGGCTTGTCCATCAAACATTCCCCTGCAAAGGAAATGCCGACCAATATTAAAGAGCGGTGACTGCAAACAGACAGAAGGTAGATCAGTTTCAGAACACGGTTACCGTAAGAAATCACAGAGAGCAGAGTGATTTGAAAACTAGAGCTCCTGGGGAAAATGCCAGCGAGAGTTAAATAATTTGTAAGATACTGTCCTCCAAAGGGGATTTCTATATTAACAGTGACAGGAAATTACTGTTCTGCTAAAAAGCTCAAATTAATGCACTTTTAGGAGCTACTCGGCCAGAAGCACTGTCACTGACTGGGAATTAAGATCCAAAAATGTATGCTCGTGGGGCGCCTGGGTGGCTCAGTCGGTTAAGCACCCGACTTCGGCTCAGGTCCTGATCTCACAGTTTGTGAGTTCGAGCCCGGTGTCGGACTCTGTGCTGACAGCTCAGAGCCTGGAGCCTGCTTCGAATTCCGCGCCTCCCTCTTCTCTGTCTGCCCTGCTCATGCTCTCCTTCCCCCTCTCGCCCAAAAAATAAATAAAAATTAAAAAAAAATTAAAAGTAAAATAAAAATGTATGCTCTTGACAACGAAAGCAATTTGGAAGAAGGGGAAATAAAAAAGCACACAAAAGAAAGAAGGGACTGGTTTAACTAGAATCTTACATGTGGAAGGCTGGATAACATCTAGAAAGAGTAGCTGCAGCATCTTACCATGACCATTATCTAGGAATGATGTAATCATGTAGGCACTGCAGGGAGACCAAGGCTGGTTGTGGTTCAAGTTGGAAAGCATTGACGCCATCATGTGGGAATTCTGGTCGACACCATTCATGCTGGCACACTGCTTTGCATCATCGTGTGGCATGTTAAACACGTGGCCTAAGAAGCAATCCAAAACCCACATCAAAATACAGCACTTCCCCCCCCCCCCCCCCCCAATCAGGGATTCACTTGTCCTGAAGTGATTATTTCTAGAAGAAGAAATGTATTTTGGAAACAATCGAGCTTGGGCCCGATACGTCTATGTCTTACAAGGCACAGACAAATAGGTAAATTTCCAAATGTCAGGATCTCATACTATCTTATTTTGAAATCTGTTAAGGCTGGCCACGTTCAGAAGAGTGGGAAAAGAGGACTTAACTCCCACCCTGAAATGACTTACCTAGTTCATGAGCCGTGGTGAAGGCAGCTTGCAAGCCATCGTCTTCTATGACCGAACAGCTTCTGGTGGGGTCACATATAGTTCCGACATCAGCCATCCCAAGGGTGTCACATGTCTGCGCCCCACACAAGTCCTAAAAGAAGCAAACGTAGGTCCTTATGCCTAGGAACAGAGAGCGCGAACCTTGCGACCTAACTTTTGGCAACAGGTATCCTCCCGTTCGTATTGGGAGCATTTACATTCGCCGCCACCGAGCTGTCCAAATCTGGGGACTCCTCTGAAGATTTTTCTCTACTGCTATTCAAACAGGACTGTGGGACTTGAGCTGGTAAAATTACGGAGGCCGTAAGGAAAACTGACCACGTTAGCCAATTAAAAGAATGCAAGTCAAGGGCACGGCGAAATGCCTCATCCGCGTCTCTAGGTTCCGGCGCTGCCCGCACCACCCCCCCCCCCCCCCCCGGAGGGCAGTCATACCTGTCTGGTGAAGAGAATAGCGGTGTCATAGTGCTCCCCGTGCCGGTCACTGGGCGGGTTGTGCTGCTTCTGCCAGTTACAGAAGTTCCGCAGAGTGAGGGCAGCATTGGAAGTCACCTCGGGCCCCTTCTGTTCCTCGTAGATGACCAGGATCTTCACTACCACCAGGCTCACGGAGTTCCGGATGCTGGGGTGTTTGTAGAGCCTGGCTGCTACCGAGAACAAGGTGAGAAGGTAGTGCTTCAGACCATTGCCGTGGAACTCTGCCATGGACTGGTCGGCCACCAGCATAGTTTCCACGTAGCGGTGGCTGGACACAAATCGCTTCTTTCTCACGCTCCCAGCGCCTGTAAAGAAACAGAAAAGGTAGTTTGCTCAGGGCCATTCTGGCCGGGAATAGCTACCATCCCAGAGTATATAAGGAAAGCCTAAGCAGTCAAAGCAAACAAAATAAAAATATACCTGGGACCACAATAACAAAAATAGTTGCATCTCGTTTCGCTGCAAATGTTATTTTTAAGGCTTTCTCCTTTACTTTATTTTCTCTCTTTCTCTTTTCTGTTCCCCTGCCTCTTAAATAAAAAAGGCCATGTGAGCCACTGAGGGTTCAGGCTTTTTTTTGGGGGGGGGGGCGGTGAGGAAGATTTCTTTTGTCCTCCTGGAAGTCCTACAGTCTGCACAAGGCAGTATGGACATCATCCTACCCAGCTGCAGTAAAAACTTGGAGCAAAGGCAGCAGGCAGAGAGCCCCTGAGTCACTCTTTCACAGGCCAGGACTCAAATCCTGAATGAGATCATCGGACTCCACGTGGAAGGCCCAGGGCAGGGCTGAACTGCGCTGCTCTGCTGTCTCATTCCAGGGGTCCTGGGGGGGGGGGAGGGGAAATGTTCTGCTCTTGCCAAATCCGGGCACGAGGACCACCCACTCTGCCCAGCAGCCCGTCGTCCCATTCCCTCTGCCCCAGGGAAATAAGTTCCTGCCTTGACCCGGGCGGGGGGACATTTGATTATTTAGAAAAGAGCCTTCTGACTCCTGACGGAAAGCCGGACCCCAGGGAAGTCCCAAACTGGACGCCGACCACGTAACTGCTTCAAGGAGCAGATGTCCAGGGGGAAAGCGGAAAATTCGAAAACAAGCCACGTGAGAAAGTTAAGGAAGAAAAAAAAAAGGCACCAAAGTGACAGGATGAAGAGAAGGAGACAGTAAGCACCGCACACAACTCAAGAGCCAGGGTGAAGCGTAGCAGGAAGGATCAGCAGTGACTAACACGCGAGAGTGCAAGAGAGCAGAATTTTGGCCGCGAGAGGGAGCGCAAACTGGGAGGCCGGGTGGGAGGCGCGGGGAGGCGGGGCCAGCTGGGCAAAGACCTCCCAAGCAGGTTCTGCAGAGGGGCCGGGCCGCCGCCAGCCGGTCGGGGTCAGCCTCTTTAAGAGGGAAGGGGGAGCAGGCCGAGGCCAGCAGGACAGAGATCCCAGCGCAGCTGTCCAGGCGTGCGGGTTGCGCACTGCTAGGTCACCGTCGCTCCTCCACCCTCCATCTCCGCCCTCCCCCCCCCGGCGCAGGGCGCGCGCACAGGCAGCGGTTGCAAAACTCAGCGCAAAGTTGCAACCCGACCAAAGAACACATGCACAGTCGTTAAAAAGAAACGATCAGGACGGAAAGAAGTCACACACGCTCACACTAGACTAAGGTGGAAAGGAGTTGGGTTACCAACTCTTCCCTTCCCCGTCGAGACGCTTCGCCTTAGCAGAAAATCGCTGCTCTGCCCGGCCTCTCTTGACCATTCATTATTCGGGCCAACGGGATTCGGCTCTAGCCGGGTTGGATTCGTTCACCAACCCAAACCTCAAGCCACATTCCTCCACACCAGGCCCGCGTCCAGTCCGCAGACGCATGTTCCTGCCTGCGAACAGGAGTTGACCCTCCACACGCGCCGCTCAGAGACAGTGGGGAGAGGGGGATGAATGGAGACGCGAGTGAGAGCACCTCTTCTGCGACTGATACCTGTCGGCTGTCCCGCCCGCTGCGGCGCGGGGTCCCGCGGCGGCCACTGCGTCCCGGCGTCCTCGTCCTCTGGCCCCGCGCCCCCGGCGGGCTGGGTCTCGTCGTCCGTGACCCCGCACTTGGCGCCGTCGCCGCCCCGCTGCCTCCGCCGCAGGAGATGGAACTGGGGCCGCTCCGGCGGCTCCTCCCCGGCGGTGGCGGCGGCGGCGGCGGGGGCCAGGCCCACGGTGGCGGCGGCGGGCGCGGGCTGGATGAAGTACTCCTCGCCCTGCAGGTAGAAGGCGCCGCTCACGCCCTCGCAGAGGCTGAGAGCGGCGGCCGAGCCGGAGTCGCCGTTCACGGTGCCGGAGTAGAAGCAGTGCGTCAGGTCGCCGGCGGGGTCCGGACGCAGCGCGTCGGGCCCGGGCCTGCGCCCCACGGTCTGCAGCGTGAAACCGGGCGCCAGGAAGCCGCGGTCGGGCTGCAGCTCTAGGTGCAGCTGCCGGCCGAAGGCGTCCAGGCGGAGGTGCGTGGTCGCGTGTCCCGGCGCGCGCTCCAAGTTCGGCAACACCAGCTCCTCGTCTTCCTCGGCGGGGCGCCCGCGCGCACCCGGCACGAGCAGCAGCAGCGCCGAGGCCGCCGCGAGCAGTAGCAGCGCGGGCGCAGGCTGGGTGCCCCGAGGCCGCCGCGCCAGCTTCGCGTTCCCCATGTCGCTGCCTCCCGTGCGCCTTCGGAACCCCGCGGGGACGGCTCGCTGCACCCGAGTCCCGGGAGGCACCGCGCGCCTCAGTGGACGGAGAGAGAGGGCTATTGTTCGGGTCGGGAGCGCGGAGCCTTGCTGGCTTCGCTCTGGGTTGTTACAGTGACTGTTATTCTTTGAAAGTGAGCGCAGAGCCGGCGGTGGACAGGACTCCCGGAGTCCCCGGGAAGGAGGCGCTGCAGTTCTGCGGGCGCGCGGGAAGTTTTTCTTCTAGCGCAGAGTTGGAGGCACCGCGCGGCAGGGGCTGGCCGGGAGGCTGCTGCAGGGACAAGAAGTGCCCCGGGACGCCTCCGGGCCAGGGGGGCAACGGGCAACGCGAGGACCGGTGCCTGGAGCCCCTCTTCGGTCTCCGCCTTGGCCGCGGGGCTTGGCTCTGCGCACCACAAGGTCCTCTCGGCCCTACAGCGCGCCCTGGCTTTGCAGTGGCCCCTGACTTGGAGCCGCTCTCCAGCGAGTGCAAGAACCAGGCAACCCGGGTTGCCCTTTTATAGTCTCCAACATGTCTCCACCTCCCTTCCCCCTTCTTCCTCCCTCTTGGCCGCCTTTCCATCCCAGAGACACCGCCCCCTAAACTCTGTCGGTGCTAAACCGCGCTCAGCGCCGCGGGCCGGGGCGGGGGAGGGGGACTGCCTCCGCGTTGGCTGGGCGCCAAGGGCTCGTCAATCTGGGGGCGGAAGACGCAGGAGGGGCGCTGTGACCAGCACTTTGTGCGTCTGGGGTTGCTGCGGGGAGAAGGTACTCCCTTCCATTGCGCCTTCCCCCTCGCTAGCTTCCCGGACCACCCTCCCTTCTCGCTGCCCTTGTGCGGGAGCGCAGCTCGCGCGCTGGGCTGCAGTTCCCAGAAGGGACGGTGGGGGTGGAGGGCAGAGTCCCTTCTCCAAGATTTCCCTGCCCGGGGGCTGTCACTGGGCCGCCTCCCTTTGCCACCCCCTCCCGCAGCCCATTACTCCCCAGTTTGTACGACAAGCCGGGACTGCCCTTTCTAGAAAAATACCTCACCCCACCTCCACCTCCCTGGCCCTCCTGGGCGGGTTTATGCTGCTTGCTCTCTCTACGCCCCAACATTTCTCGGGTAAGCTTGTTTGGGTCAGTGCCAACCTGGAAAGCATGCCTGGGGTC
Organism: Lynx canadensis; assembly: GCF_007474595.2. Taxonomy (NCBI): domain Eukaryota; kingdom Metazoa; phylum Chordata; class Mammalia; order Carnivora; family Felidae; genus Lynx; species Lynx canadensis. Next base: position 141,244,544 of record NC_044311.2, read on the forward strand.
AGGGGGACACTTCCCAAGCTCTAGATTTTAAAATGCGTTCGCATTGACCTTTATCTCTACCCTGCCATCCCCTGCCTTAGCGACTTCTCTTTGGGGACCAGGCTCACACTTCCGGAATAGGTGATCTGGAACGCGTTTCAATTCCCTGGAGCCTTAGGGAGGGACTTGGGCTTTCTCTTCTTCATTCCACAAATAATCAACTCCCGCCCAGTCTGCCTTCTTTTCCCTAATAGCTGCTGCAGAACGTAGGCCAGGCTGGCGGAAACGTCAAGGAACCCCACTTTTCCACCCAGGGGCCAGCGGGACAGCCGGGGCTACAAAGTGTGCTGTGGGGAAATTAGGAAGTTGGCTCTCTTCCCTGACCCCCTCCCTCCTCTTCCCACCAGGAAGGGAACAGGCTGCATTCGTGTTCTGAAAGCAAGCGCTGCAGAGCCCTTCCACCTCCTTAGGTCCCAAGGAAAAGCTGAGCCTCTCTTCCATCGATAACGAGGGAGGGAGGGGCTCAATGACACAGAGGAAGGAAATGTTTCATAATGCTTCCACAGGCGGAAAACCAGGGGACAATGGTGAGAACGGCCGCCGCAGTCCCGGGGCAGACCCGTGTCCCTCTCGCGCGCGCTCCCACTTCCTCGCCCGGTGTCCTGTCTGGCCGCCCCTGCCCCTCGATTTTCAACAAGTTTTGTGTCAGCTCCTTCCTCACTCCTCCCCAGACCTTCCCAATTTCATTCTGCCCCAGCCAGAAGCGCCCCCCACCCCCCAGTCCTCCAACACACCCCTCTTCCAACTTTTGCTTTCAGAATTCTTTCCAACTTCCTCTACTCTCCGAGTTCTAGATTGCCTGCTGGAAAAAAAAAAAAAAAAAAGCAAACACAAACACAAAAACCCTGCTTGCCACTCTTTAGGAAAGATCACATGAGAAAGAAAGGCAAGGAGAAGCAGAAACACTTCACTCTTAGAGGGGTAATAACCGATGGCCCTAAACCCTTAGGAATGTTTGCATTCTGGAATGTAATTTTCCTTTCCTAAGGTCAGGGTCATAGTTACATGCTGAATGGTCAACTCAAGAATTACATGTTTTATTAGCAGCTTAAAGTATGTCAATGACCAATTTCCACCCTGTCTTTGCTCTTCCATTTTCCCACCAGCTGACAATGTGACAGTGTTTTCTGCCTGCTTCCTTTCACCCAGCCTCCCTTCCCAGCCCTCTCTCGCTCCATCCCATTTCTCCTTCAGAGTTAGTGTCCACCTATACTCATGAGCGGCCTCATTCCTTTCTACTTTGTGTAGCCTGACTTTCTGTTCACCTTGGAACTAAGCAATTCACTTCACTCTGCTTCAGGGCGTCATTTCCCATTCAAACATCCCTACTCTCTGGTTTGGTGTCTAGACTTTCTTCTTCTTCTCCTTCTTCTCTTTCTTCTTCTCCTACATTTCCCTCCTCTGTTCCAGTAGTTTTTAAATGTGCCCTCTTTTAATGATTTCAATTCACTTGTTCTTTCATTCTAGGCAGAAGAAAGGTAAGATACTTGAGAGAACATTTGAGGAAAAGTCATTTTACACTTGCAAGATATTGACTATGGAATCATGAAAACATGATGGCAAAGCCGTGAGTAAATTTTGATACCCCTTGCAGAGAGGAGGGTTCTGGAAACAATATATGGTGATCAGAAGGTGGGGCCTCAAACTGGTTTTGAGATGAAAATTTCAGATACTTGAGGTGGCCCAGGAATAAAAGACGCACAAGAGCTGTCAGGTTCAGTGTGATTCCCTTGACCTGGGGCAGGATGGGAAATGTGTCTTTTTTTTTTTTTTTTATAAAAAATCATGTAATGCATTTCCAACTTTTAACTCTCTTACATAAAACTTGGCTTTTAAAATATATTTGTGCAAGCTTGGCCTTTGGTTTCTTTCTGCCTCCAGTGGGGTTCTCGTTGGAAGTCTGTTTAATTCAAGGCATACATTTCTAATCTTGAATGGTTTACTTCAAATCCACTACAATTTTTGCAGATTTCATGTTGTATATACAAATAGAGCTGAAAAAACAGAGAGCTAGCGGCAAAAGAATGGCCAGGAACATGGCTTTTTTATTCACTGGGTCTCTCTCCAGATTTCTGTTCTTTTGCATAATGACTCCAATCTGTTGTGCACCTGTAGTTCTGGGAAATGATTCTTTTTTAATCGCTTCAACAGAGGCATGGATGTAGATGTTGCCAATTACTAAGCTTGAAAAACTCCATCCATGCTCAGGAGAACATTTAATCTACTTGCTTTTTTGTTTTTATAGACCAGAACTCTGTTCAGGCCTTTGTGGTGTTACATAAACATGCACATATAACACAGAAGCATGTTTATAAACAAAACTGTGGATTGAAAAAATACTTTACTATAGAAACAAGACCAAAAGAATCAAATTTGTACACGGCACTAGTAAAAGCGACATGTGATTGTGGATCCTTGTCAGTAAGCTTTGCACCGCCACCCATAAAATGTTTGCTCCTTAATCTGAACATGCACCCAACGCTTACGTACCAAATTCACCCTTACCGTATTATCTGGTTTTGTCTTTATAGAATATATATGCGCCTGGAGAAACATAAATCTTGGTATGTCCTACTTTATAGACCTCCTTAACCAGTTTTTATTATTTGTAGAGATGACCCCCAAGAGTTAAAATATTTGACATAAAAATATTTTTTACAATTAACAGTTTGACCTTTTCAAAGCATTCACGTCTTCTATTAACAGAGAAAAAAAAAGTTCCGTGCATTTTAAAGTAAAAGAAATACACAAGTATTAATTTTATTTATACTTTACATGTTTGTATGTATTTCATTCTTTCATGTACTCCAGGCACAATAGTCTATTCATAATTTTCAAGAAGTTTATACCAAATTAAGTATTCCACAAGTAGCCATGAAATGAAGGAATCTGGTAAAATACATGAGCTGTTAGCATTGTTTTAGTGGAAATGTTGTCTACAGAAAAAAATAATGTACGTAGCTCATAAACATGTGATGCTGTTCATATTTTCATACCACAGGATTTACCAAGTAGAAAAGGAAAGATGTTTAGCATTCGTGCTTTTGGGGGGAACATATGGCCTAAAGTAATATTGGACAAATGGATATTTTAGTTGATCATAAATGAGAAAATAGATAGAAAACATGTATTTTAAGCTGGTTATATACCCAGAAATACAACACTATTGAAAACAGAAAAATTACTGTAAATTGCATTTGGACTTAAAATAGCGATGACCTCAAAGCCATGCATTTGCAAGAACTGAAAAGAGTGTGCTGTGTCTGGGGCGCCTGGGTGGCGCAGTCGGTTAAGCGTCCGACATCAGCCAGGTCACGATCTCGCGGTCCTGTGAGTTCGAGCCCCGCGTCGGGCTCGGAGCCTGGAGCCTGTTTCTGATTCTGTGTCTCCCTCTCTCTCTGCCCCTCCCCCGTTCATGCTCTGTCTCTCTCTGTCCCAAAAATAAATAAATAAAAAAAAAACGTTAAAAAAAAATTAAAAAAAAAAAAAAAAAAGAGTGTGCTGTGTCTAATCCACTCCCCTTGTTTGACAGATGTGGAACTTTGCCTCCGAGAGGTTAAGTGACTGGCCTTACATTGTAGCCAACTGAGGACCTAGAAATAACTCTGGCTCATAATTTTTCATCAAATGCCTTTTGGAATTGTAACTAACTAGTTGCTCTGGTAGGTAAGTATGCTGTCAGATCCGTGATTGCTGTTGTTTCCAATGATTAAATTTTAACCATTCTAACTAGGAATTTTCTGGCAATAAAAAACGTCCACCTTAAGAGCTCCCCGGCCTTTAGTACTTCATTTTTGGTCCACGAGGTGGCGACGTTCTACAACAAATGATGTTTTCAGCTGTTTTGTTTGTTTTTTGTTTTTTTCTTAATAGTTCAAGGCTGGAATGTGTAGTTTTTACATCTTTCCAATCCTATTTGATAATTTTTCATACAATTTTCTCTTACCTTTTGGCATCATGGAAAATATCTTTTAAATATTGTAACTTAAATGTATTTACATCTTTAAAATAATAATAAAATGCCTTTTTATTTTTAATCAATGGCTTTTAATGGCTTTTTAATCAATGTAGCTCTATTAGCTTAAACCAAAAACCAATGAGCCTTTAAAAAAAGAAAACTACTTCTGAGAAGATAATACCATAGGTCACTTTCATTCGTCACATTTGAGGACTTTTTTCAGTTCAAATGAAAAGAGCGTAGACATTGCACTTTACTAAAATAAAAATTCATTTATTCATTAAGCAAAAGTAAAGTGCCTAAGTGTGGTCAGTATACGTTAATACTTGACTATCAATACTAAAGTTGAATACTTGCTAAAGTTAAATGCTAAAGTTAACTCATTTGCTTGGTTTAGAGATTTTCCTTGGCAACAAAAAAGAACGTCAAGTGCAAAAGTCTAAGAAAATAAGAAAATGTTCTACCACCAGGTGGTGATAAACGATAAAATTTAAAATCACTCAAGTGTGAGTACTTCAAGCAAATGTTTGACTACCCCAAATACAAGTGACTTCCAAATGTCACATAAATTTAGAATTGTATTATGAGGATCTTTTATGACGTGAAATAAATTAATATTAACATAATATTTCTAGTTGAATAAATTCTGGAATTAGAAGCAGACAATTTTAGTCAGCAGGAGGCACATGAGACCACAGAATAAGAAATTTTAAACTAAATATTTTTCCCCACTCAGCTCACAATTTATTGATTAGACGATTGAGATAGAAGCTTTTTGGAAAAATGTCTATTCATGTCTTCTGCCCTTTTCTTCACTGGATTATTTGTTCTTTGGGTGTTGAGTTTGGTAAATTCTTTATAGATTTTTGGACACTCACCCTTTATCTGATATGTCATTTGCAAATATCTTTTCCCATGTCATCAGTTGCCTTTTAGTTTTGTTGATTATTTCCTTTGCAGGGCAAAAGTGTTTTATCTTGATGAGGTCCCCATAGTTCAATTTTGCTTTTAATTCTCTTGCCTTTCGGAGATGTGTCGAGTACGAAATTGCTGCATCTGAGGTCAAAGAGGTTGTTGCCTGCTTTCTCCTCTAGGATTTTGATAGTTTCCGGTCTCACATTTAGGTATTTCCATCCATTTTGAGTTTATTTTTGTGTATGGTGTAAGAAAGTGGTCTAGTTTCATTCTTCTGCATGACGCTGTCCAGTTCTCCCAGCACCATTTGCTAAAGAGACTTTTTTCCATGGCATGCTCTTTTCTGCTTAGTCAAAGATTAGTTGGCCATACATTTGTGGGTCCAATTCTGGGTTCATTTTTCTATTCCATTGGCCCATGTGTCTGTTTTTGTGCCAATACCATACTGTCTTGATGATTACAGCTTTGTGGTAGAGGCTAACGTCTGGGATTGTGATGCCTCCCCCTTTGGTCTTCTTCTTCAACATTACTTTGGCTATTCGGGGTCTTTTGTGGTTCCATACAAATTTTAGGATTGATGGCCAACAGACACATGAAAAGATACTCAATGTCACTCATCCTCCAGGACATACAAATCAAAGCCACAGTGAGATATCACCTCACACCTCACGGTTCACCTGACGGTGAACAAATCAGGAGAGTACAGATGCTGGTGAGGATGTGGAGAAAGGGAACCCTCTTACACTGTTGGTGGGAATGCAAACTGGTGCAGCCGCTCCGGAAGACAGTGTGGAGCTTCCTCAAAAAATTAAAAATGGAACTACCCTTCGACCCAGCAATAGCACTGCTAGAAATTTACCCAAGGGATACAAGAGTGCTGACGCATAGGGGTACATGTACCCCAATATTTATAGGAGCACTTTCAACAACAGCCAAATTATGGAAGGAGCCTAACTGTCCATCAACTGATGAATGGATAAAGAAGATGTGGTTTATATATCCAATGGAATACTACTGGCAAGGAGAAAGAATGCAGTCTGGCCATCTGCAGTAACGTGGATGGAACTGGAAGGTACTATGCTGAGTGAAATAAGTCAGTGAGAGAAGACAGATATCTATGTTTTCACTCATGTGTGGATCTTGAGAAACTTAACAGAAGACCATGGGGGGAGGGGAGGGGGAAAGAGTTACAAACAGAGAGGGAGGGAGGTGAACCACAAGAGACTCTTAAATACAGAGAACAAACTGTGGATGGGGGTGGGGGAGAGGGGAAAGTGGGTGATGGGCATTGAGGAGGGCACCTGTTGGGATGAATGCTGGGTGTTGTATGGAAACCAATTTAACAATAAATTATATTTAGAAAAGAGAGCGAGATGGAAAGTTTTTGTTGTTGTTGTGTTATTGTTGTTGTTGTTCCTGCCCCCCCCCCCCAACTACAGCTATTGAAGCCAAGGCTAGAAATCAATTGTCCAGATATTTTGGAAGTGATTTTTGCCACGTGGTGGTTTCTAAGCTTTTTTTCCTACAAGAAGGATTTAAGACTTTACAATGCTCCTTTGTAATTTATTGATAACCAGTGACTGGATTGTGAAGTTCTATGGTTTATTGGCAATTCACTATGGCAGTTCGAATGAATAGCTCAAGGTTACTGCCACTTGAGTATCTTCAAAGTCCTAGAATTGCTGTCTGCCTCCCATTTTCCTGGCCCTCGTTCTGGCCCCTCAACTCTGGCCACTGCTGCACTAAACACTTCCGGGGCTGGTGTAACCTCCCTGCATCCCATGTGCCACATGCTTTCTCACCTGGGGCCCATCCAACTTGCAGGATGACGGTCTCGCAGTGAGAGCAGCTGGGAAGCTTAGCAGGGTTAACCCTCGACCAGAAAAGGACCAGTGGGAAACGGGTCCTCGTCCTGAGCGCACCATGAAAGCACGCACGCAAGTTGCGTCTTTCCGTAGCGTCAGCTCTGCGCAGCCACAAAGCAAAGTTAACGTAATAGCACGACAAAGCAGTTTCCGGATTCTGAACCCAGTGACGCTTCACCACGTGTTTAACGAGTTGCAGAGCACACGGAGCAAAGCACACGTCGCGCACAAGCGGGGTAGAACAGGGGTCAGGAAGTTAATGAACCAAATGTGAAGTCCATTTGTGGGCGCTCAGTCGAGTGGAGGCTCCGTCGTCCGGTCCTGGTCGGCTCTCGGCACTTACCTCTGGTTATGTGCGGGCAGTGGAGGATCTCTGTTCCGTTCAGAGATCAATCTGCAGAACCTTTGGTGGCAGCTGCCTTTTTGAAATGGTCGTACACGGAGGAGCCAGTGTCTGGAGAATCTGACCGTTTGCTGCAAAAATCCTCCCCTTTTAAAGGGATTTAATCCGTCTTGGGCCGTTACAGACCTCCCCGGCTCTGCTGGTTATCAGTTCTGTGTTACCCACCACCACTGGCCTCAGCGATATCGGGTCTTGGCTGCAACGCCCTTAGCTGCTTGAGTCACCGCTTGACATAGGCCAGTGCTTGACATGAGTGACTCCATCTTGTTCTCTGTAGTTTTCTTCTTTTCCTTGGGAGACAGTATAGAAGCCCATTCTCCATGTCTCTTCAGAGGGGCCTGTTACAACTAAGCTCCTGCTGTCCCCAACGCTCCCTTGCATCGGCTTTGACCCTTCTCCATCTTATTCTTGTTTGTCTCCCTCCCCTGCTTCCTAAACTAGCTGACCGGCTCCTTGCACTTCCTACCTTCTCAAGGACTCCATGCACACAAACGTTTATCTGAGGCTGCTTTCTGGGGCCGAAGTAAATCTCAAACAATGAGTATCAGAAGATGGGTTAGACGGTCAGCTCACGGATCAGACGGTGATAAACAGCCTTTGGTGGTGGTAAGTGGGGTGACGTAGCCTGGGGCGGTCAGGGCACTTAAACAGAATGGGGAAAAGAGTAATTAAAAAGAGTGTGTGATCAGATGGCTTCTGGTAGTTGCTTCAGAGCAGGGGTTGGTAAACTACAGCCTGTGGGCTGACCACCTCTTCTGTAAATCAAGTTTTATTGGAACAAAGCCACTGTCATTTGTTCGCGTGTTGCTTATGACTGGTTTTGCAGGACAAGGTGGAATTGAACAAGTACAAAAGGGACCGCGTGGCCCGCGAGTCCCAAATAATCGTTACCTGCCCCCTTATGAAAAGTTTGTTAACTCATGCTTTAGAAGCCTTGAAAACAATTTTAAAGAGACTTTTTTTCCTAAGTCTTAATTGCATGTCGTGAAAGTTCTCTTTCTCTCCTGCAGCCAGAGGGCAGATGGTACTGAAAATCTGAAAATGCATCACCTTATACTTGCCCTATGCCGAAGTCAGGGTCCTAATAGAAAAATGTGGGAGCCTGAGACGTGATGTGGAGACATCTGGGGGGATTAGCCTGAGTATCTTGAACTTCCACATTCTCCTGAGCCCTCCAGATTGTCAGAGGCAGATATCACCTCTCTGCGACAGCCGGCCCTTGCCAAGAGACCCTAAAGTTCTCAGCAGAGACAAGTGCTTCTCCAAAGGACCCTTCCCCACCTTAACGTCTGCCCCACCTCCTGCATTTCTATCCTCTTATTTCCTGGAGAAATTCTTTGAAGAAACACTGGCCACACGAATTACGGTTCCCAAATATTTTCTAAATTCTGAGAGTAGAAGCAATGTTAGTCAAAAGCACTGCACTGCTAACAGTAATACCATCCAATTATATTTGGTTAAGACAAGAAGAAGACAATTTGGTTATTCTTATGCCATTATAGAACAGTTTATCGTTCTGTTGTGAAAAGTTTGCCATCGTGCACAAAAACTCCACAGAGAAAATGCACAATTGTATTATTTTAAGGTTACTAATATGGCCTGTTGGAGGATATGCACGTTAGCTAGCAAGAAATTCTGGGGATCTGGAAGTGATAACCAAACAGACTAGTCCCAAGTATGAGAATTGGTTGTGGTTGTCCACTATGGATTAGTATCAGTGGAGATGGTTCTTGTCTGGCATCTGTCTGAGATTTCTAGGCTAGGCTAGCAGCAATGATTCCAGAAAACTTTGTTTGCCTATCTGATCTAGGGAGATTGAGCTAGGCAAACACTGAGGGTGTGTGTGTGTGTGTGTGTGTGTGTGTAGAGGGGTGACTCGTCTATATCCAGGTCCCTGTTTTCTGAGCAGCGGCTGCTTGCTGTTCCCTGCTAGGCTGTGCCTTCTTTTTCATGCCGCTCCTCAATTTAAAACTCCAGTCTGCTCAAGCAAACTAGGCAGGAGAAAGGAGCCCGTTGTAAATGAAACTATATCTGAATTCATGTTTCCTCAGGTTTTACCATGACAATAATGTCTGCTATTTCTTTAGTGTTCGTTGTATGCCGTGCATACTTTACATATATAAGCTAATTAAGCCTCACATGTCATTTTATTGTTATTACTATCTCTGTTTCCCAGATGATATAATGGAGGCACAGAGAAACTAAGAAATTTGGCCGAGTTCACACAGCTAATGGTTGGTAGAGTCAGGTAATCTGTTCTTTTAACCTTTAATGCAACCAAGCACAGTAGGTATACAACTCTATTTAAAACTTGTTAAGGGTGGTGAGACTATGCAAGAAAGAGGACTGGGTTAAGAGTCAGGGCAACCGGGGTGCCGGGGTGGTTCAGTTGGTACAGTGCGCAACTTTGGCTCCTGTCACGATCTTGCAGTTTGCGAACCCCGTGCTGACAGCTCGGAGCCCGGAGCCAGCTTCGGATTCCGGGTCTCCCTCTCTCTCTGCCCCTCCCCCACTCGTGCTCTGTCTCTCTCTCAAAAAGAAGAAAATAAACATTAAAAAAAATTTAAAAATGAGAGAGCAACCAATTTCAGATGTGCAACCACTTGCCCAATGACCTGAATCACAGGCTCTTTGGAACTTAGTTTCTAAATCTGTAAAATGGGCAGGTTAGATAGACAGTGCCGGCTTAAATATTCTGTGACTTTTAAGGTAATTTTAGTACTTTGAATGACAATGGATGTCCGAAGTGCTGTATATTTGTTTTAATGGTATAGCTCTGTTGTATAATCAATTTATTATATGCTGTGTCCTTGATGATGTAATTATTCCTCAATAAAATCTTGGCAGATTAGAAAGTTGTTCTAGATTAGAAAGTCAGACACACTTTTTTCTTGTTCTATGAAGCCCCTGTGGCTAATGGTATTATTATCACCAGTGTCAGGAACCAATTAAGTAAAACATCGAATAAGACTATTTTGTCTTACATAATTAAGCCGATGAAAGAACTGGAAAATCTGATGGCATAAAGGAATGTAATTTCCAAAGGCTTCAGTGCTACACTTTGTGGATTATATGACTTAATGAAAATATAATTAAAATATAATATTTTAATAATATATATGTATATATGCATTGCATAAATGTAAATATTATATATATATGTATTTACATATCAGGAAGAAGAAATAGATTCCAAATTCCCATATTGTATCCCCGAGGTAGGAAATATAAAATAAAGACTTCAGGACTTTGTAACTCTTTAGTAAGTATATTGGACTCTGAGCATGTAAACATAGTGTGTTTTTCTGGAATTCACCAATATCCTCCTCCCCTCTAGTATGTATAACTACTCGGCACAGACGATGATCTGTGTATTTCACTTGTCTTACAACTTGGCCAAAAAGCCATTCCTCAATTTATAAGGGAAGGTTGCAGCTAAGAAGGGAGACATCTATGCTAACCTTTTCATTAGGATAAATCGACTTGTCTGCTTAGAAGAAGAATGTGACCCTCGCTCAGACTTGCTCAGCAACTGACGTTCATCCGAACTCCAGGCAACTGCACAAGCTATATATACTTCTCATTCGAAATCAGAGATCAAATGAAAGGAAGCAGGTGAAACCCAAGAGAACGTGGCAAGAGAGCGGCAGAAGCACACCTGTTAAGCACAAGCGCCGGGTCGGGACACCTGATCAGCGACTGCCGGCAAGAGCACGTGCCCGGGGGGACCTGAGCACGACCACAGCCACAGAGAAGGCAGGAGCCAAGCATTTGTTCCCATCTTGGCAAAAACTAGGAGTTAAAACGAAAGGGGATTAGTGACATTGCATGGAACAAGCCGAAAGTATAGAGCAAACGCACATCATCTTAGAGAATTTAGCCTTGTCCCCCGCATGTCATTTCTGAATAGCTGGGATCTCTGGATATCGCTTTCGACAGCACCTGCAGACTGTCACCCATTCCTTGTCGTGAGCCCACGTGCAAGGAGGGAAAGCAATTCTTACCTGAGGTTTGAGAATAGACCTGGTGACTTTAGGGGCAGTATAAAACTCATATCATAAAAGCAAAAGACGGAAAAAAATGAGGTTCTTCCCCAGCAGCAGTGTGTCAAATCAGAGACATCTCTGGTTACTTGATTGGCACATCAGAAATGAGGGCACAATGTGAAAACCTCCCTTACGTTGATAATGTGAGTCTTCAGCCATTTCTTTCCTAAGATTTTGGATTTTATGTTGCTTTTTCTTTTCCTCTTCGCATTTTACATTTGATTCTGTTTCTTTTTTAATTTTTTAATGTTTATTTATTTTTGAGAGAGAGAGACAGAGAAGTGATGGAGGGGAGGAGAGAGAGAGAGAGAGGGAGACACAGAATCCGAAGCAGGCTCCAGTCTCTGAGCTGTCAGCACAGAGCCTGACGTGGGGCTTAAACTCACGAACCCAGTGATCATGACCTGAGCCGAAATTAAGAGTAGGGATGCTTAACCAACCGAGCCACCCAGTTGCCCCTCAAATGACTTTTTTAAACAATTGTATCAAGGTTTTCTTCTGGGGCTTTGTCAATCTTCCCTCCCACCCCTCATCCCTTTCTCTTTTTTGTTTCTCCTTTTTAAATTTTTAATGTTTATTACATATCTACTTGTGTCAGTTGCTATACTGGGCATTGATGATATTTACCCTGCCCCCTGAAATTTCAGTCTTTTACAGGATGATTTAAAAAATTGCTGTTGAGAGTCTTACCCAATATATTTAAACAGTTGTTCTCCAGTGTAGTTAGGGGCTACACAGGGGATACAGATAAGGTGGAGGGCATGGCATAAAAACGGAAGTGTTAACCTTGTGCAGGGGCAGGTGGAAAGGGACAGCAGTGAAAGTTTCACAAAAAAAAGAGTTATTCAATCTGATTTTTTCTTTTCAGTTTTTTGAGACTTCATAAAAATACCTTGTATGTGAATACTACTGTCATTTATGTTCCTTTTCTAAGAAGGTAAGAATACAGGGAAATTTTCAGGGTGCCCTGGGTGGCTCTGTGGATAAAGCTTCTGACTTCAGCTTAGGTCATGATCTCGCAATTCATGAGTTCGAGTCCCACGCCTGGAGCCGACTTCAGAGTTTGTGTGTGTGTGTCTCTCTCTACCCCTGCCTGCTCCCGCTTTGTCTCTCTCAAAAATAAATAAACATTAAAAAAAAAAAAGATCACTTTCCACCTTTAAAGAATATGGGGAAATTCTCTAATTTTTTGTCACTGGGCTTAGCACATTGTATGCTGTATGGCTTAGTTTCTATATCTTACTAATTAATCATTCTGTATAGAAACAACATAGAATTGGTATGATAGCTCATAGGTATTCACAGATGAAAGGGATTACTTACTGAGAAATTCGGTTTGTGTCCATTTAGCAGTATCAGCAAATGAGAAAGAAAATTGTGCTAAATCTAATTTTGAGTTTAATGAATGGTTTGTACTGTTTAACTCTTTCTGCATTTCTGCAAAAACCTTCCTTTAGTATCATTTAGGAATTTTATCAATGTTTCTATGTTTTTTTTTGAAGAAAAATTATGGATGCCTATAAAACTAAAATACTAAAATATTATTCATTATTTAGTATAAAGAATGACTGGGGCATTGTAAAAGAAAAAAAATACTTAAGCCTTAAGTCTTCAAGTTAATATTAAAAAATTAATGTTTTAAATATTCTAGTATTTTCTCCTTTATATATGATTTATTTGTTCTTTTTTTTTTAAAGCATTTATTTATTTTTCAACGTTTTTTTTTATTTTTATTTTTATTTTTGGGACAGAGAGAGACAGAGCATGAATGGGCGAGGGGCAGAGAGAGAAGGAGACACAGAATCGGAAACAGGCTCCAGGCTCCGAGCCATCAGCCCAGAGCCCGACGCGGGGCTCGAACTCACGGACCGCGAGATCGTGACCTGGCTGAAGTCGGACGCTTAACCGACTGCGCCACCCAGGCGCCCCAAAGCATTTATTTATTTTTAAGAGAGATAGCTCGAACAGGAGAGGGGCAGAGAGAGGGAGACAGAGGATCTGAAGCAGGCTCTGGGCTGACAGCAGAGAGCTCGATGCAGGGCTCAAACTCGTGAACTTCGAGATCATGACCTAGGCTGAAGTTGGATGCTTAAGTTTTATATGTTCTTTTAAAAAGGATTGAGTATAAGTAATAGGAATAGGTTTTTGGCCTCCTTACGTGGAAGTTTCGTTACTTTTCTAATGACAGTGGTACAAAATAGTGAAGCTATGAGGGGAATCTTATATTCTTAAGAAAAATAGATTCCTTGGGGCGCCTGGGTGGCTCAGTCCATCAAGCATCCGATTCTTGATTTCTACTCAGGTCCTGATCTCAACGGTTCCTGAGTTTGAGGCCCACGTCAGGCTCCAGGCTGACAGTGCAGAGCCTGCTTGGAATTCTTTGTCTCCTTGTCTCTCTGTCCCTCCCCCATGCTCTTTCTCTCAAAATAAGTAAACTTAAAAAGAAAAAAGAAAAATAGATTTATTTGCATTCGGTTTTCAGGTTAAAGGGGAAATGCTTATATTAAGAACCAAAATAATTTAATTTTTATCCTATAACAATTTCTGGTAAGATATTATGCACACACACACACACACACACATATAGATACATGCGCACACACACACACACACACACACACACACATATATGTATTAGAGAAATCAATATATGCCTTCAATTATGTTTTTACAGATACTGCAATTTTGAGCACATTGTCTGAACTGGCACTTTCAACAATGTACTAAATTTTTAAACATGCATCTTTCGAAGAATTAAAAGCACCATTTAAATGAAACATATAAAACATGACTCCTTTTTTCTCATTCACTCTCTGGTAGATACTGAAGTAAACATTAATGTACAGGCCCAACATGGTTCCCAGGCAATCACAAAGAATTCAGAAAATGATCATAGTCAAATCTAAGTTTTTCAGGTCAGTGAAGGAGTCAAAGACATAAACAACTCAAAATATTGGGTAATCCAAGATAAATATATGTAAAATATTTTTTAATTACTTCAATGAAATTGACTTGGATATAAGTGATAACAATAATGATGGTGATGGTGGTAAAGGTAATGATAACTCATATTTATTGACAACGGTTTGATTGCCAGGTACTGCTCTAAAGACTTTGCTCGTAAGATAGCCCTATGAAGTATACCCTGTTACCATCGGAAGCTTAGAGAGAGCAAGTGACCCGCTCAAGGCCAGAGCTAAGAGAGCGTTTATGTAGTCATTGGTGTTGCCCATCAACGCATGTTAATACTGTACTTCCCTACCCACCCAGTTAGATGTGTCTGTGTGACTTCCTTTAGTATACTGTGAGCAAAGTGCCTTGCTTTGGCCAACGATGTGAGAGCAGAGTGTAACTTCCAGCTGGAAACTCTCAGAGTCACTGAGTGATTTGCCATGCTCTCTTTCTTTCTCCTCTGTAACGCCAGTGGCTGTATTAAATAACTGGCTGCTCCATCAGCTTGGGTTCTGGAGAAGTGACAACGACGACGAGGCAGCCAATGGTAACAGACATCTAGTATAAGTAAGAGTTAACTTCTGGTTTTCAGCCTCTGAGATTTGGAGATACACAGCCAAATAATTTGAACAGATAAAATGGTAGAACTAAGGTAACCGTAAGTTGGTGACAATAAAAAGTCAAATTATTACTCTGAGAAGCCAAATTACAATTATTAGCCATCTGTCCTTGGTGGTCTTTTTCTATATAAGGTACCGGGCCAAGCTGGTTCATTAGTGTATATCTTAAAAGCTGGGAAAAATACTTAAAATAAGAGTTATTTTTATTCTGGGATTAAAAGAGTGGTTCACTATAGATATTTATTAAGACACCTAAACATATCAATAAATAAAAATAAAAATCATAGAAGAATTTTTATCGATGCTAAAAATAAGTTTCAAAATATTTTAAGCATCCATTTTTGAATTGCAATCAATTTAATCCTCTTTTCCTCTAGAAACAAAATAAAACTCTCTTAATGAGATGAAGAATAACAAAGTCTGTATCAAATTCATTTGAAAAGGTCTAGAGTTATTCCCATAAAAATAAAGATAAAGATACCTATTATTAGCGTTATCATTCCACATTGTTGTGGAAATGTTAGTAAATGCCTTAAGAAGAAAATATTAGAAAGAAGAATGTAGAAGATAGGAGAAAAATCTGTTTTATTTATTTATTTATTTATTTATTTATTTTTAATTTGAGTATGGCAGACATACAACGTTACTTTAGTTTCAGGTGAACAGCATAGTGCTGAATGCGAGAAAATACTTGCAAATGACATATCTGATAAGAGAATAATATCCAAAATATATTTTATTTTATTTTTTTTCAAAATATATTTTAAAACTCCTAAGAGTCAACACCAAAAAAGCGAACAGTCTTATTAAAACATGGGCAGAGGACCCGAATAGACATTTTTCCAAAGAAGATATCTAGATGGCCAACAGACACATGCAAAGATGCCCCACATCATTAATCATCAAGAAATGCCAATCAAAACCGCAATGAGATATCACCTTACACCTGTCAGAATGGCTAAAATAAAACAGACAAGAAGTAACAAATGTTGACGAGGATGTGGAGAAAAAGGAACACTTGTGCACTGTTGGTGGGAATGTAAATTGGGGCAGCCACTGTGGAAAACAGTATGGAGGTTCCTGAAAAAATTAAAGAAAGAACTACCATAAGACGCATATTTTATTTAAATGTTCAGGAAAAAAAAAAAAAAACTTCATATAAACTGCAGTCTGGGTTTTCCACATATGTAGTATGCCTGGATCATTTATTCTGGAAAATTAATCTTAAATTCCTCCAGGTTCTTGGTAAGAATGTCCTGGGGCATTTAACAGAAGTTGCATCTGATAAACAGGCATCCACATAACACAGAGTCTCTAACAGTTGAGAGGAGGCAGAAGGGTGCATTTGACACCCTAGTCCCCACAGATTGTCAATGAGAATAGCCCAAGGAACTTCTCAAAGACTGGTAGGCTAATCTTACCAAACCGTGCTGTATCCTCAGCTGCTGATCACATCACAGAAATGGAAAGGCCAGTTAAACTTGCCTGTCTGTGTGTAGTAAGTCATGACATTTTCTTAGGTTGTGGTAAATTGTATCCTATGCTGGCAGTGTGCACAATTTTCTGTAAATTATACCCCTGTTCCACCGTGACAGTCACAATACGATATGCTACTTGGAAAACCCAAGAGAACTAAATGGAAAATATCATGATTATCAAGAGAGTTTCATGAAAAAGATTAGGGTAACAAAATGATTACAAAATTATCAAGAAGTTTTATATAACCCCCAACATAAAATGTAATGGAAAAATTTTAGTCTCAATAGCAACAAAAATATAAGCAGCTTGAACTGTATAAAATCATGTATAAATAAATAAAACATAGATACAACCTATAATCTTTTATTCAGGGACATAAAATAAAACTTTAACAACAGGCTTAAAAGCAGTAGTCTAGGATAGAACAATTCAATATTGTAATCACAAGGATACTTTACAAATTAATTTGCATGATAGATATAATTCCAATAAAATTTCTACAGTACATAATGTAAATCCTCAAACATACAGATATTAAAATGGAAGGAAATACAGACAATTTTGGGGTCAGAAAGGATACACAAAGTGAAATTATAGGATATCTAGGATATATTGATGGTGAAAGACCATGTTAGCAAAACCTATGTATGAATGATTGAAAACCTATGAGTAAGCCTCTATTTAAATTTTTTTTATAAAAGAAGAAAATAACCCAAAATACAGCAGAAGGAAGAATGCATTTTAGCAGATATTAATGGGAAAAAACCGAAAACATTTAGATAAATAAACAAATAACATAAACATTTAGATAAATAAACAATTGAGGTAAATGAAATTTAGATAAAAAAACAAATAAACAAACATAAAAGCTGACTCACTGAAAAAAAAATGATAAAGATGTACCATCAACTAACCTAAGGAGAAAGAAATACACATAAAATAACAGGGGTGGAAATAACTGCAGGTAAAAGCGAATTAAGTTTTCTAAAATTTATCCCAAAATATTTGAAAATCTGACATCATTGAAAATTTACCAAAAAGTGACTAGAGAGGAAATAGAAAAATTTAATACTGGTTACTACCAAAGAAATGAAAGATTGTGATTAAAGAGGATCCACAAGGGGGGAATTCACGGTGGCAGAGAAGTAGGGGGACCCAAAGTTCCTTCCTCCCTCAAACACAGCAGTGTTGAGGCCAGAGGACTTTGAACTCCAAGATTCTGGGTGGCTAAGCGACCAGGGGCCCACAGGGACAACCTGGAAGGCCATAGGTGCGTGATTGCAAACTGGGGAAAATAAAATGGGCAGTGGAGGAATGGAGGGGAGGGATCCCCTTCTGGGGAGAGACAAGAGGAAGAGAAAGAGAGGCTGGGGAAGTATAGGATTATATCTGCACAAGAGAAAAACCACGGAGGGGGGGGGGGGGGATCAGAAAAAGAAACAGAGAAGGATTGAAATCACTAACCGTGGGGCTTTCTCCGAACTGGGGCCGGCTGACCTGGGGAGGAGGGGAGCTGCCCCCCTCCCCCCCACCCCGGGATCGGTAGCTAGCCCAGAGGCTCAGTCTGCAGGGGGAGAAAGCAATCCCCTCCCTTGAGTGCTGTGAGAAGATACATAGCTTTTCCAAAGACAAAGATCCCCGCCTGCGCCCGCCAGCCAGATGCCCTTTAACCGCTGGGTGGAGCCGAACTTCCCCGGTACCAGGAGTGTGGGGCGGGATCCTTTAAGACATCGAGGTTTGGATCCCAGAGGAGCGCCAGGGAGGCACAGCAGACTGTGGAGCGGAAAAAAAACAAAACAAAAGCACCTGCTCACACCGCACAGCACTGTGAGGACGGTGTGGTTTAGGACACCCCGTAGGGGAGGAGAGACAAGGGTGTTGCCATTTTTCTCCCCATCACCAACAAGGTGGGGCTCCAGGGAACCGCCAGCGGGACCCACGGGGGAGGCGGGACCCGCCTGCACCAAACCAGGCCCCTCTGCGCCTGCTTACTGTGTGCCTGCCAGAGGAAGGCTGACGCTGACCAACCAGACAGCCCCTCCTCCCGACCAGCCACCGGTTCCAAGGCACCCAGTGGTTTTGCACTTTCTGATTTACTTCTTGGACAATTCTTATTATAGATGCATTTTTTTTCTTCCTTTTCTTCTTCGTTTTTCTTCCCTTCCCTAATCTAGTTATTCTGGTTGTTGGTTTGTTTAAGCAGACATATTTAATCTATTCTTTTCGCACACGTTCTGTACCTCTTGCTTTATTTTCCTCGCTCTCTCTCTCTCTCTCTCCGGATGAAGGTGCATAGTTTCTCTGCCTGGTCAATTTTCTTTTTTCCCCGTCCCTGTCATTTTTCTCTTTCCGCCACCACTGCCCTCCCCTCCCTTTTAAGAACATTTTTTTTCCCCCAGGGTGACTTCAACGAACAAATCAAAGCATACCAAGTGGAAGGTCCAAACCACCACTGCAAGTAGAGAGATTAAAACAGCCAGAGTCATACCAACAGAGAGCAGGTAACACACTCCATCAAAACACCTCCTGAAGGGCCGGGCCCTGGACAGCGTATGACTCCTCTTTAATATAGTAGTCCTCACAGGTACAGAATACATAACAAGCTTTCAAAACACACAAGGGAGCAAAAACTAGCCAAAACGACAAAATGGAAGAATTCTCAAAAGACATTCCAGGAAGCAATAACAGCTAAAGAATTGTTCAAAACAGATATAAACGATGTATCTGATTTAGAGTTTAGAATAATAGTCATAAGATTAATCGCTGGCTTGAAAAAAGCAGAGAAGACAGCAGAAGCTCTATTGCTGCAGAGATGAAGGAACTAAAAAATAGTCATGACGAATTAAGAAATACTGTAAATGAGGTGCAAAAGAAACAGCAAGGAGTGAAGAGGCAGAGGAGAGAATAAGTGAAATAGAAGACAAAATTATGGAAAAAGATGAAACTGAGAAAAAGACAGATAAAAAAATACTAGACCACGTGGTGAGAATTAGAGAAATAAGTGATCCATAGAAATGTAATAGTATCCACATAATAGGAGTTTCAGAAGAAGTAGAGAGAGAGAAAGGGGCAGAAGGTTTACTTGAACAATGATAGCTGAGAACTTCCCCAATCTGGGGAAGGAAACAGACATCCAAATCCAGGAGGCACGGAGAACTCACTTCAGATTTAATAAGAACGGATCTTCTCCAGACATGTCATAGTGAAACTGGGAAAATACAAAGATAAAGAGAGCATTCTGAAAGCATCTAGGGACGAACAGGCCTTAACCTAGGAGCATAGACACATAAGAGTAAGAGCAGACCTGTCCACTGAAACTTGGCAGGCCAAAAGGGAGTGGCCAGAAATATTCAATGTACTGAGTTGGAAAAATATGCAGCCCCCAATCCTTTATCCAACAAGCGTGTCATTCAGAATAGAAGGAGAGATAAAGCTCTTCCCAGAAAAAACAAACACTGAAGGAATTAATGGCCACAAAAACAACACTTCAGGAGATCTTAAGAGGGACTCTGTGAATGGAATGTTGCAAAGACTACAAAGGACACCACAAGCAGGAAACCTACGGGTAACACAATGACACTAAGTCAATATCTTTCAATAATAACGCTGAATGTAAATGAACTAAGTGCTCCAATCAAAAGACATAAGGTATCAGAATGGATAAAAAAAAAAACCAAGATCCATCTATATACTGTCTACAAGAGACCCATTTTAGACTTGAGGATACCTTCAGATTGAAAGTGATGGGATGGAGAACCATCTATCATGCTACTGGAAGTCAAAAGAAAGCTAGATTAGCCATACTTATATCAGAAAAACTAGATTTTAAACTAAGGTCTGTAACAAGAGATGAAGAAGGGCATTATGTCATAATTATGGGGTCTATCAATCAAGAACTAACAATTATAAAAGTTCATGCACTGAATTTGATAGCACCCAAATATCAATGACAAACATAAGCAATCTTACTGATAAGAATACAGTAATTTCAGGTGACATTAATACTTCACTTACAGAAATGGACAGATCATCTAGACAGAAAATCAATAAAGAAACAATGGCCCTGAATGATATACTGGACCAGATATATTCAGAACTGTCATCCAAAATCAGCAAAATATACATTGTTCTCAAATGCACATGGAACATTCTTCAAGATAGATCACATACTGGGTCATTAAACAGCCCTCAACAAATATAAAAGAATTGAGATCATACCATGCACATTTTCAGATCACAATACTATAAAACTTGAAATCAACCACAGGAAAAATTTGGAAAACCTCCAAATGCATGGAGGTTAAAGAACATCCTGCTAAAGAATGAATGGGTCAACCAGGCAATTAAAGAGGAAATTTAAAAAAATATGTGGGAGCAAATGAAAATGAAAACAGGACAGTCCAAACCCTTTGGGATGCAGCAAAGGCATTCCTAAGAGGAAAATACATTGTAATCCAGGCCTATCTCAAGAAAGAAAAAAAATCCCAAATACAAAATCAAACAGCCCACACCTAAAGGAACTACAAGCAGAACAGCAAAGAAACCCTAAGGCCGGCAGAAGAGAAATAATAAAGATTAGAGCAGAAATAAACAATAGAGAATCAAAAACAAAAACAGTAGAACAGATCAATGAAACTAAGAACTATTTTTTTTTTAAATAAACAAAATTGATAACCCCCTGGCCAGACTTCTCAAAAAAAAAAAAAAAAAAAAGAGAGAGAGAGAGAGAGAGAGGACCCAAATACATAAAATCACAAATGAAATTAGACATATCACAACCAACCCCTCAGAAATGCAAACAATTATCAGAGAATACTATGAAACATTATATGCCAACAAACTGGATAACCTGGAAGAAATGGACAAATTCCTAGACACCCACACACTACCCAACTCTAATGGGAAGAAATAGAAAATTTGAACAGACCCATATCTAGCAAAGAAATTGAATGAGTTATCAAAAATCTCCCACAAATAAAAGTCCTGGGCCAGATGGTTTCCCATGGGAATTCTACCAGACATTTAAAGCAGAGTTAATACCTAGCCTTCTCAAACTGTTCCAAAAAAATAGAAATGGAAGGAAAGCTTCCAAACTCATTCTGTGAAGCTATCATTACCTTGATTCCCAAACCATACAGAGACTCCAGAAAAAAAGGAGAATAACAGGCCAATATCCCTGATGAACATGGATGCAAAAATTCTCAACAAGATACTAGCAAATCGAATTCAACAGCTTATAAAAAGAATTATTCCCCATGATCCTGGGCTTCAGGGATGGTTCGATATTTGAAATCAATCAATGTGATACATCACATTAATAAAAGAAAGGATAAGAACCATGGGATCTTGTCAATAGATGCAGAAAAAAACCATTTAACAAAATACAGCATCCTTTCTTTAAAAAATCCTCAAGAAAGTTGGGATACAAGGAACATACCTTAACATCATAAAAGCCATACATGAAAAGCCCACAGCTAATATCACCTCACTGGGGAAAAACTGAGAGCTTTCCCAGGAACATGACAGGGATGTCCACTCTACCACTGTTGTCTAACATAGTGTTGGAACTCTTAGCATCAGCAATCAGACAACAAAATGAAATAAAAGGCATCAAAATTGGCAAAGAAGAAGTCAAACTTTCACTTTTCACAGATGACATGATACTCTACATGGGAAACCCAAAGACTCCACCAAAAAGCTGCTAGAACTGATACATGAATTCCGCAAAGTCGCAGGATACAAAATCAATGTACAGAAATTGGTTGCATTTCTATAAACCAATAATGAAGCAACAGAAAGAGAAATCAAGAAATTGATCCATTTACAATTGCACCAAGAACCATGAAATACCTAGGAATAAACCTAACCAAAGATGTAAAATATCTGTATGCTGAAAACTATAGAAAATTTATGAAGGCAATTGAAGAAGACACAAAGTAATGGAAAAACATCCATGCTCATGGGTTGGAAGAACAAAGATTGTTAAAATGTCAATACTACCCAATGCAATATACACATTCAGTGCAATCCCAGTCAAAATGGCACAGGGCATTCTTCTCAAAGCTAGAACAAACAATCCTAAAATTTGTATGGAGCCACAAAAGACCCCAAATAGCCAAAGTAATATTGAAGAAGAAAACCAAAGCGGGAGGCATCACAATCCCGGATGTTATTCTCTACTACAAAGCTGTAATCATCAAGACAGTATGGTACTGGCACCAAAACAGACACATAGACCAATGGAGTAGAATAGAGACTCCAGAATTGGACCCACAAATGTATGGCCAACTAATCTTTGACAAAGCAAGAAAGAGTATCCAATGGGAAAAAGACAGTCTCTTTAGCAAATGGTGCTAGGAGAGCTGGACAGCAACATGCAGAAGAATGAACCTGGCCCACTTTCTTACACCATGCACAAAAATAAATTCAAAATGGATGAAAGGCTTAAATGTGAGACAGGAAACCATCAAAACCCTAGAGAAGAAAACAGGCAACAACCTCTTTGACCTCAGCCACAGCAATTTCTTACTCGACACATCTCCAAAGGCAAGGAAATTAAAAGCAAAAGTGAACTATGGGGACCTCATCAAGATAAAAATCTTCTGCACTGCAAAGGAAACAATCAACAAAACTAAAAGGCAGCCGACGGAATGGGAAAAGATATTTGCAAATGACATATTGGATAAAGGGTTAGTGTCCAAAAATCTATAAAGAATTTACCAATCTCAGTATCCGAAAAACAAATAATCCAGTGAAGAAGTGGGCAGAAGACACGAACAGACACTTCTAAAGAAGACATCTAGATGGCCAACAGACACATGAAAAGATGCTCAATGTCAGTCATCATCAGGGAAATAAAAAATGAAAGCCACACTAAGATATCATCTCACACCAGAGTGGCTAAAATTAACACCTCAGGAAACAACAGATGTAGGTGAAGATATGGAGAAATGGGAACCCTCTTGCACTGTTGGTGGGAATGCAAACTGGTGCAGCCATTCTGGAAAACAGTGTGGAGGTTCCTCAAAAAATTAAAAATAGAATTACCCTACAGCTCAGCAATAGCACTGCTAGGAATTTACCCAAGGGATACAAGAGTGCTGATTCACAGGGCACATGTACCCCAGTGTTTATAGCAGCACTTTCAACAGTAGCCAAATTATGGAAAGAGCCTAAATGTCCATCAACTGATGAATGGATAAAGAAGATGTAGCTTGTATATACAATGGGATACTACTCAGCAATGAGAAAGAATGAAATCATGCCTTTTGCAGCAACACGGATGGAACTGGAGGGTATTATGCTAAGTGAAATAAGACAAAGAATGACAGATATCATATGTTTTCACTCATATGTGGAACTTGAGAAACATAACAGAAGACCATGGGGGAGGGGATAGCCAAATTATGGAAAGAGCCTAACTGTCCATCAACTGATGAATGGATAAAGAAGATGTGGTTTATATACACAATGGAATACTACTTGGCAATGAGAAAGAATGAAATCATGCCATTTGCAGCAATGTGGATGGAACTGAAAGGTATTATGCTAAGTGAAATAAGTCAAAGAAAGACAGATACCATATGTTTTCACTCATGTGCATCTTGAGAAACTTAACAGAAGACCATGGGGGAGGGAATGGGGGGAAAAGTTACAGACAGGGAGGGAGGCAAACTATAAGAGACTCTTTCATACAGACAACAAACTGAGGGTTGATGGGGGGTGGGAGGGGGAGAGGGGAAAATGGGCGATGGCCATTGAGGAAGGCACCTGTTGGGATGAGCACTGGGTGTTGTATGCAAGCCAATTTGACAATAAATTATATTTAAAAAAAAACCATCAGCAAGAGGGAAGTTATCAAGGGGCTCCTGGATGGCTCAGCCAGTTAAGTGTCCAACTTCGGCTCAGGTCATGATCTCGCGGTTTGTGAGTTCGAGCCTTGCCTCGGGCTCGGTGCTGACAGTTCAGAGCCTGGAGCCTGCTTCAGACTCTGTCTCCCTATCTCTCTGCTCCTCCCCTGTTGACACTCTGTCTCTCTGTCTCTCTCTCTCTCAAAAATAAACATTAAACAATTAGTAAAAAAAGAGGGAAGTATCAATAAAGACCTAAAACTATATGTTAAAAAAATAAAAAGAAAACCCTCACTGCCTATATATGCAAGAAATTATAGAGTTACTATTTAAGGGCAGATATTGTTGCCAACACCTAATAAGATATCCTGATTTCATATACCCTGGGGTGTCTTATAAATACTTTCAATGGATTCTTACTCAATCTGTAGAACTCCAAAGTGCTGTGGCCAACTCTGTCCACCAAGTTTGTTTATGGTCTGCCGTCAGACAAACTGTTACAACAATTACCTCTTTTTTTTTTTTTTAATTTGAACTTTCTGTATCATTCTATTTTATTACTTTTGGCTTTTGTCATTTTATTTTTTCTCTTTTAAAATTTACATGCAAATTAGTTAGCATATAGGGAATAACGACTTCAGAACAATTCCCTCTTTTGAACATAACTTTACCTGAAAAAAGTTTCCCCACAGCCAATTTCACAAGCAATCACTGTTTTTATAGATGGCTCTGGAAACACTACTAAATCTGCTGTTGCTTGGTTTGACCAGTGACGGCATAACGTAGTCTCGAAAGGACAAACATCTACTTAAAGAGCAGAATTAAAGGCAGCTTTTGTGGCTTTACAGTAAGTTCCTAACCAACCTATTAACATTGTAGCAGATTCTCCGTATGGAGTTTATGTAACACAGAGTATAGAACAGGCCTCTCTATTAGGGAATTAAAGGATTCCTCCTTACCGTCTATATTTTTAACCCTACAAACCTTACTAGGTAAACGAACACCCCCTCTTTTTATCGCTCCCGTAAGATCGCATTCAGGCTTACCTGGACATTTAACAGAAGTAAGCAAGGTTGCATACCAATTTGTTGGCTATAACATGGCTTTTAATACTGTTCCATTGTCTCACGACTTTTTTTTCATCAAAATTATAAGTCCCTTATTAAACAAGTCCATCTTACAGTTATTCAACCTAAACAAGCTGTTCCTGCCTGCCCTGATTGTCAAAAGCAATCAAGAGAACAGAAAAAATGGGAACTAACCTGAGAGGTCTAACTGCAAATCAGCTTTGGCAAACATGTATTACATGCTACGCCCCATTCGGTCGTCACAAATACATCCATGTGTCTGTGGACACCTTTTCAGGATGTATAGTGGCCTTTATTCACACTGGAGAAAATGGAAAAACGTATCATTTGTCATTTTTTACATGCATTTTCACAAGCCGGTAAGCCTCCACAAATTAAAACTGACAATGGGCCTGGATACCTTTCCTCCGTGGTAAAGGAATTCTTCCAAAATTGGAGTATACGATACATCCTGGGCATAGCGTAGAATCCTACCAGACAAGCTAGTATAGGATGTACCCGTGCCACTTTAAAACAAATGCTTCACAAACAAAAAGGGAAGAACCTATATAATGCCTCCCCTTGGAATTCACTATATAAAGCCTTATACACTTTAAATTTTTTAAATTGTGATTCCCATGGCCTCATGGGATCAGCATTTTGCACCAGCTCCTGGCTCAAATGTCAGAGCCAACGTGCTGCTTAAAGACATGCAAGGTGATAATTCATGGAAAGGGCCTTATGAATTAATAACATGGGGAAGGGGATGTGCATGTGTTCTTGTCCCGTCAGGACCACACTGGGCACCTGCCCATCTGATTAAACCATACCATGAGTTGGAAAGATCAGCCCTTCAACCCCCTTCCTCAGATGGCCAATTTGTCCTTGCAAGGACAGCAGGGGACACCTTGCCCATGAACAACCAAGGCAAATGATGCCACTTGGGGACAACTTAAGAAGCTCGATCAACATGCCTCTGAAGGTCATGAGCCACTCGGGGAGCACCACCAACCCCAGAAAACAGGTTTTTAGCATATTGAGCTGTAGTTTCTCAAAACTCAGCTAAGGTAATGATTTGCTTAATCTTTCTTTATCCAGACTGCTACGGCTTTTTCATCACTATATTGGGCTCATGTCATAGACCCCCCCTTATCTTTAAGCTGGTTACATGGTGGGATGCAGACCCTCTACTAACCGGTACTGATTCTCTTTGGGCTGGAGGCAGCTGGCCTTCGGCCAAAAGGCTCTCGTGCTGAACGGAGAGATTGGTTAAAGGTGAATACTCCTGGTCCTTTTATGCCGCCTTTCCCTCCCATTTGTGTAACCACCGTGAACGCTTCTGGATGTTTAAAAATCACAGCACAGACATGTCTTCACTACCTGCCTAAAACAAAGGACCGTAGAGCAAATCTGACATTCATTTCAGTAGCCACCTTCGCTACATCCTCCCCCACCAATGATTCTTCTCCATTCCCCATTGATCGTTGCCAAATGGAGAAGACGTGGTCTCCAAGTAGCTCTTTGGTCATCTGGCAGCCCTCCCGGACCTCTCTTGGCCATAAAGAGGAACTTTTTCAAAACCTTACTCTCATTAACGGGGGTCCTAAAGGGCGCTTAACCTCAGCAGGCAAACCTATTGGGTTTTCAGAACCTAGCAACTCCTCCATCCTTTGGACTGATGGCCGGCTTCCAGGGCCCATAATAAGAATTGAAACCAACGATTCATGCAGCCCGTGGCATTATAACTTATGGCATCTTAGCCTTCTGCTTTTGTTATGCAGTATCTCTCATGGCTAGAACGCTAATAGTGATAACTTTTATGTGAGCCTCACACAGAGTGTCTCAGACAGCATCATGATCTGTATGCCTCATCCCTACGTTTTCATCATTTCCACTAAGCCGGTTAATAAAACATTTGACACCCCATATGATGTTCTTGAAGTACCTCCTCCGGCTTGGTACACAGCCTGTGTCAGCCATTATAATGTTACCAAACTTTCTATCTCACCTATGTTTCTCTTAAAAAGACAGCCTCAAATTTGGCTGC
Source organism: Lynx canadensis (assembly GCF_007474595.2). Lineage (NCBI taxonomy): Eukaryota > Metazoa > Chordata > Mammalia > Carnivora > Felidae > Lynx > Lynx canadensis. The sequence goes on from NC_044311.2 coordinate 141,271,785, forward strand.
CAGTAAATGTAGCCTCAAATTTGGCTGCCTTCCCCCTGGGAAGGGTCCAATGGTCTTGCTGAATTAGGCCATGCCATTTCTAAGTAGAGTCCTACAGATTTGTTGGATGGCTCCTTGCCTTCCTTATCTCAGCAGTTGTCATCCTAGTCACAGCCTCTGTCACAATGGTCTCCCTGACACAGTCTATCCATACTGCTAAAGTAGTCAATCACGTAATGACTAATGTCACCGAGGCAATAATTACTCAAACGCAGGTTGATAACGGTATCGTGTAGAGACTACGAGCTGCAGAAGCAGCACTAGAATGGTTGGGGGACCACTAACAGGTACTTGTCGATCTTCAAAATATACAATGTGACTGACAACATGGCGGACTTTGTGTCACTTCCTTACAATATGTCTCAACACTCCAGGGATTTAGTTAAAAGACACCTACAAGGAGCTTTTTCCACCAGTTTACAATCTGAGATTAATGCTCTGTCTTCCCAGCTGCATCAACAGCTGTGAGACATTCAACAGGAAACACAGTTACAAGTTGAACAGGACTTACTTGACAATATGACATGGTTGAATCCAACCAACTGGTTCCATGGCCTCAATCTACGTATTTGGATTATTGGAGCTCTCTGCTTGTTAATCATTTTTGTATTTCTCATTGCCCTCCGAATGATCTACACCATAGTGGCCTCCTCAAGATTTCATGAACAATGACTGATTGCCTTCCTCAGCTCCCATGAACAAGAAAATTCTTCATACAAAAAAGGGGGATACGTGGGAAATCAAATAGCTCTGTCCTGGGTTAGGAGATTATAGGAAACACATTGCAAAGCAGAACACTGCTTTCTGGCCTTGCTGAGAACAGTGGCCACACTTCGCTTATTTAGTTAATGTATATCTAGGGGTTAGGTCCTACCTATGCTCATACATTCCTTAGACCATGTTATTGCATGGAATATTTTACCCTGTCTTAACCTGTTTTTCTGCATGTTTTCTATACATTCTTAATGGCATGTAGCCCACTGGGTATTGTGCAATGTTATCCTAAATGTATGCTCAATAAATATGGGAGCTTGAAAGCAGCTCCGGGAGACCACTCTTAGCCTCCCTTTCACCTCTCTTGACTTGTGTGGAGTCTTGAGTAATCCTTTCAGTCGTCCTCGGCTTTGCTGGACGAAACCAAAAGCCGAACCCACAGTTGGAGACTTTAAAAATATTCTCTGGCATTCCTACCCAAATGTTAACATCTTTTTAGATTTTTTGAATGTTTATTTATTTTTGAGAGAGAGAGACAGAGCATGGGCAGAGGAGGGGCAGAGAGAGAGGGAGACATGGAATCTGAAGCAGGCTCCAGGCTCTGAGCTGTCAGCAAAGAGCCAGATGGAGGGCTCGATCTCACGAGCTGTGAGATCATTACCTGAGCCAAAGTCAGATGCTTAATCACCAACTGAGCCACCCAGACATCCCTAAATGAGAAAACCATTGAAGTAACAATGTAAGAATTCCACTGTCACCAATATTGTCTAACGTTTTTCTGGAAGAACTAACCAGTGATACGAGGCAGAACCAATAAATTACAAGGAAAATTGGGAATATAAAGTAACATGTTTCACATTCAATAATTTGATATTTTACTTAAAACTAAGAAAATCGGGTAAAAACTATTATACAACATAAGGTAAATTAGCATGGTCATAATATTCAGACATATAGAAAAGAAGTAGTTTAAAGATATAATGTAAGAAAATCCTCTTTTACAACCATAAAAAAATCATTAAAATCCTGGACAGGAACACGACAAAAAACATTAACAGCAACATAACAAATTTAAAACAACCTTTGAGGGATACAAAATGATTTGATCAAATGATATCCTATCCATGTCCATGGAAGACACAGCATCACAATAACCCTTTGGTACCATACTCAACACCCTGAGAACAAGGTAGCAGTCTATGGAACCCTGAAGGTAACAGAAGCTAATCCAGTTTGACTACTAAGTAACTTGACTCTCCCCCACTCCCATATAATGTACTGAACCAAAGAAGATGTGTAACCATTTCTGAAAATAAATTCTAATTACCTTGGTTTCTACTCTTCTACACACAATGACCATCGTTCAACAAAAAATTAAGATGCACCCCAATAAAGCTGGGGGAAAAACATCATGAAGAGGTAAAGTAGTCAACAGAAGCAGACCCAGAAATGACACAGCTATTTAAACTATCTAGAACTTCAAAAAAAACCAAACTATGAATAAATGTAGGCAGCATGCATGAACAGAAGTGTCATATCAAAAGAGAGCTGGAAACTTTTTAAATACGTAAAATAAAAATGCCAGAAACAAAAACACGCTATTAGATATCAAGGATCCCTTTGATGGACTTATCAATAAACTGGACCTAGCTGAGGAGAGTGTCCATATAACTGAAAAGAGGTCAACAAAATTATTCAAACTTGAATATGAGAAAAATACTTTAAAATAATAAAAAAACAGAGCATCCAAGATTTATGAGACAATATGCAATTTGTTCACATATGTGTAACTGGAATTGCAATTAGAGAAAAGAGTGAGAATAAAGCAGAAGACATATTTGAAGAAATAATAGACAAGAATTTCCCAAGATTAATGAAAGACAACAAATCATGGATGTAAGAAACACAGAAGACCCCAAGAGTGATAAATAATAAGAAAAAGAATAAATTCCCAGATGCATCATACACTGCCAAAAAATGGAAAATCTTGCAGGCACCCAGTGAAAAACAAACATTACAACATGTACAATACAAATGTACACGTACAAACAATACGTACATATTCATATGTACATTAAGTATGAATATAAAAATTATAGCAGAGTTCTTATCAGCAACTAGGCAACCCAGGAGACAATAGAGTAACATCTTTACTGCACTGAAAAGAAAATAAATCTTCCAACCCAGAAAACCTTTTTTTTTTTTTTTTTTTTAAGAAAGAGGGGAAAAAAAAACCTAGATACCAGAAAGGTAAATAGATTAGAATTTTCATGTATGTGCATGAAATATATCTTAACGATACCCAGTAATTACTACTGATTGCTCCTGCCTAGAAGAATAAAGTATTTGGGAGTGTATGAGAAACGCATTTTCCACTCCATAGCCTTTTTTTTTCCTTTTTATTTTTTAGCTATGTGAGCAAAAAAAGTAATAAAATTTTGACACTTGTAAGAGGTTAAATGATGTTTTTTTGTAATATTACAAAATCATTGTGAATTTCTTATATAAGAATTAACAGATAAGAAGAGGCAAGTGATCTTTGACAAACAGCAATGAAGGAGAACGTATAGACATTCAACGTCATAAAGCTATTCTTGTTCAAACAACTGGTTTATGAATGGAAATGCCACAAAACATAAGCCTATGAACAATTTATGATTATTTGTGAAATCAGTTTATGACAAAAGTGATGTTTTGATCCAGCAGAGAATATATGACTATTGCACTTCACTACATTTGCCTACATTCTCAAGAAATACGTCGGTTTTCTTTTTCGTTCTTTTAACACTTATTGATTTTTGGGACACAGAGACAGCATGAGCAGGGGAGGGGCAGAGAGAGGGAGAGACACAGAATCTGAAGCAGGCTCCAGGCTCCATGCTGTCAACACAGAGCCTGACCTCAGGCTCGAACTCACAAAAGGTGAGATCATGACTTGAGCTGAAGTTGGTCGCTTAACCGACTAAGCCACTCAGGCGCCCCAGTAAATTGATTTTCTAATAGTGCATACCAAATGAATCCTAGTTAACAACTAAAGTTAAAACTGGAAATAATTAAGGAATAAGAAGAACATAGAAGTAAGTATATATCTGCTTTATCGTTGGGAAAGGAAAGTGCTTTATTTTTATAATTTTTTAAATGTTTATTTTATTTTTGAGCGAGAGAGAGAGGGTGCATGTGTGCGCACATGCATAAGTGGGGGAAGGGCAGAGAGAGAGACAGAGGATGTGAAGCAGACTCTGCATGACAGCAGAGAGCCTGATGTGGGGCTTGAACTCATGAACTGTGAGATCATGACCTGAGTCAAAGACGTTTAACCGACTGAGCCACCCAGATACCGCAAGGAAAGTGTTTTAAAGCATAACAGCACAAACATTATTAAAAGGAAATCACTGATAGATTTAACTTAAAAATTGTCATGTGTTCGGGGGGCGCCTGAGTGGCTCATTCGATTAAGTGTCCTACTTCGGCGGGTCATGATCTCACAGTTCGTGGGTTCCAGCCCCGCATGGGGCTCTGTGCTGACAGCTCAGTGCCTGGAACCTGCTTCAGATTCCATGTCTCCCTCTCTCTCTGCCCCTCCTCCACTCGTGCTCTGTCTCACTCTTTCAAAAATAAATAAATGTAAAAAAATTAAATTAAATTTAAAAAAAGTCAAGTGTCAAAAAACATAAAAAAAATTAAATTGATCGTAATTGAGATAATATAGAAAACGTGTGACAAAGATACTCTCTTTGACCAACTCTACGCAAGTTCCTCTGAATTCTCTTAGGAATCCCGACTTTGGGGCTTCCAGGTTTGTCTCTGCAATGTCCAATGTCAGCAAGAGTCCTCCTAAGTCAGGTTAGCTAGAGGCCCCTATTTTCCATACCTGATCACCCTCCACATCTGATCAGATGCCTCATTCTTCACCACCCCCCAGGTGATGTCTGATCACCCTGGCCAGTCTTCCCCAAAGAATCCTGTTAGGCCACTTAAGCCAAATCCCCTCTTGGCCTTGATGTTTCCTCTTGGCAGTTTTCCATCCACTGACCCCTACAGTGCTCCTTGGCTAGAATTCCTACCTTGCCTCGCTATATTTGGAGGACAGCCTCATCTCTGTCCCCAGTGCAAAACCCAGTTGCAGTGGTCCCTACACCAATCGTTATGGTCCTCTTGAATAAAGTCTGCCATACTACTCTTTGTTACTTTGAATAATATTTTTTCTTTATTGCGTGCATGACAAAGTATTCATGTGTTTAGAACGCAACACTCACGTATGAACAATTATTGAAATTTGGGCATTGAAATAAAAAAGAATTAAAATAGTATACACAGTTCACTAAGGAAGACACATAGTTGGTTTCAAACCAAATATCAAAAAAAAAACCCTTTATTAATATCCAAATAAGTTGAAATTAATTCTCAAGTTACATTCCCATGTTGAAGAGTGTGAAGAAATTGGCACTCTTTTGCACTCTTTGAAGTAAGGAAAATGAGCACCGCATATTGGCGGCCAAATTGGAAACGTGCCACAAATGTTTCCTGTATGTTTTTAACCTTTCACTGGGACAGACTCCATTTTTAGTAATATTATTTAAAGGGACACTTAAAGGTGTGCTTATGCATGTATGTACAATGATGTCTCCCTGTGTGGATTTTTTTTAATGATAGTGAAAAACCAAAACATAGTCCAATGTAAACAATTATATATATATTTTAAATTTTATAAAGTTTTTTTTTTTTGTTAAGTAATTTGTACACCCAACCTGCGGCTCGAACTCTGAGATCAAGAGTCACAGGCTTCACTGAGACAGCCAGGTGCCCCCAATATAATCAATTTTTTTTTTCAACGTTTATTTATTTTTTGGGACAGAGAGAGACAGAGCATGAACGGGGGAGGGGCAGAGAGAGAGGGAGACACAGAATCGGAAACAGGCTCCAGGCTCTGAGCCATCAGCCCAGAGCCCGACGCGGGGCTTGAACTCACGGACCGCGAGATCGTGACCTGGCTGAAGTCGGACGCTTAACCTACTGCGCCACCCAGGCGCCCCGTAATCAATTTTAAATAAATTGGAATAGTGGTATAAGATTTAGTGCTATGTAGTCTAAAAATACCTTAAACCTTAAAGGCATGGTAAATCTTTATGATTATTTTTTTAAAGATAATAAAAAGTTATAAAATATTGTATATTGTGTATATTACATATTGTATGCTTTGCAAACGATGTAAACATGCAGAAAGATATGTACCTGTATCTATCTATCTATCTATCTACCTACCTCTCTATCTATAGATATGTACAGGTAGATAGGATATATGTAACTTCTGAAGGGATATATGTGTGCATCAAATTGATTTTCTTGGTGATAAAATGACATACTTCCATGATAATGATAAATAAATGTTACAGAAATACACAGAAAATGCTAAAGCAAAAATAAAGAAATACAAGACAGAATGAAGAAGAAATACGGCTGCATATTCCACATCTTCTATCCTCTGCAAATTTCATAAATAACATGTGCTTTACAAATTTGTTTTGCCCCTTGGCTGCTTAAAACAATACGTCCTACTCATCTGGCAGATACAATTCTCATTCCTTCCCATGGCCCATGGCAACGAGTACAATCTCACCTGTCACAGACCTTCTTGCCATCTAAAATCCTCAGGGTGAACACTGTTTGTTGTTTCCTGCACGCACAATGCTGCTTTCTATCTCGGTACCTTTCTCTATTTTATTTTCCCTCCCTGATTCCAGAACACGCTTTGGCGTCTTCTGGGCCTGAGCAGTTTTGTTTACTCTCTGTGTGCTCCTATGACGACTCCATGGTGAGAAAATACCCGATGATACCAGTTCTTCCCCCACATACAAGGAGACAGGCTGAGGTAATAGGAAACACCTTTCTTCTGTTTTTATTGCTATATGCATAGTTCTTTTATTACTTTTTTTTTTTTGAAGTGGGTTTATTTATTTTTGAGAGAGAGAGAGAGAGAGAGAGAGAGCGCTCAGGGCAGAGAGAGCCGGAGATAGAAAATCCCAAGCAGGCTCCACACTGTCAACACAGAGCCTGGTGTGGGGCTCCAACTCACAATCTGAGCGATCATGACCTGAGTCAAAATCAAGAGTCGAATGCTTAACCGACTGAGCCACCCAGGCACCCCTCTATTATTACTTTTTGTATCTATCAAATTTTGGTAATTATTTGGTTATAATTCAGCTACTGGAGGGTAAAGTCCTCTAGGACAGGGATGGTTTTATCTCCACCTGCAACTTTTCATTTTTTTTTTCTTTAAACTATAGACACTCAGCCAACAAATGTTTATTTCAGATTGACTGACCTGAAAATTATTAAGACTAGTATAAAAATGATGCTTGCCCATGATAGGATTCAAAGAAGAGCATATTTAAGTTTTTTTTTTTTAAGTTTATATATTTTTGAGACAGTAAGAGACAGAGCGTGAGCGGTGGGGAGGGGGAGCAGAGAGAGAGGGAGACACAGAGTCCAAAGCAGGCTCCAGGCTCTGAGCTGTCAGCACAGAGCCCGAGGCGGGGCCCGAACTCACAAACCGTGAGATCATGACCTGAGCTGAAGTCAGACGCTCAACTGCCTGAGCCACCCAGGCGCCCTGAGGGAGAAAATATTAAAAATAAAATCTTTCTGAATGCGTCTGTGAATAGTTAAGAAAGTAAAGAATTTTTAGAAGCCAAGGAATCAACAGAGGAAAAAAAAAACCCTCTCAATTCACTTTCCCTTGAAGGAATTTTCTGTATGGATAAAGTTTGTCTTCAGGGACTGATTGGAAGGGGGGAACATAGATAAACCCTATATATATATATATATATATATATATATATATATATAGTGGGGATGTCACAGGGAATTGCCTCCCCATATACCATACATTTACGTGTGGAAAGAGGACAAGAAAATTAATCTGTCTTGAACTTTGATACAGTATGGAGGGGAATAAAAAGCTTTCTTTTATACTTAGTAACCACAGCCCAATGACTTTAGTTTTACTGCCTGAATTCATACTTCCTGGGTGGTGTCAATACTCAACATACAAGCATTCAATGTCAAGTGGTCCCTGGTTAGTAGTGCCCTTGGGACCTGGCAGGAGCAAACAAAAGCTCTCTCTCATAAAAAAACGCTGCAACTCAGGGCTCAAATAATATCAACAATAATATGAGCTGACAGTAAAAGCAGAAATAAAGCAAAGCAAAACAAAATAAAACAAGCTAAGCCAGCCATGTTGAATGAAAACCGGCAGGAAAAACAAAAAACAAAAAAACAAATCACAGAATGAAACCTGCAAAACATTAGACACTGGCATTATCAGATACAAAACATAAAATAATGGTTGAAAATAAGTTCCAAAAGTAAGGGTCCATAAAGATGAGTGAACATAAAATTTGAATAAAATGGGTTGATTAGTGTATTAGACAAAGGTGAAGGGCAAATTTGTGAGCTGGAGAGAAATAGTGGAGAAATTTCTATAAATGTAAGAGAGTCCATAGGATGGAAAACAGAAGAATACAGCTTAAAAAAAATAGAAGAGAGAGTAAGGTTAAAAACAAAAAAATTATACCTAAACCTACTAGTTTTTAAACCCCAGCTAGCAGTATAGACAGTAACATTTAGAGTAATGACAATTATTCTGAGATGATTTATTAACAGCAACAGAAACAGCTTGAAGTGTAATTATGTATTTAATATACTGAGAAAAAAATAACTGTCAGTGCACTAGAAAAATGACCAGAATGAGAGCAAAATAGTGCAATTTTAAGATAAAGAAAACCTAAAAGAATTTACCTGCAATAAACCCTCACTAAGGAAAAAAAAAAGAATACTTGTACTTTAAATTTTTTTTTAATCTTTATTATTTATTTTTGAGACAGAGAGAGGGAGAGAGTATGAGCAGGGGAGGGGCAGAGAGAGAGGGAGGGAGACACAGAATCTGCAGTAGGCTCCAGGCTCCGAGCTGGTAACACAGAGCCCGACGCCAGGCTCGAACCTACGAACCGCGAGATCATGACCTGAGCCAAAGTCGGATGCTCAACCGGCTGAGCCACCCAGGTGCCCCAAGAATACCTGTACTTTAGAAAAAAGACACATCGTGTCGGATGGAAGATTTTTGCCAGGGGTCAATCAACAACTTAAATGTTAACATTGATGATTCCAAATATATACCAAGAGAGAACATTCCAGCTCATTATATAAGAAGGCATAAGCTCTATACAAAAGCATCCAAAAAGAGTGAACGAGGAAGATTTCAAGTCATCTGTTTTGTGACATTGATGCAAAAGCGTTTAGCCAAATATTAGAGAAACTAACGGAGCACCATGTAAAAATTAGGTAAATACTGCTTGGCCAGGTGGCCAAATGCTATAGAAGTTTAATATTAGAAAACCAATGAATGAAATTTACTGTACTAACAATTTGAAGGGGAAAATAAAAAAAAATTAAAAAGGAAGACATAAATGAATGGAGAGATCTAATCATGGATTAAAAAAAAACACATCTAAAGAAAGCAATTAGTACTTGAATTCATTGATAAATGAAATGCAATTAAAATAAAAACCTCAAGGGGCACGTGGGTGACTTAGTCGGTTAAGTATCTGACTCTTGATTTCTGCTCAGGTCACAGTCTCACCATTCACGAGACGGAGCCTTGCATCAGGCAGGCTCTGTGCTGACAACATGGGATTCTCTCTCTCTCTCTCTCTCTCTCTCTGCCCCTCCCCCACTCGTGTGCACCCTCTCTGTGTCAAAATAAATAAATATTACAAAAACCAAAAAACCTCAAAAGTTTATTAGTGGATTTGACAAACTGATTCTAAAATTTACACGAAAGAAGAGAGGGGCACATGATACTTCTGCAAAGGGAAATCTTATCTGATAGGAAAAATTAATATGAAGAGCTTCTGATAGGATATAGAAGGTAAAAGCTCACCATTGCTTCCATCATACCAACTACAAAAACTGGATAAAAATTAAAATAATGTATATTTTGAAACACACTAGAGAGCTATGGATATATAGCTCATATATCCATATATATATGATGGATATATATATATATATATATATATAATGAGTAGTATCATGGGACAAATAGAGGACAAATAGAAAACAAAGTCAATAACTATGTGAGTAGGTATATTAAATGAGAGTGTATTAAATATTTCAGTTAAAGGACAAAGATCATCAGATTAAAATAATAATAAAAAAGAATCATCTATATAATTTTATGTCTTAATTAAGAAGCATAAAATATATATAGATTGAAAATAAGGACTAGACAAAGATATGCAATGAATACTTTAAAAAATGTATGTGGGGGCGCCTGGGTGGCTCAGTCGGTTGAGCGTCCGACTTCAGCTCAGGTCACGATCTCGTGGTCCGTGAGTTCGAGCCCCACGTTGGGCTCTGGGCTGATGGCTCAGAGCCTGGAGCCTGCTTCCGATTCTGTGTCTCCCTCTCTCTCTGTCCCTCCCCCATTCATGCTCTGTCTCTCTCTGTCTCAAAAATAAATAAACGTTAAAAAAAATTAAAAAAAAATAAAAAATGTATGTGTTAGGAGTATCTTGTCCCAATCTGTGGGCAAACCTTTTGAAATTCTAAATGGTGTCTTTAGTAAACCAAAAGTTTTTAATTTCAGTGGAGTACCATTTGTCAATTTTTACTTTTATGCTTGGTGTTTTCTGAATCTTGTTTAAGAGATTTTGCCTAATCCTAGGTCATAAAGATTTTCTTCAATGGTTTACCTAGACATTTTATAATTTTACCTATAACACTTGGAGTTCTAATCCATTTCAAATTAATGTTCGAATATGTGAAGGAAAGTGGGAGCCAATTTTATACTTTTCCCCTTACTAACTATTTGGATCAGGAATTCTGGAAGGGCTTGGCAAGATGGTTCATTTCTGATTTATGTTATCAGCTGGAGCACATGGGGCTGAAGGATCTACTTCCAAAATGGCTTCTTCACTCAAATGTGTGGTGACCTGGCTCCTTGACCACTCTCTCTTGCTCTGTATCTCACGTGGTGTCTCATCCTGAAAAGGGCTTCTCCCGGTATCTCATCCTCAAAAACGGCTTCTCAGTGTGCCTCGGGATTCTCATAGTGTGGTGACCTCAGAGTTGTTGGACTTCTTACGTGGTGGCTCATGATGTCAAGAGAACAAGGTGGAAGCTGTTAGTCCATTTATGGTCTGAAATCAGTATAACGTCACTTCCTTCATACTCTGTTGGGGAGAGAAGTCACAGGAAAGCTCAGATTCAAGGGAAGAGATACTGACCATGTCTCAGTGGAAGGGGGGTCTACAAATTTGTAGCCATCTTTATTCCCGCAGCATCAGACTGATAAGATCGCCTTTCCCCCATTGAATTACATTAGCACAGTTTTCATAATTTAAATGAATATTACTGAACTCTTTATTCTTTTAAAGTTAAAAGTGGTATATACTTACCACGTGACCCAACAATCTTATTCTTCACTGTTTTCACAAGATAAATGAAAACCTATATTAACATAAAATCCTTTCCATGATTGTTTACGGCAACCTTATTCCTAATTGTCCAAACCTAGAAACAACTCAGGTGTCTTTTAACCACTGAATGAATAAGGAGATTGTACTACAATCATAAACTAAAACATTTATTTTGCAATATAAGGGAAAGAACTATCGATTTATACAATGTAGATAAATATTAAATGCATTTTGCTAAGGAGAAGACACCAACTTCAAAAGACTACATATTGTTTGATCCCATTGACATACTGGAAAACAGATCCATAGTTGCTACGGCAAGAAGCAAGGAGGGATGTTGACAACAAAAGGTCAGCATGAGAGGTTTTGGGAGGAGATAAAACTGCTTTATATCACAATAATGGCGGATATGTGGCATTTTGAATTTTTTTCTTTTCTTCCAAGATTTTATTTAAGTTCAAGTTAGTTAAGAAATAGTGTAGTATTGGTTTCAGGAGTAGCATTTAGTGATACATCACTTTCTTATAACACCCAGTGCTCATCACAAGTGTCCTCCTTAATGCCCATCACCCATTTAGCCCATGCCCCCCCCCACTTTTATTCCAGAAACCCTCAGTTTGTTCTCTATAGTTAAGAGTTTTTTGTGGTTTGCCTCCTTCTCTATTTTTATCTTATTGTATTTTTCCTTACCTTTCCCTATGTTAATCTGTTTTGTTTCTTAAATTCCACCTATAAGTGAAGTCATATGGTATTTGTCTTTCTCTGATTGATTTATTTCACTGAGCATAATACATTATAGTTTCATCCACATCATTGCAAGTGGCAAGATCTCATTCTTTTTGATGACTGAGTAATATTCCTCTGTTATATATATATATATATATATATATATATAAACATATATATATGTTTATATATATAACATATAAACATATAATATAAACATATATATGTGTATATATATATACACATGTATATGTGTGTATAATATAAACATATATATGTGTATATATATATACACATATATATGTGTGTAAATATATAAAACATATATATGTATATTTATACATATGTGATATATATATATATATTCACATCTTATTTATTGCAATCCCTATCAAAATAATAATAGCATTTTTCACAGAACTAGGACAACCAATTCTACAACTTGTATGGAGCCAGAAAGGACCCCAAATAACCAAATTAATGTTGAAAAAGCAAAGCAAGGTGGGAAGCATCAGAATTCCAGACTTCAAGCTATATTACAAAGCTGTAATCATCCAGACTGTATGGTACTGGAAGAGAAAATAGACACATCAATGGAACAGAATACAAGACCCAGAAATGGACCCACAACTATATGTCAACCCATCTTTGACAAAGCAGCAAAGAACATCCAATGGAAAAAAGACAGCCTTTTCAACAAATGGGTTTGGGAAAACTGGATACACAAGCAGAGGAATGAAACTGGGCCAGTTTCTTAAGTCGCATATAAAAATAAATTCAAAATGTGTGAAAGACTAAACGTGATATGGAAAATCATCAACATTTTAGAGGAGAAAATAGGCAACAACCTCTTTGACCTCGACCATAGCAACTTCTTACTAGACATTCACTGGAGGCAAGGGAAACAAAAGCAAAAATGAATATTGGGACCTCATCAAGATAAAAAGCTTCTGCACAGAGAAGGAAACCATCAACAAAATTAAAGGCGACCTACAGAATGGGAGACGATATTTGCAAATGACACATCAGATAAAGGGCTAGTATCTAAAACCTGAAAAGAATTTATCCAACTCAACACTCAAAAATTAAATAATCGAGTTAAGAAATGAGCAGAAACCATAAGCAGACAGTTCTACAAAGAAGACATATAAATGGCTAACAGACACATGAAAACATGCTCAACATCACTCGTCATCAGGGAAACACAAATCAAAACCACAATGAGATCCTATCTCACACCTGTCAGAATGGCTCAAATTAAAAACTCCGGGAACAATGGATGTTGGCGAGGAGGCAGAGAAAGGTGAAGACCCTTACACTGTTGGTGGGAACGCAAACTGCTGCAGCCACTCTGGAAAACAGTTGGAGGTTCCTCAGAAAGTTAAAGACAGAGCTACTCTATGGCCCAGCAATGGCACTACTGGGTATTTATCCCAAAGGATACAAAAATGCTGAATCCAAAGGGCACATGCACCCCAATGTTGGTAACAGCACTATTCACAAAAGCCAAACTATGGAAAGAGCCCAAGTATCCATCGACTGATGACTTTTCGTGTTTTTTAAAAACCAGTAGAACTGCATACCACAAATAATATGTGGATAGTCTAAAACTAAATACAAAATAGCATTACACAAATAATGCATTGTGGTGAGGAAATTTGTTTCTCATTACAGGTATGGGTTCTCAATTATGAAAGTACTTTATGTAGTATGATTTACATTACGATCGGATAAATAAATAAGTATATTGTTGAAAATGAGAGCCAAGTTTTCTTCTGGTTGTCTGAGGAAAACCTTACAAAAGGGTAAAAGGGAAATGGGAAGAGGGACCCCTGTGGTGTTGGATGGGCATTGGAGATATCTGTATGAACTTGTGATATATATTTGAATATTTAATATTTAATATTTTCAATACATATACTTGCATCTCATTTTCTACAAATATTTACTTATGTTTTCTATATATATATATGCACAAATATATAAATACAGAAATAAATATAATGTATGCATGGGTTAGTATATGTATACATACCTTTGAAATCTATGTACTGAGCAGGTCTAAAAGTAAAGACAACCTGGTAGAAATAAGCACACTTGGAACCCAGATCTTGGTTTCTACATATCATCCTACAGTAGAAGGAACGAGGACTCCCTGTAAAGTGTTTGAGGGGGAAGGGGAAATATAAAATGTGTTTGGAATACCTTATGGTGCCAGGAAATAACATAGCTCTCAAACAAAACAAAACAAAAACACAAACAAAAAATATCCAAACCCTAACATGGACTAATTACAAAAATATAATTTTGAGGAAACAAAGATATATTGCAGAATATACAGTAACATTTCATTTATATGAGATTTAGCAATACCCAGATGTGGACATATTGTTAAAGGACGCGGGTGTATGGGGGGATAGATAATCCAAAGAAAATCAAAGACACGGTAAACATGAAATTCCGCTAAAATTGCTATTTCGTTTTATTGGCTAAACACAAAAACACTGCTTCACTTTCAACAGTTGAATAAGTTCCACCATCAGAGAGAGTTAGTTTTTCTTCCTTGATCTCACGTACATCTTTCCAATGTTACAATCAATTCCATCTGTTACGGGTTCAGTACGTGTAGTTCTTGCATCCTCTGGGTAGTAGCCAAGCTTAAAATTGAAGATTGATTTTACATTTCTTTCTCTAGAGTAAATAATTCCACATCGTAAAGATCATGTTCTCTAATCATTTAACCGTATTTGGATGATTCCTCTGGTCTTCTCTGAGTTTTCCTTACTTCTTGGCTTGAAAATTTTGTTCGACATAATTGACTACTCCTGAGTGCAACGGATTGATGATCTCTTAATTCCTGCATGCATCATCCCCTATGATTTCAGTGACAAATCCATATGTATTGGTTTCAGATTCAATTTCCAAAAAGGCTTTAATGAAGTATCTCTCTATTCACAATTCCTCAGATATACCCAAGACTGGTGTGGCTGAAGTCTCTCTCTCTCTCCCCCCCTGCCACCCCGTCTCTGTCTGTCTTTCTCTCTCTCTCTCTCTGCTTCTCCACTTTCTCAGATATTTCATCTACAATCTCTAGGTAAATAGTCCTTTTTTTGTAACCAGAGAGTTTGTAGCCATAGAAACCCATCTTTCTGTACACTGTGCAAATAATACTATTAAGAAACAGGTGGAAATATAAATTCCACTTTTTCAGAGCATATGTGAATTCATTATTTCAATATTTTCATATAATTTTATGCTTATGCTACAAACTCATGTTAATTGATAATAACAGAAAGCAAATGAAAATAATCATTACCCTAGAGGTACGAACGGTAGTAAAATCAGAAACGTTTTAAATGTTTTCTAAGTTTTATAAAAACTTCTGGCAAGTAAGTGAATTAGATTTCTACGTATTTACTACATGTTTTATATACTAAAGATTTTAAAAATTCAAATAAGATTTGTTGTATTACTGAGATTTATTTTCTTTATCCAAAATAAATATAAACATGACTTAAAAAAATAATGTAGTAAAATGCAATGTAGTATCCAGGATTGGATAATAAAACAGAAAAAGGATTATTGGTAAAACCTAAAATCCGAATGAAGTTTGTAGTTCAATTAATCAATTTCTCAATGTTAATTCATTAGTTTTAACAATTAAATAGTGGTCATGTAAGAAATGACATTAGGAAAATCTGAATGCAGGGTATAGGACCTCCCCGTATTTTTTTCTTTATTTCTTTTCTGTAAATTTGGAATTACTAAAAATAAGATGTTTATTTGAAAAATAACGTGTGTAAGTTTTAAGTAAAAATGTTATTCCGCTAAATGTGTAGATCAAATTTGTTCTGAAGTTTTTTGGTTTTGTTTTTGTTTTTACTTAAAAGGAGAAATTACGTAAGAACTTAGCAATTTAGTTTCTTGGTGAATTATTTAATGTTATAGATTTTATAGATTAATGGTAGGCAATGTAAAATACATGATTGTCTATAGAAGATATAAGTCCACCTTTGATTGAAAACACTTGTTTCAGATGAGTCCAGGTATAAATTTCGGATAAAGGTCTCTGAGTATCAATTAGATCTTCTATTGGGAGCCAAAGGGCAGTACATATAACTGTGGACATTCCTTAGGGTTTTAACAAATAAATATGTAAAATACAAAAGCGGCATTCAATTTGTATGTTTCCTGGATCTTAACGAGCAAGTCCCATTTGAATGAACTTGGTAAAAAGCAAATAATTTCTGAGCCTGCATCTCCAATTTGTAAAAGAGGAACAATCAATATATTGAAATTCTCAAATATCATGAAGACAAGTCTATGGGGATGTGTCAGCACTATGTGAGCATTCTATTTAAGTGAGCAATAAATTAACTGATTTGTAGAACATGTAAATAGAAAAAAGAAACAATACTTTATCATAGGTGCTCTATTGCTCTACTAATGGAAGTGATAGTTTCTTGATGTAATAACAAAATAGCAATGAGATTTGCGTGGTTTAATGGTTATTTTATTTTATTTTTTTCACTTTTTAAAGTTTATTTCAAGAGAGAGAGTGCATGCAAGAGTAGGAGAGGGACAGAGAGAGAGGGAGAGAGAGAGGGAGAGAGAGAGAGAGAGAGGGCGAGAGAGAGGGGGAGAGAGAAAATCCCAAGCAAGTTCTACACTGTCAGTGCAGAGCCTGAATGATGCGGGGCTCACTAACCATGAGATCATGACCTGAGCCGAATTCAAGAGTTGGAGGCTTAACCGACTGAGCCACCCAGGACCCCTAACCCATTTATTTTTCAAATGCTACCCTGAATTTAAATCAAATAAGAATCTGACAAAGTGTCGTTTTTCCTATGCTCGTGGACATTTATGTTGATTCCTAAACAAAGCTCTTCTCCACTCTACAGAGTGAGATGTGTAGCACATCACTGATGGACTTTCATTTTTGTCAGTGTACAAACCCAAAGTGGGCAACCTACGCTTCCGGAGGACAAAGACTTAGAAACGAATTTGTGTTTCATCACACCACGTGACATCGGGAAAATAATCTCGAAGTTTTCTCATGAACACGACGATGCAGGTCGATAGTCTTTCTTGTATGGAATGCGTTCATTTATACAACTGATTGGTTTGTACTCGTCCTTTACTCCAATTACTCGTTTCTCATATGGAGGCAGTGTTTTTCAGAACGGACAGGTCCAGGGGGGAAGCACTGGTCCCTTTCTCAAAAGCCACCTCTACCTCTACCTCTGTAGTTCAACGTCATGAACTAAACATATGACCTAAGTGGTGGTGCTTCCAATAAAATACCCTGACTTCTCATTGGTAAATGAACTGGTAACCCAGAGTTTCATTCGGACCCAGGGGGCCTCACAAGTCTTTCCTTAAGAATCGTTAGCTCTCCAGGGGCGCCTGGGTGGCGCAGTCGGTTAAGCGTCCGACTTCAGCCAGGTCACGATCTCGCGGTCTGTGAGTTCAAGCCCCGCGTCGGGCTCTGGGCTGATGGCTCAGAGCCTGGAGCCTGTTTCCCATTCTGTGTCTCCCTCTCTCTCTGCCCCTCCCCCGTTCATGCTCTGTTTCTCTCTGTCCCAAAAATAAATAAACGTTGAAAAAAAAAATTAAAAAAAAAAAAAAAAAAAGAATCGTTAGCTCTCCTTAAACTGATTGCAAGGCTCCCTGCGTCGCACCCCTGGCTTGCACTTGCTATTACTTTCTTTGGCTTTACCTCCCTGCCAGCGAGGGTTACCAGTGACCTCCGCTAAGACGGGTGAAGTCTTGGAAGGCTGGTGAGCTGTTGCCTCTTCCGTACTGCTCCTAGACGATATTAAGTCTGGTAACCACAGCCTCCTTGCTGAATTCCTGAACTAACTCCTTACAGTTTGGCACTTGAGCCACATCCAACAAGGCTGAAGACGATTTGTAAGAGTAAACGTAGCATAAGGTAGAACAATTCCAAATGAAAACAAAACACAACAGAGGTCAACAGCAAAGAGCAGAAAAGTAAATGTGATCAAGTACTTGACACGATCTAATTACCATAATTGGGCAGAAAGTTCGATTTGCTTGGAAGCAAAGGGATTTAGGCTAATTTTGTTTTTATAGCCATAATAATTTCAACGATACAAACTCACATGCAACAGTTTTGTTCTGGTTTGTTTTTTTTTTTGTTGTTGTTGTTGTTGTTGTTTTTTTATCAAATGTAAAAGAAGTATGTGTAAAAGAAACAAATTTCAGTGGTAAACTACTGTGGTTGTACAACACACTCTAAAATCATGTTTAAAGAGACGATGTTTTTACTGACCTGCAGGCTGAAAATCATACGACAAATTTGTGAAATATTTTGTTTCATTTTTTAATTTTTATTTTTAAAAAAATTTTAATGTTTATTTATTTTTGAGAGAGAGAGACACAGAGGGAGAGAGGGACAGAGCACGAGTGGGGAGGGGCAGAGAGAGAGGGAGACACAGAATCCAAAGCAGGCTCCGGGCTCTGAGCTCGCAGCACAGAGCCTGATCCGGGGCTCAGACCCATGAAACACAAGATCATGACCGGAGTCGAAGTTGGACATTTAACTGACTGAGCCACCCAGGCGCCCTGTGAAATATTTTCTATGTCAACTACGTTAATATTTTTTAGGCTTCTTATTTTGCAATGATTTAAGTAGTTACAGGAATAGGACTTTGGGAGTCTGGATGAATGGGTGGGTAAAATGCCAAATAGACTCTTTAACGAGTGACTTCTGGGAGTCAGTGGCAGGTGCTGCTGGGTCAGTGAATGATGTTTCCCATTTCCAACTTACAGCAAAGCCGTCTTGGTCAGTGGTTGAATCAGAACTGTGAGTTTTCAAAACAGCTGAGGCAAGCAGGCAATTCTGTTATTTTGTGTGAAATTTTGAGAGCAGACTTCTCACCTACTTGGGGTTCAATCCACCCCACCAGGACGGGGGATGCTTGTTAGAGCCAATATTTTCTCTGAAGTGGATAAATGTAATTCATAAAACCGGAAGGATGAAACTTTGGTTTGATTTTAGCTCCACTACCTGAAAAACCATGAGGCATCAGAAAAGCCACGGAGTTTTCTCTGGCTGTGTCGATCCGTGATACACGGTCCCTCTCAGCGTCCAATAGTTGTCCACTGAATTTTAAGTTTCCTACCAGGGGAAGAGCAGACGTACTTTAGACCAAAGTTTGCAAGGATGTGAGCGCTGGGGTTTGTTTTTGGGGATATAACTGCTGGGATGGACTGGGGTTGAATTCCATTATTTGAAAAGCTCTATGAAAACTTTATAGCTTCCGTTTTATGACAAAATGCAAGTGTACAGATAGTCACTAAACCCTGTATGTACTGGTATCAATAAACCATGCAGTTAATGGGAAAAATGAAAAGCAGAGACTTAATATGCTAGAGCTTAATTAACACACACATGCGCGCGTGCAGATTTCTTAGTTTTCCAATTTTGATGTGATATAATGACAAGGCCACCGAAAAGGGGACGCTTAAAAGCACACAGTCATTATGTGACCTTCAAATAAATGTAATTTGACAAACCTCAGTTTTCTTTTATGCTTTGACGCATACGTTGTCTTCTTAGCAGCTTGTAGGCTAGAGGTGCTGAAGAATGACTTCTATTTTCAGTCCTACATGAAGTATTTGGAGTTGATTTGAAAGGTAGCTGTGTATGTTTAATCTCTTTTAGCTTTTAAGACCAGTGGCATTTTTTTTTTTTTTTTTTTTTTTTTTTGGTCATCAGAGAACCTTGGCATTTGTAGGTTAATTTGATTCTCTCTAAAGTCATGGCTCTACCATAAACTTAGAATGAACAAATAACCTTATCTGAATCCAAATTAATACATTATTGCATGTCTATGGTTTATGGAAAATGTCAGTAAAAAATATTATGTTAAAGCTGATTTTTATTAGTTGCTTCTTTATTTTTTTTAACCTCTTGGTAAATAACTAAGTTACAGGACAAGTAGATTAAGAATATGATGCGTGTATATTGCAAGTTATACTTGCAAAAATTTATTTCATATTAAAATTTTCTATGAAAAATTAGTGACAGCTGCACATTCTAATAACTGGCAAAAATGTATTAGTGTCATTGAATATTAAAGCAGTGGCGGCATATTAACAACGGCAAAAAGCCTATTATGAATATTGACAACAACTGTATTTAAATAAATAATGTAAAACATATGCTACCTTTGGAGGTTATTTGGGGGATGTAATAAATTGTACCCTACTTCCCACTCAAATTCTTTACCGATTAAGAAATACAATAAATGAGCCAACATATGGAGAACAAAAATATCACCCTTATTACAGTTAAAACTGAAATTGGAGAATGTGTTCTGCATCTGGGAGGATGTGGGCTTCTGTGTACAGAGCTACAGAGAGTTATATGTAGCATTACTCACCTTGTCACGGGAGTGCTTGACCGGGCACTACCTATAAAAATAGAGCTGGCCCACAGAGAAGTAAAATAGAACATATGGGCAGCTGCGTCTCAAGAGAGAAAAAGATGCTGGTTTCACTAGCCCGGGTTCTCTTTCCAAACTCCCCAGTTAGATAAGCTGTGTGGGGTTGAGTGTTGGGGGGGGATGGGAAGAGCTGGGGGGTCAACGATGGAACACTCTCCACACAGGAGAGGCCATGTGTGAAGAAGGATTGCCTGTCCCTCCTCAAATGGTCTTTCTTTTTTTTTTTAAAAAATTTTTTTTTTCAACATTTATTTATCTTTGGGACAGAGAGAGACAGAGCATGAACGGGGGAGGGGCAGAGAGAGAGGGAGACACAGAATCGGAAACAGGCTCCAGGCTCTGAGCCATCAGCCCAGAGCCCGACGCGGGGCTCGAACTCACGGACCGCGAGATCGTGACCTGGCTGAAGTCGGACGCCCAACCGACTGCGCCACCCAGGCGCCCTCAAATGGTCTTTCTAATGAAGAGCTTCTCATCCACCATGAAACAGCCTTGAGTATTCCTTGATAATAGGGTGCCGGAGGACAGGGGGGAGTTTATCTTTAGCAATTTCTGTTCTCATAGAATTCTCTCTAATTGTGGAGAACACATGCACCCTCAAAGCAGTGAAACAATGAAATGAAACTGTTACTAGCTCCCATCTTTCAATATTTTTTCTGGAAGCTCAAGGGAATTTGGCTGTATCACATCAGATATGTTCCAGACCATCTTTATTGGTCAGCTAAGCTCAACAACAGTAAATGGTAGTCCTTTGTCTATGCTGAGTAGGGAGCTGCTAATGTGCCTGGGCTTTCGGGTTTGAGATTCTAAGATTATATCCATGTTGCTTTCCATTTGGTCTCCCACAGCAGGAGACATAGGGGGATTTGTCGTCATAGTCTTCAATTTTTTTTTTTTCCTGCAGACGGTAATGTTCCAAAGTGAAACACTGCAATACTTGAGTTGAGAGCTTCCTTTTTTTTTTTTAATATTTATTTATTTATTTTGAGAGAGAAAGAGAGAGAGTGTAGAGGAGAGGCAGGAAGAGAGAGAGAGAATCCCAAGCAGGCTCCACACTGTCAGCACAGAGCCTGACCCGGGGCTTGATCTCATAAACCATGAGATCACGACCTGAGCCAAAATCAAGAGTGGGACACTTAACTGACTGAGTCACCCAGGTGCCCCAAGACACTTTTTTTTTTACACAACTAAGCTGAAATTATTAATTCAATTTCTTGTGATGGAAATAGCAAAGCTCACTAAGTATTCTGTTGCTCCTCTGCAGTTCATGGCCCACTCGCAGCTCGGTGAGATCATGTGAGCTGAAACGAATTATGTCACTTCTGATCAGAGGGAAAGAAAAAATCCCCTGCATCATTCTCTAGTTTCTTTCTTCGCCTGCCATGGCAACTGAGGATAATGCAGTACCAAATATTAGAGGCTCTATTTGCTGGGAAACCTGAGTGATTGCTAAGTAGAGCTATCCAATGACTCACATGGGACATAGAGTATAAATGAGAAATGAACTTTTGTTAAGTCACTGAAATTCGGGGATTGTTTGTT
Organism: Lynx canadensis; assembly: GCF_007474595.2. Classification (NCBI taxonomy): domain Eukaryota; kingdom Metazoa; phylum Chordata; class Mammalia; order Carnivora; family Felidae; genus Lynx; species Lynx canadensis. Next base: position 141,293,758 of record NC_044311.2, read on the forward strand.
AGCACAGCATATACTAGCCTATCTTGACGAATATAGTTATCCAGAGCTTTTGTGTGCAAAAAGAATCCAAGTTGGTCTGCGTGTTTCACTGGAAGCACTGTTATATTATCAGAAGTGATTCAATGGTGGAATAGTGAAAAATTGCATAAATGTGAGATTAGAACAAGCTTTTAGGAGACAGGTAGAATTTGGGATAAGTTGAGAGAGCCTCGAAGGCATATGGAGCAGGGGACTTTGACCAAAGGTAGGAAGGGAGATGTTTGTTACACAGTAAAACTGGCTTGGCTGAAAGAGAGAGTTTAAATTCTGACGTTACACAAGATGAATTTGCATAGGTATGGTGAATCTAGAGTGAGAAAGCACTCTGGGAATCCGTAGAATGTCTTTGAGGAAGATGAGGAGTGGACGTGGCAAGACAGAAGCAGTAGGCAATGGTTCAGGGAGGTGACATTGGCAGTGATGCTGACAGTATGTAGATAAGATGATATTCCATCAAATTAGCGGTGCCAGAAAAACTTGGCATGTGAGGGATATTTTACAACTACAACTACGCTGATTTTGATTTCCTGGAGCATTCAGTGCTGGCAGACAGAGACAGAGACAGGGAGAAAGAAAGAGAAACAGAGAAACAGATCTGGTGTAAAGGATAACAAAAGGGCTGAGAAAAGTATGATTTTGGAGGATTGGTAGTATCTGCAGAAATAGACGGTGGACAGAGGCACTGACATTAGGCAGAAGGTGACAGAATACATTTTGTTTGCAATAAGGGCAAGCCCATTGGACAGTTGTGTATGAAGAATGGTTGTCTACCAGAACTGAATTAGAAGTGAGAACAGGAGCTACAGATCTGGGATTAATGCTCAGTTGTAATCAATGGCCCAAGACAGCAAGGATAGGAAGAGAGAGTTATCCTGTAGAAGAGTCGGCCAAGGGCTGATGACTGAGACCTGTTCATAGTAGAAGAAGGATGACAAGTTCTTTTTTTTATTTTTTAATATTTTATTATTTATTTTAGACAGAGAGAGAGAGAGAGAGAGAGACTGAGCAGGGGAGGTGCAGAGAAAGAGGGAGACACAGAATCCAAAGGAGGCTCTAGTCTCTAGGCTGTCAGCACAGAGCCCGACGCGGGGCTCGAACTCACAAACTATGAAACCTTGACCTGAGCCGAAGCAGGATGCTCAGTTGACTGAGCCACCCAGACGCCCCAGAATGATGAGTTCTTAAAGGACTACCTCAAGTATCTTTTGTGACCAGCACACCCACTTTTTACCATACACATATTGCCATTTTTTTGTCATTATTACAAATGCCTCTGAAACCATGTTTATGTTATTTTGTAATTTTATCCCATTTGACTCCGTCCTATTCCCTTCCATAATAGCCCAATTATACTCTTGTTTCTTGTACAGCTTTCCATTATTTTTGACTTAATTCATTTAATCAGAGAATATTGTCAAAAAATGTGGCATCTTTCTTCTTTGGCTGTGACAGATTGGCTTAATTCATCCTTTTTCTTCCATAAAACCAGTTCTGTTGGATTGACTTATACTTCCAAGTCTGCTTGACGCATCAATATGTAAGGTGTTACCCACAAAATGTGAAACTTTCTGAAAATCCATAGTTTTTAAAAATCTTTTCATGAGAGTTTACGGAGCCCTGAGTCGATGGGAACTTCACATAAATCTAGAAAGTTTATTTGTTTGCTGCGGTAATACATTTGTTATAATCCAGGGTTGGCGTTTTTAGAGAGTCCTGAAACTACAACAGCTAGGTGTTAGGATGTTTCCTGTGTTTATAAATAGAATGCCTTAACATGTGTTCTCTCTAGGTCTTCTCTGTTCCCTGGATTTATAAAAGAGGTTCTAAAGGCATTATTTCTGAAAATATTTTATTTAGTGTATTTAGTCAGTCAATAAAACATTTATTGAATGCTTTCACGTGTTAGGTGTTCTGAGGAGCACAGGGAAAACAAAGATGAATCGGAAGGTTTACAAACTCAGAACAGAATGCGCCTTCTAGAAAGAAAAGCATACAAAGGAAGAGAAAAAATATAATATAGAGTGCTAGTGTGTGTATTACAGTATAGATAAAGATGATGTGTAGGAGGGGTGCACAGGGTGATGGCATGTGGTAATGAAGGTGGGGGAGCTCCCCTTGGCCCGGAGGGTGGGAGAGTAGGAGTTAGGTGACATGAGGGCAGGGAGCAGGAAGGGCATTCCAGGTAGAGGAGTAGCTGGTGCCCAAGCCAGGAGATGAGATGATGGTTCTTGGAGGACCTGTAAGCAGCTTGTAGCATAGAGTGGTAAGAGGTGGGGCCGGAGAGATAAGCTAGAGCCACGTCCTGATAACCTTTCCTTTTCAGTTGTTTAGTCACAACTCTCTTTCCTTCCAGAGAGTTTTCAAGTGCCTTGAAGGGCTGTAAATACCAGACCGAGACAGGTGAAGCTTTTCCCAAGACGTTCGCCAGCCTCAGGAGAGCAACATGGCAAGACTTGCACTTTAGGAAGAAGACGCCGTCTTGATAGAAGAGAATGGATCAGAAGGAAAAAGGCAGAGGAGCCAGTTGGTACGTTGCTGCAGTTAAGTGAACCTGAGAAACGCATCATGAGGTGGTGAATTAAAGCCAAGGCTTTGCCAACGGAAAGAGGTAGGAGATGTAACATCAGCACAGTCAACACGGTTTGCTAATAAATATTTTCTCACCGAATGAGTTGTGACTAAGTGGATGTGTGGGGTGAGGAGGAGGGAGAAGTCGAGGATGAATTACAGGTTTAGGCTTGGGAAACTAAGTGGGTGACAAGGAAAGTCATTGCTTGGATAATGAACACAGGCCTGCTGAGGTCTTTGTGTGCCTGGGAACGGTAATGTTGCCTGTGGAATAATCTTACCCATGCAGTAAACCCTCTGAGAGCAAGTCAGTGTCTCCCTTTTCTCCTGTAATTTTTTTCCAGCCCTAAGAACGGTACTGATCACACAGAGTGTGGTTATAATCCAATGAATCTGGCATATGTGTTACCCATCTAAGCAGAAGTGACAGGTCCTAACTGAATATTAGTTGGGATTCGTTGGTTACATGCAACGGAGAGGGATTCTGACCGACAGGAACTAGGCAGGGAGAAAGCGAGTGCAGGGAGCCCCCAGAAGTGTGCCATAACACGAAGGATCTAGTCAGGAAGACGCAGTGGAAACGGATGAACCACAACAACTTCCAGTCCCTTTGTCCCTTCGCTCAAGATTCAAATTCCAGAGTGCTCTGAATTATTGCCCACCTTAAGGAACATCTCCATTGCTTAAGTAGGAGAGGCTCGGGCCCCTGATTACAGTCCCACAAGAGGGACGGGGGTAATTCCTCAAACATTTGGAAATCACGGTGTTCTTTTTTTTTTAATATATGAAATTTATTGTCAAATTGGTTTCCATACAACACCCAGTGCTCATCCCAAAAGATGCCCTCCTCGATACCCATCACCCACCCTCCCCTCCCTCCCACCCCCCATCCACCCTCAGTTTGTTCTCAGTTTTCAAGAGTCTCTTATGTTAGCCGGCCATATAATGACTGGGCTGATTCTAGTCTTTATTGTTTTGTGTTTCAAAAAAAATTGTTTTTAGACGAAAATGAAGCTCGTGAAGGACGGGCATGAGCAATTCATCCTCCGGCTAAAAGGGACGTGGATCTTTTTCAGTTTAGCCACTCTCTTTGACAACAAGTTTCATCTCGTCTTCAGTCTGTAGAAAGTAAAACGAACGTTTGGAAAATCAAATGCAAGCACTAAGTTATGGGACCCAATAGGAAATTCTTGGTCAAGAAGGTAATAGTATATAGAATATAATTGAGGAGAAAACTGAAGAGGTAGGGGTGGGGTGGGAAAGAAAACAAGCAAGGCAAGGAAGGGAGGAACACCCACAGAAGAAAAATCCAGCCTTATTTGGATAAACTTCGGAACAACATTCAAACCCAATCTCTAACCCTTGAGTGTCTGGAGGGAACACCCACCACTAATTACAGGACGCAGATATGGAAGCCACTTCAGGGTTGTGGGGTCCGAACCAGCATCCTGATGGCGGCTTTTAAGATGTGGCTGGGGTTGTTTGTTTGGTGGCAGAAGAGAGTTTAAATTTGCTTCCATTGGCCGTGGTAGATGTTGATATTTCTTCCGTCTCTAATCTCATTCCAGAGCTAGGGAGGTACCTGTGCCAACTATGGCTTTGTTTGGTATGCCAGACAATCCCGGTGCTGCCATGGAATCACCGCGAAGGATGTTTATGGGAAAGTGGGAAACAGGACCCTGGGCCTATTGAAAGTTTTGCTTAGAGATCACTGTGACATTCCTAACCCCATCCCTTTTGTTGATAGAACTGCTTGCATGCTTGTATGGTTGACTCTGAAAACCTTGGAAGCATTTTAAGTTGGTCTGTATTCGAAACCACAATTTTGGTGATATTTCTGTTTTCTTTCATTTCTGGCAAATTCTTTTAGACAACAATTGTTCTTTCTCTGCAAAGATGAGCTCCACCTTGAGAAAGCCCGAATTCCTTCGTAGGGTAAAAAGGAGACGGAACATCACTCGTGACGTGTGAAAAGTACTTTTGAAAGCCTACTTAGCATTTTCTGAGAGAAATGTGGTCCTGTTGTTGTATTAGACATGGTATATAGAGGGGCTGAATAAATATGCACGGTGAATGTTATAACTCACTCCAGCACTTTCCAGTTTTCTTTTCTTCCCCCCAAGCTACAGAAATGTCTTTGAAAATATATAATGAATGATAGTTCATTTTTTTTGCATTTATGCAAATTTTACTTTTTATGGATTTTTTTTTTTCCTTTTTTAAAAAAATTTACTTAGGGGCGCCTGGGTGGCGCAGTCGGTTAAGCTTCCGACTTCAGCCAGGTCACGATCTCGCGGTCCGGGTCACGATCTCGGGGTCGGTGAGTTCGAGCCCCGCGTCAGGCTCTGGGCTGATGGCTCGGAGCCTGGAGCCTGTTTCCGATTCTGTGTCTCCCTCTCTCTCTGCCCCTCCCCCGTTCATGCTCTGTCTCTCTCTGTCCCAAAAATAAATAAAAACGTTGAGAAAAAAAAATTAAAAAAAAAAATTTACGTATATATTTAGAGAGAGAGAGAGTGTGCAAGCAAGGAGGGGGCAGAGAGAGAGAGCAAGAGAGATTCTCAAGCAGGCTCCACACTGTCAGTGCAGAGCCTGACCCGGGCTTGATCCTACAACTGTGAGATCATGACCTCAGCTGAAATCAAGAGTCAGATGCTTAACTGACTGAGCCACCCAGGTGCTCCTCCTTTCTTCAAATAAATTAAAAAAAAAAAAGACTATGGAATAGCAGATGGGAAGGGGTAAATCTTCAAAATTTGGAAATCAGAGAGCAGAACTGCCTAAGGAATAAATTTAAATTATTTTTAACTTGTCACCCCAGGGCGGGGAGAGGGGGAGAAACCCTGGCATATTCCTTCTGCTTCAGAAATGTTTCCCTGTCCTACTGCTAGAAGAATTATTAATACACTGTCAGGGATGATATTGAACACATGAAACATTGATTTGTGAGTTGGACTAGAGAACCTCTTACGTTCCAAAAATGAGTATTTATGTTGCTCTTGTGGTCACGGATGTGACCCAGACTGCTTGGATCTGAATGCAAGCTCTCAACTATGGACTCAGCTACCATTTGTAAATTACAAACAAGTGGCCTTTTGTAGAGCTACAATTCTACATACTAGTTGATGCAGAAAGTCCTGGAAACTTCACTTCCCCAGTTGCTTTTTCATTTGATTGTTCTGGAGAGAGTTAAGCGAGTGTGGCCATGTGTGTTTTTGTGTACACACATATATGTATGATGATATATGATGTATACCCACATGCACGTATGTATACATATAAATACATATGTATACATAAATACATATAAATATGTATTTAATGCATTTTATGTATGTATCACTAGCAAAGAGTAGACAGCTCTGATGACGATTGGTTAATGGTCTTGAGGAAAAGTAGATTGATATTCTAATACTTTCCCAACCCATCTCTTGTGGAATATGGTTAAAGTGAGCTTAAACTACTTTCCAATATCTCCTTTGTCTGGCACAGTCTACCTTATAATTTTATTTTTTTTACTGTTTATTTATTTTTGAGAGAGAGAGAGAGAGAGAGAACATGAGCAGGGGAGGGGCAGAGAGAGAGAGGGAGTCACAGAATTCAAATCAGGCTCCAGGCTCTGAGCTGCCAGCACAGAATCCGCTGCGGGGCTTGAACTCGCGAGCTGTGACATCATGACCTGAGCTAAAGTCGACTTAACCGACTGAGGCACCCTGGTGCCCCAACACAGTCTTTTTTTTTTTTTTTATAGTACAGGTGAGACAAGAAGGTAGGTAGAGATTGAACGGAATCCAAGATAGATCCTTATTTGTCTTGTAAGCTCTTTTTCAGTCTATGAGGGAGGGTACGATTGAAGTGAATGTTGAGATATTGTCCCATAAATGGCAATCAAGAGAGCTTCTGATATAGAATATGGAGGGGCATATTGGTGACGAAAACCTGGTAATTCTTGGTAAGAATTTTTCCCATAACTCGCTTAGTGATGTCTACCTTCCTTTCAGGTTATCATTTATTGAGAGTGCAGAAACATGTGTGATACTTGGGAGAAATCCCTTGAACTAATTAATGCAGACTACGGTTGGCAACAAAATTGTGAGACTATATGTTCATGTTGGGGATTATTTCAAGAGAGGTTCGAAATGGAAGTTGCTGGACCTGAAGCCATTTTGAGCTATCTACCAAAAAAAAAAAAAAAAAAAAAAAAAAAAAGTATTCCCTGAGAAATGCCCACAAAATTGCACTGCACTCATGATTATATTTCCAGATCAGTTTTCATGGATTGGAGGTGTCCTTGATTCTATAATATAAGAATAAATTCCCAACTACAAGAAATGTTCAAGTCTAGCTGTGTTCCGGTATGCAATCAGTTGACTTTGCATGATTCTCTCTCCCTTGCACCACTCCCGCCCCCCGGAGTGGGAGAAGGAATCATAATAAGTTATCACAAGAAACTTTTAATATTTGGCCTTGTTTTCAGAATTTACATTTCCTGTATTGCTGTGTCTTATTTCGGGTAGGATAATACCAATAGGATTCCTTTGGAGTCTGAGAAGTTTACGCCAAAAATTTTCACCACCTTTACACCAAATTTTCAATGGTACTTATATCGGAACTATTTAAAACCCTCTACATCCTTCCCATGAGTTGATCATCTATTCATGCCACGGTGAGAACTTCATTAACATACGGCAACACATCTAGAAACAGAGCGGCAAGGTCAAGTTGAAGTCATGGATCATGTCAGAGAGCCCCAAATTCTAAACAAAAGCAGCTTACCTTAGAACGCTCTTCAGTCAGTGATGATTGCTTTGGCTTTCTCAGTAGCCTCATTGATAATCTGCCGTTAGAAAGCTTTCAATAAGTGCATTTAAAAAAAAAATCTGCCCTTCTGAAAGATGAGTAAGAATTTCAGTGATGTAAGCATTAGATACAGATAGTCGTTAAAGTCAGTGTTTTTCAGAAAGTCTCACATCATCATTATATTTAATGCTAGCACCACCTTGTCCAGTATAGCAGCCGTTAGCCACATGTGATTGAACACTTGAAATGTGGCTAGTGAGAAAAAGAACTGAATTTTCAATTTGATTTCATTTTAACTTCTTTAAATAGAAACTGAATAGAAAATGTATCATTGATAGTTTTATGTTGCCTGTTTGTGAAGATGGTAACTTTTGGGGGATATATTGGGTTAAATAAAGTATTTTATTAATAATAATGTTACCCGCGGCTTTATACTTTCTTGTTAATGTGACGACCTACGAAAAAAATAAAAATAAAAATTCCTTTGTGGCTTGCATGATATTTCTATTGGACCGGCCAGTTTGGCCTTGAACTTGGTAGGGCTCAAAGATGTCTGAATTACTTCAGTGCGTAATCTCTCCTCATTTCCTCCCATAAAATGATACTTACGTATCTGGATTTTTTTCATTGATTTACTAACTGGTTCAGGACGAAACGGCTCATTCTTCCGCGTGATTTCCCAGTTCCTTGGAGAGCGTCTTGTCTTTTCTGAGTGTTATCATCAAATAGTCAAATTCACCTGGTCTTCCTTGGCTCCCTTAATCCTCCAGGCTCACTGATGCCAACAGCCATGAGCCTGGCGTTACAAATATTTTTGGCTTCCTATTTTAGATGCGGTAATGCCTGAAGGATCTCTCCATTCTGTCTGCTTCAGTCCTGCTAGTATGTTGGCTGCTCCAGATGTCTGAACTTGGCCTTAAACCTCCGCTCTCGCTCCTTGTCACATCCCAGGTGCACTCGTTAATCCCGGTCGAAATTACTTCCCATGGTTTTCCTCAGAATGCTGCTTCCTAAGGAGTGTCGTGCCAATTTCACACCCCGACTCTTGGGGCGCAGATCAGTGCCAGGCCGGAGGCAGAGGCATTGTTGCTGTTTTCCACCATGCTAAGCACTGGATGCAGCGCTGTACAGGACGACCTGGCTTTTGACCTCCCGTGACCCGCGGTCTAGTGGGAGAGGCACAAAACAAACACTTGTGGGTTTTGTGTCAGGCTGCTGGAACCCGCCTTACCTGCAAGCACAGAGAGGGGAAGTGCCTGAGAAGTTTGTTTTCCTTAGAACCAGCTCTTAGCCAATGGCTGGTGCACGATGGAATATAGACACTCTGTCCCCCAAGGAGGACAACTGTGGGGTGAGACCTACCAGGGGTGCAGGGTGCCTAAACTGAAGTTACACTCTGTGGGGCTTTGTTACGATCCCACTCTTTTTGCCCTCTTTCCATTTCTGGCCCTGCATCCTTACTCCTTTACTTACATGCTAAATATATCCTCATCTCAGTATTTGCTTCTGGGGAATCCAACCCGATGCCAGCATTTGTAGGTTCTTGAAGTGGTTCTGGGAAGCTGCCTCTCAAACTGAGAGTCAAGAATTGGGTCTCACAATGCCAGATGGCAACAGAGTCCCTATTGTTTGTGATCAGCGAAGGGGTGATGACCTCTGGCTTGCGTAGCTTTCCAATTGTTGGTACTTTTACCTCTGGTGAATTTGGATGGGATACCAGTGAAAAGGGATGCACTGGGTTGTATAACAGTATATAGTTTGATAGTTACGGTAATTAAAAGAAAGGTGGAGATGTCTGGTTGCTGCTAAATTATGTATTGTAGAAAGAAAATACTGTACATTGGTTGGCCAATTACCACTTCACGGGGGAGGAGGAGATCAAGAATTCTGTTTCTGTTTTATAGATGTTTAGTTTGTATCCAAGGGAGATTTCCAGGGTGTTTATGTGTCTGCAGATGGAATCAAAACTAGAGATATAAAATGTCACATCACCGGGATATGCATGGTATTTGACACAATTTGTGTAAACCAGAGTTCTCAGTAACTGGTAACAGAGACCATTGCAAGAAGCGAAGAGTATTGAATGGATGCTGAGCAACTCACAGAATTGCCAGAAAGACTTAGAACAAGGCTCAGGCAATTGTCATGAGCAAAGAAGGCTGGGAGATGGCCATGACTGCACAAACAAGGCTAATGCCATAGATCCTTTCCATCACTACACAACTTGATGTCTCAGCTTGCCCAACCCCCACTTCCATATCTGATTTCTGGAAGCCACTGTAGGAACCTCTACTGGTGCCCCGGATGATAGATGTGCAGCCAGCATCAGAAAGGATTCCGTACCAACTGTTTCTGTGTCTCACAAGCTCTAAACACTTTTGGACCAGCCTAGGCCATGTGTCCACGTGTCACGCATCAGCCACCATTAGGGTAGGTACCTTTTGAAGCTTAGGGGAATATTGTTGACCTTCAACCATGCAGTTGCGTCACCACGTAAGTTCATTTGCTTTCTGTTGCCGAGTCCATTGTATTGGAATACAACAATTTGTTTCTATCTTAAAATATCCTTGTCTTCAGCAAGTTCTTAACGGTTTCTCCCTATGTTTACTTTTGGAAGGTTTGTAGCTTTCGATTTTACATTTTAGGCTTATGATCCATTTTGAGAAAATTGTCTCCAGGGTATGAAGTAAGTGTTGACATTCTTTTTCTTTTGCTACATAGCTATCTGGTTATTCTACCACTCTTTGTTGAAACAACTCCTTTCCTCATTGTATTTCCTTAGCACATACATTGAAAATCAAATGACCAGATATGCGTGGAACTATACCTAAGACTTTTATTGTATTCCTTTGAGTGATATGTTTGTACATTTGGAAATACCACCCCGTGTTTTTTTTAAAACCTTTTTTTTAACGTTTATTCATTTTTGAGAGACAGAGAGAGACAGAGCGCAAGCGGGGGAGGGGCAGAGAGAGAGGGAGACACAGAATCGGAAGCAGGCTCCAGGCTCTGAGCTGTCAGCACAGAGCCCGAGGCGGGGCTCGAACTCACGAACCGCGAGATCATGACCCGAGCCGAAGTCAGATGCCCAACCGACTGAGCCACCCAGGCGCCCCCAGAAATACCACCCTGTCTTGATTACTACAGCTTTATGGGGGAATTTTGGCCATTTTTTCTTTCTTTTTTTCTTTTAATCTTTTTTTTTTTTTAATTTTTTTTTCAACGTTTATTTATTTTGGGGACAGAGAGAGACAGAGCATGAACGGGGGAGGGGCAGAGAGAGAGGGAGACACAGAATCGGAAACAGGCTCCAGGCTCTGAGCCATCAGCCCAGAGCCCGACGCGGGGCTCGAACTCACGGACCATGAGATCGTGACCTGGCTGAAGTCGGACGCTTAACCGACTGTGCCACCCAGGCGCCCCTCTTTTAATCTTTTTAATTTCCTCTTTTTCTGGCAGTTAAGTTGTTCCACAGGTAACAGCTTCCATTTATTTGTTTTTCAATCTTTTTTCCCTCAGTATTTAGTTTGCATTTCCCACTGCTATGGCTTTCCATTCATTAATCTTTTACTGTCCAGTCTCTAATCTGCTATAAAGCCCATCCAGCGAATTGTCCTCTCAGATGCTATGTTTATCAACTCCATTAATCATGTTTTAAAAATCTTTAAATTTTTTGTCATTATGTTCTTATTTTCATTTAATTCCTTGAGAATCTTTATGCCGTTTTTTTAATTTAAAATGTTTTAAAAATGATTTCTATTTAATTTTGAGAGAAAGAACACGAGCGGGAGAGGGGCAGAGAGAGAGGGAGACACAGAATCCGAAGCAGGCTCCAGGCTCCGAGCTGTTAGCACAACCTGACATGGGGCTTGAACTCACAAACTCTGAGGTCATGACCAGGGCTGAAGTCGGATGCTTAACCAGCTGAGCCACCCAGGAGCTCCAATATGTTGCGTTAATATACTTGTCTGCTAATTCTATCATCTGTCATTTCTCAGTTTATTTCTATTAACAAACCTTTCTTCTGACTATGAACTACTTTCCTGCTTCTTTTCATGTTCAGTATTTTTTGTAAGATTATAGACATGGCACATGTTATGGTGATAAGTGTATGGATTTTGCTGCCGTCATTTCAAGAGCGTTGAAGTATATTTTGGCAGGAAATGTAGAGACTTGTGGATTATTTTGAGCTTATCTTTCAGCTTGTTTGAGGAGGCATGGAGTAGCTCTACAGTAAAGACTTTATCTGGGGTGTCTATTGAATGCCTCAGGCACTCGACGAGTTTTCTCCAGTTTGAGTAGTCAGACAAAATAGTTTGGGACTTTTTCAGCTTATGACTCTGTTGTGGCTTTTGTTTTGTTTCGAGGGAGAGAGAGAGAGAGAGAGGTAGGCAGAGGGAGAGGGGGAGAGAGAGAGACTCTTAAGCAGGCTCCATGCAGGGCTCGATCTCACTACCGTGAGATTGTGATCTGAGCCAAACTCAAGAGTTGGATGCTTAACCAACTGAGCCATCAGGGCGCTCCTCTCCCTTGTAGCTTTTTTTTTCTCCAGCCTTATTGTGTTTTACTATATGCAAGGTTTAACTTTACCCTGTGCACACATGACTAAGATCTCAAAGGGTCCCTTGCAGCTTTCTAGAGCTATTTCTCTGAGCTTCCTCATAATCAGTACTCTGCCTTGGAGATCCATCTGCTGTCATGTCCAAATGTTAATGCCTACCTCATCCACTCAGTGGGACTGCCACGCTTTGCTTGGGCTCCCGTTCCCTGCTTTGAGACTTAGAAAGTGCTTCCAGAAGGAAAGTTGCAGTGATCACACAGCTCAGTTCATGTGTCTCCCTTCTCTCCATGATCATGGAGAGAGGTCAGTTCATTGTGATCTCATGTTTATTTTGTGACTTTTAACATTTATATTATCAATCAATTTATCAATATTTTGATAGCATAGTTATGAAATAGATCTACATGAAAATAAAATGAAGGTTTAATTAAAATAAATTAATTAAGTTATGAAATAGATCTACATGAAAATAAAATCAAATTAGTTCTCTTGAACATTCGCATGTTCTTATTAAATGTAGGGAACATTGCATTTTTTACGTTTTTGTTACAGAGTCCAGACTGAACATTCATTCTCTCTCCCAACTTTTCCTTTTCACATTCTTTCTGTTTTACTCAGTGTCTCTCTGCCTCTCTTTATTTTTACTCAAGGCTTGATTTTGTTGGTATATTTCAGCCTCTCATTCATTCATTAAATGTGACTGGAAGTGAAATTCCAGTAGAAGTTTAGCACAAACATGACTGGTTTATTTCAGTGTAAGCCCATCAACCAAAGGCGGAAAAAAATTCCAAAAAATTCTATTTGCTGGAAAATTTGCTAATAAGCTTTTGGTTACTCAAAGGCTTGGTCACAGTGTGGGGCTTGAGGGTAGGAGGCCTGGGTGGAGAGAAGACAAAATGTAATAAACACAACAGAAATTCACTGGCATCAAACTGATTGGAGTGCACTAGGAAAACAAGTTATGAGGGAACTATGAAACCCGACTTTGCACTTTGGAAAAATGGAATATTTCAGAGATGCCGATTATAAAGATTGGAGCCATAACAGTGCCCCAAAGCAAGGTTTCTGTTTCACTCCTGTGTAAGCACTTTTTATTCTTCATTCCTAAAGAAATCTCAGTTTGCAAACAGGATGCATACCAGACCCCTCAAGGATCTCAGAACTCGATCTACGTGGAGAATTAATGCAAACACAGGCTCTTCTTTGAGAGTGACAAAAGGTTAAGCTAAAATGAAACAAAAGGTGTTTCTTTTTTTCAGGCGTATCTGTTTTCTATTCCACTTGTTGACTCTGCCATGAATTGAAATAAGTTCATGGTGTGTGCTTGGTTTATTTGACTTTTGATTTTAAAAAGCGAGGGGTGAATTTCAGTCTCTGAATTTGGGAGAATGCATTTGGAGTGAGGTTCTCCTAGCTTCTTGGAAGAAGTGACAGTGAAGTTGGTCCTTAGAAAAAGAGCACACTTTCAGTAGCAAAATGGCGGGATAGAGTCCTGCCATACAGAAGGGATGGGGTCCTTCGAGACAAGTACATGGGTCGAGGGCCAACTCATTTTAGATGAGTGAGAGTGACCCTGTGGTGCAGGACAAAGGCAAAGGGGAGACAAAGTGAGAAAATTCGGCTTGTGTATGCCCCAGAGTGCCAGAACGGGGAGTTCTGTTTGAACAATTGACAATCGGTAGACACTGACAACTTTAAGTAGAACTCCACGAAGAGAACGTGGGTACACTTAGAAAGGAGGATTAAAGAACAACCAAAGTTTAAGGAGCTATTCCTCTGTGCTCTTCGTTATACAGGCATGCCAAACTCCCCATTTTACAAACAGGGAAAACAGGGCCAAGAGGTTGAAAACGTGCCAACGTCTGAACCCTCGGATCCAGGTTTGTTGAATGAACAACGCCTAAGCTTCAGTCGGGACAAGGCGAAAGACATGGCTCAGGACCAGAGATCTGGCATAAGGCACGGACGCCAGGGTCAAGGGTAACAGAAGAGCTCCTCTAGCCTACGTCCAGGTAAAGCTCCTAAGTTGTATCTAATGTTACAGAAGGTGGGGCAAACACCTGAATTCTAGCTTTATTACTTTACTCTGGTTATCAAAGTTAGTAAGACTTCTGGATTATTATTACTTTGTTCTGGATTATCAAAGTTAGTAAGATTTTGGCACACTCAATAAAATACCTCTTTTATTTTTAAGTTTATTTATTTATTTATTTATTTATTTATTATTTATTTATTTATAAAGAATAAGTGTGTGAAGAGAGGAGGGCTAGAGAGACAGGGAAAGACAGAATCTCAAGTAGGCTCCATGCCACCAGTGCAGAGCCCGGCCCAAGGCTCGATCTCATGACCCGTGAGATCACGATCGGAGCTGAAATCAAGATTGGAGGCCTCACTGACTGAGCCATCCAGGTGCCCCTAGTCTATCTTTTTTTAACTTCCTATTCCAATACACACAATGATACACAAAGTAGTGTGATCAGATATGAAAACGGACGTGTGGCTGGAAAACTTGGCTGGGATTTAAATGCTCTGAGGACCCATCATCCATCATCTGCTGGATTCCAGAGTCAGGCCCTCCAGGATGAAGAATGAGCCTGTAAATACTCTTCAAAGCGCGGAATCCCTGCAAATGAGAAGCCACTGTCTTTCTAAATGCAACAGTGCTTTGGCAGCTTGTGACTTTGGCCGAGTAAGCCTAGCCAAGAAGATTTAGTTAAACATCTAGAACAGGCTGCTTCCAGCATTTAGCTTTGAACTGACAGAAGGAATTACTCACTCGCCGTCTAGATCCCGTGCACAGCGACTCAGAACCGAGGTAACGTGTTCTTAGAGATGGCCCTCAATTCTGACGACTCTTGCGAACATACCAGTCACTGTGTGTCAGATTTTGAATTGAGCCAAGATCGACCCTTATGATGGAGCACCATTTCTGCGAGAGAAAAAACAAAGCACATCAAGAGCGCCAGCGTTTTTTTGTTTTGTTTTGTTTTTTTCAAATTGTACACTCGCTTCTAGAGATGTAGCGTCTTTGGCCTCGACTTAAAAGCTGCGGTGTTGAGTCTTTTAGGAGGTGGAAGGTAATGGCTTTAGACAGCAGAAATAAACGAGAACCTCAGGAATCCTTCTGGTTTGGCACGATGAAATCCAGTGGCAACTACGCGGTATATATCTGAAAATGAGTAATGGCCTCATGAAAATGTAAGCGCACTTCCGTAGTGTGTCCTCCCCTGATCCCACGATCTTACCTGCTCTTAACCATGACGCTAGTGACCTACTCTCTACCACGCCCCCTCAGTCCACCTCACATCTTCCTAATCTTCAAGATATTGTGTATTGTGCTTTCTTTTTGGTTTTGACCAAATTTCCAGCATTTGTACTACTGGCGATTTCCTTTCTAAATTAGGAAACTCTGGAGGAGAAAGAAGGGAAAAGAAAACCCCATCCACCCCCCCCCACCTTAGTCAGTTATAACAGCATTAGAGGTATTCTAAAAAATCAGCTTGAGAATGTATATTTTGGCAAAAAATCTTCGTATACAAGGCTTTATACAGCTCTTATCCTTAAAACAAATTCTTTTTTTTTTTATTTTTTTTTTAACGTTTTATTTATTTTTGAGACAGAGAGAGACAGAGCATGAACGGGGGAGGGTCAGAGAGAGGGAGACACAGAATCTGAAACAGGCTCCAGGCTCTGAGCTGTCAGCACAGAGCCCGACGCGGGGCTTGAACTCACGGACCGTGAGATCATGACCTGAGCCGAAGTTGGCCGCTCAACCGACTGAGCCACCCAGGCGCCCCTCCTTAAAACAAATTCTTAAAGAAAACCCTAATATCTATCGTTAGTGACTCCCATCGAAAACTTGAATTGGGATTGTCTGTTGTATTATGGTGTTTTTGTATTTCCTAAAGTTGTCATACTTCTAAAACTCCCCCAGAAACTGAAACAGGCTCATTTATAGCGCTTACTATTTAAAAATAAATAACATTTTCACCTAAACTACAACATCGTGTAAAAATACCCTTGAAGGAACAAAACTTTCATTCTTCTCAATTCATTTCATTTGGCTATATGGAAAGTATTCCGCTTGGCTCATTCAAAAAATGTGCAAACCTGGCTTTGGGCACAATACTAATTTTCTAGAATGGATGGGCCAAGGCTGATCCCCGCGCATTTCTTGCGATCAGTTGTACGTGGCTGGAAGTTAGACTAACAGTGATTTATAGTAATTGCCTATCATCAGTCTATGTCATGCTCACCTGAATAATCCGTCGATTGTCCCAACAATGCCCAGGGCTCCGAACCTACCTGAGATTATTTGCTTCACATGTGAGGGAATACATACCAAGTGCCAAGGTCGCAAGAATGAAGCCCTGACTCCCCAGCCCCTGACTCTCTACCTTCCACAGCAGCGAGAAGAAAAGAGTCACAGGCATGTTGACTCACATCCACTTACTTAAGAAGTAGTCCCCTGAGAATGTGTATCACACGGGTAGAGTGAGACGGGAGAGATCCACTAACGTGGTGTTTTTCAATCTCACCGCTACTGACATTTTGAAGGGGATAATTCTTTGTTGTAAGGGGGTTATCCTGTGCTTTGCAGCATCCTTTGATTCTACTTTCTAGAAGCCAGTAACATCCCCCTCCACTCCCCGCATCGTGACAATCAAAAATATCTCGAGACATTGACAAATACCCTATGGGGATAAAATTTCCCCTGAATGAGAACCACTGTACTAGGGAAAAAGTAAAACTAAGCTTTCATGATTGACAGCATTGCATAATGAATGAATACATGAAGGGAACATCAGTCTATAGGATGAATAAGATAAATATTTATTAAATATACTTAAAAGTAATATATATATATATATACACATGCATACACACACACACACACACACACTGCATACCTTGACACTTTAAAAAAATTTAAATGTTTATTTTTGAGAAAGAGAGAGACAGAGCATGAGTCAGGGAGGGGCAGAGAGAGAGGGGGAGCACAGAATTTGAAGCGGTCTCCAGGCTCTGAGCTGTCAGCACAGAGCTTGATGTGGGGCTCGAACTTGTGAATGATGAGATCATGACTTCAGCCGAAGTCAGACGCTCAACCGACTGAGCCACCCAGAAGCCCCATACCTTGACACTTTGAGAAATTTTTCACTGGAGGGAGAAGTAAGAAACCTTTATAGTTATGCTACTTTTGAGGCAACTGTGTTTGAAAGAAAAGCTGGAATGTGAGAATGGCAGAAGCTATTTTCTACATTGGTCCTTATTTTGACAAACTCACCAGTTTTAAATCTACCCCCCCCCCCGGTTCTATAAAATAATCATAATTTTTCTTTCCCGTGATAACCTGTCAACTATTCGAAAACGTACTACGTTTTTCTCCAGTTCCTTCCCAACCTTTTCCGTCATATGAAATAGAAGGTAGTTTGAAGTTCCTCTATCTTTCCCTTTCCTTTCCCCCAGTGGAGGTGCCGTCTGCTGACACAATTCCTGAATTACGATTCCCAGGACCAAAACGAGTCCATTAGAAATGCTTTGGAAAGAGAAAATCTAGTAAGGACTTAAAACCTTAAAAAAAAGTTCCCACTGACAAGAATTTCAAAGGTGGTTGACTGCTGGCATTGGGTGAACTGCTCAAGGACCCACTCTCCAGCTGACCGCCTGCCCCCCATTGTTCACATGGACGCAGGAAGGAAGGTGAATGGATGTTAGCATTAGCAGTGTCTACAACGTGCAGAAGAGGAAGAGAATCTGGAAGTCTAGCAGCACACTTCAAGAGTCTAGCTCCTTCCTTGGTGACTATCTTACATGAATGACACTGTTTTCAACCATTTTGTAGAAATGATTCGACTGCAAGATGATTTCTTTTTTTCTTTTGTTTATTTATTTATTTTGAGAGAGAGAGAACAGGGGAGAGGCAGAGAGGGAGAGAGAGAATCCCAAGCGTGCCCTGTGCCATCGCCAGTGTGGAGCCTGATGTGGAGCTCAATCACAAACCTCAAGGTCATGGCTTGAGCCAAAATCAAGAGTCGGAGGCTCCACTGACTGAGCCACTCAGGTGCCCCTACAATATGATTTCTTTGTCACCTGTAGAGACCTCTTTCTGGCTTGAGGTCCTTGAATCCTGGAACTGTGTATTATTTGCTATCATGCCTTATCACAGACCACATTACATAAGGGATCAGTAAATACGTTTTTTAAAAATTATCAGTGTACACTAAATATGCTGTAACCTTAGGAGCAAAATTTTCACTTGCAAGTTATTTATTAGAAACTTGTCATTTACAACATGTATATTTTTCTTTCTGTTACATTGGAATTCATGTTCAGCTTCCAAAGTCCTCGAGTTCTCTAGAAATTGTACATATTTTGCGTACATGTGCATTTATTTAAGAAGTTGAACTCCTTATACAATATAGATTTTTCCAAAAAAAAAAAAAAAAGGATAAATGGAAGATCAAGGGAAAAGTACTTTTTTTTTTTTTTTAATTTTTTTTCAACGTTTATTTATTTTTGGGACAGAGAGAGACAGAGCATGAACAGGGGAGGGGCAGAGAGAGAGGGAGACACAGAATTGGAAACAGACTCCAGGCTCTGAGCCATCAGCCCAGAGCCTGATGCGGGGCTCGAACTCACGGACCGCGAGATCATGACCTGGCTGAAGTCGGACGCTTAACCGACTGCGCCACCCAGGCACCCCAAGGGAAAAGTACTTTAAGAGGAGGATTATTCTCAGGAAAACTGGACAATCAGAAAGGACCTGTGTTGGAGATTTCTGTTTCTTCCTATGATCAAAAAAAAAAAAAAAAAAAGTTTTAGGAATCTATCTTTATTGGATTATAGGAACAAAATCATGGGCTCTGGAGACACTCTACCAATATTAAAATGGTTTTGTTCTTTCACGAGGAGGAAGATACAATATCTAAGAGTCCTTTCTTTTCTTTTTTTTCTTTAATTTTTTTTAACGTTTATTCATTTTTTGAAAGACAGGGTTCGACTGGTGGAGGGGCAGACAGAGAGAGAGAGAGAGAGAGGACACAGAATCTGAAGCAGGCTCTAGGCTCTGAGCTGTCAGCACAGAGCCCGATGTGGGGCTCAAACTCACGAATCGTGAGATCATGACCTGAGCCGAAGTCGGAGCTTAACTGGCTGAGCCACCCTGGCGCCCCTCCAAGAGTCCTTTCTTAAAGCTCCCGACCTAGAGTTGTATGGGTGGCTCATTCATTAGGCACTCGACTTCAGCTCAGGTCGATCTCACAGTTTGTGGGTTTGAGCCCCACACTGGGCTCTGCGTAGACAGCTCAGAGCCTGAAGCCGGCTTTGGTTTCTGTGTGTGTGTCTCTCTCTCTGTCCCTCCCCTCCTCTTGCTCTCGCTCCCTCTCAAAAATAAATAAACATTAAAAAAATTTCAAAAATATATAAAAGAAAATGAAAAAAAAAGCTTCTGACTCATTTTCAACAGTACATACCTTTTAAAATCCGTGCTGATGGATTTATATACTGATTCATCCATAATCTGACTGGTCCCCTGTAGGACCAATGACAGAAAAACTGGTAGGATTAGGAGTGACGTCTGTCCCTTTAAAGGAATGGGAACTTGATCATTGCATTACAGATAGTTGAATTAATGTGCTATTTATAACTCCTAAACAGCTCATTTTCTGAGTCCTTATTCTCCTAAAATAGAGGGGCTTTACTGGCTCTCGAAATGACTTGAAGGTGATTGAACAATTTATTACGCTATTGCATACAGCCGGCTTAATATACTTTGGAAAATAAAGGTTTATTATTTATGTAAGTCCACATGTACCACTGATACCAAAACCTGTCTTTACAACATTAAATTTGGGGCCTTCTTAAGTCAGGCACTTGTGGTCCCATAGAACGCTTCAGACATGTTGAAATGTTATTTTAGGGAAAGCCATGCAGATTGGGAAAACAGAACAAAAAACAATAAAAATCAATTCATCTTCCCCACCCAACCCGGGAGACTCCCCAGAGTCAGGGCCGGTACACCAAGTTAATTATAAGACTATGCGACTCCTTGTCTGTAGCTTGCTTATTTTATACAGAAATAAATATAAAGGGTAATGATTTCCACTTGCTTGTTCACTCTTATGCCTCTCTGATTCTGAACAGTGTTATTTCTGAAACAAAAACCTCCATTTTTATGTGTGTAGAAATGACAGGTTAGCCAGAAAAATTAACCTTAAAGGTTGATTGACCAAACTTCCAAAAATGGCATATTGTACAATCTCTTAACTTTTGGAAGAATCAAGAAGAGGTCTTTGATTGTTGCCAATTCACACATAGTAAAAAAAAAAAAATGTGTTTGTTTATTTATTTTGAGAGACAGACAGAGCATGTGAGCAGGGGAGGGGCAGACAGAAAGGAAGAGAGAGAATCCCAAGCAGGTTCTGAACTACCACTGCAGAGCCCTACGTAGGGCTCGACCCACGAACCGTGAGATCATGACCTGAGCCGAAGTCAAGAGCCGGATGCCTAACCAACGGAGTCACCCAGGCACCCCACATGTTGAAATTTGTAATTAGTTGTGTTAACATGGGATATTCTGGAACTTCCAAGTCTCAGCCATAAGAAGGCTAGTAGATTCCATTTGGTACTCTGGTAACACCCGCTCTTGGAACCCAGAACCATCTTGTAAGAAAACTCACAACTTGGTGAAGATACCACAGGGAAAGGCCTAAGACTGCATAAAAAGGGAAGGGCAGGGCTGACCCTGACCTTCTGAATGCACCTGTCAAGACACTAGGTGTGTGAGTAAACCTATCTTGGCCCCTCCACTCCAGTCCAGCCTGATGCATCTCACCAAATGACCCCAGTTGACCTGTGGAGTAGGCATATTGTTCAACTGAACCCTGACTCACAGAATCATGAAGTTCAATAAACACCCGTCTTGAGCCACTAAGTTTGGGGATGGCCTGTGAATAGCAATATATAATCAGAACATTCTTATTAAAATTTTAACTTATTTGATGAAAACCTCTACATTTATTTATGGCAACAAGGGATTTCTTAGCCGCACTTTGGAAAACATTGCTGCGGGCAGTAGATTTTCCCATCCATCTGCTCCTATCTCTTTGAAACCTGTTTGTGCTTGTTCTTATCACTGTGATTCTGACTTCGCACCAAGATTTTAACTAATTCTGTCCTTGAGTCTGAGTGTATATATGGACCTATCCTCTAGCAGCCCAAGTGACTCTATGTCAGTTAGCTTAAATGGGAGTCTCATTCCACAACTTTGTGCGAGTTCTAGTAACTCAGATTCTGTGTTTGTCCTGTGTTCCCCCCTTGTATTCTAGCCCCAATAACTGGGTCTTAACCTTATTCATTCCACTTAAGCGTCTAACCTAATAGCCTTTCTCATAATCCCTTGTAGATTGGGATCCTTCCTTGTTTTCACGTATGTTCTCATTCTCTGTAGGTACCATAAAAATTGTCACACATTTAGCAGCTTAAAGCAACACCAATATATTATCGCACAATCTTATCAATGTCTAGGCTCAGAGCATGGCTGAGTTTTTGAAATGAGCCCACCTACAAGTGATTAAGAAATACGCTTTCCTGCTCCCCAAGATTTTGATGTTTTCAATAATGAATAACCACCGCAACAAAAGTCTGTACCTGCAATTCGAGGCCAACCCTGACGAAGGCTGAAATAGGGAGACAAGGTGCTGTGGGCATCTGGAGGTGAAAAGAGAAACCGAGTATTACAGCCGAATTCATGAATTCATGTTAGATGTGGCCCTGGGGCTGCTCTGTATCTTTCTCTATTTCTAGGAACGACCCAGGTGGTTGATCATTCTGAGATTTGCTTCTCTTCACCTGGGAGATGGACATGGAGGGAAACTGAGAAAAATAAAGGTGCACCTTTTGCTTGTGTCTGCGTTGGGACACGTAGTCATTCGTTCTGTGGGAAGATAGGAGTTTAACTGAGCAGACAAAACAATGAGCTATCCAGAAAGATTCCCACAGAACCCAGGAATTATGGATGATTTGGACTTTTCCAGGGTCTATAGTGCCGTTTCTAATCATCTTTGTTCACTCCACTCCTGATCCAAAAGCACCCCTCAGGACCACTTTTATGCCTGTGACCTTGTCTGAACCAGCTCATTATTAGCTGTGAAGGAGACTGTAAGGTTAAAAACTGCATTTTTTTTAAAATTCTTCCCAGCAATTTATTAGTTTTCTAAATCAAATTCTCTTTCCTCTCTCTTTAAACAACAGTCCTTTGTACACTTGGAGCACTTGCCTCTTTTCTTGCTGCTTGTCTGATTCTCCATAGTTTCCTTGCTGTTTTTATTGGAATTTCAGGACTACTCTTGGATTTACTCAGGGGGCCCACCACACATAGGGCATCTAAACACTTCCCTGCACTTCTCCAATCTCACACAGCCTGCCATTCACCCCATAGTCCTTCCCTCAGACTCCCATTCCATAGGGATAGAAGACTCCCAGCGCTTAAAGAGGGTGAAAAGTGGTAATAAATCTCTAAAGTGCTTATAACAGTGCCTACACTTGGTAACAACAAAATGACCACCAACAGTTATTATAATGGGATCGTCATCTGTAATATTGGGATTTTTTTTAAGTTTATGTATTTATTTAGAGAGAAGAAAAGAGCATAAGCAGGGGAGGGGAAGAGAGAGAGAATCTCAAGCAGTCTCCTCATGGTCAGCCCGGAGCCCAATGAAGGGCTTGAACTCACGAACCATGAGATCATGACCTGAGCCAAAGTCAAGAGACTGGCGCTTAACCGACCGAGCCTCCCAGGCACCCCTTTAATATGTGGATCTTAAGAACAACCTTATAATGGTCATGGAGAGAAACACATGCAGGAAAGTTTGTGAGATGTTTCTCACAGGTCCTGACCCAAAGAGTTGTTCAACCAATCTTAGCAATATTATTATGGTTAAGTTTCTATACCGTCTTATTTTAAGAGTTTAGGTGTTTGTAATTACTTATTCAAAATCTATATATCCTGCTAAGCGGCACATTTAAAGCACAACAATTCTGAAACATTATTTGGTATATGGGAGAAATTCAACCTGAGGCACACTAAATAGCAATGATTTCAGGTTTAGAAGGAATCAGCGTCCTTAGGAACCTTAGTGCCATAAAGTTTTTTCGCAAATGGAAAGGCTTTTGCTAGTGAATGAATGTCAATTCTTTTTGAATTTCCATGTGTGCATTGTTGACTCTTTCCTTGTCTACCTAGAATAAGTTTATCTTTAAAGAAGGAAAAATGAAGGTGATTACGTTACTTGCTGTTACTAATTTAACATCAGAATTTCAATACTAGACAGACTTTAGCGAGTGATACTCAGGTAAGAAGAACTTGAAGTAAGAATTCCAAAGTCCCGTAACTAAGGTAGAAGTACTGTCTAAGCCAAATGGAAGAAGAATGTTAGAAACTGCAGAGAGCCTAGGACTTCCTTAAGGACTTCCTTAAGAGCTGGCTTGGTCCTACTCTTATGAGAAAATTAAAAATAAATGGACACTATTTTCCAACTCTAAAACATATTATATGCAGTACATACTTTAACCTAGTTTACAATTAACATTTATTATGCCCACTGAAACCACAAAGCCAATGTTTAATTTTACAGTTTGAAGTCACACATAGGGAAATGCTTTACAAAATAGGATATTGTTCCTCAACGAAAAATATTACAGTATAGGTCCCAAACGAGTCAGTTCAAGTGGTTTACCTGAATAACAGAACTGTCGTGGAATGCAGGCTACAAGACGCGGTAATGCTTTCAATAGCTGATTCAGGTTCAAAATTTGCCAAAGCGGAAGAGACATTTTAAACAAGACCCGTCTTAGTTTTCCAAGATTTTTGGTTTTTCAACTGCATTACATTTACTGAAACATACCATCACTTCTGACAAATTGAAGATAATAAGCAGGTCACATTCTACTGCTTATATACAAAGACATGAAAATCTTCGATATTTTACTCTGGCTTGAAATCATGTTTCAAGATATAAAAATCTCCATTATACCCACTTAGGTTTATTACCTGTCTTTACTCACAAGGCTCTTATATAGAAATCAAAAATTTGTGCCACGGCTCACGTCAAATTAAATATATTTCTGCAATCTGTTTAGTTATCTGCAGTCTATTTACAAAGCATGTGCATGATTTCCTCTAATAAACATACTAAATGGAAGCAGTGTTTGTCAACTCCTACATTGATGTCATGGCTGAGCGTGTAACGCAAAGACACCATCCAGAGACAATATATTTTTCTTAATCGAAAGTCTAGTCTTACAAAGTCACACACAATATGATCTCCTATTCTAATTATACTCTCAGTCTGAGGTGTTTCTAATATGCTGTGGGTTGTTAAAGAAAAGACCAAGAAAGAGTTGCCAAGGGTTTACCATGGACATAAAATACTGCAAAGCTTAAAAAAAAAAAAGTCAGGCTAAATACACACAAAAGCTTGTGTATCGGAAACAAAAAGTTAGTTTGAAAGGAACACGGATGGTTTAGTAAGTGCTGAAACACGACTCCTCTAAAAGTCTGTTCCTCTAGCCTGACACTCTTCAAGTTTCGATGTCACCTTAAACATCCTGGATGTACCTATAGCTTATGTCACTGAACCCTGATGATCAGGCTGACCTTTTGATGCATTTCCCAAACATTGAGTATCAAGTTGTGCCCCGCCTAGACCAAAAACTTAAAAGAGTTCTTTTTTTTTTTTTTTTTTTTTTTTTTTGCAAATTGAAAAACCATGTAGAATAAAATAGTGAGTCCGAAGTAACATATTTGATAGTTGGTCACTGATCAATATTAGCACCTTGATAAAAATTACACTGGATGTGCCAAAAAGAAACTGAAAAAAAACATATGCGGTTTTATTTACAAATCACAGTTTTCCTCACAGTGTTAGACTTTGGATCACTCTGATGTGGCCGTGCCTTATAAGATGATGGGCCATTTGGTTTTTCATTTGACCTATGACAGTCCACATGGACCAGTTGGTGGAGCTCCAGGATAAGAACCACAGGTAGCCAATTTATCACTAAAGTGCTACTATATTTGGAAGGTGCAATTAACTGGGTTGGCTAATATGTACATTTCAGTCTTCCTCTCTTTTAAAACCAACAACTTCTAGCAACTATACCTTCATTATTTTCCCCATAAAATCTGCATTGAGAACTATGGTATCATTACACCAGAAAGACATTTGGCAGATGAATACTTTTCTGATCTGAACATCATGTGTATTTCCAGTTTCTTTATCTCACTAATGTAACGGGTTCTTGTTTCAATATGTTCCCATGCGCTAACTGATTAGAATATAATTATGCATTATAGACTGATGTGTTTCATGATCATATAACTTCAGACGTCATTTTTCTAGTTCATGCTAGCAAGGAGGCTATTAGGGAGTTTTCTGGGTTTTTTTTCAGTGTACTAATTACCTAAAATGGTCTGTCTGACAATCTAAAACTATAGGTGCTGGCAAATGAGAAAAATGATAAAGAAAACACACAAGTTCCTTTCCTGTGTGTTTAAATGATAGACTGGCTCTATGATAGCTCTGGACGACCATTTCTATACTCATGGTTATTCATTTATTAACTTTGAAATGTTAAAAAAATATAAGGTATTTTTATCACCTCCACTTAATCATAAATAGATCAGTAATATTCACCAATCCTCAGCCATAAACTATTAGCAAAATTTGGCCATTACTAAATCCAATCTAAGTCATACACAAGTCCTGGACTTCATTGAATCTGGCTGCTGTGCTCAACCTAAACCATTACAATGACCTTGTTATTAAGGAATGAGTCAGTGGGGGAAACATCAGAGCCAGAGACAGATCTGGTCAGTTGAATATCCAAGGGTGCTTTGCCTTATTACTGTGACCAGACTGAAATCATAGTCAGAGGCAAGCTGATGTGATGATTAAAGATGTCCTTGCTTGTCCCAAGTCCTATTTTCACTCCGTGAGATTCATTAGTAGTACAAAGTGACATTCTATCAACGGAGACCCCATATTTGTAGCAACGTTCATGATTACTAGTATTTAAATCACTTAAATGCAATTTGTTTACTCTAACTATAGGATCCCGCCAATGCTAGAGAATAAATGGTATTAATTTTTAAGGAGTGTTTTTAAAGCAGCAAAGGACAGTATTTGGTTTTATCATCACTGATAGCCCTTGGGACATTGTGTGCACACAAATTTCACGTATCAACAGCTCCCTGTCCGCGTTTATCACTGGTATCAGGGGCTCTGAACTGTGTCTTAGCTTCTGTGGGAAGCTTCCAGGCTATCTATACACCAAGTTGAGAACTCAGGCTTCAGTTGCTTGAATAAGTGTTTTTCTTATCTGTGACTTGGAAAAACTAGTATTAATGAAACCCAACAGACTTATTAATGTAACTACAAGTAACGAATACCACTAGTCAAGAAAGAGTAAGTTTAAAACTTCCTTAGAGAGGAAGACTACAGTATCAGAATAAGGATACGTGAGGAATATATACATATACGCCTGTTTCACGCAGAAAGCCTTCTGTAAAAAAATACAAAAGCAACCAGTGCTGTATATTATGTAAACTCACAAAGTGTACTTTATACACAAACATGAAGCATAAATTAAAAGTAGGACAACAGCAAAACTTTTTAAATATAGAATTTGCACATATTTTTGTTAAATAAGAATAAATACTTTTATCACACAAATTCACATACCAGTCGCAAAAACAATAAATTACATTTTTTTTTCAGTGCTGCAACTTTATTTTTGTTTGTGATTAATCCCTTCATTCTCAGTTTCATGGGATAAAACTGTTTCCACAGGAAGGCAAAGGACGTTGAATTTACTGAACAAATTAAAACAATGCCCTGAAACCTTTATACAACAAGGCAGGGCTTAATTTGGCCTTTTCTGTTCCAGAAGAAAGGGATGTCATTTTCTTCTGGGCTCCCTTTATTTAGTGACACTGAATCCGGAGTGTTTAGTTTTGTGGGATTAGATTCTTACTATCCTGAGTGTTTTCAGACAAACTTTTTTCCTCAAGGAGCCTCAGCATCGTGAATCCTGGACTCTTCATTCACGATGCAACTATGGAAAGGGGAAGTGCATAGTCCAACATTAGACTGGACTGAATTAGATTTCATTATAGGGGATTTTCCCTTTATCATTCCTTTTATCTATTGAACACTCCATTTCTCTGAATTTCAGTTTCCAGTCTGTATCGCTTTTCTCAGGAGTTTAGACAGACATACATTCCTCAGTCAAACTATTGATACTCGTCTGAAAAAACTAAAGAAAACTCCTTAAAAGCACGGAATAGTGGTTTATTCCTTTTAAGCTCTCTAGGATTGTTTCAATGAGAAGTAGAAAACTTCACTGTTTGGGGGGAAAATAAATGATAAATCATACTAAAAAAATATGAATACAGGATAGAGAAGTAGAGTAGGAGACAAACATGGCTACCCTTCAATTATTTTTTTTCCATGCTGCTATGAATATAACAACAAAAGATAAAAACAAATTTTGTCCCAGTTGAGTTACTTGATGAAAATTATTTTGAAAACTGGGAAAAAGTCACGTTGGCCCGGCTATTAATTCTTTTGGAATAAATAGTCAAATAGTCGGTATGATTTAAAATTATTTTCCGAGTGATTTGAATAGCATTGTTTCCTGTCCCTGATATCTGGTGACCTCCATCAAATGTAGGTGACCAGCTCTATAGAGGACTCATTTCTCTAATGAATAATTTATTAAGAGTAAATGACCATGTCTAAAGCAAAGTCAGTCGATGAAAAGCCAAAGGATGATTAACAGTTTTGTAAAACGTTATTTTGTTTCACCAAATAATTTCTTAAGAAAATACTTAAAACAGTGAGACCTCCATTCTCCTCACCCACTGAAATCAATGTGATCTAGCAAGATCAATTACATAATTATTTTATATTAAAAATATTTTCTAATAAAAATAAACTCTGGTGAGCTTTAAGGGAACTCAAACAATTGTCCCCTAATATCTTTATATGCAAATCTCTAATAATAGGCACATTTGGTATGATTATTATAAAGTTTCATATGAAACAATTGACTTTGTAATCTTTCATAAAGAAAAAGAAATCCCGATGAATTTGAACACCTTGGATTTTCTGAGCTATGGGGTAGAGGGGTGCAGTTGACCGTTTAAAAAGAGATTTTTAGGCAGTCAATTGTAAAAAAAATTCCATATCTAACACCCAAACGTACAACCTACCTAGGCAGGCTATGGAAACAGAAGCAACAAACTTCTCAAAAATCATCCCGTTTCATCAAACACTTACTGGTACAACCAAGTGCTTTCCAACTGGGAAAAATCTTACGGACAGTATCAGTATACTTACTTGGATTTAAAAAGACAATGCAAAGAATCACTGCCTGTATGGTGTGGAAACAGTCTTATTAATATTAACCACGATTTTTTTTTCCTTTTGCAAGAGCCACATATATGATAATCACTTCTAGATGTGGCTAACTCCAAAGTGATCTTTAATACTCCTATCAAACTAAATCAACAAGTACAAAACATTGCGGGTCTTAACAGAACCCTTGAACAAAACATACAAGCGAAAACAAATGCATTTTCAAGGCTGGCTGGTAAGAGGTATACCAGTGTTGAACGTGTCGGATGCGATTAGAAAACTCTCTGCCGTGTGTTTTGTACGAATATTACACAAGGTAGGACATTAGCTGGAAGCCTCTGAAAGGGCAAGCGGTGTGAAGATATAAATCGAAAATTTATATTTGTGTGTTTTTCTGCCTTTTAAATTCTAACATGAGGAAACTAGTGTTTAGACTCTTGAATACGCCTAACATACACACACGCAAACACTACATCTACATCCTAATTATGCATTCATTTGGCTGACTGCCTGAAAAAATACAGGCAGTTGACGTTTAAGTAAATGGATCGGTGTATCTATTTAAATGACCAGCTACGCGGAGATCCTTTTCCTTTTTAGAATTTCGCAGAAGATGCTTCCTGTCAAAACGGTTTTTGACTAAAATCTCATCTCCTGTAGTCTGAAAGTATGTGAAATCTTGTGAAAACAGCAGCAGGTTCTTAATTTCCAGTAAATCATCCACAGCTCTTTCTGGAAACTGGAAGGAGTTGAAATAGCTGCAGACCTACTTTGGTCAAACATTTTTTATAGAAATATATATATATATATATATTTTTTTTTAATAGAACCAAGTGATATAAAGTGACATACCAAGGGAGAATGATTTACAAACAGTAAAAATAAGCTACTGTGTATTATGGATGAAAATGATTATGATGCCTTTGAAGACATTCTATAAGAGGTAGGTGACAAAGGGGAGACTGTTCTGCCATCTTCAAATGTCCCCTGATTCTACATTCACCAGTGTTTTTTCATTCTTGTAGCCCAGGGGATGTTCAATAACTCCCAAGTTTTTCTGTATTCCAAGGTCACTACTGTCGCACGAAGCAGTGCACATCTCCATTTGGTCACAGAGAGCAGATTCTGCCCATAATTAGACTCCTGTTGACAATGACATTGAAGCGTGACTTTCTGTGCTTCAGGTAGACCTCTTGTTTACCACGATTGATCACCACCATTTGCCACGACCGATCAGTGATGAATCATCCCGTTAGCTCTGCGTAAGCTCATGACCACAGGCTAACATTTCTTTAGCAAACATTGCTTAAACGCAGAAGGCCTCTGGGAGAGAAGGCATCCCTTCGCTAACTTCCGGTTTGCATCCTGGCACTGGACCGTCCGGGTGTGCCAGCCCGTATCACAGGTCCTGGAACAGGCGAGCCATGGGCCTGTCACCCACTGCAACTGTGGAGTGTGTGAGCCCACTTTATTGCTGCCGTGGCTAGCGACAGAGTTTACTTTTTGGGTGGACTTCTTGGGAACGAAAAAACTGTAGCGGACATCTAATGCTTTAGTTGGATCTGTTGCAAGAATCTGCACTATTAGAATTTCCTTCGTGGCTGAGTAGCCCATCCCATGCAAGAAGTCATCCCTGTGGCTCCAACCACTGTAGTTCATGACTGTTCCATTGATGTCGATGATGGTTTCCGAGGTGGAGATCATGTACTTCCCATTGATAAGGTACTCACCATTTTTCTTCTTCAGGGCTAAGTAGGCAGTGAATCGGGTCTGGTCTTTGGCTTTGAACTGTCGGACTTTTATGTGGGTTGCCCCTTCGGGGATCCTCACCACATCAGTGTAACCCTTACTGGAAGCAGGAATATCCACAGAGGAGAGAGAGGGAGAGAAAGAAGGAAAAATAAGTAAACACTCAGTAAACGGATAAACAAACACGAGTTCTCTAAAAGTCTTACCTTATCTTCACACGTTTTAATGTAGTGAAGAGATTAGTTTAAAATTGGCTTCAAAAATTAGTTTCCTTATAACAAAATAAAATTGTGAGTAGACTATGAGAGTATATACATTTTTATTGTGATGTTCAAAATTAGGATGATGTTAACAACCTGCCTTCGTTTTAAAACGTACACCAACTTTATTTAGATTTTCAAACACATTGCACACTCTTACCAAATCCTATCATCTTTACAAAGCTCCTTTATGTTCTTTTGTCAGAAAATGGGATATGTGTAAATACTAACAAAAATCCGCCCTCAATCTCATAGAAACATTTAAATTAACGAGTCTCAGATTTGTCTGCAGACTAAAATCACGCAGAGGTCTTTTAAAAATTTAAATCCCCAGACCCCACACCAATTAAATCCCATCTGTCAGGATGGGAAGAGACAGCAGGATTTTGGGAGTCGTTCCAAATGTGCAGAATAGTTGGGGAACCACGGATTTAACTGCTGAACTAGAGACACAGTAGAAGTTCTGTTTCTATTTCTACTAGAACTCTGGATTATTTGAGCGGAACACCATTGGAATGTAAAATTCTGTAAGTGGGTAAC
This sequence comes from Lynx canadensis, assembly GCF_007474595.2. Classification (NCBI taxonomy): domain Eukaryota; kingdom Metazoa; phylum Chordata; class Mammalia; order Carnivora; family Felidae; genus Lynx; species Lynx canadensis. The sequence continues at coordinate 141,324,693 of NC_044311.2, forward strand.
CATCGCTGACTAGTATCATCAAAACAAAAAAAAAGTGAATCTTTGATGCCATAGCAAATTTCCTCAAATGCTGTGTCCATGAAACTTACGACAGATAAAGTGAGGCTATGTGATGGGTGACAAATCAGGTAGGTCTCGAACGACCCATCATATGCTCCAAAATATGGGCAAAGGCATCAATATCTCTAATATCCACAGCTTTTGAAAAAGGCCAGGACAGAAATGCTAATTGAGCACCAAGAGACTACGCGTCAGGAGTCATCTTTGTGAAAATCTCTGCCTCCATAAGTAATTTGATAATAAGGTCCCCATATGTTTTACTTTCTTAGTTATTTGAATAGAAACAAATTGCCCGTGTAGTGTGGTGTGTGTGAAATTTAATGATCTGCTGCTAAATTCTTACTCAGGTTGAGAGGTTATGGGGCAACTAATTTGTACCCTGAAAATCCCTAAGGTATTTGCCCTGCCCAGGCATGTCCTCTGAATCCAGAGAGGGGCTCCTCCCCAGGGAAATCCTTTTGTGTGTTGGGAATCTGATGGACAGCGACTGCCACTTTCTATTGTGTTGGGAGAAAGAAGATGCAAGGCTGATGATACTGCTTACCCATCCAACTGGACTCGTTATTTTTATTTTTGTAATACATTTTGCCTTAGAATTTGTTACGGGACTTACTTTTTTTGAAATATCTAGGATCAAGAGATCATAGGCAAACCTACCGTGGCCTGAAACATAACCTGGAGGGGTGTTGGGGAGGATATCTCGTCTTACATAGGAAGCATATAAAGTGGAGGTATATTAAAGTATTTGAACAGGTGCACTCCAGAGCCGGTGGCAGTGCTGGGCTCCAAAGCCATGGCCCCTTACTCTTACTTTATGCTCCTTTCCCAACATCCCCATGTGCGACACCCTTACCTCTGCCAGTCATACTTTATAACCGTTACAGGAAAATACGTTCTGATTATATACAGAGTTTAAGTGACGCCGAACAGGATGTCAAGAAAATAAAGAATGAAGGGTAAGGGAATCAGGTAGGAGAGCTTTTTTGTTTTGTTTTGTTTTAAATCCTTATTCCTTAGCGTTCCTCATATTCGTGAGAATCAGTTGGGATTATCAGCCATTGCAGGAGGTCTTGAGACTGACCTTCCCAAGGCAGCGGGAGGTAGGAGGCTTAGTGCCTTGATTTCTTAGCGCCTCAATAAAATATGATTCTCTTACTCTCCTGATACTGAGCAAGAGGAGGACGGAGCTGCCATTTACTGAGGTGAGGAACATTGAGGGAGGAGTGAATTAAGATTAGGGTCGTATTTGTCAAGAGGTGTGAGCTTGCTGAAATATTTTAATATGCATCATCTCCTCTGATGCACACAGCAATATTAACTTGCAAGATAATTACTATTAATTCCATTCTACTCTCACGAATTCTGATTGTAGGGGTTCCTGGGTGGCTCAGGCGGTTAAGCATCTGACTTCGGCTCAGGTCATGATCTCACAGATCGTGAGTTCGAGCCCCGTGTCGGGCTCTGTGCTGACAGCTCAGAGCTTGGCCCCTGCTTCAGATTCTGTGTCTCCCTCTCTCTTTGCCCCTTCCCCACTCATGCTCTGTCTCTGTCTCTCTCTTTCCCCAAAATAAGTAAACATTAAAAAAAAAAGAATTCTGATAGTAAAAAAAATATAAAAGCGACTCTTCAAAGATCACATGATGTTCGTCACTGAGTCAGAGCTTGACTGTCAAGATTTCAGCTCCAAGATCAATGTCCTTTCTCATATGTCACATTTGACCAAGGTAATTTATCTGGAATAGTTCAACAGTCCTATCACACAATATAATCTTGGTTAAATCAACTGACAAGCTGTTGTGTCACCCACCACTCGTCGCTACTGTGAATTTCTTCATCTTTTCATGTGACAATGAACATGCAGATATTGGTTGTCAATACAGAGACAAAATGCTAAATTTAGTACTTTAAAAAGTGGCTTCTAAGCTTATGTAGGAAAAATGCATAGCATATAGTACATAAGGTATTTTATTTCTTATTTGATTCTTGAACTTCTTCCCTTCCCCTTCCTTTTTTTTTTTTAAACAAGATAGCCTTCTCATCTTATGACCTAAGGCATAGCCTTTGCTTTAGCATTTAACAACCCTGCAAAATTAGACAAGCCCTACACTTTCAGAGTCCCAGTTTCCTCATCTGTAAAACAAAAAGGTATACTTCATCATTTCTAAGGTGTCTTGTATATATTTGCAATATACACAAATGCAGTATGTAATTGACATGCAGGGAATTTTACAGAGATGGCTCAATACAGTCCGATGAATCGCTAGCAAACAAGATTAGTAATGCATCTTTTAACTCAGAATAGATTCTGCAGACATACAATTTTTTTTATTATATCAAAGATAATTTCCAGTGGTTCATAATAACATGGCATGTGACTATTTTAATAAATCCTTATTGTTCATCGGGTTTGCGTATTACCTGCCGGTAAAGACAATACAGCACACACATCAAGAATGCATGTGTACCGGGCCGACACTACTCAGCGAAAGAGTGGTTTGACAAAGGGGAAAGACAATCCTGCATTCCGGCAGACTTTTTAGCCTACTCCGTCCTCCTAGCTGATAACATAATATTTCATGCCAAAAATTGGGTACTTTATTTTTATCATTTTTTTAAGTTTATTTATTTATTTTGAAAGAGAGACAGTGAGCAGGGAAGGCGCTGAGACAGAGAGAGAAGGGGAGAGAGAGAGAATCCCGAGCAGGCTCTGCACCATCAGCGTGCAGCCCGATGCGGGACTCGAACCCACCAACCATGAGATCAGGACCTGAGCCGGAACCAAGAGTTGGGCGTTGAATGGACTGAACCACTCAGACGCCCCCCAAAACTGGATACTTTATACATTTACATACTTAAAACAAAAGCATAATCAAGGACCATGACAGGAAGCAGACATTACTGCATATATTTCTTTATAGAGAAGATTTAAACCTGCAGAAGTCACTATAAAATGGGATTGCTGTCTCCATCATCGCAGTTAACTTACAGGTCTTCTCAAGAAAAATACAGCCTAATGAAAAATCCTTTGTAAAATGAAATCGTTATGATGCAAACTGGCCATCCTTCCCTAAATTATGCTTCCGAAATAAGGAGATGCTTCAGAAATAGCGAGATGGCTAGCAGGGACCCCACCGACTTTTCCTTCTGGGTGTTCCCACTCTGCAAGACCTTGACCCTGATCAGAGCCATTGCGGTTTATTTGCCACCAGAGGCACCAGGAGCTCCGGCTCTGCAACCAGAGCTTTCTCATCTCCCTCCCGGTTCTCAAGTGGACCCTATGTTACTGGAGCCATGCTGGACCCCTCCACGGATGGCTCGTGACGTAGCATGAGTCACCCTTTCAGTTTCTCAAGGCTAAAGCTTTGTCCCATGCACGTAAGGGCAAGGGTTCTACCCCCTCACCTTTTTTTATTGAAGGTCCCGACCACCTTGGTGCAACTGGAGTTGTCTCCCCCGCACACTGCGCACTTGTCATACTGCAGCCTGGAGCCGATGATGCCGTCACAGCCAGTCCGGACACACTTCCCCCGGACGCACACGGAGTTACTATACGGCCTGCATTCGGTCCCATCCGTCACCTGAATAACGAGGCTCACGTTAGCGGCGGAAGATACTTGTGGGCAGGTGATTTGGTTTGCACGGTAAGAGAGCAAGTCCTAATTCGTTGAGTTTTGAGTTTTATCAGGACACTACATCGAAAAATGAACAAACAACCGAAAAAGCATGGTTCCCAGGAGTATCTACCCGAGACATCCTCGACATATTGGCAGAAGGAAGACCTGAGATAAATCTCGGTTATGCACTTTCTCTCTTGAGCCTAATTCCAAATGTGCCAGGAGACCCAAGGTCGTCCTCTCCCTTTCTGTATCCCGAGCATGTTCCCATGGTATCGTCTCGCCTTTTTACATTGCTAGAAACGATCGTTTCACTTCGCATGTGGGACGTGTCCCTTGTGCGGAAAATGAGCAAGCTCAAGATGGCAGAGATCTGGGGCGCCTGGGTGGCTCGGTCGGTTGGGCATCTGACTGCAGCTCAGGTCACGATCTGGCGGTCTGTGGGTTCAAGCCCTGCCCTGGGCTCTGTGCTGACAGCTCAGAGCCTGGAGCCTGCTTCGGATTCTGGTCTGCCCCTCCCATACTCATGCTCTGTCTCTCTCTGTTTCTCAATAATAAACATTTTACAAAGTTTAAAAAAAAAAAAAAGATGGCAGAGATCCTTCTTGGTGGCATAACTGTTACTCTAGTGATGCATTTGAAAGTCTACACTTGACATCCAAACCTCCTTGTGGTTGAAAAGCATGCCCTATCGTGTGTTGAACCGTCAGATATTGAAATAGACACAAACATATTAGTGCAGAAAAGGAGTCTGGGAAAGTCAGAGCAAAGTACTTACTAGAAGATACTGAATACATCTGGAGTGAAGGAATCACACCCAAAAATAGTATATATTTTAAAAACTAGCTATAATATAGTATAATATGCACTCTGTGGTTTGTGCATGTGAGCGTATATAAATAGCATATGTAGTCACATGTATAAATAAACTTGTATTTTGCATTTGGGTATCTACTACTATTTTCATATATGTGTGTGAGTATGTGAGTGTGTATATGTGTGCAAAGTGTAGTGGGGTATACTTCAGCAGACCCACAGGTCTCCAGATGGTGGCATTTCCAGGTGATCTTATTTGTCACAGTTTTTAAATGAAATTGTATTATTATTTTTTTTCTTAAAATTTTTTAAATTCTTTTTTATTTATTTTTTGAAGGAGAGAGAGAGACAGACCGTGAGCGGGGGAAGAGCAGAGAGAGAGGGAGACAGAATTTGTTTGAAGCAGGCTCCAGGCTCCGAGCTGTCAGCACAGAGCCCGACGCGGGGCTCGGACCCACGAACTGTGAGATCATGACCTGAGCCGAAGTCGGACGCTCAACCGACTGAGCCACCCAGGCACCCCGAAAATGTATTAGTTTACAATGAAAAGAGAAAGTATTTTCAAAATGACTTAAGGTGGATGTTAACTTCTGTTTTCAGTAATATGTCACACATATCTGAAGGCCAATTTCAGAGGCAGTTTTAAATGCAGCACCTGTTTACAAATTAGATAAACAGTATTTTAAATTGCTGCATACCATTCACTGTGAGAAATAAAACTGTTAGTAACTTACCAAATGCTTTCCTGTGAAAAATGAGGGATCATTTCATGCACATATATATAACGCGTCTAACTATAGGGATATGAATTCATATTATGGGTGTAAGACATTTAACAGTCTGGGTCAGAGATGATGATCTTGAAACCGACCTTCATGAATCACCAAAGGAATTCTTTCTTTTTTTTAAATTTTTTACAATGTTTACTTATTTTTGAGAGAGACAGAATATGAACCGGGAGAGGGGCAGAGAGGGAGACATAGAATCTGAAGCAGCCTCCAGGCTCCGAGCTGTCAGCACAGAGCCCGACACGGGGCTCCAACTCACAAGCCGCGAGACCATGACCTGAGCCGAAGTCGGACGCTTAACCGACTGAGCCACCTGAGGTGCCCCGCCAAAGGAATTCTTAATTAAACAATGGAAAAATAGAAAGCTTTCTTGCTTTCTATTTCTAGTTGTTTTCTAACTGTTTCTAATTGTTTCTAGTTGTTTCTAATTCTAGTTGTTTTCATGCTTATTTTGAAGCTAAAGTCAAACCACACCTTCCCTGATGGAGAGCTACGCTTTTCAAAAGTAGCTTTTGAAATATTGACTTGTTTTGTTTGTACAGAATAATTTCTTGTTCTTTGTGTAAGGTTTGAGAACATAGACCTTCTAGAGATGAAAAGAAAACCCTCCAAAATCTAGCCACCCCAGGAATAATGACTGTTTATATTTGGTAGCTCTAGGTTTTATTCTACCAAATAATCTCCAGCAAGGCTCGACTGCTTCTGGACAGGCGGTGGGCAGTTACCTTTGGAGAAAACACCACGTAGTAACCAGTCCCCTTAGCTCTGCAGGTCAGTTTGCACACATCCCCCAGCAGGACACCTGCGTATTTGGGGACCCATTCCACAAATGTCTTGACTCCTTTCGCATCAGACTGATATCCATTTTTGGCCTCACACTGTTCGTGACGGAAAGATTTCCCTAAAAAACAAACAGGTCATGTGATTACTTTACTCTGAACCTAAGACATAATCTTGTGCTTTTAAATAATTTTCAGGAGAAGGCGCAAACTTCTTTCTTTGCGAGCCTCTTGACACACAAGGGTGGAAGGGTTTTATCTGTACATGGAGTTGAAAACAACCATTATTTTCTTCCTACTGTCTGAATACCGAGTCGCTTTTAATAACCATTTAAAAATCACTCATGCATCTGTTATTAATTCGCACACTGGTGGAACCGTGAAGTACAAGATTAATACTCTATTTCTCTAGCCTCCTTTATTTATTACTGCTAGAATACATATTACGAGTCGCACATGGTGGGTTGCTGACACTTGGGAGCAGCGTACCGTTGGGTGGGCAGGGCGTGACGCTGCAGGAACGGTAGATGGCCCTCTTCCCCGTGCAGTAGCGACCACTGTTTCTGGGTGCGGGGTTATTACAATGGCGATAGGCAAACTGCACTCCTCCCCCACACGAGCGAGAACACTGGCCCCAGGGCCCCCAGGATCCCCAGTTGCCATGGCTTGATGTCTGAAAGAGAAAATAGAAGACATTTCTAACTCAGAAAGGAGAAAAACATTCAAGACGTACACTTGGAAATCATCTGCATTCAATGACATAATGGAAACCGCATCCCAGGTGTAAATTTTCACTGAGTTGGGCATGGTCACAGATATTGGGCGTTCTGGAATGACAGTGCAATTCCAATTCTAAGCAATTCCTCTTTTCTGCTCCCTGCCGCCCAGTGGCACTAGGACTGAACGTTTCCCTGTCAGTATTGAGCACACTGCAAGGATTACTCCTGGTTCCTCTGGGCCTTCTGATACTGCCCATTTCCGTCAATAACCACGGCCCTACAGTTAACTTTTTGTCAGCTCTGATTCTGCATTTTTTTTTTAATTTTTTTAACGTTTACTTATTTTTGAGACAGAGAGAGACAGAGCATGAACGGGGGAGGGGCAGAGAGAGAGGGAGACACAGAATCTGAAACAGGCTCCAGGCTCTTAGCTGTCAGCACAGGGCCCGACACGGGGCTCGAACTCACGGACCGCAAGATCATGACCTGAGCCGAAGTCGGACGCTTAACCGACTGAGCCACCCAGGCGCCCCATGATTCCGCATTTTGAACAAGATATACGCCGCTGAGGCCTTTGCACGATGCCTGGCATGGCTGACCGTATTTATGTTTTTCTCCCTCTTTAGCACCTAAGTTCTGCATCCCTTTGTTGCCATCATGCATCCCATCTGAAGCAGATCCCGTCACACGCATAACCGTATTTGACGTGAGTTCGGCTTAGTTCCTGATAAGACTAGAGTCCTTCTCTGTCGAGAGGAAATATGACGGATATCGAAGAGCACCCACACCCCCACGCACTCACGCTACGTGTAACTGCACCACAGGGAATGATTAGCTCTGTTCTGACGCCCTAGGGGTCTACGACTCTGGCAACTGCAGCAGGAAGATGAGAGGGGCCGCAGGGAAGAACGCTATAAACTCCTTTGCGGAAGGAACGGGGGAAGAGCTCTGGCTGCTGTCGGGGCATCTGAGAATGCGTGGTTGTGTGACAGTCTTGAAAGACAAGCACTGTGCGTGTGTACGTCCGCGCTCTCCTCGGGACCCTGAAAAGCGGAGGAGACTGAGCAAATGCTCCGCTTGAGCCTTTCAAGGAAAAATATCTTCACTAGGAAATAAAGACTTCTGGTGATAGCACCCACACATGTCACCGGAATGTTCTTCAGATCCTGCGTCCCCAGGCATTGCGTGACAAAATCACTTACTGAATAATATTTTTTCTTGGTCTTGTCCACACACTTGCCCTGCAGGCAAATCCTCCCTTTCCCACATGGCGTCCCTTCCACGGCTGGCAGCTTCTTGGTCAGACACACCATCTGGCCCTGGCGGACCACGGCACACCACAGGCGAGTGCACACATCCATGCCAGGGCACACCGAGTACTCAGGCCCGAACGTCAGGTTGCACTGCTGGGTGGCATCATACGTCTGTCCGGGGAGCTCCTCGGGGCCCGATATCTGCTGGCGTGGTACATCTAGCAAACAGTTCCCTGAAAGAAAAACCGAGATTGACCGCTGCTCTGTGTTTAGGCTTCTACCTACGCAACTCGTGGGTCTGAAAATGCAGCGCTCCAGCTGGTGTGGGAGCGTAAGCCGGCCGCACGTCTGCAAGCTGATGCCCAGGGGCAGAGGCTCCACAGGAGAGGGACGCGGGGGCCTCTCTGTATTCACCAACTAACTACCTCCTGGATTTTCACGGGCTACGTACGTGCTCTGGGGCATCTGTGACGATGACTGTGGGATGATCAAGTGAAATTATTTTGTAATAATGAGCTGTTAAGAACAGCCGCTGTGCTGAGGGGTGAGAGGAAATCGGGACGGACCCGGAGGAAATAAGACAATGGACACAACAACAACAACAGCAGCAGCAAAAACAATAATAATAAACGAGCATTTACAACTCTGAGAAACAGAATTTGTCCATGCGCTCTGTTTAAATTTTTTTTTTTTCAACGTTTATTTACTTTTGGGACAGAGAGAGACAGAGCATGAACGGGGGAGGGGCAGAGAGAGAGGGAGACACAGAATCGGAAACAGGCTCCAGGCTCTGAGCCGTCAGCCCAGAGCCCGACGTGGGGCTCAAACTCACGGAGCGCGAGATCGTGACCTGGCTGAAGTCGGACGCTTAACCGACAGCGCCACCCAGGCGCCCCCATGCGCTCTGTTTATACCCTTCTCCACTGTCAGCCTAGGTCTTCCTCATGTGCCCATCCACGTCCCTCTCCATTAATTCCATAAATAATTACAAGGGGAGACCTCATTCATTCACTACATCAACAAGCATTTGGTCAGCACCTACGATGTCCCAGCAAACGTACTAGATACGGGGAAAACACGAAAACGACCCAGATCTACGCCTTCACGTCTCCCCCAAAAGTGAAGAAAATAAAAGAAATGAGGCGTTTCTTCTAGACTTATGTGAATTTTAACTACAGAGCACTCAAGAGCCGCAGAATAAAGGAGCAGTGGGCAAAGACAAGACCTAATCTTTGAAACTTTGGGACAAAGGCCTTCTTTTAATTCTTCTTCTTTGTCTCCCATCTGGGTCTAGTCTTGGATGCACCCAGTAGCTGTTGGGTGCTTGAAGCGTGTCACACAAATAAGTTGGTACTCTCCTTACATAGTACTGTGAGAAGCATCAAGGAGTGACGCTGGGGAATCAGTAGAAGTGGGCATACATGCAGGCAAGGTGAACTCGTGAGCTGATACACGCCTCCCCTCCCCTCAAAAGCTTCCCATAAGTATCCCTGCTCAGTGAGTTAGCACCATGAATTGTCTCTGGGCCTACAGGAGCAAGTCCATTACCCATCGGTTTCTGCACGTTTTTGTTTACTTGATTTTAGGATTTGCTTGCTGATTATTAATAGTACTAAACGTAACAAATATTTACACTATTCTCACTTCTTTCTTAACTTTTTAAAGGTTCATTTATTTTTGAGAGAGAGAGAGAGAGAGAGACAGAGCACGAGCGGGGGAGGAGCAGAGAGAAGAGGGAGACACAGAATCCGAAGCAGGCTCCGGGCTCTGGGCTGTCGGCACAGAGCCCGACGCGGGGCTTGAACCCACGGACCACGAGATCATGACCTGAGCCGAAGTCAGATGCTTAACCGACTGAGCCACCCAAGCACCCCCCCCCCCACATCTTTAAATGTACTCGCTTACTTAATCCTCACAAGAACTCTTTGAGGCAGATTCTAATATTTTCTTTATTTTACAGATAAGAAAACTGAGAAATGAAAACACAGGCCACTGACCCAAGGTCATGTAGCTATGAGGGGTTTATGCTCAGAGCCTGGCTTCCTCATCATATTCCTTCTCACCTCTGCTTAGCATGTGGATAGATTTCTAGCTTTTATTGCTGACCGGGCAGGCGTGTGGAGGAATCTTTTAAATGGTGGATACCCTGCCTAATGGTAGAAACACCTGGTCTAAATTCTAATTCTGGCAAAACACGAAGTGGCTGAGTATTCTTGACCAAGCTCAGTTAAGCTTTCCCTAATTTTCAAGCTCTGTGGAATGCTTCTCTTCTCACTAGGACACTGTAAGCATAAAATCAACTAACAGAAATATAAAGGGTGACCGGAAATTTACAAAACAATGACAGGTGACTCTATGCTCAACATTATTTAACAGTTTTAGACACATTCAAGTCATTCTTCTCACTTAACAAAAGAAAATCACACTTCAAGCCTACTTTCCACTGCGAAAAGGAACAGTTCAGCACATTTTAAGTATACTGCAAATGTTTTCACAACCACGGTCAAGTTTCTTCAAAGTGAATACCTTAGAATTCGTCAATCTGATGGAAGCATTATATGAAAATGAATAAAGAACAGAGTTCCTATTTAGTTTCCGAGCCAGAACGTTTGAAGAGGTAAAGCTTCTGAAGGCGAGCCAGAAAAAGCATTAAAAATAAGCATCCAGCCAAAGAGAACTCTGGGAGAAAAACATCGAGTTAAAAGAAAAACATCAACATCAAGTCAATAGGAAAGAATGATAGTCAAACCTCACCAAGCTTTGTTTGGAAGACAGTAAGACCAGGCACCGAGAATTCTATGAAAAGCGTTATCTTCATTGCTACATGAGAAGAGAACATTGTATAAACCAGGGAATGCTTGACAGGTGGCTGATGTTACACGAACTGTCAACAAACGTCTGAGACAGCAAGAATACTTTCCGATTCTTCAAAAGTGCTGTTTCAAGAAATTTTTTTATTTTACTGAAAAGCACAGAACTGTAAGACTGCCTAACTAAGGATTAGGCAGGGGAGCCTTTAACGTGTGTGGATACATGTGGCCTGGGTGAACTTCGTTTGTCTTGAGCCAAAATAATTGACCACCTCTTTGTGGGCTTGCAGTCACTGACGTCTTTCCACCTGGCTAGGAGATGGTGAGCAAAAAGAAACATAGAATTCAATTTGAAATCAACTTCTAACAAGGAGACTTTGGGATGTGGGGTCTCTTTAAAAAGCTTAATACCCAAGTGTTAAGTTTTGTTTTGTTTTGTGTGGAGTAAAGTTGACACATGATGTTACATTGGTTTCACGCCCAAAGGGTAAATTTTAAAAATGAGTAACACATTTGCTTTGTTATTAAAAATATGGTGTCTCAGGGGCGCCTGGGTGGCTCAGTCGGGTAAGCGTCCGACTTCAGCTCAGTCATGATCTCGCGGTTCGTGAGTTCGAGCCCCATGTTGGGCTCTGTGCTGACCGCTCGGAGCCTGGGAGCCTGCTTCAGAGTCTGTGTCTCGCTCTCTCTCTGCCCCTCCCCCACTCACACTCTGTCTCTGTCTCAAAAATAAATAAACCATAAAAAATTTTTTTAAAAAAATATGGTATCTCAGTTCTATGGTTTTCCCTTAGAGGTCACCTGGGGATGACTTCTTGCTTAAAATAAAATGATTTGTTTCAGAATTGCCATTAATTTATTATTCCGGTGTTCTCATCAGGATTTGTTGCTGCATCAGTTTCTGTGTATCCTGAAACATACGGTCTATCAGCTTCATCTATATGCTTAATTATGTCCTTTTGCAATACAAAATAGGTACGGACACCTCTACCAAATGGAATGCTTGAACAACAATAAAAAAGAAGTCAGTCTAGAGCCTGATTCTGAGTCACACGGTATACAATATTTAAAACCTAAATCACAGTGGGTTGGATATACATTGTCCATTTTTCTAAAAATGTGTATAATTTGGAGGAAGAGCGAAAGAGGACGGATATCTGTCAATCTTTCAGCATCATTTGCATTGACCTCTAAAAGCAGCCATCTACAGCTGACTTTTCTTAATGTGTTGGACTTTCATTCTCCACCACTTCTTCCCATCTATTTCCCGTATTTTTCAATTTACCCTAGTCTGAAATCCTATCTGGGCCCTGCTGGGCTCTCTTCCACAAATTGCCGAATTGTTTTTTTCTTTTCCTCCCTGCTTCCTTTTTTTCCCCCTTTGTGTTCACATTTTCTCCATAGAAGAATGGATAGTTTCTAGAAGAAAGGCAACAGAAATGTGTCCATATTGCATATTCGTTTTTACCAGCCCTGTTCAATTAAATGCTTTAAAGGTGAAAAATTAAAAAAAGTAAAAGGCAGAGATTCATGATGAGCTATTAAAGGAAAGACGGTGGCAGTCTCTCCATGGCCACAGAGAACGTTAAGGGGGATGCCAGGTAGGCCAGGCCTCCACGAAATGGACTAGAAAAATCTCTGGCCTTTTTCTATCTGATTTCTAGCACTGTTTGTCTTTCATTTCAATGATTAATGAAAATCATCAGATCAAATTTGGTTGTTCTCTATTCTTTTCATATTTTCTTCTCTGTTTCTAGCACGATGGTAATTTTTCTGTTTTCTCTTCCTTTCCAATAGCACAGGCATGAAATTAAGCATCGGTCCGAATACCCATGGTATATCAGAAATCAATGAATATTCCCAATGAAACTTGTCCCCTTTCACTTGCAAGCATATCTCCCTGGCAACTCATAGTTCTTTTAGGTGTTTATTTTTTTTTATATATTTAAAATGTATGTTTATTTTCATAAACCTATAAAATGATCTTGAAGTTATTTTGGCCTTTCATATATTTTTTTAATTATGAAATTTATTGCCAAATTGGTTTCCATACAACACTCAGTGCTCATCCCAACAGGTGCCCTCCTCAAGGCCCATCACCCACCCTCCCCTCCCTCCCATCCCCCATCAACACTGTTGGTGGGAATGCAAACTGGTGCAGCCGCTCCGGAAAACAGTGTGGAGGTTCCTCAAAAAATTAAAAATAGATCTACCCTATGACCCAGCAATAGCACTGCTAGGAATTTACCCAAGGGATACAGGAGTGCTGATGCACAGGGGCACTTGGACCCCAATGTTTATAGGTGTTTATTTGAATGGCTAGCAGAAGAGGAAGTGATGTATTACGGGCCAGGTGACAGAGACACCTTGAGGCCATTGACAACGCACAGACCATTGTCGCTAACCAAAGGCAATTCCAGGGATCTGTTGGTGACACCGTCACAAGCTTGAAGTGCCTGTTTAGCAAATGTTACGCCAAGGAAATTAGATGAAAAAGTCTCCTTGTTATAGGGTGAAGCATAGCTGTTTAAAAATACCAGTCCTTTAAGTATGTCCTTATTTGTAGACTCTTTTTAAAGAATACATTTGCTGTGAAAATCAAGATACTGTCATGATGGGCCTGGAGTTTTATGAGTATTGCCTTAAAAACTGAATGTTAAGATCTTGTTATTAGCGTCATAGTCTACACTGGATTCAGAGAACTGGTTCTCTAATACCATTTTATCTCCAAAGTTCTGTGTTTAGTAGATGGCTATAAACTTAGCTCTTCAAGTATGTCCCACGTTAATATTTCAAAGTTGTCTCTAGATTTTCCTTAGCAGCCTGTGTCAAGGGTCCTCTTGAGCTGCACCTGTTTGGGGGGTGGCCTTCCTCATCACCTCGCACCGTGGACTTCGGGATAGAGTGGACACAGCTATCTTTTTGGCTTCACAGTTATTAGCCTTTGAGAAAAGAAATTCAGCAACCTGCTTTCACCGCACAATTTCTCTACCGGTGCTTACCTTGATTTTTGGGGATCACAGTCCTCGCCAGCTTGCATAGAGCTAAGTTGTATAAACGCTGCAGAATGTCTACAAGTATCTTGGCGAGGCTGGTGGGGGAGTGCCCCTGAGACGTGGCTTCTCCTTTTCTGAATCACAAATCGGCAGTCCAGTTATTTTAGCCTGTGCGTGTTGACTTTTCAACCGTAACCTAATTGTTACATACTTCTTGTTGGAATGAAATCAGGAAACACTCAGTATTAATGAATTTAAATTTGGCAGTGGGAGAGTGCTACAAATGTCCAGCTACTTATGGCTAATAATTTTAAAAACAAATCAAATCATGGGAATTTCACTAAGCTTTAAGACCTCATTTCTCTAGCACCGGTGGGAAGGAGACGGTTGAGCTCTTTATCCATGAATAGACTTTCCAGACAAGGAACTCTTTAGACACCATCTAAAAATTGTATAAATTTTGTGAGAGTATCTCCTTGGCTTTGCTGCCTTTATATTAGTGTCACAATTTAATCAATTTAATCTTCCTACAGAGCAAATCATTTTTTTCTGAGCATCGATCATTGTATCACATGGAAACATAGAGGTACCTTCGGGGATTATGGTGATATGATACCATTTTTGACCTTTAGGCAAAAGGTACCAGACCTCTGAGCTTTTAGGGCTACATTTCACAGCTTTTCTGGTTTCTCCTTCATTGTCAAATGATATCCCTCCTTGCTCTCAGTTTACCTGCCAGAAGCTCCCCCTGATCCCTGCCATGATGACCATTTTATTGCTTTAAACTGTTAGCAGCCTAGACAAATAGTGCAGAAAAATAGTGAACCATTTCTATTAACTATGAATGAAAGGGCTTTGCATGGAAGTCTGAGTCATTTCCTATAAGCAAAGTAAAAGGATTTTACAATATGGTTTCTTGGTATCAGTCTAGTCTTTTAAGAAAGATGTGTTTGTTTGTTTGTCTTTCCTCTAGGATTTTGATTCTCTCCCTGGTTTTCTCCCAAGCTCTGAAGCTGAAATGTCAGAGCCTCAACCATCTCAAAATCAGGCTTACTAGTTCTTTTTTTTTTTATGTTTATTTATTTTTGACAGAGAGAGAAAGACAGAGCATGAGCAGGGGAGGGGCAGAGAGAGAGAGGGACGCAGAATCTGAAGCAGGCTCCAGGCTCCGAGATGTCAGCACAGAGCCCGACGCGGGGCTCGAACTCACAGACCACGAGATCATGCCCTAAGCCGAAGTTGGAACCCCAACAGACCAAGCCGGAGCCACCCAGGCGCCCCTGGGCTTACTGTCACTGCACTTTCACATAAACTGACTTAACTTGATTTTTTGGTGGCAGTGTAAAAGTTATTAAATTATTTGAATTCCCACTTAAATCACAGTACATAGAGGGTATCACTATTTCGGTATCTGTGTGTGCTGTTTTGAAATGAGCGTGATTGAGCTTTGCAATTGTACCCTACTTTCTTTGGCTCTCCATATTCTGAAATGACTTTATTCATTACAGGCTCCTGATAAAAATCAGTGTGTGTGTGCTTGTGTGTGTGTGTGTGTGTGTGTGTGTGTTAGTCATAACACAAGACTGCCTGACCAATATATTCAAAAGTAAGAGAGTCTAAGCTTCAAGAAATGAATAAATTTAGGAAGCAGATTATGAGAATTTGCTGTTCCAAGAATTTTGGTAATTTAATCAATGTATTTAACATGTGAGTGAGAAATTCAGATAAGATTTTATCAACGCAAGTGATAAGATCCACATCGACTAAAAGTATGCTCTTGGTTGCTATCTACCATGAAGATCTCTGGAATGGACATAGAGACACATGTAAACTATGTAAATTTGTTGCAAAAGTTTTAAAAATCTGAGCGTGGACTCTTAAATACAGGAGTGATGTTTAAAAATGAAGACAATACTGAAAGCATATTTACTGCACAGAAAGTAAGATCATGAATTCCACAAACATGAAATAAACGACTCATTCCAAAATTATGGCAATAAGGAACACAATTCTGCACAGCATTGTAATTAGCTGACCTAATACTTGCACAGGAAAATAAAAATGGTCCCGTTTTAGCCATAAGTATTTGCTGCCTTAGCAACTAAATCCATTCATTTAGGGATTCAAAGTTTAGCTCAAACTTTTGGAATGTGTAATGTGTATTCTGAAATAAAATATTAATGCTATCTCATTTTCAGAAAACCTGGGAAAAAAGCAGCAAAAGCGATATTAAGAGCGGAGACTAATGCCCCACCCAAGAGGGACTTTATTAGATACTGACTTGTTCGATGTGCACAGGCAGATAATTAGGTAAACATTCAATTGCAGGACTTTATCATCTTTAAGTCAGCATTGTAAACTGAGCTGCACTGAAAAATACCCCTTATTATTAGTCTTAAGAAAAAGCCTGACACATGGATTCTTAGTATTTTTTCCTAAATCTTTGAGATATTGGGACGTCCATCCAATAAGCAAAGAGCAGCTTCTATTGAGGGAAATTTTAAACCAGGCTAGGCCTGGATTGTTTCAGGAATAGGATATTTTAAAGAGTTTAAAGTAGCTAAAGCATTACTGGTTCACCACTAACATAGCAAAATGGAGTTAATGAACAGATTTTGCCTCCAAGATACCAAAGAACTTGGTAGCAGAATTTCTTTGAAGGATTCATCAATTGTTTTGACGTTACTTAGCCAGTGTTCAAGATGGCCAACTCACTAAGATATTATGAAATGTTACGCCATTAGCTTTGTGGAACCAAGAAAAACAACTATCACGGGTCCTCTTCAGCTAACTCTAAGCCATGCATCATGAGATAATTTTATGGACAATTATCATGATCAAAAATTTCTGTCATATTCAGTTCAACCACCAGTTTCGGAAAGAGACAAATTTTAAGAGGAAAGAAAGGAATGAGAATATGTCCATTGCTATAACCTGAGAAAATTGTGAACCACACGGACTCTGTAGGTCAACTACCTCAACTCTAATGCATCTATCATGTGTGTCTAGGACTTTAAAATAATAAAAGATGAAAAAAATAAAGAAAATAAAAAAGGATGTTAGGAAATTAGCAACAGCTTGTTTCAAAAACTACTTAAAGGTCAGAATTTATTATTTCTAAAAACTGTGACTTCCTTGGTATTTTTATATAATTTACAGGACTAATCCTAGATTTACAGAATTTAATAAAGTGTGCTATGCTCTTGAACTGTATCTAATGGATAAAACCAAAGATTTTCCTTTGAAGTTCTTAAAGTATTTTCTCACCATTCAGATTGAT
The DNA here is from genome assembly GCF_007474595.2 of Lynx canadensis. Classification (NCBI taxonomy): domain Eukaryota; kingdom Metazoa; phylum Chordata; class Mammalia; order Carnivora; family Felidae; genus Lynx; species Lynx canadensis. The sequence goes on from NC_044311.2 coordinate 141,341,808, forward strand.
TTTCTTGTTCTTTTCTGTAGTTTTCATTCTACTTCTAGGAGAATCTGCTGTCAGGATAAAACCAGATTCTTCCAGTGAATGCAAATCTAAAGAGCTTCCTTTCCTGTCTTTCTGTTGCCGTGAAGAGGATCCAACAGAATGGTCACCTACATTTTAACCACACCCTTGTAAGAGGCATGTAACAAATAATTCTGAGAGTCATATTAATAGCAGGGAAACAAGATGTCTGCCAACATTCTCACAGGAAGCTAGTGGTGAAGGACGGAATAGAAGCCAGGCTTTCAGGGCACTGGCTAGGCATTCTGTGTGGTCTCCCACACTGTTTCTCTTTTGAACTTTTCAATTCCAAAGCAAAAATACCATAGCTATAATGCCACCAAGGACGTTGGCATTATACAACAGACAGTCCCTTTGGTCCTTTTCTGACCCTACCTAAACAACCACCGTCTCACAGGGCGTGGTGGGTTTCATGAGGACGTAATAAAGTAACACTGGTAATAACCCCCCCTAAGTTTTGTGACTGAGCCCGTGTTGTCTTGAATGACACATACCATGGCCATCATCCAGGAATTCTGTGATGGTGGCTGAAGTGCACTTGGACCAGGGTTTGGACGCGTCGATGCTGGTTAGGATGGAAGACATTAAGCGCTTATCTTCTGTGGAACCAAAGTTCTCTTCACAGAATTTGGAATCATCATGGGAGAGGCCAAGTAGATGTCCTAAGGGAGAGAAGAGCGGGAGCGCAGATAATGAGCGATTTTGCATTTCTACTTTTCCGTGACAATTATACTAGCACTTGGTCTCCCTCCCCTGCCCCCAACTGTACATGAGTTCATTTTAACCGCTTTCTCATGCACAGACTGGACCCCCAGGGAAATTAAAGCTGTGTGTAGTCAGAGCAGTCACTTTTGGTGAACATTTAGAGGAAAACTGAAAAATTACACAAAGGAATAGACGGTCCCATAATCCATCTGGATCACACATGCTCAACGACGTGTAGAAACAGGCCTTATTTAGAATCTAGAATTCGCAAGGCAACTGTGGGATTATGTCATAGCCCTGACTACATGTTATTTTGATTACTTGTCTAATTTTCCGCCTTCTCTGATCAACCAGGAGCCCCATGAGATCAGAGAACATCTCCTCCATCCACTGTTGAAACCTCTGTATTTAACTCAATGTTCTGCAAGTTGCAAACACTTAATAGATGGTTGTTGAATGTCAGTGACTTCTATTTTCTTGGCCAAGTTACCAGGTAGCTATCCAAGAGACGACAAGGGGGGGAAAGAAAGAGGAGTGAAATTAGTAACGTTCTGGTTCCCAACAAAGGTAAGCTTGCTGTCACCCTTTCGTTTCCTTTGTTTAGAGAGTTCTGCATGTTTGCTCATCCCCCAAATAAATGACAGATTTTGAAAAACATACCCATTGAAGAACCGTCTAGGGCACGAAGATGCCCGTCGCGGCGTGTGAGAGCTTAAAGAGAGAACAGCTACAAGAAACGTCGGTGATTGTCCCAAACCACTCAGCCCCGTGGGTGTTCGTGCTCCAGCTCACTATGCATGCTCCCTGCAATCCCAGGCTGCCATTTCCAGTCTATCAAGCTCAGTGTCCCAACCACATTCTTATAATCTAGTCTTTTTTTTTATTGTTATATAAGATTTTCACATAGTCTAAGGATAAAATGACATTCTCCAGGATATCTAAATTTTTTTTTTAATTTTTTTTTAATGTTTTTTATTTATTTTTGAGACAGAGAGAGACAGAGCATGAACAGGGGAGGGGCAGAGAGAGAGGGAGACACAGAATCCAAAGCAGGCTCCAGGCTCCGAGCTGTCAGCACAGAGCCCGACGCGGGGCTCGAACCCACGAACCATGAGATCATGACCTGAGCCGAAGTCGGACGTCCAACTGACTGAGCCACCCAGGCGCCCCTAAATTTTTTTTTTTAATTCCAGGACAGTATTTTGTAGAGACTCTGAAAAAGTAGACAAGTAGATCCTAATAGCTTTTTTTTTTTTTTTTTTTGGTAAAGTTTTATAGAATCATACACAAAGGATCAAAAAAAAGGGTGTATAAAATACTATAGAAAAATGATGACTGCATTGGGTTCCCGGATGCCAAAGGCAGGGACTTTGGTCATTCTGCCAAAAAGCAACAACAAAAAAAAAAAAAAAAACCAAAAAAGTTCAGTGCACAAGAGTAAAACCCAACAGAGATGAAATCTCTCATTCCACATTCCAGCTACTTTTGGCCAACTTGTTAAATCACCAACACCTCATAACAAAACTGTCCACCAAGCAGCTGCTTGTTGTTGTGGCTGAAATTAAGTGGCCAGGGCTCAGTGACCTTCCAAAGCTCCGCATTTTTATGGTATTTATACAGTTATTTACTTCAATAGCATTTGCCAGCCTAGCAAGTTTTCTGTGGGAAACCCTCCTGCTCTCGCGTTTTATTTCCTCAGTAGCACGAATGTGCATCGGAGTCTGTTAAGTATGTCCCAAATAACACGCAAAAGGAGACGGTGGGGGGGGGGGGCGGGGGTTGTTCAAGTTTTGGATGGTACATGGAGTTTTCTTGATGCAACCCACAGCTCTGAAAAAAACAGGACCTTTCACCATGTCGGGTCCAAAATGGCTTAAAGTTACTTAGTGCAAAGAACACTTGTGGAGAAGGCACTCTGTGCTTTCTTGAACTTTTCCGTCGTAGAATCGTTATCAGCTAACGCTGTGAGATTTGTGTGGAAATTTCACACTTGGGATTTTTTTTCCCCCTGGCATAGAAGAGAGAGAGGGAAAGTGGCCTAGGGTGACCTCTGCCACTTAACATTTATTTGAATCCAGGTTTTATATTTGAGAAAAACAGGTGATTTCGCATTCTATTGCATAAGATATTCGGATCTATTTAACAAAGCGATAGTCTTTTCCTCCAAATGTGTCGAAACAAATAACACTTTCCATATGAATTTTTATTACAGCATCAGGTGATTTTGGAGGGTAAATTTCAGACTTCTGAATTACAATACAGGCTGGGGCGCCCGGGTGGCTCCGTGGGGTCAGCATCCAACTTTAGATTTTGGCTCAGGTTATGATCTCACGGTTTGTGAGTTCGAGCCCTGCATCGGGCTCCGAGCTGATAGTGCGGAGCCTGGATGGGACTCTCTCTCTCTCTCTCTCACAGTAAATAAATAAAAACTTAAAAAAAAAGAAAAAAAAAGAATAGAATACAGACCATGTGGCAAATACCAAAGTACCTTTGAGAAGCCCTGAAGAGTACCTCGATTTTTTCTTTCATATAGAACAGCGACACATGTAATTTTTTAAAGATTTCAATTATATAAGCCAAACAGTTTATTTAAAAATATTTTGTGGGGCGCCTGGGTGGCGCAGTCGGTTGAGCATCCGACTTCAGCTCAGGTCATGATCTCAGGGTTTGTGAGTTTGAGCCCCACATCGGGGTCTGTGCTGACAGCTCGGAGCCTGGAGCTTGCTTTGGATTCTATGTGTCCCTCTCTCCCTGCCCCTTCCCCGCTCATGCTCTGTCTCTCAAAAATGAATAAATGTTAAAAAAAAAACAAAAAAAAATATTTTGTTATAGTTTTATGTATCTTTTGGCATGCCACTTGGCAGGATATTGTGAATCTTATGCTCCGTCAATTTCCTAATTTATCAGCGTAGCTTAGCTGCTGCCGAAGATACGTATAAGGAATTTTTAGATGGCGACCAGAAAAGATTGCCATCCTGAGCAGGAACAAATCCTAGTTCCACTTCAGTAAGAGCTAAAAAAGAAGATGTGAATTTTCTACGATCTGCAAAAGTGAATCGGGAACGGACGGCTTAGGGGTCAAGGGAAAGACAGAATCTTCGGAGGGATATTCTGTTCTCCATGAAGAAAGTCCGTCGGCTGGTTGGGAGAAGCATGCTCTCTAAAGGACAATAGGAGTCATGGCCAACGCGAAGGACATTTAAGCACCCACAGAAACAGGCAGTCCGTTCCAGTAGCTGGAAGCAGGGCACAGTGAGAGAGACCCATGTGACTTCCCTTCAGGAGCTGGACAGGAATGAAAATGGAAGGTCAATGTGAGGAATGTTTGGATGCTCTTCAGGAGAGACGTGACAGCCATACTAAAGGCCGTGAGCAGCAAAAGTTGTGGTATTTTCAAATGTGAGTCCCCCGATCATTATGCTAAGACATTCATGTCAGCCTGAGGTTTGCCAATATCTCTGAGCCCTGAAATGCCAAGATCCATACAAAAGCGCAGGATATTTTAAAAGGACACTCACATTAGAGACCACACACTATGGCACTAAACGCTTATTAACATAGAAAAATCCAGAATCCAGGAAACTTAAGATATAATGTCGTAGCGGACAATAATGCGTTTCGAGTCGGTGTTGTGAAAGGTTTAATTAGACTGGATCACGATGTCCCTGATCTCCTAGGACATCTGCCTCTTCCAGTGAGAATTCGTTCATCAGTCACCCATGGGGATGTTGAAAATTGCAGATGTGAGCAGAGACGAAGCATTTCCCTGAGAAGCAGCCTTCAGCAGGATTAGCACAGCTGGGATTTGCACAAATGTGTCCCAGAGATTAAGACGGCAAATGAAGCATATGAATGAAGCCTTGGTGGAGAAAATGCTTACAACCCCTAAACTTAGGGTGTTGGTTTATCAAAATGCATTTTACGAGGAGTCTTTAGAGCAATACAGAGCAGAGTTAGTTGAGGGGTGAAGTCCTTGGAGGAGGCCGAGTGATAGAACCAAGGAACCCACAGAGAAAGGCAATTGTCACCCTCGGAAAGCCAGGTATTTCTTTCCAAAGTCCCCGTAGAAAAGAAGAGTGGAGGGCACGTGGGAGACTCAGTCGGTCAAGCATCTGACTCTTGGCCTCGGCTCAGGTCACGATCTCAGGGTTCCTCAGATCGAGCTCTATGTCGTGCCCTACCTTGACAGTGAGGAGCCTGCTTGGGATTCTTTCTCTCCCTCCCCCTCTGCCCTTCCCCCTTTCTCTCTCTCTTTCTCCCTCTCAAAGCAAATAAACTTTAAAAAAAAAAAAGCAAGAAAAGAAAAGAAAAGAAAAGAAAAGAAAAGAAAAGAAAAGAAGAGTGAGGAGGAGTCAAGGCAGTTTTGAAGGTAAAAGAAGAGATCTGAAGAAGCTCAACCGAGCTCCTAGAGTCAAACCCTTACCGAGAAGAGACAACGTAGAAAGTAGACAGAAGGCGATAACTCACTGTCAGGGTTTCAAGTAGAGGTCCCAAAGTCTCGCTTTAAGGAGGAATTAGTATTTGCATTTGCAAGAATTAGTGTTCGTATGAATATTAAAATTGGAAGTATTAGTATTTGTAATTAGCAGACGTGCAAAAGATTGAAGAGCAGTTTGCTTTAACTACGTTAAGCATCTTGTTTACAAGGCTATCTTTTGCAGTCGATCTTTAATTCTGTTTTTTATTATTAAATTTTTTTTAACATTTATTTTTGAGACAGAGACAGAGCATGAATGGGGGAGGGGCAGAGAGAGAGGGAGACATGGAATCCGAGGCAGGCTCCAGGCTCCAAGCTGTCAGCACAGAGCCTGACGCGGGGCTCGAACTCACGAGCTGTGAGATCATGACCTGAGCTGAAGTCGGAAGCTCAACTGACTGAGCCACCCAGGCACCCCATGCAGTCAATCTTTAATTCTTGATTAACGTAGCTGGAAACCTTTCACCTCAAATCTGGAGGCAATGAGAGGAACAAACACACTTGTGTAGTGAGTGCACTTGTTAATGACATTTGTATTTATATATGAACTAAGAACATGAAAGGTATTATAGAAGTCAGAAGGAAACTCGGGAGAATAATGCACCTGGGTAATCCAATATTTTCCCAAGTGCTACAGACTTCAGAACTGCCTCTTGTTCTTTGAAATCATTATTGAAAGTCAAGATGTAAATTGCAAATGCTTTTGGAGAGAATACTTATCTATTCTTAAAAGACATTCGATCATATCACAAATACAACAATCTTGCTCATGAGTGCCCATCACACAAAGTAAGATCTGGAAAGGGCTTATTTGGATTACACAAGGAAATAAATTTCATGGTGAATTATGCCAAAGCAAAGTCTGTAGGGCAGGAGTTTGAATTATACTGTTAATCTCAGAAATAGCAAACAATTAGTCACCCAGTAATTTCTCTAGTACGGTAATTGTCTTTTTAAAGGCAAAATGAGTGAGATCTCATTAAATAAATTTCATCTTTGATATTCACAGTATAGACTTAAAGAGTATCTTGCCTCCTTAAATTCACAAATGACTCTGATGTTAGTAAATCTGAGAAAATGTATATACACCGGGTGAAGACATGTTACTACAAAGGGAAATGTTGGTCCAGCGTCTTATTCAGCTCAGGTGTTACTCTACAACTAGGGCTAACTTATAATATTAACCTCAGGAAGGAAATTGGGTTGTTCTTCTAAACTTTGGTCTGAAAATTAGACAGCATTTCAAACTCTTGTATCTTGACCCTAAGCTGACCAACGGACAAGGGGACAGAGCACCACATCCTACAAAAAGTCACAAAAAGCTCTGTAATGTGTTTACTTAAGAAAGAACAGCTCGGATGAAGCATCTGTTTCTTCATGAGGTCATGTTTTTATTTTACCTAATTTTCCAGCTGGGATTATTGAGGTGTAAGAAGATCTTGCCAGGGGTTGAAAAGTGAGCCAACAGCTCACGTGGGATCCGAATCCAGAATCCTTGAAGAAGAGAATCAGGAGCTCCAGGAACCGGATCCTACATGTCTATTCAAGTGCAAAGCCTTATGCAGAAGTGATAAAACCCTTACAAACTCCCATTTCAAAACGTTAAGCATGAATGGTAAGTGTTGCATCAGTTACAGAATTCGGAAGGAAGAAAACTTAATTTGGGGGCCTTCTAGCTAGCTGTGGATACAAAGGATATTGCATCCTTTGTAACCAAATTCAGGATTATCTCCTGGAAGATCAACACTAACGAGCCATTATAGGATAGCATCAAACTCTTGGGTTTTAGAGTCAAGTGAATTGGGTTCACGTCTTACCCTAGCAGTATACTAGCTGTTGACCTCAGGCACGTTTAGAAACTTCTTTTTTTTTTTTTTTCAACGTTTATTTATTTTTGGGACAGAGAGAGACAGAGCATGAACGGGGGAGGGGCAGAGAGAGAGGGAGACACAGAATCGGAAACAGGCTCCAGGCTCTGGGCCATCAGCCCAGAGCCCGACGCGACGCGGGGCTCGAACTCACGGACCGCGAGATCGTGACCTGGCTGAAGTCGGACGCTTAACCGACTGCGCCACCCAGGCGCCCCACGTTTAGAAACTTCTTAAAGATGCTTACATCTCTGTGTTTTTTTCCTTTCTTGGGTGACTCATTGATAGTGCTTACCCCATGGCATTTTGTGAGGATTAAATAATATAAAAGATGCAAGGTGCTTAGAAAATACGCTTGACAAGTATCAAAGGCCCAGGGATTGTGAGCTGACTTTATTGTTCTCACTGATATCCTCGCTTTGTTATGCTCTTGAGTACTCTAATCTTAAGTAGTTTTGATAAATTTTGATATTAACAGACAATTGAGGACAGAAGGAGACGTTTGCTAACCATTAGAGGGGGAAAAAATCATGCATCAAGTTTGTGATGTCTTTACTTTTTATGTGACCTTCAACTTGGATTTCTACACATGTGGCAGGCAATCTAGAGGCTTCCACAAGAGAAATGGGAATTGGGATATGATATAGAAAACACAGAACCGGCACACAAAAAACCCTAAATCTCCCATTGCTGCGGGACGTAGAGTCGAGACCCATTTCCACCTTTCATCTGGGGGCCAAGAAAGACAGTGTGGCATGGCTCCAGACTAGATAGAAAATAATAGTAATAATAATAATAATAATAATACGTTTAGCTCATGTTGATTAAAGCTATACGTTCGGGTTTAAATCCAAGTTTAATCCTAGCTTCCTTTCACTCCACATTCACAGTTGGTCCTGACATCTGATTCTGTGTGTTGGCTTCAGTCTATGGTGTTTCGAGGGCCTCTGCAGCTTTTCAAAACATGGCCTTGTTTAATCTAATCATCTCTGGGAGCACAGTCACACACATCAGCGCAACCAAAGAACTCCCTCTAACCACAGCAAAACAGGGGCAGCCGGGCTGCCGTGTCTCCACCACTTACTTCCTAAGCCTCCAGCTGAATACTTGGCTTTGACTTTTTAAGTTGCCTGACTTTAGCTCAGGAAGCATTTTGGAGTCTTTCACGGTGGAGAGATTCCCTTAGCACATTTTATAATTAACTACGATAAAGCAAAGCTCCAGCAAGTTCGCAAATGATGGATTTCATTAGCCTAAATAAAATCAGATTGTTCTCCCTCGCATATGGGGAGCTGGCCCAACATCAATAAAATTATTATTTTGGAGAACCATGTGTGCAGCAGGTGAAATCTTTATTATTACAAGCCAATAATAAAAGTTTGACAAGTTAAAAATATAAACTCAAAATGTAAACTTACATTCACTTGCAAACTTTCCACAGTTCACACTTGGGTTATAAAATGGCCATAACCACATTCTTGCCTCCACTCAAGGCACACGGATGAGGACTGTGTTCCCGAGAGTTTAAAGCAACTTCTTACAATGTCCGAACAATTTAGTCGATGTTTACACACACAAAACATAGCAAGGAGGAAGACAAATTATTATTGCCTGTGTCGGGTCTGTATTTATCAAAATCTATTTTCCAGAAGCCTGCACTGGCATCAGTAGACTATATATCTCCAAAATCTAGCTCTTTTTACAGAAACGATTAGCAGGAAAAGAGAAGTGTTCACATTAATATCTGGTCCAGGGAAAGAGTCACTTTTCAGAATTGTTCATTGAAGCCACTCTGATTTTAGCCTGATGGACAGAGAAGCTGTAAGATGGGTCCTTCAGGCTAGTTCAAGTACTTCACGTTAATTTTCAAGTTCGGAAACATTTTAGATAGAGGGGATAAAAGACCAAAGAAAATTGTGATTCAAATATGACTCTGTATTTTAAACCACTAGGTACAGAAATACGCAGTGGTGGGGCATAGCATGAGAAACTTTAAGTCCGTTAATGGAAGCATTATTCTTTTCCTTCCTTAATTAAAAAAAAAAAAATTAAGTGTATTCATTTCAAGACAGAGAGAGTGAGTGGGGGAGGGGCAGAGAGAATGGAGAGAGAGAATCCCAAGCAGGCTCTGCACTGTCAGCGTGGAGCCCGACCTGGGGCTCGAACTCACAGGATGCGAAATCCCAACCTGAATCGAAATCAAGATCCGACGGAGCCACAGGCACCCCGAAAGCATTTTCCTTCATCAAATACAGTAAAACCTTGGTCTGCGAACATAATTCGTTCTGGGAAAACACGTTTGTAATCCAAAGCACTCGTGTCTCAAAGCGAATTTCAAGAACCACTGGCTCGGTTGTGATCATGCGATGTTCAGCCTCACGTACTACTCGTATTGCAAGACATTGCTCGGTTAGCAAGTTAAAATTTATTAGACCTATTTGCTCATCTTGTGAAACACTCACAGACCAAGTTACTTGCACTTCAAGGTCTCACTGTATATCCTTTTACTGCTTATAGAAGAAATAAAGTAGAAAAATTATGGGAACAGCCTAGAAATTTTCTTCATGGCTTATGCTTTGAGCACAGTAACATACCTCCACAGTCTGTGTGCATGAAGCAAAATGCACGTTTTGGAATGTTCTCAAGCAGATTTCAAAGCACTCTAGCAAAAACTGAGGTTACTTTACCACTGTCCACAGCCTATATATATAACCTCCCAATCTGGAAAGTGGTAAATGTCTAATAAAAGGAAGGGAAGAAATCACACGAGAAGAATGAAGTGGAATTAGAATCCAGAGCATGGTTAGCTCAGACCCATGGTTTCACGCAACAATCTAAAAATAAAGTGCCGGAAACAGCTCAGCGAGTGGCATTACCAAAGATCACGCTGGCTGCAGAGGCAAGACTGTAATAACAGACAGATGATTAGGAAATATTTTGTGGGGTTATTGTCTCTAATTTCTTTAAGGCTCGTACTTTATAACATATGTTCACAATATCTAGGCAAGAGGTGAAATTAAAGAATAATAAAGCAATTAGAAAATAAAGAGAATGCAAGCCAGATCCCTTTGCGAAAGGAAAATTAAGCCCATATCCCCTTATCCCCAGATCTTAAATTTCTCAGATTAAGCTATATGTAATGCAGAAAGATAGATTAAGTGGGCAGTGTTTGACTGAAGAACGGATTATAGAGAATTCTAAAGAAGGAAATAGAGATGACCCAACCAAGAAATTAAAGGGAACAGAGGGCACGGTCATATAATCAAAGATTTGGGCGTGAGTTTTTCCCATAGAAGCCTATACTTCTCCATCATTGTTCCCTTGTAAAACTGCCCAATACTGTACCATTAAGAAAAGTCCTTATTGTACGTATACAGCTTTAATAAAACATTTGTTCTCATCAGCACCTGTCTTCCTACTTCTCAGGCTGCTGGGCCTGCCCACGTTTACCCTTGGTTTAGGAATTCAGGAAGGCTGGGAAAGGTGATGCCGGAAGGTTCTTCATGCCAGCCCAGTTGTCTTGAGAGTCTAATGCATCCCCAAAGAGACTTAATTTACTGCCACGGCGATACTCTTGCAGAGAAACCTCCCAAATGCTAGCAATGTGTGATAACAGACCATTGCAGGATTAAACGGAGAAACAGCCCTTCCTTCAAGAACTTTGTAATCTCTTCTTTAGAAGATCAGGATGTAGGGCTCATCATCTTACGGATGGCTGATGTCACAATCCAACAGTGTCACTTACTCACAGAGTCTGAGATGAAGCAGCCTCTGCCTACCCACAGATACAGAACCTTTCTTTCGGAACTTCCATCGCTCTGAATAATGGTGATTAACTACTGGTGTACTTTCTTTCTTTTTTTTTTTTTTTTTCTTTTTTTTTTCAACGTTTTTTTTTTTTTGGGACAGAGAGAGACAGAGCATGAACGGGGGAGGGGCAGAGAGAGAGGGAGACACAGAATCGGAAACAGGCTCCAGGCTCTGAGCCATCAGCCCAGAGCCCGACGCGGGGCTCGAACTCACGGACCGCGAGATCGTGACCTGGCTGAAGTCGGACGCTTAGCCGACTGCGCCACCCAGGCGCCCCACTACTGGTGTACTTTCAAAATCATCTCTGCTTAATGATAACCCTCTGGAGCATTTGGGCTAATTCTTCTTAGCTTCTGCTGCACGTTCAGAATGTTGCCTTGGGCAGCTCTTGTGTTTTTCCCACTTACTCCCTCATGCACATCCGTCTATAGGTAATAAATACTGATTAAGGATCTATATTAGGCTGTATCATTATCAGCTTAATAGGTATAAATGAGAGAGAGGTAAAGACATATTCCCAGCTCCGAGAGCTCAAATAGCATATGTGTTTTAAAAACCTTTTCAGGCTTGCCAGGTCTTTTTTTTTTTTTTTTTTAATGTTTATTCATTTTTGAAAGACAGAGAGAGACGGAGTACAGCAGGGGTGGGGTGGAGAGAGAGGGGGAGGAGAGAATCAGAAGCAGGCTCCAGGCTCTGAGCTGTCAGCACAGAGCCCGACGCGGGGCTCGAACTCACAGACCGCAAGATCATGACCTGAGCCGAAGTCGGACGGTCGCTCAACCGACTGAGCCACCCAGGCGCCCCACTGCCAGGTCTTTTAAGGTAGCACACATCTCATCATTAGCCCACGTTACAGACAAGAAATGGAGACTCAGTGTCTGAATCGCTTGCGTGAGACAAATCAGAGACCACGGAGGCAGAGATGAGACTCCGTCTGGAGGCTACAGATGCCCAATTAATGTGTAAATTAAATTATTATCAGTGATGCTGTAAGGTGGTTATTTATGTTAAGGCTTTTATGTCCGTGTGCTGTTTTTTTTTCCTTAGATAGTAAGAAGAGTGTCAGTGGAGAAAATCAGAGTCGTGATTAATACTTCAGAATTGAAATTTAACCACTGATTTCCACTTCACTGTTGCATTGTGCTGACTTACACAATTACATCTCTGCTTTGAAGTTATTTGACTCTCCAAGGAAAACACAGCAGCCAGAAACCTGCCCTCTGTGAAATGTTCTCTGCCTACTAGGAATGTGAAAAAGCAGCTTTAATTTCTGTTTGAGAATTACAGTTTTAGGTTAAAAACCTCCATCTGTTTAAGAGAAATAGAGCAAAAAAGTATCAAAGCATACTCTGCTCCCAAGAAGATGATGCTAAAAGGTGAGCCATACGTCTAACGTTAAATTAATTTGCTACCTAAGAAGCAAAACAAAAGCATACGTGGTTATAAATAACAGCTGGTGTCTGTAACCTACCCAATTTGGACCCCAAAATAACTCCATGAAATCGGCACCATTATTCCTATACTTCAGATATGAAAACAAGCTTTGAGAATTTAAATAGTAAGACCAATGTCACACAGCAGAAAGTACTTTAGGAAGAATTGAGCCCAGATGTGTCTGATTCTAATATCTAATTCTAAATACTAAAGTACTCATATACCTAGGAACCTAGGTCACTGCCCGGGAAACACATTTCCTAACTGCTGGGATATTTTTCAACAATTAACTCCGTCCGAAATTCCCAATCTTAAGATTTAGACGTGTCTCTTATGACACGCACATCGGGTGACATTTGAAGACAAACCCTGTGGACTGTTGGTCTCAGTTTGTCTTTGTTATTAAAGACGAGATAGGACTGTTTGTTGTAAGCTATTATTTACCTTTGACAGGAGCTATTATCGCTCACAGTGGAATAAACATGACAAATCTCTGTGCAAAACTGATTAGCCCCGGAGGAGTCAGGAGACTCTTGGGTAACTTTCAAGAGGCACCTCGCTGCATTTCATGGTCAACTGTGACAAATGCCATCTCAGAGTCATTGATGGATACACGTCACAGGACAGTAGGTGTCGCAAATTTCTCTTACACGTTTAAATGACACTGTCCACAGGCAACATCTCCTGTGTGCCTGACTGTGCCTTCCTTCTCCCTAACCAGTTAACCCTACAAGTGCAAATATAAACACATTTAATCCCCAGCAGTACATCTGAACCTGGAGAGATCTGGAATTAATTGCCAAGTATTTTGGTTCCCGTTGCAGCTGTTACAAGTGTTTGATTTGGCGAGGGAAGAGAAAAGGCGCTGCATACCAATTTCGTGAGCCACGGTGAAAGCCGCATGGAGGCCATCATCTTCAATCACAGCACAGCTGCGCTCCGGGGAACATATGGTCCCAACGTCTGCCATTCCCAGGGTGTCACATGAATGATGCCCACATAAATCCTGCCGGGGAGAAAGAAAGAAATCATTAAAATCAATTTACATCCAGAAGGAGCCACCTTGTCGAGTCACTTGCTCACTCCAAACAGCAAGAGGGGGATAGGTTTATGGGATCACCTGTTCAGCTCTGGAAATGCTCCAAAGACAGATTAGTGGCATGGACTCTTCTAAACATCTCCTGGCCCCAGAGGGGATGGGACTCAACTGCATTTAAAAAGAAGTCCTGGGATTGTAGCTTGTCCGTTACAATAGCAACCTCGGCTCTCACAAAGAGGTACAGCATATACACAGGCACTTAACGGACAGGATCACTTTCACATACAGCCATGCTTACCAAAGCCCTAAAATTCTGACCGAAAGTCATGCTAAGCTTATCAGAAGCCCGGCCTAATAATTTATTTTGCATCACAGGGGCAAACTGCAACCACGTGTTTGTGGCAAAATACAAGTGTGTCAGTAACTCAAATAGGAAACTAAATTGTAATCCAAAAGTGTAATCCCTTGAAAGATTGGCTCTTCATTTCCAAATGCAGCTGTAATTTCATTGGTTACGTCTTCAAAAATGCGTGCATTCTTACTCATAGCATCCGATGCAGCGTTTCTCAACCTGATCAATCTGCGGAAAATATATGCGATATATTGTGTTTACAGAAGTGAGTGGGAGCATTTTTCTGGTGAGAAGTTGTATAGCTTTGAAAAGCTTCTCAAAGAAAAACATGATCATATCCCATTAAAATGATCATTAAATATGATCGAGTTAGCTGAAAGAGACATCACGAGACAATTTTAAGTTATGAAGCATAAAGAGAAAATGTAAGCCAGGATTTTGTACATGATCGATCTGTAATAAGCCTTCCCTTAAATGCTATTTGAGTATTAAGAGACATCAGAACTTCTTGCGTTTGACCACCGTCTTCAATGAAAATTAATGAACACTGTGTATTTCCACATCCCCAAATGCAAGATAGTATCCTAGTGAGCCATAAATGAATTCCAGAAGAAAAAGGTTTTTTTAAAATACCATTATAAAAGATGACTATTTACCGGTTGAGATAATAAGTATTGTTTCCATCATAGCTATTATCTTTGCATCCCCAACTACGACAATGTCTGGCTCATTTGCTTAATTGAGGTGAACTGGGACATAGAGTCAGATGCAACGTAGACCTTGCACACCTTCAAGACACGGTATGCTAGAAAGCTCTCAGCAGGTTCCAGGACGTCAGTGCACGATGTTTTTACTACATAACCAACGTTACCCACTCCATGTCAACATAGTCATCTAACTCTTCCCTATTTTGCTGCATACAAATCTAACCAAGGTAAAGAATATTTAAAAGATATACCCTACGATCTTCTCTCTAGTACACTTTCAGGTCCTTATTGTGTTCCATAGATTATGAGATCCCAGCTGTGATGCATTACATTGTTGCCTCCATGTTATTATAGCTTCAGACAGTGGAAATCTCGGCCAAGTAGCCTTGGTGAATCAAGTCCCCAAACCAGCAATAGCCTCCCCAAGTTTCCTGTGTATCCTCATATGTCATCCCGTGGGATCTCAAATTACAGCTGTTGAGAACAAATTAGTAGCTTTTAAAATTGAAACTGGAACACGCTTTTGCATAATAATCAGTCTTCGAGATAATAATATAGCACAATACATTTTCAATCCAGTTTTTCTCCAATCATCTCAGTCACGTTAAGACCAAAGACTCACTTGTCATTGCTAGGCACGACAGGCTTTCCCTGCACACATTTTTTTTAAACCCAGAGTGACGTGTATCGTCACAATTTGGGGGTCGTTATCTTCACATAACGAAATGCAGGAATTGTTGCCCCTTCTCACTCCGTATGTCGTTCAGCAGCTCAGATGAAGAGTCACAGCAAATGGAAATGGCCCTCCTGCTTTGAACAAAGTTTAAACTGGATTCTTAATATCTCTCTGTGTGCTTGTGTCAATTGCTCATTAGAGGCTATCAACTCTCCTTGTTATCCGTGAATTGCATTAAATGCAGTTGGCCCTTTGCCACAGAAATGTGTGCATGTGCCAAAATTATGAACAGAAGCAGTTGTTCTTTTTCTTTCTTTTTGTAAGCACAACTGATTAAACCCCTTGATGACACGGCCATACTTTACATAATTTCGTAACTATAATTACGTAAACTGGCAACCTCTCCACTTCATTCACGCATTGCAAACCTTGGCAACCCAGATACAGTTTCATCCCCAAGGTTTCGAACGAGAAGTCTGTATTTCGTCGTGATCCGATGTTCATGCCAATGCGTAAAGACTCAACTTGTGCATCAAATTGCTGAGAATACAGCACATCACACCTATACCAATTTGTGGTAGAGATTTATGACATTTACAGGTGCACACTTTATTTGAAGTTAGTAGGATTTTTTTTAAATGTTATTTCAGATTAGGAGTAAGGAGACAAGGGGGCGATAGCATCTATCTGTCTATCTATCTATCTATCTATCTATCTATCTATTTATCTATCTCTATTATCCATCCATCCGTCCCTCCACCTATCTGTCTTCTGGATCCGGAGGCAGGGGATATTGAAAAAATGGTGACTCATATATACTATCCACATAAAAGGTAATTAAGTGAAAACTGCTAATAAGAGTTTCTGTTTGGTCAGTGTAGATCTGAAGGTTCGTTATAGTTTTGTTATGTTAAAGATGGCCCTTTTCATGCAGGATCCAGATCCTATCACCATGGTGTAGACAGCACTGCAAAGGAAGATTAGTAAAATGTAAAAGTTGGAAAAGCATGCAGAAACTTAACAGGTGGCTTGTGGTGTAGGCCAGGAGATATGACTGGGACATTGGATCTAACTCAAAAATAGAGCTTAGATGGTCAACAAGATCGATGAAGACTTGACAAGGAAGTCATTGACATGGTGACCACTCACCAGATGTGGCCGTTTAGGGGATTATGAGTGTGTCAGCATCTGTGATTCATCATGAAATTTAGAAGGACTAGTAGCACCCCAGACCTATTCTTGGGGATGGAGTCGGGGGGGGAGGGAGCCAGAAAAGTTTGCTACCTGGAGAAGCAGATGCCCAGAAGATAGTACAAATCCCACTTGACCCACTGGTCCCAATGACCCCTTAGCGAATCCCAGTGGTCAGTAATGAAGCAAGAAGACATGAGAATGTGCAAAGAGGAATGAATAGCGGGAGCCATGGGATTTCTTGCCTTGACTGGGAGACTGCCTCTCATACAGCATAAATGCGCTGCGGGAAGGAGCCAAAAAGCAACACAAGGTAAGAGCGGCCATCATCACACCTGCAGCAATGGCAGCCCCAATTAAGGGAGAGTTGCTCGTCCAATGGAATCCTGAGTTAAATACCAGCAACTTCTGTTTATATAAATATTACCATCTCATAAGGGCAAGCATGGAGCTCAAGAGAAGGGCACAGAAGAGGAATTAATAAGCCTCAGATGCCTGTCTGACTTCCCAATTCCTATGAAAAGGGATTAAGATAGAAGAATTCATCTTGCATGGTACATATTTTAGTCTTAAGTACTATTCAAACATATACACCATAATGCAGATTTATCTGTGCATCCAATTCTTGAGGTGTCATTTGCCTCTCTGGCCACCTGTACAGCAATCCCCAATAGTAGAGGTCTTGATTTAGATCTCAAGAGAAACTGGGTTCCTCGGGTCTGTTAGTCCGACCATTATGGTGACCCATGGTATACTATCTCTGTCCATGCTTCTGGATACAACTAGGTGATACAAATATACCGAGGCCACCGATCCAGATGCATTGATTCCTAAAACAATTACGATGTGCCCCCAATCAGCTGACGCTGTGCTCAGTGCTGACCCTGGGATAAATAAATAAGATCTGATCTTGGCCTTAAGAAGCATCGCGATCTAGTGAGCAAAACAGATATGCCAAGAAGGAAGCAAATTGTGACATGCTATTACAACTGATTTTTGAGGGAATATAGAATGAATCTGAATCAATAAAAGTGTCTCAAAGGAGGTGACTGATACTGAGGGATGAACAGAAGTCTGAAAGTCTTAGAGGAGGGGTATCCCAACCAGGAAAGATTGGTCAATACATCAGGGGGTGGTAGAAGGCAGGCTCTGTTTGGGGGGAATGGCAGGAAGCTTGTCATGGCTGGAGAATGTAGGATTTGTCGGGTGAAAGGCAATCAGGGGAAGCTGGAAAGACGGTGTGGCCCAAGTTCCAAGATGGGACATTTCGTCTGCTAAAGGTAAAGTAAGAAGAAGGGAAAGACGGAAGCAGCAAGCTGGAGGTTAGGGGGAGGAAATGCTTGGGAGAGTCCTTTTGGAGAACAGGAATGGAAGCTGATTAGACACAGTCAATGCAAAGTAGATCACTGTTTTTTTTAAGGTTTTATTTATTTATTTTGAGAGAGAGAGAGAGAGAGAGGGAGCTCGCAAGCAGGGGAGGAGCAGAGAGAGAGAGAGAAGGAGGGAGAAAGAGAGAATCCCAGACTCTGAGCTGTCAGCACAGAGTCCCACACGACCCGGGGCTGACCTGAGCCCAAATCAAGAGTCAGTTTTAACCAACTGAGCCACCCAGGCACCCTTAACGCAGATCACTTTTTAATTCTAACACTATTAGTCAGAGTCACTACCTAAGTTGTTTAAATGCTTTGAGACAAAGTTCCCTCATCATTAACATAAGGAATTTGGACCAGGTGATCCCTAAGTCTTTCCAGCTATACCTGTGTTGATATTAAATGGAAACACTCCAATTTATAGGTGGAGAAATTAAAGCTGAGGGCAATAAATGTCCAAAGTTGCAAGCCTGAGACTGGTGAAGCCAAAATTTGAACCCACATCTAAACGCCCCAATTCCTAAACCACCTTCACCATGGTACTGGTAAAGCATCACACATATTTTTCTTGACAGTTCTGTTACCTTTTACATTTATAGCCTGTGCCTGTGCCTGGTCAAGCAAATTCTTTCCTACAACAAATAATGCAGCATGGTCTTTATCTCTATGGTGTGTTCAGTAAAACTCAGCAATTTAGAAGCATACTAAATGTATAAAAAGCACTGAGAAAGATATTCCAGAAAAGAAGAAAATGGAAGGGCTGGATAAGACACCTGGACTTCATTTACTTGTACTTCTCTCTCTCTCTCTCTCTCTCTCTCTCTCTCTCTCTCTCTCTCTCTCTCTCCTACCACATCTGATTGGTCACCTAAGTCACTGATCCCACCTACCAAATGTCTCCTCCTCTTCCTTCCATTATGGCTTCCTGCCTGTACCATCACCTGAGGCTTCTAAGTGGTCCCTTTGTCTCCTGTAACTGCCCTGCCTGTACGCGGCAGTCAGTTACCTTCCAGAGCCCAGATCTGATTAGCATGGCATTCGACCTGCAAGCCAGGCTTCCTGTCAGCCTCCACTGCACTGTCATGTCCCCTCTTGTCCGCTATTTCCTGCATATCTGATCAACATTTTGGGGCCAAACCTTAGCCCAAGCACTCCTTCTGTTGGAAAGGGCTAATTAACTCACAGCCACCTCATTTTAAAATCTCTTGATTTGGTGCCTGTTTCTGTATTGCTAATGCCATTCTTTTCATTTTGATTATCTCAAGTCTCCTTTTGAAGGTTACTGATGGAGCCTGCAACGGCTCCCCCTGGATTGAGTCCAACTACTCCCGCTGGAAGGCTCATCCCAGAACATACTCCTGGTCACGGCCGTTTTAGATTCCCATTGGATTTAATGAACAACTTAAAATCTTAAGTGTGGTGCTTTGGACTGACTTGTGTCTCCCCCCAAACCTCAAATTCGTATGCTGAAGCCTTAATCCCCAATGTGACTGTATTTGGAGGTAGGGCCAAAAAGAAGGTAATTAAGGTTAAATAAGATCATAAGGGTGGAGCCCTAATCCAACAGGATTAGCGTCCTTCAAACAAAAGACATTGAAATCTCCTCTCTCTCCTCTCCCCTCCAACCATCAATGCCGGACCCTGGAAGAAAGGCCATGTGAGCATACAGCGAAAACGTGGCAGGAAGAGATCTCTCACCAAAAACTGAATAGGTTGGAACCTGGATCCTGGACTTCCCAGGCTCCAGAACTGTGAGAAAATGTTTCTGTTGTTTAAGCCCCCCAATCTATGGTATATATTTTTTTACGGCAGCCCGAACAGACTAGATACACATGACACACAATTTCTTCTATAATCTAGTCGTCATCGTCTTCTCTAGACTAGACTCTATCAACCTCTGCCTTCATATTGTGTGCTGTATCACTTCCAACCCCTTTTGTCCCTGGGCCATTGCACATGACAGCGGGGCAAGTTTGCAACGCCTACTTCCTCCTTACGGTCTGGTTAACTCTGAGACTTCTTCCAAATTGAACTCAGCTGGGTTAGGCAACCTTCTAACGCATTTCCATGATATCTCATGGGCACATGTGTCATAAAAATCATCATGCTATATAGCAATTATCCATCTCCTTGTCTGTTTCCTGGGACAGATTCTTAGGAAAGGGGTCACATTTTAAATTTCTGAATCCCTCTCTGTTTATTAGGAACATATTGACTGTCTGACTAAATTAGTCACACTATTTCGTTTAGAGAGCATTAGACAGGACTACGTTCTCTCTCTGCCACTTGTCAGTTATTACTCTTAGAAGACTATTTCTTTTCATTAATGTCTTCATCTGCCCAATTATGATGATATTTTGGTTGTATAACACAATGATAGCATGATATCACATACACAATGCCATTATGTTAAGATCTATGGGCAGAATTGATTATTCCTCCCTTCTCTTTTCACATACTTTGTTTATAACTTGGTCACAACATTTACCCAAGTTTTCCTTAATTAGAGTGATATATGTGTGCACCTGCTGCCTTTCCCTTGGTGATAAGCCCAGTTGGGCAGGGAACAGGTATATTCCACATATGCTGCATTCAGTTGCATCAATGAGTGCCTCACACATAGAAGGTATTCATATCCATGCGCCAAAAGTGAGAGCGAGAGAGACAGAGACAGAGAGACAGTAATTACAGAAGTCCCGTGTGTTTTGGTATATTGTCTGTAACGAACCTTAGATTTTTTAGAATATTCTTCACTATATTTATTGGTTTATTTATCAATTGAGATATAATTGACTTATATTAGTTTTAGGTGTACAACATGAGGATCTGATAGATGTATATGTTGTGAAACGGTCACCACAATAAGTCCGGTTAATATACATCACTATGCATAGTTACATTTTTTTTTCTTGTGATGAGAACCTTTAGGTCTATTCTCTTAGCAATTTGCAACTCACATTTGTTTTTTTCTTTTTAATGTTTATTTATTTTTGAGGGGGGAAGGGGCAGAGAGAGAGGGAGACAGAATCTGAAGCAGGCTCCAGGCTCCCAGCTGTTAGCACAGAGCCCAATGCAGGGCTCCAACTCACTAACTGTGAGATCATGAGCTGAGCCAAAGTCTGACGCTTAACCAACTGAGCCACCCGGGCATCCAACACATTTTTTTAAATGTCTATTTATTTATTTTTGAAAGGGGCATAGAGAGGGTGAGGGAGACAGAGAATCACAAGCAGGCTCCGTGCTGTTGATGCGGGGCTCGAACTCACGAACTATGAGCTCATGACCTGAGCTGAAATCAAGAGTCTAAGAGCTAACTGACTGAGCCATCCAGGCACCCCTACATTTGTTTTTAAAATGTCAACTACAGCAGCTTAATCTGCTCCCAGTCTTCCCATTTCTGAGTTATTTAGATGTTTATTGATCAGGATTGATCTATACAGGCTAGGAACCCTGGCTAAGAGTTCACTTTTGACTTTAAATGGGATTTGAACTCAGATGGGCAAGTGGATTAGTCAATCTAGTCAGCAAGCAAGTAAGAAACAGCACATCCTTCTTCCTCCTAGCTTCAGGTCACCCGTTAGGGCTCCCTATTGTCACAAGCTAACAAGGGGCTGGCTGCTGGAGGAGAAATGCTCTCTCATTTCTCAGCACTGCAGAGCAGAACATAAGGAGAGGTGTTAGCTGAGAGACAATTGCCTATTAACTCACAGAGTGATAACTAATGAAGGCGAGTTCACCTTGTATGTTGCACAGTCTGTAGCTGGTTCATTTTCAGTCGAATGCTTTCGATCCATGTTAAGTTTGGGATGAGGGGGGTCTTAAACAATCTCCAATTTTATCATCCTGCAGGTAGGACATTTGTTCCTAAAGAAGAGTGTGTGGTCTCCTAAATGGGTTTAAGAGACTGTCTTTAAAGGACCTATTTTAAAACAAAAGAGGAAACCAGGGGACAAGGAAAAGATTCTGGAAAGCAAAACGAAATCCTGGGGAGATCAGATGTCTACTGTTTGATGGCAGAAGGGGTGCGAATTCCAGCATGAGCGCTATTCCAGGATGAAAATGGTTCCTCTGCCAGAAAATTGACTGGTGCTAAGTTTCTCTAATTAGAGTGCCAGGTAAATGAATTACTAGCACCATTCTGCTGACTCCCAGACACAACGTTCAAGGTGGCCCGGGCCAGTAAACAGGGGTGGAAAACATATCCTCACACATTCGCTTCGTGCCTGAAAAACAAGCAATTTAAGAGAAGACATCTGGACACAAAATTTGAACGGTTCTCAGAGCCCATCAAAACATGGATTTGATGGCTTGGCGTCTGGTTGCTAAGCAACGTACTTCTTACATTGAAAACAGAGTTGTAAAAGTAGGTTCCAGGTGCCAACTTCGGGTATTTCTCATTGAAAGAAAAAAAAAAAAAAGCCATGAACGTTTCTCTTAGGTCTTAGGGTACCTGATTTCTACGGTGGAAGGGCTCAGATGATTTCTGCTCTCGTCCCCTTATTTCTCACATTCTGAAGCATTAGGTGGAGTTTAACTTTACATTTTAAGGTACTCTTACTGGATGCTGCATTAAGGGTCTTGTCATATTTTTCTCAGCCCCCCAGTGAACAGCATTCTTTGAAATTAAGTCTATATAGTCACAATACACATGCTTTTCAAGTATTTGGTTCTTCTCAAGTTAGATGTATATACCAGAGGGCCAACCACAACCTAAGTGAGATTCGCTTTACCAAAAGTATGCTTCTGCTTGGCAGGGAGGCGACGGAGGGCCCATGTAAAATATTTTCCATGTGCAGACTCCTTTGGAAAATGTTATGTTATTACAATCCTTATTAACATTAAGATAGACCATTAATCTCTTGCTCCCTTGCTTTTATCTACTTAAAACGTACTGATAGGTTTCAGAGCTTGGAAGATAGGAATTGTTAACTCCCCAAATAAAACACAAATCCAGAAAAGCAATAGGCAGATCATTTAGAACCACTAACGGATTTCCCTTTTTTTTTTTCTTCTGGGAAGCAATTAGGAAAATTATGGGGCAGGAGGAGGTAGGGAGTAATGGGGTCTTCTATTAATTTTTGTTTGTTTTAAAAATTATGGAACGTGCATTTGTATTCCGAAATGAAAGTGAACTATTAAAATGACCTACTCATTTGGAGTAGTGTGCCTACGAAAGTATTTTTTCCTCTGTCTCTAGAGAACTTCCTTCCATAAACTCTCTGAAGCCTTCTTCTTGGCAGCTTCTTATGATGCAGCAGAGCAAGAAATCCAGACGTGGAAAATTGCTTACAAGAAAAAAAAAAAAAAGTCTTGGAAACCAAATAAAAAAGAACTAGTTTTACAGGAGAAGTTCACTCCATACAGAAGGCTACAAAACGAATGTTCTTCCATTTCAAAGATTAATGTAGCGCAGAGAAATTACAGGATGGTTTTTAGATCACTTAATGAGAAGGAAGATTTTCCATCGTGCGTAGCCTCATGTCCTGCCAGGTTCTTCCTAAACTGTTGCCCTCTGGCATCTTTGTTTACATGTGGTTTACATTTATGTCCCCCCCCCCCCATGGACCACAAGTGTTTCTCCATTCCAAATTTGTCGACACTTTTCCTTCATACCAGGGGTGCCTGGGTAAAAACAGAGAATTAGGTGGTGGAGCCCTGTGATTCTAAAGCCTGCAAGCCATCATGGCATCTTCTATCCTAGCTCTGGGCACTCCATTTCATACCATGCGTTTGCATGATATTTCAAACTTTCAAATCCTTCAGCTACCCCGGGTGGATCCCAAATACTTAAAGAATGAGCTTTCAAAGGCAATTCTTACCAGGCAGCCGAGAGGCATGACTTAAAACTGCCAATCAGAGCACAGTCATGAAGCAGGCTCAGAGCTCTGAGGAAGCCAGGCTCAAAACCAGCCCAGGCTCCGTGTCCGAATGTCACATTTAGGTGGGGACTGAATGATTGAGCAAATAGATACTGTGTTCTTCCCAGAACCTCCGGGCCTATAGAGATCGGTTTCTTTCCTTCCCCTTTAACCATCTTCCTTAAAACAGGGAAATCCTGGGAAAGCATTCCTTCCTCGCGTCTTGACTCTTTGCCCAGGTCTTTCCACACTGGGGCTTCAGAAACACGTTCGTCCAAAACCCAAACATGCAAGCTGGATGTGACCCTTCGCTGGCAGCTCCGGAGGGACAGGCAGTGCCTGACTGGAGGACGAGGCAAAGGAGGCACTATGGATCCTGACAAGACTGGGTTATCCTCCTTGCCCTCCCGAATCCCTTCCTTACCCGAAACAAAAATTCATCGAGGTGGACACGTAAGAACTTGGTTAAAAAGCCAAACTAGAAAGAGTCTTTCCTTTGAAAAGTCTTTCCTCAGCTTATGCCACAGGAGTGGTTCCAGTAAGGAAGTATGGACATTGACCATGAGAGGTCATGGATGAAAGTGGCTACAACGGATGAACCAACAAGCCCCTCCCATGAGGTTGCACCAAGTTGTATATTTAGGCTCACTGAGAGGTGGAAGATCCCCCTTCCCCCACCCCCACAAAAGCAGAAGAGGGAGGAGGAGGAGAAAGAAGAGGAAGAAGAAAAGGAGGAGGAGGAGGAAGAAATGAAAGGAAGAAAGAAAGAAAGAAAGAAAGAAAGAAAGAAAGAAAGAAGAAAGAAAGGAAGGAAGGAAGGAAGGAAGAAAGGCCACCCATTCCAAAGATAAATTTGCTTTTGAGGTGCCTGGGTGCCTCAGTCAGTTAAGCGTCCCAGTTCAGTGCAGGTCATGATCTCCCAGTCCATGAGTTCAAATCCCGCATCGGGCTCTGTGCTGATAGCTCAGAGCCTGGAGGCTGCTTCAGATTCTGTGTCTCCCACTCTCTCTCTCTCAAAAACAAACATTAAAAAAAAAAAAAAAGACAGATTTGCTTTTCTCCTTCTCCCACTTAGCTCTGTACATTTTCTCAACCATTCTAGTCCCTTCTTATCCTATTTATGCCTCTAGGACACCATATGTCAGACTAGAGACATCCAGCCTGATTGATCGTCTACGCAGGTCTAGCCATTCAAGGCAGGGACTGCTTCTGGGGACACCCAGACCACGCGAGCAGGGCTGCAGGCTAGCTGGGTTACCCTCCAAGGAGCACTCCGGCAAATCCGCAGCGGCAGGCGGCGTGTGGGAGAAGCCAGGCGGTCAGCAAGGCTGAACCTCTGACCCACCTCCTTCCACGGGCGCTCGGACCACCCACGCAGGTTGCACTCACCTCCCGCGTGAACAGAATGGCCGCGTCGTGATGCTCCTCGTGGTCATCCTCCAGCTGGTTGTGCTGATGCTGCCACTTGCAAAAGTTCTTGAGCGTGGTGGCCGCGTTCTTGCTCACCTCCAGGCTCTTGTCCTTGTCACCCAGCACCACCACCTTCACCACGGCCAGACGGATGTGGTTCTCGATGCTGGCGTGGCTGTACAGCCTGTTGGCGATGGAGGCCAGGGTCAGCAGGTAGTGCTGCAGGCCCCGGCCGTACATCCGCGCCATGGACGCGTCAGCCACCAGGAGAAGCTCCACCTGGCGGGCCCGGGAGATGGAGCGGCGCCGCCGCCGCCACCACGTCTGGGGTCCCTGGGTCCCTTCGGAGGAGGGAACCGTCTGGTCCGGGAACTGCGGGGCCAGCTCCCAGCGTGGGTCTGGGCCGCCGTGCGCCGGGGGGCGCTCGCGAGGCCCTGGCGGGGACGCGGGAGTCTCGCAGCTAGCGCGCGGCGGCACGGCCTCAAAGCTGAAGCCCTCGCGGGTGTAGACGTGCAGGACCCGCGAGGACCCATCTCCGTACACTCGCCCGGCCTCTGCCTCGGCCCGGGGCCCGCGCAGCAGAGGCTTCAGGGTGTAGCGCGCGTGCTTCACCGCGAAGAAGCCGTCGAGCCCGCCGCAGAGGTCAAAGACAGCCAGGGAGCGGGGGCTGCCGTCCACGGTGCCGCGGTGGAAGCAGTGGTCCCGGTGGCGCCGGCTGGCACCCGGACCGCTTCCCGCGGGCGCAAAGCCAGCGGCGCCCAGCGAGCCATCGCGCTCCAGGTCCAGGAGGAACCTCCGGCCGCCCGCGTAGACGAGGTAGCCCACCTTGCCGCCGCCGGCGTAGATCTGGTCGATGTTGTGCACCAGCCCGCCGCTCCTGCGCTGCGGCGCCAGGGGGTGCGGGTGGCCCGGAGGCTCGGCCCGCTCCTGCGCCTCCTCCCCCTGCCGCCCGCGGGGCTGGGCGGCCGCTGCGGCAGCCCGAGGCTGCCCGGCTGTATCCTGGGCAGGTGCCGCGGCGGGGCCGGCCGCGACCGGGGGCAGGCGGAGCGCGCACAGCAGCAGGGACGCCCACCCGAGCAGCATAGTGCGCCGCCCGCGGGGAGGGGCCGCGCGACGGGGACTTGATGGGTATCTGTTATTCGGTGTGGAAGTGACCGGGGCGGGAGGTGGGGGGCACAACACACACTTGCTCGCAAGGCTGAGTCAAGTGTCGGAGGGAGGAGGGCCTGGCGGCAGCGCCAGCCGGTCCCGGCCTCGGTGCCAGCGTGCGAACTTTTCTTTGTTGCTTTGGAAAATGTTTGGATGCGTGCTCCGGAAAAAAAGGGGGGGGGGGTAAAAAAAAAAGGAAAAAAAAAAGGGGGGGGGGACGCCGGGTTGTGGAGGTTCCGCAAATACAAGGAACGGGGGTGGGGGGAATAACCCAAATCCAGCCCCCAATGCAGCCACTAACGGTGCACGACAAAAAGTAAGGATGGTGTCGCGCACCAGGCTGGCAACTGGTGCGCGCGGCCTCCCGCCCCCTCGCTGCTCTGGACCCGCCGGCAGCGGGGGTTCCAAGCTCCGGAGCCCAGTCCTTTTCTTATTCTGTGGGTGTCCTTGACTCTACTAGAACCAGGAGGAAAGGAAGAAAGAGAGGGAGAAAAGCCATAAAAATTGAAACAAAAAATGCCAGGCGCGGCCTGCGGGCAGCCAGCGAAGCGGCGCGTCCGTGTCCCTTCGGATGCAGTGTCGTCCTGCCCGCCGTCATCCCCAGTCGGCCGCTGCGAGCGCGGAGAGCAGCGCGAGCGCTGTGAAGATGCGAGGAGGTGGAACAATGAATTTATAGCGGCATGCCATCCTGCAATGGCAATTTCAACAATTCGTCACTGCAAGCTGCCTCTTAAAGGGAGAGCTTCCCCCACCCCTCCCACCCTTCCCGGTCCGCGCCTAATCAGATGGGGGAGGGCGGGCGAGGGGTGGTGGTTGGGGGGGGGGGTTGGGGGGTGATCGAGGAAAGGAAGATCGAGAGGGACCCGGCGAGGTGGAAGAAGGAACGAGGGAGGGAGCAAGGGCGAGAGGGGGGGAAAAAAAGTATTGGGGTAAGAAAAACAGATTTCCTTGGCCTCATTTAAAGCCACAGTGGCTCCGGGTTTGTCTGATATTTCACAACCAATCGGGGTTGGCTAACCCCGGCTTACCTCATCTCCTGAAAGGGGTGTTTTGAAAGTTAGTGAGACAGTGCAAGTCTCTCCCTGCCTCCTTCTCTCCTGCTCCTTCTCCCTGGGTAGGAAGTTCCTGCCGCAAGTTTTTTTCCTCGGTGCACGCCCGTGCGCTCCCGCCTCGAAGACCTTGCCACTCCGTCCGCCCGCCCGCCCGGGGCTTTCGGCTGCCCGTGCGGCCCCTCGCCCCGCGCCCTCCCCGCCGGCCCGCCGCCGCCCCGGTCCCGGGGTGCCTCCCCTCCCCAGGTCCCCGGCCTCTTCGCTGCGGGACGCTCGTCGGGCTCGGGCTCCGGGTGACTAAGTTCTCCCAGCCACCGGCAGAGGGGCCGGGCGGCCGGAGAGCCGCAGGCGCTTCCTGGCGCGTCGCTGCGCCCCGAGTCCTGCGGTGTCCGCGGCAGGGTCGCCCGCCGCCTGGGAACTCCGCGCCTTTGTGTGCGAGCCCGGGGCTCACCCCCCCCCCCACCCCGCCTTTCTCCGCGCGCCGATCCTCGGCGCCCGCAATCTGTCACTTCATCCCGGGCGACTGGAACTTCCTTCGCTCTGCTCTAAGAAGGCAGGGCGAGAAAGAGTTAACTGTGGTAGAGAATTGAGCTTTTTTTTTTTTTTAATAAGCTTAAAAAAAAATATGTGCCCATACTTTCTCTTCTTCCTCCTGCTTAAATGAAAATCAGATACCCGTTATTTGCATTTATGTGTCCTAAAACAACCGCTCATCGCTCCAGGCCCTGACCTACTATCCTTCTCAGAAATTCCCATTAGGAGAGAAAAAAAAAAAAAAAAAAAGACTGGAGAAGAGGGGAGAGGGGGGTGCAGGTCGGTGCTTATTGGTAGGTGAGTGGCATAGTCATTGTGACTAGATTTCTCCTAGTTTCTTTGTTTCCTGTCATTATGGACCCTAATAGAAACGGAAAGAACATCCCAGGGCGTTCTGACCACTATCTGGTAATGGGTAGAAGATCTCCTAGAACAGGAGCACCTCCCACTTCCCTTCATTCTTCAGGCTAATTAATGAATCCGTGGGTAAAATGAATTCTGTATAATTAGCACTTTTCTGCCTTTCTTACCTTTCACTTACAGAGATGCGCACGATAGTGGGCCTTCCTCAGCGGACCCTGAGCTACAGGTGGTTTCCCCATATCCTTGCTAAGAGGTGTGATCGCTTTTTCAGGGAGTGGTTGGAGGTCCTCAGAGTGGCGGGGAACCCCGTGTGGGAAGCTCAGGATTGCCCAGCAATGGTGCCCAGTGCCCCGTGTGTTGAGGACCCTCTGGAGTCAGTCATGGGGGAGGCGGGGTGATGCATATCCTGAGCATTAGCTCATGTGTATAAATGAAATGATCGCTTGGGGACCCTGGACCACCCAACAGCCCCTAGTGGATTCTGAAATACCTCCAGACTTGGCAGGAAATTGCTGTTGCTTAAGGCTCGTCATCCCCTTTTTATTCCACACCCCCTGGGTCTCTCAGTGGTCAGTTGCCCAAAGCCAATTCTAAAGTTGAATAGTTGGAGGGACCAGAGGTGTTCAGGATCAGGATATCTATCCTGATCTGTCTTCTCTGTCCCTCCTCAAAACCTTGTGGTCCTTCGGTCTTAATAGAGAGCAAACTTTTTTTTTTTTTTTCTTCCAGTTTCACTGAAAAGTGAGCACCAATACTGGGCACTAAACACCATGTCTAAAACAACTTTGATTTACTAATGTTAACCATTTCATCATTGTTACTCCCAGAGGATCCTTTTGCGAGATAAGCATTTTGGATGACAGTGGCTTGAACTTGTGAATTACAATTATTTGCCTTCACAGGCAGGAAGTGTCTTCTTTAGCACTTATGGGAATGCCAGCCGAATTTTCCTCTTAGTGAAAGTTTTGCTCCTCTTTCAAAAACACGGTATTTCTCATGTGAATCATGCCTCTGAACTTTATGCCTTTAAGCTTAATTACATAATGACATTTGTCCTCAGAGTATTCAAATGTTTAGAAATATGTTGAAGAACAGGACAGGGCAGAGAAGGCCCCAAACATGAGTATCAAGCGCTAAATATTTATTAGAACCACATAGTCACAAAGAAAGGCATTATAACGACAGCTTATGAATAGGATGAGTGGATTCTTACATAGTCAGACGATTTCTACTTGGGGGTGATTTTAACTTTTCTGTGAAAGTAACTTGGATACTTTAGGAAGTTCGTTTGGTAATGCTTTTCAGATATTACCCTCGTGGATTAGGATGAAGTGCTAAGTTCCAGAACAATGAATGTCTTGTCAGTCCAAGGAAGTCATTTGTCCTGGATGAAAGTAGTCCAAGTTGTTATTTTCCTTTTACAGTAGAAGGCTAAAATATATTAGCAGTCGTGCGTAGGTGGGCTAACTGCTACTTCAGTCTTTGATTATTCCGAAAATACCGTTGTATTTGTGCATTTTTAACGAGAACTTTTCGCTGCGTTGGTGGAGGACGTGATCACACCTGATAACGTAATTTTACATTTCCCAAAAGGAGGCGAGACTTTCTCTGCCGGCCAGTGGGAAGTTGCAGTTGAAATTTATCCTGGTGATCACCTAAGGCCGCTTCCTCCGGGTACCAGAGAGGAGCTGAGAGCAGAGACCAGAGCGATTGCCTGCGGTTAACAAGTCCACCGGTGGTCAGCTCTCCTGAATCCTGAAAACTTGACTCCTTCAGTCGGTGCTCAATCGACAGACAGCACCTCTTAAAATCTATCCAGTTTCGCAAATGTCTGTCGAGGGCTGGCTACCAAGTGCTGTGTGAAGTTCTCCGGAGACACATAAACATGAATAAGCCATGATTGACATTCAGAGAGGCTCACGGTTCACAGAGGAGCCAATTGTACCAGGAGCTGCTTGGACTACAGGCTGGAAAATGCAAATATGGAGGGAAAAAGGCAAGAGAGTAACTAACCCCTGCGGGCGCTCTGAGCTATGTATTTCCAGGACAGCTTCACTCCATAGGACTTGTGTATCCTTGTAAGTAGTATGTTCTCACATTTCCATTTGCTAAAGTGTCATTTCCTCCCCTCCCCCATCTATGATTTTAATGGTAAGGGTGAGGAAATAAGTGACAATAAAATACTCCCCCTCTAGCCAAACACCTGCTCCTCACCTCCCGTGCAGGAGAATCACAGCCTCTCGACTCTGCGCAATAATTTTCCTTTCCCACACCCAGATTCCCTACCCCAGGCCTTACTGTATTTCGAGCTTCCTTAGTATCGTCCCCCTTTGGGGCCTGATGGTGGATGCGAGGAAGACAGCCTCTCCGTGGCTACTTAAGGCCCTTTATGAATGCCTTGAAGACTCTGGGCCAGCCCTTTCCTTGGGGGGCCACTCAGCTTTTCAAGTTCTAGTTCTCAGAAGACATGCTTCAAAACCAGAGGTTATTTTTAGTCCCTTCGTGTTGTGCGATTAGGCAGCATTTGTCCTTTGGTGATGGCCTATTTCTCTTACCGTAATGCCTCCAGGTTCATCCGTGTTGCCACCTATAAAACAGTCAAACTTCTGGAATCAGAGAGTAGAGTGATGGGTGCCAGGGCCCAGGGAGAGGGGGAAATGGGGAGTACAGATTCAGTTCTGCTAGACAAATGCTAGAGATCTTCTGGACCACGTCGTGCCTACAGTTAACGATACTGTATCGTGCACTTAAAAATGTATCGAGGGTACATTCCGTGTTAAATGTTCTTACCACAAAGCAAAACAAAGCTAAAGATGACACTCTAGGAATGTGGGAAGGGGTATATTTACTATACTACCTCTGATACCAATCCTGAATGTTTAGAAGATGAAGCTATACCCGAACGGTCCTCTCCTTTTCCAGCCCTTTAACTCCGTCTCCAAATCCTCTTATATCTCAGGATGGTCTAACGTGCATCTGGACCGGCCGATACACGTACACAATCTCCCACACATTGAGCACACAAGGCACGTCAGCATGCCTGTGCACACACACACACACGCTCACCCCTAACTCGGTGACCCTCTGTGCCGCACTGGCCTGTGCAGAGAAAGTTCTGATCTGATTAATTACACCAATTTCTCTTTGCCCCTCACAAAGAAATCTTTCTTGCATAGCAGAGATTTTTTTTTCCAGCGAAGTTTGCTGCAATCCTGGTAAAGCTATTGTCTCTGCTATGTGCCTAGGACATATTACAGAACATTCTATCTGTTGTGATGGATAACATCATACACTTCAGAATCAGTTTGCTGAAAATAAAAAGTAAGTTTTTGGAAAAATAGATTTTCCTTTTTCTTATTCACAGAAATTTTAAACTATAAAAAGTCTTCGAGTGAATAATGTACACGTGTATTATTTAAGACATACAGGTGCTATCTGTAAAGTAAAACCAACAAGTCAGTTTTTATGTTGACCAGCTGGGAAATGTTGTTTTAGCTTTTCTTACACAATTATGCGCATATTACTTGCTTTTATGAGTTACTCCAGTTTTTTTTTTTTTTTTTTTTTTTTTTTTGCCCCTTTATTTTCCGGAAATCATCTTGAAATCAAACCTTACTGGAAACACATGGAAAATCAGGAATTTCCAGCCTACAGTAATTTGAAACATTTGAGGTCTTTATTTTTCCCTTCATGGAGGCAAATTTAAGAAAAAATTTCAAATTCCTTAATGAGTAGTAATTGTAGTAGGTAGGAGTTGCTGTTCTATAGCAACAATTAATTGTTATTGTTGTTGTTGTTTTAATTCAGGTTTCATGGTAACAACACCTTGCTCAAGCTCCAGAATATTACAGTCTTCTTTGAAAGGATTCGATCTCTCCATGTTAAATGTATTTACCTTATTCTGGTCAGTAAAGTAAGAAGAGGAAATTAGTCTAAACAAAGTTGATAGACACCAATTGGTTACTCTTTCACTCCCCACTGGGCAGGAAGGAAATGGACAAGGTGACTGGGGAGTCAACAAGCTTTCCTCTCGCTTACCATGCTGAGGTCACTGCAAGTTGCTTAGATGATTTAAGAAAGACACTCAGTATCCTTTTTTTCATGGCTGTCCATAGGCTAATACATATCTTTCTAACACACATCTGTCCCAGTCAGGCACTAACAGATGGAAAAGCAGATGATCCTACACGCAGATAGGTGTTCAGATGAAGGCACTGAAGTTTTTAGTTACTTTCTTTTACTTAGGAGGTGATGCTCATCCTATACCTCTCTTTCTGTCTCCAGAATCATTTTGGAAACATGAAATGAGACTGCCTGAATGACGATTTGATTCTACATCGCAGGAAGAACCCTACCTGTCAATCACCATCAACTCAACTGAGCCTCCCACAGTGCTGAAACACTCCAGAATCCCAGCAAGATTGCTACATCTGGGGGGGGGGGGACGCTTGGGTAGCTCAGTTGGTTAATTTTGGCTCAGGTCATGATCTCTTGGCTGTGAGTTCAAGCCCCGCATGGGATTCTCTCTCTCTCTCTCTCTCTCCCTCTCTCTCTTTGCCCCTCCCCTGCGCATGTTCTCTCTGTCTCTCTAAATAAAGAAATACATATAAAAATAAAAGATTGCTACCTCTGATCGCTGAAAATAGGAGCAGATGAGCCTCAGGCAGCAGAAGAGACAGGGAAGTAGAGACTGATTGATTTATCTAGTTCAGGGAACTGTTCCTTGACCACATTTTCCTGCATTCTTCCCAAAAGCTAGACTCCTGCTTTTGTTTTTCTCCTTTCAGGATCTTCTTCCAACCCATCTACACCCTTTCCAGTCTAGGTAAGTGATGAAACCATGATTCCCCTTGTCCTTCAGGAATGGGGGACATCAAATTTTTAGAGAACAGATCTGGGTAGGAAAGGATAAAGTTGTCACTCAGTAAGACTCAAACCTGTGTTTTAAATCATCCTGTCAAGGGGAGTCCTCACCAGATCTGCCCACAAAGGTTATCACATCCTTGATGGCCCATGTCAGCTGAAGCCCAGATGATTTAGGGGACTCTGTTGAGTGATACCTGAAAGGTTTCTTTTTGACTCATTACTTTAGAATTATTTACCAGTCGTTGGATGTGAATTACTGAACACACACTGACATGTGATTGTGTAATCTCTAGCCTGGTTCTCTGCATCTCGGATCTTCATTTATTTCTGCCACTGCATCGATCAAGTTGTCATCATTTCATTACACCTGGTAGTGTATGAGGTGGCGTTCTTTGAGGAAAGTTGGATGAGGAAAACGGTGCATATTAAAACGGAAAAGACTGGAGGCACTTTCAGAGGGAAACTGTCAGTCGGGGACGGCACAGAGAAAGCCTCTCGGGTGTATTCCACAGATACACTCTATGGAACCTGCAGAAAATTTAAAAATGACTTAAAAAAATTGCTGATGGAGGGTTAAACAGCAGAGGATCCCGTGGCCTCTCTGTTAGCTCCCAGCTAAACAGGTTACCCTCCAAGAAATGCACAACGATGTCTTGAGACTATGAGGTGTCTTGGAGTTTTATTTTTCCTTCGCCGCATTTGATTGTAAACCTTGTTTTGCCTTTGATCACTGACAGGTCTCACGGCTGGGTCCCTCCTACACAAGTCAATTTTGGCATGCTGAATGTAGTTCAGTGTCTCAGAATTATTCTTGTCTTTCCCCCTTCCTTCCACACTCTTTCCCTTTTCCCTTCCCTCCCTCCCTTCTCTTCTTTTATTTTTTTAATGTTTATTTTTTATGAGAGCGAGAGATCGGGGGAGGGAAAGAGAGAGAGGGTGAGGGAGAGAGAATCCCAACCAGGCTCCTTGTTGTCAGTGCAGAGCCCGATATGGGGCTCTAACCCTCAAACCATGAGATCGTGACCTGAGCTGAAATCAAGAGTCAGATGCTTAACCCACTGAGCCACCCGGGTGCCCCCTCCCTCTCTTTCTTTATGTCCCGCTTCTCCACTGGAATGCATGCTTCATGAAAACACCAACCTTGCTTGTCCTTGTCACTGTGGTAACTCCAGTTTCTATCCAGGAACAGGCACCTGGAGGCATGGGTAGACATGTGAGCTATACAAAATATGTATGTTAATTATTTTTTAAAGTCTATTTGCACGTGTTCACTGAAATTTGTCTGACACCCTTCTTAACCATCTTCTCTCTAATAATAAAGCCCTGTCTTTTCTGAGAAACCCATGGCACGTGTTTGAATAATGATGATCTTCTTCCTGCCCCCTTCCCACAAGCCTGGGCACTGGATACCCAACCTGGCAGCTCAGAGCACCCGCACACATGGCCATCGCGGTTTGTTCCAGAAAGAGCTCTGCCCATTGGAGTCCCATGGGGGACATCTGCCCTAGTCATCTGCCAAATGTACTCTTTCTCCATGATCAAAGATACAAGGACCAGGCACGAAAAAGAGAAATCTAGTTGCTATCATAAACACCCATAAATTCTCCATGGTTTCACACAATTGAAGTTTAACCGTTGTAATCAACACCTTCCAGTTCCCAGTGCTTTTGCACAATCACATTGTAGTCCTTACCCATATCCTATTTCATTGTGGGTCGATGGCAGGTGGAGTTCTCCTGCTCCATGCAAGCATTCAGAAATTCAAGCTCGTTCCATGCTGCGATCCTACCCAGTCTCCATCTGTTGTCTCCAAGGCTGACTTAGAAATGGAAGGAAGAGAGAACAAGAGGGCCGCCCCTCTTCTCTGCTTCTGCCTCTAAGTAGTGTCGTTCGTTGCTTGCAGTCCCTTGGCAGAAGTAGCCATGTGGTCCCATCCAGATGTCAGGGGAAGGCGGGAGCTGGGGAATAGAAACAGATATGAGCCCAAGAAGAAAGGGGGAGAATAAACGCCTAGCCAGAGATGCCATCAAATGGTAGAAGGCGAAGAAGGAAGCCAAGCGGTAGAAAGAATAAGAGAGAGAGAAAAGAGAGAGAAGATAATGCCATCAGAACCCTTGAATCCGGCGAGGGCGTTAAAATCTTGATTTTTGTTTACTTTCATTAGGAATTCTGTCACCCGAAGGAGAACCCGGATTCACACACTTCTGTTTCGTCGCGTCTGTACAGTCCCCAGCTCAATGCTTTACATACAGTAGGCGGTCTAAACATTTTCTGAATTGAAAATAGTAAGATCGCATAGTCAGTATTATTATATTGGTCTGATGTTAGTGATCAGGCTTATCCCATTATCCCCGAGAACTGTAGTCTCAAGTAACTAATACGTGTGCACCTCTGGTTTTATTAGTGTTTTTTTTTTTGTTTGTTTTGTTTCGTTCTTGTTTCTCTGATTCTGATCTGTGTTACCTGTGCATGTCTCATGCTGGTCTGGATCAAAATTGCCAACACCCGTTATCCCA
The DNA here is from genome assembly GCF_007474595.2 of Lynx canadensis. Classification (NCBI taxonomy): domain Eukaryota; kingdom Metazoa; phylum Chordata; class Mammalia; order Carnivora; family Felidae; genus Lynx; species Lynx canadensis. The sequence continues at coordinate 141,377,239 of NC_044311.2, forward strand.
GCTGATACGCCAGTTCCAGAACTTTCACATTTAAGATTAGTTAAACCTGACTTCAACTGTATTTCTGTTATTCTAGGTCTGTTACATCCTAGTCCGTACCGCAAATGTTTGTCAAATCTTACAACATAAGGGTACGCACACCCCGCTGAGGTGGGATGCTTGAAGGGATGCTTGACTCACCTGCCCCTTCTCTGTGCCTGACCCTGGGGTGTGGGGAGATGCCGATCGTGTGGCTCGTAGAAGTTAGAGCAAACCGCCAGAGGTCCGCATTGTGACAAAAGTCTTCTGCCAAACTGTGACGCAGAAGAGTGGCTGAAAATGTACTTTGTGCTAGCCTTCTGTATGGTTGAGCACACCCTCAAAAAAAAAAAAAAAAAGAAAAAAAAAGAGAACTGTTTTAAAACAAAAACAAAAACACAACAGTGAGCCAAACCCCCAAGCTCATATCCCAATCTAGGCATGATCTGTGATCCTGGGAAAGTTATTTAGGCTTTTGGGATAAATAGACACCTATTTCCCCATTGCAAGAGAGGAAATCTTGTAACACATACCTCCCTAAGTTTTTATGAAGGTTTAGAGTTTAAATATGTATGAAGTGCCTGGTATATGGCAAATAAATATGATTACAATGACGATTGGTATTGTTATTAGTTGTGGGTTAGTTTTAACTGTTTTGTGTTCACTTAAAATTTGGCTCAAAGAGTGTATCTCTGACTTTGCCCTGATGGGAAGTGTTGGACGAGAACTGCGAGAGCTGAGAAGAGTAACGATATCGAAGACATTCATTCCAGGCGCTAAAGTTGAAGAAAAGCCTGATGCAAAGTGGAAACTCCAAAAGGGTTCAGAGAGACACGTCTTCTCATGCTCCTTACCTCTGGTGTCTGCGTGAACTATAAAGATGAATCTGAAACAATCAATGTGGGGAGCCTGGGTGGCTCAGTTGGTTAAGTGACCGGCTCTTGATCGCGGCTCAGGCTGTGATCTAGTGGTTCAGGAGATCGAGCCCCAAGTGGGGCTCTGCCCTGAGCGTGGAGCCTTCTTGGGATTCTCTCTCTCTCTCTCTCTCTCTCTCTCTCTCTCTCTCTCTCTCAAAATAAATACAAACTTAAAAATAATAAAATAAAGCAAACCAATGTAATTTTATCATCCATGTCCTCTTGTGTTTATATTCCCTGACAGTATGAAAGTTGCTGCCCTGCTTGTCTCTTTGTCCCTCCTGACGTGCGCCATACTGCCTGTCACAGAGTGTGAGGACTGTTACTGCTATCTGCACGTGCCTCCAGCACCCAGGCAACGTCAGACCTGTGCTTAATTGATTTCCGTGGCATCATTCAATCCCACAGGAGTTAAGTGAAGAGAGACAAAGCAAAAACCAACAAACAAAAATGTAATTCTTGTTTCTTCTTCACAATCTCGGCCTGAGTTGAAGGAAAAGAGAAAGCATTACAATTTATGAAGATAATCATGACTCTAGCTCAGTTTAATGGCAGCTTTCGCATTCTAGACCCCGAATCCAGAAGGGAATTCAGGTGGCAGCAGTATGGTGTCATTGTTGGTCCTTGAGGGAAGACTCCATGACCCTTGCCTTTCCCACCACATGATGTAACATATCACCCCCTCAGACCCTTACGATGAGTGGGTATGGTATTGACATTTCCAATCACTGGGTGGTTCCCTGAAAAACTTAATGTATATAGTATACAGCAATTTGTAATTTGAAATGGGTCACCCTATGCAGTTGTCTGGCATTTCTGGTTCTCGGTTTTGTTTATTTTGTTTCGAATACTCATTATCACGTAACAGGCAACTAACGTAAAGATACCGAGCAAAAACTAAAACCCCAACTCCTTGTTTCTTCAAAAGAAACCATCTGAAACCTCACAATGCGACCTTGTCTGGAAATAAGGTTGTGACAGAATTAGTTAAGATGAGGTCGTATGGATTAGGCTAGGCCCTAAATGCAGTGACTGATGTCCTAATAAAACACGCATACGGACACACACAGGAAGACGGCCGTCTGGAGATGAAACGGAGATTGGGGGGATGCAGAAGCTACAAACCAAAGAAGGTCCAAGGAGTGCTGGGGGCCACTAGAAGCTAGGAAGAGGCAAAGAAGGATTCTCTCCTAGTGCCTCCAGTGAGAGTGTGGCCTTGCTTACACCTTGATTTTGGACTTCCAGCTTCCAGAATGCGAGAGAATAAACTTCTGTTGCTTTAAGCCAAGCAAACAAAACAAATCTACAACCACAACTTTTTCAATTTCTTTTTAATGTTTATTTATTTTTGAGAGACAGAGAGAGACAGAGTGCGAGCAGTGGAGGGGCAGAGAGAGAGAGAGGGAGACCCAGAATCCGGAGCAGGCTCCAGGCTCTGAGCCGTCAGCACAGAGCCCGATGTGGGGCTTGAACCCACGAACCGTGAGATCGTGACCTGAGCTGAAGTCAGAGGCTTAGCTGACTGAGTCACCCAGGGGCCCCCCAACTTTTTTGCTCAAAGGAGGCTAACTGTTCTTGTTGGTGGTGGGAGTGACAAGAACATACATAAGTTGTACTTTAAGACAGAAAATAAAATGGATACACTGACAGGAGAATCCAGTGATGGCTCAGATCTACAAGGTGAACAGTTTCACTCACGCTACCCAGAGGTAGAAGAAAAGGAGGTGGATGGAATAGCACCTCCAGGCGGGTTCCTGCCATGCAGAGTTTCCTCACTGGTGAGACAAACATCCGAAAACGTTGCAAGATGGCAAAATGTGTTGTCATGCACACAAAGCACAAGGCAGGAAATCGCCAACAAAGTGAGGTTGAAGAGAAAGAAAGACAAGGGTGCAAACTTTTCTACAAAGCTACAGGTGGTGAAGGCAAGACACAGGCAATTGGATTAAGCGCTCCTGGAGTAAATATGTTGGTTTGAAACTTCCCGACGCATTGTATCTTTTGCCACATGTGAAGTCAACAAATGCATTACTTGACTCATTGCCCCACAAGTGTTTTGAAGAGAAGATTTCAGAAGAAATAATATGCTCAATAAGGAAAATACTTTCCCAAATATTCCTCCACGAGATGGGTAAGAAAACATGAGAATTTAAGGAAGCCAAGGGTAAGCTGACTCATCTACTTTTGTGGCGATGTAGCATATTTTGGGATTAAGACTCACTTGTTTTCCTGTTCTGTCATTTCCCAACCTTAAGGGACTTGAATAAGAACTCCTTGAATGTTTATTGACATTCCATTAAAAAGAGTATAAGTCATAGCCAAACTCTTTTATTTTTTTTCCTCCTGAAATGTCCCTAAGTACTTTGCAGTAAGGTAGTATTTTAAAAGGAGTGCATTCTCAATATTTTCTTGACCTATCTATATATTGGGATGCTTTCCCTTTCTTAATATTTCTGTGGAAACAGGGAAAAATAAATTTCCACCCTCTATGAAGTGGTCCATTTCAGATATTTGGGAGCCCTTGAAAAATTACTGAGAACCTCCAAAAATCGGGTTTATGAGCAGTCCTCAATATGTGGTTAGATCTACTAATAGTGACCATAATAGGAACGAGACCTTAAAAAATAAATATTTGTTGATGTATTCACTAACAACAATAATAAACCGATTCCATGCCTATTTAGGTAATATATTGCTTATGAAACATAGCTATATTTTCCAAAATGAAAGTGAGTGGTATTGTTTTATATTTTTGCAAATCTTTCTACCCAAGATGGTTGGATTCTCATATCTGCTTCTGTATTCAATCACTGTAACATCACGTGTCATATACCCTTTGGAAAACTCCACTGTAATGTTTTTATATCAGTTTGATGTGGGGGATTTCCTGAGAGGGTTTGAGAAACCTTAGGGGCTCGGTACACTTCATGACGTGGGAGCTTCTGGAAATGCAGTATCTCAGGCCTGGCCTCGGACCCGCAGATCTGCATTTTTCAGAAACTCTACACATACTTGACATACTCATTAAGTTGAGTAATGTGCTGTGCTCGGATATAAATGGAAAGAAACTGTCGCTCTGTTTACATCTCTTACTGACTTCTCCCCAGGGAAAAAGAGAGGCTCAGCTAATTGGGAAATGAAAAAGAAAACTGGTTTGACCAATCTGTACTGGTCAGATTTCCCAGGTGGGAATAATGAATATGGTAAAGATCATTAAACGTGTAGGACCTTTTTTTTTTTTTTTTTTTTTTTAAAGGAGCAGAGTTCTCTGTGCTCCCAGTTGTATGCAACAAGGCTGGTAAATATCTTGTTTGTAACTCTTCCTAAAAGTAGGTCCAAAAGACTAACCCAGGAAGTCGGAAGGATACAGATACAAGTTCAAACCATGGTCCCATTAAGCTGTGCCAATTATATATTGATCCTTATCAGACTCTCTGGCGTATTTCTCAGCTCGTTCAGAAAGGGATGGTTGTGATAATTTATTACTTAATCGTGTCTTCAGACACAACAAATGCTGACTCTTGTGCACAAATCTTTAAAAAAAATTTTTTTAATGTTTATTTATTTTTGACAGAGTGAGCGAGCGTGCGAGAGAGAACAAGCAGGAGAGGGGCAGGGAGGGAGAAACAGAATCCTAAGCAGGCTCCAGGCTCCCAGCTGTCGGTACAGAGCCTGACGTGGGGCTGGAAACTCACGGACTGTGAGATCACGACCCGAGCTGAGGTCAGAGGCTTAACCGACCGAGCCACTCAGGCACTCCTCTTCTGTACACATCTTAGTTCAGTACGTGTGCCCAGTATGGAGATATGCTGCTGCTATGGAAGATGAAGTGATAGTCCAGAACTTAGTATTTGCTCAATTATGCTTTTTCTTTAGAAAAATACGCTGTATGTATTTTTATCGATTTAGGGAGTGTTGTTGTCTTTAGCAAGGTGTTCAGACTTAGCCTCAAGGCAGCACACAAAGCTTATGTGGGTTACACTTACGAGTGTGTAAACTTACACTAAGTTTATACTTACACCTGTTTACATCCCTGTGTTCAAAACTGTAACAAAGACGGAGGAGATAAAATAGAAAAAGAGAAACAGGCGTTTTCTTTTCTTTTTTTTTAAATTTTTTTTTCAACGTTTATTTATTTTGGGGACAGAGAGAGACAGAGCATGAACGGGGGAGGGGCAGAGAGAGAGGGAGACACAGAATCGGAAACAGGCTCCAGGCTCTGAGCCATCAGCCCAGAGCCCGACGAGGGGCTCGAACCCACGGACCGCGAGATCGTGACCTGGCTGAAGTCGGACGCTTAACCGACTGCGCCACCCAGGCACCCTGAAACAGGCATTTTCTAAAGGAGGTCTCTTTGGATCAGAAACAGAAGTTCCGAGTCATAAAGTCACAGGCTTTCTGGACTCTGGGACCGGTGGGCAGTGGCATTTAGGACTCTGGCCCTCTAACGGATGGACGCCTGGAGTCAGCCTCGCCAGCTGAAGCCTCAACTGAAATCCTCTACCTTGCGTGTCTAGATCATGATGGTGGGCTTAAAAAGGGGCACCTAGCTGGTATTTGCAGCAGTGGTTTGTAGTAAGCTGTGGCCCCGGGTTAGCTGTAAAACTAAGCTCAGACGTCAGAAATGGAGCCGGGGAACGTAGTGAATCTGTGATTATGTCTGTGATGTCCCCACTGTCTTCTCTGGCAAGAACACTGAAGTGTGCAATACCAGGGTGTTAGAACTAATGATCGCTAGGCAGGGATGGGTAAAGAGAGGAAGTAAAGGAAAGAGCTAACCGACAAACCTCCTTATCTAAACGTGTGGGCGACCTATACCCAGAAATCGAATGTTAAAAGGTACCGCCAACAAAATCAACAGTCCAAATTGGAATATAATTTCAGGGGAAAGGGATTTCGTGGAATCAGCGGATTACAACTTCAGAGTTTCGGAGGTCTTTTGAAGAGACAGATGAAGAAATCATTCCTATCTCGGAGAACAGGATATTATAAAACAGCACGAAGGTGCAATAGAAAAAGAAGAGGTGAGCGTAAAAGAGAACAGAATAGAAATATTGAAAAGAAAAAAATACGGTTTTTAAAATATAAAACGATTATTCTGTGCGTGGCTCTGACTGACGATACGGAGAGACCCAGGCCGTTGAAAAATAGTTTTAACAGTACGGTTCCTCCAGAAACGACAGGCCCAGCGTGGGTTTGCAGGGGACGCAGGGGGGAGGTAACAGGTTTTGGTCAGAGAGCAGAAACAGGTGATGGCAGGCACTTAGACCTTCCCTGCTGTTTCCACAGCAAGGTAAGACAGGGGCAGGGTAAAGAGTTTAGGATTATCTAGGGTGGGTATTTCACCAGGGCTATAGGTGACATCCCTGGATGCCTGATACGTGGCCCTGGGATGAACGATTAAGGCAGAGGAATCCTGTTCCCTCTAGCGCCTGAGCCCGAGAAAGGAGGTATGGAGTGGGCTTGAATATCAAAGTCTAGTCCCAGGATGGGCAGTGCCTCCCTAGTCAGAAGGATAATTTTCTTTTTAAGACGCCAGAACATGATAATATACGGAAAATAGCAATATATTCACATACTCTGCATACAGTTGAAGACAGGGACTTGGAGGACGGTACTGAAGATTGAATTCATCCAGGGTGCCTCTGTTTTGGTCCATTTGGGCTGCTCCAACCCAAAATACTACAGACCAGGTGGCTGGTAACCAACAAACACTTCTTTCTCGCAGTTCTGGAAGCTGGAAGTCCAAGATCAGGGTGCCGGCAACGTGTAAGGGTCCTCTCCTCAGTCGCCGAAAGAAAGGGGAGTTTATAAGGAGCCAGAAGCTTTTGAGTGAAACAGAAATGTAAGTGTAAAATAAAATATGAGAGAAAATGAAGGCTGATTCAGACCCAAATGGAGACAGGGAGAGTGAGCTTGTACAGCTTTCATAGTGAGGAGAGAAGAAAGAAAAAATTGCCAGGTAATGCGTGGCAGCACCCAAGTGGGATTTAAGTTTAATGTTAAAAAGAGAGAAATTTTAAATGGGGGGTAATTGGAGGAAGGGGGTCAAAAGGCACAAACTTCCCTTTATAAGATAAACAAGCATTAGGGCCGTGATGTACAACATGATGACTAGAGCTAACTAACTCTTGCGTGATATTAGGAGAAGAACCTAAAAGTTCTCATCACGAGAAGAAATCTTTTTTTCTTTTCCTTTTATTGTATCTATACGAGTGATGGGTGGAGACTCAACCTACTGTTGTCATTTCACAGTATTTGTAAATCAGATCATCGCGCTATTTTGTACTTACAGAGTGATGTATGTAGGTCAGTTACCAATAAAACTGGAGAGAGAGGGAGAGAGAGATTGATTCTCTTGGCTAAGCTGAAGGGAAAGAGGAAATAAACGGATTTTGCGGATGGTGATGGCGTTTGGTTTAAATTATAGCGATGGCGGTTGAATTAAAGTTTGAATGCCTGTACATGGGACAGCGCTCAAGCTGCATAGGTAGCGTAGGGTTTTCTAGTATGGTTTATACATGAAGCTAAAGGGATATACCTCCTATTTTATTGTGTAGTGTAATCCACAGTGTGGTAAAAAAGGCGGAACCTATGTATAGCGTTGGCCACGGGAAGCCTCACCCCCCAGATCCCAGTCTCTTCCAAAGAGAGAGCTTAGAAGAGATGCTTTGACCAGATACAGGAGTGGGGCAAAGGGAATTCTTAGAAAGTACTGCAAGCCAGAGTCTGGAGGTGGGGGGAACCTATGCATTTTGCATCAGAGATATCACTCTTTCCCAGAGTTTTCTCATGCTCTAACAAATTCCAGGAGGCACTTGTTTTAAAAGGGTGGTTCCTCCCTTACACTGATTTGACTTACAATGAGTCACATGCTGAGTGTTCTGCCCACGACTCAGGGCCCTGGCAGGAGGCCACTCAGTCCATCAGTGACACTGTCTGTTTTCTGACATGAACCAGTACCTGAGACTTCAGATGGCCTCCCGGCAGCTTACACAGCTCCATTTGCCTGAGTGCTCTTGGGTTCTCGGTCTCAAACATTCCCTATCAATAAGCAATAATAATCATGTAGGATAGACGATTCATGCAAATGTTCTCTCTTTTTAACCAACAGGTACCAACAACCAAATATTTACCGAGCACTTATTGCGGGACAGTCACTATAGCAGTCATTTTGCATTGACGAACGTGTTTAATCCTTTGAGAAATTTATGACAAGGACATCATAAATTTCAGTTTGCATATATCAACCTGTTAAAACTTGGAAATGGTGCGTGACTTGGGCAAAGCCAAAGAGTGGTGAGGCCGAGCAGGAACTTATCCAAGTCTCCTGTCTCCAAAGCTTGTTCTTTATTATATAATATTGTTCCTCCTCAGAAGGTAACTTAGTTGCTAAATTTTATCCACCGAGTATTTCTACCCGTTATACTTTCATTATACTAAGTATGTTAGTGTCTCTAGTTACTGCATCATTCAAATTTATTAACTTCTCTATACTGTTACAACTTTTACAGTGCACGGCATATAAATTTATGATTTAATGAGACACAGTTTTAAGAGAGAAACTGTGGTCATTTTATGAAAGAAAATTGGACATCAGGATGTTGATTAGGAAATATTTCTTTTTTTTTTTTCAATATATGAAGTTTATTGTCAAATTGGTTTCCATACAACACCCGGTGCTCATCCCAAAAGGTGCCCTCCTCAGTACCCATCACCCACCCTCCCCTCCCTCCCACCCCCCATCAACCCTCAGTAGGCAATATTTCTTTATTACAACATCGTACCTATGGGAAAACCAGAGTTAACTGGGATCATTTCATTTACAGCCCAAATGATGAGCTGTACATTTAAGGACTGTCTTAGAATGGTCCAGGAAAAGAATAGAATGGATGGCAAAGTCTTTGAAAGAGAAACTTTGTCTTCATTTTTGGTTCTTGGGTATAGATGATGTGATATTGACCTACAATCAAAGACTCAGAAATCTAGCCAATTCCTTGTGCCTCGAGGTTGTCCTTGTCAAGGACAACTCTTGCTGATTTTGATGGCTTATCTGTCATTCACAGGTGTGAATGAACTGTCTTCTGAGATCAGATTACTGTCTACCAAGGAACCTTACTTGGGAGATTCTTACTACCTTGGTGAATTTTCCTGGTCTAAGATCGGGTCGTTACCTGTGCAGAAGAGACTGGACTTTTCATTTCCCTAGAGCACCCACTTTCCAGTGCTGAAAACCCTCTTTGATACGTAATTTCTTTGGCAAATTACATTTACTGATAAAGCCAGCAACTCCTTCAGTCCAGGAAAACATTTCTGTCGCCTCTCCTGTGTTCAGGCCAATAACAGGTCCAGCAAGAGGGTAATTTCTTGTCCTGGCTACTGAAGTATGAGTTAATATATACAAACAGAAACATGTACTCTCCTCTCTTCCACTACTGAGTTAGTTCTGTTGCAAACACTGGAAATGTTTTCTAAAATAGAATAAGATACCGAAGAATTTATTCTGTATGAGAATTTATTGGCAAACTTTATGAATTACGTAACACTTAAAAATATTGAGAAAAAACACGGTAAAATTATCACCCAGACTAACATCTTAATAGTAAGGCAAGTGTAATTTTTGTGCATTTTTTTTCCCGGCCTTTCATTTTACCATTTTATCAGTTTTAGTTTTTATTGTATAGGCTTTTAAATGAATATTAAAAGGCTTGGAGTTAGAAAATAGCATTCCCATGCCTCCACATCTACTAGCTCTGTTCTTCAGAAGCAGCTATTTAAAAATGTTTAGCGATTTCTTTTGAAATTGACTTCCATGTTGATCGGTGGTCAGCTAATCATGATTTGCCAATTTTGATCATCACCCAGTGACTTCTTACAGCTAAAGATTGATCTCTTTTTTAAAAAAAATTTTTTTGGTAACTTTTTTTATTTGTTTCTAAAGAAAGACAGAGAGAGACACAGAATGAATGGGGGAAGGAGCAGAGAGGGAGGGAGACACAGAATCCAAAGCAGGCTCCGGGCTCTGAGCGGTCAGCACAGAGCCCGACGCGGGGCTCGAACCCACGGACGGTGAGCTCGTGACCTGAGCGGAAGTCGGACGCTCAACAGACTGAGCCACCCAGGTGCCCCAAGATTGACCTCTTAAATAGCCCTCCTCTCCATACCCCATAGAGTTACATAAAAGCTTGAATACATCACGAGTTTGTCAAAGTCCTATTTTCTCAATTTGTAAGAAGCAAGGTTTTTGGCTGAGTGAAGAAAAGGAAGGAGGTGTCAGAGGTGTGAGGAGAGAGGGAAATACGAGACAGGGTGGTCTAGGAAAGTAGAATAAATTGGTTCATTGGTTCATCTTTTCGTTTCAGTGTGTTCTTGAGAAGGCAAGGGAGAAGCTGTAAATGCATGTGGTCAATCTTACATGGTTAAAGAGCAACAAAAATCATTTTTTAAATGAAAAAAAAAATCTAAGAAATGTATCCAACTCACTATACTGTATGGGTTTTTTTTGGCTTAAATATTATGGTACTTTGTATACCTTGGTTAATTTTTTTTTTAAGGTTTATTTATTTTTGACAGACAGAGAGACAGAGCATGAGTGGGAGAGGGTCAGAGAGAGAGGGAGACACAGAATCGGAAGCAGGCTCCAGGCTCTGAGCGGTCAGCACAGAGCCCGATGCGGGGCTTGAACTCACAGACTGTGAGATCATGACCTGAGCCGAAGTCGGACGCTCAACCGACTGAGCCACCCGGGTGCCCCATTGTATAGCTTGGTTACAAATAAATCAATACGTTTCGGCATCCCTCATTAATTGAGTATGCTTTCTTTAGTTATGTCCTTTAAACCAACTAAAGGCAACATTCATAAATATGCTGAACTTTGATTGTAATAGAAAAATGACATTTTTCCTCAGAGGGCTAAATCTGGGTGAAACCCACCCAAAACATAAGTTTTGTTTGATTATTTGAGGTACTGTGTTTCTGAAGCAGCGTGCTGTGCTAGGAATAGCTTGGCATCGGGGTGGAAGAGTCACATGCTTGGTTTGAATCTCCATTCTGCCAGGTAAATTTCCTCATCTATTAAAATTTCCAAAATAATATTTTCCTCATCCATTAAAACGAGAAAATTACCCGTTTCCATATCTATTAAAGTAACATTTCTCTTCAGCAGTAGTGGGTGGAAGAGAAGTTATTTTTACGTAGGACCAGGTATTTTGGAGGCCTTTAATGATTAGAAATTGAAAGGCCTGAGAAAATTAAAACTTAAAAGCTTCAGTTACGGGAAACTGAAACCTAACCAAGCTTAACCAGCTTGTTCCGCTTCTGTACAATTGCTTGGCGCGCCCGTGTATTTCTGATCAATCATAGTTGCCTGGCACAACCGTATATTCTTGATCAACCATTGTTACTTGGCACATCCGTGTATTTCTGATCAATCATAGTTGCCTGGCACAACCGTATATTCTTGATCAACCATTGTTACTTGGCACATCCGTGTATTTCTGATCAATCATTATTGCTTGGCACATCCGTGTATTCCTGATTTTCCCATGACTTGTTTGTACTTGTCTATAAAAGGGGTGTGAAAACCTCTCTCAGGACCTCTCGGCGTCACCGGCAACGAGGGCACAGAGGTCCAGGTTCGAACCTGCAATAAATGACCCTTGCTGCTTAGCTTTGACTCTGGATTCTGGTGGTTCGTTTTTGGGGGTCTCTTAGACTCTGGGCGTTTCAAAATCTCCCTGATGCAGAATTAGAGAATAGCAATGCTGTGGAGCACTTCCCAAGAGGATATGAAGTTTAAACTCTGCCCAGGATATCCATGGGACCATTTTTACATCCGTGAAAACGAACCATTCTCAATGCAAGAAGGATGCCAAGAACCAATGTATATACCAGGTACCTAATTCTGGCCATGGAAAGTTTCTCTGTTATTTGTTTATCTTCTTTTCAACCAAGACGCCAAACTTGAGAGATGTTTGCATGTGGTCGTGACTATCACTGGCCTGGGAAGCATTGGACATTCCCTGATCATCAATATGAAAGAACCGCCATGCCCCTAGACTAAGAATAATCCTGGCTTTCAGGCAAAAAAGAAAATAATCACTGTGTATTGTATACTGCCTTCTTATGGTCTGGCACAATTGCATCATAGGTGGGGATAAAAAGAGGAATATTATGGCTTATTTCCTAGACTGGTATTCTTTTAACGTGTGCTTGGACAGCATATACATGTAATCAGTATCTCACCGTATCTAAACATGTATCAAAGTTTTTACTGTGTAAGAATTACTAAATGACAGATGAAGCTTCATTCGAACGTCTATGGTAAGTTTGCTCCTGGAATTTTAATAAAGTGCAATGCTAAGTGCGCCTCATTATCTAGCAGCCGTAAACATACTAGAATGTCCATATCTGTAGATCACTGTACATTTTTATATAGCGGTACAGTCTAAAAAATGCATGTAAAAGGAGAAGATTCATATGGGATGTGATTTACGTTTAAAGCCAAAACTTTTCAAAGTCAACCAATCGTTAAAATGTTGCCAAGGCGGGGTGCCTGGGTGGCTCAATCAGTTAAGTGTCCGACTTCCGCTCAGGTCATGATTTCGCAGGTTGTGAGTTCGAGCCCCGCGTCGGGCTCTGTGCTGACAGCTCAGAGCCTGGAGCCTGCTTCCGATTCTGTGTCTCCCTCTCTCTCTGCTCCTCCCCTGCTTGGGCTCCGTCTATGTCTCTTTCTCTCTCAAAAATAAACATTAAAGAAAATTTTAAATGTTGACAAGTTGCATTTGTGCTCAAGGAGATAGAACATTCTTATCGACAGCTGATTTACCTCTTGTTTTAACAACCGTTCACACTTTTCAGCTCGCCTGTCTAATCTACATACAGCCTCTTCACCTGCTATCTACTCCTTTCCACACTGCCAACCCACCCCAAAATCAAAACGAAATAAACCCAAAAAAGTACACACTGTCTGAATGACTCCTTTCCCTCCTCCCCCTTCTCCTACTGCTTGACCTTCTTCAGGTGCTGGAATCACCCCAAGCTGAACATCACTAGCCCGGAGGCTGGACAAAGTAGGTGAACAGTAAATATTTATTAAATGAAGAAACGAATTGTGTAAACAGGCCACAAGCACCCCCATCTTTCTTTTTTCAGATCGTAGCACTGGCATCCATTCAATCTGTGGCAGAAAAAAGAAAAGAAAAGAAAACAAAAAACAACCCCTTGGATTCCTCCTCATTCCTGACGTTTAATTTGGTCAATAAGTCCAGGGAGCATGACTTCAAAAATAGCTAAGTTCATCTCCTCCTCTCTGTCATCTTTGTCGTATTTTCGCAGCTGGGCTGTTGTAATTGGTCTTTAACTGATCTCGTCTCTCTGCTCTGGCTTTAGTTTCTTTTCTGTGTAGCTTCTCGGGTGAACACATTAAGATATGTATATATAAAGTATACCATAAACCCCTACTCACTAACTGGGTCAGAGTTGTGAGTTCCTGTTCCTTACACGAGTAAGTCCAGAATCTTCAGTACCAGCTCCAAGACCATCAGCAATAAGGCCCCAGATTGCCTCTTTTGTCTTTAAATGTTTATTTTGAGAGAGAGAGAGAGAGCGCACATGGGGGGAGGGCCAGAGAGAGATGGAGAGAGAGAATCCCAAGCAGGCTCCGTACTCAGCACAGAGCTCCATGCGAGGCTCGGTTTCACGACTGTGAAATCATGACCTGAGCCCAAATTAAGAACTGGATGCCCAGCCGCGTGAGCCCCCCGGGTGCTCCCCTCCTCAGATTACCTCTTCGATTTCATTGCTGTCCTTCTTTTCATTCATTCCGTATTTTTTGTTGAATAGGATTCCTTTTCACTTTTCAAACCCCTCTTACTCTTTCGTTGCCCCATACCCTTTTCTTTCTTGTTCCCGCTAGGTTAGTGACCTCCTTTCTCTTACTGATCCAGATAAGCTGCATTTAACCTACAATCACAGCTAAAGTCATTGCTGTGATATGCTCCTTACCCCAAGGAGAAACCAATCTTTCCTGTTTTGTGCACCTGCCATTGTTGCGAGGGCTCGTAATTCCTCTCGACGTGAGTCTGGCCCCCATGAGCCTGAGATAATCTCTGTGGAAGAATCTTTCTCTACAACAGATGATCACAAACCTGGTGTCTTAAAACAACAGAAGTTTGTTTGCTTCCGGTTCTGAAGGCCAGAAGCCCAAAATCAGTATCATGAGGCCAAAGTCCAAGTGTCAGTAGGGATGCGCTTTCTCTGGGGGCTTTAGAGGACAATCTGTTCCTTGTCTCTTCCAGCTTCTGGTGGCTTTCAGGATTTTTTGCCTTGGAGCCCCATCATCCCAATTCCTGCTTTCTTGCTCACCTTGCCTTCTCTCATTTGTGTCAAATCTCTTGGCCTCCCTCTTAGAAAGACACATGTGATGGGATTTAGTGGCTTGTCCAGATAATCCAGGATAATCTCATCTCAAGATTCTTCATTTGATCACACCTGCAAATACCTTTTTAGTTTTCTAAATAAGATAACACTTATGGATTCTAGGGATTAGGGGATCACTATTCAATTCACTATGTCTACTCTGGCCCCGAAGTGTCACGTCCTTCTCGAGGCAAAACAGACTCACATCATCTCATCATTTCCAAAAGTCTTAACTCATTATAGCATCAACTCAAGTCCAAAATCTCATTTAAATATCATCAGATTCAAAGTCCCAATGTCATCACTTAAATCCCCTAAATCAGGAATAGCTGAGGCTCTGAGTAGGATCCACCTTGAGGCAAAACCCTCCTTCTGCCAATCTGTGAAACTGGAAAAGACATGATCTGTTCACAAATTCTGATGGTGGGGCAGACATCGCATAGCAGCTGTAAAAATCCCCATCCCTAAAGGGAGAAAATGGAAGGAAGGAAAGGTCGATGGTCTTACGTGCTCTTGAAACACAGCAGAGGAGATCCCTTTGGGTCTCAAGGCCCCGGGAATAATCCTCTGTGGATTTGGAGTCTCTGGCTTCTGTGTCTGTGATGCCACCCTCTGGGTCTATGGGTTCAGTCTCTGTGCAGCCTTTTACACCCATGGCTGTAGCCTCTGGGAGAAAGTCTCCGCTTTTGGAGTTACACTTTTTTTTTTTTTTTTGAATGGTAGCACATGTCTCTGCAACTGAGTCGTTTTTATCAGCCCATTTCCTGCTTCTGGAATTTTGAGAGTCTGGCAACCCTCTTTCATTTTGTCCTGACAGTTTTTTTTTTTCTTTTTTTTTTTTTACTGATACAACATTCTTAAAAAGTGTTGTGGCTCTCAGGTGTATGTCATGGGGATTCACTCCTTTAGACAAAAGTGTCTTCCAAAGATCTTACCTGTGTGGGCTGCCTCAGTCGGTTCCGTGTCCGACTTCGGCTCAGGTCAGGATCTCACAGCTAGTGAGTTTGAACCCTCGAAGGGCTCTGTGCCAACAGCTCAGAGCCTGGAGCCCTCTTCCGATTCTGTGCCTTCCTCTCTCTCTCTGCCCCTCCCCGGCCTGTGCTCTCTCTGTCTCTGTCTCTGTCTCTGTCTCTGAAAAATAAATAAACATTAAAAACAAAATTCAAAGACCTTACCTGGGCAACCCCATCTTCTTTCCTGCCTCCTGTTGAGAGGGCTAAGAAGACCGATGCGTCACATGCTTCACCATTTTGCGCTAGCACAACGTTGTCCGCACACACTTGTGCCTTCTTCAGAACACATTTTCCTAGCAATGAGTCTGCTCATTTTAGCATCATTGTGATTGGGAGAGGCTGACAACGTCCCTAAATATCAGGTACCGGTTTCCTTTTGTTTAATGGTTCTTTCCTCAATGTACCTCTTTTGGCTCATATTTTACTATAGGCAGAAAGAAGGAACCAAGTTGCATCTTGAACCCTTGGCTTGGAATCCCCTCAGGTAAATACCCAAATTCGTCGCTTATGAATTCTGCTTTCCGCACCACCGTAAGGCACACTCCCGTGAAATTTTTCTGCCATCGTATCACAAGAATCACCTTTTCTCCAGTTTCCAGTCATGTGTTCCTCATTTCCCCCGGAGTTCTATTAGAAGTGTTTACCATCTGTATTTCTCAGCAGTTTGTTTAAGGCCATCTAGGCTTTTTCTTTTATATGTCTTGAAATTCTTCCACCTTCCGTCCAATGATCCAAGTTGAAAGGCACTTCCACGTATTTATTTCTTTGTGACAGCAGTGTCCCACTTTCCGGAACCAAAAGCTGTATCAGTTAAGCTTTCACCAGAGAAACAGAATGGATAGGACATGCATATCAAGATGTTTATTGCAAGGAACCAACTTTAGGCAACTGTGGGGGCTTGTTACATCACTCCAAAATCCATAACACAGACTTTTAGGAAGGCAGGTTAGTACTCGCAAGCACCATCTGAGACTGAAGTTTACAGGCAGCATTTATTCCACTTCAGAAATGCCTGAGTTCTACATTTAAAACCCTTCACCTGATTGAACCAGGCTCACCCAGTTAATCAAAGATGATCTCTTTCACCTAGAGTCAACTGATTATAGACGTTAATCACACCTACAAAATCCCTTCACGGAAATACCCAGATCACAGTATGAATAACTGGGAAATATAGCCAAGTTGGAACATAAAACAGCATTAGAGTACTTTAGTAGTTAAGACAGGTTCTTTTTTTAAAAAAATTTCTTTCTTTCTTTTTTTTTTTTTAACATTTATTCGTTTTTGAGAGACACAGAGAGACAGAGTATGAGCAGGGGAGGGGAAGAGAGAGGGAGACACAGAATCCAAAGCAGGCTCCAGGCTCCGAGCCGTCAGCACAGAGCCCGACAAGGGATTCCAACTCACGAACCGTGAGATCACGACCTGAGCTGAAGTCAGACGCTTAACTGACTGAATCACAGGTTTTAATACACAGTAGGCTCTCATCTCACTTATGCTGAATAAACAAGAGTATGATGCCTCCATCTAGGAGCTACACTTCTGGTAGAGTTGACTTCCTATAGAGCTTGAATTTTATGGTTAGTTTCATAAATAACTTCATCACATTATTTTTATTTATTCATTAAAAATTTGTTTATTTCAGTTATTCCATCTTATTTGAAATCTGTTTATTACTCCTATTAATTACTATTCCACATCTCTTTCCATGGCAGTTTCTTTTTTTTCCTAACTCCCTGCCAGAATCATGAATCTGAGACATTATCTTCCTACACATGTTTTTCCAGGTTCTTCTAGAAAACTTACAATAAAGTCAAACTAAAGGGAAGTCTTTAAATTCCTCAAGGTGTGGACTACTCTTTTTTTTTTTTTTTTTTTTAATTTTTTTTTTTTTCAACGTTTATTTATTTTTGGGACAGAGAGAGACAGAGCATGAACGGGGGAGGGGCAGAGAGAGAGGGAGACACAGAATCGGAAGCAGGCTCCAGGCTCTGAGCCATCAGCCCAGAGTCTGACGCGGGGCTCGAACTCACGGACCGCGAGATCGTGACCTGGCTGAAGTCAGACGTTTAACCGACTGCGCCACCCAGGCGCCCCTATGTGTGGACTACTCTTGAGGCATGTGGGTGGTTCAGTCGGTTAAGCATCTGATTTTGGCTCAGGTCATGATCTCATGGTTCGTAGGTTCAAGCCCTGTGTCGGGCTCTGTGTTGACAGCTCGGAGCCTGGAGCCTGCTATGGATTCTGTGTCTCCCTCTCTCTCCCCGCCCCCCCCCACTCATGCTCAATTGCGTGTGCGCGCTCTCTCTCTCTCAAAAAATAAACATAAAAAAATTTTAAAAAGATGTGAACTATTCTTGAGTTAATATTCTAAAATACTGCAAGTACTTCACATAAGTTTACTGCCCCATCAATAGTGAAATCCTCACTCCGCACTCTCAACGACTTTGAAAATGAAAATAATATATTATTCTCTGTCAGTTCTCCTATTCTCCATGAATTAGCAAAGATTACTGATGGGAACCTGGCTTGTCCTCTGCGGTTTTGTTCAGGTCCTTAGAATACAGATTACCAGGCCTAGACACTGTAACACATCAAAAAGTTAATGTCCTTTGCTATTCTTTTTTTTTTTTTTTTTTGCTAATTTGAGGCTGAAATTTTAACAAAATTAACTCGCTCCAGTTTGAAAATTATCCTCTTCGATAGGGAAAATGAAAACAATTATAAGATGGTAGTTTATGCTACCCTGTGAATCCCAAATCAATTACGTGAATACAAAAATTTGTGCATACACAAATATACAATTTGTGAATACACAAACCAATTACGTAGCTCATCTGTTTGGTTCTTAGAGTGTGAATAGTTGTCGAGTGAATGGTACGTTTTTATAGCTCTTAGCATTTCTCAAAAGCCTCGCTTTTGTGTTCCGTTTCTTCATTAGTTTTTTCCATTGTAATATTTTTTTCCTAGTTACCAACACTTCTCTCTTTCATGTTTCTGCTGGGCAAATATTCAGGTATCTGAGGGCTCTCTATCCAGATTTGTAAATTGCCTTGAGGACATCAATATTTTCTTCTCCACGGGCAGGATTTTTAATTACTTACTTAGAATTTCACTTCTGATACATCACCTGCACTCAGAGTACTTCCTCCCTTGCAGAGAACCTATTCGTGTGGTCATTCATATCATTTTTTTCGGAACTTTTTGACATCCAGGTCACTAAGTCTAGAACGTATGCAATGCGGATATACTAAGCTGTTAACACTTCTCATTCCGAGTTGGGTCAACTACCCAGGAAATTCTTGATCTTGTTTGGTGTGAAAGTTCGAGTCAGGTACATTCTGTGGAATATTTTAATCTAGGTTTCCATTAAATTGACTGGAAAAATGCCAGACCATGTGCTGTTTGTGATTTGTTTTTCTTCCCTGCCTCCTCCACTGTTACCCACATTCATCTGACCGTAAAAGGCCTTCTAACTAGGGCAAACTCATCCATGTTTGGGTTCCTCAAATGTTTCAAGCTATTTTTCCAACTGTTGGGGTTTGGCAAACACTTGTCAGCTTTTTGCCAGAGTGGTTATTTTTTCTTTTTAATTTTTAAACCCAAGTGTATTTCCAGGGAAATGCAGTCCATATGTTTCTTATTTATTTGTTTGTCTATTTATTTACTTATTGATTTATTTATTCAAAACTCATAAAATAGTTTCTGATAATTATTTTACACCCACCATAATCTGTACATCTATGCCTTGGTCAATCCAAAAATATTTCCCCTTTTGTACTTCAACTTAGATGAAAAATTTTGAACTGAATCTGAAACTCTGATGGGCCAAGACATTGAAAGGTTGGCAAAAGGTAGCTTTCATTTCTCTTATGACCCTTAATAGAAATGAATGTTGCCTCTTTTGCTTAATTCAACAAAATGTTAGGTCCTTTCAAATACGTAATAAGTAACACATGAAAATAGTATGTTAGAAATCGATGGAGAACAAATTCTTTATATTGTGTCCTTAATTGCTAGACCCATTTGTTTTGGAATTCACTTCCCTTTCTACTCCCCAAGAGAAACGTTTGCCAGAAAAGAACGCAACGCTAAGTCCTCAAGGAGAATTCATGGAGATTCTTTTCAGTTTTTCCACATAAACTAAAACTTTTCACTTGAAGTTAATTCTTGATGTCTAAAGTCACTAGTTCTTGTACTAAGTATTGACTTTTTTCTCTTCCATCTTAATTCGTCCTATCACCATTCAAGTTAACTCTTGTCCAGTGTTTTCCTTGAGTGCCCCAACTACCATTACCACACTGTGGCCACACTCCTCATCATCACTCAGTGGGTCTATTTTAACATGACTCCTGTGTCCCTCTTCCCTCTGTCCTCTCCCCTAGCCAGTGTCCACACTGCTACCTGAGATACTGAAGAATTGTGTTGCATTCTTTATATGAGTCTCAGTTAATTTGCCTTAATTCCAAAGACAGATGTACAGATTTAAATCCCCAAAAGCTTAGGAAAATAATTGGTATCCAGTAATCACTGGTCAATTTTAGCTTGCATAGGTGCTCAAATTTCTAATGAACAAAATCAAATGCATTTAACTGTGACATTATACAAATATAACCTTAGATGCTGACTGAGCTCAGGGATAAACTTCAGCCATCTTTCAAATTCCATAGAAAGTGAGCATGCTATTGTTTATCAATCAGCCAGCCAGCTGAAGCAAATAAGACCTCCTAATGGTGATCATTCCAGGAAGCTTTAGTGAGGAATTGTTTGCAAATGAGCGGGCAAGATGTGCAGAATCAAAAGATAGTTCATGACAACAGGGTGATAACAATGGTAACAGCTGAGCATGTGTGTCAGGAAAAGAGGTGGGGTCAATTTCTAGAACCTAGGATACAAAGAGCCTATAGAGGGGGTTATCTGGAGGAAAAGAGCAGTGATTTCTGCCCTTTGGTTGAGGAATGCAACCAGTCTGAGGCAACCACACAAGAAGACAGCTGTGGAGGTAAATATCTTAAATTTACTTTCCTTCTTTTGTTGACCAAATCCAATGGAGACCAGAGGGCAATGATGCCCATTAATATAGTCCCTACAAGTTAGCCTCAAAAACAGAAGATAGAGGGCAAAAGGTTGAGAAGTGGATTTGGAAGGACAGGAAATACCCTGGGACATATTGAAGGGTCTGTCAAAGCCTCCTATTTAGCGAAGATATGAAGAGGACACAGTGTTGACCATAATTAATGAGCTGGATGGTTCTAGGTAACTTCAACAGCTATGCAGTTCATTTACTTACGTTTCTTGCTGGTTGACGTATGCTGCATGTGGGCAGTGGGCATGAGTAATATCAGGTCTCTATTGTCAGGTCTCTAATCAAGAATGGGGACAAAATGAGCAGAATGAGGATATAAGGATGAGAAAGACTATCCTGCTGGAGGTCATGGCCATAAAAGAACATACTCAGGTTTTGCACTTGTTTGCATCAAATTTCTTTGGACTATGATGCTCAGATCTGATTCTCACGGGCACTTTTCACTCCCTGGTTCTGTAAATCCTTGAAGAGAACTTCTTCTGATAGAGCAAGGGACTTTTTTTTCCCGTAGTATCTTTATAAAAATTTAAATGTCTAATAAATGTGTTATTGATTAAGGGATTTTAGTCTTGCATTATTTTTTTTTTTATTTTTTTTAACGTTTATTTATTTTTGAGACAGAGAGAGAGACAGAGCATGAACGGGGGAGGGGCAGAGAGAGAGGGAGACACAGAATCGGAAGCAGGCTTCAGGCTCTGAGCCATCAGCCCAGAGCCCGACGCGGGGCTCGAACTCATAGACCGCGAGGTCGTGACCCGAGCTGAAAGTCGGACGCTCAACCGACTGAGCCACCCAGGTGCCCCCCAGTCTTGCATTATTTTTTAATAAAACAGTTTGGTGCATACTTGGTAGGGTAGAGTATTAGAAAAAAAAAACACTCCTTCCATACTTATGATCAGAGACAAAATATCAAGAGCACCTATTCAGTGGATAATTGGATCATAGCTTAATTTCACTTGTGAAATAACGTGTATTCTTATAAGCTCTCCTTATGACAATTTGGTAATGATGGTCAGCATTTGTTACAGGTAAAGATGCAATTTTAGATTTTAAGTGATTCAGCTTCGAAACAGGAAATTTTCACTAGGAATTTTTTCAAGATTTCAGATTGGTTAAGACTGCCCTAAAATTGTTTCAGTTACTCAACACAGTTCCATTTTCTTATTGATCAACTCTGCCATAAATTTTAACTTACCAAACAAATTCATACTAATAAATATTGCTTTTTACTTCAGTGAGTGTATGAGTGAGATTTTATGTAGTAAATAATTTCCCTTGCTAATTTTTTTTTTTTTTTTTTTGCTAACTGTAGATCTTATGGATTTGTGTCCATGGAGAAGGTGTTGTTTAATAGACCCCCCAAAGGATAAATGTATATGATGAGTTGCCAGGTTGAGCCTTGGTGACCACAATTGCATCTTTCTCTTTTAAAATAAATTCTCTATTTTTTTTTCATTTCTGTCTCAGGGCTGTCTGAGATTCCTGTGCAAGTGATTTACTGATGGAGGGTCTCAGGAAAACAAACTTTTAAGGGGATCAGGAAAATAGGATGGACCAGGCGAGAAGTTAGGCAAGCATGTTGTTCAGCAAAAGTCTAGATTGATTCACAGGGAGCATGAATCACATGATAGAGGTTGTGCTGCCCAGAGACAAGGGCGGGGGGGGGGGGGCGGCTGGATTATTAGACCCCTGTTCCATGAGTCATTGGCTAAGGAGCAACTCCACGCCTCTCCAGGTGAGTCCACTCCCATTCTCTAATGGTGGTCTTCCAGAGAAAGGTGGTGGTGTGAACTGTTAAAAGTGAATGTCTCCAGACTCCCGGGGGGTACATACAGTGACTCAGTAAAAGGAATCTGAGTAGAGCACCAAGGAATTAGGTTACATATATTCTGGGAAGTGGATAAATTTCACTGTCTAATAGGAATGTGATCTTTGAGAAGGATAGGTAATTGGTAGGAACCAAAACATACATGTCATTTAATAGGGCACTTGACATTTGGACTCCCAGATAACTCTTACAAAAGGAAAAACACCAGCTTCCCATATTTAGTCACCTCCTAAAAGCTTTATGATCTATGTAAAATATAGCCAATACTCTGTCTTCACCATAAAATTGTACAATGACAGCACCAAGATGAATCGGGTATCCAGGGCTATGTCTATATTTGACTGCCTAACCCACAAGCTCTACCATTACTCCATTCTACGCAGTAACATGGGTGTGTAATCACTGGAGAACCATTACTGTGCTTCAGATGTGGCACCCACATTCCTTTATTATCAGCCACCTGTAATGATTAAAGAACAATGGAGTTGGGGCACCTGGGTGGCTGAGTTGGTTGAGTGTTTGACTTCAGCTCAGGTCATGATCTCATGGTTTGTAAGTTCGAGCCCCACATTGGGCTCTGTGCTGACAGGTCAGAGCCTGGAGCCTGCTTCTGAGCCTCTGTCTCCCTCTTTCTCTGCCCCTCCCCCGCTCATGCTCTGTCTCTCTCTCTCTCTCAAAAATAAGTAAAAACATTAAAAAAAGAAAAAAAGAAGAATGGAGTCACCAAGGAGCAATATACATTGTCACAGTCTCTGAAAGAACACAGGTTCTGAAAATGGTGAGGGTTTTTGGTATCTCTTCTCACATTCCAAATGCAAGTGTACCTGTGCATACAGTAGTAGACTGTAGTCTCAGTAGTAGACTGAGGATTCTTTAAGGATTGATAGCTTTTTGGCGAGTCTATGGGTTTTATCAATGTACTTGAAGACCTTCTAAATTTACCATTGCACTATTATCCCATTACCAAGCTCATAAAGGAAGGGCCATAGAGCTGAGGCTCCATTAGATTTTGGTTACTGGGTATAGGATGCCCTAGGGACCACCTGCAGAGAAAGAAGATCTCCTCAAGTGAGCATTGGTTACAAACTGTAGTGAAAACTGACCGCAAGGCTAATGTTGCCCCCCTTCCACCAAACAAATCACATTATGGAGCCATTTCTAAATCCCACTTATTGGCCCTAATCGACAGTCTAAAAGCTACCATATCTGGAATGTTAGAACACATTTCAGTTAGACCTTCACAAGCTTTTACCGTGACTACCTAGCTAAAACTTTATCCAGACTAAAGTACATGAGAAAAATGTTACCAGTTTCCAAGCACTGCCAAGACACCACAAACTCTTGCCTCTGGAACAACGTGCTAAGGGAATTAACCAAATGGTCTGAGATGCATCGTATTGGGCCAAGATACACTATTGGACCAAGATGTCACTGAGAGCAAACCACAGCTTTTAGCATCAACCATGACATTCCTATGTCAAACAGTCCGTAAATAAAAGTCAGAGGCCTCACCAGTTGCTAACAGCACTAGACTCCACGAACCTTCAATAAATGGAACCAAGGAATAAGTAGGTTCTGACCACACACCCAACCCACAAATCTTTACTGTTGCAGTAGGTGAAAGAGATCTCTCTTCATCTTTGCCCAACAATTAACCTTTAGATGAAATGGATGCGCTTAGCCTTGCAATGGTCTCTGCACCGCCTTCCCCTCAAATCAGGCACAGGTTAAAGTTTGGCAGGTAAGCCAAGACCTTTCACCAATTTCTTCTTGCCAAGTCCATGTCCAGAGAAACTCTGCTTCTCTTCCCCTGAAGAGAGTAAAAAAAAAAAATCTTAGAATCCTAGCTTTCCTCATGATAATGGCTTTCTTTCCAAGGACTGAAAGCTGGATTCACTGTTTCCACAAATTGTGATATCATAAATCTCAGATCAGAGAAAAAACATATCTGGTACATGGGATTTTCACTCTGTTCTTTCTTTGGCAGGGATAAGTTCTGGAATATCACTTGCTTGGCAAGCCTCTCAAATTATCTTCTCAGGGCTGTTATTAGCAGTTCTGCAAGAAGTTACTCTCTAGCAAATGAAACCTTCAGTAACTCAAATCCCCAGAACACCCTTGCCTAGAAGTGCCAGATACGTGTTGTGCACACTTGGGGGATAAAACAGTGACTCCACAATGGATCTTGTACAGTCATGTGCAGAAATAGGAAAGGTACACAAATGAGCATTGTTCACAGAGCAGTCATGGTGTCATTTGGAGGTGAGCACCCAATGCAATGGGAAATGAAGTCCAGAAATGATTGCTTTCAGCTGGTAGGATCAAGATACTCTTTATAAGAGAAGATGTCAAATGTTTTTGGAGAAGATTTTTGGTTTAATGCTCCTCTCAGTGTTTCTCATGAACACCAAAAATCACTCCCTTAGGACGATTTTCATTCAAGAGTCAGCAATCCCTAAGACAGAAGAATGGAGAAGACCACCAACTAAGGACGTGGCCCCTAGATACATCCACCATCCGCCCAAGCAGATAGGCTTGTCTGGCTGGAGTAGTTAGTTATGTGATCAATTAGTCCTTTTTATCTCTGTGGACAGAGCTTCCCTGTGATGACCCTGGGACCTGGTATCTGAAGCGCCTTTCTTTGTCCACGGTCCTGGATAGCTATTTCCTTGGCAGATGGCTTGATTTAAGCCATTATAAACAGTTTGTTAAGTCCCGTAATATGCCCACTCCAGGAAACTCCAGGCCACAATTATTCCGCAAGCCTGTCCTTAATCAGCTTAACATTTGCAGACCAAGAAGCTCATTGACAAGCTCTGTTTCTCAAACAGACTGGGTCATTTGCCACAAAAAACACTTGACGTATTGTTAAAAATGTAGATTCCAGAGCCTCACCCCAGGAGGGTTCTCTAGGGTTGCACTTAAGAATCTGAACTTTGGGGGCGCCTGGGTGGCGCAGTCGGTTAAGCGTCCGACTTCAGCCAGGTCACGATCTCGCGGTCCGTTGAGTTCGAGCCCCGCGTCGGGCTCTGGGCTGATGGCTCAGAGCCTGGAGCCTGTTTCAGATTCTGTGTCTCCCTCTCTCTCTGCCCCTCCCCCGTTCATGCTCTGTCTCTCTCTGTCCCAAAAATAAAAAGAAAAACGTTGAAAAAAAAATTTAAAAAAAAAAATTAAAGAAAATTAAAAAAAAAAAAAAGAATCTGAACTTTGGGGCCCCTGGGTGGCTCAGTTGGTTGAACGTCCAACTCTGGCTCAGGTCATGATCTCACGGTTCGTGAGTTCAAGCCCCACATCGGGCTCTGTGCTGACAGTTAAGAGCCTGGAGCCTGCTTTGAATTCTGTGTCTCCCTCTCTCTCTGCCCCTCCCCCACTCACGCTCTGTGTCCCTCTCTTTTTCAAAAACAAATAAAAAATTAAAAAAAAAAGCATCTGAATTTTAACAGATCTCCTGTTAAGTTTTATTCACACCAAAAGTTTGAGAACCTCTACCCTACCTTATCAATATTACCAAGTGACGATGGAATCTCAGGCAAGTCAACTGATTAAGTTAAGTTTGATATTTATTTTGTCACAAGAGGTCATTCTGGCTTATCCGCAGTATAGGATGGCTGTGAGGAAACACCCGAGGAGTATCAGGCGATGCCACCGGAAGCTGTAATGACTGAAAAAACCAACATCTATCCCTTGTGTTTGCCTGATTTCCCCTGAGCACTGATGCCCACACCAAAGTTTCTCTGTTGTAAACCAAACATACAGAACTGTTCACACAGACTTGTGGCTCACCCCAGATGCCACGTGTGACTTTTTCTTTCCTTTTTCTTTTTAGATAATGCTCTTACTTTGTTGCCTAACTTTCTGCTGATACGCACACACTAGGCTGTGACAGGTGTTTTGAGAGCTGTTCTGGAGGTTAAGAAACCTTTGGCACTTTGACCATGACTCATAGTTCCGCCATCAGCTTCCCAGAGAAGGTGAGAGCACTCGAAAAGCTATCTTACCTGGAAGACGAAGCGGATCACAGGTAGACGTTCATGGCCGTCTGAGGAGAATGAAAGCTTTGGACTCAGATTAACTGGGTTTGGGTGTTGGCTCTATCTTTGTGATGTTGGAAAAGTGGCGATCTTTCATCTCTAAAAAGAATCAATTTTCTCTTTCTTAAAAATGAGGATAGTTATACTTATCCTCTAGATTGTTCTAACGTTTAAATGAGGTGCTTAGAACAGCATGTGGCACATAGAAAAAACCTGAAATGGTAAGAATTTTTATTTTTGCCCAGTCCCATAAAACATTTATTCACAGAGATTATATGAACCAGACTTCCATAAGTTCAGGAACATTATAATAGACTCATGAGGAAAACAAAACACAACAAAGTTTTGATATCAGCCAATGTTAGCTTCTTTGTTTCAAAGTATAACTTAATAAATATCTAAATGTGGCTCATATCCTGATATCATAATCAGATATCCATAGTTTATGGATAAGTGGCTTATGAAGCGATTCCTTTGAAGTTATCCCTTCACGAAATAGTTTGTTGTTTATTTATTTACTTTTTTTGGTGACAATGCTACTTGCAAGTAGAATTTTAAAAAGCAAACAAAAATAATTTATTCTCTATCCTCTCCCTGTTTTTGACTCTCTGGTTATACAAATAAAGTGTTGTTAAGGTACGGAACATGGATATTTTATAGAACAGAGGCATACTTTTATGATGTTGAATTTATCGACAATATAAAATCCTATAGGTGTGCATTTCCTCTCTCTCACTTGCTTCTCAGATTATACAAAATAATAGGATTTCAGAGGCATATAGAATTCCCATATCACTTAGACTCCCATACAAGTAGCAAATGATGTTCCATTTCTGTCCAAAATGCTGACTACAGAGTAGAAATTGAAAGCATTTATCAATGAACATTTTAAACAATTGTTTTATTGTTTCTTCTCATGATAAGTACACTCCTTAGTCCCCATCTCTATTTAACAATCCCCCCACCTACCTCCCCTCTGGTAACCATCAGTCTGTTCTCTATAGTTTAGAGTCCGTTTCTTGGTTTCTCTCTCTTTTTTTTCTCCCTTTGCTCATTTGTTTTGTTTCTTAAATTCCACATGTGAGTGAAATCATAGGTTATTTGTCTTCCACTGACTGACTTATTTCACTTCTCATAACACTCTCTAGCTCTATCCATGTTGTTGCAAATGGCAAGATTTCGTTCTTTTTTATGGCCGAGTAATATTCTATATCTATCTATCTATATATATCTTCTTTCCTCATTCATCTATCAGTGGACACTTGGGCTGCTTCCGTAGGTTGGCTATTGTAAATAATGCTGCAATAAACATCAGGGTGCACGTAATCCTTTGAATTAGTGTTTCTCTGATTTTTGGGTAAATAGCCAGTAGTGGGATTACTGGATCATAGGGTAGTTCTATTTTTATTTTTTTGAGGAACCTCCACACTGTTTTCCAGAGTGGCTGCACCAGTCTGCATTCTCGCCAACAGTGCGGGAAGCTTCCCTTTTCTCCACAGCTATGCCAACCCTTGTTGTTCCTTGTGTTGTTGATCTTAGCCATTCTGACAGGTGCGAGGGCAGCGGACATGCTTTTACCACTGAGAAAAAGTTCCACGTTAACAAAGCAACGAGTTTCTGTTGAGTTCGCTTTAAATTTACAAATATTAAAGAACGGATGTTAAACTGTAGTCATGAAAAAGAGCCACAATTATGATGATACAGGTCACAGTTTTACATTTACTTCAAGATGCAAATAGATGAATGGGATAGCTACTCACTGTCATTTGTTAAGCACCTACTACCCAGTAGGCATTTCGTATGCATTTAAACATCCAATTGTAACAATATCCTGAAGACATAAGTTTTCTTATTCTCATAATACATTTGGCTAAAGTGAAGATCAGAAAGGTTTCATCATTTGTCCATAGCCATATTTGTAATCAATACCTGAAATGCTGTTAGAATCTAGTTCTTTCTGATGCTAAACAAAGCTCTTTCTCCACCTCCCTGCTTCCCCCAGCCCAGTGAAATGGAGTCGAGCAGGCGCATGTTTTCAGAATGTGGTTTCTGGGAAGGTTCCCGCTCCAAATATTCTTTCGCCAATGATTACGATGCTCGAAATTTCTCCGAAGGATATTTATTGCTGTGAGTCTTAAGGGATTTTAATTCATTTAGAAACTGACACTAAAATCCAACGACCCTTAAGGTTAAAATAAAGTCTATTAGCCGACATCTTGACAATTATTGCCGAATGGCGGGCCAGAGCTTTTGTGAAGTAGAAGAAAGAATCATGCTGAAGGGCCAAATGAGAGCAATAATGAGAACTTGTTACTTTTGCTACTTAGACATTATGCCTTTTGGGTTGTGGCTTCTGCCCTTGCCATGTGGCTTTTCAAACATGAGATTGAAGGGCTAAATATTTTGCTAAAGTGGAATGATTTGTAACATTCACATTGTGGAAGAGCAATGGGATATTATTCCCTTTGATGGAAGGTCTTCAGTGTGGTGGGAAGTGGCCTTAGGAAACGTTCAGCGGTAAACAGAAGGCAGTGGCTTGTAAAAACCACACATGGGTTCAGGAAGCTACTCTATATCTCTAACTCATGTGCAAGCACATTAGTGTTCTGGTGGCTTACAGTAAAGGCTGGTATTCGTTTGAAAGGAATAGTCTTGTTTTTGTTGAAGGGGTTATGAATGTATATGAGTGTGTGTCTTTGTGTGTGCACGTCAGTGTGTGTTTGGAATATGAATAAAATGGTTTTATTTACAGATTTTCTGGCTACACTGACAAAATAGGAGGGGAGGGGAAACATAACTTATTGGGATGATTCTAGTTGAAGTGATACATTTACTTCAAACACACAGCGATTTCAAAGCAAAGAGGCAATTGATTTAATCCCCAATTCTTTCATATGTAGATATTCATCCTACATAAACTCAATTCATTGTGTTTCAAGTGAATTATTAGCCCCCATGATGGATGGTGATGGAAACTTCCACGAGTAGCAAAACATTTTGAAAAACAATCAGACTTTCAACCTAAACCTCTTTAGAGGTGCTTGGGTGGTTCAGTAGATTGAGTGCCTGACTCCTGATTTAGGCTCAGGTCATGATCCCTGGGTCATGGGATTGAGCCCCATGATAGGGTCTGTGCTGACAGCGGGAGAGCCTGCTTGGGATTCCACCCCTCTCTGCTCCTCCCGGACGCATGCGTGTGTGTCCTCTCTTTCTCAAAATAAGTAAGTACACTTCAAAAGATAAATAAATAAAACCAATCTTCTTTAATAATAGTGATCTTTGGTTTTAGATTTAAAGAATTCCCAGTTGACAGACCTTAATGAAAACATTCACAAACACAGCTATTTTGAAAATCTCTTGATTTGGTTAAAAAATCATAACAGTCATTTTTATTTTCCCTTATTTTTTTATCTGAGTATAATTGACATAAATGTTATATGAGTTTTAGGTGCATATTTGACATTTCCGTGCATTTGACAATTCTGCGCGTTACTCATTACTCACCACGAAAAGTGCAGACTCCGTCTGTCTCCATACAGGGTTGTTACAATCTTCTTGGCTCTATTCCCTATGCCGTACTTTTCATCTCTGTGACCTATTTATTTTATAACTGGAAGTTTTTATCTTAGTCTCCTTCACCTATTTTATCCATCCTCTCACTGGCTTCCCCTTTGACAACCACGAGTTTGTTTTCTGTGTTCAAGGGTCTATTTTTGTTTGTCTGTTTGATTGATTGGTTGTGTGTTCATTTGTTTTGTTTTTTAGATTTTACGTATAAGCGAAATGATGTGGTCATTTGTCTTTTTTTGTCTGACTTATTTCACTCAGCATAATGCCTTCTAGGTCCGTCCATGTTATCACAAATGGCAAGATCTCGTTCTTTTTATGGCCAAGTAATATTCCAATTGTGTATAAATACCACATCTTCTTTATCCATTCATCTATCAATGGACACTTGGGCTGCTTCCATAGTTTGGCTGCTGCAATAAACATAGGGGTGCATATATCTTTTTGAATTAGTGTTTTTGTTTTCCTTGGGTAAATACCCAGTAGTAAAATTAGTGGATCATATGGGGTATCTAATTTTGATTTTTTGAGGAAACTCCATACTGCTTCCCACAGTGGTTGAACCAATTTAAAGTCCTATCAACAGTGCACAAGCGTTCTCTTTTCTCCACATCCTCACCAACACTTGTTGTTTCTCGTCTTGTTGCTATGAGCCATTCTGGTAGGTATGAGGTGATATTTCATTGTGGTTTTGATTTGAATTTCCCTGATGATTACTGATATTCAGCATCTTTGCATCTGCCTTTTGGCCATCTATGTGTTTTCTTTGAAAAAATGTCTGTTCAGGTCCTCTGCTCATTTAAAAAATTTTTTAACATTTATTTATTTTTGAGAGAGAGAGACAGGGACAGAGGATGAATGGGGGAGGGGCAGACAGAGAGGGACACACAGAATCCGAAGCAAGCTCCAGGCTCTGAGCTGTCAGCACAGAGCCCGTCACGGGGCTCGAACTCATGAACCGTGAGATCGTGACTTGAACTGAAGTTGGACACTTAACCGACTGAGCCAGCCAGAAGCCCTTCTGCCCATTTTTTAATTGGGTTGTTTGGGTTATTTTGGTGTTGGGTTGTAGGAGTTCTTGATACGTTTTAGATAACAACCCCTTACTGGATATATGATTTGAAAATATCTTCACCCAGTCAGTAAATTGCCATTTTGTGTTGCTGATGGTTCCCCCTCTGTGCAAATAGTAATGATTTTTACATCCAACACCAAAAGTATGATCCATGAAAAAAAAATTGATACGTTAGACTTCTTTAAAATTTAAAATTTCTGCCCTCTAAAGGACACTGTCAAGAGAATGAAAAGACAAACCACATACTGAGATAAAATACTTCAAAAGACATAAGTGATAAAGGACTATATCCAAAATACACAAAGTAGAACTTAATAATGAGAAAACAAACAACCTCCCCCCAAAATGGGCCAAAGACCTTAACAGATACCTCATCAAAGAAGATACATAGAAGGCAAATAAACACACGAGAGATGTTCCACATCATACATCATCATGGATACACAGATGAAAACAACGACCACATTACCACTACATGTTTATTAGAATGGTCCAAACCCAGAATACTGACAACACTAAATGCTGGTGACGATGTGGAACAATAGGAAACTACATTCACTGCTGGTAGAAATGCAAAATGATACAGCCACTTTAAGAGACAGTTTGGTGGTTTATCATAGTGTGTTTTTTAGCTGGATTAAATACGCAAATACTGTCATAGGATTTTCATAACCTTAGTTATAGGCGCTAGAGTGTTACGCTTGATCGTGTGCATATGAAGGTGTCTATGTGACGAACTGTGTGCTCTATTCTCATTTATAATGGAAACATTTATTGTGAAGCTAATAAAGCTTGGCTTTCAGATCTTCCCATGTATTCGCATCTTCCAAATCTCTTGACCTAATCTAATTTTGTATTCATGTGTGTATTCTTATTTTTTGCGAAAATACCCCCACAATGATATAAGCGACAGACCTCCAAAACTTGGGTCACTCTTTTTTTTTATAAAGCTATTTATTTATTTATTTAAGTTTATTTGTTTTGATAGAGACAGAGAGAGTGAGTGGGGGGAGGGGCAGAGAGAGAGGGAGAGAGAGACTGACAGCACAGAGCCTGATGTGGGGCTTGAACTCATAAACCATGCATGAGATCATGATGTGAGCCGGAACCAAGAGTCAGATGCTTAGCCAACTGAGCCACCCAGGCGCCTTAGGATCACTCTTTGAGTTGAGCATATTAATATTTCTCACTATAAATAGTTTCTCACTATCAATATTTCTCACTGAATAAAATTCTCACTATAGAAATTGTGATATTAACTCTAGGGTTGTGAGAGATTCAGCCATAACGCTGCAGTGGTGCCTCTCAACTCCAGTGGGTGGTACCTACTGACTCAGTAGGGAGGGAATGATGGCGGAGCCGGCCATGAGACAGCAGTTTATGAGACAGAAGGTGGTTGTGCCATGGATAAAACCTTAGATTGCTGCCAGATTCTTGTGTCTGATCTTTTTTTTTTTTTTTAAATTTTTTTTTCAACGTTTATTTATTTGTGGGACAGAGAGAGACAGAGCATGAACGGGGGAGGGGCAGAGAGAGAGGGAGACACAGAATCGGAAACAGGCTCCAGGCTCCGGGCCATCAGCCCAGAGCCTGACGCGGGGCTCGAACTCACGGACCGCGAGATCGTGACCTGGCTGAAGTCGGACGCTCAACCGACTGCACCACCCAGGCGCCCCATCTTGTGTCTGATCTTAACAGATTCTTCCGATTGTCAAAATGAATTATATTACAGTGAATTAGAGTACAGGATTTGATGATACTGCATGAACTCAAGATTTTATTAACATAGAAAATGAGTTATATGTTTGACTGATTTCCTGCCTTATACTGTAACTCCCATGATGACAGGGACTTTTGCTTTTTCTCCGCTGTTCCTTTCATGTGAAACACACTGTTAGTGATCAATGATTATTTGTGAGATACATGAGTGATCTTTTGTTTGTTTTTGAGAGAGAGAGAAAGCTCGCACTCTAGTGCTTGCAAGTGGGGGAGGGGCAGAGGGAGAAGGAGAGAGAGAGAGAGAGAGAAATTTTAAGCAGTCTCCACATCCAGCACCCAAAGACTCAGGGCTCGATCTCACGATCAGCCATGAGATCATGACTTGAGCAGAAATCAAGAGCTGGACACTTAACTGGCTGAGCCACCCAAGCACCCCCACGAGTGAGTGATCTTTGAGTTAGGTTTGCTAGAACAAATAAAATCACTTACCCAGGATACATTTTTCCAGGCATGGTTGAGTGTAAGAAAGAATGGGTAAGAGTTCATTTCTTCCAAAGTTGATGGATGGTTACTTTTGCTGGGAAAAATCTGGATTAATTTGTTTCGATAATGGAATATTTCAACTTACTTAAATAATTTTTGAGCCTTTTCTACAATGATCAAGTTATTATATATTAACCAGCTTTGATTCAGAGAGCAAACAACCAAGCAAAGAAGTTTTGACATAAGGAAAAGAAATTTAGATAATAATTTGAATATAGATTAAATTAATCGAAAAATAGGAAAGATAAGAATATATAATGCATGGGTCCAGCAAAATACTCATTTAGGCATCAATAAATTCCACTCTTGTAAAATTTAGATATCTAAGGCAAGGATACACGTGATATTGTTTGGCTTGAATAATGCGTGTTATTTATTAAAAAATTATCGTTCATTTATTTTTGAGAGAGAGAGAGAGAGAGACAGAGCACGAAGAAGAGAGGAAGACACAGAATTTGCAACAGGCTCCAGGCTCTGAGCTGTCAGCACATAGCCCAACGCGGGGCTTGAACTCACACATTTTGAGATCATGACCTGAGCCGGAGTCGGTCGCTCAACTGACTGAGCCACCCAGGCACCCCCAATAATGCATGTTATTTTAACCAGAACACCTTTTTTAGCTGAAAAAGAAAATGAAATCTAGAGGAGTTCTAATTGCTAATAAAGGAATGCCATCTGAAAATTGCAGGTAAAGTTTAGACAGGTTAGAATAATTTAGCTGCCTACCCCCATAAAATGATCATCTTGTCCTTGCAATACAAGTCTTTGGCATAACTACAGGCTTCTGCCATATAATCAGAGAATGCTAAGCCTCTTTAATGGCTCTATAAGCATTTGTCCTTGGATTTCAGGGAGTACTGAGCATGAAATAAAGATGTGTTATTAAACCACGTTGATTGGCACCTTTTCTTAACTGAGAATCCTGTGACTCTGAATCACGAGTGAACTTTTTAGAGATAACTATCAAGAACCTATGTCTTATCTCTTCTGCTTTCTCAAGAAATCTCGTGCTGGGAA
Source organism: Lynx canadensis (assembly GCF_007474595.2). Classification (NCBI taxonomy): domain Eukaryota; kingdom Metazoa; phylum Chordata; class Mammalia; order Carnivora; family Felidae; genus Lynx; species Lynx canadensis. The sequence continues at coordinate 141,411,472 of NC_044311.2, forward strand.
TCTGTTGAAATACCACCGCTGTTTACCCATCTGCAGAAATATGTGCTCTGAATTTCTAAAACATATCTGCGGCAATTATTCCTGAATCCTCAGCGATTATATGTGTGTGTGCACGTGTGCGTGTGTGTGTGTTTCTTGATATCGGAGATGATGTCTCTTAGCTTTTTTGTTTGTGTGCCATACCTTAACAGAATATGGCTTAAAACAATATGTAAGTGACAGCAATGCAGAAGAAATACTCGTGCCTGAATTCACCCTCATTACCACTTGGTTTCTGAGAGCAAACTATTTTCCAATGTTTTATCTAGCTGGCACACTTTATGGCTCATTTTTCTCTTTCTGCCTCGCTGGTAAGAATTATTGAGAGAGATTCTTTGTGGTAATTATCACACAAACATCTCATTGTTGTTAAGTGTTATCTCATGCCTCACTTGGCAGACATATTTGAGAAGCAAATACCCAGAAACATGATCACTTGCAGGCATCAGGAGAAACTTCTATGAGATCGCATATGCAGGCTGGATTTTAAATCGATAGTGTCCCATGTGATTCACTTGGAAACATAGTCCCGAAACATGGCTTATGGGAAAGAACACTAATGTTACGTTAATATGAATTTTAGCGGTCCTGGATTCTACTTACGCATCTGGAAATTACTAGTTTTCTTTGATTCTGGGATAGTTACTTCGTTTTTCTTTTTTGTAAAAGTCTACAATAACAGAGTACATTTTTTAGTGATGAAATAAGATGCTCCATTTAAGAGTATCTTTGTTACACACACACAAATCACATAAATAAAGATATATTGCATCATCAGTGATGTTATTATACGGTATTCCTGCTTGAAAGACATGCCATTGTGAGCATGGACATCAATATGTGAAATGTTAACAATTAAATGTCACTTTCCTTAGGGGAACTTTTTTATAAGCTTTTCAAAAATTTTTTTAAATGTTTTTATTATTTATTTTTGAGAAAGAGACAGAGTACGAGTGGGAGGTGGGGGCAGAGAGAGACAGAGATACAGAATCTGAAGCAGGCTCCAGGCTCTGAGCTGTCAGCACAGAGCCCAACGCGGGGCTTGAACGCATGAACCGTGAGATCATGACCTGAGCCAAAGTCAGACGCTTAACCGACTGAGCCACCCAGGTGCCCTTCTTTAGGGAAACTTTTTTAAAAAAAATTTATGAAGTTTTATAGTGCTCCATTTTATTTCATTTCATTTTATTTTATTTTATTTTATTTTATTTCATTTTATTTTATTTTATTTTATTTTATTTTTATTTTTTTCAATATATGAAATTTACTGTCAAATTGGTTTCCATACAACACCCAGTGCTCATCCCAAAAGGTGCCCTCATCAATACCCATCACCTGCCCTCCCCTCCCTCCCACCCCCCCCTCAACCCTCAGTTTGTTCTCAGTTTTTAAGAGTCTCTTATGCTTTGGCTCTCTCCCACTCTAATCTCTTTTTTTTTTTCCTTCCCCTACCCCATGGGTTTCTTTTAAGTTTCTCAGGATCCACATAAGAGTGAAAACATATGGTATCTGTCTTTCTCTGTAAGGCTTATTTCACTTAGCATAACACTCTCCACTTCCATCCACGTTGCTACAAAGGGCCATATTTCATTCTTTCTCATTGCCACATAGTACTCCATTGTGTATATAAACCACAATTTCTTTATCCATTCATCAGTTGATGGACATTTAGGCTCTTTCCACAATTTGGCTATTGTTGAGAGTGCTGCTATAAACCTTGGGGTACAAATGCCCTTATGCATCAGCACTCCTGTATCCCTTGGGTAAATTCCTTGCAGTGCTATTGCTGGGTCATAGGGTAGATCTAGTTTTAATTTTTTGAGGAACTTCCACAGTGTTTTCCAGAGTGGCTGCACCAGTTTGCATTCCCACCAATAGTGCAAGAGGGTTCCCATTTCTCCACATCCTTGCCAGCATCTATAGTCTCCTGATTTGTTCATTTTGGCCACTCTGACAGGCGTGAGGTGATATCTGAGTGTGGTTTTGATTTGTATTTCCCTGGTGAGGAGCGACGTTGAGCATCTTTTCATGTGCCTGTTGGCCACCCGGATGTCTTCTTTAAAGAAGTGTCTATTCATGTTTTCTGCCCATTTCTTCACTGGGTTATTTGTTTTTCGGGTGTGGAGTTTGGTGAGCTCTTTATAGATTTTGGATACTAGCCCTTTGTCCGATATGTCATTTGCAAATATCTTTTCCCATTCCGTTGGTTGCCTTTTAGTTTTGTTGGTTGTTTCCTTTGCTGTGCAGAAGCTTTTTATCTTCATAAGGTCCCAGTAGTTCATTTTTGCTTTTAATTCCCTTGCCTTTGGGGATGTGTCGAGTAAGAGATTGCTACGGCTGAGGTCAGAGAGGTCTTTTCCTGCTTTCTCCTCTAGGGTTTTGATGGTTTCCTGTCTCACATTCAGGTCCTTTATCCATTTTGAGTTAATTTTTGTGAATGGTGTGAGAAAGTGGTCTAGTTTCAATCTTCTGCATGTTGCTGTCCAGTTCTCCCAGCACCATTTGTTAAAGAGGCTGTCTTTTTTCCATTGGATATTCTTTCCTGCTTTGTCAAAGATGAGTTGGCCATATGTTTGTGGGTCTAGTTCTGGGGTTTCTATTCTATTCCATTGGTCTAAGTGTCTGTTTTTGTGCCAATACCATGCTGTCTTGATGATTACAGCTTTGTAGTAGAGGCTAAAGTCTGGGATTGTGATGCCTCCTGCTTTGGTCTTCTTCAAAATTACTTTGGCTATTCGGGGCATTTGTGGTTCCATATGAATTTTAGGATTGCTTGTTCTAGTTTCGAGAAGAATGCTGGTGCAATTTTGATTGGGATTGCATTGAATGTGTAGATAGCTTTGGGTAGTATTGACATTTTGACAATATTTATTCTTCTAATCCATGAGCACGGAATGTTTTTCCATTTCTTTATATCTTCTTCAATTTCCTTCATAAGCTTTCTATAGTTTTCAGCATACAGATCTTTTACATCTTTAGTTAGATTTATTCCTAGGTATTTTATGATTCTTGGTGCAATTGTGAATGGGATCAGTTTGTTTATTTGTCTTTCTGTTTCTTCATTATTAGTGTATAAGAAAGCAACTGATTTCTGTACATTGATTTTGCATCCTGCAACTTTGCTAAATTCATGTATCAGTTCTAGCAGACTTCTGGTGGAATCTATTGGATTTTCCAGGTATAATATCATGTCATCTGCAAAAAGTGAAAGCTTGACTTCATCTTTGCCAATTTGGATGCCTTTGATTTCCTTTTGTTGTCTGATTGCTGATGCTAGAACTTCCAGCACTATGTTAAACAACAGCGGTGAGAGTGGGCATCCCTGTCGTGTTCCTGATCTCAGGGAAAAAGCTCTCAGTTTTTCCCCGTTGAGGATGATGTTAGCTGTGGGCTTTTCATAAATGGCTTTTATGATCTTTAAGTATGTTCCTTCTATCCCAACTGTCTCGAGGGTTTTTATTAAGAAAGGTTGCTGAATTTTGTCAAAGGCCTTTTCTGCATCGATTGACAGGATCATATGGTTCTTATCTTTTCTTTTATTAATGTGATGTATCACATTGATTGATTTGCAAATGTTGAACCAGCCCTGCATCCCAGGAATGAATCCCACTTGATCATGGTGAATAATTCTTTTTATATGCTGTTGAATTCGATTTGCTAGTATCTTATTGAGAATTTTTGCATCCATATTCATCAGGGATATTGGCCTGTAGTTCTCTTTTTTTACTGGGTCTCTGTCTGGTTTAGGAATCAAAGTAATTACTGGCTTCGTAAAACGAGTCTGGAAGTTTTCCTTCCCTTTCTATTTTTTGGAATAGCTTGAGAAGGATAGGTATTATCTCTGCTTTAAACGTCTGGTAGAACTCCCCTGGGAAGCCATCTGGTCCTGGACTCTTATTTGTTGGGAGATTTTTGATGACTGATTCAATTTCTTTGCTGGTTATGGGTCTGTTCAAGCTTTCTATTTCCTCCTGATTGAGTTTGGGAAGCGTGTGGGTGTTCAGGAATTTGTCCATTTCTTCCAGGTTGTCCAGTTTGTTGGCATATAATTTTTCATAGTATTCCCTGATAATTGCTTGTATCTCTGAGGGATTGGTTGTAATAATTCCATTTTCATTCATGATTTTATCTATTTGGGTCATCTCCCTTTTCTTTTTGAGAAGCCTGGCTAGAGGTTTATCAATTTTGTTTATTTTTTCAAAAAACCAACTCTTGGTTTCGTTGATCTGCTCTACAGTTTTTTTAGATTCTATGTTGTTTATTTCTGCTCTGATCTTTATTATTTCTCTTCTTCTGCTGGGTTTAGGCTGCCTTTGCTGTTCTGCTTCTATTTCCTTTAGGTGTGCTGTTAGATTTTGTATTTGGGATTTTTCTTGTTTCTTGAGATAGGCCTGGATTGCAATGTATTTTCCTCTCAGGACTGCCTTCGCTGCATCCCAAAGCGTTTGGATTGTTGTATTTTCATTTTCATTTGTTTCCATATATTTTTTAATTTCTTCTCTAATTGCCTGGTTGACCCATTCATTCTTTAGTAGGGTGTTCTTTAACCTCTATGCTTTTGGAGGTTTTCCAGACTTTTTCCTTTGGTTGATTTCAAGCTTCATAGCATTGTGGTCTGAAAGTATGCATGGTATGATCTCAATTCTTGTATACTTATGAAGGGCTGTTTTGTGACCCAGTATGTGATCTATCTTGGAGAATGTTCCATGTGCACTCAAGAAGAAAGTGTATTCTGTTGCTTTGGGATGCAGAGTTCTAAATATATCTGTCAAGTCCATCTGATCCAATGTATCATTCAGGGCCCTTGTTTCTTTATTGACCGTGTGTCTAGATGATCTATCCATTTCTGTAAATGGAGTGTTAAAGTCCCCTGCAATTACCACATTCTTATCAATAAGGTTGCTTATGTTTGTGAATAATTGTTTTATATATTTGGGGGCTCCTGTATTTGGCGCATAGACATTTATAATTGTTAGCTCTTCCTGGTGGATAGACCCTGTGATTATTATATAATGCCCTTCTTCATCTCTTGTTACAGCCTTTAATTTAAAGTCTAGTTTGTCTGATATAAGTATGGCTACTCCAGCTTTCTTTTGACTTTCAGTGGCATGATAAATAGTTCTCCATCCCCTCACTCTCAATCTAAAGGTGTCCTCAGGTCTAAAATGAGTCTCTTGTAGACAGCAAATAGATGGGTCTTGTTTTTTTTTATCCATTCTGATACCCTATGTCTTTTGGTTGGTGCATTTAGTCCATTTACATTCAGTGTTATTATAGAAAGCTATGGGTTTAGAGTCATTGTGATATCTGTAGGTTTCATGCTTGTAGAGATGTCTCTGGTCCTTTGTGGTCCTTGCAACATTTCACTCACAGAGTCCCCCTTAGGATCTCTTGTAGGGCTGGTTTAGTGGTGACGAATTCCTTCAGTTTTTGTTTGTTTGGGAAGACCTTTATCTCTCCTTCTATTTTAAATGACAGACTTGCTGGATAAAGGATTCTCGGCTGCCTATTTTTTGTGTTCATCACATTGCAGATCTCCTGCCATTCCTTTCTGGCCTGCCAAGTTTCAGTAGAGAGATCGGTCACAAGTCTTATAGGTCTCCCTTTATGTGTTAGAGCACGTTTATCTCTAGCTGCTTTCAGAAGTTTCTCTTTATCCTCGTATTTTGCCAGTTTGACTATGATATGTCGTGCAGATCGATTCAAGTTACGTCTGAAGGGAGTTCTCTGTGCCTCTTGGATTTCAATGCCTTTTTCCTTCCCCAGATCCGGGAAGTTCTCAGCTATTATTTCTTCAAGTACACCTTCAGCACCTTTCCCTCTCTCTTCCTCCTCTGGAATACCAATTATGCGTAGATTATTTCTCTTTAGTGCATCACTTAGTTCTCTAATTTTCCCCTCATACTCCTGGATTTTTTTATCTCTTTTTCTCAACTTCTTCTTTTTCCATAATTTTATCTTCTAGTTCACCTATTCTCTCCTCTGCCTCTTCAATCCGAGCCATAGTTGTCTCCATTTTATTTTGCGACTCGTTGTTAGCATTTCTTAGCTCCTCCTGGCTGTTCCTTAGTCCCTTGATCTCTGTAGCAAGAGATTCTCTGCTGTCCTTTATACTGTTTTCAAGCCCAGAGGTTAATTTTATGACTATTATTCTAAATTCACTTTCTGTTATATTGTTTAAATCATTTTTGATCAGTTCGTTAGCTGTTGTTATTTCCTGGATGTTTTTCAAGGGGAATTCTTCCGCTTGGTCATTTTGGATAGTCCCTGGAGTCGGGGGGAACTGCGGGGCGCTTCCCCTGTGCTGTCTTGAATAACTCGCGTTGGTGGGCGGGGCCACAGTCAGACCTGATGTCTGCCCCCAGCCCACCACTGGGGCCACAGTCAGACTGGTGTGTGCCTTCTTTTCTCCTCTCCTAGGGGCAGGATTCACTGTGGGGTGGCGTGGCCCGTCTGGGCTACTTGCACAGTGCCAAGCTTGTGGTGCTGGAGATCTGACGTATTAGCTGGGGTGGATCGGCAAGGTGCACGGGGGTGGGAGGGGAAGGCTTAGCTCACTTTTTCTTCGGAGATCCACTTCAGGAGGGGCCCTGTGGCACCGGGAGGGGGTCAGACCCACCAGAGGGATGGACCCGCAGAAGCACAGCGTTGGGCGTTTGCTCGCGGTGCAGGCAAGTTCACTGGCAGGAACCGGTTCCCTTTGGGATTTTGGCTGCGGGACGTCCGAGGGGGGTGGCGCTGGTGAGCGCCTTTGTTCCCCGCCAAGCTGCGCTCTGTCATCTGGGGCTCAACAAATCTCCCTCCCGTTGTCCTCCAGCCCTCCCGTTCTCCAAGCAGAGCTGTTAGCTTATAACCTTCCAGATGTCAAGTCCCGCTTGCTGTCGGAACACACTCCATCTGGCCCCTCTGCTTTTTGCCAGCCAGACTAGGGGCTCTGCTTGGCCAGCGGGCCGCCCCTCCGCCCCGGCTCCCTCCCGCCAGTCCGTGGAGCATGCATCGCCTCGCCGCCCTTCCTACCCTCTTCCGTGGGCCTCTCGTCTGCGCTTGGCTCGGAGAATCTGTTCTGCTAGTCTTCTGCGCTTTTCTGGGTTATTTAGGCAGGTGTGGGTGGAATCTAAGTGATCCGCATGACGCGCGGTGAGCCCAGCGTCCTCCTACACCGCCATCTTCCATAGTGCTCCATTTTAAAAGCTGCTTCTGATCAAGAATAGTGTGTGTCTTCTTTTATTAGCTTTTGTGTAGTGGATCCTAGGGGAGAATTTTAGAACCTACCATTAACGCAAGGGAAAAAGTACAGGTGGAGAATAGCCAGAACTGTCTAACGTAGACTAGTCTGCAAACAGAGTGGCCGTGGATCTAAAGCCTCATAAATAGGACGATAGTCTGTCACACTGTGTTACTCTTTCTCAGAAAGAGCTGTGAATGATTGTAACTAAACATCAGAGTGGGGAAAATGGTTGGCAAGAACTGCCGTTGTTCAAATTTTTAAAGGTCAAAAGCCAAGAATTGATATGAGAGATTTTAAGGACAAAGTATAGGAAGTAGCCTCTTAAGTCAGAGCTTTGCGATACTATTTTCAATGTGGGTAATGTGAGGAAATAAGGAGAGGGAACATTAAATATGAGGTCCACTCACTGCTTGGATAATATTTCCTGTTTGTGCTATTACATTTCAACCGTAAAGTAATTTGGCATTTGGATTTCACATCTTAGCTATTTGTTTCTTTCATTTTGTAGAAACAAAAATTTTCATTACTGATATATATATATGTGTGTATATATATATATATATATATATATCCCCCCCCCCACATACACACAGAGTATTTTGCAAATGCAGTGGGGGATCAAGACAAATAATGAAATATTTGTATCAAAAGTCTTAATTTCCCAGTGACCCAAATTCCTGAAAAAAAAAAAAAAAAAGTAGTGAAAACCAAACCTAGCTCTGAAATCTTGGGAAATATTCCCAACATCTCTATACCTTAGTATTTTCATGTGTAAAATAGGAATATTAATAGTGTCCACTTTGGGTCTTGTTAGGATTCCCAAGGGGTACATTTATTATTATTTTTTTAATGTTTATTTATTTTTGAAAGAGAGAGAGGGAGAGAGACAGAGCACAAGCAGGGGAGGGGCAGAGAGATCGGGGGAGACACAGAATCTGAAGCAGGCTCCAGGCTGTCAGCTGTCAGCACAGAGCCTGACGCGGGGCTTGAACTCACAGACCGTGAGATCATGACCTGAGCTGAAGGTGGATGCTCAACCGACTGAGCCACCCAGGTGACCCAAAGAGGTACATTTATTAATTAAACTTGAGAAGCTCTGCTCTATGACCCTGTATTTCCCTTCTTATTAAACAGGGCTATCCAGTTATGACCTACATTCACCAGACGTATAACACCATCACTGTCGGCGGTCCACCAGCTTCCTATCACCCTTGCCTCCTCAGGGCACGCCATGTAGCTACATACTGCCACCTGCCAGCATCGGTACCTGAGGGCTTTCTCCTGGTGCTCGAGCTCCTTTTCTGCCCACTGAAGATCAGGAATGCAGCTCTCAGACAATGAGTTTTTGGAAGTACTCCAGCTCTCACAACTCATCTGTGATAACTGCAAAGCTTGTGTTCTGCACTGAATCCCAGAGTTTTCCCAGTGGAGGTAAGCTCTAGTCCCAACAGTTGTTACCTTCTGTTATCCGCCTTCTCTGTCTTACTCCCCAATTTGCCAGCCAAGGCCCTTTTCCCTCCAAAAGTAAATCCCTTGCATACACATTCTTGTCTCAGGCTTTGCTTCGAAGGAACCTGAACCAAACACCTACACTTTACCTCTTCCCCACACGGTGTAGAAGATTCATGCAGCTTTGTTCAGTGAATCTATTTAACCCAGCAGGAAAGGGTACCAACTAATGCTGTTGTTTATACCCTGCTGAAGGTGTTTGTGTTCATTTGCATTGCTCTAATTCCTATGGGTGGGCATTGCCAGCCGCAAAATACAAAAACCCATAGGAAGGAGATGCCCTTGGTTGCCGAATAAGATCCCCAAGGGTAAATATTTAACAAATTTGAGTCAATGATCGCATTGCAAATATACGAGAACTGAGGATACAAAAATGTTTGGCTTTACAAATCAGTGGTAAAAAGCAGATTGTTTAATATGTGGTGTTGAGCAACATACTCCTTCTATGGAAGAAAATAAAACTTTAGATTGATTAAAGAAATAAATATGAAAAGCAAAAAATTTTAAAAAGTTATTAAAAGGAAAAGTAGGAATTTATCTTTTTTTTTGCCTGTTTGTTTTTTTAGGAATTTATCTTTTTGACCTAGAGGTCAGAAAGGATTTCTTAAACAAAACATCAATGGGAAAATTATCTGATGCTATAAAACAATCTGATGCTATAAAAGTTATGGATTTCTTTTCCGAAAAGGATAGCACAAAGTTAAAGACAAGTTGCCAGAATGGAAGAAAATATTTGCAATATCTGAAACTTAAACTAAAAACCAAAAAATCATGAGTAAAACTCATGAAAATCAATGGCATATAAAGATAGCAATATAAAATGGGAAATATCTGTGAATAGTAAAGTTGAAGAAGAAACACAAAAATCTCACAATCATATAGTAAGATACACAAAACCATTTTGTATCTGAGAAATGCACATTAAAATAATAATGGAATATAAACTTACATATCAAAGACTGTATTTGTATATTACAAATCCAGCTAATGTCAAATGTTGATATGGTTACGAAGTCTGTCCTGGACGGACTAGTGTAAGTTAGGAAGATGAATGACACCAAAATCAAAATGTTGGTGGCTAAAATAACTACAGGTTTATTTATGGCTCATGGTACCTGCATATGACAGTGTCAAAAGTAGTCCTCTGCTCACTGTTCTCAGAAACCCGGGCTCATATAGCACAACCAATTAAACATTGTTGGTCATGTCGGTGGGAAAAGGAGATCCCTCTGGGCAGAGAGTGTGGGTGGGAATTGAGTTGGGATGCGGGGGTGAGCCTTTGGATTGGCAAAAACATTTTATATGACACTTCTGCCCAGAATTCATTGGCCAGAAGTAACCATATGTCCCCAGTCACAGGAAGTCAAAGGAACTTTCATGCATTTCTGGTAGAGGTGAAGACCGCTGTATTCATTTCGTAGAGCAACATGACAATACCTAGTCAAGTTGAGCTATGGCTTCATTCTCTTCCCAACGTTAGTGACTCTTTAATGTTTTTCCCTTTCAGACAAAGGGCAAACATCTTTTAATTGCTTTCAGCCTCTGATGCTGTAGGCTCTTGGTTTTGTGTCCTTGAATACCCTTTATTGCATTAGACCCTCTTAGAAACGGCAAAGATATCTTTCAATTGGAACTACCAATACCAAGGAAATGGGATATTTGAACTTTTTTAGACTTTCTTAAAGAATGGGGGCACCTGGGTGTCTGACCTGGTTGAGTGTCCAACTCTTGATTTCAGCTCAGGTCATGATCCCAGGGTCGTGGAATCGAGCTCCTCGCTGAGTGTGGAGACTGCTGAAGATTCTCTCTCTCTCTCTCTCTCTCTCTCTCTCTCTCTCTTTCTCTTCCTCTACCCCTTAACCTGCTCACATGAGCATGTGCTGTGTCTCTCTCTCTCAAAAAAAAGAAAGAAAGAAAGAAAGAACGAAAGAAACTTACTTCTTTTGCAGTTAATTTTTTTAAGATGTCAGAATTTTTTATTGGAGACAATGAAGCATATCTTTCATATAGATGTTTCCTAATAATACATGACAGATAGTGATATTAAGCTCCCTACACTTGGTTTAAGAATTGGGCCTTCTTAAAAGGATTAAAAAGAATTAAAAAATTCTTAAGAATTGGGCCTCACCTGGGGCCACCGTCACCATGAATCCAGAGATTCCAGGCGTGCCTAGCTTCTCTGTATCCTTGTTGCTATTTTGGTGTTTAATAGGTTTTTCTCCTTTCTCCTTATTTGCATGATTCGCATCCGCTCTGCGGTCCATTTGAATCTTATCCCAGTGTGCCTCTTGAAAAATGGTTTGCTTAAACTGCTTGTGGCAAAGAACAAAGCATAAGAGGGAAGTCATTTCTAGAGTGAAAGTTCTCCATTCACATTTCTGAGCAACATTTGCTCAAGGTCCTAAGGATATCATCGGAGCAAAAAAAACCTGCTTGTGGCTGCTGGAACGCAGATGCTCAGTGAGCCCTCAAAAATACACTTCTGTGGAGTCTGTTTCCTCTCGCTAGGAATTATTCCCTTTGGAATGTCAGATTGTCCCCTAAAATGACAATTAACCATGAAAAATTAAACTTTGGGGAAGGCATGGAAATTTGAGTAAACAAGTCCTTGACTACTTCCTTAGTTTCTGTACTTAGAAGAAGAAGAATTTATCTTCTTTAATATCTAAAATGTCTCCACTATAAAATTCCCTATTCTCTTTGGACTTTCTAATTTGACTGTAAGTCTATCAAAGCTAGAGACATTAGTGTTTGTTTTATACTGTATCCCTTGTACCTAGAAGATAATATATGCTTGGGGTGCCTGGGTGGCTCAGTCGGTTAAGCATCTGACTCTTGATTTCGGCTCAGATCATAATCTCACGGTTCGTGGGATCAAGCCCCATGTTGGGCTTGGCATTGATAGCAGGAAACCTGCTTGGGATTCCCTCTCTCTCTGCCCTTTCCCTGCTCACTCTCTCTTTCTCTCTCTCTCTCAAATAAACACTTTTTATATGCTTATTGAATAAATAAGTAAATGATTGCTCTAGTTTCAAAGAGAAGATAACAATGCATCAGAACTCTGTGTATTCAAAACATAAATAAGTAACAGGCATGGAGACACTTGAACTTGGGAGACTAGAAACAATAGCGAAAGATGAATCAAAGAGTTCTTACCTCCAAGGACCTATTGGTCAGTTTTAAGGGTTGAATTTTGTCTCCCTTAAATTTATATGCTGAAGTCTTAACCTTGGTTATTTTACAGTGTGACTTGACTTGAAAATAGGCTCATTGCAGATGTAATTATTTTAGATGAAGTTATATTCGAGTAGGGTGGGTCTCTCAAACAATATGACTGATGGCTTAATAAGAAGGGGAAATATGGTCACAGTGAGGAACACAGGGAGAACACCAGGCGAAGATTGGAGATAAGTGGCCACAGGTCAAGGAAGGCCAAAGGTTTCTGGAAAACCACCAGAAACTAAGGGAAAGGCATGGAATGTATTCTTCTTAGCTCTCAGAAGAAACCAATGGTCCTGGCATCTTGATTTTGAGTTTCTAGCCTCCAGAACAGTGAGGCAATAAATTTCTGTTAAGTCACCTAGTTTGTGGTATTTGCTATGGCAGCCCTATAAAACCAATACAGTTAGTAAAAGCAATCTTATTTTTTCTTAGTGTTTATTTATTTTTGAGAAAGAGAGACAGAGCATGAGCAGGGGAGGGGCAGAGAGAGAGGGAGACACAGACTCTGAAGCAGGCTCCAGGCTCTGAGCTGTCAGCACGGAGCCTGATGCGGAGCTTGAACCCACAAACTGTGAGAACGTGACCTAAGCCAAAGTCAGATGCTTAACCAACTGAGCCACCCAGGTGCCCCAGGAATCTTATTTTAAAAGTTGATGGAGGTGCTTGAGCTAACGTCAGTAGCTCAGACAACCTCTCTTCTTTATACTCAGATTCAACTAATTCAGGGAAAAGACTGTCTTTTGACATACGTGATTAGAAAAATCTGAGTGGTGGCTGGAACATTTATTACTTAAATAAATGTGTGTGTGTGTGTGTGTGTGTGTGTGTGTGTGTTTAGGGGAAGTTTCTGGAAGGGAATGTGTTCCTAACTAAGAAAGCTGGGTGAGTTCATGAAATGTTTCCATTTTGAAGTTACCAGTTGTCAGAGCCAAATAACTCCTACTCAAAGGTTCTACATGATTAAGTTATGGGTAAGAAGATACATTTTTCTAGTCCCTTATCCATTTCCCTAATTTTAAAGCAAGAATCTTAGTAAATTTAATGAAGAGCCAGACACATTCATACCTAACTTAAGACTCAGGGTCCAAGAACCTTAAAAAATGGGGAACAATTTAGCTGCTGAAACGTGTCTAAAAGACACAGGCTATCCCATCTGTTGGGAATATGTATTCTCTTATCTTCACACTTTTATAAGAGCAGGCAATCATAAGACGGGATGGGAAACTGACTACTAAGGAAACTTACGGGTGACTTACTCCAGTAGGAATGCCATCCCAACACACAAGCCTAGGAAAAAGGGCAAAAATATTTTTACATTGGCTTCCATGGTGAATTTCTGGAACCAAATTTATTACCTCTGATATCAGTGGGTCTTTCATGCCATATCTATAAGATGTATATAAAACAATAAAGCCCATGCCAAATCTGAAGTGGTCAAGGAGGGAATTTTTCCATAATTCCTTGAAAAAACCCCATTGATACAGTCTTTCTTCTCTTCATCAAGGATTGGAAAGAAGCAGCGAGCCATAGGCATTGGAAGTTAGGTGAAGAGTGAAGGTACTTACGTGACTTTTTTTTTTTTCTTTTTTTTTGGTACTGTTGCTATCCCACATCCTACTCTGACTCTTTTTAAACTTCATACTGACCATTCAGAGCAAGGGGACATTTTAAGGGACATGTTAACCTGTTATGAAGACAGCTGCCCTAGCATTTGGGGCTTGTGTGGGAAGGAATGTCTCAGCCACAGCAATTCCTGTTGGCATTCATACTAACACAGCATCTAAAGAGATTCATCCCTCTACTCTTCAAAGAATAATAAAACACATATTTTAAAAACAGCATACTCATTCATGAGTACTTTGGGATAACCCTTCACTTAACTAGTTAGGGCATGTATTTGCAGCCAATCTATTTTCATATTCGTTTTTACTGAAACATATTAGACTATAACCTTAATTTCGTAAAGGTGTACTGGCAGAACAATTCTTAAGTTTTGAGCAACATCTATGAAAATAACAAAGGTAGAAAAAAATACGTACACGTAGAACCAAGAGTAAACAACAATGTCAAAACGGAAACCATAGGAATGCAGAATCACTGGTCAAGCTGTTGACCAGAGATGAGAGACTGTGCCTCCAAATGTACGGACTCATTTATTCTCCTTTTACAAAAACACGTGAACTTTATTTTGCTCTGTTAAGTTGTATAACTTGGAATTCTTTTCTGTTTTTCCCCCTCCGAAGATAAAAAACACAGAGATAAAATATCAGCTGTGCTAAAGAGTAACTGAAAATGAGTTAATAACCATACATTTACACAGACAACTTTATTTTTGTCATCTTGTTTGTCTAAATGAAAAAAAACAGAGGTATCCAAGCTGAATTTTTCCCTTGCCGTTATTAGTCATCCAAATATTTGCGTTCTCTTTGAGTTAGGGTTTTAGTCTAAGTAGCTTTCAATATGCTAAAATAAGTAACACACTATTAAGCACTGGTAGAGTTTTTTAATTAAACAAATTGAATGGATCACGCAGCGGTATCTGTTAATTAACAGTTATTCAAATATATGTTAATTAAAATGTTTTTTTAATGGTATTACATTTCCTAACATATTGAAATAGGTAACCATGTTGCCCCAAATTAAAATTGCATTTCTGTTTCCTTAGATTAAAAAAGTAAGAGCCTTAAAGATTTCTTAAAATACAACAAAACAAAATAGACTTAGTTACTGCAAGGCATATGTGTCTACATATATGGTAACATTGAATGCTTTTCTGTATAATTTTCACCAAGGGCCACTACGATAAAGTCAGAGATATGTTTTTCCAGAAAATATTTGGCTTTAAACAAAGCAGAAGCTTTAAATTGGGGGCAGCCGGGTGGCTCAGTCGGTTAAGCCTCCGACTCTCGCTTTCGGCTCACGCCACGATCTTACAGTTGGTGAGATCGAGCCCAGTGTCAGGCTCCTCCGTGATCACAGCATGGAACCTGCTTGGGAGTCTCTCCTTCCCTCTCTCTCTCTCCCTCCCCCACTCTCTCCATCGCATGTGTGTGCAGTCATTCTCTCTCTCTCCCAAAATAAATAAACTGGAAAACTGTAAATAAAACTTCACCCTAATGTATTAATTGATGCAGAGTATGGTAAAATACAGAAGGTCGAAACTGCATTTTGAAAAGATGATCAGTCAATACATTGAGGTGGTGGTGGGGCCATACCCTGGCTAACAGGGTGGGCCTCCACACCTTGTGAAGAGTTGCGCTCAGCACCATCCTCCACACCCGTCTCCATCCCTGTGCTTCCTTTTGCCGAAGATGGATTCAGCATCATCATCTGCCTCGGCACTAAGAGGCCCAATCTCGCCGCCTCCCTTCATCTCTGAGATGTTGCTCATCCCGTTTCCCTGCGTCTGCTCTGCACCCCCACCCTCCGGGTGCACACCGTTATTCCGAGCCCGCCTCCTACTCCCTACTTCTGCCCCTCCCACGCAGCATTATTTTCATCCTCGCCATCCTTTTGATGACACAGCCACATCCCTGGTAGCCTTGATCTTTTTCCTGGCAGTTTTCTTTATCTTCTTGCTCTGAAACCTGGCCTCACTGGCGCGCAGCTTCTCTCGGGGTGCCCAGGGGCCGCTGTGTCGTGCCCACAAACTTGGTCTCCCGCGCCCAGGCAGGAGAAGGCAAGCTCTTTGCTGCTTCTGCTTCTTTGAAGCTTTGAGACGATTCTTCCTTCCTCTTCTCTAAATTCTCCCAGTTTTAACTCTCAAGCCTGCAGATTATAACATTGTTTACGGTACCTTGGGCAAGTGTCTGCAAACCCCTTAATTCCTTGAAAATATCAGCCCTCGTAGGGGCACCTGGGTGGCACAGTCGGTTAAGCGTCCGACTTCAGCCAGGTCACGATCTCGCGGTCCGGGAGTTCGACCCGCGTCAGGCTCTGGGCTGATGGCTCAGAGCCTGGAGCCTGTTTCCGATTCTGTGTCTCCCCCTCTCTCGGCCCCTCCCCCGTTCATGCTCTGTCTCTCTCTGTCCCAAAAATAAATAAACGTTAAAAAAAAAAAAATCAGCCCTCGTAGATGCCACTCTCTCCAAAACACCCCTTTCCTGATTTTTGTGCTTGAAAACATCTGCGTGGACCTTTCCCTCCACGGGCCTCTCTGGTTTTGACTTCCTTTCCAGTTGTTTTGCCCTCCACCTCCTTCGGGCACTCACCCATGTGGGCGTGATTTTGTTTTGTTTTGTTTTTTAATGTTTATTTATTTTTGGGGGGGGGGGAGGGAGAGAGAGAGAAAGAGAATCCCAAGCAGGCTACACACTGTCAGCGCAGAGCCCCACATGGGGCTTGAACTCGTGAACCATGAAATCACGATCTGAGCTGAAATTGAAAGTCAGACGGGGCGTTTCACCGACTGAGCCACCCAGATGCCCCAGTGATTTTGTTATTAACAGCAACTGCAAACCTTCCATACTATCAATTTCAAGTACCACGTTCTGACCTTCACCTCCCACCTTTCTAGCCCCATCTCTTTTAGTAGTCTGATTCCAATAATCCCAAGCCCTTTCTCTTGTCCCGTGCCCCTTAATGTTATAATAACCATATGTTCTGGTTTGCATAGGAGAGTTTTGGGTTAAACGTGTTAGTCATCTCAGCGTAAGAATCAATAGTGCCCTGGTTTAGATAATAAATTATGTGGCTACTCCACCCAACGTCCTCACCTTTCTTTTTACTCCACCTCCATTCTACAGTCAACTAAAAGCTTTTCTTGGCATATGCTTTTCAGCTGCTTTGTCCTTCCTTCCCATAATCGATCCTTTGGCAAAATCCCGACCCTGGCGAAATCCAGCCCTCCAGATACTTCACATCTGCACCTGCACCTCAGCGTGGCTGGAATAGGACACCCAAAGGCGCTGGCTGTTCTCACATGAGCTTTACCGTCCTTAACTTCAAGTTGTCGGGTAATCGTCCTCTATCCACCGGCCCATTTACTTTTCCACTCTCCCAGATGATCATTTCACCTCTTGTCTTTCCTTCGACTTCCAGAATTTCTTCACGTATTTTTCCCGCTGAAATGACGATCTTCTATTTCACTGAGAAAAGTGAAGCAATCAGAGAAGAACTCCAGCAAACTCTCCATCCATGCTCTGGACCCCACCCCATCTCACCTAGTGGACTCCTCTTTCTGCCATATCTCAGGCACAGTCCACTTGCAAATACCATTAGCTCACCTTCAAAATAACCTTCTCCTGCCTTCACTGCTTCTATTCTGATCCAAGATGTTGACATTTCTCAACTGAACAACTGTATTAGCTGAATCACTGCTTTTTTTTTTCTTTGCACTAACCCACATCTAGCCTATTTGCAGCACAGGTATTAAGTGATATTGTTAAGATATAAGCTACATCATATAATTTCTCTTTTCAAATCCTCCCGATGGCTTCACGCTTCATTCTAAATAAAAGCCAAAGTTCAACAATGACTTGCAAAAGCCTATAAATGCCTACCTCCCTCACCTCAGCCCTACCTCACTAACCTTTCTGGTCTTATCTTCCACTCTCCAATTCTTGTCTATTACCCCTCAGCCATACTGGCTTTCTTGCTACTCCTCAGTCACTCCAGGAATCTTGTTTCCCTAGGGACTTTTCACTGGAAGTTTCCTGTTCCTCAGATACCTTCTCCCTCCCACCCCCAATGCCATAGGACTTAAGTCACAAAGACACCTTCTCTGTGATGCCACTGTAGTCCCCTCTTCTTAAAATGGAAATCCCATCCAAAGCCCGACTCTCCTTATCCCTAGTGTCTGCCTTGCTTTTTTCCTTAGAACCTACGCGCTTTCTACTTTCACAATTACTTCCTTTTTTTTAGGGGATTAATATATGGTTATATACATATACTTAAAAACAGTTTTTTAACACTTATTTACTTTTGAGAGACAGAGAGAGACACAGAATGAACAGGGGAGGGGCAGAGAGAGAGAGGGAGACACAGAATCTGAAGCAGGCTCCAGGCTCTGAGCCGTCAGCACAGAGCCTGATGCGGGGCTCGAACTCACGAACCACAACACCGTGACCTGAGCCGAAGTCAGTTGTTTAATCGGCTGAGCCCCCCAGGTGCCCCTATATGGTTATATATTCTATGTGTATTTATACAACTGACCCTTGAGCAACACAGGCTTGCGTGGTGCAGGTACACTTACACATGTTCTCTTTTATTGTTGTCAGTAAATATACCAATAGTGCTGTAAATGTATTTTCTTTTTCTTATGATTTTTCTTAATAACATTTTTTATCTAGCTTACTTTATAAGAATACAGTATAGGGAAGCCTGGGTGGCTCAGTCGGTTGAGTGTCTGACTCTTGTTTTTGGCACAGGTCACGATCTTGTGGTTTGTGAGTTCAAGCCCCGAGTCAGGCTGTGTGTTTACAGCATGGAGCCTACTTGCCATCCTCTCTCTCCTTCTCTCTCTGTACCCCCCTGCTTACACTGTCTCTCTCTTTCTCAAAATAAATAAATAAACTTTAAAAATAAAAAAGAATACGGTATATAACACATGAACATATTATGAGTTAATTGACTGTCTATTTTATTGGTAAGGCTTCTAGCCAACAGTAGGCTATCAGTAGCTGAGATCTGAGGAGGGTCAAATGTTATATGTGATTTTTTACTGTGTTGGCAATCAGTGTCCCTAACCCCTGTATTGTTCAAGGATCAACTGTATTTTTTTTTTTCTGGAATTCACTGATGCTTTTATATTAATTAAGGACATAAAGAACAAGAACATTAGTTTTTTTTTTTTCAACGTTTATTTATTTTTGGGACAGAGAGAGACAGAGCATGAACGGGGGAGGGGCAGAGAGAGAGGGAGACACAGAATCTGAAACAGGCTCCAGGCTCTGAGCCATCAGCCCAGAGCCCGACGCGGGGCTTGAACTCACGGACCGCGAGATCGTGACCTGGCTGAAGTCGGACGCTTAACCGACTGCGCCACCCAGGCGCCCCAAGAACATTAGTTTTATAAACAGAAAATGTGATTGCTTGGTAGTAAGGAATATGGCCAGAATATTCCCTTTCTTACTTATTCACTGTAAAACCCTAGACATCTTGTGCGACTTCCCCAACGCTCCAGATCTCTATCAGTTTCAAGGAAAAAAGTCTAAAATTGTGCTTAATTTTTCTTTACTATTTGGAGATGAAGTACAAATGTGTGTGTAATACTTATCATAAAACCTGGTAGAAATTAGTTCAATCGTAAGTCTTTTTCATTATTTAATTTTTTTTTTTAATGTTTATTTATTTTGACAGAGAGAGAGACAGAGCATGAGCGGGGGAGAAGGAGACACAGAATCTGAAACAGGCTCCAGGCTCTGAGCTCTCAGCACAGAGCCTGACACGGGGCTCGAACTCACAGACCGCGAGATCATGACCTGAGCCGAAGTCGGACACTCAACCGACTGAGCCACCCAGGTGCCCCTTTTTCATTATTTTTTAAATCATTATTATAGGAATCATCTTACAAGGACTGATATTATGGTGATTTTTTATTGGAAGTTTCCTGTCCCTCAGATGCCTCTCGATCAGGTGAGTGACACATTCAGCCTATATTTTGTCACATCCCTGTACCATTTCTGTGAAGTTATTTGAATATGACTATAATGGATAAATAGAAAATCAAAGCTTACAAAATTTAAAATTTTGCTCTTATGATAGGCTATGTTGAAAAGCAAAATTTCAGTTGGTTTGATGTTCGCAGAAAGTACTGGGAAAACGCGTGCATTCCTTCCATTAATTAATTAAAATGTGTTTCAACTATAAATAATTCACTAACAAACTCAGAGAAGGTACTTATTGGACCACTTCGGGGATTTTGTAAACCTAATTCCAAAAGAATGGTAAAAACCTGGTTTTCTTTGACAGTTCTACATAAATGGCTCACTTCCCAGAAAATGATACTGTCTCAACATCAAGCCCTAACAAATGTCTGCTTAATAGTTTTATTTCTAGCAATTGCTAATTAGGTTAAGATCTGAACTTTTTTGAAGTAAGACTCCTACATTGGTTCAAGAATGTTAGTAGGTCACTAATTTGTCTTGCAGAGAAAGACGAATAATAAAGAGTTTTAAAATAATAAAGAGAATAATAATGTCTTGAATTCTCTGTTGTACAAATGTAGAGTCAAAAATAAGATTTCTTCCCCTAAATTACAGGATAAAACTTTGTGCATTGGTGTGTCAGATTACAAATGTTATCTATGTACTTTTACACATGTAAATAAACACCTATTTTAAATGTACCCTTCAAAATGTTTGTTAGGGTTTGGAAAATGGAAAACACACACGCACACAAGAGATTGGTGACGGACCGCATTTAAAAGAAAACATTCTTGCTGATGAAAAGCATTTTAAAGAGGAAGCCATTGGCCTTATCTCCGAAAAGATCTATTCCACTGCAACTAATTACTCCTCAATATAGCTTGGAATTAGAAACAGCCCCCTACTCCCACCATCTAAATACCAGTGCACTGTAAATCCACTCTCCCTCCAGAACTGATAGTTGCAAGGAATAATTTAAACCAGAAATACTCAAGTAGGGAGAACGCATACCAATCTGGCCTTCTTTGTGAATTGCTTAAAACAACAGATTCTTGGCAGAAAACCCCACAAAAGTTGCTCTTCACAGCAAGGATCAGTATCAGCCAATATTTCTTAATTTCTCCAGGGTACCCAAAGGGTGGAAACATTGTGAAGATAGGTCAACACCCTCCTTATAGGTTTCAAATTGCTGGCTGTTAATATTTTGTGAATTGCCTGCTTTTAATTATCCACGTCCATATTGGCTAGTTAGCAGGTGAAATTGCCTAACCCCTCAAGGAACACATGTGGACTCAAATCAGCAATGTTTTCATTCATAACCTCTCCTTAGAGGAAACTTATATCATATCGAGTGAACCCTCCCAGCTGCCCCCATGTTACAAACAGAATTAGTTGTTATCATTCCTTGTAAGCAGTTGAAGGTCTGCAGAAGTGAAACCATGCACGGTACCATGATAACTTGCCACAGACAAGTTGGAGGCAAAGCCAGACTACTGCACGAAGGTAGCCTGCTCAGAATTCTCTCCCCCAGATGGTATGGACTTTGTTATCCTCGGGACCTCGATCAGGACCAGGCTGAAAGGCATTTGGAGACACAGTCTCACAACAAACATCCACTGGGCAATGAAGCAGGTGACCATGACTCCTAAGCATGGAGACAGCGCAGGAGCAAATCATACAGGGAAACAAAGAAATCTTAAAAAGAAACAATTCTGAAATTGAGGCCCTCGGTCATTTGGCTTCCCCCGTACCCTCACGTGGAAACTGGCATGGAAAGAGACAGCCTCAAAAGCCACAGGTGATGACAACTCAAAACAGCCGAGTTGTGCTGCCACGTCCGCCGTGTAATATTCCCAGCCCCCTCCCATTACTACTGCGTTTGAAATGCAAGACTCTGTGCTAATTACAAATTCATTTGAGCTAAGGTTACGTCCTCCTTTCAAACTACACCTAATCTTGGGAAAGTTTAACCAGACTATATATAGCTTTATATGCTTATTTCCCTATATATACGTATGCTTTTATATGTTTATTTCCATATATATGTGTATATATACGTATATATACACATACATACATATATACATATATATGTATATAAACACATATATATACACATACATACATATATACACATATATATGTATATAAACACATATATATACGTGTATATATATATATATACACGTATATATATTATATTTAGCTATATATGCTTTTAATCAGATTGCTTTCTTCCTATCACCTACTTGAAATTTTCAGACATAATAAGGGAAGTTTTAATGAAGGTAAGGGAGAGACAAGTTCATTTCTATCAATGCAAGCTTGGATATGGACAATTCTGGTTGCCTGTCCGGGGAAAAAAAATGTAGAATGATGGGTTTGGGACCCTGAGTAGCTGAATACAGAAATACAAAGTAGTAGGGATGGGCATTCAGTAAGGATGGGCTAGCCGTTGGCTGACACATGCATTCTTTCCTAACTTATATCTTGGTGTTTATGTTATGAGAAAATGTGCCAAGTGAGTCCGTTTATTCATGAAATAGAATTTAATAAATGTTCAGGGCATTTTAGATTTGTCTAGATTTTCCAGTGCCTAGTTTGAAATCTCACATCATTTATGTTGTTTCCTAGACTAGTTAAAATTACCCCCCACTCCACACTCACTTGATACAATGAATGATATAGGAAACAGATTGCCGTTGTTTGCTTCTGAAACTCAGATAAATGTATCCTCTGGAGGGCGTGTTAATCCACCAAGGGTGAAAAAAACAAAAACAAAAACAAACAAACAAACAAACAAAAAAAACCCAAAAACGAAACCCACCCAAACCCAGAAAACCAAAAAACTGGACTCTGCCTACCACACTATATAAGCTGTCTTTATTATGCCTGAATTTTTTTTTATTGGTAAGATATATGAAACATTATTTTTACATTAAGAGAGACATAGGTATATTCTACATGGGCTGAAAAATTCACATGGCTTCAGATACTTCCAAGAAATGTTCTGCTTCCTGTGAATCACTACCATTTACCTGTCTAGACTTTTAGGGTGTAAGCTTCTTCTCTGTTTTAAATGTGCGTCTGTGGAAAAGTGTTTGTTTTGTTTTGTTTTGAGAGAGAAAGCATGAGCGAGTGGGGCAGGGGCAGAGAGAGAGGGAGAGAGAAAATCCCAAGCAGGCGCCATACTCAATGGTAGCCTGACCCCGCCATGGGATCATGACCTGAGCTGAAGTCAAGGACGCTTACCCGACTGGGCCCCTCAGGCACCCCTGTGGGAAAGTTGTTAAAAGTTTTTAATGGGGGCGCCTGGGTGGCGCAGTCGGTTAAGCATCCGACTTCAGCCAGGTCACGATCTCGCGGTCCGTGAGTTCGAGCCCCGCGTCGGGCTCTGGGCTGATGGCTCAGAGCCTGGAGCCTGCTTCTGATTCTGTGTCTCCCTCTCTCTCTGCCCCTCCCCCGTTCATGCTCTGTCTCTCTCTGTCCCAAAAATAAATAAACGTTGAAAAAAAAAAAAAGTTTTTAATGAATGGCGTTGCTTCGGGGTTAGTTCTGCCACTAACTAGTTGTATGAACCTAACATCTCTTCGTTCCTCTAAATCTATTTCTTCATCTGGAATGTTAAAGGGATCGAAATAATACTCCCCCCTCTCCCTTGTGGGGACACAATTGTAATATATGACAACTTTACATCCCCAGTTTTGACTGGAAGGGTTGCAGCTCTCAGCCACATTTCATGTCCCATGTGTGACAAGAACTTTGCTAACAGATGTGGGGAGGGACAGCTCATGGAATTCCTTGAGGTAATGTTATGTTATACCAAAAATATCTACTAAGGTTTTACAGAAATGCCAGACATTTTAGTAGAGACTTTGGAATTCTGGCAGAAATGTTTTACACAAGAGCTGTCATTTCTAATGTGCAGACTTTATTATGATTTCATCATGGAACATTGTATCCTTTCAACTGTGTTTTATAAGAGACAAACTTGAGAGAGAGAAATTCTTCTATAAAATAGAGGACCCTCATTACCAAGTGTGGAAATGTCCCTGATTTTCAATAGAAGAATATTTTTCTGAAGTTTAAATATATAAATGTATATTTACATTTATAAATACTTTTAAGTTTGAGATGGGTAATTTATAACAGGTAATTTATTTCACCACAGTGGGCTCTTTAAACAACGTGGGTGTTGGGGGCACCAACTCCCCTCTACTCTTTCTAGTTAAAAATCTGCGTATAACTTTTGACTCCTAAAAAGGTTGACTACTAACAGCCTACTGTTGACTGGAGGCCTTATTGATAACATAAATAATCGATGGACCTATTTTGTATGTTATATGTATTATGTACTATATTCTTACAATAAGGTAAGCTAGAGAGAAAAAAGGTTATTAAGAAAAGTCATAAGGAAGAAAAATACATTTACAATACTGTACTGTGTTTATTGAAAAAAAAAATCTAAGTGGACCTGCTCAGTTCAAACCTGTATTGTTCAACTACATTTCACCTCATTTAAATTAAATTCACCTGGGGCGCCTGGGTGGCTCAGTCGGTTGAGCGACCAACTTCAGCTCAGGTCACGATCTCGAAGTTCTTGAGTTCGAGCCCCACAACAGGCTCTGTGCTGACAGCTCAGAGCCTGGAGCCTGCTTCAGATTCTGTGTCCCCCTCTCTCTCTCTCTTCCCCCCCCCCCGCCCCCTTCATGCTCTGTCTCTCTCTCCTTCAAAAATAAACCAACATTAAAAAAAGTTAACTTCACCTGATTTAACTATTTCACTAAGGCGGGATAATCATAGCATGATGTACCATCACCATAACATTGCTTTTGTTTTGTTTCGGTAAATATTTTGATTAGCTACATTTTTGAAAACAGATCTTTAGAGTTTGTTTTGCAGAGACCCTAGTATTACCCTGAGGTGACACGAAGACTTGATGGCAAAATAGAAATAGTAGCGATCCGTATAGGAGTTCATCTAGACACTTCGTGGCCTCTCAACTAATAAGCTAGAATGTTAATGATGTCACGCTCAAAGATTCCCATCGACCAACAATGGGCCAATTAGCAGTGCACAGAGACACCCGGTTCCAGGGCCAGATATGAACTTACAAATGGAGTGTGGAAACAAAACTGACATCTTGCTCTCCCTTCACAATGCGTTTTGGAACAGCATGCTCGCCAGGTTCTAGTCAGGGAAGGTGAACAAACAAACAACTTTACATCTGAGATAAAAATAAAACAAAGCAAGACAAAGCAAGTGAATATGAAAGGGTTATGCTTGGTCTCCCGGGTGGCTCAGTCCTTAAGCATCTGACTTTGGCTCAGGTCAGGATCTCACAGTTGTTGAGCTCAAGCTCCACATTGGGTGGGCTTCACTTCTCTCTCTCTCTCTCTTAAAAAAAAAAAAAAAAAAGGTTGTGCTATCCATATCTAGTTCCTCTCAAATAAATAAAACCTTGGCAATTATACTTCAACTAAAAAAAAAGTAAAAAAAAAAGACTAAAAAAATCCTGATGTACTGGCTAATTTTATGTGTCAGTTTAATTGGACCACCACGGAGGGCCCTATCTTTTGGTTAAACAGTATTTCTCGATGTGTCTATGAGGGTATTTGTCTGTTGAAAGCCTGAATAGAAGAGAAGGATGAGTAAGAAACAATTCTCTCTCTGTCTGACTGTCTTTGAGCTGAGACATAGTTTTTCTCCTGCCTTTCGACTTGGTCTTAGTCTAGAACTTACAGTATTGGTTCTTTTGGCTCTCAGGCCTTCAGACTTGGATTAGAACTATATCATTTGCTACCCTGCGATTTCTCAGCCTTTATAATCACATGAGCCAATTTCATATAGTAAATGTCTGTCTATCATCTATCTCTATCTATCTATCTATCTATCTATCTATCAATATCTATCGATCTATCTATCATCTATCATTTATTTATCTATCATGCATCTATCTATCTATCTATCTCTGTCTCTATATAAAATCTCTTGTTCTTTCTGTTTTCTGGAGAACCCAGACTCATATGCTTAGACTTCCACCTGTAATTTCTGACTTCCTAACAGAAACAACTATATCTCTGTCTTTTGCGATGGTGATGTCTAAAGTTATATCTCTTGTGAGTAAGATAATCATGGGAGAATATTGTTATTTTCTCACTATGAAAAGAGTAATTGTAAACTTAATAATTTTGTGAATCTGCTATTAGTGCCCCTTACCCCCAATGCCTTTAAATACCCGTTGCAGATTTTTGTTTGTTGGTTGGTTAATGGTGAGAGAATTTCAGAAATCCAGGTTCACTGGCAAAAATTCTTTACCACCCTTTCTAAAATCTTTTATATCTGACTAATTCTTTGCCAGTTATATTGCTAAATTTGGAGGGGAAGGTGACAGAAAATATGGAAATCAAAGCAGACAAAAAGAACAGACCATACAACTTCAGCTATGGAGGTTGTCAGACATAAAATTTAAAAAAATAGCCAATACAGCAAAAAAATAGATGAAAAGAAGGAGGGTATCACTAGGACATTGAATTTATTACACGCGTGGAGATGTAAAAGAACTACAGCCTTGTGGGCTGCTGAGCAGGAAAGAAATGGCTCAGTTGCTGTAGAAGATGATATTGTAGTTCCTCACAACATTAAACGTTAAGTTATCATATGATCCAGCAATTCCACTTCTGGGAATATACCCCCAAAATTTGCAATCAGGGCCTCGGAAAATATATCTTCGCGTGTTGTACACTCAAGTTTACAACAACATTGTTTGCGGTAATCCAATGGTGGAAGCAATCCAAGTGTTCCTTGGTGGATGAATGGCTAAATACAACATGATACAGTCATACCACGAAATATTAGTCATCCTTAAAAAGCAAGAGAATTCTAGCACGTGCCACAATATGGATGAACGTTGACGACATTATGCTAGGCGACATGATAAGCCAGTTACAAAATGTCAAATACTGTATGAGTCCACCTGACTGGGGGCAGTCAGGTTCATAGAGACAGGAGTAGAATGGTGAGCACCAGAAACTGTGTGGAGAGGGAATGAAGAGTTACTGTTCTGTGAGTGTGGAGTCTCAGGGAGACAATGACAGAAAGTTCTGGAAGTGGATGGTGGTGATGTGTGTGCAACAAGGTGAATGTAGTAATGTCACTGAAGTGTCTGCTGAAAAATGACCAATTTTGTGTTATGTATATTTTCCCACAATAGCAAAAAGAACCTTAACAACAATTACACACAAAAATAATAATAATAGAATGTATTACTAACAGGCTTATTAAGGATGAGTGAAAAAAAATAGAGATATTTGATTTATCCAGAAAAAAAGCAAGAAATGAGAACACAAGAAACAAAGAATTGATGGACACATTGGAAAGCAAATGGTACGATGGAAAAAACCAACCTAAATTCACGGACAGTGTTAATTATAAAGACAATTAAAAGACAAAATGGCCATCTCTTGCTCACATGGGATGCATCTTTAATATAAGGGCACAGAATAGTTGAAAGGAAAAGGAAAGAAAAGATGAGAAGTGCAAAGAGTAACCAACAGAAGCTGTAAAACTCTACCAACACAAGTCAAATACTTAAAGAAATGATGATTCACAGAGATGCTCAGTAAAAAAAAAAAATTACAAGGTCTAATTTTGTATACCACTAATATTATCTTCTAAAAACTTATGGGACAGCCAGATGAGTTCTCATAATTTGAGATTTCTATATACCCCATTTAGTAACTGACAGATGAAGCAGACAAAAATTCAGTGTTAGAAATTTATATAATGAAACAACTTGACATAATTAAACAATTCAATATAGTATATAAGTACATAATATATATACTATGAATATACGTAATTCTCTTTCTCTCTTTCTACATACACACACACGCACATGCCTGCACACACACACACACACACACACACACACCCACACACACCAGTGCACTCAAGGACTGCAAAATGCAGTTCTTTTCAAGTGTACATGGAACATTTTCCAAAATAGGTCACCACATGCTGGGCCACAAAGCAAGTCCTAATATATTCCAAAGGAGTTGAAAATGAAGTCATAGAGAATATGTCCTGACACAAATATAATTAAACTGGGAAAAACATTAACAAAAATAGAAAGATAACTAGTAAAATCCCCAAACTTTGAAGATGAAGCAATGCGTTTTTAAATCGCCTGTGTGCCAAAGAAGAAATCACGTAGAAATGAGAAAATATTTTGAACTAAAATTTAAAGACAATATTACATAAAAATGTTGTAGGATGTTGCTATAGCTGTGCTGTGAGGAAAACTCAGTAGATATACATCCAGAAGAAAAGAAGAAAATCTGAAAAATTAGCAATGTATATTTCCATGTGAAGAAACTAAAAAAAAAAAAAAAACAAAAAAACCAGAGCTAAATGAAGTAGCAGAAGGACACAATAAAAGGTTAAAGCAGAAATGAATGAAACAGAAAACAAATACGCCATAGAGAAAATAAACAAAGATAAATTTTGGTTGTTTGAAAGTTGAATACTATTAAAATTGTAACCTGACAATCCTATTCTTGATTAAAAGAAAAGAGAGATGGTGTAGGTTTTTAAAGGAATAAAATATATATATATATATATCTCTATCTGATAGATATGGGCAATATCTACCAATTAAGATTATAACTAAAATGATTAAAATTAAATAAGCCAATGTCTTAAAAAACCACAATTTATTGAAATTGACACAAGATGGCAGATTAAATGCAAATTATTGTGTATGTTTAAAAAATCGAATTCACAATTTAAACTTTCCACTA
Organism: Lynx canadensis; assembly: GCF_007474595.2. Lineage (NCBI taxonomy): Eukaryota > Metazoa > Chordata > Mammalia > Carnivora > Felidae > Lynx > Lynx canadensis. The sequence continues at coordinate 141,439,857 of NC_044311.2, forward strand.
AGAAAACTCTGAGTCAAAAAGATCTCACTTTGAATCCTTCCAAAAATTTAGGGAAGTAATTTCATTATTGTTATAAAAAGTTTTTTGGGAATAGAAGCAGAAGGAAAATATTCCCCCAACTTTTTAATGGCGAGCATAAGTTGATGCCAAAACAAAGCATGGACACTTTAAGAATGGAAATTCGCAAACAGATTTATTTCAAGAACATAGACACAAAAATAGGAAAAATAACTATTAGTGAAATTAATCCAGTAATGCATAAAGCAGTGTTTTTTCTAATAACGTAAAGGCAGTGTAACATTTGTAAGTCAATCATTGTAACTTGCTGCATTAATAAAATAAAGGAGAAAAAATAGGATCATCTGATCAGATGCAGAACAATATTGATAAAGTCAATATCCATTTCTTTCTTTCTTTCTTTTTTTCTTTTGTTACTTTCTTTCTTTTCTTTTCTTTTCTTTTCTTTTTTTTTTTGCTCTGTGGGCAAACTGGTAATAAAGGAAAATTTCAGTACACTAATAAGGGACATTGTATATAGTTGGTTATTCCAACCTAACAAATCATCTCAAAACTCAATGACTAACAAAAATACATATTTTTTGCTCTTGATTCTGTTAGTTGGCTGATTCTGGATAGGTTTGAAGTTGACAAAGAGTGAATGAAATATTCAAGTGAATTCTTTAAAATAGCATCAAACATACCTGGGAGTAAATCTAATGAAAGACGTGCAAAACTTCTACATGGAAAATTACAAAGCAAACATTACTGAGGACGAAAAGAAAATGAACAAATAATGCAATAAATGCACTTGACCGATCAGAAGACTCATCGTTTAAAGATACAAACTATATCCTCCTAAAATAGTAGATGCAACGTAATACCAATCAAAATTCCAGCAGGGTTGTGTGTGTGTGTGGATTGAAAATTGATTCTGAAATGCATGTGGAAATTCGAAGACCCAAGAATGGCAAAGATGAATGCACAGGAGGAGGTACATTACCATGTTTTATTATAAAGTTACTATAAAAGTGTGCGATATTGACACAATCAGACAAACAATTCAGTGGGACCCCAGAAAGAATCCAGAATGATATACCACACCATTTATAACAATGATGCATCATAGTATTTACAATAACCACACCATTTAGAACAAAAGTGCCACTGAAATGTAGGAAAGAAAGATTGATATTTTCAGCAGATGATGCTGGATAAGTTGGGTATCTCTATGGGAAAATAGATGAACCTTCAACTTTTCCGTAGATGATGCCAAATCAATTTGATATTCAAGTGGAAGAAAAATTGAATTAAACTTTTTTCTCACATCTCTCACCATATGTAAAAACGAATTCCAGGTGGATTGAAGATTCCAGTTGAAGATCTACATGTGAAAGGTAAATGAATAAAGCTTCTGTCCAAAATCGGAGACTGTTCATGGCTACGACATGCGTGAGAGTGGCTTTATAAATTTGACTGTGAGACGTCACTTGTGACAGAATATATTTTATATTATAGAATCTCATCTCTGTAGAGACTGTCTCTCCAAAATAAATAAAAGTGATCAATGGTGCTGGAAATCACAACAATGGTGACCTTGGTGGGTTAATTGCTGTGAATTTGTGCAGTACTGTCTTCTGAATGTGTACAGTCTTTTAAAGCACTGGCTATATTTATAAAACTATTTATGTTAATATCAAAAAGTATCACATGCCTGGGGTGCCTGGGTGGATCAGTTGGTTGAATGTCGGACTTCAGCTCAGGTCATGATCTCACGGTTTGCGAGTTCGAGCCCCGTGTCGGGGGTCTGTGCTGACAGCTCCGAGTCTGGAGCCTGCTTGGGATTCTGTGTCTCCCTCTCTCTCTGCCCCTCCCCCGCTTGCATTCTCTCTCTCTCTCTCTCTCTCTCTCTCTCTCAGAAATAAATTAACATTAAAAAAAGTATCACATGCCTACGAATAAATTAAAGATGGAAAAGCTTCCGTAGAGATAGTTACAATATAAAAATTATTGAGAAAAATGGAAAAGGAATGAATGAATAAATGGATGAGGTGACATTTTCATGAGCTGGAGGGCTCATGATTGTAGATATGGCAAATGTAGCCTCAAAGAATGAACGCAAAGCAATCACAATCAAGAGATGCTTTGTTACATTACATTATAAAATGTATGTATGTTCTACCTCAACAGAAAATTAGCACAAGAAAGCAAATAAGACATAAAATGAATTGTAATTACCTCCAAAAAAAAAAAAAAAAAAAGAAAGGAAAAAAGAAATAAATATGCTGTAGCTGCAGGGCACTCTTTCCTGTTTAGAAGATGAGGATGTATGAGTATCTACATACCATGCTAACACATTCCATTCCTCGTGCCAAATTTCTCACCTTCTCGAATTGCATGAGCACAAATGTTTTGGACCTGCATACCTATGACACTCTGGGAAATGGCCTTTCCATCCCTCAGTAATATTTTATAAGTGAACTTGGTGCGGAAAGGATCGCTGGCCTGAAACATGTGTTTAATGTTTATTCATTTTTGACAGAGAGCGAGACAGAGCATGAGCAGGGGAGGGGCAGAGAGAGGGGGAGACCCAGAACCCGAAGCAGGCTCCAGGCCCTGAGCCATCAGCACAGAGCCTGATGCGGGGCTCGAACACACAGACCGCGAGATCATGACCTGAACTGAAGTCGGACGCTCAACCGACTGAGCCACCCAGGTGCCCCTGAAATATATGTTTGATAGTAGAACTGTTTGCAGCCTTGTCAGTGATCGTGATGGAGCACAGAGAGGTGCATGTGTTTAAGTATTGTGAGGCCATCACCATGTACTTCACTATAACATGAGATGCAGCAGGAAAGAAAGTTGGGCTGAAAAGGCCTTATGATTCTGCTCCCTCCTTTACAGCCAAAATCCGTGACTGAGCATAGCACGCAGCAACTCCATGTGGAAGGAATTTATGGATGTGAAGTTACTGAAAGAAAATAAAGTATGTTCTATTTATATAATAACTTAATAATCTTATCATAATTCCGCACAGTATTTCATGGAATTATTGAACAGATGATTTGCGAATCTTTAGAGATAAATTAATTCAGCTGCAACTTGACACAGATTTCACCTGGCCTGTGGTTTTCTAAATGCTCTTTCAACACCCCAGAAATGAAAAGTTCATTATTTTATGATGTAATTTATTAAATTCTTTACAGACATCTATTATATTATTAGAAGACACTTAGGCTAATGTAAAATCCATTTTCCTGTAGTTTATATTGGTTTCTATTCTTCCCTGTGGTGCCATGTAGAGTGACAGTTTAATTTCAGGCAAAGTCACACATACTTTCAATATATATATATATTTTTAATTTGAGAGAGGGAGAGACCGTGAGTGGCGAAGAGGGGCAGAGAGAAAGAGAAAGAGAATCTTAAGCAAGCTCCACGCTCAGTGCGGAGCCCTACACGGGACTTGATCGCACAACCCTGGGATGATGACCTGAGCTGAAATCAAGCCAGATGCTCAACTGATGGAGCCACCCACGTGCCCCTCTACTTTTAAATTTTTTACAATATTATTCGGTCTTCGAAACGAAATAAAATCAAACTAACCAACATATTATAGTTAATAAACAGTTTTTAAACATGAAGTTTGATTTTTCATGGACGAGTTGACAATTGATTTCCAGTCTAGGCTTTTGTTTTTTTAAAGTTTATTTATTTACGAGAGAGAGAGAGAGAGAGAGAAAGAGAATTCCAACCAAGCTCCACTGTCAGCACAGAGCCCGAAGTGGGGTTCGATCTCACAACCATGAGGTCGCTACCTGAGCCTGTATCCAGAGTCGGATGCTTACCCAACTGAGTCACCCAGGTGCCCCCACTCTAGACCTTCTTTATGCGTGTCTTCTTTATCCAAAAGTACAACATCATCAAGTCCGTCACGGAAGCCAGACATCCTCGAATCCTCTCTTCCTCAAATCCTCCACATCTAACCCGTCAGCACATTCTATAGGCTTTACCTACATCAGTTGCCTGACTCCACTTTTGATACCTACAGTCCATTCTCCGCACAGAGCTAGAGATCTTGCTACAATTATAAAATGATGATATTTTATAGTAGGCACACTTCTAAGCTAGCCCACAATAATCTCCATCTCCTGATATTCATGCCACTGTGCAATTCCCTCCTCCTAAGAGCTGAGTGGACACATTGGCGTCTAATGGATAGAACGTGACAAAAGTAATGGCATATTACTTCTGACCTTAGGTTACAGAAGACTGTGACTTCTATCTTGTTTGCTCTTTCTCTCCCTCTGGCTCTTCTCAGTCACACCTTCTAAAGAATCGAGCTGCCATGCTGTGAATTACCTTATGGAGAGACTCACGAGGCGAGAAAGTGAGGATGGCCTCCAGCCAACAGCCAAGAAGAAACTGAGGCCCTCAGTTCAACAGTCCACGTGAAACTGAACCCTGCCAACAAGCGCTGAAGTGAGCTTGGAAATGGATCGTTCCAAGATGGAACGATGGCTCCAGTCGAGCCATGAGGTGGGTGGATCTCCAGCCAGCACTTTGATTGCATCTCCGTGAGGCATCTTGAGCTACGGGTCCCGGATAAATTGCACCTGGATTCCTGAACTAGAGAAACTGTGAGGTGATAAATATTGTTGTCTTGAGCCTCTAAGTTTTGGGGCACTTGTTAGAAAGAGATTACTAGTACGTACTCTTCTGCTTAAAACCCTTTAATCACTTTCAATAAAACAATCTTTTTGACTAAAAATCGACAGCCCACTGCCGACGGCTCTCTTCTCCCCTTGTGCTTCTCCGCTGTTTCCAGAGCTCCAGCCCAAGCTTCTTTTACTTCTTGGAGCCACTTAAACTCTTGTTCACTTGGGACTTTTGTTCGTGGTGATCTCTTTGCTGGCATGTCTTCATGTCCTGTCTTCTTCTGGCAGATCTAACCGCATCCTTTTGTCTTCCCTGAACCTCTAATGAGCCTCTTTGAGCCTCTAATGAGTCTCTTTAGATACCCTAACCCTACGCTAGGTTCAGAGCACTTTTCGAACTTGACATAATTTCAGTTATGGGGCTGCTTCTCTTTTTTCATCTGCCTCTCTTACTGAGATCCGGTTAAGCCAGGATTCTGACACGGAGCCCAAGGATCCCACCTGTACATCGCTGCCACAACACTAGCCTTTGCTTTGTGTGTAACCTTCTAGAAGTTAAGGCATTTGTTATCAAAATGTCTCTGCAGTTTTGAGGGTGCAATCTGAATAGAGAAAAGGGTTCAAATAGCATTTAGAATAAGGAGCCGTAAAGAGTTACAACAACAAGTAGGTCCGAATGGATGTCAGTTGCTAGCCTTTTAATTCTCATCATAGAACCTTTCTTCTGCTCATATGTTGTTCTTGGGAGAGTTTTATTTTTCCCCCAAGATTATATAGTGAAGAAACAATCTAGGAATTAATTTCTCGGTAATGCGACATGTAGATTGCGATTAAAATTTTAAAACCCTTCAAAAGATTGAATTGGATTCTTAGCTGATAGAGGAAGACAGAGTTTTTTCCTTCGCCGGCCATGATGTCCAGCCTAAAGAACACTTGAAACTATTTAAACTATTTAAACTATTTAAAGTACATTGGTATGCACTGTTTTATCTTAATATCTTCATAGTTATATATTAAGGAAAGAGTCATCTGGGATGAATGAGTATTGAGAAAAAAAGATCAGAGAATGGTTATATTTTAAGATTATATCACCACATTTTAACAGTTGTGAAGACTGCACAGACTGAGTAAAGTCATACCCAAAATGTTAAAAACCCAGGGCCTTCTAGAAGGTTTTAATATAGGAGCTCTGAAATCCTGAAAAGTAAAGCAGTGCATGACTCCTTATCCCAATAAAATGTAACAGCATTGAAGACAAGAGTCTATTGCTTAGGTTTTAACCACATTGGGCACCCAAAAGTGGGCATACCACTTTTAATGCGATTCAAACTCTAAAATGAATTCATTCTCAGTTGGTCCATTTTATTCGCCTCATTTATTGAATGATTCTCCAAACGACAAGAAAGGACAGTCAGTCCTTTCTTCCCTTTGAAAACACTCAAGCTTCCTTTTTCTTTTTTCTTCTGCTGCTTGCCTCAGGGACATTTTATGCTTAAAAGCCCTTGGATTGATTTCTGTGCCCATTGGTGCTTCCATTTACCATCTGTTGGTTGAGGTGTTTATATATTTAGCAACACAGGAAAGATGGAACATGAGAAATTGGGGAAGTTGGAAAGGATAGGACAGAGAAACTATCAAACTCTTTGTATGAACAGTACTGCTTTGTAATATGTGGCTAGTTTCAATAAGATATGAAGTTTTAAGATTAGTAAATAACTTGAAATAAAAACACTGAAACAGAGGAAAAAGTAGGGCTTTGGTAACATTGGTTACAAGAATGTGTAAAGGATGTTAACATACACGGAGACTTTCGAAAATAGACAAGTCGAAAAAGCTTTACTCATAATCTTTAAAAATCACAAACCTGTCAAAGACCTTATTATTCATGGAGGGAAAATGTCGACATCAAACTTGAGAGTGAAACCATATCATGTCCCTCTTTAGCCACTTGGTCAATTTATTGCTGCCTTGAGAGCCAAGGAAACTCTTTTTTTTTTTTTTTAATTTTTTTTTTCAACGTTTATTTATTTTTGGGACAGAGAGAGACAGAGCATGAATAGGGGAGGGGCAGAGAGAGAGGGAGACACAGAATCGGAAACAGGCTCCAGGCTCTGAGCCATCAGCCCAGAGCCTGATGCGGGGCTCGAACTCACGCACCGCAAGATCGTGACCTGGCTGAAGTCGGACGCTTAACCGACTGCGCCACCCAGGCGCCCCGCCAAGGAAGCTCTTTAATGGGACCAAGACACCCTCACATATGCAAAGAGAGAGCAGCAGGATTAACTTGGTGAAAATGTGATTTAATTGTGTAAATGCTTTTGGAATTTTTACATTGTATAAATGAATCCTTTTTTTTTTTTAATTTTTTTTTTTAACGTTTTATTTATTTTTGAGACAGAGAGAGACAGAGCATGAACGGGGGAGGGGCAGAGAGAGAGGGAGACACAGAATCGGAAGCAGGCTCCAGGCTCTGAGCCATCAGCCCAGAGCCTGACGCGGGGCTCGAACTCACGGACCGCGAGATCGTGACCTGAGCGGAAGTCGGCCGCTTAACCAACTGAGCCACCCAGGCGCCCCTAAATGAATCCTTTTTAAAGTGGACGGAAAGACAAGCATCTTAGAATAACATGAAGGTATCTTCCTGGGGTCTGAAAAACTCAGAGAGAATAGCTTGTAGAATCTTATATCACATAAATTATCCTCTGAGCTTTTAACACACACACACACACACACACACACACACACACACATTTGAACAACCAATGGAAAACATTACTCATTTGTTTATGTGTCTGGCTTTCTTGGCATTCTCTCTCCCTTCTTCTCCTCTCACCGCTTCATATGGTTTGCCTTATTTTCTGCACTTCCCTCCTGGTTCTCTGGTGACTCTGCACCTCCTTATGGTGGAGCCTGGCCAATGTCAACCATTGTTCCCATGATGTTTACTACTTTCATTAAATCAGGCTGCATCTGGAATGTACTTCCAAGATTTCTCTTCCCACAGCAATAGCTGCTCCCACAAAGAATACGTTTGCCTAATGTGTCAACATCTGGAAAATCTGTGGCAGTTGAGGCTTACGGTCCACAGTCAAAGCCCTGACATCAGCAAATGCATGAGGCAATCGCGAGGAAGGAACTCAGGACATCAAAAACAATACACACAGGGAGTACTTGACCCAACCTACTCCTGTGTCCTCTAAAGGAATTCAGCAACATTTATTTTTTCTTAAGGACGGATCTTCAGAAGGGAAGGATCACAATCAAATTACGGGAATTTAGATCCATAAGAAAACTTAGAGATCATGTGGTTTGTATGCCCAAGAATCGAGATATCCAGATAATGAGGCCAAGAAAAAACACACTTGGTGACTTTTAATTACCCGGGACTTTTATATAGATACGAATCAAAACTTGAATTAGATTAGGTTTTTACTAACCACTGTACTCTCAACCTGGAACACTTGTATGTGTGTATGTACATGAATATTTTTGCTAGTATCTATTTTGAAAAAATACAACAGAAGGATCTGACTCTCTACGATAATGAACATATTATCATGTAATGCATTTCATAAAATTAACATATAACTTTACAAAGCTGTAAAAACCGTGTTGTAACTGGTAGTTGACATAAATTAATGTTGTCTTGTCATTTAATGGTGTACTTATGGATGTCAGTCTCGTACTTTTTTTTTTTTTAATTTTTTTTTTCAACGTTTTTATTTATTTTTGGGACAGAGAGAGACAGAGCATGAACGGGGGAGGGGCAGAGAGAGAGGGAGACACAGAATCGGAAACAGGCTCCAGGCTCTGAGCCATCAGCCCAGAGCCCGATGCGGGGCTCGAACTCACGGACCGCGAGATCGTGACCTGGCTGAAGTCGGACGCTTAACCGACTGCGCCACCCAGGCGCCCCAGTCTCGTACTTTTTAAAAACATTTTTAAGTCAGTAAGTGTTACCCACTTCAGGTCCCAAACATTGCTATGTGTCCTTGGAAAACCATGGGGTCACTGATAATGTGACTATATTGCCTAGTAAATCAAATAGTCCTGAGCTGATATATTGGCAAGAGATCTGAACTAAGCAAAAGAAATAGGCTCATGTTTTGCCCCTAACTTGATAGATAGCCTTTGGCAAGTCACTTTTCCTATCTGGACCTCAGCTGAAAAAATGATGGGATTAGACCACTCATGTTTATGTCAGTTCCAGCTCTAGGATACTCAGAGACTATTTTGAAAACAAGGAATAAAAATTTAAATCCAGGGAGGGAGGTGAAACATCATTCATGCAATAAATGTTGTTTGGATTGGAGTGAAGTTAAAGTGTTCATCAAAATTTACAGGTAATAGTCACTCCCTGAAGAAAAGTACTGCCTTTTCTTTCAAAAAATAATCTCCACGGGGCAAGGGGGCAAAACTAGAAAGAAATATACCTTATTTGAGTCTCATTTTTTCATGAACTTGCTTACTTGCTCGACTTACACTGGCAACATATTGCATCTGAAACTAAGATCGTACAGTTTCAACTATCCATCTTTTTGTTTCTTTTTTTTCTTTCTTTTTTTTTTCCTTGTTTGCTTTGTGAGTTTTAAGACTGAGATAAAATCTCAGAAAATCTTTTATTTTTTGAAAAAACATTTGATGTTTATTTATTTTTGAGAGGGAGAGAGAGAGAGAGAGAATGCGTGCAAGGTGGGGAGAGGCAGAGAGAGAGGGAGACACAGAATCCCAAGCAGGCTCCAGGCTCTGAGCTGTCAGCACAGAGCCGGACGTGGGGCTTGAACTCACAAACTATGAAATCATGACCTGAGCTGAAGTCAGACCCTCAACGGAATGAGCCACACAGGCGCCCCTCAGAAACTCTTTTAAAAGGACATTTAGTTTTCATTTATTTTTGAGATTTTCTAAGATGATTGATAACTATTAAATTGGTTACACTGATAAATATTAAATTAAAAAGATATACCCTTTTTTGTGGATAACTTAGGTGCTCATCTCATTGGCGTTAAGGCAAATGTCTAAGTTTTCATCGTGTCTTTCAAGACACTGCCCACTCTCGTCCAGTTCTGCATCTCTGGCTCTCTCCCTTCACTCTTCTCCTTGCTAACTACCTTCTCTAGAGACTTCTCTCAGTACTGGGAAGACTCCATGTCCATTCTCTCTCAGGGCTTTTTGGTAAAAACAACAACAACATATATATATATATGTTTCCATGAGGCACCTGTGTGGCTCAGGTGGCCAAATGTCCAACTGTAGATTTCAGGTCAGGTCATGATCTCACAGTCTGTGAGTTCAAACCCTGCATCGGGCTCCTTGCTGGCACTGTACAGCCTGGTTGGCATTCTCTCTCTCTCCCTCCGTCTGCCCATCCCCAGTTTGTACTCTCTGTCTCTCTTTCAAAGCAAATAAATAAACTTAAAAATATATATATACTTTTAATCTAATTTTTGAAGAAATGTGTGTAGTGTCAAAAGTCAAATCATTTTCTACTGTTTCTAACTAAGCAAAATTCTGAACGTTAGGAAAAAAGAAAATTTCTCTGCGGCACACTTGATTCTCATTCCCTAGAGGAAGTCACGTACACATCTTTTAGGTGTTTTTCCTAATACTGTCCTTCGTATCTCTATATAATGTGCTGTACTGCCATTGCTTGAGTGTTTGTTAAGGCAGTTCTACTGACTTCCTCACTTGAAAATAGCTGCCCCGAACCCACTCTGTCCTTCAACATGTACACATCTACCCCCATTTCTCATCCTAGCACAATTGTATTATAACTTAGAAAGTCCCAAATTACTGGTCATAATATGTGTTTATCCAAATTTTATTTTCAGGTAACTCATGGCTATATTTTCTTTCTTTATTACATCTTTTCTTTAATTTTATTGTCTATTTTTTTTTAAATTTTTAATGTTTATTTTTAAGAGAGACAGAGCGTGAGCAGGAGAGGAGCAGAGAGAGAGGGAGACGCAGAATCCGAAGCGGGCTCCAGGCTCCGAGCCGTCAGCGCAGAGCCCGATGTAGGGCTGGAACTCATGGACCTTGAGATCATGACCTGAGCCAAAGTTGGCCGCTCAACCAACTGAGTCACCCAGGTGCCTCTTTTTGTCTAGTTTTGCATGTGACTGTAATTTTATCCCCAAATTCTTGTACTAGAAGCCCAAATCTTTAAATAACATGTTCAAAAATATTCCAGAGTTTTTCTTAAAAAATACTTTTTATTTGAAGATTGGTCTCCTGGAGCCCACTGTCTTTCTGCTGCAATAAGGATGGTCTCCCCTTGGGCCTGTTGGACCCCTGTCATCCCGAGGTTTGCCTTCAGGACCTAGAGCTTTCCTACCCCTTTTTGTTGTTGTTGTTGGGTCCTCTGCTCCTTGGGTTCTATGTCTCTCTCTTCTAGGTTTCTTTCCTTGACTAGTGGGATGCATATCTGTAGATTCATAAAAAGGGAGCATAGGGAAAGGATTTAGTTTCTGAGAACATGCTTTTCTAAAATTGTCTTTGTTGGGCCTTCATTTTTGATCGAGCATTAAACTGGGCTGCATAATTTCAGATTATAAGTAATTTTCTCTTGAAACTTAACCTTCAACTCCCAATCAAATGTTTATTTCTGTTATCATATTTTTTATTTCCAGAACTATTCGTTGTTGCTTCTTGTTTCCATTATTTTTATAGCCTCCTTTTCTTATTTTTTTCTTAAATGTTTTTTCTGTTCCATGCATTGTTTCTGTTTCTTTAAATTTTTTTTTCCAACGTTTTTTATTTATTTTTGGGACAGAGAGAGACAGAGCATGAACGGGGGAGGGGCAGAGAGAGAGGGAGACACAGAATCGGAAACAGGCTCCAGGCTCCGAGCCATAAGCCCAGAGCCCGACGCGGGGCTCGAACCCACGGACCGCGAGATCGTGACCTGGCTGAAGTCGGACGCTTAACCGACTCCGCCACCCAGGCGCCCCTGTTTCTGTTTCTTTAAAAAAATGTTTTTAATCGTTATTTAAGTGTGGGGATACCAAAATGTGATTGGAAATTCCAGATTTCCTTATAGGATAATCTGGATTGGCTGTTTCACGAGGTGTCATCTTTCTCCAGAAAGGAATCTTATTTCCTGTCTACAAGTTATAATCCTGATTGCTCACTTGGGGGGCTATTTGTAAAGAGATCTAGTGCGGTCTTACCTTTCAGTGTAGGGTTTGATTTCATCTAATGGTTCTCCATATGTTATCCCGTCTTCAACTATGACTAGTGTCCGTGAGTCCAAAACTTCTGTGGTTTTCTATAAAGTAAGTATCTAATTTTTGCCAAGGTTCGGGAATGTTGAACTAATAGGACCAGAGAGTAAAATGATGGCTCCAGAGGCTGGTAGGTGGTGGAAATGGTGAGATACTGGGCAACGATAGAAACATCCAGTTGTAAGATAAGTTCTGGGAATCCAATGTACGCCATGGTGATTGCAATTAATAATACTATATAGTATACTTGAAATTTGCTGAGAGAGTACATCTTAAGTGTTCTCACCACCATCACCACCACCACCACACACACACACACACACACACACACACACACACACACACACGGTGACTATGTGAGGTGATAGATGTGTTAATTAACTTGATTATGGTAATGGTTTTATAATGTCTACTTCTACTAAATTGTCACATTGTACATTCTAAACATTTGCAATTTTGTCAATTATACCTCAACAAAGCCAGAAATTTTTTTAAAAAATGAAACAAAAAGGTTTATTGCTCACTCGTACTGAATCACCAATGAGATTGCCATTCTCACTCTAGGTCCTTGACTCTGCTCTCTGGAACACTGCTGGTTGTGGTAGAAAAAAAAAAATGCCTGCTGGATCTTCTCCTAGAGGTCATTTTCACCCATCACCCATGCACATTGGCCACAACTGGTTATATGACCCCGAACTTCAAGGCAGCAGGCAAGTAGATCCTGTTCCTCCCACCTAGAAGTAAACCTGACATTAGGAACCAGTTGTCGTGTCTTGTGGGCTGGTGGCTGTCTCTTAGTCAGGGCTTAGAACATACTGAGGCAGGCACCTCCTGTGTATTCTGGCCTCAAAATCTAATCCAACACTCCCCAAACGCTATCCTCAAACAATGCAGTATGAATGCCTGTCATTGTCAGACAGAAACCAGGCACCATTTTGAGAAAGGGATGTTGGGACACACAGGTCAAGGCTTCTTCTCTGGGCTGCATAGGACACAGAAACAACTGAGGGTAATGAAGTCTCACTGTCCATAGACAATCTAAGCATACTCAAGAAAGTTAAGTAAATTGTCTAGGCTCGAACAGCAAATACAAACTAATCTTTCATGGGACCCATGTCCTTGACTCCAAGTTCAATATAATTTTCATCATCGTGGTGTGTCCCAGACTTTACACAATTATAGTTTTACCCTACCTTTAAAAAACCTATTCTGATATTTGTATCTTTCTTTCTAATGATGTAAGTTTTGGCTTAGAGACATTTATTTTAAAAGAAGATTAGTTCACAAGAAACTAAAGGTGAATATTCAGGAGGGACCATGGTCCTACACAGAAAAAGTTGTTCCCAGAATTCAAATGCAGAATCTAGGAATGCCCGTGCAGAAAAGATCCCTGGTCCCACGGGACTGAGAAGTCTAGAAGGTAGGACCAGAGAGCGGGTGGATGTGGGGTTCTGGCAGTTCTGCACCAAAAGAGGAAAGAGCTTGAAAGAATGAGAGAAAGTTCTGCTAGGGCTGAAGATGGAAATGGACGGAAGTTTGGAATTGAGGGTCTGAGACATTATGGGCCTCACTGAGACAGCGAGATCGAGGCTGAGTCTAGGAAAGAGCACTGGAGTTGAAGAGAGCAATCTTGAGGAGGAAGAATCAAGGTGGAAATTAAGGAATAGGTTGGCTAGGGAAGCATGGAACTGGAGGTTCAAATAACCATAAGCAATGATTTAGGGAAGCAAGAAGAGTGCAGGGTCTTAGGTTGTTTTTAGTCGAGAGAGGCAAGGAGGGGATGTTGAGGTGGGGTTAAAGGGATGGCTTTGGGACTGGGGTGGGGCAGCAGGTGCCCTGGGAACCAAGCATGTTGACCCGGGCTGGCAAGAAAGAGTCATGCATCATGTCAAAGCCGTCATGTGTGGTGTGACCCCACTGTGGCAGCCATCTCTGCTTTTCTGAGATGGGACTTTGAATGAACCACTTTCTGTGAAAAATAGGCAAAGGGAATTGGCATGAATACCATACTCCCTCTGTTATTTTTGCTTAGCGCTCAGTGCTTCTCCCCCAAATCAAGTCCCAGCAAAGCAATGAACAGCAGAGAAGGAATGTTTGTTTGTATGTATTAATTCAATAACATGTGCTTCCTGATCTTTCAATGGTTTTGTGGTTGCAATGAACGCATGGGGAAAAGTATTGAGGAGAGTCTAAATCGCCCACATTTTTTTTTACTTTTGTTTTCAGATTTTGCTTCATAACTTAAACTGATGAAAATAATCAAGAGCTTAGTCAGTGGAGTGGGTGTTACAAAGATTATTAATTTATTTGATGCATAATGAAAATATTTTCTGATTTCTTCCCTCCATAAACAACAAGGTAAAGAACTTTTTCCTTTTTAAACTAGGAAACTAGGGAACCCTGCTGTTTATAATAATGTCTCTTTGGGGGAGGGGGTAGGATAAGAAGATATTTTATTCTCTCTTTCTCTCTCTCTCTCTTTTTGGGAAGAAACATTGAAATTAGTACTAAAATCTGTAGTGAAAGAGTTTGCTTTATATGTTAACTTTATAAAGTCTGCTGACATCGGGGCCTTGGGGCCCAATGCTTTAAGGCATCTTGTTTTACCCTGAAAGACACCTCCTTGTTGGAAAGACTTGTCCTTTCAACAAAGAAAAGTCACTGGCTGGTAATCTAATCTTTGAAAAAGAGTTTGGATTTTCTGGCAACAAAAAAGAGAAAAGCAGTATTGGGGAAAAAATTAAACTTGAAACTAAAAGCTTGAGAGGAAGAGGAAAAAAAAAACAAACGAAACGTCTCGAACATAATTACTATGCAGGCCATTTCATCTGTTAAAAGGCTTGGTGCGGGGGAAAGAACTTGGTATTGTCTTGTCCCATCACCAGCTTCAGTTAGAAACCTGTCCAGAGTTCACCGGAGGGAGGAAACAACTCACAAAAGATAATTTTTCTCTTTAAAGATGTTCTTGTTTTTACTGATGAGAAAAGAAAAAAATGAGCCTCTCTCCCTCCCCATTTGCCCCAGGCTGCTGTATTTTTAGCAGTAAGGACAACAACAATTTAGCAGTAAGGACAACAAGCAATTTTTTATTGCTTTGGAATAAGGCATGCCACATGTTGAATATAATCATGATGATAAGAATGATTGAATTGTTTTTGCAATTGTCACTGGGTCATATTGGCAACCTTTAAAAACCAGAATGTCAGGAAGTGATATGGGAAGGAACTGTTAAAAACAAATGTGCACTCCTAACTTTTTTGATACGCCCAAGTTCTTTTTGGTATAAAGTTTGTATTTTCTACTCTAATGTTTCTTGAATTATGTTTTTCTGTAGTTCTCTGAAGTAGTCTATTAGTCTCTGCTATAACAAAATACCACAGACCGGGTGACTTAAGCCGTAGAAATGTAGTTGCTCACAGTTCAGAAAGGTAGAAGTCAAAGATCAAGGTTGAGCCTAATTCGTTTCTGGTGAAAGCCCTCTTCCTGGCTTGCAGACGGCCACCATTTTGCTGCATGGTCATATGGCCTCTTCGTTGTTTTATGTGTATGGAGAGACAGAGAGAGAGAGAGAGAGAATCTTCCTCTTCTTATGAGGCCACCTGTCCTATTGGATTAGGGCTCTACCCTTATGACTTTATTTAACCTTAATTACCTCCCAAAGATCCGGTCTCCAAATACAGTCACATTAGGGGTTAGGACTTCAACATATGAATTGGGCAGGGTGGGATATGACTGAGTTCATAGCAATTCCATATATATATATATATATATATATATATATATATTTCATATATATATATTCCATATATATTCATATATATATTCCATATATATATGGCTTATGCATTCATCAATGATAAAAACATGAAAGATAATCTATTTCTTGATAGTAATGCATTGCTATAAAAACCTGAAAGTACCTAAATGTTATAAAGAGAACATTTATTTCATTTTATTAAAAAAATTTAAGTTTATTTACTTATTTTGAGAGAGAGAGAACAACCAGGGGAGAGCCAGAGAGAGAGAGAGAGAGAGAGAGAATCCCAAGCAGTCTCCACACTGACTGTATGGAGCCTGATGTGGGGCTCGAACCCACAAACCATGAGATCGTGACCTGAGCTGAAACCAAGTCAGACCCTTAACCAACTGAGCCACCCAGGTGCCCCTGAAGGGACCATTTAAACTTGCATTGTACAGTCAGTGTTTAAAATACGCAACGGCTTACATTTGGGTTACGCTTATTATTATTATTTTTTTCAGTATACTTCCTGGTCAAATATTTTGTGTGATCCTTACAAGGCACTTGTGATGAGAAACCTATCATTAAGCCTTGGCTGAGGAAACTGGGTCACAACATAGTGGAGAGAGTGGTAAGTGCCCTGTGAAAGGAGAAGATCGGGAGAGAAGTTCCAGCTCTTTCCCTGTGGGAGGCTGAACTGGTAGCTTGGGAGATGGGACCCTCTTTAAAATGAAAGTGTTGTCTTGGGTGACACCCTAAGGTTCCTCCTGGCTCTAAAATAGTCTGCATTTCTACAAAACACAAAGAAAATGAAGAGATCTGCTGTCAGGCACATAGAGAATTAATAAAAATCGTGGGTTTCAAACCCTGTTTTCCTGCCGTAGAGCTAATGGAAATTTCCAGAAAGTATTAAAGGTCCAGTGTCAAGTCCCTTATCCTAATTGTCTTGACAGCATTGAAGTCTTATGTTTGCTTACTTCAGTGGTAAAAACACAGAAGAACATCTCCCTTTAAGATTTAATAAGGGAAAATACCTGCTTTACGTCCTATAGAGAGTGGTGTTTTTTCTTAGAAAAGAGAGAAAAGATGACGACCGCAGATGTTTAAGAGGATGGCTATAAATTCAGTGGGCTATAAACAAGAATTGTGATGGGAATAAAATCCAATGCCCTTATAGGGAAACCCAGACATGCAAAGATTTGTACATGAGCCTCGCGTTAGTTTTTTTTTTTTTTTTTTTTTTTTTTTTTTTTTTTTAAGAAGCTTGTGGTGGTACTAAGGGCTTGCCTGTAAAATGAGACATGAATGATGTCTGGCAGATCAGAAGCACAAAGAAGGATCCGAGAGCCCTTGTGTTTACACTTGCACAATGACGGTTGTAAGCAGACCTTTCTAAACACGACAGAGCAATTTAGAAGGATTAAGATCTGAATGTAGCAGTGTGTGCCACAATTTTCCTCCTTTCTAAAGCTTCATGAAATTAAGTTCCTCCATGCTGATAAACCTAGAACAAAGGGATTTTCAAAACTCCTTTTAAGGAATTTGCCCTCTTATGGGATCTTTGCTTGCCACTTGAGTTTATAAGGTTGTTTCTTTGTTCTATGGGGATAATCCATTTTGGTTATTTTCCACGTTGTAGCAAACAGTTTCAACAAGGCAGCTCCCTAAAGCTAAAGAAGAAGGCACAGAAGTCTCTCAGTTCCTGCGGAAGAGAACGTTTGCACATATTCGGAATATGATGGAAAGTGTCTTTCGGTTTGTGAGTCATTCTTAATTTATCTCCATCCCAAGATAAATTCACTTTGGGGGGGGGAATTGCAAGACAGTGCGCCGTCATGTTTGATTTATGTTAGAATAAAAGAAAAATTCAAATGCTGAAGCTTTTCTCTAATGCTGTCCTGAGAGTTCACGTCTCAGTGCTGCCTTTCAGGTGAGATCACATCATGATGAGTCCTTTGGCTACTGCGTTTAGCTAACACTCTCAAATTCTCACATTCCACCTCATGTTGGGGAGAAATCACAGCTGCATGGGAAGAGAAAAGGACATAAGTTTTGATACATTAGATTAGAAGTAACTCAAAGAACAGTCATAAGTTTATGACCAAGTTGTATATCCAGCTGGTTATATCACTGAGTACGTCACGTAAGTAATAATGCTGCTCAAAACATTATTGTGTACAGACATAGGACTGATTCCCAGATTTTTGCTGACAGGAAATTTTATACATAATTATATACACGTCAAAGTATGTATTATATATTAATATGTAATTATACTCATAAAATACATATGACAACATGAATGTAATATGAACCATATAATTATATTAAACATTTTTTATATGGATCTCATTCTACGAAGTCAATGAAATTCAAAAACTTTGAACAATTTTATGAATTCAGCACTCTTGCTGGTAGTTCTGAAGATACGAAAGAATAAGATGGGCCTTGAAGTGGCTTAGAGATCTTTCAGGGAGTTCTTTATTTCTACCCTTCTTACCCTAAATCTTAACTCTTGGGATCCAGGGAGTAAAGTTACCCTTTTCTATCAAGTCTTTTTGGACTATATTTCCAGTCTTGTGTGGAAAACAGACTTTCCTTGCTTCAGTGAAAATAGCCAACATTCCTCGGGGACATAGACACTGGTAGCAGATTTATGACTTGTTTTGGTTTGGGGAAAAAAGGAAAATTTAATATTAATAAAAATAAACTAAAAAAAATCTTAGTGTTTATTTATTTTTGAAAGAGAGAGAGACACAGTGTGAGCAGGGGAGGGGTAGAGAGAGAAGGAGACATAGAATCTGAAGCAGGCTCTAGGCTCTGAGCTATCAGCACAGAGCCTGACGTGGGGCTCGAACTCACCAACTGGAGATCATGACCTGAGCTGAAGTTGGATGCTTAACTGACTGAGCCACCCAGGTGCCCCAGTAAAAATAAATGTTTATGGAGTACAAAATATCATCAGTAGAATTGTGCCACCCACAAGGACTTTAGGACAGCACATGCAATGCCACCATGTGTTCTTAATTATCTCTGGAATTTGATTAGATGACTCCCAAAGGCTGTAGGCTCAACTTTAAATTCAAAGATACGATACTGTAAGTGCATTTAATGAGTCTGTGGAATTCTCACATATGCTTTTGTGTAGATTTATCATTATTATTTACTATTCATGGTACTCCTTTCTTAATGTCCTTGAACAGGTTCTTACATATAAATGAAATAAGCATTATAACTCTCACTGGCTAGTTTTTTTTTAAAAATTTTTTGATTCATAATGGTTTGCTTCTAAAAGATGAGATTTCTCTCATTTATTTGGATTGCTTTATACAATTATAATCACGTAATAATTTCCATTCGTTCAGCAAGTATTGATGCCTGTTTTCTAGAAGTTACGCTTTATGAAATTCATACATACGCATGTTGAGTTATCCAATAAACACGGAAAAGTATGAATAAAAGCACTGGCCTTCTTCTTCCTCCCAACCAACTGGCAGCCTCAGAAGGCAAAGAAAACCTTTTTAATGGTTTGTATTTTTATTTTCCAATGAGATCTTAATCACTACATATCTATTATTTGATCTCTCCACTTCATCCAGACAAAACTTGTTAGCTTCTCAGTGTGAAAGACTATAATTTTGCCCAAAAACCTTGCTCAGCCTGGGGCCCATGGGTGGTTCAGTCACTGAAGCATCCGACTCTTGATTTCGGCCCAGGTCATGATCTCATGGTCATGAGATCGAGCCCCATGTAGGCACGGTCAGTGCAGAGCCTGCTTGAAATTCTCTTTCTCTTTCTTCTTTCTGCCTTTCTTTCAAAATGAATAAACTCTAAAAACAAACAAACAAAGAGACAAACAAATCTTACTCGTCTTGCATTTCATCCTGTGGATGTTGATAGCTATGTTATTATTTTTTGTTCCTCTTCAAGTAGTTAGCTTTGTAACTACTGTTAGCTTTCACTTCTATTTTTCCCCACTAGCTTTGTACATCTCAATTTAAGATTACAGTATTATTTTCCCTATCCTTTACTGCATCTTATTTCTCTTCTTCCTGATACCATATTTCATTAACCAAACCTTTACTCTTATAGTCTCAAGATTATTAGCATTTATAATCTATTCAGCAACCAAAACCCGTCAATTCCCCCATATTCCTGGTGTGAAAAGGCCCAGATGTTTTGAATTGGAGGATAGATTTTATAAGTAGGGCTTGTTGAAAAAGCTGTAGGACAGCTGTGAGTCCTACCTGATTTACTAAAGTGAAAGTCTAGGGGCGCCTGGGTGGCTCAAGTGACTGACTCTTGATTTCAGTTCGGGCCACGATTGCATGGTTCGTGGGATTGAGTCCCACACTGGGCTCTGCACTGCCAGTGCAGAGCCTGCTTGGGGTTCTTTCTTTCTTTGCTCCTTCCCTGCACTCTTTTTTTTCCCTCTCTCTCTCAAAATAAATAAGCATTAAAAACACAAAAACCCAGTCACTCTTTAGAAAAAAAAAAGTTAAAGTCTGGTCTCTACTTCCTAAGTGTAGTGGGGAAGGCTTCACTAGTATTGCTTAGAAGTCCTGATGGGTATAAAAATGGAAGACATGGAACATTAGCGCTTGGTGCCTGATGTTTTCCGGAGAAAGTTAAGGAGCCTACAGTGGGCTAGGGGGGAAATTGCACTGCCCTCTGAGAATAAGGCTAAAGATAAGTGAGTATTTTCCATTAATTACATGTGGTCCAAACAAGGTAGCAAGACAGCCTGAAGCTGCCCTTCCTGCATAAGGGGATCTCTTCCAATAGAGTTCAGTGCAGAATAGACTCCTGTAAAAGTATAACTGAGACTCAATCAACACTGCTTATGTCAGAGAAGTTATAATTGGATGAACCAGATAAGGGAACCTCTAAAGAATTCACAAAAGTGTCGATGAGATAAAGAATAAGCTTTAAACATCTGCCAAATCTCAAGAACATGAAGATAACTTAGAACCATACCACCAAGGGAAGGCATTTCTGACCTGCTTTGACCGTTGGACCTTCTGATGTTCTGGCCCCATGGATTTCAGGAACAAAAGACAGAGAATGGAGAAAGAGGTGAGTAAGAAGAAAAACAGAATCCCACCTACCCACCTTTCTGGATGTAGGCTCATGTCTAAAGATAGTGGCAACTATTGAGTGGGTCAGTTGGAAAGGAAAGAATTCTTATATTGAAAACAAAATTTAAATTATCATTGACATTATAAGCATTCTAATGTCTTAAGATTACACTTTGCTACCTAATGGTTTAGAGGGACCTTCTGACTTTTATGACTTGGAAGTGTCCAAAGAAGTAATGTCATTCCTGCTTTTCACTCAATTGCAAAAGAACATTTTTTTCTAATTTTTTGGAAGGACAGCAGCAGAAAAAAAAGAAGTATTTTGAATATTTTCCATGAGTACCCATTGTAGATGTACTACTGTTGTTAGAATAAATGTTTAATTGTGGTCCAAGTATTTCCTAGCATACACATGATTCTTTATGGCCTCAATCTTGCAGACACACAAGTCACTTAAAAAAGACTGCTTTCAATGCATGCTCAGCCATATAAAAGAATAAGATCTTGTCATTTTCAACAATGTGGAAAGAGCTAGAGAGTATAATGCTAAGTAAAATGAGTCAGTCAGAGAAAGACAAACACCATAGGATTTCACTCACGTGTGGAATTTTTTAAGAAACAAAATGAACAAGCAAGGAACAAAATTGGCAAACAAACAAACACACACACTCTCTCTCTCTCTTTTTTTTTTTTTTTTTTTAAACACTCTTAAACACAGAGAACAAACTAGTGGTTTCCAGAGGAGGTCAGTGAAGTATGGGTGAAATAGATGATGGGGATTAAGAGTACACTTACTGTGATGAGCATTGAATAATGTATAGATTTTTTGAATCATTATATTGTGCACCTGAAGCTAATATAACACTCTATGTTAATTATACTTTATAAAATAAAAAAAATTAAAATAAAATAAAATAAAATAAAAATACTGTTTCAGGTTAAAGTTAAAGATATTGTCATTGCATACTGCTCATTGTTTCAAGTGATTCAGTATTTTAATTTATTCACACTTGAGATTCTGTATTTGTGTGTTCATTTTCAAATGTTTTTCCAGGAATTTTTAATTATCTTTCTCTTTTTTAAATTTAATTTTTATTTCTTTAAAATTTATTTATTTTGAGAGAGAGAAAGAGAGAGAGTGTGAGTGCATGTGCCCATGTGCAAGTGAGTGGGGGAAGGCAGAGATAGAAGGAGAGAGAGAATCCCAAGCAGGCTCCATGTTATATCAGTGAGGAGCCTGACACAAAGTTGGAACTCATGAACCATGAGGTCATGACCTGAGCCAAAGCCAAGAGTCAGACTCTTAACCCACTGAACCACCCAGGAGCCCCTTTTTCTTCCATTACATTATTTGCCTACATCATATTTTTCTCATGCACCTCTTTATGAAGAATCCTCCTTTGTTTCTCAGATAGCTTCATTTGGGAATCTTTTTTTCTCTTTCCTTTCCTTTCCTTTCCTTTTCTTTCTTCCCTTTCATTTTCTTTTCTTTTCTTTTCTTTTCTTTTCTTTTCTTTTCTTTTCTTTTTCTCCAATCTGCACTGCTCGCTCTTTAGTCCAATTATATTTCTGATATTATGGAACTTCCATTTTATTGCTCTTCTAGTTTAGATCCATTGGTTTTTGCTTTCTGTGTCTTTCCTTTTCTTGATTTACTGCTTAATTTGTTGGATATATTCTTGAATAACTTCTTAAGAAGATATAAATGGGAATCAAAAACTCTCAACAAACAAAAATCCAGGATCAGATGCCGTCACAGGGGAATTCTACCAAACATTTAAAGAGGAGTTACTACCTATTCTTCTCAAAGTATTCCAAAGCATAGAAAAGGAAGGAAAATGTCCAAATTCATTCCATGAGGCCAGCATTACCTTGACCCCAAAACCAGATAAAGACACTATACCAAGAAGAGAACTACAGGCCATTATCTCTGATGAACATAGGTGCAAAAATCCTCCATGAAATATTAACATAATGAATCCAGCAATACATGAAAAACAATCATTCACCACGATAAAGTGGAATTTATTCCTGGGATGCAAGGGTGGTTCAATATTCACAAATCAATCAGTGTGATATGTCACATCAACAAGAGAAAGAAGAACCATATGACCATTTCAATAGATGCAGGAAAAGCATTTGACAAAGTACAACATCCATTCATGATAAAAATCCTCAACAAAGTAGGTTTAGAGGGAACATGCCTCAACATAATAAAGGTGTAAGTGAAAAAGCCATAGCAAACAATCACACTAGATGAGAAAAACTGAGAGCTTTCCCCCTAAGACAGGGGAACAGGAATAAGACAAGGATGTCCACTCTCACTATTTTTATTCAACATAGTAGTAGAAGTCCTAGCTACAGCAATCAGACAACAAAAAGAAATAAAAGGCATCCACATTCATAAGTAAGAAGTAAAACTTTCACTATTTGCAGTTAACATGATACTATATATAGAAAACCCTGAAGGCTTCACCAAAAAACTACTAGAACTGATGAATGACTTCAGAAGTTTGTAGGATACAAAATCGATATATAGAAATCTGTTGCATATCTCTACACTAATAATAAAGCAGCAGAAAGAGAAAATAAGAAAGCAGTCCCATTTAAAGCTGCACCCAAAATAGTAAAACACCAAGGAATAAACTTAGCCAAGGAGATGAAAAGCCTGTATTCTGAAAACTATAAAACACGGATGGAAGAAATTGAGGATGATACAAACAAGTGGGAAGATACTCCATGCTCATGGTTGGAAGAACAAATATTGTTAAAATATCCATACTAGCTAGAGCAATCTACAGATTTAAAGCAATCACTATCAAAATACCAACAACATTTTTCACAGAACTAGAGCAAACAATTCTAAAGTTTGTATGGACCACAAAAGACCCTGAATCACCAAAGCAATTTTAAAAAGAAAGAGCAGAACTAGAGGTATCACAATCCTAGATTTCATATTATACTACAAATCTGTAGTCATCAAAACACCATAGTACTGGCACAAAAAAAGCCACATAGATTAACATAACAGAATAGGGAGCCAAGAAATAAACCCACAATTTTATGGTCAATTAATCTTCAACAAAGGAAGAAAGAGTATTCAATGGGAAAAAGACAGTCTCTTCAACAAACAGTGTTGGGAAAACTGGATAGTTACATGCAAAAGAATAAGACTGCACCACTTTCTTACATGACACACAAAAATAAGCTCAAAATGGATTAAGGAGCTAAATGTGAGACCTGAAACCCTAAAAATCCTAAGAGAGAGCACAGGCAGTAATTTTTCTGACATTGGCCATAGCAACATTTTTCTAGATGTGCCCTCTGAGGCAAGGGAAACAAAAACAAAAATAACTATTGGGGCTACATCAAAATAGAAAGTTTCTGCCCAGCAAAGAAAACATCCAACAAAACTAAAGACAACCTACTGAATGGGAGAAGATATTTGCAGATGACTTAGCTGATAAAGGTTTGGTATCCAAAATACACAAAGAACTTATACAATTAAACACTGAAAAACAAAACAAAACAAAACATGAGACATGAAGAGAATTTCTCCAAAGAATTCATACAGATGGCCAACAGACACATGAAAAGATGCTCAACATCACTCATCATCAGGGACATGCAAATCAAACCAGTGGTGAACTATCACCTTACACTTGCCAGAAGGGCTAAAATAAGAAACACAAGAAAAAGCAAGTGTTGGCGAGGATGTGGAGAAAAAGGAACCCTTGTGCACTGTTGGTGAGAATGCAAACTGATGCAGCCACTATGGGAAAAAGCATGCAGGTTCCTCAAAAAGTTAAAAATAGAACTACCATATGATCCAATAATTTCACTACTGGGTATTTATCCAAAGAATACAAAAACACTAATTTGAAAAGATATATGCCTCCCCTTGTTTATTGTAGCATTATTTACAATAGCCAAGATATGGAAGCAGTCCATCAATAGATGAATGGATAAAGATGTGGTATGTTTATTGAAGGGAATATTACTCAGCCATAAAAAAGAGTGAGATCTTGACATTTGCAACAACACGTATGGAGCTTGAGAGTATAATGCTAAGTGAAATATCAGTCAGAGAAAGACAAATATCATATGATTTTACTCATATGTGGAATTTAAGAAACATGACAAATGTACAAAGAAACAAAGAGATAAGCCAAAAACCAGACTATTAACTACAGAGAACAAACTGATAGTTACGAGAGGGAAGATGAATTGGGGGGGGGTGTGGGAAGTAGGTGAAGGAGATTAAGAGTACACTTACCAGGATGAGCACAGGGTAATGTATAGAATTGTTGAATCACTGTATTGGGTATACCTGAAAAGAATATAACACTGTAGGTCAACTATAATGCAGTTAAAAATTTTAAAACACGGAGTGAGATTTTGGATTATTTGCCTGTCTGAAAATGTCTTACTCTTGGTAAGAGTAAGACAGTTTGATTGTCTTGCCCATTTGATTGGTTCAACATTACCCGGTTTTATCAGCCTAGATAAATTAGATCATGCTGCTTTGACAAACAGTCCACAAACCTCAGTGATTTCACAATGAAAACTCATTTTTCACTCAAGCTACATGTCCAGTGCAGATCGGAAAGGAGTTCTGCTCATTAGAGTCCGAGTCTCAATGCAATGGGGGCCTTACGTCAACAAATACTTTTGCTCTTTTGGAGGCAGGGAAAAGTGAGTATTGTACATTATCTCTGAAAAAGGCCACCTGGAAGTCACATACTCATTTCCATTTATATTTTATTGGCCAGGAAAGTCACATGGATACACTTACCAAAGCAGAATAAAGGGAACATGACACATCATGTACCTTTCAGCCAGAAGTACTATGTATGACTTTCACTTGTATTTAATTGGTCAAGGCAAGTGCCAACACCCCATTTAATCTTAAAGAAAAAAATGCAATCCTGCAACATGCCTAGAAAGAGAAGAGAATCAGATTATTCGTGAATAGTCATAGTACCCATTTATGACTTAGCAATGAGTTTCCCTTTGATTTCTAAGGCATTATCTCATCGTCTTCCAACATTCAGTGAACTTAAAAAAATTTTTTTTAATGTTTATTTATTCTTGAGAGAGAGAGAGAGAGAGTGGGGAAGGGTCAGAGAGAGAGGGAGACACAAAATCTGAAGCAGGCTCTTGAGTTGTCAGCCCAGAGCCTGACACGGGGCTCAAACTTACAAACTGTCAGATCATGACCTGAGCTGGAGTCTGAACACTTAACCGACTGAGCCACCCAGGAGCCCCTTTCCAGTGAACTTTTTTGATTGCTGTTCCTTTGCATGTGACCTGTGCGCCCTGACAGGGTAAGATATTAGAATTTTCATTTTAATCTCTGGTGTTATACAATTTTATGATCGTGTGATTCAGTGTGGATTTTTAAAAATTTATTTTACAGTTCTATGAACTGAGGTGAATGATGAAAAAGAAAGATCTGTCTCATAGGTCCAAAAACACCATAAAAAGATAAAGAAATCAGTAGCCACTATACTTGTAACTTTTTCAACAAATGCTATAACTCCATCATCTTAATGTCTTTTTCACCAAAATACTTTAACTCAATATTTTATCAAGGGTGTGAGGACGGACTTCAATTATTAAAAAAAGAACAAACTAGAAAAGAGAAATTGTTACTTAGCATAATGGAAATTATTGCTTACATATATCTATGCCAGAAAATAAAAATGATACATGTTGAATTTTAAATACAAAATAATTATTTGTAAATATAAAATCCAAAAATTATATTACTTTTATGTATAACTTATACTTGGTATCGATGAAGAATATTTTCAAGTGCAGGTAAACCAAGCAATAATGGCTGTGGATAAAAATAAAAAGATAATTCTTATCTGCCTAAAAATAAGTCCAGAGGTGTGGGCCTACTAGTGTTTTGAAAGTTAAAACAATCTCATCAAGGAGCACAGCTCCTCATAGCCTTCCATTCTTCCATTTCACTCACCTCAAAAGGCTTGTTTTTCCAGTGTCTATGGATCACTAATTAAATAATATTACTTATATAGAGGGCAGCAATTAGGCGACTTAAGGGAAAATGGCTAATGCATTTCATAGAAGTCAAAATTATAAACTTATGCCTAGGATTTTTACCTTAACCAGAGAAACGGTCTCATTTTGCTGGGCCATGTACTACCTCGAGGAAGGTCCAATTTCATTGCGTTCCAGGGACCAATGCCAGAAACAGGAGCCAAGTATAATTGGATTAACATGAAGGAAATTCTATTCTTGGGGCAACTTAGCAGCCATCAAGGTCTATGGAGCCTGGGATGGAATAAAGTTCCAGAGATACGGTGGCAAAAGTTACAGAACACATTTGCCAAGAAGAAAATAGACCGTCTTTTGTAATGAATGATTTTCCCCCTTTTCGTTCCCCTTTGCTTAAGAACCAAACGAAGGCAATGATTCTTTTTGCTCTTAATTTTACAACTAACAGAGGACACATCAGCCCATAAGACAAAACCAGATCTATAAACACTACAGAAAGGAGGGATTATCTCCAGTTGAAGCAAGTGTGTGCTTTGCATTTAAGGCAACGCTTTGTTCTGGTATTGTATTCACGTCCGTCTTATTCCAGAAGATGTTGTGTTTTGACCATTTCCCTTTCACCAGGTCTGTGCTTAAAACCCGGAGTGGTATTTCCGGAGGCTAGTTTATACATAAAGTAGTGAGATGTTGGCAGTTTTTTACATACCTGAAACCTATTTCAGAGCAGCAATTAGCCAGAGGAGCAGATGAAGGACTCTGGAACTTTTGCCCGCCTCTGTCATGAACAGGCTACGTAAATGTTGGCAAGAACCTAAGCTCTTGCCACCTTCTCACCTGTAATGTGGCGGCTATGGACCAGGTGGCTCAAGTCTTTCCAGCTTCGCTAGCTTGTGATGTCAGGAAGACGAACACTCTCGGGCTTTTCCCGGGTTCGGACCCCATGAGGCAACTAGAAAGTGCAGCACAGCGAACTCGCTCCTGGTCGGCCCGGAGGCAGCTTTGGAGGCCCAAAGGAGGTGGCTAGTTTTCACCTTGCTTATTCCCTTACCTCACATGTTGTCATTTCTAACAGGCTCTTATAACCTAGGCAGGGGAGTTCTGAGAGTTTCCCAGCAGGCCTTTGGTTTGCCTGTTGACTCTGTGAATCCGAAGTCCAGCTTTCTGTGCTCCTTTCGCTTCTGTTTTCTTTCTTTCCCACAGCGGTTTAGACAATCTGCTGTCGTATTTGATTTTCTAATTCTTTCTCAGGGTGACAGGCCTATTGTATGCATTATGCTGCTTATGAGAGATATGTAAATACAGACTCGTCAAGCACAAACAAGCCCAGCAGACCTCAGAGGAACTCTTGGCTAAAAGCATTAACACACTTGCTCGTACCTTGGAGAGCTAAACCAGATCGTTCTCCGATATCTCAGCTACGGGGCTGAGAAATAGGACGGTTTGATTTCTGAGCTCGCGCACCGAGAAAAATCTCAGAAAACAGCCTGTTAAAGTTCCCCAGACTAGGGTGCGACTCAGGTCACGTGGAAGCTGCTGCCATTTTGCATTGTCATCTACAGACTGGCATCGCTTATGGGCTCCTTTCTTCCTATCTCTCTCATTTTGTGGGCTGATACTAAAGTTCCTGCTGGCCCACGTCAGCAATAGCTCAAGGTACTCAGCAGTTTATAGTCTCTATATATGTATGATTGATCTGTGTCGAAAAATAAAGGAAGCACAGCTTACTCCAAGTTTTCTATGTATTGTACTGGAAGTTTCTTACCACATAAGAGAGAACAAGTTCTTGGTGGGCCAACATCAATAAAAGAAGCCGAGTACTTCACTTGTACCCATTGCCTGGCTTGTGCAAGGGACTATAAAGAAAGCAGAGAGATATAACTGTGCTCGTGATCGGCTCATAAGCTAGCAGGGAAATAATCAGTTTATCATAAGAAGATAGAAAACATCTGCCGTAGGTGGAATAATGCCCCCCCCCCCACCCAAATGTCCGCATCAAAATTCCTGGGACCTGTGAATATATTACTTGGCAGATTAAAATTAAGATTGCAGCTGGAATTAAGGATGTTCTCAGCTGACCTTAAAATAGGGGGATAATCCTAGATTTTTTAGAAGGGACCAATAGAATCACAAAGCCCTTTAGAAGTGAAAGAGGGAGGCAGACTGAGAGTCAAAGTGATGCGGAGGGAGAGGAATTTTGCCCACTGTTGCTGGCTTTGAAGATGAAGGGAAGGGGACATGAACTTTCTACTGCAAATGCTGGAAAAGACAAGGAAACAGATTCTTACATCAGGTCCTCCAGGAAGAATGCAGTCCCGCTAACAGCTTGATTTTAGCCCAGAGAGGCCTGCGTCAGATATCTGACTTGTAGAACTACAGGGTAACAAACGTGTTGTTTCAAGCCACTAAATTTGCGGTCACGTGTTACAGCAGCACCGGGAAAACTAATATAGCCCCATGTGATTAAGGCCCAGGGAGAGGTTACAACCGGTCAAAAGAAAGAGAAGGTGCACGAAAGCCCTGTTTTGAACTGGAAAGCACTATTGAAATATGGTGTCCGTTCGTAACTACTGTAAAAAAATAAAAGTAGTACAAAGAGGTTAATAATAGCCCTTACCTCATAAGGTTGGGATGAGGACCAAATACATTTATACGTATAAGTACCTGGAACAATGTCTGACACCTAGGAAGTGACACACGAATGTTGGGTATGGTCCTCAGAGTTTAGCACGGTGTAGTTTCGTGTATTGTGTTATACCACTTAATTTCAAGTAGTATTGTAGCAGAGCAAAAGATGCCACCCCAAAATATGCCTCTTTGGCATGAAGGTTATCTTGAGCTGGTTATTTTTAAGAGACTGCAGG
This sequence comes from Lynx canadensis, assembly GCF_007474595.2. NCBI lineage: Eukaryota > Metazoa > Chordata > Mammalia > Carnivora > Felidae > Lynx > Lynx canadensis. The sequence continues at coordinate 141,469,437 of NC_044311.2, forward strand.
CAGAGAAGACGTTCTGAAAACCCAGTAGAGTGGAAGTTACCCTTTTGTAAACGATATTTACATTTATAAGGAAAATCTCCGTTTGGAAGCATGGCCCCCTCTTTGTAACAGGAAGAGAAGGATAACTCTGAATCTCTAGGGACTCGTATCCATGGAGAAGGCAATGCTTTACACGTTGATAACAACCTTACCCTTGTTTACTGTGCTCTTCCTGGTAGCCTTCTTGGACTGGGCGCTATTATCTCCCCAGACCCTTCTTTTGTCTTTAGCTGAAGATGTGATTTAAGGTGATAGCTTGGGCCTTTTCAGGGAGTTTTTCAGCTTTCTTGCACATCTCCCATTTTATACAAGAAGGATATTGTTATTAAACTTTCGTTTGTTTCTCTCCTGTTAATTTGTCTTTTTATTATAGATAGAGGGAAAATTATTTTTCCTTATTCACAATATAGTTTAGAGTAGTTCAGGTCACTTCAGTATATCGCTAACAGTGTAAAACCCTGCACCTGTTTACTTGAGGTCACACCCTGGTTCAGTCACTTTCTAAGCATGGGAGCTTATTAGTTTTAGGCCCTCAAACTCCTTAAGCTCTATTCTCCCTTCTCTTGACTATTAAGCCAACTTATAAGTCATATATTACATATATATCGCTGTTTAGTTAGGAAAGCAGAAATATTTGTAACTGGAGCCCAAAGGGTACATGAGCACCTGGCTCCAGGGGTCCCAAACAGACCAGGTTTAGCTACTCCCAGCTGACAAAATCCAAAGGTGGAGAGACCAGGGGCAGCGAAACAAGAAAGGAATTTATTTCAGTGAGGACAACACCGAGAAGGCAGAAGACTGTTCCAGAAGATATCTCCAAAGTGCTGAAAATACTTCTAGGTTTAATATAAGGAAAATGTGGAACAAAAGTCAGTGGGAACGTGAGGCCGGGCAGTAAAGGTCAGGTCCATTGTTGTCTTGGGGTCAGTCACCCCGAGTCTTGCTGCCTTCTGGGCAGTTGTTACTGCTTGAGGGGGTAGTTTTGGTTCTATCAGTGGCTGCCTTACCCCCTCCCCCCATCCTCCCCCCCTCCCCCCGAGGTCTTTTGCCAGAGATCAGAGATAAGACAGAAAGAAGAACTTAATTAGAAGAAACAGACTGAGGTCAAAATGGAGGTAGTTAAGGTGATAATTGGGTCCTTCGGCCCATCCCATGGAAGGTGCCGCAGGTTGTATGTTGTATGCCGTAAGAGCTGCTTTTTTGAAAGGAGGTTGCTGCAGCCTGAGGCAGACAACAGGGGAACCTTCTCGGCTTCGCTTTCCTTCCATTCTCTGATCTCACAGCGCCTCCCACCGGTTGAACCCAGTCAGAAACCAGTGAAACAGTGCCACTGTCCAGTCAAACAGAGCAGAGAAGGAGGGGAAAGAAGAGGTCGGAGAGCAAGGCCCAAAGGAACCACACAGGGGCATAAAAACAGTACCTACATTATGGCTTGGGAGTGAGGAGAAAACAATTTAAACCCTGTGAAGCACTTACCTGGCACCCGTGTGACCTTCACACAGTACCTGTTCAATTGATGTTTGCTATTATTGCTATTGTTTTAACTTTAATTACATAATGACAGTAATAACAGTGACGCTTGAATGTCTACATCGTCTAGGACTGCTAACTATTCTAAATGCTTTCAAATCTCTTACTCTTTCCTCTGGAGGGAACTCATCAGTGGGCTGAACTCTGTAAGGTAACAAAATGTGGGAGAATGCTCTGGACAGAGCTCGATTAGGGGAACTGTAATAAGAAATATTTATTTGGTCTTTGGTTCCTCATCTAGAGCTTCTAAATCACTAGAAATTTCCTCAGTGATAACGGGGAGAGGAGTATCTTATGTTATTCTTCCTAAGCCCCTTTCAGCTGTCCTTGAGGTTAGGTAATGAGGCTACCCTTGGTGGGCTCCTAGATAGCTTCGGAATCATCACCCAAGTAACCAACCATGCAATTACAGGGTTGAAAATTTTAGCCCTACCTACCGCACAAGTTCCAGGGAGGGCAGAGTGGCTAGATATTGAGTTCAGTCGCCAGCGGCCAATGATTTAATTGATCACGCCTAAGTAATGAAACTTCCGTAACACCCAGACAGTGGGGTTTGGGGAACTTCTGAGTTGGTGGACACACCAAGATGCTGGGAGGGTGGTGTGCCTCGGGAAGGCATTGAAGCTCCAACCCTTCCACCCATACCTTGCACTTCACAAGTATCCTTGTGCATAAGGATAAGTATCCTTTAGGATAAACCAGTCCAGTAGTCCCCTCGTTATTCATCAGGGATGCATTCCAAGATGCCCGGCGGATGCCTGAAACCATGAACAGCACTGAACCCCATGCGCGCTATGTGTTTTCCTCTACATACATACCTGTGATAAAGTTTAATTTATTAATTAGGCAGTGTTAAGTGATGAATAACAATGACCGATAATAAAAGAAAAATAGAACAATTTTAACAGTATGCTGGCACAAAAGGTATGTGAATGTGGTCACTTCCTCTCAAATTGTCTTGTTGTGCTGTACTCATCCTTCTTGATGCAAGATGATAAAATGTCTATGCGAGGAGATAAAAGCGAGGTGAATGACACAGGCCTTGTGACATAGCATTAGGCTACTATTGACCTGCTGACCATACATCAAAAGAAGGGTCACCTGCTTCCGGAATGCTGTTGACCTCAGGTACCTGCAACTGTGAGCATCGAAACTGCGGGTTAGCGGTGGACTACTATAATGAAAAGTAAAGCGCTTTATTGAGTTCCGTGAGCTGTTCTCGCAATGTTGAACCTGAGGAGGGCATCACGGGAACCTTCGATTTTATAGCTGGCCAGTCTGAAATATGGACGTCATCGGCTTTGGAATCGGCCACTGGCGTGGGGAGCAGTCTTGTGGGACTGAAACCTTACATCTGTGGCTTCCGATTCTAATGCTAGGTAGTTAGTGTCAGGGAGTTGGAGAACGGGGCTGGAAAGACACCATGGATTTGTTGTCAGGAGGAAGAAACCCTCTCATTTAGTGTCAACTTGTTAAGACTAAACACGGCACAGAGGGACACAAACTTAACACAAGGCGACTTACGCAAACAAGCCTTCGCCTCCTTCAGCTCTATGGTCTCGCATTGAACACGTGTTGGTGAACGGTACAAAGAGCTTTTAAATCATCTTTTGAGAAAACTTAATAATAGTACTTTGGCTGTCTCCTGAGTTTATTTAAGAAACTTATCTACTATATTGTCAGCATGGAAAATGTAATGTCTTGCCAAGTAAAATATACATACAAGTCTTTGGTAAAGTGTTTCATTTCTATCTTGTGGCACAGATATGTTTAGTGTCTGCGTTAAAAAGACTCTTCCATGGTGTTCTTTCCCTTTATTCCACTTTTCATTCTTTTAAAAACGTCTACATTGTGTCTGAGACCCTAGCTTATGTTAGGTCGCTGAAAATTCCTGTGTGTGTATATTGACTACTGTTGTACCTATCTTTCAGTATTTCTGCTGAGTTCCAGACCCACATTTGGCTACTTCATGGGTGTTTCTACTGCATTTTCCAACAGCATATCATACCCAGAAAGCAGCATATTATTGTTAACCTCAAACCATTGCTCTTGCTCCTGTCGTTCATATTTTGGTATATGAAACAATCTTTTCCACTCCTGACTCAGAAATGAAGGGTCATGAGAATGTCTCTCAGTCACTTCATCCTGCTTCTCCCCGCTGATTCCATCCAAACTGCCACAGAGTTGTGAGTCTACCTTGTTCAAAGGTCTCCAATCTGTTAAATAACACGTATGGCTAAAATTAATTTCACGTGTTCTTCTTCTCTCTTCTTTTTCTAATGTTTATTTAATTTTGAGAGACAGAAAGAGAGAGACAGGGTGAAAGCAGGAGAGGCAGAGAGAGGGAGACACAGAATCCGAAGCAGGCTCCAGGCTCTGAGCTGTCAGCACAGCTTGAACCCACGAATCACAAGATCATGACCTGAACCAAAGTCAGATGCTCAACCGACTGAGCCACCCAGGCGCCCCTCTTTTTACTTCCTTTTAATGTGGCTTCTAGAAGATTTGATTACGCATGTGGTTTGCATTTGTGGCTCACTTTAAGTGTCTATTAAACAAGACTGGCACAGAACATACAGGTAATCAAGAAGTATTTGCCAATTGAGGCATGCTTTTGAAAGAGCACTCTGGAATCAGTCTAGATATTTGGCTGAGATCAAGGATACAAACTGAAGGACAAAAGATAAAGAAAAACGGATCATATACTCAGCTTTGTAGTGGGAACTGAGTTGCCCAAGGGAGAACTAGAGGTCCATGTGCTGCTTTATGCTTATTTGTGTTGGAGATAAATCTGAATTTGAATTCCAAAACATGAGAGCTGGAGAAGGACTTTTGAGACAAGTGTATGGCTGTTGGTTAAATATGAAGGGATGAATGCAAAAATTAACCTAGGGTTTCATTCAAACCCTTAAAAAAATGGCAGGTAAATACATTGTTTGAAAAACAATAAATCCGCAAAGACAAAAAGAAAGGGATAGAAGATGATAGGAATGCAATTTACAAACAAAATAAATGAGAGAGAAAAATAACAAATGAGTAACATATAAGTAGAAGAAAATCTCAGACTATGGTTGGTATTTTAAGAGAGAGCAGAAGACCAAGGCCAAGAAACGTATACTATGAAGCATTTCAAAAAATATAAAAGAACCCATGAAATTTAAAAGTATGTTGGCAGAAATGAAAAACTCAGTTGAAGAGTTGAAGGATAACACTGACGAAACCCAGAAGTCAGAGCAAAAAGACAGATATAAAATATGATTAAAAAGATAAAAATAGTAGATGATCAATTTAAGACTTCCAACATCTCAATAATTGAAGTTTCAGAATAAGAAAATAGAAAAAAATAGGAAGAAGACATTATCAAAGAAAGATATATTTACAGCAATTTTAGCCCTAAAGAACGGGGGTTTCCTAATTAAAAGGGCTTGCCCAAGTGTTCTACCCAATGAGTGAAAATAGGCCCAGACCATGAAGCATAATTATGAAATGTCAGAGCAGTTGAGGCAAAGGAAGTCTAGAGGCTTCCAGAAAGGAAGCTTTATGCAAGGGATGAGATATCAGAAGGTCATTAAATTTTTCTATTCTTCCTTTTTAAGATTTTCTTTTTAAGTAATCTCTTTACCCAATGTGGGGCCTGAACCTACAACCCCGAGATCAAGAGTAGCATGCTCTACCGACAGAGCCAGCCAGCTGCCCCGGTAGTCGATTTCTAAAGAGAATGCTGGAAACCATAAGACACCAGAGAAATACTTCCAAAACTTTTTGGAAAAATGATCTACAACCAAATATTTATATTACCTAAAATAAATATCCAGTGTGAAGTTAGGAATAAGATGTTAGGAATGTATGCAAGAACTCAAACAAACATGGTCTTCCATAGCCCTGCAACTTTCTCAAGAGGTGGTTCTGCTGAAACCAAGCAACAGGAAATGGTTCAGGGAGGAAACCAAGAAACAGGAAGCCCTTGGACCCAGCACAGGAGCGGGGCAACAGGAAATCCCAGGAAGATGGGAAAGAAGTCCAAAGACTGTGGCTTTGCAGTGTGCATAGATCAACCACTTTCTATTTTAGAGCACATCAGAAGAAGCTGAGAAAGATTTTTTGTTTTTTAAGATTAAATTTTTAAGATGCTTAATGTGTTTAAATGTACCATGCCAAGAGGGGATTTATATGCTTGGCACAGCATGTGGAAATAAATCAAAGATAAGAGGATAGTAAACTAAACAAAAACAAAGCAGAGCAAATATAAACTTCAAGGAAAGACAAATGGTTTTCAGGAAGGAAAAAAGAATAATTATTGTCTATGTTGCTCAGCTTGTGATAGATAACACTGATTATTATTCTACACAAAATTACAGGATAACTCTCATGGATTGATGGGCAGAGTGAAGTTTGCATATGCGTGGTGGGCTTATGGGGTGGATGAATGTGGACAAACTAAATCTTCATATTTCACAGAAATAAAGTCAGTTGAAAATGTCTAAAGCTTAGCATTTAAACATGCTCTCCAGGGACACAGACACTTGTATTAATCAGGGTTCCCCAGAGAAATCTTATAAATTTTATATACAAAATATTTAATATAAAATAAAAAAAATAAAAATGCAATATGAGGTTTATAGTATATATATATGTATACACACACACACACATATATATATATAAAATAAGGAACTAGCTCACATGATTAAGGAGGCTGAGAAATCCCACAATCTGCCATCTGCAAGCTGGAAATTTAAGAAAGCTGGTGGTGTAGTTCCAAATCTGTGGACCTGAGAACCAGGAGCCCTGATGGTGTATGTCCCAGTTCAAGTGCAAGAGAAGAATGAGGTCCCAGCTCAGCCAGTCAGGCAAAAAGTGAATTTTCTTTTGGGATGCCCGGGTGACTCACTGGGTTAAGTGTCCAAATCTTGATTTCCACTCGGATCATAATTTCACAGTTTGTGGGTTTGAGCCCCGGGGTTGGCTCCGCGCTGACAGCGTGGAGACTGTTTGGGATTTTCTCTCTCCCTCTGCCCCTCCCCCATTCATGCCCATTCTCACTCTCTCTCTCTCTCTCTCTCTCTCTCTCAAAATAAATAAATAAACTAAAAAAAGTGAATTTTCTCTTCCTCCACCATTTGTGGCCTTCAAAGTGTTGGATATTACTCTACCCACAGTAGGCAGAATGATGTATTTTACTCAGTCTGCTGATTTAAATGTAATCTCATCCAGAATCAGCTTCACAGATACACCCAGGCATAATGTTTAACTAAACATCTTGGCACCAAGGACTAGGACACATAAAATTAACCATCCTGGTTGTAAATATAAAAATGATCCATTGGAAGGGATATGCCTGCTTCTGGAAAATATTAAGCATTTAATCTATTTCTCATAATCATTTTTGTAGAACTCTTTGAGCTAGAAAAAATGACAACGTGCATAAATATGATCAACTAATAAAGTGTGTGTGTCTGTATGCCCAGAAACACTGCACGGTTAGAGCTTACAGACACGATTAAATCAGACCGAATCTGTAGACAAAGTTCAGTTCATAGTATGGGACAGTGCATGCCAAATCAAAGAGTCCCAACGTGGTAACAGAAAGCTCCAATCTCCGGAGTGCCTGGGTGACTCAGTTGAGCATCCCACTTTTGATTTTGGCTCAGGTCATAATGCCGGGGTGTGCGATCACATCACTTGGCAGAGCTTGCTTAAGATTCTCTCTCTCTGCCCCTCTTCCCAACTTGTGCTCTCTCTCTCTCAATCCCTAAGAGAAAAAAAAAAAATCTCCATCCTCAGATTTTAGAGAGAGCCATGGTTCAACTCTCGAACTCTGGCTGAATGGATCCAAAGCATCTTGTTCAATTTTGTTTTGTTTATGCAGTTTTTTTTTTAAATATGAAATGTATTGTCAAACTGGTTTCCATACAAACACCCAGTGCTCATCCCAACAGGTGCCCTCCTCAATGCCCACCACCCACCCTCCTGTTTATGCAGTTTTTAATAACTGAGCGTGTCCTATATGAACTTTTACAGGGTTTGTAATTTGTACAAACTTTGACGCATGATCTATGTGAAGTATGACTACTGCGAGGCACTTATTTTCAATAATAGTGAGCATTCTGAATGCTTTGTAGGTGTGAAGCATTGTCATAGCTCAATAACATATATTCCCTTATTCAATATTCTCATGAGATAAAACAAGATGTGAGTATAATTATTTTCACTTCGCTGATGAAGAAATCGAGGCACAGGATACAAAATAATTTGCCCAGGGTTCTACATGTATTGTGAACCCCAGCACTGTCATGACTGTTCTAAGTGGTGATTTTTTCAGAATAACTTTTTTGGGAGGTTTTATGTTTATTTAATTGATGCTTCGGCCGGTTACTAAAATATTAATCAAAAGTGTACGAATTTACATTTCAGAAGCACCTTTCACATCACTATTGAATAGCCTTGGTAAGCAGATATTTTGTTTTTCAGGGATTTGAATTTCCTCTAATATTCGATTGAACTGACACTTGATAGCCTAAATTGATAATTACTTTGGGTGTTGTTTATTTATTTAACCAGGTGGTCAAAAACTACACTTGTGGATAGAAAGTATGGTTTGCGGCTAAAGAATTTTCTTGGGAGGCATTCCCCCACCCCCCCACCCAAACATTCCAAGTGTATGGTGAGCAGACATCATTATAAAAATGTATGCAACTTCATGTGGCAATGTTTTGAATAACAATACACATTTGAATATCTATCTATCATCTATCTATCTATCTATCTATCTATCATATATCTATTATCTATCTATCCAACCATCCATCCATCCATCCATCCATCCATATTTATTCAATACTCCTAAAGGGAAACTAAGGAGTATGCATTTAAGATCATATATACCATCACACTTGTCAAGATCTTGCCCTAGAATCTACTTTCAGAGGATACACCTTTCCTGCCCAGGCTTCTAGAAAGCAAGACATGGTCACTCTTACTTTGCCTTGAATTCCGTAGCACCTGCGATTTCTGAAGTACCACGTCATCGATCCGTATATACTTGCTGTGAAGAGATCTCTGATGGCAGGCGTAAAAATTATTCCATATTTTGAAACTAAAAATATCCTAAAATATTTTGAAATGGATTGCTGTCACTCCTAAAAAGGAGTGAAGGTGCATCCCAGAGGGCATTTCCCAGAATCGGGACCTCTCTGCTTACAGTTCTCAGTTTCTCCTTAAAGACGAATAGCTGCTACATTGCCACACCTTAAAATAGGATCATTTTAGAGATTCTTAGTCATCTTTGTTTTCGGAATTTAATCTACTGACCTATAGAATGCCTGTAGATCATATCTTTTGTCTTACTGAACTTGTTCTGTGAGGTGATTACTTTAAGGAACAAAACAATAAACCAGTTACACCCTAAAATCACTATTATTCAAAACCAACAATTATTTTACTTGTTTGATTGAATGAAATCTAGCTAAAGCTTTAAGTACAACTATTGAGAAAAGAGGCAAGATACCTGCAAGAAGTTAGAGATACTTCCTAGAAATTGCTTCCCGTCTGATTTTGCTATTTCATCATGCAGCTTGGTGACAGCTACCCAGTCTATCACTGTGACACTATGACCAGGAGGTGGCATGTGCATTGTGTTCACTATGACAGGCATCCAAAGCTGGTTAACCAGACGAATAGCCTCAATCTGATGAAACGTTTAACGCATTATTGTAATAGTGATACAGAACCTGTCTACTCATCTCCTGAGTGGCCCTCCCTCTCCCAGTTTTCCTCCTGTCAGCTACAATGTAAATATGTGTTCTTTTAGGTTTCTGTAAATAAGAAGGAAGCTTAGGTTAATACCCTCCCACTTTACAACTTTCAGCATAAATTTCCAAATTTTGGCCCAAAGTCAGTGAGTGCAGTTAAGTGCTTGCTGTGTGGTTTTACTGTTCTCTTCTGCGCCTGCGTGCTTGTCTCAGTTACTTGGCAATCTCTCGTCTTCATCAGATGCTGAGTGGCTGAGAAGCAACTCTAACTATAAAACTCATTAAAAACAAGAAAGGTCTTGCTAGTGTAGGGGAGGGACATTTTTTTCTTTACTCTTCTAGATTCTTCGGTTGGTAAATTGATATAAGACAGACAAACAGTAGAAAAACAAATTTAATGATGTATGCATGGGAGCCTCAAAAGGATATGAGACCAAAGGACAAGCCTTAATTGAGGTTTATAAGCCATCATGAACTCAGGAATGGGATAGAAGCCTGGGGCTTCAAAGGGGAGGAGGGTAATTCACAAGACAATAAGAAGAACAGATGTTTGGTAATTAGACCTTTGTCGGCCATACAGACAGTACATTGAGATAAAAGTTATCTCTGGTACTAGTTCTGTCTTTGAGCCAAGTACCCTATCTAAATTCTTTTAAGTGGTCAAGGGAGAGGTACAAGTTTTTCTCAAGTCTGCTGGGTCTTGATTGTCTTCAGTCCCTCAGTTCAAAATAATCTACGTGCCAAAGTGGCACATTTTGGAGTCATGTATTCACTCCCCTTCAATAGAAAGTATCCAATAGAAAGTATTTAGTAGTGGCAGTTGGTTCTCATTCTCTGTTAGCTTTTTTTTTTTTTTTTAATGTTTATTTATTTTTGAGACAGAGAGACAGAGCATGAACGGGGGAGTGTCAGAGAGAGGGAGACACAGAATCCGAAACAGGCTCCAGGCTCTGAGCTGTCAGCACAGAGCCTGATGCAGGGCTTGAACTCACTGACCGTGAGATCATGACCTGAGCCGAAGTCGGCCGCTTAACCGACTGAGCCACCCAGGCGCCCCTCTGTTAGCTTTAAGTACCCTGAATTCTAGTGTGCACTTCCATGATTAAACCTTATACATCCTTCCACCAAGTCAACAAAGATGTGAGTGACTTTTGAAAAAAAAAAAATCACAGAGCTAAAGAATAAACCCTTGTATCCTCAACTATCAGGGATTAAGAAATATATAAAGAAAGACAAGAATGTCCATTTGCAACAACAGGGATGGATCTAGATGGGATAATGCTAAGTGAAATAAGTCAGTCAGAGAAAGACAAATACCATGTGATTTTACTCGTCTGTGGAATTTAAGAAACAAAACAAAGAAAGAAAAAAGAGGAAACCCCCAAAACAGACTCTTAAACACAGAGCACAAACCGGTGGCTGATGTGGGTGGGGATGTGGGTGGGGAATGGGAGAAATAAGTGAAGGGGATTAAGAATGCACTTCTGATGAGCACTGAGTAATGTATAGAGTCGTTGAATCATTATGCCCTGCACATGAACTGATATAACATTGTATACTAATTCTACTTGATTTTTTTTTTAAAAGAAAAGAGTATCTTTTGCTCTGTCCCCCTACTTCCAAATCATACAGAAACTCTACTAGAGACAAAAATATTTGACTTGGCTGAAAGGCAGACTTAGGGAATCTGATTAACCTGTGCTTTGCCCAGTGTGGTTTAAAGTCATTATTGCAGGTTGGTGCAAACAGACCTCATGATTTGTTAGAGACTGGAAAATACAAGCAAGGCGAGCCTTGGGCAAAATTGTCAAGCAGAGACCTTTATGACCTTGTAGTTCTCACTTGCCAGTGGGCTCGCCTCATCTCTGTCCTCTAGCATCAAGGGACCACAATCTGTAACTGACACAGTAAAATTTTCTTGGCCCCGAAGGCTTCATATATTATTCCTCCTGGACATATTTTGGAGCTCAAGAGTAGATTTCTTTAGATTCCTCAGCTGGAAGATGCCTCAGGGGACATTTGAGCAAAACTGAGGGGGTTCTTTGTCAGCATTCTATCTTACTTTTTTATATCTTGTACGCAAAAACCCGAGAAACATTTGTTTCGTGTCTTCTCGTTGCTTTCAGAGAAAATACGATTCCCTTCGCTTCTCCTTGTTTTCTAAAATTCCACGAAGGAATTAAGCCAGAAATAGCTGGCGCTCTATAGCCATTCCTTTAGGAACAACAAAAACAACAAGTAAAGAATAATGCTCACGGTATCTTTAGTTTGTAAAGTTATTTGTGAAAGTTATTCGCTTATATATTTTTCTCTTCAAGAGACTTGAGGAATCACTGGAGCATTGCTGTGGGGTTTAATGGACAGTGACTGTGTTTGGTAATCAGGGAGATGAGGGACTGAATTCCACCTCAACTGCTAACTGGCGTTGTGATTGCTCTCCGTTTGAATGTTCTCATCTGTAACAAGGGGGCAATAAAGTCCTCCCAACATAGTCCTTCTGAGCATCTGACAGTAGATCGCCTTCCGACTTCAATCACAATATGGGTTTTTTCCTGGGTCTCGAGTCTGCCAGCCTATCATACAGATTTTGGACTTGCCAACCTCCATAACTGCATGAGCCAATTACTTCAAATAAATCATTAAGAAATGAATTTCTTATCAATAAACCATTATATATATATATATTTTTTTTTTTTTTTAATTTTTTTTTTCAACGTTTATTTATTTTTGGGACAGAGAGAGACAGAGCATGAACGGGGGAGGGGCAGAGAGAGAGGGAGACACAGAATCGGAAACAGGCTCCAGGCTCCGAGCCGTCAGCCCAGAGCCCGACGCGGGGCTCGAACTCACGCACCGTGAGATCGTGACCTGGCTGAAGTCGGACGCTTAACCGACTGCGCCACCCAGGCGCCCCTAAACCATTATATATTATACAGAGAACTCTTTCTTTGGAGAACCTTGACTAACTTTCTTTTTTTTTTTTTAAATGTTTATTTATTTTTGAGAGAGAGAGAGAGAGAGAGAGAGCACAAGTTGGGGAGGAGCAGAGAGAGAGGGAGACACAGAATCCGAAACAGGCTCCAGGCTCTGAGCTGTCAGGACAGAGCCCGATGTGGGGCTTGAACTCACAAACCGTGAGATCATGACCTGAGCTGAAGCTGGACGCTCAACTGACTGAGCCACCCAGGAGCCCCATTGACTAACTTTCAAAGTAAGCCCCATGACATTTGGTGAGTCTTCTTCATTAGATCCTCATTCTATTACCATATTCCTAGGTGAGAGAAGGATGATGGCTACCTTTTTTTCCATTATTCATTTTTAAGTTATTGGTTTGTCACAGTGGCAGGAGAACTGGATAAACAGTTGATGATGAAGTCTAAAAGACTTAATGGGCACCCATCAAATATTTGCTTTCTACTTGTCAATCCAGAATTTGCTGATTCATGTATTGATTTATACATCCATTCACTTAGTCATATACTCAATAAACATTGAGTCACTATTTTGTGGCAGACAGTGTGCTACTTGTAGAGGACACATATACAATCTAGTGGAAAAATGCGATACTCATCATAATTAACATTTATTTGATGAATTCTTATTAAGTCCTACATGTACTGCTGATTATTTTTACATGAATTACATTGATGATACCTAAGAAGGAGTTGATGGGATTGTGATATTGTAATTTATATTAAGAAATGTACATTTGGCCTTCAACCCAAACCAGTGGAATTTCTTAAGCAAGGAGAGCAATAAAGGTGTCTTTTGTTATGTTAATGAGGTGACTTTTGGGAAGCACCTTGCCAAAGGAACCAACCCTGTGGTTAAAGGATTGGAATGCTCTGTCCCACCCCTCTGATCTCTGCAGAGGAGAGAAGGGTTGGAGGTCGAAGCAATAGCCAATGACCAATGATTTAATCAATCGTGACTGTATAATGAAGCCTCCCTAGATACCAAAACCAAAACCAAAACAACAACAACAAATAACGGGGTTCAGAGAGCTTTGGATTGGTGAACACATCTCCATGTGGGAGGAACCCATCAGGGAGGGTGTTGTGCCTGAAGAGGGCATGGGAGCTTTGTGCCCTTTCCCCGTACCTTGCCTTACACATTTCTTCCATCTGGCTCTTCCTGAGTTGTATCCTTTTGTGATAAACTGGTAATCTAGTAAATAAAATGTTTCTCTGAGTTCTGTAAACCACTCCAGCAAACCAATCAAGGCAGGGGGCGGTGGTGGTGGGGGTCCCGGAAACTTCTGATTAAGAGCTGATTGGTCAGAAGCACAGGGCTTGTGACTGGTATTTGAAGTGAAGGGGAGTAGTTCTGTATCAATGAACCCCTACCTTGTGGTATCTGATGCTGTCCCTGAGTACAGTGTCCGAATGGAATTGAACTGTAGAATAGCCAGCCCAGAACCTATGTATAGATAGCTGCTGTTATTATATCAATTTTCCAAATGAGAAAAAAAGGGGCACCTGGGTGGCTCAGTCAGTTGAACATCCAACTCTTCATTTCAGCTCAGGTCATGGTCTCATGGTTTTGTTGGTTCGAGCCCTACGCTGGGATCTGAGCTGGCAGCGTGGAGCCTGCTTGGGAGTCTCTCTCTCCCTCTTTCTCTGCCCCTCTCCCACTCATCCTGTTTTTGTCTTTCTCAGAATAAATAAACTTTAAAAATTAAAAAAAAAATGAAAACTAAGATACAGACAGATTAAGTAACACTTGAGTGAAAATCACTAGTAAGTATTACAGCCAAGATTCTAAAGCTTCTAAGCCACTTTGATGTTAGCTGGAAGATATGGGACATAGAAGTAATTCAGATTCATGAAAATGAATCAATTTCACAGATGAGACCATCTTTGAGCAGGGAAGGTAAGAAGCAATAAGGGAGGACAGATTAACAGGGCCCAGGCTAGAAATGGAATTCACTGTTATACCGTCTTGTGGTATGAGAAGACAACTAAACCTTTTAAAAACATAAATTATGTGATTGATTTGGGTTTTAGGAAAGTAACTCTGGCAGTAACAGGAAAGAAAGATTGGACGGGAATTAGACAGAGACAGGGAGACAGGTGAGGAGACTCCCAATCGCCTGGTAAAGTTGATGAAAGGCTGACCTAAAGCTGCAGGACTAAGAGGAGGGATGAGATACGTCAAAAGGAGAAGTGAGTGGCTTGGATCAGTATATTGGCTTGGGGTTTTCAGGAGAGAGAGGAGTCCTCGAATACTGTTTTTCTTCTAGACCACACCATATTTCTATCTAGGGGGACCAGAGAAATGACGCTGTCATTTTCTTTAATAGTGACTAAGCACACTCTTCTCTTGGGTGGGGGAATAGAAAAATATGCTCAGTCCTGTCTGTGTTGATGTTAAGGAGCCTATAGACACCGAGGTGGAGATACCCTTACTCTGGAATATGTAGATCCAGACCTCAGAAGAAAGACTGGGGCTGGGATATTAACATGAGAGTCAAGAGCATTTAGGCAGTGTTTGAGGCATGTAGGAGGCATATGAGGCCAGGGAGAGTGTGGACATAGTGCAAAGAAGACGCTCCATCTCAGAGCCCCGGCACACCCCGATGTTTCAAGAGTGAGCGGAGGGAGGAAGTGACAAAGGAGACACTGAAGAAACAGCCAGAGGAGGAGGAAATAAAACAGGAAGGCTTATTCTCCGAGAGAGTGAGGAGCAAGGTTGTCTCAACAGTCATGGTTATTAGTAATCTATTAAATATAATCGTATGAGAAAAACCGTCAATAATTATTGCCATCTTATCTGATACGGTTTCACTGAAAACGATTACCACCTCTGAACTGAGGCTCCAGGAGGTTAAATAATTATCTGAGATCACACAGAGAGTATCAGGAGCCAGGGTTTAACTCTAGGGGACTGATGCAAAAGCTTCGGTGATTGACTGTTGATCAGAAACTTAAAGGTCAAACGAAAAAGTCATGAACTGGAAAGGAATTTGATACCTAAGAAATGGAGTCAAAAGCCAGATTTCAGTTGGTGAAGGAGAAAAAAGGAGTTTAAAAAAAAGTGATAATCCAAGTAATCTTTGTAGGAATTTCATTGTAGAAAGAGGGAAGGAGAGAGAGAGAGGCCCTCTATTTTTATGACTTTTTTAGACTAGAAGAGGTATGCAATCTAAAATGAAGTTAATGTGCTGAAGAAATGAAAAGTTAGTTTGGGGGGTTGTTAACAATTTCTGGAAAATGTTTCCATTTTTCATAGAAAAAGTGACTTACTGGCTTAGCACACCCATCATGAAAGTGATACTGAACTTTTCCTCTTTATTCAAACTCTTTGAATATTTAAAAGGATAAGAAGTAGCTTTTGGTTACTTTATTATTTATTTTGCCTTTTTTTTCTTTTTCACGACTGTTAACCATATATAAAAATGATAAACATACGACTGCATTTTCATTATTTATAATCATTTATTCAGAAAACCATCTTGCAGTGTGGGGCAGTTGTCTTCCAAATTTAATTTCTGTCCATATAACTGTGCATTTTGTCCTAGTGAAGGCATCTTTCCACCAAATGCCCATAGAGCCCTCGCAATTTAGCAGTTTCAATTGACAAAAGAATTTCTATCCCTCTTAAATTTTCTCCCAGTGCTCAAGACTTTGGAATGGACATATTCAGGAAACAAATGACTCTTCTGACATCGGATGTTGAATGGCTTTACTTTCTCACACATTCTTGGATCATGTAGTGCTTTTCCCGTGCGGGGCCTGTGACCTACAGATGGTTGTAGAGATTCCATAAGTGGAAAAAGTACAAAGATGTTCATTATTACATTATTGTACATTTCCCCTTCTCTTCTTGTGGGATGGCTTTACAATGGCTAAATTTAGTGGTCAGCATTTACCACAAATGACTGTTGGCATAGGAGCCCGGCATACAGAAATTTATTTCAGCAAAACGGACTTCGAAAACACCTTTCACATAGAGACGCGAGAAACATACATTTTAGCTGAAAGTTGATGTGTGTATATCTCAAAAGAGAAAATGTCTCATTGGACAGCGTAAAAGACTTTTGAGGTAAATGTTACTAAGAACAGTTCTAGACTTGAGAATGAAAATGTAGTAGAGAATATTTTAAATCAAATACATGGGAAGTTATATATTAGAAATTTTGATTACTCAAGTAATCAAATATTTTCACCTCCTTTTTAAAAAATGTTTATTTTTGACGGAGAGCGCATGAGCAGGGGAGGGACAGAAAGAGAAGGAGACAGAGGATTCGAAGTGGGCTCTACGCTGAGAGCGGAGAGCCCAATGTGGACCTCAAACTCACAAACTGTGAGATCATGACCTAAGCCAAAGTTGGACACTCAACCAACTAATCTACCCAGGCATCCCAAATATCTTTCCCTTCTAAAATGACTTTTATATTCCTGGGTAAGCTCATTATAACATACTTGGAAACTAACTATTAATGCTGATCGACTGTGGAAAAAAAGCAAATAAAATTTTGTGTTAAAGAAAGCTCGTATCTTCAAAAAAGTCAGTCTTGAGATTCCTTTTTTTTGTTTGTTTCGTTTTCTATTTTGAGAAATGATAAAATATCAGAGCATCAGTGTCAGACCTCCTGGTACGATATTTCCTCTCTGGTGAATACTCACAAGTACCATGCTAAGAATGTTCTAATGGTGTCCCTTTGGTTTTGAAACGCATCTTCACGGCTAATGGGTGTAATGGGAAGGAGTCATAATAAAGCTCACTCCGTGATGGGCAGAAAAGTCAGGAGGAGGAAAGATCATGGTTAAAAGCAAAGGTTTTGGAGTTAAATATACATGGCTTCAAATCGTAAGTTTTACTGTGTGATTTTGGGCAAGCGTAGACTTTAAGTCTTACGGAGCCTTGGTTTCTTCACCTGCAGAACGCTGATATGATGTTGCTTCAAGCACTAAAGTGTACCACAGTAGAAAAAGCTCCGTAAATGGCAGCTTTTGATCAACACGAACAGGTCACCTTAGCGGAATTGTGTTCATTAGGCTAATTGGGATGAGTTATTTTGGAGTCTTTTGAGGCCAGGCTGCAGCAGAGACTGAGGGATGCGCATAAGCCTTTTGTGGGAGGTGGGGAGGAGACAGGAAGTGGGGATAAGAAGTTGCCCAAGGCAGTCCACTGTTTGGCAATAGGTGGAGTGTTTACAGCAGAGTCTTGGTCGAAGTAGAACTAGCCATTAAGTAAGAAGCTCTTGTTCTGTTCCAATGACCATGTGAGTGAAGAAATAAGAGGGCAAGTTGAAAGATGAGTACCTGGGAAGATGATCAACAAGACAGAATGTGGATAAATGGTTTGGAACTCAGGTGGTGGTGAAAGCCACCAACTAATACACACGTGGGGGAAGTACGTGGGGCGTCAACAGCCGTGAGCTCAGCTACTATAAGCTATAAACTAGACAAATGTGTGTTGTTAACACTGAGATGTTGACGAATGGAGTGGACTCTTGCAGCATCAGGGCCAACGTCATGAACTTACGACCTGTGCAGTCACATGCTTAGAAAGACCCGTGCTTGGTTTGGGATTCTTAATATTTTTGAATAGTGGCCCACATATCTATTTTGCATCGAGCCCCAGAAATTCTACAGACCTTCTGCGTAGCATGCTTGTGTTAAATAAGAAGTTTCAACCATAGTGACACCACCTCCAACCCCCAAGGACATTTGGCAATATCTGGAGTCATTTTCGATTGCCGTAGCTGGGGGCATGCCGCGGGCATCTACTGGATAGGGTCCAGGGATGTTGCTAAACATCCTACAATCCATGCTGGGGCCCCTCACAGCAAATAATTATCTGGTCTCTTAATGTCATTGGGGCTGAGGTTATGAAATCTTCATTTGGTTTGTTGGCAGTTTTATTAAAGGCAGATTTATCTGTGTATCTCTGGACAATATTATCGCTACCTAATCTGGGAAGGTTCAAAGTTAACTGGTAAACTTTAGATAATTAAGCTCCATACAGCACCAAGTTGAACATTTTGCACAACATTCCGGCTCATGGATGGATGTATTTTTGTAACTGAGTCAAAGTGTCATAAAGTTGAACTGACCCGTTGCCAGAAAAGACTCATTTGACTTGGCACCCATAATTAGCCCACCAGCAGCACCTGTGTAACTCTTATGATCCTTATTTTTTAAATCCGGCAATGAAAAGATGGATTCTGGCTGAGTGGTCAGAAGTTTCTTTTCTAAGTGCCAAATCAAGCTTCTCACTGTAGTTCACTTCTGGGTCAGTTTCCTATTAGCTCAGAGAAAACACCACACTCTTACCTTCATCAGCTAAAACAATGCTCTGTGCAAAGTGGTATTTTCTTAAACATTTTTGGAATAAAAGCTGTAGCATGTAAAGAGGGCTTTGTCAACTGCTTGCTGTTTTGTTTTTGCTAATTTGTTCTTGTGGATTACAGAGATATTGAGCCAAATAGCCTCGCATGCTAGAGATTATTTTACATGAACCCAAATTGTGGGTTTCTTTCCAAATAGGCAGCATTGCTTCAACCATAGGGAAAGTATTTTATGACCACAGATCTGACACATACATCTAGGGATCAGGTCAGATATATGGATGTGTCTGGCTAGGGGTGTAAACGGGAAACAGGTGATGGGAAGTGGATAGACACATTAACAAGACTGGAAAAAAACATGACATGAATGTCCTAGTTACTGCGGGACAATCACAGTCGATTTATGCAAGACAGCCAGCAGGACTGTTTTTAAATTTTAATTTTAGATCATGGTGTTTTCCTTTACATGTCTCCCCCAGACGTTTCTTCCCATTTGGCATGAAAGTTCTTTATCACTCTTCTGGAAGGATTTAAGGATTAATTACAACTAAATTACTTTATATCTGAGGGCAATTTAAATGTAGTCATGGGTTCTGATTTCTCTGCTTTCAAATTGTTTACATGTTAATTGTATGGACTTTGTAATCCCTCTTGAATTTTAAAAAGTGATTTCCATGGTCTTGTTATATTGACCATATTTTCTACACATCCTGGGACTCAAGGACACAGGAAAAGTTTGTAAAATCTGGCATGTCTCAGGCTCTTCAATATCGGAAACATTTAATACGAAGAAATGTTCTAAACATCATATATTCACCCATTTCTGATAAAATCTTAGGTCTAATCTTTCCATACAGTTTACAAACAGTACAAACTAAAAAGTATGAAATCACTCCTGTTAAATGAAATTATTTTAATGCATTATCTAATTGTATTTTTTTTTCTATGTGGACAAGTCAAATTTGTTTTCTGGGAAAATGTTATATCAATTATTTTTGATCCTGAAAGAGACAATAACTTACATTACGGCTTTTTTTTTTTTTTTGAGTTAATTATAATTCAATCATTCTTGTTTGGAGAGATTATTTCTCTTTTTTGTAAGAACATTTTCTCAACAACTTAAAAAAAAAGTAACTTCACAAGTGTATTAGTCAGAGTTCTCCAGAGAAAAAGAACCAATAAGATATATATAGAGAGAGATATACAACAGGAAATTTATTATGGGAATTGGCTCATATGATTTGGAGGCCGGGAAGTCCCAACATCTGACCTGCCATTTGCAAATTGGTGTAATTCAGTCTGAGTTTGAAAGCCTGGGAACCAGGGCAACTAAAGGCGTAAGTGTGAGTCCAAAGGCTGGAGAATTAGGGCTGGGGGAAGGAGAGGATGATAGTATAATTTCCAATCCAAGGCCAAAGCTGAAGGCCCAAAAACTGAGAGCCCGTCTGTCTGAGGGTAGAAGATGGATGCCCTAGCTCACACAGAGGGTAAATTCATCTTTTGTCAACCTTTATGTTCTACTCACGTCCTCATGTGATTGGATCACGCCCACCCACGTTGATGAAGGCATCTTCTTTATTCAGCCTACCTATTTAAATGTTAATCTCTTCTAGTGACAACGTAACAGTCACACCCAGAAATAATATTTTGTCAACCATCCAGACATCCTTTAACTCATCTAAGTTGAAACATAAAATTAACCATCACAAGATGTTAAACTGGATATATAATTTATATGAATCATTCTACATAGAAGAAGGAATAAGAACAAAATGAAACATATTTCGATGACCTCCTCTGCCCCAAACCATATGTCAAATTCTTAATCCACAGTTCCTCAGAATATGCCTATATTTGGTGATAGGAAATTTAAGGAGGAAACTGAATTAAAATGAGGTCTTTAGGATCGGGCCTAATCTGCTATGACGGATATTCTTACAAGAAGAGATTGGGACACATATATACACAGTTGAAAGACCATGTAAAGACACATGGAGATGTGACACATGCAGATGGCCATCTGCAAGCCAAGGAGAAAGGACCGGAACAGATCCTTCCCTCACAACCTCAGAAAAAACAACCTTGCTGATACCTGTATCATGGACTTCTAGCTTCCAGAACTGTTTGATAAGTTTTTGTTGAATTGAACCATCCAGTCTGTGGTATTTTCTTATGGCAGTCCTAGCTAACTAAAACAACATATAACTAGTGTTTGGCATGGCCCATGGCTCTTTATTTATTTTTGACTTTTCTAGCATCCATTGTAGTACCTTGCAAACAGCAGAAGTTCTGTTTCTTCCAATGGAAATGACTACATTACCTTTTGAACTATGAAACACCAGATATTCATCGAAAGTTCGTATGCCCTCTTCCATAGCTGCCTAATCAGGGTCTACATATCCCAGTCTCCTTGCATTTAAGTGGGACATTTGATTATTTGCCCTTATCAGAGTTAGGGTACCTCTTCCTGACCAAAGATGGAAAATGTACATGTGCCCTCTTCATTCCCTCTTCCCTTCTGTCTGCTGGGTATCAAAGCCCAAGGCAACACTATGCTGAAGATTACGGAGCTCTTACCCATCTGAATCCCTAAGTGAGTGCATGGGGCACTAGCATTTGGCTTACTCAGTGCAACCTTCTTAATAACACATTTTCTAGGGACTGACACTTGATTGAGAAATAACCACTCCTGTGTTAAGCCACTGAAATTATGTAGCTCATTTGTAGAGCAGCTAGTCGGATTCTACATTGTATAGTGGGTATACTATAATACCCACCGGTGGGTGCTGCTATAACAAAAACCTAAATTTATGGCACGGACTTATATCCAGGCAACAATTAAAGAGAAAACTCACGCCATCGAAAGAATCACATCGTGCAGTGAGACGACATTGGATAAGATTTTGCCAGTAATACGTTGAAATACGAACTCCTTATTTATTAAGCCTACAGGAGGAAAAAAGTTGGCAAAAGTCAGATATGAGTAATTTACGTTGGGTATCGTTTGCTGAGTTTAGGATGTTATTACAAAGAAATAGGTGAATTCAGGTAATAATTGTTTTTGTTGAGAGCATACGTAAAGGATAATAAAAGTTATGCAGGAATTTGGGGCCTCTCAGGATTAGAAAAGCCTCTATTACCCAAACAGGAAGAGAGAAGACCTAAAAAGCTTTTAGTTTCAAGGACCAAGTAAGACTCACCATTGTGTCAAAGATCATATTAATGGTAGATCTTCTTCTCCAGCCTATTGGCACAGTAGCAATGTAGCCACCACAGACTGGAAAGGGAGAGTGCTTGGACATAAGAAACCAAGGCACCAATCAGGCTTGAGGATAAAATCCAGCAAAAACGTTGGGCATTATTACTGAAACATGGACATAAAGAATTCAGGGTAGGATTGCCAGGTTTAACAAATGGGTGAAATTTGAATTTCAGATAAACAACAAACAACATTTTAGTATACGTATATCTCAAGTATTTTATGTCATAATTGTGGAAAATAATATAGGGGACATACTTGTACTAAAATATTACTTCTAGTTATATGAAATTCCCATTTAGTGGGGCATCCCAATATGTCCTCTGGTAACCTTAATTTAGATACTTTCAGTCTTTTGAAGGGAACTATATTACTAAGAACCCATGAGCTCAAATGAAAAGCATCTTTGAGTTTTGGAGCCTTTAAACATCACTTGGGCCCCAGCAACTGCATGAGAAGGAAGTGAGCTAGGAAATCTGAGGAGCTCATTAGGAAGCATTCTTCCAAATGCCTACTTCAGATGCGGCCATGGAAAATAATCTTAAGGCAGAAGCTCCCAGAAGTCAAAGCCCAGGGCTGCCAGTGAACAATAGAGAAAGGTGTTCCTTGGGGTCTACTCAAGGAAATGCTTCCGGTGTTAGGGCATGAATGCTTATATTAATTAATTTATCTAAATCAATAAATTCATTTATTTAAATAAATAAATGCTTATATTGATGAATATATTTAATTTATTAAATAAATTAATGAATTTAAACCATTAAAATGGTTTCCCGTTTTTTTCCCTGCATATGTTACTGTTGAGCCCCTTGTTTTTCTTTGTCCTGGAGGAAAATGAGTGTTGGGCCATCCCAGTTTCCTCATTTTATATTGACTGTGGGGCCGTGAATGGAGGTGGGATGAGAACTTGTACTTAAGGATTTCCTGACTCATGAGGAGCCCTATCTGCACTGGAGAGTAGAGATACTAGATGTGAAGCCAAATGCCCTAACTGGAAGGTGGTTCTCTCATGGAGAGGTGTAGGTCTTTTCTAGGTGGGAAGTTGCAGGCTAGAAGGGCTGAAAAGCTTTTTTTTCCCCCTTTAGCGTAGGCAAAAAACTGTCAAGTTCTGAAGTGGCAAATACTTGATGCTCTGTAGGCCAACAGGTAAAATAAGGACATACTGTAGCTATGTATTGAACAACTGTTTTTCAAATGTAAAACACATTCTTAGCTTGTAGACCACACAAAAGTAGGCAGCCAGCTGGAATGGGTCCAAGACTGTAGTTTCTGATCCCCCGAAATCATGGGGGTTAGTAGGAGGCAACTTCCTACCTAGGGATTTTGTTTTCTTGAAGGTTCCCTTACAGTTTGGTGGGGTTTACATGACTGATTCTTACCAGTGGAATGTGAGCAGAAATAAGTAAGGGCCGTTTCTGGTGCAAAGGTCCACATTTTCTTCTGTACTCCATTACCTGGTTTTCACCCATAGGACAACCTGGGAAACCAGCCATTAGAAATACAGAACCAAAATCAGCTGGTGGTCTAATGAAAAGATAGACCAAATATGTCCAATCCCAGGAACACATACATGGGTATGTTATGTGAAAAGTAATACATTTCTGTTACATTAAGCCATTGGAAGGTCATGTTTTATTTATTTTAAGTTATACTTTTTTTAATGTATAACATATTCAAATGATCATATTGTACGGTCCTAGAGAACACGGATAGATACATCTTCTATGATCCACACAAATATCTGTTGATATAATACAACATATTATCATATATAATACAATCATATTATCATATCTGAGGCTCAGACTGATATAAATCATGTATTTCAAGACAAATAATAAATATTATGTACCTAAAATGGTAGGAAAATCGAAACAACATCCCAGCTGGTAACTACCTTCTGACCTCCTACACCTGTCTGGGGCCTTTAGTTTCTGAGGCTTTCTGGAGCCTGGCCTGCGGAGGGATTTCACACTGCCAGCTTACAGGTTGCTTTCTGTGGTCTGCTAATTCAGTTAGCTTTTGTCCCTAAGTTTTCTAACTTCTCACATTCTGTTGCTGTTTAATACCTCTCCCATTCTTTTAATTTCTGTGCGTGTATGACTTTCGTTGGGGGGGGTGGGGGGGTGGGGAAGAAATCCTTTGTTGACGTATATAAGAAGTCTTAGGAGAACGTGGAACCAGGCATCTATCAAATGCACCATGTCTATTTGTAAATTTAAGGTATACTTTAATAGTAAGATGAACACAGTTTGGCAATGCTAGAAACTGGGTTTTGAATAGCAAAGTAGTTTCTTCAGAGGGAAATGTCTGCTTTTTATCAAAACAACAACAGTCCTCTTAGGAATTAACAGGATCTGACCACCAAGCATCAGTGCCTAAATTACTCATGTCATAAAATAGCACAGGGCATGGTCAATAGAATCCACCCAGATTTGTTATAAATAACCAGGATGTTACATGGGGAATTTAATCTCACTCTCCTGGAATCCAAATCTTGTACCAATTTACTCTAGGCTAGGAACGGACTTTTGTTTTCCTCCTAAGAAGAAAAATATGAAAATATAATTATACAGTTACTTGGTGGGGTCAGTGAACTTTTTCTTAAAAGGGCCACATAATAAATGTTATTGGCTTTGTGGGCCATATGGTCTCTGTCACACTACTCAACTTTGTCACTCAAAAGCAGCCATAGGCAAACAAACTGGGCACTTCTGACGTGTGTCGCTATAGCCTAATGGCTGGGTAAGACCTTGGAGCCATTTTAAATGAAGCATTTCAGTGGCCCAGATAACAAAGTATTATTATCTAGCACATCACTGCAAATCACCAATCAAAGACCAGTGTCTGAAAAATAATTGGAATTTCTTTTTTACCCAAGAGATTACCCTACAGCTGCTAAAACACAAGTACTTATATAAACCATCTGTAATACAATGAGGCTCAAAGACATGGCTAGCCAAAGTCAAACTGAGAGAAAATAGTTTGTATTGGGACTTCCTTTGTTGTTGTTTCATCTTTTAGAGTTCAGGTCACTCCATGAGACAGTGTAGGGTGGTGATCCGCAAATCTTTAGCATGTATAAGAATCACCTGGAGGGCTTTTTAAACTATAAATTACTGGATCCCACTATAAGAGATTCTGTTTTGGTAGATCTGGCATGGTGCCTGGAAATTTGAATTTCCAAGTTTCCAAGTGCTACTATTTCAATATAACCACCCAGGGAAATCTTCACTCAACACCTACTTAAGTAAATTCTCTGGGATTGGGATCTGGGCATATGAATTCTTAAATATTCTACATTATGAGATTTCAGTATTCAACTGGATTTGAAATAAGTGGCTAGAATATATATATATATATATATATATATATATATATATTTATATAAACTCAATCTCCAACTTTCCTTTCTTGTATTTCACGAATAAGGAAAGTTGATGAAGAAGTCTGTTTTCCAAGTTCCTTCCAGACAGATGATGATGATAGCAATGATAATAATGATGATGAGTCAACAAATACATAACCTGCATCTTTCTGCATTTCTATTTACTAGCACTCTGTCAGCCTGGATGTGTTGTTGACTAAAAAATTAAGTTCACCTTATAATATGTCCCATATTAGATTTTAGAATACTGATGCTTTCATTAGATTTTTGGAGTTAATACATATCTTTTCCTTTGTTACTGTCCTAACTGGAAAGACCACCTGTGATTTCAAAACACAGTCACATTTAAAAAGCACGTGTATTATAATACCTGTGGATTTATGAGAAGTGAAAGAAAATTGCGTAAGACTAGGCAGTGCAACTGCGTAATTTTTCTTAGAAAACAGCTATAAATCCTATTTTTCAATGTCACTTTGTAAATTGCATTTAAACATAAACTTGTGTTTTATGAGCACATTCCATTTGTTTTTCTCTTCTTCTTAACCATTCTCTTGAATAAGTTAGGCTTTTAAATCTGTTTTCTTTGAAGTTCAGAGTTCATTCTTCAAAAGTTGAAGTCTTTCTTTCCTCTGTGCCCCCCACTCCACTTTTCTTCTTTTTTTTCCTGCTTACCTCTCTTGGGATCCAAGGTTGAGTGGAAAACTACTGGACTTACTTTGTAGGAGGTCTCTGCACGCTCCAACACCCCTTATCTATATGACTCTACATTGGCCTTCCACTTGTGAGCAGAGCTTTAGAAAAGCAGGAGAATCTTTTGGACTTCCCTTCTAGAAGGTTTTGATCCTTTTTGACAACTCTGACCCTTTAACATATAGTTCATTAATAGGACAGGACACTAAGAAAATCGTGCATGCAAATTATTTATTTATTACTTTCAATGATCATAATCTAGTGTTCTTTAAACATCTCTCGAGGGGAAACAGGGAAACCACTCTTACTCTGTTACTTTTCTAATTGAAATCATGGAATTTCGTAGGTGGAAGTTTGGGAGAGTTTTTCAGCATTACAGTAAATTGAGCTGTACATATTGATAACTTTTGGATAAACGTAATTCTCAAAAGTATTTCTTTCTTTCTTTCTTTCTTTCTTTCTTTCTTTCTTTCTTTCTTTTTAAGATTTTATTTTAATTCCAGTTAACATACAGTGCTATATTAATTGTACAATATAGTGACTCAACACTTCCATACATCACCCAGTGTTCATCACGACAAGTGCCCTCCTTAATCCCAATCACCTGTTTCACCGCACCCCCTACCCTTCTTCCCTCTGGTCACCATCAGTTTGTTCTCTATAGTCAAAAGCATACTTTTAACTTTAATCTCTTGTTCTGACCTCCCCCAAACCACTTGGTCTGCTGATAATAGAGCTCTCAACAAATGGAAATATGAAATAAAGAAAAGAAGAAAAACTATAATGTCTTGGCAGAAAATGCAAGGCAATCTAGTCCTTTGTTATATAAACACATTTGATAATGGGTATTTTACAACAATGTGGATTTCAATTATATCACCAATTGTTCTGTCATGGGAGAAAATCCAATTAGGAGAGAAAACCCAGTCTCACAATTATTTTATGTGTCACTTCTGCTGTCTTGATCAAATGCCCCTTGTTTAATGATTGCTTAGTTATTATGAGTTTGACTGACCTTTCCCACACACTTTGAAAATCTACACAAATTCCTTTTCTCCCTTGCAGTGTCTTCACTTACCATTTATTTTTCTCTTCTGGTATATTTTCTGTTTTCTTTGCCTGTTCTCACTCCCTTTTTGCCACTGGTTTTCCTTGCTGGTGAGATTACTTACTTCGCCATTACTTAGGCTATGTATTTTTCTACACAGCCTACATGGTCCCAAAGATAGGTCCTAAGTCACTAGGTTCACTAAAGATGTCCCTTCTCGGCATCTGGTCCCTTTGATTTGTGAATCATTGCAGGAGATAAATATCTACTGACGCTGATACCCAGAAAGATTGCATTTATTTATTTATTTATTTATTTATTTATTTACATTTATTTAATTTTGAGACAGAGAGAGAGAGCATGAACAGGGGAGGGGCAGAGAAAGAGGGAGACACAAAATCTGAAACAGGCTCCAGGCTCCGAGCTGTCAGCACAGAGCCCGATGCGGGGCTTGAACTCATGGACCACGAGATCATGACCTGAGCTGAAGTCGGACGCTTACCCGACTGAGCCACCCAGGTGCCCCGAAAGATTGCATTAAAAAAAAATGTTTATTTATTTATTCATTTTGATTTTTGGGAGAGAAAGCCTGAGCAAGGGAGGAGAGAGGCTGGGGGGACAGAGGATCTGAAGCCGGAAATACACTGATAGCAGCAAGCATATGGTCCTGAAAGGTCGCATTTTATCGATGGCCACAAGCTGAAGGCCACAAGATGATATGGGGTCTAAAGGGATTTAGTTTACGTCCTGTTTACTAAACAGGCACAGGCTTTGCCGATCCCTCAGATATAGAACTGCATAGAACATGGGAGTTAAGGAAAGACAGATTGTAATATGTGCAGACAAAAAGGAGAGACAAGACAACTGATATACAGCTTCTTGTTGGGTTCCTTGGCTGCTAAAAGAAATGAGCGATGCATTCCTGACACAGAAAATATACTAGTGAACAAAGGACTTAGACTTCCAAGGGAGGATTTTCCATCGACAGCCTGTTTACACAAAATTTCTTTCAGCTAAATATAAGGGGATGGAAAACATCTCTACTTTTTCCAATCCTATTTGAAAGAAGGCAGAGAAAAGGATTAGAGACATCAGTCTACATAATTCTCATCATTAGGGAGTAATTGATTGGTTCCTAGACCGAAGACAATGGTAGAAGAGACTATGCCATTTTGTTGATTGCGGTAGTAAAGTTCTGGAAGAAAGAAGGGGTCTAACGTGAGCTGCCGTTGCTCAGAAGCCAGGTTTTAAAACATTTACATAAACTAATTCTGTAGTTTGAAATTATGAAAGATGAAATGTTTTGAGAGAAGAGATGAACTTAAAATTATATAATTCTTACTATAATCACAGATGTTATCAAGACTGAATAAAGGGAGATGAAAAATTTTTTTTTAATTCTTTTTTTCAACGTTTTTTATTTATTTTTGGGACAGAGAGAGACAGAGCATGAACGGGGGAGGGGCAGAGAGAGAGGGAGACACAGAATCAGAAACAGGCTCCAGGCTCTGAGCCATCAGCCCAGAGCCTGACGCGGGGCTCGAACTCACGGACCGCGAGATCGTGACCTGGCTGAAGTCGGACGCTTAACCGACTGCGCCACCCGGGCGCCCCAGATGAAAAATTTTTGAAGCGTATCTCTAGAATTAAGTTATGGACATGAAATAACATAGCAGTTAAAAGTTTAGGCTTTGGAGAGAGACTACCTGAATTTGAATCTCAACTACTGTACTGAGCCGCTAAGGGATACTCTCAAGTTATTCAACCTCTCAACGCTTTGGTTTCCCATCAAAGAAATGGAGGACATAAGTTTACCTACATTTTAGTTTCTTTTGTGTGTGTGAAAATTAAATTAATAATACATTTAAAAAAATTACCAAACTAGCATCTGGTATGCAGCAAAATATAAATTCTAGGTACTATTCAGAAAAAATTAATGTTTATTTATTCTTGAGAGAGTGAGAGACAGAGCATGAGTGGGGGAGGGGCAGAGAGAGAGGGAGACACACAATCTGAAGCGGGATCCAGGTTCCAAGCTGTCAGCACAGAGCCTGACGTGGGGCTTGAACTCACAAGCCGTGAGATCATGGCCTGAGTCGACGTCAGATGCTTAACTGACTGAGCCACCCAGGTGTCCTTCTAGGTACTATTTTAAAGGAAATGTTATAGAATATGGATGACAAAGAATGCTGTGAAATTATATACAGTAAAAATTATATACAGAAAATTACGTACAGAAATCATATACAGTAAAATAGTTAAAAGGGGGGAAATATCCCCATTTGAGCAAAGTCTTACAAACAACGTTTCCCCCCGTTGCCACAATATGATGAACAAGACAGACCAACTCTCTGTGTTCAGTAATGCAATACTGATGGATCAAAAGAAAAACAAATGAACCCCATCTTTCTTGTAAATTATCTGGCATGAACGACCTGCAGAAGGGAAGTGATGGGAACGGGCATAATTTAAACTCAGGATAAATGAAGAGCGGATAAGCACACATCGAGGAGGTTTTGAACTGTTCTATGTGATGTGGTCAAGATTTTAATGAAGGTGTGGAGATTAAGACGATTCTAGAAAACTGGAGAAAAGCAAATATTTTCCAGAATTCCAAAAAGGAAGCAAATGAATTCCACACGTAGCAATGGCCATAATGGTGGTGATAGTAATAATAAAGGATAGCAGGAGAGGTAATAATAGGTAGGTGAAAACAATGGTGTACTTGATAGGCTAACCATAGCATATAAAATGCTCCGAATGGGGCGCCTGGGTGGCTTAGTCGGTTAAGCGTCCGACTTCAGCTCAGGTCACGATCTCGTGGTCCATGAGTTCGAGCCCCGTGTCGGGCTCTGGGCTGACAGCTCAGAGCCTGGAGCCTGCTTCCGATTCTGTGTCTCCCTTTCTCTCTGCCCCTCCCCCGTTCATGCTCTGTCTCTCTGTCTCAAAAATAAATAAATGTTAAAAAAATAAAAAAAAAATAAAATGCTCCAATTAATTTTAACTTCAAAAAAATGTATAAAGGATGGAAAAGTTGTGCAAAGTATACATTGCTATTATTCATATATTACATACAAGAAAAAGAAGAAAAAGAAGGGAAGGTCATGGAATCATACTTGATGGAGCAGAAATAGAATCCAAGCAGCCAGACTCGGGTGTCCTTGTTTTAACACTGTTAAGTATGGAACCAAATAGAGTTTTAAAGGGTATCTAATTTACATTTGTAAATTATGTGTATTATAATTAAATTATATGTATTTTTTTTTTTTTTAAATTTTTTTTTTCAACGTTTATTTATTTTTGGGACAGAGAGAGACAGAACATGAACGGGGGAGGGGCAGAGAGAGAGGGAGACACAGAATCGGAAACAGGCTCCAGGCTCTGAGCCATCAGCCCAGAGCCCGACGCGGGGCTCCAACTCACGGACCGCGAGATCGTGACCTGGCTGAAGTCGGACGCCCAACCGACTGCGCCACCCAGGCGCCCCAAATTATATGTATTTTAATGAAATGTATATATATGTGTATATATATTTAATTCTATATATTTAATTCTATATATACATATATATATATATATATATATACATGATTACGTTATGCTGCTAGTGCTATCTAAAGTAAATAATATGTTGGCTTTATTTTAAACATAATTTTGAGAGAAAAAAAATCATAGTAACTTTTCCACCTGCTCAAAGTTTTTTGCTAAGAAAAACTAATTATCTGATATTTGGTCAAAGTGATGTGATTTGTACTACCAAACATTTGCCTGCTGTCTTTGTTGCATTTTGTCTTGTTTTATTTTCCAGCCAGCTGATATATGACATCCTGGCATCTTTCTGACAAACACCGATGACATGCAAAACGGTGACAAATTGGGATCTTTCGGCACAGTGCAAAGTACGTGCTTTGGCCTATTTGTTGATAGTGTAAAGACTAGCAATTGTATTAGGAGGGATACGCCCTTTTCTTATGAAAATGATCGTGACGATACAAAACATTTAGGAAATATAATATAAAATCATCGTTTGAAAGTGTGTGGCCCATTTGTTCTCAAATGTATTCTCTTTCTCACTCTGTGTTTATTAGGGATTTTATTGACCAGGATCCCTTGCCTTTGACTGCCACATAAAAATTAGGAGGCCTGGTTTCTGAATATAAGAGACTGGATATTAGATTCTAAGTTGACAACCTTCTAATTTCTGGATCCTGTCATCCTGGGTCCTCTCACAGCCGTCCATGTCGGTAGAGGTTGCCTGTAGGTCAGAGTTGGCGGCCCTCCCCTCCCCTTCTTGCCAATTTCTACACTGAGGTCTGGACCAGACATTTTATTTTCTAAGAAATTCTGGTTATTCTTCTCGGACCGCCTTCATTTCTGTCCTCAATTTCAGCCTCTCATGGAGGTTTAACCGCATCTTTTCTCTGTGCATTGTTCTCATACTTGGTTCATGCCCCAGTGAGGCACTGGCCAAGGTTAAGACAACCCAAGGAAGGGATTGCATCATTCCTTTATGTAACACCAGCCTACTGCAGGATGACAAAAGTAAAAATATGAATGAATGCTTTTTTTTTTTTTTTTTTTTTTTTTAACATCCTAGGTGACTCCCTTACCCTTGGTTTGAAATACGTTATAAAGAGACTGGTGTGAAAATTATGAGCAGTCCCAGCAACCGAATGCCCGTGATGAATCTTCTGTTTATCCTTCAAGGATCAGCATGGGCCACCATCTCAGATCACTCTCCTGAGCTTCATGTCTATGGAGAGCACCATGTTTCTTCCCATCATCGGAGCACCGCACTTCTGAAAACTATTCGAGGGATTCCATTGCTCTTAGGCTAAGATACAAACTGATTTGTATTACTTTGCAAGCGCTCCATCATCTGGCCCGTCCCTATCAAGTTAGTCTCATCATGTGCCACATAACATTCTTTCTGACGACCATGTGGTCATAGTACCAATCTCCTATAACATGTATACTACGATACTACTCATTCCACTGGTGCCTCTAAGTTTTTACACATTCTGTTTTCTCTGCTATGAATTACTTCTCATCCTTCTCTCAATCCTTTTGCATCTTTCTCTGACTAAATTTTAATAATCATTAGGCCTCAGCTTATACAACTTCCTCTTGGGAGGTTTCCCTGAGGCCTAATGGCTGACTTACATATCTACTGTTGTCACAGCACAAAAGATTTATTTTTCTTAAATTTTTTAAAACGTTTATTTATTTCTGACAGAGAGAGAGAGAGAAACAGAGCATGAGCAGGGGAGGGGCAGATAGAGAGGGAGACACAGAATCCGAAGCAGGCTCCAGGCCCCGAGCCATTAGCACAGAGCCCGATGCGTGGCTCAAACTCACAGATGGCGAGATCATGACCTGAGCTGAAGTCAGACACTCAACCGACTGAGCCACCCAGGCGCGCCTAAATGATTTATTTTTTTTAACAGTATTATTTACTAGCCTTTGTACTTCTAAAGATGATAAGCTCTTTGTAGCCAGGGATGTTTTCTTTATCTCTTTATTTCTACAACTTGGTATAACACTAGGCTAGCAGAATATAGCAGGTGCTCAAATTCCAAAGTATGCACCCCTTTGTAAAGCCCTACCAGACCGTTCTAGGTGCTACTATTCCAAATCCATTGTAATTCAAATCTCCTATTTGCATTGCATATTTTATTGTTGGTCTAAACTCTGTGCAGTATTTCACCTTTCATATGACATTGTTGGTCAAGCATTTGGTTCACGTGCTTAAATCCACTTAATAGTTTTACAAGAAAGTAGTGTGTGTCTCACCTTTGTCATGTATTATTACACAGTTCTGGTATAGCTCTTCATAGTACAGCATTCACGATTTTCATTCATAAAGGGAAAAAATGATTCCTTAAAGGAAAGTAAATTTCTGCCTTGGTAATAGAGTTGAAATCTCCTTGATGCGAAGTCTATTTAGACTCATTCTAGCAGAGCTTAAAAAACATATATCAAAAAGGACAAAGATAATATGCAAGTAATTTAACTGTCTACCTACAGTCCACACTCTTTAAAGAAACACAAAAGATTCCAGACACTCAGCAATCTGAATTCATAATAACTCAACATCTAATCAAAAAGAATGAAACATTCTAAGAAGCAAGGGGATATTACCCAGACTGAGGAGATAAATCAATCAATATAACCAGATGCAGAGGTATCTGTAACAACAACCATGCTTTCTGGTTTCTGTATTCGATCCTTCGACATCTTGGGGCCCCTGTCACTGCCAGCCAATTCCTGGAGATAGTAAAAGATGCTTCTACAAGCCTGTCTGGTGAACAACAGCCAAACAATCCACAGCCCATACCTCAACTACCTCCTTTATCGGGCTTTCCCACTCAGGCCACTATTCCCCTGTCTTAATCGCCTAAGGTTCAGGTTCCAGACAACCGGGGGACAACTCCTATGTCCCAGAGCCTGCTGAAATTACTCAATTTCAAATTTCAAACCTGCTTACTTTACTTGCCCCACTTCTTTCTATGGGAGCCACAATAAAAACTTGAACCCATATTTCCCCTTGCTCCCTCTGCCTCCTGAGGGACCTGATGTGGCCCCTCACAAAGGGGGTGCCCCCCTCCCCTTGGGATTGTGAATATAACACTCTTTCCCATGACAATTGTCTTCTGGTCTGTTGGCTTTGCCATACCTGCCAAATAATAAAACCTGCATTTTAGAACTATGTTAGAGATGATGAAATTAGCAGTCAAGCATGTCAAAATATCTTTTATAACCATATTCAAATACTCCAAGTTCTGAAGGAGAACAAAAACATAATGAGAAGAAAGCAAATATTTAAAAATGGAAATAGTAAAAAAAATGTCCAAATGAAATACAGAGAGAAAAGTCTAATAAAAACAAATAAAGCCTCAGTCACTTCTAGGACAGTATTAAGTGGTTTAACATCTGTGTAATGGAAGTCTCTAAAAGAGGAGGGAGCCAGAAAAATATTTAAAGAAATAATGTCCAAAACTTTTCTAAATTTGAGGAAAACTATCAACTCACATTTCCAAGAATCTCAACAAACACCAAGCAGGAGAACATGCATACAGATAGAAAAAAAAAATGCCAGTATGAAAGCCTGAAGACATTTTCTGTGTGCATATATGCATATATGTATCTTGCACATGGAAGAAAAAAGAAATGAGAGGAAAGAAAGAAAGAAAGAAAGAAAGAAGAAAAAGAAAAAAAGTAGAAAGAAAAGAAAGAAGGAGGGAAAGAAAGAAAGAAGCAAAGGAAAGTAGGAAGGAAGGAAGGAAGGGAAAACCATCCAACTTTTTAATCAAATTTTAAAAACAATGATAGAGTAAATCTTAAAAGTATCCTTAGATAAGAGACACATCACCTCCAAATGAAAAGACATGAAAATAATTACATGCTTTTCAATATATACCACTGGAGTCTATAACATCTTTAATACCTAGAAATGCCACACTCTGGGGTCCTAGAGGCTAGGACTTCCACATAGGGATACCTGGGGGACACAATTCTACCCATAGGACCATAGGTTCAAGAGTTGGGTAAGGAGAAACTAAGCTGTGCAAATTCATATAATGCCTGCAGGTGATTAACTCATGTTCACATAGAATCAACTGCTACAAAGGGAGATAAAATGGTGAAAATGGCTATAGGGAAAGACTACAGGGTCTGCAACATAGTGAATTAGTTTGACAAAGTTACAGAGCAGAAAAACTTTGCATTGAGACATCTTTCCCTACTGTAATAGAAAATGATTTTTTTAAATTCTACTGCATAGTTTGAATTAGAAATTATCTGGTTAAAAATGGGTTATAGTCTTATCTCTCCAGGGCTTGGTTACAAGGTATCAGAATGATTGCTATTATTATTATTACTATTATTATTATTATTACTATTACTTCTATGATACCAAATGAGGATAATGATCTTTTTATCCACGTCTTTTAGCTGTTAAGTCAGGGTGTGATTAAGTAAAATTCCATGAATAACTTTATCATTATGAACTGAAATCTGCCTCACTATGCGTAGCATTGCATTGGTTATATCAGATACTGTTTCAAAGTTCTTTTCTCAACAACAATAAAATACTGCCTTGGTATTCCCTTTGAGAATAGACCTAATTCTTTTGACCTGCAAATATGACAAATGGCAAAGTAGTAGAAAAATCACACCCATGCAGATACATTGCTCTTACCTCTAAAGAAACAAATCCTGGATGCAATATTCAAAATGAAGTCGCGTTTTAAAATACTTTGGTTCTGGGGCGCCTGGGTGGCGCAGTCGGTTGGGCGTCCGACTTTCAGCTCAGGTCACGACCTCGCGGTCCGTGAGTTCGAGCCCCGCGTCGGGCTCTGGGCTGATGGCTCAGAGCCTGGAGCCTGTTTCCGATTCTGTGTCCCCCTCTCTCTCTGCCCCTCGCCCGTTCGTGCTCTGTCTCTCTCTGTCCCAAAAATAAATAAACGTTGAAAAAAAAATTTAAAAAAAAAAAGAAAAATACTTCTAATCTACCTAAATTCACACAGAGTTAGGACTCAAACCCCTTTGCTATTTAATGCTAATCTGACATCTTAATCATTTTACAATCATAATGTCCTGGGATGAGTTTATAGAAACTCACAATGAAGTCTGCAATTGATTAGTAAGGGAATATTCTCTCATGTTGATCGTAAGATATTTCTTAAATAGTATTCAAGCCAGATCAACAAATTGCAGTACCTAATTCTAAGTATAAATTACGTTCACTCTTCTAATGCTTCTAGTTGTATATACAGAGTATTAATTTATAAACTGCTATAAAAACAAAGAGGAGTAAAAAAAACCTCAGTCACTGATTCCTGAAACAAGTCCCAACCTTGAGCTCATAAAGCTCATAATATTTTGGGGAGATTTTTCCAAATACCAATCAATGTAGTGATCATTTTAAGGATTCATTTTTTAAAATTTTTCTTAGACTTTGAAATTTTATTGAAATCCAACTTAGTTAACATATAGTGTAATAATGATTTCAAGAGTGGAATTTAGTGGTTCATCACTCACATACAGCACCCAGGGCTCATCCCAACAAGTGTCCTCCTTAATGCCCATCCCCCATTTAGCCCATCCCCCTACCCAACTCCCCTCCAGCAACGCTTAGTTTGTTCTCTGTATTTAACAGTTTCTTAGGGTTTGTTTCCCTCTCTCTTTTTATCTTATTTTTCCTTCCCTTTCCCTGTGTTCATCTTAAACTCCACATATGAGTGGAATCATATGCTATTTACGTTTCTCTGACTGACTTATTTCACTTGACTCTGATAGTTGAAGTCAGATTTAGGAATTTAATATCGTGGGGCTCCTGGGTGGCTCAGTCAGTTAAGCGTCAGACTCTTGATTTCCACTCGGGTCATGATCTCACGGTTCCTGACGTGAGGCCCCGCGTCAGACTCTGTGCTGACAGCACGCAGCCTGCTTGGGATTCTCTCTCTCTGCCTCTGCCCCTCCCGTGTCCACAATCTCTCTCTCTCAAAATAAATAAGTAAACTTAAAAGAAATCAAGTCAAAATCACCATCAAAATAATATCTGGATTGTCACCTAATGCTCATGGGGGAGGACAGCGGGGAAGGTAACCAGAGCCTGTTGCTTGGGGAATGCCATTAGACGTCTTAACTCGAGTGTTCTGATTTGTATGGTCGTAGTCACGTTATCCCAAACCAAATCAAACCTTGCAGCTGCACTACCTTTCACTGAACCGTTAGAAATGGAGATAACGTTTCTTTTTTTGAAATAGAGGAAATTGTGTTTCGTCTCATGTCAAGACATGCTATTTAAATCCGGGTGACTTTTCAAATACGAGACAGTTTTTCATCGGACTTGGCTTTGGTTGCTTTTTTCCTCCATCAGATGGTCTCACACTGCCAAGTTTTGAAGTTTGCATGTTCAGGTTAGGGAGAGTGTTGTTTATCTGGGTGCATATAGAGTTCAAGTTGCTTAAAATAGGGAAAATGATTGTTCCCTTTCCCCCCTCCCGCTTACAAAAAAGCTATGGTTCAACATTATTTGATTTAGGTCAAAACTAAAAATAAAATTCCTCCCAAGTGTGACTAAACAAGGAAAACTTCTCAAAAGCACTTACAAGAAAAAAGCCATAATCAAGTGTAAAGGAGGTAGATGGAGAAGGGCTTTTGGCTTTGAAATGTAACCCTGACAAAGCATCTTCTGAAAATAATTGCAAGCCCAAAGTGCCGATGCTTTCTAACTCTGTGAGCTTCAACTAAAACCCGATGTTGTTAATTTGCTGACCTCAGCCAACACGGGAGATTTTTAGTTTTCTAGTCTTCAAAACAGGTGTTGCTTGATTTGCATACATTCATGAGAAAGCCAACTATCAGCATTCCTAGGACGAGAAAGTATTTTGTGACTGCTTTCTCATAAATGTCAGATTTAATAAAACGACACCCATGAAAACACCATGAGGAAGCATTTTAGTTCCATCTAAATTTTCCTTTCTGATGCTCCTTCTCCCCTAAAGTCCCAGGATCTGCCTGTTTGCCCCATCATGACCTTCTTATGTAAAGTCCTTCTCCAGATCATCCGTCCTTTAGCAACCTGACCTCAGCCTGTACATGGCCTTCTTCCCTCCATTTTTTCCCCATGATTTCTCCTACATCTATGTCTTTTCATTAACTGGCATTCCAAAGAGACACTTATATTCTTTTTTTAATGTTTGTTTGTTTGTTTGTTTGTTTAGAGAGAGAGAGAGAGAGAGACCAGGGGAGGGGAGGGAGACAGAGGATCTGAATCAGACTCTGTGCTGACACCAGAGAGCCTGATATGGGGCTCGAACTCACAAACGTGAGATCATACCTTGAGCCCAAGTCGGATGCTTAACCGACTGAATCACCCGGGTGCCCCACATGGAATCTCATATTCTTTTTTCTATGTTTTACTCAGCACCTGTAACTATATATTCTATGTCTCCTCTGGGCCAGACATGATTACAATCATTAAAGATATGGAGGTATACAAGACAGTAGGTCACTGCCTTAAAGGAGTTTATATTCTAGACGGGAGACACCTAAATAAATAAGTAACCAAATAAAAATGAGAGAAGACGGCTGAATGTGGTGATTCCCAAGAAGGAGGTAACCATGGTGGAGGTGAGTGATGGAGGTAGCATATTAGATAGGAAAGTTAGAGACTGCCTCTCTGAGATATTTTTCTGCTTAGATGTGAAGTTCAAATAAAAGCCAGTTGGGTGAAGAGTCAGGGGAAAAACACAACTCCACCTGTTCTAGGACAGTGTGTCCTGAGAAGGGTCCAGAGGTGGTAGAATGCTGTGAACTGGGACAGAAAGGTAGGGAGGGCCCTACTTTGACAAATGTCCTTCATCCATCATGAGATGTTTGGATTTTGTTTGAAAAGCAAGGAGGTGCTATTGTGAAATCAGTAGTTTGCTCAATTCTGAAATAACATTTTGTTCTGACCCAGTGTGAAGACAGGAGCACGTGTTTGTTGACTGTGTAATGCCTTGATCAAGTTAATGGCTCTACACTGAAAGAAATTTCAGGCAACATTAGCTATAGCTAATGTTGAGGTACAAGGAACACTTTTGAGAGTTTCTTAAATCTCATGAAGAAGGCAAGTGTCTCTTCTACCTAAAAATGTCCCTTGACATTTTTTTTTTTTTGTTTTACCCAGAAGCTATATTTTGGGAGTAATTTAGGAAATCTGGAAGATGCATTGACTCCATCAGTAATGTTTTTGGCATCCATGTGACTTGAAAACATTTGCCTAAGCTTCCAAGAGTTTTCATTTACTCATTTGGAGACCTTGGTTGTTAAATGCGATTCTTAGTATAATGTATTATAGATTAACATCAATCGTGTCACGGAAATGATTAAGAATCACAAAGTTCCCGTCCTTAGGAAATTTTCAACCTAAAGTAGTCTCCATACAGATATAATTAAGAGCAAAAGTCTTATTGGAAGTAAATGTTAAGATGGATTATAGATGTTTAATGTTCATTATTATTTTTGGAATCTTTTTTTTCAAGTTTCAACCAACTGTATCATATAGCCTATAGTGTGAAATTGTTCTGTTCTAGTTGCTCTCCCTACAAGTCTTTCCCCAGGTTTTACCTATCCATTTTCTGGCAATATAGGCAAATAGTATCCACAGGAGGTGAAAGACAGATCACTGGACCCAGGGCTGTCTTCACAGATGTTTAATCTGAACTGTCAAACAAAGCTCCATTCTCAGAAAGGCACCACTCTGTAAACATTTCGAAATTTTTAATATTTTTTTTCCCTTGACCTTGTGTTTTATAAGTGAAATTTGACGGGGCAACAGAGCATGCATGCTGTTTTTCTTCTTATTTTATTTTTTTTTCATTTTGCACTGACCTCTGAAAACTAGATAGCCTGTCCTGAATGGACCCATTGGAAGTTGGCCTATGGTCATTGACCTGTGGGAGCCACAATTTCCTCTATTTCTTTACGATCATCAGACCATGTAACCAGTTTAATGACCAGCCAGGCATCAACAACTTTGAGAGTTTTGAGGTGTGAGATAAGCTTCCAAGGTGTGCTACAGGATGATGAGCTGCAAGCAAAATATTTTCTTTCCTGTAAATTGTGGTTAACCTGTCTTAGAATTGTAAATGTTTCCTAAATTTGTGTTGCTAAATGTCTATGCCTTTAAAACCAAAGTTGCAAACAAAGGGCCAGTGGGTCAAATTGAGTCTATAATTATGTTTGACCAGCTTAGGGATTTACGAATGTGAATGTGAGTGTATTTAACTGGGGCCTGAAGTTCCAGGAAGCCAATGGTCTCATCATTTAATTGTCCTTTACAAGCCATTTAAATGAATTGGTCTTGGAGAGCATTAACAGTGGTTCCCAAACTTTAGCACATATCTAAATCACCTATAGGGCATCTTAGAACAGGTTGTTGACCTCATCCCCAGAGTTTCTGATACAGCAGGTCCGGGGTAGGACCTGATAATTTCTTTTTTTTTTCTTATTTTTTTTAATGTTTATTTAATTTTGAGAGAGAGAGAGAGAGAGAGAGAGAGAGCGCACCGGGGAGGGGCAGAGAGAAAGATGGAGACACAGAATCTGAAGAAGGCTCCAGGCTCTGAGCTGTCAGCACAGAGCCCGAGGTGGGGCTCGAACTCACGAGCTGTGAGATCAGGACCTGAGTCAAAGTCAGATGCTCAATTGCCCAGGACCTACCTGATAATTTCTAACAAATTCCCAAGTGATGCCAGTCACCTGGAAGGATACTTTGAGAACCATTGGTCCCAAACATTAACTGCCTTTCCTACTATTTGTTATTAATGATAGTAAACATCACCTACTCCGTTATGAATAAGAGTATGTTAATAAAGCAGATATACTTTAATTAATCAAGCTAATTTGTAGCTGTGACAGCATATATCAACCGAAGCAAATGTCCAACTGCCAATGTTTTCTCTCCTTAAAGGGAAAACTGTCCGGTTATTCACTGGCGGTATCAAAATCTCATTTCGAGGTTCTCCATTTTTTCTACCAACATGCTTTGCTTTTTCCTAAAATAGTAAAACAGTCTTAAAATTATCTGATTTAAAAATGAAAGGAAGTCTTGTCACCCTCGTAAATATCAAGAGCCATGAGGTGATGGGACAAGATTGCTGGGACTGATGCTGATCGATTCATGTTCGAAGGGCTCTTATCTGACTGCCCAGGAGTCGTAAGTGCCCTGAGCCCACAGTGCCAAGATTTTCCTAGATATTTAAGAACCCTGAAGTATCCTTCACTTCCCCACACCCCTGAGCTGGCAGGGGTGGCTCCAAGCGCTCCAATAGAATACACAGTTCTCTCTGGAGTCACTGCTCTCCTCCCTCACCCCTTTGAGATTTAGTGTCAGGTCATTCAAAACAAAGCTGCTCTGTGACCATGATCAGCCAACGGCTTCTCAAACCCACACCTTTTAAAGGATATGTGATACGGCTGTGCGGTTGACTAAACTGGTTTTTCTAAAGCTAATGTGTTCTAAACTCTCCCTTTATGTCTGCTTTTCATTTGGTTAATAACTTTGCTCGGATAATGGAATGGAAGATGACTGTGAAAGAAATTAGCATCTTAATTTTACCTGTTTTTCATTTCCTTCTTTTGTGTCTGTGTGGAGTAAAAGGGAATTACTAACGTGTTTTTATTCGAAGCACCAGTGGAATTTTCTTTAAAAAGTTGCCTTTCCTGGGTTCCTTAATTTTACTGATTTCCTGAGCTGTCATCAGGCATAACTACAGTTCGGTTCGTTTTTATATTCAGATCATCCATTTTCCATAATAATGGGAGATGGTGAGAATGCGAATAAATTAAGTCTGCAGTCCCACCATTAGGGGGGTGCCTGACTGCAAATTACCGGAGCTGAGAACCACGTCTCATTTATCTTTGTCCCACACAGCACTGAACATAAAGTTGCTGTGTATTACAGCCGATATTGAATAAAGGTAGAGTGAATCAAAACGACCCTTCGCCACCCAACACGCACACACACACCTTTTTGTTCTAGCTGCTCATTTAGTAAAGGGGGGGGTACTGGTTTCTATTGCACCAGTTTCTCGAAAGGACTAATAAAATAATGTACGTGAAGCACCTAGGTCCATGCCAGGGAATACATGAGCACTGGATCTGGGTTAGCTTTAAATTATTAATAGCTACTCGTACTGCTTTGCTGATTATTGTTTGCATTCATGGTTTCAAACTCTCCTCTGGTAAACGTTTTAACGAAAGGTCCATTTTCCTGAGCAGATTGGACAACCTTCTATCTTCCTTTCTTCTGTTCAATGTTTTTTTTTTTTTTTAATTGCTTCATATTCCTATCATTCAGATTGATGTCGTATCCTGACATTAACAAAACACTAATGGCCACCTGCAGCGTCAACAGTTGGGGGTGCAAAGTTGTGAAAAGAGCCCAAGCACGGCTGAAAAATAAACAGGGAACCTTCCGTCTTCTCAAAAGGAAGTTTGCTCTCCGCGGTGAGGAAGGATGCATGATCCCTCCTGGTGTCTGGACTGAGCATTCAGGGCGGCGTGAGACAGAATGCGTGTTTGTTCAAAGTCATATCTTAGTCACCTAGTAATTTATGCTAATACCTCCTGCATATCATTCTAATATGTGATACTTCATTCACTTTGCTTTTCTCTGAGGGTTTATTCACAAGATAATGCTGCCGGATGAGTCAGAAGATCTGGCCTATTTCCTTTTTTGTCTATTTATTTATTTATTTATTTATTTTTCAAATTTTTAAAAATGTTTTATTTTGTATTTGAGAGAGAGAGAGAGCACACGCTCGCAAGCGGGGCAGAGGGGCAAGAGAGAGAAAGGGAGACACAGAATCGGAAGCAAGCTCCAAGCTCTGAGCTGTCAGCACAGAGCCCGACGGGGGGCTTGAACCCACGAGCAGTGAGATCGTGACCTGAGCTGAAGTCGGACGCTCAACTGACTGAGCCACCCAGGCGCCCCTGGCCTGTTTTCTACTCTCTCCCTTTTTATTGGAGAAATCATTCCGCTGTTTCTGGATAGCAATCACTTTACCTGCACACAGAGTGATCTCTAACCTTGAAATAATGCTGCTCACCGGGATGCGTGAACTCTTTCCCCAAGGTTGCCTTAAAGGCTGCCCAGGTTGGGCACTGCACAACTCAAGGGTGCAATTCACACAGATCCACAACAGTGCTGACTATGTTTTCCACTCCTTTTCATCCATGAACGAGTAAGTGAATTAAGCAAACAGGTGTGAGCGTCTTTGGTAGCCATGCTCTCCCTTCCCTGGCATGAAGAAGGATGGCCTATTACATAAATTGTTGGTGCACATTTCCAAAGGCAACCAAGAGAACAAGGAGGCCGTTACCCATATTTAATGGATTTACTTTCCGTTTTTACCACTTCATCTTTAAATGGACTGGCTCTGGGGGATTCTCTGGGATTGAGGATTTACATGTTTAGGACAGGATTATAAAACTAAAAACGTTGTCAAAAATCTTTTTCATCTAGATACAGTTGTTATTTTTTTTCTTTTGAAAGGAGCACATTTGCCGCATTTACATGCAAATATATGCAGCAGATACAAGAAAGTGATCTCTGTGTTACCTGCTTCTGGTACCTCACATATAGGAGAATGTCGAGCTTCCCAGTGGGCCCAGAACAGCGCGGCTTTTAGCAATAAGGGGCTGTCTCTGTCCTTCAGGACTAAGGGCAGAACGGCCTCTGGAGCGCATCTTTTTTTTAAGCACACAATTCCGTATTTTACTTCTCGACTTGATTTCATGGAACTCAGAAAGTGCCATAGGAAAAGAAAAAAAGGTATAACACACTCTTTCTATTCACCGGAATGGTGCCAATGGAAAATTAATGGGCTTTGCTTTCTATAATTATTGAATCACTTCAACTGATGAAGCATCGGGCGCTCCGGGATTTCATAGGAAGAGACCCATGGGGTTGCAGAATCTTAAAATTAGCGAAAGCCTTAGACATCATCTTAGCTGTATCTGACCCAGTTTTAGCCCGCCCTCGGCTTCTCCGGGCACTGCCCCTTGCCCCTGTCTTCAGCAAGGCATCAGGTTATCACCATCAGTCTTCTAATTCTGTTCCTGTCTCTCCCTCCCCTCTCCCAAGGGGAAAGGCCGGCCTTGACCATGGTCTGCACTGTGCCTACTGATACAGGAGCTCTCCTGGTACTGGGACCCCAGTCGGACCCACTACTCTCATATTGGCTGGATTTTTCCTGCTTCTGGGCTGAGAAGAATCCGTGGGGTGTGAGACGTGGCTTCCCTTTCAGCAGCCTGGAGGCCCTGGGATTGAAAACCTGAAAGTGTGGGTGACATCAGCACCCCTTGGGTCAAACTTTCACTAGCGAGAGGCAAGAAGCTGGAAGTAGACAGCGTATTTGTTCTCCTTCCTTCCTCCACCAGATAGACCGTTCTGAAATCTGGAGGTATGATCTCCCTGCAGACACTTTTCTTCACGTCTAACCATGTGCTTTTCTTGTAAAGCTCTAGCCAGTTCAATAAGTTACCATCTTCCATTTGCGCCCTTCCTTTTCTGCCTCGTCTTCCTTTGTCCCTCACCGTTGTTGCCCTGACATTGTACCTCCCCTCCCTCACCCCTCGCTCCCCAAAGCCTTAGGGTGTGAGCTTCATATTAGGCTCTGTTTTTTGGAGGTTGGGCCAAGCGGTAATTTAAACTTTTTGTCTATGGGACAGGAAATGGAGACTCAGAGCAATTACATTACTTTTCCACCGTCAAAGACTGTAAAGCACATTTTTAAAAAGTTCATTTCCTTTGCTCTCCTTATGAAATATCTATGAAACAGCTACCCTGTTATCAACATCCAATTTAAACAACCCTTCCCGGTGTTGCCTTCCCACCCCTTACAACCCATGCTGATCACTCTCTGATGAATAAAACACACACTTTTTGATTTTGCTGCTGTTTTCCTATTTCCAGCTCATATTTCAGTGGGAATACGCCTTATCTCTACGTGAATTAGTAAGTTCTCTGAGTGCACAAAGGTTATTTTGATTT
Source organism: Lynx canadensis (assembly GCF_007474595.2). NCBI lineage: Eukaryota > Metazoa > Chordata > Mammalia > Carnivora > Felidae > Lynx > Lynx canadensis. The sequence continues at coordinate 141,513,988 of NC_044311.2, forward strand.
TTTTTTTTTAATTCCCTGGAATTCAGAATCCAGGAAAGGTTCTCCATGCAGGTTACACAGGGAGCTTTGCTATATCTAAAAAATTCTTCTTCCTCTCAGGAACATTCATAATTACGGTGAGACTTCTGAGAAACTCACCACTGCAACCTTTTAAAAATACCAGTGACAGGGGCCCCGGGTAGTTCAGTCAGTTGAACGTCGACTCTTGGTTTTGGCTCAGGTCACGTTCTCCTGGTTCGTGAGATCAAGGCCTGCGTCGATTGGGTTCTGTGCTGACTGTGTGAAGCTTGCTTGGGGTTCTCTCTCTGCACCTCTCTCTGTCTCTGTCTCTCTCTCAAAATAAATAAGTAAACTTAAAAAAATATCTCAGAGACCTTTCTTTTCAAAAAAAATGACAAATTAGTTTACCCACCCCTCCAAAGGTTTTGTGGGTACAAATTAGTACCCACCCCTCCAAAGGTTTTGTGACTCTTTTTCTCAAACATCGTTCTGTATATATTAATTTCTTTTTCTCTCTTGGACGCATTCTTTTATAAATGGGATAAATTCTCTCCAGTTAAGTCTTTTAAGAGTACGTACTGCTTCCATGATGCCTTTTAGAATAGTTATAAGACCTAGCATGTTGCTAAATGCCTTGGAAATATGTATGTATCCTAAACACTTCCTGATGATCTCCACATTTATGATAATTAACAAGCAAACTTATGAAATATTGGAAGTAAAAGGCCATTGATTACAACAGGAAGACTAATGAATTCAGGATGAGCAGTTCAGCATTTGAATCTTACAGCCATCACATTTTCATGGAGGAAGTGCAGGTGGACCTTTTTGTATTCTGTGTCTCTTTATTGCATTTTGCAGATACTGCATTTTTCGCACATTGAACGTTTGTGGCCAACCTGAGTCGAGCAAGTCTATCGGCACCGTTTCTCCAGCAGCATTTGCTCCCTTTGTGTCTCTGCGTCACATTTTGGTAATCCTTGCAATATTTCCAATTTCTTCATTATTATTACATTTGTGGTGGTGATCTGTGGTCAGGGATTACAGGTCGTGGAAAGCTCAGGTGATGGTTAGCACTCTTTAGCAATAGAGTCATTTTTAATTAAAGTACGCGCACTTTTTAGACATAATGCTACCTCAGACTTACTAGATTACGGTGTGGTGCAAGCATAACTTTTATAAATATGTACCGAGAAACCGAAAATTCATTTGACCCATTTTATTGCGATACTTGCTTTATCGCAGTGGTCTGGGACCAAATGTGCAAGATCTCCAAGGTACGCCTGTCTGTACTACCCGCATCTCTTCTGTAAAATGACCCCAATCAAAGTAACGTGTAAGAAACAGGCCAAAAAATAATCATTAAAAATTATCAAGAGGAAAATGAATGTGATGCGGCCAAGTCAAGCACAGCTCTTTGAAGTTGACCAATAAAATCGTGCCAAGTTACGAGATCACTCTGGGGCATTTGGCAATCTTGAGCTTTTGAATCTCTTGACCTGTGTTAATTTGACCAACAGGCCATCATTCTCCTTGGTTGTTGACTTCCCTCCCTTAGGAGCTTTTGCAGGGGTTTTATGGTATCTTCCATAAAACAAACATGAGTCAGTGGACTCATCCTTTATTTTCCGGCCATACTACGATCTACTTCCGGGAAAGAAAAATGATTTGCTAGGGGCAGTCACAGTAAAGTCATGTCAGAAAGCATGGTTCACCACTTGTATGATTCTGAGTTATTCCAAGCCTTATCAATGAATTCAATTTTTGGTCAGGTTTAGAATTCTATTGTTCGTGGCCCAGGGGCCAAGAGAACCTCAATTTATACAAGCACGCTGTGAGATAACCCGAGAAGCAAAGTTATTCTGTAGGAAGAGTCATTTGACCTGGATTTATGAGGGGCTTAGGATTCAAGTCGGTAGTGTTACTTCCTGTGTAAGAGCTCCTGAGAAGTCTCTTTCCTTCTTTCTCTGTTAGCTCACTTGTTCAGGTTGTATTACTTCTCAGCTGGATTCTAGAAACAGTATGTGCCCTCATCTCTCTGCCTGTAATATTTCCAAGGGCCGTAATTCTGAATTGACCATCTTGGTCACTATTTTTATTTGTAGAACTTCTCTATCTTACTACTGTTGCTTGTTCTTTATGGCCTCTTTGAACACTCCTCCCACCAAAAGCCAGACATTTACAATCCATTCGTGTTTGGAACTTTTCACTAGCCAACACTTTCAAGTGAAACTGGTTTTCTCAATGTTACCCATGTGCAAATGCTCATTCCAAGCTACAGTCCTTACACCAACTTCTCATGGTTTAGTCTTAACATTAACTATAATGTCCTGGTCCATAGAGTTTTGATCTTTTGGGCAATGGCACAAATGATCTAATTTGTACTATCTAGGCTATTTTTTCCTCTCTGGTTAAGGAGAACATTTAAATTCAATTTCTTGTTAAAATTCTGGACGTAATTTTAAGTATATCTAAAACTGACTTACCATATTGCTATACCTAGGTGAGCACCAGGGAGTAGAAAAGCACCTAAAATTTATCAACCGTAGTCCATGTATACTTTAACTCAAAGGTATACATTATAAATTATATATTTAAGGTATAAGTCAATGTATACCTTTTCCTACAAGACTAAATGTATGAAGTTGAATGCAGGTTGGTGAACACTATAAGAAGATTTTCTGTGGTTTTAAATACAAAGGACTTGATCTCCGTATTTTTTTTTAACTTCTTTCTATCTCATTTCTTTCTTAAAGATATCTGTTCTTGTAGATGGTAATAATGTAAATTTGAAAAATAACATTAACCGAGCAAAATTATATATATTTCTATAATTTTAAGCTCCTTTTTTCAACAAAATGTATGGGCGTTAATGACAGAAATCAATGATTCTCTTTTATTTTCAATTACCTTTCCATATGTATTATATATCATTTCTATATTTGTTTTAATTACTTTAATAAGCTCATATCCTGCCTTTATGTTATGTTTCCTTATATGATACTAGGATTAATCTTGTTTCAACACATATTCACCACTTACACTTTCTTACCTAATATTTCTTCCTTTTTTTTTCTTTTTTTCACAGAAAATGCTTAACTAAGTTTATTGTTGAGTATTATTATAACTTCAGACATAAAACTCCAATGACTATAATGTGTAGCTATGTGTTTAAAACAGCTTCAAAGTTTCCACCTTTGTTTTTGAGGTAAAAAAATACTGACACTGGAAAACATTTTCGTACATGTTTAATACCTACCATCAGGGATAAAATGAAGTGACTCCCTGGAACATTCCCATTTCATTTTACCATTTCAATCCCATTTCCTTCGTTAGAAGACAGGAAGCCTTCAATGTGTTAATCTTGTTTAAGTACCTACGGTGAGGGTGTCCCATAATGTCATCATCTTCTCTTACATGGATATTTTTAGATGAAACTGCAGTTACCAGGTCATTTAAATAACTGGTCTAAGAGAGAAAATCCCAACAACTTTTTTCAACTTCTACAGAAAGACAGAACAAAAGAAGCACCAAGCCGACTGCTTAGGTTTTTGTGTGTAGAGCTGTCTGTCATTGCAATCTGTGTGATCAGAACAATATCTTTTGGATTATTGGCATCAGAATTCCCTGATTGAACAAAGAAAGGCATGATGATTGAAAGAAACATTTCATATGGTTTAATATTAGGTGCCTAGGTGGACACTATATAATTTCTTCTTTAAGGTTTTTTAAATTCTGTTTAACATTTATTTATTTTTGAGAGAGACAGACCATGAGCGGGGGAGGGACAGAGAGAGAGAGAGAGACAGAGGATGTGAAACATGCTCTAGGCTCTGAGCTGTCAGCACAGAGCCCGACAGGGAGCTCGAACTCACGAACTGCAAGATCATGACCTGAGCTGAAGTTGGACACTTAACCGACTGAGCCACCCTGGCATCCCTTTAGTGTTTTGTGTATTTTTTTTTAATTTATTTTTGGGAGACAGAGCACATGTGCAAGTGGGGAAGGGGCAGAGAGAGAGGGAGAAGATCTGAAGTAGGCTCAATGCTAGCAGTGGAGAGCCTGATGTGGGGCTCCAACTTGTGAACCACTCCTTATGGTTCGATTTTTCATCCTTGATACCCATGTTATTTAGTCAGGAACAGTCCCGACTAGTTACCCAATAGTTACCCGATCAAGGTAGAGTGAGAAAAAAGATACCATTGTCTTTTATTTTATCTTAGTCGGATGATTTAATCACTTGTCCTTAAATGATTTAGACACAACGGCTTGGTCATGATCATGAGAACATTTGAAGCTCTGCAAAATTTGTCCTACAAGCAATTTTATAATCTTATAACACACGTCTGAAATGTATCCCTTAAGAAGAAAGGAAATGTCTTTTTTATCACATGTGTTTGGCACTGACATACGTTTGAGGAAGGTCACTTAAGGTTTAGCAACCTTCTGACATCTCACACTTTCTTTCACAATTTTTTAGTACAATCGTACAATGTTTATTCTAAAAAAATCAGTCTTTTTGAAATGTTTGTTTATTTATTTTGAAAGAGAGAGAGTGCAAGTGCACGAGGGGAAGAGGGGAGGAGAGAGAGGGAGAGAATCTCACGCACAGCCTGACGTGGGGCTTGATTACATGGACAGTGAGATCATGACCTGGGCTGAAATCAAGAGTTGGACGCTCAAACGACTGAGCCATCCAGGCACCCCACTAAAAATTTGTTTCTAAAATCTGACTGACAGAAATTAATCTTTATTCATTCTTAAATGTGCATGGCAATACTGAAGAGTTTGTTCTTCAAAATTTGTGATTCAATGTACTATAAATTCGTTATATTTCCTGCCGTGATTTTTAAGTTAACTTTTTGGCTTCCGTAAGTAGAGAGTCTCGGTGGAGTGGAACGATGGTGTGGGGAGGGAAGACTTAAAATCAATTGAATCCAATTATTAGGGAGTCATGTTTCACGGCAAGCAGTTATCTGAGGAAGTTCTGTTAACACCATTCGGTCACTCACTTTTTTGATCGTTCACTCATCAGTCATATGACACTACATTGCATGGGGTATGGATATTGACTGCCTACCATTCAGCACCTTTTTCCGATTAGAAGGTAAGTAAGACATGGTCCTTACACAGTCAAAAGGAGTGTCTCCTGCAGACATGCATAAAATTACATGATACCATTCAAGAAATTAGTGAAACATTTTACTTGTTTCTGATATAATTAGCAATTACATTTTGAAAGTATGATATATATGTAGAGCAAGGGATCTTTCAAAATAAAAGTTGACAAGGGTAAATTATAGAATATGGAGTAAATGTTAAAATCTAGACTGAGCTTATTTAGAAAGCAGAGATAGTCTGATCATTTTGTTCGTCAACTTACCCAATGAATCGGGTCAGGTAAGAACACTTTGATTTTTAACTTAGCTTTTAGTTCTAGAAATTACTCACAATTTTTTTTCCCCTCTAGATAGCTTATTTGAGACAAGTTCGAAAAAACAGCCCATGCTTTGCATCTGGTGGAGAGTCTCTTGAGTCTTTTTTGCCGATGGGTTTCCTCTGGCACTTTTTTATCTTTGCAAATTACTTGTTGAATGAACAGAGTTTTGATGTGTGCAGTTTCCCTATGTCGTGGATTTTGCTGATTGCAGCTTGTGAAGTCATTAATATGTTTCTCTTTCTTTCTGTAACTAGGTAGATGCATATGTCTGATCAGATTCAGGTTCTAATTTTGTGACAAGAATCCTCCCCTCCATAGGTGGTCATGTAACTTCTCTCAGGAAACACATAGCGTTGGGTTGTCTCTCTTTGTGTGACGTTAGGAGCCAATGGTGATCTTTGTCTCGTTACATTATTTTATGAGAATTTAACAACATGGTGATTTCTCCATCAATTATTCCTTCTGTTTTTATTATTTTGGATTATTTTTAGAACAAGTTTTCCCAAAACTGTCTGTTTGCTCTGAGGTACAACTTACACAGGAAAGGCATATTAAATACTTACTTTTCCTTTTATTAATCAGCAGAAGAGATAGCTGGTCACTGAACATCCTCCAAATGTGATAAATAAACTCTTTTTACCCTAAACATTAATAGGAATTTATGGATTTGAGCATACTTGATGAGTTTGAATCTACTGCAGCTTTTATTATATTGAAGCTCAGTTTGCCAGTGGATAGTTCAATCATTCGTCTTAAAAAATAATAATAATAATAATAACGCACTCTGATAGTCTGCTTGTTTTCAAGTAAGACAAGAGGTTCTAGGGTCCTCTTATGCATTTGCCATCTAAGGCCTTAATTAGTTATTTTCCCCAAAAAACCTGATTTTGTTTAATGGGAAATGTTTATTAGAGACCACAGTAGAGAGGCTAGTATATATATAGTTTTTAAACTCAGGGATATTTACTATGAACATACTAACGAACACTAATAATTCTGTTTTACCTCCTGTTCCTGGAATATGCTTTTCTGCATGCTTTGCTATTGATCTGGAGACACGGAGTTGATGGATGGGGTAAAAAGGATATTACTGAAGGTGACACTTGTCACTTTCCAAAGGGAGCACTTAAGAGCCAATGTGCGATTTGCCTTGCTCTGTTCCATCCCAGGAAATAGAGACATAGTGTTTATTCGATCGTAATGGGATGATGAATCCTTCATCAACCCAAGTGACCACAGAGAACAGAAACTGTCCCATTGATCCACACTTATCATGTTGCACATCTGAGAATTAATCCTCTGTTGTTCAAGCCTTTGAGATTAAAAAAATTTTTTAATGTTTATTTATTTTGGAGAAAGAGGCAGAGCGTGAGCGGGGGAGGGGAAGACAGAGCAGGAGACACAGAATCCGAAGCAGGCTCCAGGCTCCGAGCCGTCAGCACAGAGCCCGATGCGGGGCCCGAACTCACGAACCATAAGATCACGACCTGAGCCGAAGCTGGACGCCTAACTGACTGAGCCACCCAGGACCTCTGAGCCCCTGAGATTTTTAGAAGAATGCATTCTACAATATAATCTTTACTGAGAAAACACTTTTTTATGCACATAGAAAAACTATGCTCTGTCAACTTTTGTTTCTTAGTTTAAATCCCTAGTCTAAAATTGGCTAATATGGTTAAATTTCTGTTCCTCGCTAATGGCAATTCATTCCCTCTTTCAACATTCAGCATATACTTACATTTCTTCTGACATATGGTTATCTGAAGTGTAGTATAATAACCCTAAGTGCTGACTGCCTTGCAAACATACCTGTTGAGCATTTTCAGCAAGTCTGGATTTGAATTGCTTTGTCCTGGAGCCAGTCTGTGAGACGTATTAGGATACTGATTTTGTTTAGCCGTGTTTGTATTCTGTCATGTGTATAATCTGCTGAGTATATTGTGCTGATGATTTGACTGAATGTTTCCATATTATGTACTACACAGGCATGACTCCTATATCATATATCTATCACTTCGTAGAGTATTTTCAGCGTTGGTCACTGTAGCTGCAAACTTACTTTGTTTGGAAAATATTTTGGTCATGTATGAAAGCTTTGGGCCCAAAGATATCTACTATTCCTATTACATGACTACATATAATAGAGCCCTCTGGAATAGGACAGAATCAGCCTGCAATGCTGGCACAGGCAGGTGCTTAATAAGTATTTATTAAATAAAGAAATAATTGTCATTATATTTGATCTCTTATCTCAGGAAATTGATTCATAACATTAGAAACATTTTACTTACCTTGGTTGAAAGAAGTCTGTTAGAATCAGAATTAACTACAATGTACTTCATACTCTCATTTCCTTCCTTCCTTCCTTCCTTCCTTTGTTTCTTTCTTTTTTTATTTTTTGTAAAATCATAGTGGGTACATTTGATGTCCTGCCTGGATGTCTTTCACAAGCTATTAGAAGGATTGTCTGTCCTATACTCATCTTTCCCATACTCATCAGCCTTCCCCCTTTCCCCCATGACAACTGCTTGGCCAAGAAGGTTATATTCCATTATCATCACCAAGGACGGCCCATAGCGAAGACTTACCAATGCAAGTGTACAAAACCTGATCCTCTTGCCTCAAGATGGGACAACTCAAGTGATTTTTGCTCAAGAGCATCCCATGGATGAGGTCAAGGTCAGACTTTACCTGAGACACACCCTTGCTCAGCTCTTTCTTTTTTTTTTTTTTTTTTACATTTTCCTCTCTTACTCTCTTACCAGGTGTTTTTTCCTAAAGAGTAATCCATCAATCTAGCCTCTGCCTTCACATTTCTGTTTTAGTCTCTGTTTCTAGGAAATCTAATCTAAGATAGGAGGTTCAAGAAGTTACCCTAGGAAGCAGTCTGTAAGGATGAAACTCTGGAGTTGAATCTCCCACTGTCTTGGGACAATGAGGACCGCATTGCTGAAGATAGTTGGTGAATCTGAGTGTCACCATTCCCTGGAATGCTGTGGCAATAAAACAACAATTTTTAATTCCTAGTGAACTGAAATAAGACGCAGGTACACGTGAAGAACTGGCTTGTGCAATATGTCTGATGTTTGAGACGTATAGGGAGACAGTCATTAGAATGACTGTGATACTGGATGACTGTTGCTCATGATTTCAAAGGTGAAAGTGACAGGGTCCAGGAGGTCAAACACAAATTCAGAAAGACATGTGGATGTCAGAGGGTCTCAACGGTAGTGTTTTAAAAGCCCTCATCCCCTCTGGCCTGAGAAATGACCAATTTAAAGACTAGGCTGACAACCTAATGATGAGAGTAGCAGAACTTCAGAGGTGATTGAATAATCATCTCATCAAATGAATGTCAAAATAAAGGCTCTGATAAGGAAAGAATGGGGCCCTGAATCTTAGCACAGAGATGCTCTTAAGAACCTGGCACTTACAGATTTCCTTGAACCCGCTGAGCCAAAACAAACGTCCCCTTTCTCCCTTGTTGAAAGATGTAATCTCACTCTACTTTCCTTGCTTGAACACCATTCAGGAGCCCTTAAATGTGTTAGGGCAATATTGCTCTCTTCAGGGGCTGCATCACTTACCTAACCGCTTACCACTCCCTTGCCCATGTTCCTCACAGCCAGAACAATAACTACTACCACCAACTTAATTGATAGTAGCCCAAATCAAAGCTTTTGTGTCAGATGTGGTATCTTTACTAACTCAGATTAACAGCCTCTGGTGTGGCTATTGACCTAGTGGATGCATTATTTTTCAAGGTCATTAGAGCACAGGATTAGAAGCAGTTCATAAGTAACAATGAATGGTGTTAATCCATTGCCTCGCCCCAGAGGTATGTTAAGTCTGCTGTTGGTCACGATAAATAGTCCAAAGTGCCTCGGTTCACCTGGATATTCTGCAGATGCACCATTGGTCTACAATTTGATGACATCATGTTGACTGGAACTAATAGGCAATTCATATCAATTCTGGATGCTTTGGTAAGACATGTGTACTCCAGAGGATGGAAAATGAATTAAAACACTCAGAAAGCTACTACATTGGTGTTATTTTAAGGGTTCCAGTTGTCTGGGGCAACCTGGGATATCCCTTCCCAAGTGAAAAACAAGTTATTGAACTTTGTATCTCCTTCCACTAAAGCAGAAGCACAAACTTGGTAGACTTCTCCAAGTCCACCTATACGATACAAGTCATTTATTCAGTGAATGTGGAAGGTCTCTAGTCGTAAGTGGGTTAAAGAGAAAGATATAACTTTGTGGCCACTATAAACAATCCTGCCGAAAATGCCAGGTAATCCGGTAGACTCCATGGTTCTAGAAGTATCTGAGGTTTAAAACAAAAAGAGCTCATGTGGAGACTCTGGCAAACTCTAAAAAGAGCTTTGAAGTGAAAATTCCTAGTGTCCTGGGGCAAGGCCAGGCCCTGTGCAGCCAGGAAGTACACATTATTAGTAAAGCAGCTTCTGACCTGTGACTGAGCCCTGATAGAAACAGAACATAAGGTTGCGGGACACCAAGTGACCTGTTGACCAGAACTGTCCAATGGGAGCTGGATATTCTCAGAGCCCCCAGTCATGAGTTTCAGTGACATAGAGGGCTGGTCATCATCAATCAATCAGTTACCACTGATTGGTAACTTCCAAAGAGAAAATAATGCAGAGAATTAGAAGTAGGACTGTTTGAATCTGTCCCTCTTCATATCTCAGAAAGAAAAAAAAAATCTTATATGTACATGGTATTTGAAGCTCCAGTGAAGAGATATGAGATAACTTTTTTTTTTTTTGAAAGTGCGATGTTTTAAAGTAAATAGAAATCATTGGAAACCATTTATAGAGAGAAAAAAGAGTGATAAACTCTAAACCTATTATGCATGATATTAAACTCATTCTGTTTCTGTAAAACTTCTCTCCAAAACAGAACAGATAATCTTGCAATAGTCTTCAACTGATTTTCAACTTTCTCACCCAAGGGAAAAAGACCAGGTGATATGAGATCTTTTGTCCAAGGATGGTGACAAATGATATGAAATCTCCTCTGATAACAGTTTGGGACCAGGAAGGATACTGAAGGTGAGTTCCTTTCCCACTAGAGAAGATCTGGTAAGAATACCAGTTTATATATATATTAAAAAAAGGGGGGGGGGAGAAAGTGACTCATTATGGTAGTTTTCCTTGTGCCCCCAAAATGAGAACTATCTCTGACCTCTTTAATATGGTACTTGGAGGTATTGAAGAGGGTTGAAATATTCTAGAGGGATCTTGGGCTTGCATGAACATATGATATATATAATCATATCTATCTGATATTTTGCAAAACGAATGTTTCCATGATCCATGAGCTATATGCTTGTATATTCTCAAGACGGGGTCAGTTCCTTTCATTTAATACTTTGGGAGTTAATACTGGAATGCGTATAAAATCTGGGGTGTCTGAGAGACATCTGCTAATAAAAGACAAACGCTAGAATGGATGTACCATGGAAACTGAGAACTACTGAGCAAGAAATGTAAAACTGCAAGTTGTATTAGTAATTAAATTGCCTGTGTGAAGATCACAGATGTGATTCTTGTTAATATTCAGTCCATTGAGCTCTGTTTAATTAATTTATCCTCTGTTTAAGAAGGAGAAAAGCAAATGAAAGTGTGAAATAGACCATCACAAGCTAAAACTAGAAAAATGCCTCTAATTGTTACCTATTTAATTTGCTAATTAGATCGCATGGTTAATTTAAGTGTTTCAAAAAGAAACGAATTGCACTGATCTTCAATAAAATAACTTATGTATTTTTAAAGAAAGTGCTCTGGATTTAATTGATTTCACCAATGAGGTAGAAAATAACAGCAGCTGAGAAAAGTGCGTAACACTATGATTAGTCGGAATGTTTTCTGGAAAGGAATAATTCCCATTCCTTCACCGCTAATTATACATTATTCAATATATTCATTTTAAATGATGTTTTCTAGTAAGAAGTTTATTATATCTTGTATTAAATTATGTATGTATTAATATTACAAGTATTTTACAATCTGTGTCCCATGAGCTGGCCACTTCTTTTTTTGTGAATAAAATGTTATTGGAACACGGCCAAACATGTTTGCTTACATACTGTCCGTGGCTGCTTTCATTCCACAACAGCATAGGTGATTAGTTGCAAATAGTACCTTATGACCCACAAAACCTAAAATATTTTCCATCTGTCCCTTTACAGAAAAAGTTTGATGACTCCTACTGTGGTACATAAAGTGTTATACAACATATTTTATTACCTATGTTATATACGTAATGGCTTTACATTTTAAATTAGCAAGGTGTAACTGCTTTAGAAATCTCACTTTATTCTCCTAATAGATGTAGAAATGTGCCCTGTTTTCAGGTAAAGCATCTGTAGAAAGTAGGAATGAAAGAGTATTTATATATTTATTTATTGGGTCGGTGCCTGTCGAGAAGCTTTGGAAAGATCCAAATGATAGCCAAGATCACCTGGCTCCTGGTGCTGAGTTGGGATTTGCTCTGCCAGTTCTTGGGAAGAATCCAGAAGGATTTCAAAGGAGGCTGTATCTGGTGATGCAGAGTCCTCCTCCAACTGTGAAGTTGCATCTACTCTCAGGGTAACCTTCAGATGAGATTACCAGAATTCTTTCTGCTGTTGCAACAAAGAGTTTAACACTTGGCCCATGAAAATAATTTATTTGAATAATTGGAAGTAAATATATTAACTATAAAAAAAATGAATACTTTATATAATATGTAAAAAACAAATTATATAATTCTAAATCATATAGATAGCTATTTCTATTTTAATGAAAAAATCAATGATTTTTCCTAGAAAATGATTTTTTGAGACTTTAAGGCTATGAAAACTTGTTAGAAATACAATCTGAAAAGACTGTGTCTATCAGTGTCTCCCTTTTTTCATTCCTCCTTCCCTCCCTTTCATTTTCTTTCCTTCTTTCTTTCTTTCTTTCTTTCTTTCTTTCGGCACCAAGCATAAACTAGGTCATTTCCTCAGGGATGAAATGCAATCTTCAGAGTTCTGGGGTGAGTCATGGGGGGTTGGAAAACTTTATATAGGCAGAAGAGTGTCGTTTGGGAGGGGAGAGGATTGAGGTGAGGAGCCATTTTAAAAGGGGGGTGGGTAGCAAAGGTTTTGGATTTAATTCTGGGAAAAGTCAAAACTGGGAAGGTCAACCTATCAGTTGAATTGTCAACTGGGCAGTTCAGTGGCTAGCAATCTCCAGGAATCCACTCAGTACGTGTCATGTCAGAATTTGGGGAGGTCTGTCCAAGCAGGAAAAGAAAGCCAACAAGAAGGCTTGAACAGGCAGGATCTAGGTCCCTGGGTGGCATATGGAAAGGAAGAGCAAAATTATATACTTAAGCATTGGTTTCCCAACACATGGATTGAGTCCCAGTGCAGAAATCCAGCCTACAGAGGGAACAGGATACTGGGTGAAATGACAGTCTTTTGAATTCCAAAGAGAGTATCAAAACATTTGACCTCAAGCACCAGAAAGTTAAGGAATGATGGTAAATTAAGGACTAACCCCAGGCAAAGTTACCTCTGCCTGAAGGACAAAGATATTTGAAGCAAACCGTGACTGTTTCTAGGTCCTAAAAGTAGAGCTATTGAAATTCCGCCTCACGGGATGCCTGGGTGGCTCAGTCGGTTAAGTGTCCAACTTTGGCTCAGGTCGTGATCTTGCGGTCGATGAGCTCGAGCCCCGCATCAGGCTGTGTGCTGACCACTCAGAGCCTGGAGCCTGCTTCAGATTCTGTGTCTCCCTTTCTCTCTGCCCCTCCCCCATGCATTCTCTCTCTCGCTCTCTCTTTTAAATAAATAAACATTAAAAAAAAAGGAAATTCTCTTTCTTTGGTGGGTGAGAGAAGACAGAAAACAAGTCAAGGTCTGTTACATTCATTGGCGTTTCCTTTGGAGCCATCAAATACATCTGAATTACACATCTTCATCCACTCTCCTTGGGAACAGCATGGGGTAGTGGTGAAAGTCGTCTGACAAATCTCAAAATATACTTATTGAGCTAAGAAACGGTAGCCAAAGTGTCTATCAGATATTGTGAAGCCCCGACATTGACTTGCATTTGGTGATCTGATTTGTATCTCCTGGGTTTCAGTTTTTAATTCCTGCTTGCTGCACCTACTTCCTACCTGATCCTGATTTCAGTTTCCAACAGCAGCATGGTAATCGTCGTTTTTCCCAGGAATTGGCAGTTCGATTACGTGTTCTTGATCTCAGGTGAACTCTGGCTCCATTGAAACTGTGTTACTGACTCAGCAGGGAAAGCTCCAATCCCTTCCACACGCAAAACGATTTCTTGCTATTTTTTTTTTTTTTTTACACTGCTTTCTTCTGCTTTTCCAAAATCTATCTAGATGGCATGTTGCCTAATAGCATGCCGATGCTTGCACAGGGGCCACTCTTAAAGTAAGTGCTCTAAGAATATTTATTGAATTAGGAGGACAATCAAAAGCTTTTAGTAATTATTAGATCAGCTCAAATCATAATGGGAAATCAAAAGAGAATGCCATGAACTCCAGCTTTCAATTCTGAAGCTTAGATGAATATATATCTATATCTATATCTATCTATCTACCTATCTATCTATATACCTTCTGAGAATTTGCATGTTGATTTACCACTTGTTTTCTAAATTATTCAAAAAATTAAAATAGATATATACAGGATGAACATTTAATTACACATGCTTTAAAGTGGGAAATTAATAGGGATGATATTAGTATTAATTTAGAAACCCATACCTCAAACTGAAAGAAAAACTGTTGAACATAATAGATTTATATCACTTCTCACTGCCTTAATTGAGAGAGGATACTTCTCACAAATGGTAGGGAAACATAAGCTTGCTCTATTTTAGGTTTAGGTCTGGTTGGTCAAAGCGTAAGCTCCATAATTGTGTTCCATTCAGTTTTGCATAAAATCATAAAAACATTGGTTTTGAAAATAAAGATTGATACATGATGAGAACCACGGGGAAATGATAGATAATGTGGAATTCAATTTAATAGCAAATCAATTGGCCGTTACAAGAGAAAATTTCAAGACATTGATAGGTTGGAAAGAGATATAAGAAGGAAAGCAGACTTAGGGTTCTTTCCTGCATACAAGCATTGAAAAATATTTTCAGAGCCCGAGGAAGAGAACAAGTCAATGAAATTGACAAAAAAGAGATAAAAACATCATGGAAGGATAAATGTTCACTTTGGGCTTGATCATGGTAAAAGTCTGCATCTAAACTTAGCAGGAATGTAAACTAAATTCAACTAAGAAATAGGGATTTTATTAGATTTTCTGGTAATTTAATTTACCAAACAATTAGTATATGTTAATGCCAATTCAATACACAAGGAACTAATGACTAATTTATAAGCATTAACTGTGTTTTGCACTATGTACTTTGCAACCAACTGGTATTTCCCGAGATGATTATAGACCGTATGTTAATATACATTTAAAACATTCTTATTTATGCATTAAATACGAGCTTTAAAATGTAACTGGCACATTAAAACCACGATTTAGGTAGTTGCCCAAAGTTTTGTCTTTTTCTCCTAACTTATGGAAGTTAAAAATGTGAGAGTGACTCTGAATGAAATGTTAAATATACAGCGCAACATGTCATATACAGATGTGGCAAAATGTATAAAAATAATGTGAAGTCAACTGATGTTTTGGAAATCCTGAAATAGAATTCCAGTGAGACCAGACCTTTTCAGAAATTGAAGTGCTCCCATTTCCAACTGGCATACTTCCCTCCTGGTTAAGGTATTTGTGAAGTCAAACTGGAAATCAGATAGTTGACTGGTAGGCATAGACCCAACAGTGAAGGTATTTGGTTGGTTTTGATAACCATATCAGCAAGGTCCTGGGAGAATCAGGAGTCCACTTAGAAACGATGTAATCTTGTTACAGCTCATCATGGCCATATAGATAGAGATATAGCTGTAGATATAAATTTTTTGCAAGAGTCAAGACTTCCTTCTATTGCCTTATTTTTTAATTTTTTTTTAGAAAAAAAAATTGAATGTTTATTCATTTTTGAGAGACAGAGAGAGACAGAGCATGAGCGGGGAAGGGGCAGAGAGAGAGGGAGACACAGAATCCGAAGCAGGCTCCAGCCTCTGAGCTGTCAGCACAGAGCCTGATGCGGGGCTCAAACTCACGGACCGGGAGATCATGACCTGAGCCGAAGTCGGACGCTCAACCGACTTAGCCACCCAGGTGCCCCCCCTTTTTGTTTTTAAATTTTTAAATGTTTATTTATGTTTGAGAGAGAGAGATAGAGCATGAGCAGGGGAGGGGCAGAAAGAGAGAGACCCAGAATCCGAAGCAGGCTCCAGGCTCTGCGCTGTCAATGTGGGGCTCGAACCCACAAACCTTGAGATCATGACCTGAGCCGAAGTGACTGAGACACCCAGGTGCTCCCCAAGGGATAGTTTTTATAGGAGCATCCGGGGAAGCTCCTAAAACATGAAGAGTAAACTCCTGAAGAAAACAAAATCTGTGTCAACTTCTAAAGAGGACAAGTGCAAAATCCCTTGTAGGAAAGGACTGAGAGAGGCCTATTCGAAAAGTAGACCCTTCCCCCAGGGAAAGCAGCAGCTAAAAAATGTATTCCCAAAAGGAAACATCAGACTTTAGTCACTGGGGAGGTGCTCTTGTTGAGTATAAAATAATATCCCACTCTGCCGTTATTTCTTAACCCTCTGGGCCTGGTCTGCAAAATAACTTACAGGGTTGCTGAAAAGATGAAACAAAATTCACATGGCAGGCAGTCAATAATAATATTATGATTTTTTTTTTTTTTTTTTGCCCTGAGAAGCTGGTCATTGTGTGTGTGTGTGTGAGAGAGAGAGAGAGAGAGAGAGAGAGACAGAGGGAATGGTGATTGCAAAATTGAAGAAACCATACTGCTTGGACAGATGTGTGGGGAGTGCGGGCAGCCTTAAGTACAGATATGAAATCACTTGGAGGGACAACGTTCCTTCCCCTGGGGAGCTCTGTCAGTGACAGCCGCTGGGCTTGCAAGTAACGGGGTTGATGTGGCAGCCTCAGTGAGGAGTTGACCGCAGCAGGAGTGAAGGGAGACCTTGGGATTTCCAGGGAGTATCTGGGGAGAGAGAAAGGGTGAGCGAGTTTCAGGCCCAACACAAAGAGGGGCTTGAGAGCAGTGGCCCATGTTGGTTGCGATGGTAGCCAAAACAATGAATTCTGAGCCTGAAGAAGTTCAGTGCCAGTTGTCCTCCTTTGGCCACGGTTATTTAGCCTCTTGAAAGTTTGTTCCCTCGTCTGTAATAGGTGCGGTGGCACTGATGCCTACCTCGGAGCATTCCTGGGGGTGTGAAATGAGAAATCCAGGTACCGTGCCCAGCCCGGTAAGGGCACTCAGTAAATACTGGCTCTGAATGGAAAAACAAAACAAATAAACAGACCGACACCAAACAAAGCACTGTTAGCTGCCCTGCTACAGTGTGGGAAAACAAAAGAAGGGATTTTTATAAACAAGTTGAGTTATCACGTGCGCACGGCGAAAGTACGATCACGTATAAAATGCGCGTGTTTTTCCTTTTTCCTACTGAAGCGATAGATTTCATACGGAACCTTTTGATTTTATTTTTTTATTTTTATTTATTTATTTATTTATTTACTTAAAAAATATTTTGGAGGGTGCCTGGTTGGCTAAGTTGGTTGGGTGTCCCACTTCTGCTCAGGTCATGATCGTGCGGTCGATGAGTTCAGGCCCTGGGTCGGGCTCTGTGCCAACGGCTCAGAGCCTGGAGCTGCTTCGGATTCTGTGTCTCCCTCTCTCTCTGCCCCTCCCCGGCTCATGCTTTGTCTCTCTCTCTCTCTCTCTGTCTCTCAAAAATAAACAAACATTAAAAAAAAAATAAAAGAATATTCTTTAATGTTTGTTTATTTTTGAGAGACAGAGAGACAGAACATGAGCCGGGGAGGGGCAGAGAGAGAGAGGGAGACACAGAACTCAAAGTGGGCCCCAGGCTCCACACTGTCAGCACAGAGCCCGACACAGGGCTCGAACCCACAAACTGTGAGATCATGACTTGCGCTGAAGTCTGACGCTCAACTGACTGAGATACCCAGGCATCCCGTCAGCCTTTTTTGATTTTGACACTTATTAGGAAAGCCAAAGCACAAGAGATCTCTTGTCCACATTTATGATGATTAAATATTCATTTTTCCGAGTGTCCTTTGCCAGAATGCCCGTAAGAGCCGTCCCTAGACATCCTTTCGGAATAAAGATGAGCAGCTTTTCTTCTCAACATTTCAGATAAAGTGTCCTTTATTTCCAGGGAATTAGTGATAAGCTAATATCTTTGAAAATACCTGCCCTAGCAAATTTGATAAAATGCTCCATGGAAATCGGGAAGCATCAAAGTTAAGGAGAGGATATCAGTTGCTCTGAAAAGTCATAGTCTGAAGCTATGTGCCACCAGGGAGACGCCACCGTGGAGGGCTGAGCAGGCCAAGGCGCCCATTTGGAGCAGGATACCAAGATGGCTGCTTACGGATCTGATTTCAGAGATCCCTTGAATGTACCTCACTGTCGACAGGTGGGGAGGATGTGACCAACGGTCTTCCTATGCTGGGGTCCTCATAAAACAAAGAAATAACAGTGAAAAGTTGACACATCAGGCTTGTGTACAGCAATTTTATTCCTTTCTGTTTCTGTTTCTAGATCTTGAGTATTTAGGTGTCGATGTCCCCAGGGCAAAACTCAATGTTTACACTATGAATGAGAAATCTGCCTTCAGGAGTGCAAAGGCATCCCGAAAAAAAGAGTATTAAGTTAACTAAAAGAGCGTTTTTGTCCTAATTTATCAGTGTAATGGACTTTGATTATCATTGCTTTCGTCCATGCAATGCAGGAAGTACTTATGAAAATTGAAGAACCTTACATGAGTCCTTTTGGTTGACACTTGTCAGCTCTGTTGTCTGTCTGAACTCATCAAAATATTCCTTTAAACACTGAGAAGTGTTTTCTAGTTCTGTTTTCTCATTCATTCATGACACATTATATGAAAGGTAATGTCAAGGCTAAATACCCCCAAATTAATTCATCTGTCTTCTCCCCAAAATAATGTTTACAACTGAGAGAGAGAGAGAGAGAGAGAGAGAGAGAGAGAGAGAGAGATGGACTGTTTGAATTCTAAAAGGGGACAGATTAATACTAGATTCTGGAAAGTGTGAATGAACTTCCTGAAGGTCCTGAAAGGTGATTCAGGGTCATGGCTGAGAGCAGAGCCTGGCTCAGATGGTCTCCATTCAAACCAGACTCTACGACTTGCTAAGAGTGTAGCCTCGTTCAAGTTACTTGGCGCCCTGTACCTTCATACTTTCACCCCTCAAAAAATCAGTAGTAATAAAACCTACCTGGTTGCTTGGAGATATTGAATACATTACTCAATGAAAAGCACTTAAAACATCCAGTCAACTCTAGCTAAATATTAGTTGTCATTCTTATGGAAAAGTATGGATGTAACTTAGACGTGCGTGCTCCTATTTCCCTTGTATGTTCCCCCATGAACTTGTTTTCTGACACTTTAAGATTACAGTATGGACTACCCTCTCCTTCCCATCTTATGTGCATTTGTAAAGATGTAAAGATGTCTTGGCCGGCAGCCGCAGCATCTGATGCTAATGGTTAAGGAAACAGAGATGTAATTTTGAGAAGGTCTTTTTTTTTCTTCTTTTTTTTAAGTCTTCACAAATTGGACATATAAGAACCAGTGACCTCTGAATCAAATTATGCAAGTTAATGTGTTTGCAACAAAAATAACTAAAGATGTATAACTATGGACGTTTCTGGGGTAATCCTTTTAACTGTGTCCTTCACCTAAAGTAACAGAATGGAATGTTGAGACTAATTGAATTTTGATGGCTTGAATTTCTGTACTGTTTTAAATACAGTTTCATCACAGCTTGTTAAAGACATCTGTGGTGTAGTGGAAAGTTGGTTGGATTTGAAATTAGAATAATGCTTTCCAAGCTGTTGTTTTCAGGAAACAGGTCCTGCAAAATGCTTACAAGTGTTTTATGAGGAGAGATTTCCTTGGCCACATAAGTAGGAAAATGCTGAATTAGCAGATCTGAGTTCTGAATCCAGCTCTGCTATTTATAGTATATGAAAGAAGTCACAAGTTTTCTGAACCCTATTTGTAAGAAACCCAAATGCTATCTCACAGGTTGTTTGTTTGTTTGTTTGTTTTATGGAATAAGTAAGATAACACTAATGAAGAGTCAAGAAATATATCCTTGATGTATGTTAGTGGACTCATCTTTTGAGTTCACAATGAAGTGGGCTTGAAATTGGGTTCTCTTTCATGTGGTTGAGAGAAATTTAATTTTCGAGACAAATGGAAAGGAAAAAATCTTCTGTTTATTAGGAAGAATTCTATCTGCAATTTTGAATTTAGAAGTGAAGAGAGAAATTGGTATTTTATTAATGTCAAAAAGTACGGTTGGTCGCATGGACATACTTTCTCTTTGATGCTTTTTTAATTAATATAATATTTTTTGTATGTTTGCCAACAAGGAAAATAAAAAAGTGGAGACGGAAAAACCATCAGAATGGTATCTGAAGAGGAAGCGGGAAAGGTCTAAAACCTCATGATTTTAAACCCATCCGTGAAAATGGAGACAATTACAAAAATAGTTTGGTGCTTTTGTGTTGCAAAAGTCTATGAAAAATAGTGGTGGAAGGACCACTATGTTTCAAAAGCAAAATACAGATGCTAACATGTATCGAAAAGAAGGTAGACCAAGCCGGTATCTCACAGGCTGGTGGGAATGCAAAATAAATATACAGCCACTTTGGAAAACCATTTAAGGGCATCAACTAAAGCTGGGCATAGGCGTACCCAATGACCTATAATTTCAGAAACACAGATTTGTCCAAAGGCATGCCCGAGACTCTTAAAATCATCACTATTCGAAATAGCCCTAAAGTGGAAACTATCCTAATGACCAGCAACAGCAAGAATGGACAAGAAAGCAAAGAAGAGTTTCTGAAGCAAACTCTTCTTCTGCTCTGGGAGGCGAATTTAGTTCACTGAGACACATCAGAAATGTTGCATCCCTGTACTGCATGTGACAATTTCAAAAGCCACTTTTATCTAGACAAATAGCAATGGGGAGTTGATAAATGGCTTCTCGGTGCGGAGTTAGGGTTAATGTGGGAGGGTGCTGGCTGTCTCTTCTCTTTTTTTAAAAAATTTTTTTTCAACGTTTATTTACTTTTGGGACAGAGAGAGACAGAGCATGAACGGGCGAGGGGCAGAGAGAGAGGGAGACACAGAATCGGAAACAGGCTCCAGGCTCCGAGCCATCAGCCCAGAGCCTGACGCGGGGCTTGAACTCACGGACCGCGAGATCGTGACCTGGCTGAAGTCGGACGCCCAACCGACTGCGCCACCCAGGCGCCCCTGGCTGTCTCTTCTCTTACCTGACATGAAGATCTTGAAAATCTACTTCATCACTCTGAGTCTCAGACTCTTCCTCTGGGAAATGGGGCCAATGAATGATCCAAGAGGATCATATCTGAACTATGTCCACTTTTTAATAAAAATTTTTTTTAATGTTTATTTATTTCTGAGACAGAGAGAGACAGAGCATGAGTGGGGGAGGGACAGAGAGAGAGGGAGACACAGAATCAGAAGCAGGCTCCAGGCTCTGAGCCGTCAGCACAGAGCCCGATGCGGGGCTTGAACTCACAAACCGTGAGATCATGACCTGAGCCGAAGCCGGTCGCTCAACCGACTGAGCCACCCAGGTGCCCCTTACTATGTCCACTTTTATGTACATGATCTTTTCTCAAGTTCCCACAAAAATCTCAAACACCATCTTCTGTGGAGTTTTCTCAGTAATACAGTTTTTTCGTAGTTCTAGCATCTGAAGCTATTCATAGAGCAAAATATGACAGCAAAAACCAAATATTCGTGTTTCAGGTGAGAGAGAAAATTTATAGCTCTGAATAAGTTATGATGGCAGACAAGGTTAATTATCAGCTTAAAAACCCTTAGGTTTTTCAGGAATCTGATCTGGTACATATATTTCAGGGAAGTCTGGGCTCCTCCAACCTTTACCAACAATTTTAATTAATTTGTTGAAATAATGGGTAATTCTATACCTTTGGACCGGGATTGACTTAGAAGAGTCAATGTGACGTAAATCTTGCCTATGACACAGTACAAGACATATGTTTGGTCTCTTCTCATAAAGGTTTCTTCTTTTTTCAAAGGAACTGAGCAAGGGAGTTCTCTCCTGGTGGCAGGGTTTTGTTATGTAAAGATTTGTAACTGTTATGTAAACATGGGTTTGAGGCAGCCATCTTGTCGCCATGAGGATAGTTTTAGGTAGGGTCTAATAAGGAGTCAGAAGCCACAGTGGTTTTTTTTTTTTTTTTTTTTTTAATTTTTTTTTTTTCAACGTTTATTTATTTTTTGGGACAGAGAGAGACAGAGCATGAATGGGGGAGGGGCAGAGAGAGAGAGAGACACAGAATCGGAAACAGGCTCCAGGCTCTGAGCCATCAGCCCAGAGCCTGACGCGGGGCTCGAACTCATGGACCGCGAGATCGTGACCTGGCTGAAGTCGGACGCCCAACCGACTGCGCCACCCAGGCGCCCCTGGCTGTCTCTTCTCTTACCTGACATGAAGATCTTGAAAATCTACTTCATCACTCTGAGTCTCAGACTCTTCCTCTGGGAAATGGGGCCAATGAATGATCCAAGAGGATCATATCTGAACTATGTCCACTTTTTAATAAAAATTTTTTTTAATGTTTATTTATTTCTGAGACAGAGAGAGACAGAGCATGAGTGGGGGAGGGACAGAGAGAGAGGGAGACACAGAATCAGAAGCAGGCTCCAGGCTCTGAGCCGTCAGCACAGAGCCCGATGCGGGGCTTGAACTCACAAACCGTGAGATCATGACCTGAGCCGAAGCCGGTCGCTCAACCGACTGAGCCACCCAGGTGCCCCTTACTATGTCCACTTTTATGTACATGATCTTTTCTCAAGTTCCCACAAAAATCTCAAACACCATCTTCTGTGGAGTTTTCTCAGTAATACAGTTTTTTCGTAGTTCTAGCATCTGAAGCTATTCATAGAGCAAAATATGACAGCAAAAACCAAATATTCGTGTTTCAGGTGAGAGAGAAAATTTATAGCTCTGAATAAGTTATGATGGCAGACAAGGTTAATTATCAGCTTAAAAACCCTTAGGTTTTTCAGGAATCTGATCTGGTACATATATTTCAGGGAAGTCTGGGCTCCTCCAACCTTTACCAACAATTTTAATTAATTTGTTGAAATAATGGGTAATTCTATACCTTTGGACCGGGATTGACTTAGAAGAGTCAATGTGACGTAAATCTTGCCTATGACACAGTACAAGACATATGTTTGGTCTCTTCTCATAAAGGTTTCTTCTTTTTTCAAAGGAACTGAGCAAGGGAGTTCTCTCCTGGTGGCAGGGTTTTGTTATGTAAAGATTTGTAACTGTTATGTAAACATGGGTTTGAGGCAGCCATCTTGTCGCCATGAGGATAGTTTTAGGTAGGGTCTAATAAGGAGTCAGAAGCCACAGTGGTTATTTTAATATCACAGAGGATTTCGTGTCAAGAATGATTAATTGTGTATTGAAGAACTCAAAAGGGAAAAAACAACATTAAGGAATCATGACGTGGTAAGTGTAGGAAGCCATCTGCCCCTCTTGTGGGTGGAGGGAACAGAGGAAAGTGTTTGGAATGACTGAACAGAGGAAAGTGTTGGGAATGATTAAACTTGGAATGAAGGTGGAGGTAGGGGTCCAGCAGCTTCTAGTCTGACTTAGGAGGAAGGAACATCGGTAGCGCTGGTGTCTCGGAGGATGAAATGGAACAGCTTCTGAGACCCGGTGGTGGTGGAAGGAGCTGCCCTGGCCTGTTGGAGAAGTTATTGTGCAGTTCACTTGACCGGGAGGGGCCAGAGAGGAGCCCCTGCTCCCTCCATGCGGTGCAGGCTCCCTCTCACGCCTCCTGCTGGCCAGTGTCGCAGGGGGTCAACCGTAACAGCGGAAATGGGGTTCGTAGCATCCCAGCCCCAGCATCACCTGCGGAGTGCAGGGGAGTGGTGTTGGTGCTGGTAGGCAACTGCTCCATGGACAGCCCAGGGTCCAAGTCTCGGGGGGAAAACGTCATCATGAGGAGGATAGAAGGATGGGGAACGACATCGCTGGGCTCCTAAATTAGCCAGCTCTGAAAAACTCACTATCCTGCTTTATGTGTATACCCTGACCTCCTTATTGTTCAGTAGGATTAATTTAGGTACTTACATAATTGTTTAATCTCTTTCAAGTCACTCAAATATCATTGAATTAATTATTATTCAAGAAACTAAGTACCATACCAAGGAACTAAAAGAGTACATGTGTTTTTTTTTTTAATACCTGTTTATTCAAATGATATCCATATAAAACAAACCAAGTGATGAGGGCGTGTGGGGCAAGCCGAGGGCAAATACAGGATAACCACACCCTCCTTCCCCGGGTGGAGTATGTGTGATATTCCTCAGACACTCCTGGCTCCCCAAGAACAAAGGAAAGGGGTTTAAGTGCTTGCCATGGTGGTGTGGGAAACTAAGGCAAATGAAAAATTAAAATCCCTTGCTGCCTATAGTCCGTGGACAAGTCCTTGACAAGGGCAGAGTGACCTCCCTCTAGGAGCTCAGCTGCCTGGAGTATGACACTTTGTTAGCGGCAAAACAGGATATCTTGGATTCACATTACCCCAACCTCCAGGATCCTGTAAGTCTGCTTTAACATATAAAAATTCCTTTGGAAACTTCCTTTATCTCAACTCCCTCAAGACAGATGCTGGCAATCATACTCCAAGCTTATGGCCCCCTGATCTACATCTGCAAGGTCTCATGACTGAGGGTTTACTAAACCTTAATAAATGCTGTTTTCCTAACAACATCTAGCCCCTCAAGGTCCTGGAAACCTTGCTGCCAAAATACCTTAGAAATTTACTCTGTCCCTAACCCCCTCCCAACCTGAAGGTATATAATCAGTTACCTGTCACGACTCCAGTCCATCTCTTCCTGCCCACGGGTCCTGTCCCAGTGCTTTAATAAAATCACCTTTCTGCACCAAAGACGTCTTCCGGAAATCTTTCTTGGCCTTCAGCTCCAAACCCTGCCCCCCATCACCCCAAAATCCCGTCACCAAGCATTTGGTTGCTTTAACTTTTTAGTCACTAACATCAAGTGCTTCAAGCATCAACACTATTTGTTTTTCAAGGAAGTACATCTGACAAGGACGTTGGTGGTCCCATCTTTTCAAGGATCCTGACAGCCGGGATGAAGCTACTATTCAGTCATTGAACCTGGTTTAGTATGATGTTTATTATGGTGTGACTTTGCTTTCGGTAACTTGCACAGCGAGGAAATTTAGTTTAAAGGAAATGACGGGTTTGGGGAAGACGCTAAGCCCCACGGTTTGGTAACAAACCAGATTGTCATAGCATCTACACTGGAACACAGTCACTTTAAAAATTTGGAATTGCTCCTTTCTGTTTTGCTTTCCACGCTACTCCTGCTTCTTGTTTGACTTCTCTCTTTCCCTCTTTTATTGTTTTTCTCCTCCCCACTTGCTTCTTTTCAAAGGCTATGTTAACGCTCATGAACGAGTGTGGTCCCAAGCTCCAAAGCAAATAGGCCGCAGAAGAAAAGGGATGAAAGAACCGAAGTTTAATTTTCCTGCCAGGTTTCGATGGGTCTCAAGGGCAGCGGGGGCTCCAGCCAGTTTTTGTAGGAACTGCTACAAGGTTGCCTCCCTTTCCGCCTCTATACCGCTATAACTGGAATTGCAAGAGCCATCCAAACATTTAAGAGCCAGCTTTTCTTAAAATTGGTTTTCCACAGCATCAAAAAAAATGCATTTATTTGCATTCTTGGTGAAGACCTTTTATCTGCCCAGCCCTGCGTATTTGGCATCCCTCCCACAGGGGCCCACCCTCACACCATTATACAGGAAGATTTCACTTCTCAGCTTTAGCCAAGAGCTATAATATGAAAGTCATTAACAGCAACATTCCTGTTTCTAGATGGTATCGAATTGACTAGGGAGAGGCCTCCGTGTGTGGTATTTATTTGATCTAGCTAATCTCATGAAAAGCTTTTTTGATTTTTAATCTCTTATTCGTGAGGAGGATACCTTAATTCCTTGACTGTTTGCCGTGTTTAGCATAACAAATAGACTTAATATTATGCATATGTCGCAAACATGGATTTGACGAATCAGTTTATTTTTCAACAAATATCTATTGAGCTCACACCCCGTATCAGGGACCGTGATAAGTGTTAGGGACACATCAATGAACAAAACAGGAAATAATCCTGGCTCTCAGGAAGCATAGATATTACTAAGGAGACAAACAAAAAAATAGTGTTAGTGTTCAGTGCTAAAAAGGAAAATAAAAGAGAGAAAGGGGAATTTAGAGTCTTTAGATTACAATTTTACATACTATACCGGGGGGGGGGGGGGAAGTCTACATGAGAAAATGCCATGAAAACAAAGACTGAACGAAGAGATGTTTTAAATATATTCTTATAATTACAAAAAGTATACATATTTGCCAAAAGGGGGGAAAAAAAGACAATTCAGAAAATCCCAGAGAAAATTGGAATAATTATGTGTAATTCTACCATTCCCAATGAATCTTTATTTAAAACTTGATTTAAATTCATCCTAGTCTTTAGGTAGGGTTGGGCTCTGTGTATTTGTGTGACAGAGACACAGAGAGACAGAGACAGAGAGAGGAAGTACCCAAGTTATTTAGAGAATTGAGAAAGTACTCAAGGTCACACGGTGAAATTCCAATTCTCAGGCACACAGTCTCTGAAAACAATTTTTTTAAAACTTCTCAGGTTAGGGGCGCCTGGGTGGCGCAGTCGGTTAAGCGTCCGACTTCAGCCAGGTCACGATCTCGCGGTCCGTGAGTTCGAGCCCCGCGTCGGGCTCTGGGCTGATGGCTCGGAGCCTGGAGCCTGTTTCCGATTCTGTGTCTCCCTCTCTCTCTGCCCCACCCCCGTTCATGCTCTGTCTCTCTCTCTGTCCCAAAAATAAATAAAAACGTTGGAAAAAAAAAAAAAAAACTTCTCAGGTTAAAATGATACTGTGTAGAAAATAATCTTACAAACGTCCTTTCACATACTCTGATCATTCTTTCTCAACATAACCATCACATCAAAACATACACACATCTAAAACATTGCTTAACGTTTAGTCTTGTCTTCATTCGTTAGGTCAATTTTTACTGATGCTATCAATGTTTCAGAGTGACCTTCTCCCTGCACTTCTGCCAATTTGGATACGTTAAGCAGCAAGAAAGAGCTCTAACTCAACGGACTTCAATAGTTTGTGCACCAGTCAGAATCAGTGTCTCAGGATAGTACAAAGAGGTTAATTACAAAGTCATTTAACCCTAACTATTAACTCAAACACATTTATCGAGCGCCTCCTATGTACCAAGCATAGGTACTTGGGATATGCCTCAGTCAGCTCTTTTCCGGGGCTGTGTTATGTAACATATAATCCCTCATCCTAGAGGGTTGTAAGGATCTTTGCCTCTTCTTCACGGATCTGTGGATTATCGGTAGCTCTGCTGGGCTCTACAGGGCTCAGTTCAGTTTGGATTTAGGCACGTGTAGGATTCACGTCTACCGTGCCCATCTATCATTCCAGGAACATGTCCCAAAAAGTAGCAACTACCATGGACATGCCCTTTTCATGGAGGAAAGTCTTTGTTTAAAAGTGGCACACTGTCACTTCTGCCCACGTTCCATTGACCAGAGCGAGTAACAGAGCCAAGTTCAACATCAGTGGGGCAATAAAGTGTACCCTTCAGGGGTACATATTTCCTGAATAAGAAAAAAACAAAGAAATCTGTGAAAAGTGTAGCGATGAAAAAAGAGAAAAATATACCTCCAGTTGTGGTGCTTACGTTCCTGTGGGAGATAAAAATAAAATAATATAATACAAATACATGAATGAATGTCAGAAGATAACATTTTAAATAAAGTTGTGCAGCCCTCATTGAAAAGGTGAGCTTCCAGGGGTGACGGATTGGGCCATGAGAATATTTAGAAGAAAGTCACCACAGGCTGAAGGAGTAGCCTTGCTAAAGTCCTAAGCTGAGAGTGTGCTTGGAATTTTAGAGAAAGAACGAGAAGCCAACATATCTGGAATGGGATGGACAAGGGGGAGAAAAGTAGTGGATGAAGTGAGAGAAGCAGTGAGGTGAGGTGCCCTGAGAAGCCGACTGTGTAGGTCCTTCAAGGCCATTACAAAGATTTTGGCTTTCATCCGGATTGAATTATAGAGTCACTGAGGGAGAGAACATATGTCTGGAAAGACACAATACCCGCATTTAGATGGTTTTGAAAATCATGGAACAAGAGGGAATCGTCAAGAACAAACGTACGTCCGGAAAGTAAGGGAGACTACAGAGTCAAAGGTTCCTATTCACGAGACGTGAATTTCCTGTAGAATATTCCTTTACCTCATGCGTGCTCAATACCAGTTAACACAGCTACGAAACCTAAGTGGCTTTCTTGTCTAATCCCTTTTGTAATTCAGAATCTACCTGTCGAGCTGTGGAATCTATCTGTCATGGTGAAATAGCTGTTAATAATCCTTTCTGATTAGTAGAATTATGCCTATTGGTCGCTAAACCTTTTGAAGATGACCTTAGTCTGAAAAATGGCTACAAATGTTTATCCGATTTCTCTTTTCATGTTTCCAGTGATGCAGTGGGCTCACGCCAAGTCTACACCATGACTTTATGGGCTACCTCTAGTCCTTCTTAACCTATCTGATGTCTTTCTCCCTATCATTTCCAGCCTTTTGGTTCGGTCCTGGCCTTAGGAAAGCCACAAGGTAAGTCTTGTCATTCTTCCATTTGCCAGGGGTTCAGCTATTTGTAGGAAGCTGTCCTTTCCTTAAGTCTTAACTCCACCAGGCAATGCATTTAAATACCATTCACTGTATCACGTAATATGGCCGGTTAAGTCTGTACGTGATTCTGCGCATTCTCTTTTGGACATTTTCTAGTCTGCAGTTTACAACCGAAGTGACTTAAAAAAAAGGACTTCTCATTATGGAAGACAGTGAATGCGTATGCTGCTTTTCAGGATTTTCATTATTTTACGAATGTTCTCATTTTGTGACAGTGCTTATAAAATTATTATTACTTTATTGATGATTCAATCATGATTTATAATCTGCTTATAGACTGTCATTTATTTGTATTTGGGAAATTCTAGAAAATGCTCTAACGTTAGTTACTGCTGTGAAAATAACTAATATGTAGATGCAAATCACCTACTCACATTTTCTTTAACTTTAAAAAAATTTTTTTTAATGTTTTTATTTATTTTTGACAGAGACAGAGCATGAGTGGGGGGAGGGGCAGAGAGAGAGAGAGAGAGAGAGAGAGAGAGAGAGAGAGACAGAATCTGAAGCAGGCTCCAGGCTCTGAGCAGTCAGCACAGAGCCCCATGCAGGGCTAGAACTCATGAACCACGAGATCATGACCTGAGCTAAGGTCTGATGCTTTACTGACTGAGCCACCCAGGTGCCCCTCTTTTACTTTATTTGAAAAGCTTAAACATCTTTATTGAGACATTATTTAAAAAATCTCTTTTTTGTAAATGACCTTAAATGCTCACTTTATTCCAAACTGCCTATTTAGTCACCTGAAAGCTTTTCTTTCCTTCTTCATGACTATATGTAACTACATAAGCAAAGATCCATTTCTGAGACACTCTCTCATCGTATTTTGTGTCATTTTACTCTTAATCTGACCATGGGATCTCCTCCAAATTACTAATTCTACACAACCTGCCAGAAAATGCACCTTTTTCCTGGCTATTGGTATGGTCAGGGTTTCCATCTCTCAAAGTGCTTGTCATTTCCGTTTCACCAACCAGACAACAATTTTTGCAAAGAATAAAGTTATAAAAATAAAGAAAGAACTTCTCATAACAATAACAATAATAACATTTATGAAAAAACTTCCAATGTGCTGGAGTTCTTCTAAATGCTTTGTATTTGTTAACTCCTTTATTTTGTTTCATTTTTATTTTAGTTTATTTTTCTTTAAGTAGGCTTCATGCCCAGCACTGAGCCCAACATGGCGCTTGAACTCACAACCCTGAGATCAAGACCTAAGCTGAGGTCAAGAGTTGGACACTCAACTGACTGAGCCATCCAGGGACCCCTGTTAACGCCTTTAATCATCACAAAATGTCTCCATTTTAAGGATGAGGTAGCAAAAGCCTAAAGAGATGTAAACTTGCTCATCGTTAATTTACCAAAGTTCATTGGGCAAACAACTGCAGTGGCCATGCTGGGATTCTGCTTCAGGCAATCTGCTGTAGAGTGTGCACTACCGACCGCCAAGAGGTTCACGTGTGGGTGGAGTTGCCAGATAAATTTCATTCAAAATTCAGCACATAATAATTGAGCACCTTCCACGTTTGAGGCACCATTTTATTTGTTTTGTACTCTACACGGCATTATGGAGGAATAGAAGAAGGACATATTACTGAGTCCGCAGGTCTGAGAGTACGTAACAATGAAGATGACATTGTGATGGACCTTAAAAGGTGAGTTTAATTCCACTCCACCACGGTGGAGTGGGATATAGGAGAGGGGACAGTCCATTAGGAAAATATCTGATAAGGATTGAAGGAATAAGGGGAGCCTGGGTGGCTCAGTCGGTGAAGTGTCAGACTCTTGGTTTCAGCTCAGGTCATAATCTCACGGCATCATGGGTTCAAGCCTCACGCTGGTTTCTGGGCTGGTGGTGTGGAGCCTGCTTGGGATTCTCTCTCTCTCCCTCTCTCTTCCCCTCACCCACATGTGCTGTCTCTCTTTCAAAATAAATAAATAAACTTAAAAAAAAAAAGAATGGAAGGAAGAAGACAGAGGTGCAGGTGTATGAAAGAAAACAAAATGCAATGGAAATGTGCAATTAAAGCATAAGGTGCCTTTGGGGAAGTAGAAGGAGATAAGGGTCAAAAAACAATTTGGTGATCAAGGATTTGGATTTGTTCTGCAAGCAACAGGGTCATCTTTGAACATTTCAGAGCAGAGGGGAGATCCAAACATTTATAGATTTAGAAAGATATCTCCAGCAATGTTATTAAAACTTAGGCAGATTTGTGGAACAATTTATAATGTAAAGTACATGTCTTTCAAAGAGGCAAATTATTTCAGGGTTTGTGAGTTTTTTTTTTTTTGTTGTTGTTGTTGTTTTTTTTTTTTTTAAGGCGCCCTCCTACTTTGAAAGCTAAAAAAGGAATGTGTCGTAATCTATGTCACATTCTCCAACCTCTCAGTCTGAGTAGTGGATCTCAGTGTGCATGGACTTGGGAATCTTTTGTAGTTAGTAATTTACTCTGGCGTGTGGAGAGCTCATTAAATTTGAACCCAGCTCCTCAATGCTTTTACATACTTCAACAGCTACAAAAGTCATAAATACAAGAATGTGTGGACACACAGGTATTTGTTCAGTAGCTACCCAAGCATGAACAGTCTATATAGAAGTAGATTCAGTGAAGTTCAACTTCGCCTGGTCTTGAACTTCACTTGAAGTCCTGACTCCTCCAGTTATAAGCTCTACTTATCATCCTGATGGGCACTTTCAGTAGTGGTTCACTTTTCAAGAAACTCGAAAATTACTTTTTTTTTTTATCGTAGTGCAGAATAGAACAGTGACGAAGCATGATCTTGAAACTGACACCAAGATGAAACTCTAAAAATAAATCTCTACCTGAGATTAAGTTGTGCTGTGTCTCTGCAAGAGAGTGGTCTTGATGTTCACAATGGTAGAAGAGACGTAATAAACTGCCCAACCTTCTTCTAATATAAATAAATTCTTACTTTTTATAGTCGTCGAGTATCTGAATGAATGAATAAATACATAAATAAACGTCAACATATTATATATTTGAATAAATTGAATACTATTTAAAAATTTTTTTTAATGTTTATTTTTGACAGAGAGAGAGAGAGAGAGAGAGAGAGAGAGCGCGCGCATGAGCGGGGGAGGGGCAGAGAGAGAGGCAGATACAGAATCTGAAGCAGGCTCCAGGCTCTGAGCTGTCAGCACAGAGCCCGATGCGGGGCTCGAACTCACAGACCGGGAGATCATGACCTGAGCCAAAGTTGGATGCTCGACCGACTGAGCCACCCAGGCCCCCCAAAATGAATACTATTTTATACATATACTTTTTAAAAGACAACACATTGTAACATTAAACAGTATCACGTGAGCAATATGGTTGCTCAATCAGTATTTTCTTTAAATTCATTTTGCAATGAAATTGATTTTGAAGTTCATCTAATCCAAAGTTCTCATTTTTGGCTGAGCCGCTGAAGTCTAGGAAAGCAAAAGTTTCACCTAAATTAACAAATGCACCCAGATTTTCTTTATCCAAGTTTACTGCTCTTGCCGTAACACTGCGCAGGCAAATAACAACTTTGTAACCAGAACCCGTGAGTAGATTCTGTATTTTGCAGAGAAATGTGAGGCTTCTACAAATCCGCTAGCTTTCCTAAGGTCAAGTGATTAATGAGTGGCTCTACCATAGGTATACACTACAGCTTGAAAGAGAATAGTATTGTCATAAAATGATTGCATATTTATTAATTAACAAGCACTTAAAAAAATATATTTATTTATTTATTTATTTATTTATTTATTTAGAGAGAACACAAGTGGGGAAGGGGCAGAGAGAGAGTGAGAAAATCTCAAGCAGGCTCTGCACTGTGGGGCTTGAACTCATGAACCATAAGATCATGACCTGAGCCCAAATCAAAAGTCAGACACTTAACCAACTGAGCCCCCTATATATGCCCCAAGCACTTTTTAAAAATAGGATATTACAAGTCACGTGTGGACCTTACTGAAGAATTTTATTTTTCAACAAAAACAATGTCAATCGATATTTCATATTCTTTAAACTAGTGATCCATGGCATGGTTACTTCAAGTCTAGAATGAGTTGATTGGCTTCTTCTTGCCCTCTTCCATTGCACCGTCACTAATATGCACTCAGAAAATGCACAAAGACATAATAAAATCCAAATAGAATCAGATATTCTAAAACCTGAGTTATCTTTGTCAACTAAGCATTTTTATTCTGTGAAAATTCGCATACAAATTTTTAAGTAGTTATTCCTTCTTAGTAAGTATAGGTTAGAAAGTCTAATTGCAGCTTTCTTGACGATCTGAGGATTTTATTATTCTAAGACTAGATTTCTTTTTATTATTTTCTTTCTATAGTACTTTCAAATATCACAATTGGAGAGATACAATCTCTCGGTCTTCCAACTCACAATGTTGACATGTTAACATTAATATTTGTTTACCAATTTATACTGCTATGCTATACTGTGTGAGACATATTCTTTAAAAAATATATATATTTGACTTGGGGCACCTGGGTGGCTCAATTGGTTAAACGTCTGACTTCAGCTCAGGTCATGATATCTCAGTCTGTAAGTTTGAGCCCCAGGTCAGGCTCCGTGCTGACAGCTCGGAGCCTGGAGCCTGCTTCGGATTCTGTGTCTCCCTCTCTCTCGGCCCCTCCCCTATTCACGCTCTGTCTCTCTCTCCCTCTCAAAAATAAATAAACATAAAAAAATAAAAAAAAATATATCTGACTATAACAAAGTTGTTTTATTTTTATTTAATCCTGTCTTTTTGAGGCTAAGGGAAAAAAATGAGAAAACATGCAATGTTTTCTGGTTAAGTGGGTCCGTAGCTAAAGTATCACTGTGTTGATTGCCAATAAAAATCCTATGTTATTTTTGGTAGAAAAAATATATCATCAGCTTTTTAAAGTAGTGTAACATAATTTTAGTGGTAGAATTTCATAACGTTGAAGAATAGATTAGTAAATAGCCCCCAAGAACCAAAAAGGAAAATGAGGAAATGTAACCCCATAACATTTTGCTCAATAATAATGTCTTAACAAAATTACTGGAACTATATAATTTCTTGAAAAAAAATATTTTCTTAGGAGTTCATTTCTGTTCTGTAGATACTTTGTGCGTCTAATAAGTTCTAGGTGTTGTTGGGGCGCCTGGGTGGCTCAGTCGGTTGGGTGTCCGACTTCAGCTCAGGTCATGATCTCAAGGTCCGTGGGTTCGAGCCCCACGTCGGGCTCTGTGCTGACAGCTCAGAGCCTGGAACCTGCTTTGGATTCTGTGTCTCCCTCTCTCTCTGCCCCTCCCCCATTCATGCTCTGTCTCTCTCTGTCTCAAAAATAAACAAACATTAAGTTCTAGGTGTTGTCATAGGCAGCAAGGAGGATGAGAGATAAAAGGGACATGATCCCTTCCCATTAATGAAAATCCGTTATTAGAGGAGATAGATCAAAGCACTGTCATAGAATTTGCTAAGTTCAGGGACTGAGATGGATGAGCTTGAAGGCAGTTCTCTCCAATAAAAATATAAGGTGAGCCACAAATGTGAGCCACATATAAAATTGAAGATTTTCTATTAGCCACATTAAAAAGTGAAATTTCTTTTAATGATATCTTTAATTTAACCTAACACAGGAAAATATTTTCATGTCTATGTGTAATCAACATAAAAATGACCGATGAGATAGTTTACATTCTTTTTCTCTATTAAGTCTTTGAAATCTGGCACATGTCTCGCCCTTATACAGTTCACCTCAATCTGGACCAGCCGTAGTTCAATCACTCTACAGCCTCACATGGCCACTGGCTGCCATATTGGACAGTGCATGTCTGGTTTACAAAGGGAGTGATTTTTCGTGCTTGAGAAAATCAGAGATGCCTCACTGATGCAGGGACTCTTGGACCAGAACAGAGAACGTACAAAGCTCTGAGAAGTGGGGCAAAGTTAGGAATTCCAAGGCACAGGGCCCAGCTAGAATGAAGGAGTAGCAGGAGAAGAGAAGGGAGGAACCAGCCGGGAGCAGACTTTGAAGGGC
The DNA here is from genome assembly GCF_007474595.2 of Lynx canadensis. Lineage (NCBI taxonomy): Eukaryota > Metazoa > Chordata > Mammalia > Carnivora > Felidae > Lynx > Lynx canadensis. The sequence goes on from NC_044311.2 coordinate 141,548,502, forward strand.
CTTACCTACCACGCTACACCTCAATAGTTTGCATCCCCTGACTCCTTAGACTTAAAACAGGCTTATGGTATTAAATTTCAATGACCTTCCTAGAACAAAAAAATTAAATTTCTTCTTTGTGCCAGAAAAAAAATATCAACGGGTAGATGTCCATCTGAAGAAAAAAAAGGCCGTATGTCTTCACTTCAAGTCTCTTGCTGAAACCACCAGGCCAGTCTTTCACCTTCCTGGCCGTTTCTTACTTTGAAAGGCTAATTTGCAAACGACTGGGAGACCTACAGGATTAGCTCATGTTTTTCTTGGCCTCTTGCGATTTTGCTTCTCAGATGGCCCGAGCTACATGTTTGAATCCTACGCTGGCAGAAGACGGTAAAATATTTGGATTCCACTGGAGGAATGTGGGGGGAAAAAAGTGTTGAGAAATGTTTGGTGCCTTTAGTTTCCTTTTACATGGCATTCTTCCCCACATTCGTTTGTTAGGGCAAGCGATTCCTAATATTGCAGCCACAACCACAGACTTCTGACCTTTTACTTCACAGAGAGCATTTGTTTAAATATAGACTCTTGGGTAGGGACAGCGTGCCCTAGAGAGAAGTCATTCACTCTTCTTCAGGGTAACCTATGCTTGTACTTTTCCAACCGAGAGAGGACAGAACAACAGTCTCTGGTCCCTAGAAACTATGTCCAGCCAGCTGCACCCAGGAATATTTGCTAAGTTTGTTTTGTGGATGTTTAGTGTGGTTCTGACTTCATTTCTTTATTTCTTTATTGATTTGTTTTGAGAGAGAGAGACAGAGAGAGAGCCTAAGCAGCGGAGGGGCAAAGAGAGAGGGACAGAGAGGGAATTCCAAGCAGCCTCTGCACTGGCAGCGTGGAGCCTGAAGTGGGACTCGAACTCACAAACTATGAGATCATGACCCCAGCCGAAAATAAGCATTGGACGCTTCGCGGACTGAGCCACCCAGCTCCCTCCGTTTCCTTTTTAAAAGCAAAAAGGAGTGAGGCCAAGTAATTTCTATATAAAAAGACAATCACTTCCCCATCAAACAAATTTGAGAGACTGTCACATGAAAAGTAACTAAAGAAACATCTCATTGATTTCTATCCTTTTTTTTTCTTTTCCCCATATTGGATCTAAATTTAAAACACGTACAAGTGTCGGCGTGTGTGTTTAAAATACATTTTTATTTGTGAAGCTGTTAGCTATACACTCATTTTTCTTCCTCTACCTTTCTCCTTAAAGACTGATTTTCTCCCATGCTCTATTTTACGACCATTTCTCTCTCAGTATTTACCCTCTCCCTCAAACCACACTCGTGGGTTGGGCCAACTCTCATATGGTGCTTGTGTGTGCTTCCTACTCCAGATGTTAGAAATTGGCACACACTTAGTGGCTGAAAACTACACACGTTCATTACCTTACGGTTCTGGAGGTCAGGAGTCCTAGCATCAAAGTGTGCCTGTGTTCCTACTCAAGGCTGCGGGAGAGCCTCTGTTTCCCGTGCCCCTTTCAGGTTCCAGAGTCGGCCTGCATTGGCCCTTTCCTCCAAGTGTAAGGCCAGGTGTATAACCCCTGAAAAGAGAGAGCTCTTTCCATCACTTCTGCTTCCTTCTTTCCAGCTCCTTCTCTGACTCTCCTGTTTCTATGTTTCCCTGAAAGGACCCTTGTGATTACCTTTTGCCAGTTGGATAATCAAAGATAATCTCCCTATCGTGAGATCCACAAATGAACAATAGCTGCAGAGTCTCTTTTGCCGTAACAAAGTAAATATATTCATGGGATCTGGAGATGTGGGAGGAGAGGGCAGTCTCCTGCCCACCACAAGGATGATTCCTTGCCTCGCTCTCTGGACCCCTAACTCTCCTTTCATTTCCAACTGCCTGTCTGCATGCATGCACATCAAACACAACAGGCTCCGAGATGCGTTTTCACTCTCCCATTAAATTGCCTCAATTCCATTGGAACCGCCGGTGTATCAGTTAAGCAAAGATTTGAGAAGCTGGAGAACTCGGGGTGGTCCTAATCTGAGCATTTCCACCCCTACTTGCACCAAAGCCAAGTCCGGAGTTTTTGTTTTTTTTTTTTAAACTCCTATAATATCTCTTAACACATATTTTCTCCTTCTTGCCTACTACCTCTCTCTGGGTCCAGGTATTATTGATTCTCATTTGAACTGATGTGATACCCTGTATTCTCCATCCCCAACCTACCCCTTCAAGTGCATTCCCCACGATTCCATCTAAAATGAAAATTTTGACAGTATGGTTCTTACAGTTAAGGCTTTTAATGTCTCCCCACTGCCTTGTATCATACACATTCTCTCACATTGTATCCGAGGACCTCCCTGACTTGTCTCTGATTATTTTTTTCCACCATGTACTTTACAACTTCCTAGAACACATCGCAGGACTCAGTCACTTGCTCGTGGTTCACTTTTTTTATTTTAATGTTTATTTTTGAGAGAGAGAGAGAGACAGAGACAGAGACAGAGTGTAAGTGAGGGAGGGGCAGATTCTGTGCAGGCTCCAGGCTCCAAGGGGACAGCACAGGGCCTGAGGCAGAGTCCCAAGTGGAGCTCGAATCCACAAACCTTGAGATCATGACCTGAGCTGAAACAAAGAGTCAGAGGCTTAACTGACGGAGCCACCCAGGTGCCCCTAAAAGGGGGTTGGTTTATATGTTCTGGGAGTATCATGTCATCCGTGAAAAGTGAGTTTGACTTCTTCTTTGCCAATTTGGATGCTTTTTATTTCATTTTGTTGTCTGATTGCTGATGCTAGGACTTCCAACACTATTTGAACAACAGTGGTGAGAGTGGACATCCCTGTCGTGTTCCTGATCTCAGGGGGAAAGCTCTCAGTTTTTCCCCAGTGAGGATGATATTAGCTGTGGGCTTTTCATATATGGCTTTTATAATGTTTAGGTGTGTTCCTTCTACTCCGACTTTCTTGAGGGTTTTTATTAAGAAAGGATGCTGTATTTTGTCAAATGCCTTTTCTGTATCTGATAGACAGGATCATATGGTTCTTATCCTTTCTTTTATTAATGGGGTGTATCGCATTGATTGATTTGTGAATATTGAACCAGCCCTGCAGTCCAGAAATGAATCCCACTTGATCATGGCCTTGATCATGGCGAATAATTCTTTTTATATGCTGTTGAATTCGATTTGCCAGTATCTTAAGAATTTTTGCATCTGTGTTTATCAGGGATATTGGCCTGTAATTCTCCTTTTTTGTGGGGTCTCTGTCTGGCTTGGGAATCAAGGTAATATTGATTTCATAGAATGAGATTGGAAGCTTTCTTTCCCTTTCTATTTTTTGGAACAACTTGGGAAGGATGGGTATTAACTCTGCTTTAAATGTGCGGTAGAAATCTCCTGGGAAGTCATCTGGTCCTTGACTCTTATTTGCTGGGAGATTTTTGATAACTGATTCAATTTCTTCGCTAGTTATGGGTCTGTTCAAAGTTTCCATTTCTTCCCATTTGAGCTTGGTAGTATGTGGGTGTCTAGGAATTTGGCCATTTCTTCCAGGTTATCCAGTTTGTTGGCATATAATGTTTCATAGTATTCTCTGATAATTGTTTGTATTTCTGAGGGGCTGGTTGTGATATGTTTCATTGGTGATTTTATGTGTTTGGGTCTTCTCTCTTTTCTTTTTGAGAAGTCTGGCTAGGGGCTTAACAGTTTTGTTTACTTTTTAAAACACCAGCTCTTAGTTTCATAGATCTGTTCTACTGTTTTGTTTTGTTTTTTTTTTTTTTTGGATTCTATATTGTTTATTTCTGTTCTAATCTTTATTACTTCTTTTCTTCTGCCAGGTTTGGGGTATCTTTGCTGTTCTTCTATTTCCTTTAGGTGTGCTGTTAGATTTTGTATTTGGGATTTTTCTTGTTTCTTGAGATAGGCCTGGATTGCAATGCATTTTCCTCTTAGGACTGCCTTCGCTGCATCCCAAAGGGTTTGGACTGTCTGTCGTGTTTTTATTTTCATTTGTTTCCATATATTTTTAAATTTCTTCTTTAATTGGCTGCTTGATCCATTCATTCTTTAGTAGGATGTTCTTTAACTTCCATGCATTTGGAGGTTTTTCAAACTTTTTCCTGTGGTTGATTTCAAGTTTTGTAGTATTGTGATCTGAAAATGTGCATGGTATGATCTCAGTTCTTTTATATTTATTGAGGGCTGTTTTGTGACCCAGTGTGTGACCTATCTTGGAGAACGTTCCATGTGCACTGTAGAAGAATGTGTATTCTGCTGCTTTTGAGTTGTAATTGTTCTTGAGATCTTCAGTCTATTGCATTCTATTTGAGGATGTGGGAAAAGTGAAGAAAAGTGACAGCTTTATAATAAAGCAGGGAATTATATTGACTGCCTGGAAAGCAGGTGCACTTTTGGTGAAACAAATATATAAATATACTTAAAATAAAATATGCTTGTTTTGAACTTCCATGTGCTGGAAATGTAGGACATATTATTTTCTTTCTTTCTTCCTCTTTTGCTCCCTATCCTCCTTTTCTCTCTCTCTCTCTCTTTTTTTTTTTTTCTTTTAAACAATATGCTTGAAAGATACTTTAAGTCACTGTTCTCATTAAGGGCTAGATTTGGGGTGGTTTCAGCCACAGGAATCTGTTTTGGAAAGGTCCTCTTATGCTGTTTCTCATCCTTCCTTCAGCCTTGCCCCTGATTTAACCTAACCATGACTGGAACAGCCCTCACTGCCTCTCTGCTTCCATTCCTCACATATATGTTTTTTTTTAACTGTTACTTTGGTGTATGAAACGCAAATTCGGCTAGCTCAGTTTGGGACCTTTGACCACTTACATTTTTGTAGAGAACCCGTACAACTTCTGACACAGTGATTCCTGACGTTTAGTTTTCTTCAATGTTATTTCTCATAGTGCGGAGAGAATAAGAGATTGGTCACCAGTTAAAGTTCTGTAAAACAATCTCTACCTGAAGCAGTCCCTGCTGTTTGCGTGTGTATATGTGCATGTGCACGATCCTGTTTTACCCAGAGGTCATGTGATCGTGCTCTAAAGAAACAGGTAAGATGAGTAGAAATTGAAATTCTTTTCCTTAGAATCCAGTATTTACATAATTATCATTGCGCACACAAAAATCAATGCACCAGATGGCAAGTTCTCTACTGCAAATGGATACTGTGAGCATAGAAGATATTGGTCTTTCCTTAGCTACCTACTATAGCAAGTAGGGGAGGGAAGGACGTCTGCACAATTCTTGATCTCTAGCTGCCAAAATGTGGCCATTTGACCTTGTGTTTACCAATCAGATGCCCCCACTGAGAAAATGGTACTAGACAAATCCATTGAGGGAGTGGCAGGTGAGAACCTAAGGTGCCATAGTTTCTAGTGATTGGATTTTCTAAGCTGACAGTTTTTAATTATGGCTACATTCTCAACCACTCACCTCTCTTCATTTCTATTATTTTCTGACCCTAGCTCTTTAGGCTTTTGTTCATTTCTGGACCTATCTGAGAGCCTTACTGCAAATAGCCTCTAACTATCAAGTTTTCTAGATTTGGTTTGTGTTATCTACAACCAATAATCCTGACTAATTGGGTTGGGAGCTGGTGAAAGAACTGAGAGGAGGTGTCTTAGTAAGAGTCGCCCCAGAAGTCAACCTTGAGGCACAGATCTGAGAGCCAGTGATTTAAAAGGAAGGTATCTTTAGGGAGCACTGGCCGGGGAGTGGGAAGGTGGGACAGAGGGGAAGGAGTGAGGTCAGCTGAGGGTAACTGGACCTCAGTCCTGCTGGGAGAGGAGCTGTCACTCCTGAGGGTGAAGAAGCTGATTTATCCTTGTAGTTCTGCTTGTCATTGGCTGAGAGCCCTGGGGGGTGAGAATTCTCTAACATATCTAGTTCATAGCCTGAGAAAAAAAGTCTTGGCCTAAGAGCCACATGCTTACAGTAGAACTCACTTTCTGCTCATGTAGAAGCAAAGTACAAGCTTACATAGGGAGCACTAACATTGTGATGGCTTTTATGATCTGTCCAGTGGGCTAGGCTGTGTTTCTCAGTTATTCTATCAAGCACTAATTGAGGTGTTTCTGTGAAGGTATTTTGTAGATGTAACTAAAGCCTTAAATTGTCTTTAAGTAAACAGAATTATCATGCATAATATGAATGGGGCCAGGTGGCTCAGTCAGTTAAGCATATGACCTTGGCTCAGGTCGTGATCTCTCAGTCCATGGGATCGAGCCCCATGGCTCCCTCTTGGAGACAAAACCTTAGGTCTTTTCCCATGGAGTTGCATTCCGCTTGTGACCTTCCCTTCTTGTGGATGAGTGCCACCAAATCTGCTGACACCTTAATCTTAGACTTCCTAGTGTATATAACTGTGAGAAATGAATATCTGTTGTTTAAGTCACCCAGTCTATGGTATATTTCAGGTTATAGTGCTATGAGCTAAGACCCACACTTTAGGCCCATTCAGGGTGAGCCTCAAAAACAGTGGTGTGGGGAAATCCTTCCATCATCCCTGAGAGAACTTCTGTTTACTGTTTTCTTGTGAAACTGTGGTTGCTGCCTTGCTCATCTGTGATTGTCAATGGGTTAAGAAGCACTTAGGTGTGCCCCCATGAGTCCTCTTGATATTTATGCCCTATTTTTTTTAACAGCAATCTAATTTCCTCGTGATAATCAGGGTTGATAACTACCAGTACAGTAACACCTGCTTCCCCAATTTACTGGCATGAGTAGCTCAAAATGACCAGGTGCGGTTAGTAATTTTATTTTAAGTTGAATCTTTTCTATTTCTCTTGGTAGAAGACCGCCCTCTCCCCTGTCCCACTCCCATCTTCCATTAGAAATCAGTACTTATAGTCCATCAGGGACTAAAGCTGTTGAAAAGGGAAGTATAATTTCCTTCAATGGGTCACTGGCAATGACTATACTTTTTCCACCTCTCGGTTCCCAAACCTATTATGTATTCTAGCTATTGTTCTAAGTATATACTTTGTCTTGAATGACAATGACCCAACCCTGTAGACTTTCATCTTTACTCAAAAATTTAGCTGTGCTTTTTAAAAGGTATCTCCATGACCTATCAGGCAAGCACCTTCATGGTGATGAAGTACATGCTATAAATTATCAATCCTGTGGCCATGTGCCCAAGGTCACAGGTCCTTCCTAGAAATTTAGTTCCTTGGTTCAAGGTGATATTTACCGATAAGATTCACATAATTATTTTTTAATTTTTTTTAACGTTTATTTATTTTTGAGAGAGAGAGAGAGAGCATGAGCAGGGGAGGTGCAGAGAGAGAGAGGGAGACACAGAATCTGAAGCAGGCTCTAGGCTCCAAGCTGTTAGCACAGAGCCCAATGCGGGGCTTGATCCCATGGACTGAGGGTTCACGACCTGAGCCAAGGTCAGATGCTTAACTGACTGAGCCACACAGGCACCCCAGAAGACTGACATAATTTTTAATGAGCCTTTGGATTTTGGTACCAGGCCAAGTCACTGTGAACATGACAGGAAGTGTCATATTCAGAAAAAACATTAATTCCTATGAGGGGAAAATTGCTGCTTCCCCACACCGTAATGCGAAAGTATGTGAATCTTTTGTGTCTCCTGTTAATGCCCGTAGGAAAAGATTGGTTTCCTCAAGGGTTGGTATTATTACTCAATGGTTTTCACCAGTCTGTTCTTGATAGGTTAGACATTTAACAGCAGCAGAAGCTTGATCAGGCTTGGTAAAAAGAATTAAAAGATTTTATGTTCTTGGCCCCGTGTGTTGCTGTGGAAGATACTTACGGATATGCGCATCATTCAGCTATTGGGGTGTTTGATGACAAAGTTTTTTTGTGTTTGTTTTTTTTTTTTACTTCTGCTAATGGGCTATTTTGTCTACTAGTTTGTTTAGTGCTTTCCAGGTTTTGTTGCTCCCAGGCATCTGCCTGTGCAACCAAGGCATTAGGCACTGCTTGGAATTCCATTAACTTAAGCAACTTCTCTTTCAATGCAAAATCATGAGCACAAAAACATCTCAAAGCTTTGACCACTGATGGTGTTTCCGTTCGTTGTTATCTTTTAAGATCATCCATGAATGAAGTTGCTATGTGACAGCAGTCTATTTTTGCTCATAGCAACATATTGAACGGGCCCATCCATGAACCAGGACCAGATTTTCTTCCTTTTCTGTTCCTAGTTGCGGAGAATCCTCCACAAGGTCATCGATACGAACTAAAGATAAGTGTCCGAGAAAAAGACACGGGTGGCATGAGATCTTAATCACCTGCTGGCATAATTTATTCATGCTCTTTAGAATTGGTTGGGGTCAATAGCAAATGCCCTATTTCCATTTTACAATAGATGTTACTACTATGCTTGACCTAACTTGTGACTTGGTGGATATGAAAATATCCAGCTCTTGATAGGCATCTTTTATCACACCGTCACCAGATGTCACGTGTTCTGTTGCTTGGCTTCAAATAGGGCCTGGAAGCACATAAGGAGCTGCTTTTCGAATGGTGAGTAGTTCTCCGTTAGGGATGATATGGCCTATGGGATAGGGCCGTAGGGATGGTCAATGCCGAAGAGTTCCCTGTGGCTTGCCAGAGACTGGATATGATGTGCATATCTACCAAAATCATTTCTTGCACCACGGGTTCTGCTATGCCATTTAAGCCGAGTGGCAGGGTGACTTGTATCACAGCCTGAAACTGCTACAGCACCGTCCCGCTCCAGACCACATTCAAAACTGACAGTCTTCTGAGTCCCTTGACACATGGGTGAAGCAGTGTTCCCAAGCGTAGGATGCATTGTTTCCAAAATCCAGAGGCCAGTTGATGTAATCAGCACCTGGCTTTTCACCATCGGTGGTGGACTGGAGCGCAAGTGAACAGATAACAATTGGTTTTATAATAACTCTTCATAGGAATACATGGCGTAAATGATAATTAGAAGGATTATTAAACCGGTTAGCTTCTGTTAGTGATCATATAGACTCTGAAGGAAGAAAATAGGAAGCAATCGAATAAGGTCAGTGAGTGAATCCCAGAAGCAATTCTTTACAACCTTTAAAGAGCTTCAAATCTCCTTCAGCCGGAGGGCAGAATGGGTGGAAAACCAGGCTGGAAACTTGATAGTATAAGAGTTAGCATTGAAAGGAGGCTAAATTCATGTTCCCCCAAAATACTTTTTATATGGAATCCTGGGCCTTGATAGGGGAGGACTCGAATACTGAGGCTGGAGACAGATATTAGGAAGAATGCACTTGACGGCCTCCAACCTTGTGAGCCAGAAGACAAATACTCTCCCTCCATCTTGATAGCCCCTCATTGACTCAAACAACACAACGGAATCACCCATGATAGATGTGTCTCATGATAATGTTCTCCTCACTACTACTCCTATTTCCCCTAATTATTTCTAGACCAATCATATAAGTCAAGTTTCAACATGGCCCAACCAGGAAGATAATGTTTTTGCCAGGAGAAGAGTCATTCCATATGAAACTACAGACCTAGCTAATATCTACTAATGGGAACTGGGCAGACCTTCCTGGGAATGGAGCTTGGTGACACCACAGAACACAAGCCTGGAAAAGAATGACACAGTTCATATGGCCACAATCAGGGGGTAAAAAACAAACAAACAAACAAACAAACAAACAAAAAAACCACTTACCCATTATATCTATAGAAATTTATCTAGGGGTGTGTGTGTGTGTGTGTGTGTGTGTGTGTCTATTTTTTTCTCAGATTTGCAAGTCCTCCTAAAAGAGTTTAAGTCCTCTGAGGCCACAGGGCAAGAATCACGGAGAAACTGCCCCTTACTTTCTACGATTTCAATAAATATGCATGGAACATATGGTGTAGGAGCGATACATGAAGAAAGCAGTAAGACCCTGGAAGGTATTGTGATCAGTTTGTCATTAATTTTCATTTGCACCAACTAGGTCTGAAAGTAAATGGTTTGCACTATGAACCACCCTGAGAGAGAAAGAGTAACACTAATGAGAGTCTGAAAGGGAAATGTGTACTTAGCGAATTTAGTTTAATTTAATTTTCTTGGTGACAAGAAAGTTTTTATAAAAGTTGTCAGTTTCCACTCTTATTGTAGGGATGTCAGATGATCAAAAAGAGTGGGTACAAACTCACCCAAGGGCAAGCAAAGAGTCTGTGTTTTCAAAAAAGGAAAATATTCCTAGATTCTAGAGATAATTGACAGCTTGGAAAATCCACCTGGCCAGTTAGCTTTCCTCATTCTGCAAACATTGAAGAGCATATTTTCATTATAAACTTACAGCCAAAATGTAAGAGTAAGCTCCGAAATGCCTGTGATCACTCGTGTGGGCAGGCGCTGACTGCTATGATTGGCTGAGTTTCAGGTTTGAGTGTCTGGGTAGACAGAGCATTGCCAAAAGGTATTGGAGCAAATCTCCCCCAACATCCCAGAGGGGGACTGAACCGGGGGCTCCAGAATTCTTCATTTGGTTTCGCCATGGAATCTATTTCCTTGGATGTTCCCTGCCTTCAGAGACTCCCCCCCCCCCCCCCCGTGAAAATAGGAACTGTCACTCCCCAAAAGCTTCACAGAAAAAAGAAATAGAATTGCCACCCGTACAATAAAGCACATTTAGTGGTGCTCGGGATGGGAACAGCAAGTGTTTTCAGGAAGACTTATGTATTTTCTTTGGTCTCAGAATTTCTAATTTTTCTCCTGCTAGACAGTCTCTTTATTAATTCAATGCTGGTGTCCATCTGGAGGTAAACACACATACATATATGCAGTTATAAATGTATTTCTTCTTTTCCTATGAATACATCTTATGGAAACCTAAATGAACAGGTAGAGAAAAGCAACGCATACTGCTTTTCTGGCTTATGCTATTTCTCAACTTATTTGTACACCTGCATCGTAACAATAGGCTACTGGCTGGGAAAATAGAATCGTTCTTTAGCCAGGGAGAGGGAAATCAGAAAATATACTTGGTTGTAACAGGTTTTACTTATGTATTACAACAGAATAAATTAAAAAAACACAAACCGATTACCTGCCATTTTTATTTCAAAACCGAGATTTCATGGGGTCTGAATTCTTTTTTGGTCCCTTTCATCCGGGTCCCTGCTCCCCCTCCCTCCAGCTAGTCCTCGCTCCCAGTCTTTCAAGCAGCTTCTTAAAGAAAGTCTACAGGGTGCCTGGGTGGCGCAGTCGGTTGGGCGTCCGACTTCAGCCAGGTCACGATCTCGCGGTCCGTGAGTTCGAGCCCCGCGTCGGGCTCTGGGCTGATGGCTCGGAGCCTGGAGCCTGCTTCCGGTTCTGTGTCTCCCTCTCTCTCTGCCCCTCCCCTGTTCATGCTCTGTCTCTCTCTGTCCCAAAAATAAATAAAAACGTTGGAAAAAAAAATTTAAAGAAAGTCTACAAAAATAATAATAATAATAAAGCATTTATGAATAAGCTAAGCTTGAAGTGTTCATTAAAAAACAAACAAACAAAAAAAACCTTTGTGGGTTTTTAGTTCCTTTCCTCCAATGTTTTATGGCCAGTTTATGTCATTTAACATACCTTTGCTACTTTTCTTAAAAAAAGAAAACTAAAGGCAGGGTATTGAATTAAGAGCCCTCCCATCTGCTGGGAGGCTTGCTATGTCATCTAATGCTTCCTGTGCTTTTCTGTGCAACCATCCTCGTTTTTTGTGGCCCGCAGGCTTTTTGCTGCTTTGTCATCATTGAAATACAGAGCTTGCCCGGAGCCATTTTCATCGATCTGTAGTTGTTCATTGGTTGTTTCTGCTTTTTGTCTGTGGGAGAGATGAGCGTTGGGAGTTCTTAGTCTGCCATCTTGCTGACCTCAACTGCCATGGTACAAACTTAGAAACAACTTGTCATGATAGGACAATGAAAATTGGTAAATTTTAATTTCTTTTTTCCCCAAACCTGAAATATTATAATAGGAAATTAGGTGCCCTCATCAAGCAATGGCGTAAAATGGTTGAGGGCTTTGCGTAATTAATCTCATGTTCAGTGACAAAATTTTATTGTTCTTATTTATTTTTTTAAGTGTTTATTTTTTATTCTGAGGTGGGAACAGGGAGAGAGGGAGAAAGAGAATCCTGGGCAGGATCCGTGCACTGTCAGAGCAGAGCCCGTGTAGGGCTCACCCACAAACTGCAAGATCGTGCCCTGAGATGAAATCAAGAGTTGGTCGCTCAACCAACTGAGCCCCCCAGGTGCCCCTGTTGTTTTTATGAATAGAACTTATTTGAAACATTTTTTTTCAGGTAAAACTGCACCACGTCGTATCAAAATAACTTTCCTAAAGCTTTACGTGTCTGTTATAAACGCAAGTAGAAGAGTTTATTTATTCCTAAATGGGAAATGGAGAAATAAAGAATCTCACTGCTGGAAAGCTTGTCAGTTGAAGTAAATTTAAGACTGGTCAGTTTGATAAAGAGACTGGCTTATCTTTTCCTGCATAGCCAAAAGTTTTATGTGGAAAACACAAATCGTAGCATAGTCTAAGATAATCAGTATATGATATATAGCTTGAGAAATTCAAAACTATAAATAATGGAACTGGTGAAGACGAGAAGATAGTTTCTTCTTCATGACCAATGACTCTAGAAACCCTGATATGAGTGTAAGAAGCCCCAATGGAATGGCCAGGCACCTGCACAACATCCGTAACTGTGCATTCCCACCACCCTACCACCCCACCCAGATCACATACATTAAGATTAAGTCAGTAAGGGGACAGAACATCGTGACATTTCATAAGGATGATAACAATAGCAATCCTTTGGGTGATGATGTTCTAAGAGTACTTTTTTTTTTTTTTCTTGTAGTGATGACTTCCAGCTTTTAGTCTACAGAAATTAAAATTAATACTAAAATAGCTACATCCTGGTGGATTTTAGGAAATGGCCTGGTTCTCTTTCAAAAGAAGCTCGGGAGACAGTAGAAAGGCAGGGTTTCATGTTAAATATCAATTCATTGAAATCTCACACTTCATATGAATAACCTCTGTAACTTGCACTGAAAATGTCTTTCTCTCCTTCATTTGGAATTTACTTAATTAGTTTATGTTTTGCGGTAGTCCCTCCTTATCCTCAATTTTGTTTTCCGTGATTCAGATCACCCACTGTCAACCCTGGTTCTGAAACAAATGATCTTCTTTCTTTTTAAAAAAAATTTTTTTTCAACGTTTATTTATTTTTGAGACAGAGAGAGACAGAGCATGAATGGGGGAGGGGCAGAGAGAGAGGGAGACACAGAATCGGAAGCAGGCTCCAGGCTCTGAGCCATCAGCCCAGAGCCCGACATGGGGCTCAAACTCACGGACCGCGAGATCGTGACCTGAGCTGAAGTCGGACGCCCAACCGACTGAGCCACCCAGGCGCCCCCAAATGATCCTCTTTCTGATGTATCAGTAGTAGCCTACTGTTCCATCACAGTGCCTAGGTCGTTCACTTGACTTCATCTCAACACGGAAACATTTTATCATCTCGCATCATCATAAGATGAAGAAGGATAAGTACGGTGCAATGAGATACTTTGAGGGACAGAGAAAGAGACCATATTTACGTGACTTTTATTGCAGCACATTGTTACAATTTTTCTATTTTTCTAATAGCTGCTGGTGTTCGTCGCTTCCTTTGACTAATTTAAATATTAAACTTTATCAGAGCTATGTATGCACAGAAAAAACAGCATAAATAGAGTTCAGCACTATTTGGGGGTTTCAGGCACGTATCTTGGAACGTATCCCCTGTGAGTAAGGTGGGTGCTGCTTTGCTCAAAATTATCACTGATTGAAAAAAATTCAGAAGGAAAAAGTTCATTTCCAGGGCTAAGTCAATTTGAAAGAATTAGTTTGCCCATCTGTTGATTAAAAGTAACTTTGCATCATGAATATGTACCCAGGAGTCTCTAAAATGAGGTATTCAGCTCTACTTGGGAATTGGCTCTTCACAAGTACTGATTTGGTCTTCTCTTGATGATCTTTCATTGTCTCTGCTTTCGCTGAACATGTGACTAAAAAGGTCATGTACCATGGCACTCATATTCACAGCACTTCGCTGACATCATCACCTCTAGGTCACTCAAATTTTCCAAACATGCCTCATTCCTGACCCAGGTAAATTTCCTCAGGATGAGGAGTCAGCCTGGTGACAGACTTTTACTCTGAAAATATTGAAGAGTTCTGTCTTTTTTTTTATCGTATTACTGAGCCCGGCATCTTTTGTGTTGTTGTTCATTTGGTTGGTTTTTCGTAGAGCGCGTTCCTACAGGTGGTGAGAAAAATGATCCTTCAAACTGCACTGAAATCAATACTTCAGGCTCATCACACAGTTCCAGGGATTTAATTATTACAACCTTGCAGACAATTCTCAGTGGGTTCAGGTCGGGTACCTCTAACCAGGTTCCAGTCTCTAGATTAATTTCAGTCGAGTTCCTATTTGTCGGCTCTCTTTCCTGGACTATTTAATCCAAAAAGTCATTCAATGTATATATATATTTGCACATGGTATATTAGTTATTCTGAACATATATTCGTGAGGAGGTGGGAAAATCTTATTAGTAGTTGACATCAGAATTTCTTTTTAAAAAGGAAATGGATTTATTCAGAGGACACACACACAGACACACACAAACTCTTGGCAAGTGAATGAGAGTAGGTGAGATCCTCAGGGAAGTTGATGGAAATGCTCTAAGTGATATGTTAATATAATATACCTGCCGATCTAGGAGAAAGAGAAGACAGGGGTGGGGCTACTCAGATGGCAGAGGCCAAATGGCATTTAAAATAACCCGATCCATTATCCCGAAGTTGTTGAGTGAAATTGTCAAACTCCGAAACATTTGTCATGAGTAAGTGTATTTGTAATTGCTGTGCTTTTGTGGGTGTGTATGTAAACCAATGATGGGGCTGGGTACCTTTCTGTATGGACACGAGACAAAAGCCCACACAGACAGGCAAATACATATTCAGAGGAAAGGTTGAGGAGCTAAGTCTCGGAAGCTTCCAGAAACCGTGAGGTGGTTTCTGAACAATCACAGACTAAAACTGTTTCAGGCCAGGTTCAAGCAGACCTCCAAGGATCAGAAGGATTCAAGATAACATACATGTCACTTGGGACTGATTAATAAATGAAGAATGATTCCATGCAAAGAGAACAGGAGTGGAAGTCAATCTTGGTTCTGGCTTGTCTCCTGGCTAAAGAGAAAGAAACTTTATTTATTTTTAAGTTTATTTTTATTTATTTTGAGAGAGAAAGAGAGAGAGAAAGTGGGGTAAGGGCAGAGAGAGAAAATCCCAAGCAGGCTCCGCACCGTCAGGGCAAAAGGAGCCCAATGCAGGGCTGGAACTTACGAACTGTGAGATCATGACCGGAACCAAACTCAAGAGTTAGATGCTTGGGGCGCCTGGGTGGCGCAGTCGGTTAAGCGTCCGACTTCAGCCAGGTCACGATCTCGCGGTCCGTGAGTTCGAGCCCCGCGTCAGGCTCTGGGCTGATGGCTCAGAGCCTGGAGCCTGTTTCCGATTCTGTGTCTCCCTCTCTCTCTGCCCCTCCCCCGTTCATGCTCTGTCTCTCTCTGTCCCAAAAATAAATAAACGTTGAAAAAAAAAAAATTAAAAAAAAAAAAAAAAAAGAGTTAGATGTTTAACCAACTGAGCCACCCAGGCTTCCCAAGAAGCATAATTTAAATTGTAAAATGAGAACAGTTTTTGGACTAGATTAAACCAGAGAAATTTGTCCCCTGTCCTGAGACCAAAAAGAGAGTCTCTGGTCTTCTCCTCTTAGCCATGTAATTTTCTCTTTTACACATAGATACTCCTTGTATCTGAAGTTTATTTTTTGATGTGGTGTGAAGAAAGAAACTAAATCTATTTTTTTTCTTATAATGCTCTGACCTTGCCAATGTCATTCAAATTAATGCAGTTTTATTCCCCAATGGTCTGTGATGCCACTTCCCTATATGCTTTCCATACAATCATAAATTAGTTGAAACCTCAACTGATGACCCTTCTCATGATTGTATTGGGGTTATTCTTTATTTTTTCTTTTTCCTTTAAAAAACTAGTCGGAGGACAGTTCAGAGGACTGAAAAGTTACTGAATGTGATTAACATTCTATCTTTGAAATTCTATAGAGTAGCAATACCCAAAATATTAAAAGTAAATTCAGAACCACAAAGTCTTAATAAGAGACACTCACAAAAAAGGTATCAGTTAGATTCATGTATTAAGATTTCACTTGAGGAAGCATTTATTGAGTGCCTATGATATACAGGGCACTGACTGAGGCTCTAGGAACATGGAAATAAACTAAGATTGAGGGCAATTATTTGTGTTGCTTTATTTACTTTAATTGGTCCATTGAATTCTTTGCTGGATCTTAGAATTTAGAGAAAACAAAAGAAATCATAATATTAGACAAAGTCAGCTGTAGAAGCAAGAACAGAGCAACATGGTATGGGAACCCCCAGAGTTGCTAAATGGAAGGATGACATTAACTTGTGACAACATACATCTTTTAGAGTTTGAATTATACTACCTTCTATATAGAGTAACCAAGCCTTCATATGCTAAAGACAGAATGAAGACTGATACTTATAAATTGTGCTGGGACTGATTATTGAGAAAAGGTGGGGGTAAGGAAGGAAGGAAGGGAAGGAAGGGAAGGAGGACGAAGGAAAGGAGACAGAAGGAAGAAGGAAGAAGGAGGGAGGGGAGGAGGAAGAAGGAGGAAGGAATTCCGAGGTCGGTCTTCCTCCTCCTTTCTTCTTCCCCTTCTTTCTTCCTTCCCTCCCTCCTTCCTTCCTTCTTTTCTTCCTTCCTTCTTTTCTTCTTTCCTTCCTTCCTTCCATCCCTCCCTCTTTCCTCCTTTCTTTCTTTCTTTCTTTCTTTCTTTCTTTCTTTCTTTCTTTCTTTCTTCTATTTTATAAGTAGGGTCTATGCCCAATGTGGGGCCTCAACTCATGACCCCACAACTCCAAGATCAAAAGTCACTTGCTCTGCTGACTAAACAAGCCAGGCGCCTGAAGAAAAGGTTTTATATCTTTAGTTTCAGCAACAAATCGCTCATTCAGAGTACCCCCACTCCCTCAAGCTATCTTGTCTACCCAGAGAAAAATCAAGAGCCATAGATTAAATCAAAAGAACTCTTCAGAGCTAAAGTAAATATCACAAGCTCATGCATTAGAATTCATGGACATTAGCCATGATGAGACCTTGCTTTGTTGCATATGTTTTTACTTCAGTAAATAATCCGTACATTTAGTCATCTACTTGTCTAGCCCACTGCCGATTAGAAGCAGAAATTGGAAGCACAAATTTGTAAAACATAGTGGTGATAAAGTCAGAGGACGACAACTGATATTAGAGTTATACCTGACAGCATGAAAGGTGACCTGAATCACGGAAATTCAAAACACAAAAGAACACAGCAAATACGAGTGTGCATTTAGCATTATGGCAAATGGTCCCCTGTCCCTCCTCCATTTGGCATAATAATGGTTGTTCAAAATGGTGACCTTGACCTTGAAGAAAAGATAAATGTGTTTTAAGTGTCTCAGGTTAAAAGACAGATACATCTGTTTTGTACTTTTAGCATTATTTTTCTCAAAATAAGTTTAGTTTTAGACATGAATATATATTCAGATTCAATTCTGCTGTCAGGCACTGTGATGGATTTTCACAAGGGTTATTTAATTGACCTTGGCGTAGATATGGTAATAGAGTATGCATTATTGTTCATATTTTTACAGACTGAAAATCTTACCTAAATTGCTTCAGTGACTCACTCAAAATCACACCAGTAATTAGTGACTGGGCTGGAATTGGAATCAGGTCTGCTATTTTTACTTTATGTGTAAAGTAAAATACACATAAATATAATACACATAAATAGTGGCTAAGACCACTAGGAAGTTAGAGATCCCTGAGTTTGAATCTGATATTAGTCATTTGGCCATAAGAAATGATTTAGTCTTTTTGAGATAGAATTTCTTTCCACGTAAAATAGAAATAGTAATGCCCAAGTCAAATAGTGAGAATTGATGATACAAAATATGTAAAACCTTACATAGCACGTGGCACTTTGTAATGACTCAATAAACAAAACAATTCTATGCCTCTTAACTGGAAAGGCCTTTGTCATCTGAGAATGCCAAGTTTAAAACATAGCTTAGTCCCTCAGAATTCAGAATACGAATACGCTGCCATTGTATTTACATTAGATTTAACATATGACAAGCAGCAAATGTTCGTTTTGTTGTTATAATAATAGATCAGTAGATGTATTTAAGATGTTTCTGTCTTAGAGTCAACTGCTTTCCCATTTTTTAGCTGTCTAATCCCTCTGTCTCCACGCCCTGGAAACCATTTTTCAAGATCTCATTACTTATCATCAAAGGGAGTAGTTGAATGTGAACTAAGAGATTAGTAGAAGGCTAGCCCAGATCGGTGGAAGGGAAAACTCAAGTCGTACATTATAAGTGACATTGTATAAATAATAGCTTATATCCTGACTAGAAATCATTAGTTTTAAAGTGTTGGAATTCAAATAAAATTTATATCTTATTTTTTGTTCATAACAGACACCCACAAGATGAACTGACTTTTCAACGCCTGATACCAAAAATTTTTTCGGTATGCTTCCTTTGCTGTTCCATGCTGTTTCTTATTCTCCACAAAGAATCTACAGAGTGATCCTTCAAAAAAATATATATTCACTCACATGCCTTCCTATTTAAAACTCTCCGGTGGTGTCAAACTGCATGTAAAATAAAGCCAATTTTTCCATGGCCTACAAAGCCACTATAGGACCTGGTTCTTGTCTCTCTTTCAACTCTTCTTCCTTTTGTCCTTTCCTATGCTATTTTTTTTAAAGGTATATTTTTTAATTTTTGAGAGAGAGAGAGAGAGAAAGAGAGAGAGAGAGAGAGAGGAGAGAGAATGAGCAGGGAGGGGCAGAGACAGAGGGGGTTGGAGGATCCAAAGCAGGCTCGGTGTGGACAGCAGAGACCCCAATGCAGGGCTCAAACTCATGAACCGTGAGATCATGACCTGAGCCGAAGTCAGATGTTTAACCGACTGAGCCACCCAGGCACCCCTCTGTGCTCTTTTCTTTTTTTTTTTTTAATTTTTTTTTCAACGTTTTTATTTATTTTTTGGGACAGAGAGAGACAGAGCACGAACGGGGGAGGGGCAGAGAGAGAGGGAGACACAGAATCGGAAACAGGCTCCAGGCTCCGAGCCATCAGCCCAGAGCCCGACGCGGGGCTCGAACTCACGGACCGCGAGATCGTGACCTGGCTGAAGTCGGACGCTTAACCGACTGCGCCACCCAGGCGCCCCTGTGCTCTTTTCTTAATGATTCTTGGATGTGTCCACCTGATTTTACAGTCAGGATGTTCTTCACTGAGAGAACCTTTCTATACATTGCTGACTTGTTCTCATTTGGCTCTTTGAGTTTCCATTCAATTATCCTATAACCCTCCATGACTCTTGCCTAATTACCTTCCGTCCAGTTATTTCCTATGCATAACGCTTGTCGATGTCCACAAGTGCATTTGAACTAGAGTATTGAGTGTGATATACTTAGTATAATACTATCAGGAACAGCTTTTGTTTTCCCCCCATTTTGGCCTAAAAATATTCTTTGTTGTACTTCCCTTCACTACCTTTTGAGAATGTTTTTGGCACCGTCTTTAGCTTTTTTGGTCACTTCTAATCATTGCTTCCATCATTCTCAACTTCTTTTTCCTCTATTCCCTCTTTTTGGCATTCCTATGAAGCTAATATCAACTTTTGATATCTTCTATCCATAGCATTTCCCGATCACCAATTCTTGTTTCCTTTATAACCATTATTTTATTCAGTTTCATCCATCAGTTTTTCCCAATATCTATATTTATCTCCAGTATCTCTAATGTATTTTTATGGTAATTTGTTTTTATTTCAGAGATGCAATCTTAAACTTTATTAATTATACATGTTTAAAGTCTTTTTCTGACTCCTTTATATGATTATTTCGTGTGTGTCAGTATTTTGGCTTGTTATTTGATTTGATGGTCTCTGTGCTTTTCAAATAATTTGGGGGTCTTTGCCGGAATTTCTTAGCAGTCACGATTCCTTAAGAATTGCCTGCTGTCTCTTTTGGCAATGGCCACCCAGATGAGAGGGAAGGAATTTCCGGAGTTCATGTTCCTTACTCTTCATCCATAAGATAAGAAAATGAGACCGTGATCTCTGTGGTATCTGGTCTTTTTAATTTTCTCTGAGTTATGACTGGCTTGGACTTTTCAATAAGGTGGTCCTTGTCCCTTGCCTCCCCCCACTTTTAGCTTCCACCACCTCCAGGAATAAAGTTCCTAGTGACCGTTCCCACTTGATCTGGTGCTCTCTTCCACGGACTCTCACAAGTGCTCTCAGATGCCATTTTCTTCTTTGAATCTCATTTGCTTTATGTTCTTCTAATGTTCTTGAAAGTAGCTTCTCTTTTGTGTTGCTGAGAGAATCCATGCATTCACTTTATTTTTAAATATATTTTCCAAAATTTCTATGACCTCATCAAGAAACGTGATTGTAGAATTTGCTCAGAATATGACATAAAAGTAGAATTAAAAGCGTAAGTTACTTTATAATAAAAATTTTTTAAATTTTTTTTTTTTCAACGTTTATTTATTTTTGGGACAGAGAGAGACAGAGCATGAACGGGGGAGGGGCAGAGAGAGAGGGAGACACAGAATCGGAAACAGGCTCCAGGCTCTGAGCCATCAGCCCAGAGCCCGACGCGGGGCTCGAACTCACGGACCGCGAGATCGTGACCTGGCTGAAGTCGGACGCTCAACCGACTGCGCCACCCAGGCGCCCCTATAATAAAAATTTTTAATTAAATATAAAAGTGATTATAGCTCTTCTTTAAAGAACCTAGAAATGTTTCAGTAAACCCTTGCATATGTATGTTTTTTTTAGTAGAATCCCAGAAATATTCTTGAAAGATTCATTCTTAGCTTCATATCTCTTTGTACCGGGAGAAGTACTCTGCGTTTGCATGAGTATCTGAGCCAGAAATAAAAAGTTGTTGACTGTTTTAAGACTGAGAAAATATGGTGCCCTGGTCTTTGAAAAAGTTTAGTTTTGCAACATGGATGCATATGGGACTTATTCTCCACTTTCTAAAGTATGTATAAGTCAATCAGTGTTCATTGAAAGTCTACTCTATTTAGGATACAGTTTCACTAGCTGGGGGTGGGGGGATGAAAACAAAATACTCCTATCCAAAATTAACTTAGAGCAGAGGAGCATTGCATATTTCAAGAACTGGTTTAAGCATGTTACTTATAGAAAAAAAAAAAAAAAGGTTGTAAGTGATTTTTTCCATGTATGAAGGCCAACTTTAACCCCATCTTTAGATGAATTAGGGGGGGAACGTATAATGACAAGATTAGAAGAAGATATCAAGGTAAAACCTGAATGAGAAGATTTAAGGAAACAGGAAGTTACTTGGCTATTAGCATGATTGTACTTTCAGTAGAACTTAGTTTTAGAGATCACTGAGTCGCCAAATGTACCCCTCTCATTATAATTTCTCTGCCTTTCCTATGGACAAATAGAAAGCTCATGTTGGCTCCTAAATTTCAGAACTGAAGCAGAGTTAATAAAATAATGACTTTCCCCACCCTTAATTTTGTTTGTATGAACCAAAGACATGCAGAAGTTTCCACTGAAATTCCTAGGGTTGGGGGTTTGTGTGTGTGTGTGTGCGTGCCCTTTTTTTCTTTTTTTTTTTAGTTCTTTGGATATGATTTTTGGCCTGATTTTGATGTTACTCACTTGTTTTTGGACCAATTTTGGCCACGTGGCTGTGATTTTTTTGTGTTGTAATACGAAGTTGCACCATTGCTGTTCTAAAAAGTGGAACTGAATGGAAATTAAACCTCAAAACACACCGTGTTCAAGCAATGTTAAACATTTGACTTCAACTGACAAGGGCAAGGCAGGGCAGCAGCGCATTTCATGTTGTATCTGATTCTTTGTGTTAGAAGCGCAGTATTGGGAAATAGCAGGATTTCCTATATATATTATCCTCAGCACTAAAGAATGTGGCAGAAACCCTGAGTTGATCTATTTTTTAAGTAAATATCAGCTCTCCAATGAAACCTCATTATGTAAATGCCATTTATTTTATTCTAATTTACCCTTAGAAGTAAAAACAAATGAAACTTTAACGAAGTAACTAAATAAGGTTTGAAACTTCATAGCGGGATGTATTAGAGGTGAGTGTGATGTTGAACTTTTCTGTTCAAATATTCTGTCTTTAATTAGTATTTGGAAAAAGTTATGTGTTATCATTTTCCTTGAAAACACTTAACCCTATGAGGCACTCTTTTACAAAAAAGCAAATGAATTACTGGTAGAGAGTTAACGATTTGCTCTGTGTAGGAGTTTCACTAAAAATTTAAGAGTTTTGGCATGAAATGAATATTTAGTATTGCAAAGTTGAAGCTTTATCACATAAACACAAAATTCGTCTTTTCCCTCTTGTGCTAGAAGACATTAAAACCAAAGGAAAATTTAAATTAATAATGGAGATCTCTTTTTGGTAAAAATATTGATGGTTTGATGGTCTTAGAAAAAGGCATGATCACCCAGGAGGCCAGATTATTCAGTGGAAATATCAGTGAATTTTGAAACCAACAAAAAATGACCTGTGAAAGCAACCAAGCCAAAACAAAT
This sequence comes from Lynx canadensis, assembly GCF_007474595.2. Classification (NCBI taxonomy): domain Eukaryota; kingdom Metazoa; phylum Chordata; class Mammalia; order Carnivora; family Felidae; genus Lynx; species Lynx canadensis. Next base: position 141,571,218 of record NC_044311.2, read on the forward strand.
TGATGTTGAAGTAGTTTTCTCATGGTTCACACCCATGAAATAGCTTTGTCATGATTTTACATTGGCAAGCACTGCGTTAGGATCATAATGAGGTAAGGAGATAGACATTGTGAGCTATCCCAACCTTATTAACTAACTCGTTTCTTTTAAATGGTTTAGTTTTGGAAAGCAATATCTGAGAATTTACAAATTCTCAGTCTTAATATTTTTCATCAATACTTGGCATTTAGAGGATTTGAAATAAAAAAAAAAAAAGCCTAGAAAGAGTTTTGGTTTCTTTACATGTTCAAAATGCTGTTTTTTTTAGGAATAAAATTGAGATATGGTGAAATAGCTCTCTTCAGTGCTTGATGTGCATTATATCATTTAGTTCACATAACAACCCTATGAGGTAGGCAAGTTTATCATCTGTATTTTACTGTTGCAGAAGCTAAAGCCTAGAAAAGTTGAGCAACTTGCCCAAGATCACACAGTTGGCGAGGGTGAAGTGGGGAATGAACTGAGTAACTTGCCTTCAGAGTCAATTCTTTGCACCATGACTACCCTGCCTTCCTGTGCCTGGGTTCAGGGCAACAGTAAAAGGGCAAGGAAGAAGGGTAGCTGATGTGTGTGGGGGAAAGGCTGTTTGATCTAGGGACAAACAAATATGGTAGAATGGAGGGAGTAGAATGCCCAAGGCAAGAATGTTGAATCTAATTGTGTACACACTGGAAAAAAGAAGGCATAGATTATCCCTGAGTGGACAGAGTAACTTTATTGTAAGTTTGGAACTGGCAGTTGAGAGCATATTAAAATTGGCCAATAGAGACTTTACCAGAAATATTCAATCATTTGTTTATTCGACAGATACTCATGGAGCACCTCTAACATTCCAGCCATCGTTCTAAGTGCTGAACATGCAATGATGTACTACAGCAACAAAGGCCCTAAGCACATAGAACTCACTTATAGTTGAGGAAAGCAAAAATAAACAGGGAAACCAATAAATGCGTATCGGAATTTTGAGTAGTGATAAGCTTGGAGAAAAGTAAAATAGAGAGAGGGCGGAGGGAAAAGAGGAGGAAGGCTGTTTTGCAACTGGTAGTCAAAGAAGTCTTTCAAGAAGGTGACCACGCCACTGAGACTTGATTATTAAGACCAATCCATCCATCTGAAGAGCCACAGTAGCAGTTTTCCAGGAAAAGGAATGCACAAATATGAGGTCCTGTTTTGAACAAGCTTGGTGTGTTCTAGAAACAGTTAGGAGCTGGGTGTGAGTCATAGATGGTGAAGGCAAAAGTGGTAGGATGTGAATTCAACTAAGTAGAAAGGGTCTAGATAACAATGATCTGTTAAAGTATTTCTACATGAAATATGTTTTCATAATTTCTTATTTTATTTTGATAATCTTGTGTGGTTAGACATTCATTGAATTTTCATAATTTTGATAATACAGACAATGTTACAATGAATGTATTTAACCTATCTTTAATGCCTACCAGTTATCTATTAAGATAAATACCCAAGATGAAATTACTGGGTCAAATAGTATATATATTTTAAATTTGAATCATGATATATTTAACCTTTATATGATGTGCAAAAACTCAAATACAAAGCCATAGGTTTTAGAAACTATACTTTTTCATGCCTGCAATCTCAAATACAATTAAAAGATTCTAACAATCACTTAGAAGGAGGATCTTTGAAATTAATGAATAATTTTTATGTTCTTAGAAATTAACTTTGGTCAAGTTGCAATTTACACATTCCCCTTTCTATTATTTTTTGTTTCTATTAATTAGGTTTTGTTACAATTTTAATAACAAAAGACAAAAGTAATTCTAGATCGATCTATGTGATCTCCTGAATAATAATTTAAAAAAAACCCACAAAACTCTTTAAGACATTCAAGAACTCTTCAAGTCAAGGTCATGTTTACAGATTGCTTAAAAGTTGACAAATTTGTGGGGCGCCTGGGTGGCGCAGTCGGTTGAGCGTCCGACTTCAGCCAGGTCACGATCTCGCGGTCCGGGAGTTCGAGCCCCGCGTCGGGCTCTGGGCTGATGGCTCAGAGCCTGGAGCCTGTTTCCGATTCTGTGTCTCCCTCTCTTTCTGCCCCTCCCCCGTTCATGCTCTGTCTCTCTCTGTCCCAAAAATAAATAAACGTTGAAAAAAAAAATTTTTAAAAAAAAGTTGACAAATTTGTTAAAAAATGAAAACAATTTTGAATATTCTTCTGGGTGATTTTGGCACAGACATATTTCATAATGCTGCACTAAGTTCAAATGTTTTTTGTTAGACTTCAGGGTTTCAAAGTCTCACTTTGCAGCTGCAAATGATAACCTCTCAGCTGCTCTGTTGAATATATGGGAGTTGTACATGATTAGGTCGCTTGCCAGCCGGTCTGCTAAATCACTGTTCAGTGATAAACACAAGGCCTGAAAATTTCATTTGTCAGGATCCTGTGGAATAGTTATAAATGGACATGATTTTTGATTATTACCCATACCTCCTTTGTCCATTCTTTCTTTTCAATTATTCCAGACGTGGATATCCACTTACAACTTGGTCAATGAGAAAGAGCATTAGCATTACCTTCAGACATAATACACTAAACAGGACCCATCACTCAGCAGGCGTGTATCCTTGAAGGGTTTGCCCTAACTGACCTTAAGTGTCTTCATTCATAAAAGGCAGATCATAGCTACTTCCTCATAATAGTTTCCATTTATTTACCATTTTATTGTTTGGATTTGAAGGTGAGCATTTTACTGTAATCAGTTACTGCCATACAAATACTGTTCCCCAAATTTTTACACTCTTTAAAATTACTGGAGATTCTATAGTGCTTTATATGTGTTATGTCTATCAATATTTTCCACATTAGAAATGAAAAATGAGGGGTGCCTGAGTGGCTCATTTGGTTAAGTGTCTGACTTCGGCTCAGGTCATGATCTCACAGTATGTGAGTTTGAGCCCTGCGTCGGGCTCTATGCTGACAGTTCAGAGCCTGGAGCCTGTTTCAGATTCTGTGTCTCCTTCTCTCTTTGCCCCTCCCCTGCTCATGCTCTGTCTCTCTCTCTCTCTCTCAAAAATAAATAAACACTAAAAACAAATTTAAAAAAAGAAATTAAAAATGAGAAGTTTAAAAAAATCTATGTATTAATTTATTTAGAAACAGTAATTATAATGAATCTATTATATGTTATATTAAGTTACATATTTTCGGGGCGCCTGGGTGGCGCAGTCGGTTAAGCGTCCGACTTCAGCCAGGTTACGATCTCGCGGTCCGTGAGTTCGAGCCCCGCGTCGGGCTCTGGGCTGATGGCTCGGAGCCTGGAGCCTGTTTCCAATTCTGTGTCTCCCTCTCTCTCTGCCCCTCCCCCGTTCATGCTCTGTCTCTCTCTGTCCCAAAAATAAATAAACGTTGAAAAAAAAAATTTAAAAAAAAAGTTACATATTTTCATGAAAGATCATTTCTGGAAAAACAATGAGAAACTTTCAGTGTATTATATAATTACGAATTTCTTTAATGGGCTTTAATAGAAGAGAAGTGTAATTTCCTATCTGTTTTTGTCTTCAGTTTGTCAGCGTGTTGCTTTTATTAAAATGTATGAAGAACCTCCAGCCTCACTTAGATATGTAATTGGAAAGGGAAGCAACATTTGAATTGTATTTTCTGATGATTGTGAGTATTCTTCTTTGATGTTATAAAAACTAGATAAATGGCAGTTTCGGGAAGGTTACTTTGTAATGTGGAATCTGAAACCGTATTAGCGAACATGGAATATTCTCTTACCTGACTATCCAGCGTTTAATCTTACACTGTCAGTGGATCATTCACTCACCCAGGCATGATTTGGTAACATCATGCACCGGTCATTTAAACAATATTAATGAACCGAGTTAGGGAGACTTTCCAAATGTCGACATAATTCATTATATAGTATCAAAAACAACAAGCATTAATATAACCACTGATTTTTGCCTGAAACGTCTTCAAGTATTGGGAAAGTGCCAAGCTCATAGTGACGGATAAAAATTTCCCTAAGCTCTAATTTTCATTTGAATTGTTTGGACTTTAACAAATACCGTCTGGTGTTTTCATTTAAGTGATAGACTCACTTTATTTCTAAAAAATATCTGCCGCACAACCGAGTTGAACTATCCATAGTTTAATCTCTCAGCCGTTATTTCAAGTATTCCTAAGGTTCCAGGAAGAAAGTAATAATATATATAAACTTCCCGTTTCATCACACAGAATATTAAAAAGATATGTGCATGATTTAATAAAACTTAATGATGTAGTGACTTCATCAGAGACAATTTTAGGCGAGTAAAATATTTTATACACATATTGTGTTTTACACTTAATCTTTTCCATTTATGTTCTATTATATATTGATGATACAGAAGGGCAGAATCTTTCTAGTACATTAGATTAATTCTAGCTCTTCACCTTTCTAGCTGTGTCAATTTGTCTCTTACATTTCCCAAATCTCAGTTTTGTCAGGGATAATTAAATAAGCATATATAGTATATAAATATATATACTGATGACTAAAGAAAATATGGCCTGCATGGGACAGTTATTGTAAGGATTAAATGAATATTTAAAAGTCTTGAGTAGGGGCGCCTGGGTGGCGCAGTCGGTTGAGCGTCCGACTTCAGCCAGGTCACGATCTCGCGGTCCGTGAGTTCGAGCCCCGCGTCAGGCTCTGGGCTGATGGCTCAGAGCCTGGAGCCTGTTTCCGATTCTGTGTCTCCCTCTCTCTCTGCCCCTCCCCCGTTCATGCTCTGTCTCTCTCTGTCCCAAAAATAAATAAACGTTGAAAAAAAAAATAAAAAAAATAAAAGTCTTGACTAGAAAACACTCAATATATGGCATTAAAATAGTAACATTAGAAGTTGCTGGCACAGAGGCCAAATTCATGTCTCCTGTTCAAGGCTCCTCTCGGCGAGGTAAGCCATCTTCTGGTTGCATGACATCAGAAATCCGCAAAGATGATTTCTTTTCGAGGATTCCAAACTTTATTTATTCATTCATTTAGTTAGCTAGTTATTATTTTAAATATGTATTTATTTTTGAGAGAGAGAGAGAGACAGAGGGCAAGTCGGGGAGGGGTAGAGGGAGAAAGAGACACAGAATCCGAAGCCGGCTCCAGGCTCTGAGCTGTCAGCACAGAGCCCGACCAGGGGCTCAAACTCACAACGGAGAGATCCTGACCTGAGCAGAAGTCAGATGCTTAACCGACCGAGCCACCCAGACACCCCTATTTATTTATTTTAATGCATTTACTTAAATTCAAGTTGGCTAACATACAAAGGTGATTCTTTATGTCAGATTGGCTAATGTTTTTCTCTCTACCAATTTAAAATAGATTGTATAGTTCCTAAGTAGGCTGGTTTTAAGTCTGTGTAATTAGAGCTTTCCTTATCAATTTGATCATCATGCTGAGAGAAGCTCTGTCATATGCCTTTTTAAGTATAATTGAGCATTACTTTGAGTCCATTAGACATAACAACCGTCTAAGGTTTTAGCAAATAGCTCATTCAAGTTTTCTGCAAAACAATCTCCCAGGTGAAATACCTCTTCTTGGCTTTCCCCCCGCCGAACTTTTTATATAGTTGTTCTTACTGGTTTGGAGCTTGAAAAGGCAATTATTTCTTTACAATCTTTTTGACACCCAAAGTTGATTCAAATTGTATAATTGTATAAAAATACAGACATTTAATTTTTACTTTAGTGTTTTTCTAACAGATCTGACTATAGCAGATGATTTTATTTTTCACCCTATATAGTAGAGAAAGGTGTCTTAACTTCCCTGGCATTTAGCATAAGAGAATTAAAATAATGATGACGATAGCAAGCATGATTTCAACAATAATTTTTAAAAAGCAATTATCCCTGAGTTTGGCTCTTCCATCTTTTCTCTGACATTTTACTCACGACATTTACTTAAAAGTAGAAAGGCGCAGGGGCACCTGGGTGGCTCAGTCGGTTAAGCGTCCGACTTCGGCTCAGGTCATGATGTCACGATTGGGGAGTTGAAGCCCCGCATAGAGCTCTGTGCTGACCTCTCAGAGCTGGAAGCCTGCTTCAGATTCTGTGTCATGCTCTCTCCACTCCTCACTCATTCATGCTCTCTCTCTCTCTCTCTCTCTCTCTCTCAAAAGTGAATAAACCTTAAAAAAAAAAAAAAGTAGAAAGGTGCAGAAAAGGGACCACGAACACATGTTAACATTTCCAAATTATGCCCCTTTTAAATTACTTAATATGATTAAAATAGGCAATTTTAATTGTTATCAGTTTTGGTTTTTATCATTACGAGTTGTGCAACAAAGCTTTCTTAAAATGATCCAGATAATAATATGCCATTTATAACCAGGGGGAACGCAGTGACATGGACGTCTGCTCAGTGATTATTTGTTGGCTCGCTGTGCCTCTCAACATTCTCTACAATGTATCCTAAGAAAAAAAGTGTTTGTTTCGTTGTTCTTCACTGTGAGACCCTTAAGGAAAAGGAAATAATTGCCTCGGTTCCTCCCGAGCTTTTACTTGTCTTATTAGGGGGAAAAAAAAATCCAAGTCTGTTTCATGGGTTTATTTTGTGAAGACATGACCTAGATTTAGTCTAGACAAAGGTATATTAACCACCGAGGTAATGTGAGCTTGAAATGAGGTAGCTTTATGGCAGATAATGTTTGAAACACAAAAACATCTCGCACTGTTGAGTCAAATAGGTACTTTCAATCTTTCCATACTGATCTTAGTGTTTCATTTCTGCATCACTGGTTTTCTTTTAATGATTCAGTGATTAATTCCTCTTGCTCGTTGTACTGTCTTGTTTGTTGTGTCTCCAGACACTTGCTCTGTCTGTCTTAATATAATCATGGCTGGAGAGCAATGAAAGATTTTCGAATGAGGTTTTCTTTTGTACCCAAACGGTTATTGAATTTCTATGCACAAGCTTTAACAAAAACCTTCAGCAGGAGAGAGGAGATAATGTGTTTTTATCTCTGTGAACTGTATTTTTCGTTGAGAAAGATATGTCTACAATTTCCAGAAGAGCGGCGAAATGGTTGACACAGAGTAATGGAGTACTTATTTATTCTTCTATTGGATTTCTCTTTTTATCTAAAGATGATTATTATAGGGGCACCTACGTGGCTCAGTTGGTTAAGCATGTGACTTCGGCTAAGGTCACGATCTCACAGTTTGTGGGTTCGACCCCTGCGTCGGGCTCTGTGCTGACAGTTGAGAGACTGGAGCCTGCTTTGGATTCTGTGTCTCCTTCTCTTTCTCTCTCTCTCAAAAGTAAATCAACATTAAAACATGGTCGTTATAGTAAAATGTGATACAATATTTTATTAAAACACATATCCACACAGTAAGAGAATTAAATAGCATCGTACTGGTGCTATGTCACAGTATGGGTAATATTTTGAGAGAGAGATTTAAAAGGCATATTTCCATTGACAAAATTGTGTACAATAAATAGTAAAGGAATGGGATAAAGTGAGATAAATGAGTATGGAGATTTGGGCAGTATGCCAGTTACAGGCTTGCCCACTTCATGCTTGCCCACTTTCCAGTTCCTTTTGTTGGATCATCCTCCTCTTCCTGAACTTTTTCATTTTTATTTTAATGGAGATAGCACATATCCGTGGTTAAATATCTAAAACTATTAATGGTTGTATGTCATGAAAAATGAGTCTCTGTCCCTCTGTGGCTCCCAATGACATCTTCTGCAGCACTTCCTCGTTCCCTATCCAGTCTTATGTTAATTGAGATTTAAAATCAGACCTTGTCTCTCATTCCATACTTCTTCCTCATTATCTTATCCACGCTCATGAATTTACAACTCAAACATTCAAGTGACCCCCAAGTTTGTACGTCTAGCAGCCACAACCCAACTTCCCAGTAGACTTGTCCAGTTGGACATCCAAAAGACACCAGAAACCATGCAAGTCCAAAACTGAACTTATGATCATCATTCTCAAAGCTGGACCCTTCCAGGTCAGGGTTCCCTATCTCCATGAATGGTGCGATGTAGGGTAAAAGTCAGGCGTTATCCCAGACACCACCTTCTCTCACTCACCTCCCTATCTTCTCAATCACCAGTCCTACGGCTCTTACCTTTGAAATTTCTCTGTATCTTCTTTCTATGTGCCGTCAAGCATCCGTTTAGCCCAAACTACTGTCACCTGTTATTTGTTTCATTGGTTTTCTAAAAGGATGACCCACATTCATGCTGGCTCCCTTTCATCTCTGCTTTGTATAACAACCTGAGGTTCGGGGTCGTTAACACTGGAATCAGATGATGTCATTCACTTGCATACAATTTTTGGCATTGCCTTTTGCAAGAAAGCCCCAACAAGTTTAAAACAGCTTAGAAAGAGTTGCAAAGTCTGGCCCCTTGGTGACTCTCCAGCCTTACTTGTACACTCCCCATTTCTGAGCTCTAGCCACGGGGTCTCTCAGTTCCCAAAAGTATCCTGCTCTTCATGCTTGCCCACGTTGAGTTTTCTGCCTAGAAGACTTCACTCGCACTCGTTCTTTCTCACTTCCTCAAAAAACATTCTAAACTGTTGAAATAGGCACTGTATTTCTTCTCTGTAGCAATGATCACACTGTGTAACTGTATTTTTACCTGTAGGATTTTGTACTCTTTAATGTATTCCACTGGATAGTAACTTCTATGAGGAAAGGCCATAGTATCTATTGGTTAAGAACATGGATTCTGGAGCTAATGACCAGGTTCAAATGTGAGCTCTAGCATATAACTGTGACAAGTTACTACATGCTTATAGAATCTTGTGTTTTCATGTGAAATATCTTCTTTATGTGAAGATTTATGAATTTATGTGAAATGCAAGTGACTTTATGTCAAATGGGTAGAATAGCACATGCACAGAATAAGTACCATACAAATGTTAGCTACTTTTATTATTTTGCACATGATTGTTTCTCTATCACTGGACACGACACTTGGGATATTGCAGGTGGTTAAAGAATTTTAATTTATGATATTAATAAAGGAGGAGTGGTTTGTAATTGTAACAATGAAAGAAAAAAGGATGGATAACATTATCCGTGAAAAGGAGGAGTAAGATGATTACTTGAAAGAAAATCTGGAAAGACTTTGTAAACGAAATGCATGAAGCGTGGGATAGAGTTTGAAGATATCTTGACTAGAAAATTAGCCATTGGTCTTTGGTTACAGAATACATTTAGAAGGCAACTTTGGTTTAAAGGAAAAGAGATGAAATTGATTTGGAGCCTAGTGATTTTGAAATGACCATGGGAAATCCAAATTGAAATGTGTGAATAGCTTCTGAAGTCATGACATGAAGTGATGAGAAAAGCTCAAGAGTGATGGCCAAGAACGTAGAGGTGTAATTGAGGTCATCACATAGATTTGTATTATGGCAACTGCTAAGTGTCCACAGAAGTCCTCGGCTGCTTTCCTCGGTGGCAATGGAATGGGAGTGGACACAGGATTACGTAGCTAGATTCCATTTTTCAGCCTTCCTTCAGTTTACCACCGAGTTGGTAAAAACATAGTCATGTGGTGTTTCCGTATTCTCTTTTCTTTTATCTTGCTGGTAGCCCAGCCTAGATCATACATCAAGGTCTTAGGGGTAACAGAGCCACAAATTGAAAGGGACACATATCTATAGTGGATGAACCACTTGACAATCCAGGATGCTTTTCTCGAACTTCTACGTAAGAAAGATGAATAAATTCTCTGTTTATGTAAGTTGGTGAATTTGGAATCCCTTTGTTATAATAATCTGTCTCTCCTACTAACGCTAAGAGGAGAGAGTATATTAAAAACATGTGTTTCCTTGTTCTAAGATTTATTGGTGATATGACCTGGGATACCGTATGTAATTTCTTTGGTTATATTTTCAGTAAATAAGAACAGTGATAACTGTCAAAGAGTTGTGTAGAGATAACACAGGTCAGTCAATGAACCCTGTGCCTGACCTAGAGTAGGCAAGCGCTAAATTATAGCAGTTCGTATTATTATTTTGTCCTTCTGCGTCTACTTCTTCTCTTTCTTCTTAAAGAAAATGGAAGTGCGTATGTTAATTATTAACCTGCCAATTCTCTTGATCACTTCATGACTTGCCATTTACTTTCCTTTTAAAAAAAAGTTTATTTATTTGAGAGAGAGAGAGCGAGCACACGTGCATGTGTGTGCACATGGGGAAGGAGCAGAGAGAGAGAGAGAGAGAGAGAGAGAGAATTCTAAGCAGGCTCCTTGCCTTAAGCTCTGAGCCCGATTCGGGACTTAATCCCATGAAATGTGAGATCACGACCTGAGCCAAAATCAAGAGTTGGATGCTTAACCAGCTGAGCCACCCAGGTGGCTCACCATTTACTTTCAGTCAAGATTTGCCAAAGGTACAATGTATTCAGAAAAATAAAATAAATAAATAAAAGAACAAAGAAAAAAACGACAGTTAATATGGCACAGAAAGCTGGTTTCCCTTCTCAATTCAACATTCTTATTATCATATTGTACATTGGAGGTGAGCTTTTATTTAAAGATTAAAACCCCCAAATACCATCTATGTTACATTTAAAATGTGTTTATCCTTGACTAATGTAAAATATTAGAAAAAATAAATACCATAAACAAATATTATAGACAAAGGAAGGTAAAATTCGGCACAGCCTACTTCCTTATTTATTACAATTATACTTAATTTTCACATAGAACATATGAATTGCATTGTGAGTGATTAATTTCCATGAATAGATGTAATAAAAGACATCGTAATTTATTCTTTTCGGAGCCGATTTGGGACATTTTCATCTATTTTATTTTTTGTTATTATTTTTTAATGTTTATTTTTGAGAGAGAGGGAGAGAGACTGCAAGTGGGGGAGGGACAGAGGGAGAGGGAGACAGAGATCACAAGTGGACTCCAGGCTGACAGCAGAGGGCCTGATGCCTGGCTCGAATTCACTCAGGAACCGTGAGATCAGGACCAGAGCTGAAACCAAGAGTTGGACGCTTAACCGACTGAGCCACCCAGGTGCCCCAGCTTGGGACACTTTATATATTGAATTGTAGTTTTGAAGTCATTGAGAGAAGTTTCTTACTTCATCTTGAATACAGATAAGATTCATTTAAATAACAAAATTTAAAAAATTCTTCATTTAGATTTATTTGAAATATAAATTTACTGCAAAGTATATAAGATATATATCTTTTTTTATTTTTGGTACTAACATACAGCCTCATTATTTTCCCCCTAGAAAAGAAGAATCTGTTTTCTCCTGACTAAAAGAGCATCATGTTAAAGAATATATCACATCTCACAGACATTTTAAAGGAATTTTCTAATGTGGATAGAAAATAATGAGAACAGTTAGGGCTTGGTTTTACAAATTCTTTAAATGCAATATCTCTACCATGAGTGGTATTCATTTTCTTGACCATGTCTTAATACCCAGAAGCCTCTGCATGAGGTAGTGAATGGCTTGTTTTTTGTATAACACATTGATGGGCCATCTGAAGGAGGAACCCCACCTGACTCCTCTGGAAGAAGGTGGACTTGTTGGCAGAATGGAAAAGGAATGGAGAGCAAAGGCGAATAGCCTTGATTTTGAAGGGAAACTTTCTAAAGTAGTGAAAAGGTAACTTCTCCATGATATGGTAAGGGGCATTTTCATATTGTAAGGAATCTGAAAATCTTCATATTATTGAAACAGGGGCTGAAAAATCAAATCCTGTAAAAAAGCATTGACGATGGCTTAGAAAGACACTTAAAAGGTGGGCTTAGGGGTGCCTGGGGGGCTCAGTCGGTTAAGCGGCCGACTTCGGCTCAGGTCATGATCTCACGGTCCGTGAGTTCAAGCCCCGTGTCGGGCTCTGTGCTGACAGCTCGGAGCCTGGAGCCTGTTTCATATTCTGTGTCTCCCTCTCTCTGACCCTCCCCCGTTCATGCTCTGTCTCTCTCTGTCTCAAAAATAAATAAACGTTAAAAAAAAATTAAAAAAAAAAAGGTGGGCTTATATTCTGATGACATTTCTAGTGAAATCTATTCACATATCTGTGAAGAACACAATGAAAGCTACTACTCCACATAGAGAATCCTATCGATCTTTAAAAGAAGTGATGGCGTTTTGGGGTGATGGTGGGGTAGTCCAGAGCTGACGACCAAGAAAGAATTCTTGACGATGTCTTTGGTGCAAAAAGGGGATTTTGTTAAAGCACCGGGACAGGACCCGCGGGCAGGAAGAGCTGCACTGGGGTCGTCAAAGGTAACTCATTATATACCCTCAGGTTGGGAGGGGGTCAGGGATAGCTTAAATCTCTAAGAAATTTTGGAAACAAGGTTTCCAGGACCTTGAGGGGACCAGCTGTTGCTAGGGAAACATCCCTTCTTACCATTTAATAAAACCTCAGTCATGGGACCCTTCTGATGCATATCAGCTTGGAACGTGATTGCCAGCATATATCTTGGGGCAGCTGAGATAAAGGAAATAAACTTACAGGATCCTCAAGGTTGAGGCAATGTTAAACCAAGGTTCCCTTTCGCCCCCTGGCAAAGTGTCATCAAGGAGGCAGCTGAGCTCCTAGAGGGAGGTCACTCTGCCTTTTCAAGGACTTGTCCATGGGCTATCGGCAGTAAGGGAATTTAATTTTTCATTTGCCTTAGTTTCCCACATCACCATGGCAAGCACTTACACCCCTTTCCTTTGTTCTTGGGGAGCCAGGAGTGTCCAAGGAATATCACACAGATCCTACCTGGGCTGTGGGGGGGTGGGGTGGGGTGGGGTGGTGCTAGCTTGTGCTTTTACCCCTCAGCCTGCCTCATGCTCCCTCATCAGCAGGAAGATGTTTCTAAACATAAAAAGGGTAGAGAGCTGTTCAAAAACATCGTGCCAACTATATGCCAGTTTTGGTAAAAATGAAGCTGCATTTAATATAATTCTCTGGGATTGTGAAAAAGTGAACAGAAATATACTGAATTTTCTAAGTTTCAGTGATGTTTATAAACATCTGGCATCCGTGAAAAGATAAAATCTGAAAAAAAAATCTAGAGATGTCCAGTTTCTGATTCTGCATGTATGGAACGTGGAAGTCGCCTCTCCATCTTAACAAGGAAAGAGCTGGAGAGATTACAAATTCAACAGTTCTTGGATCTGTAAGGGTCAGGAGGGCACAAGGGAAACCATTCCCCCCGAGATTGGAGAGACAGGTGAATAGGAGTCAGGGCTTCCCAGAGCAGAGACCCAGGAGTAGAAACTGCCTCAGGAGCTGGGGAAGGAAACTGGACTGTAATTGACAAATTGCTGGAGGCTAGTATTGACGACTCAGAGTGTTAAAACTCACATGGGGACAAAATCGTAGTGGGGCCACACAGGATGGTCTGATTTACTTCCAGTAGCTCAAACGGGTTCCCACAGTAAATACTGGAGGAAAATTCTTCCTGATGGTGTAAGTGGAGGGGAAAATATCCCAGAGCACTCTCATCTTAACAATAGAGTTGGAAGCTCGTTAACCAGAGCCTAACCTGCTAGTGAATTATTAGAGCCAAACTCCCCCAGGGAAAAAGAAAATACCCACGCCAGTCCACCGTAGCCATCTGTCCCACATATGGGCGTGGAAAAAAAAAATGGAGGAATTCTGGTGAAGTTCACAGTCCAAGAAAACATGTAAGTAAAGGGGCACACATTTCAATGCCACTTCGGCGGCTAAAAGCTGGGGAATGGTGGGCTCGTCACTTAGCCTTTCTGAGCTACCGTTCATTTGTTAGAGGAGGTATTTATATTTGATATCACCAACATCTTTCTGGCTATGAAATTTCTTTTCTCGTGATGTGAAATCTATGGCACATGCCTTCACTTGCAGGGGACCCTCAACTGTTGTTATTCTCCACTCATGGTCCCCGTGTGCTGTTAAAAAGCATCATGTCAAAGTTAACATAACAAATGTCTTGCAGTTTTTGTTAACCAACGCGGTTAAATACTTGGGTATCGTGGGGATGAAAGTTAATATCTACTGCACAATGTGTTAAAATAGAACAGAGCCAACTCAGTAGGCTTAGCTCGGTCCCTTCTGAAAACTTTTGCTTTTCACTTTCACACAGGTATTTGACTCTGGGTGGGAAGCCAGCAGTTTAGTGGGTAGAATAAATTATTGGAATGAATAAATCATGCAAATAAAAGGCACAGCATGAGGAATCTTGTCAACGATACTGTAATAGTGTGGCGTGGTGACGGATGGTAGCTGCACATACAGAGAAGTCGAATCACTATGTTGTACACCTGAAACTAATGTAACATTGAGTGTCGGCTAATATATATATATATATATATATACACACACACACCATATATATACCATATATATATATATACCATATATATATGTATATGTGTGGTGTGTGTGTATATATATATATATACACATATGTTATGTATATACATATATATATACACACATATATATATATATGTTATGGGCTATGGTATTAGGAATTCAATTATGACCATGTATCTAAGCCATCTCTTCTGATTTACTTTTTGTAAGGAATAAGTGTGACCCTCCCAAACCCCCACATGTTTCTTGATTCTTGTGTCTTTTTGTCTGTTTCTACTCTGGAGAGGAAAAACAGGAAAGCCATTGATCAGCCACTTAAAATCAAAACAGATACTCAGTTGTTAATTCTTTTCTCCCATTCATGCTTTCAAGAGCCATTAATATCCCAGTCTATAAATATCATACACCAAGTTTTGTAGAAATCTGTAAGAAATATTCGAGAGAATAATCTGAAACTTTACATTTGCTAATTGTTTTCACTGATAGGAGACATACTTAACTGGCGGTTCTATTTCAGTTGATTTTTTGAATGTGAGCTAAAAGAATGTAAAAGTGCTGTTCTTGTCACAGTTTTTGTTGTTGATCGTCACAAGATGAAGGACTGGTCATTGACTGTATTTCAAGCTGCAGCCAAAGAGTGAGGGCTTGTTACTTTCTTCTTCTTCTCCTTCCCCTTCTTCTTCTTCTTCTTCTTCTTCTTCTTCTTCTTGCAATTCTTTCTGCATTATCAGGAAAGTGACACTTCCACTTATGCATAAAAAATTGGCTTGGCAGCCTGGGTGGCTCAGTCAGTTGAGCAGCCGACTTCGGCTCAGGTCACGATCTCGCGGTCCATGAGTTCGAGCCCCGCGTCGGGCTCTGTGCTGACAGCTCGGAGCCTGGAGCCTGTTTCGGATTCTGTGTCTCCCTCTCTCTGACCCTCCCCCGTTCATGCTCTGTCTCTCTCTGTCTCAAAAATAAATAAACGTTAAAAAAAAATTAAAAAAAATTGGCTTGGCAAAATGTAAGATATGATTAAAAACTTAAAATATGGGGGGCGCCTGGGTGGCGCAGTCGGTTAAGCGTCTGACTTCAGCCAGGTCACGATCTCGCGGTCCATGAGTTCGAGCCCCGCGTCGGGCTCTGTGCTGACAGCTCGGAGCCTGGAGCCTGTTTCGGATTCTGTGTCTCCCTCTCTCTGACCCTCCCCCGTTCATGCTCTGTCTCTCTCTGTCCCAAAAATAAATAAAAAACGTTGAAAAAAAATTAAAAAAAAAAACAACTTAAAATATGGGTAAGTTAGGTTTGGTGGTCTTAGAGGATGCTTCTAATTTTCAGTAAGTAAATTTTGTGGCTGATATTCTCTGATAAGCTCCAAATATAGACAGGCATCTAATAAAACAGAACACATGCAAAAATATTTTATATACTTTTAAGACTTTTCACATTAGTGCAATATATTTTAGCAAGACCAGCTCCTGTGCAGCAAAAACTATATATAAAGTGATGGGTTCCTTGTGTTATGTCCCATATTGCCAATGGGTTCCAGTGACTGCCAAGACCACATTGGTGGGCTTGTGAAGGGTGATATCTGCAATCCCCACCCATAGTGAATCATTCCATGGTGAGGCTTATGAAGGCTGGAGAAATTTTCAGTGCTCTGACGTCTCTGGAAGGAAAACGTCTTGCGAAAGTGTAAGTTTGTTGTTGTCCTATGGACAATATTGAATTTGCGTGGATTCGGCAATATGTGGTTAGAACATCTTGAACTCATTTCCAGAAACTTGAAAAAAGTAGTATAGTTTCTGCCATAGACTGTTGCTTTTTTTTCTTTTTTTTTAAATTTAAGATTAAATGTAAGATGATCATTGTACTCCCTTTTGATTTTAGTAATCTTTTTGAGTGGTTTAAAAGAGAAGATGTGTGTTCTATTTTACAGAAAGAACATCAAATTCCTCAAGGCTCTGTATTCTATGAGCTTTACAAAGGCTGAGATCTGACCTAGGAAAGTGGCATTTAGAGAAAATTGTCAAGTGTACATATCCTTTCCTCCTTTTGTTTCTTTCATTCTACTTTCTATCTATATATGTCATTTCTATTAAAAATGAGAAACGGCGAAATAATCTGCATTTTTTCTCCTAAATTATTACCCTTAAGCAAAATAGCATGAGAGAGATGAAGTCATTTTAATTTCAAAAACGTGTAAAATTTTCCTCCTCAATGGCGTGAAGTAGAAATGTTAATGACTTTAGGGGCCCTGGGTAGCTCAGTCGGTTAAGCATCTGACACTTGATATCCGTTCGGGTCATGATCTCATGCTCATGGGATCGAGCCCCACATTGGGCTCCATACTGAGCACGGAGCCTGCTTGGGATTCTCTCTCTCCCTCTCTCTCTGCCCCTCCCCTGACTGCATGCATACTCTCTCTCCCTTTCCCTGTTAAAAATAAATAGACATTAAAAAATGCCTAAAAAAATAAATGTTAATTACCTCAGAAGATTAAGATACTTAGTAGAGCAGAGGTTCACCTTGATTAACTTATTGCAAAGTGGAATAAGTGCTTTAAATATTACAGATACTAATATTCCCGCAGCACTTTGACATTGAAATAATATTCTTGGTGTGGCTAATAAGAACCAGATTCATACTTCAGCATGAAACCATCAAAACACAGATAAAACATACAAAATGGTGGTTTTCAAGATGTTGGACGTGACATAATTAAAGACAGTAATTGTTGAGAGGTAGGAAAAAAGCAAATCAGGCCTATCAATTGTCCGAGTTTATTGTCTTGAGAGGGGTTCTATGCCATAGGGTGGTGGGACCAAGCTACAGGCAAGTCTGGTAGTCTGGTAGTCTCCCAGAGTTAAGGAGAGAGAAATCAGAGTCCAGAGATCCCAAAGAGAATAACTGGTAGGACGGAATGCTAGAGAGGAGAATGTAGACAGAAGGGGAATTCTGCAGGTTCCCAGAGGTTCTGCCTCAATTACTCATCTGCGTATGGACTGGTGCCTGTATGTGGGGGAATTACCTGAGATCTAGGGAAGAACTACATGAAGAGATTAGAGTTAAAGTGCCAGGTACTCTCCAAGGACTAGAGATAGTGTGCGTCCCTGTTAGGGAGACAGGGAAAACTCATGAACTGGGTTATTTGGTAGAGGGCT
This sequence comes from Lynx canadensis, assembly GCF_007474595.2. Taxonomy (NCBI): domain Eukaryota; kingdom Metazoa; phylum Chordata; class Mammalia; order Carnivora; family Felidae; genus Lynx; species Lynx canadensis. The sequence continues at coordinate 141,588,690 of NC_044311.2, forward strand.
CAGAAGTGAATTATGTTAGCAGTGGGGAGTGTTTATTCCTAGTCTGAACTCTGTTCCAGTGCTTCCTTAAAAAATAGCTTAAAAGCAAAACTTGAAAAGACCCAACTATTTCCAGTAACTTAATTGCATCCCAGAATAAAGTTGAATCTACTTATTAGAATACAAAAATGCTAAACAAACGTGGGCAAAATGCACAATATCTGAGGTCCCTTCAGAGATTATTAGTCATTCAAAGAATCAGAAAATACAACCTGTAACGAGGAGAAACAGAGATCATTGATTCTAAAATTCATATGGGAATGCCAAAACCTAGAGTAGTTGGAACAGCTTTGAAGAACAACAAAAATGGAGATGAATACTGCCTGATTTTAAGACGATATAAATCTACATTAATCAAGACAAATTGGGTATTGGCTTAAAGACAGATGAATAGATCAGTGGAAGAGAATCTAGAAATGAATTCTTACAAATATGGATAAAGTTACACATACACACACACACAATTCTGTGAAGAATGCATATATATATATATATATATATATATATATATATAAACAAATGTTACCGAACAAATTTATATCAGTGTTAGTTTGCTAGAACCGCCATAACAAAGTGTCATAAACTGGGTGATTTCAAAAGTAGAAATGTATTTCCTCACTAGTTCTGAAGGATAGAAGTTCAAGGTTGAGTGGTCAGAAGTTGTCCTTGACTTGTAGCTGGCTGTCTTCTTCTAGGGTCATTGCATGGTCTTCCCTCTATGTCTGTGCATGTATCTTTGTCCTCATTTCTTCTTCTTTTTTTTTTTTAACATTTATTTATTTTTGAGACAGAGAGAGACAGAGCATGAACGGGGGAGGGTCAGAGAGAGAGGGAGACACAGAATCGGAAACACGCTCCAGGCTCTGAGCTGTCAGCACAGAGCCCGACGCGGGGCTCGAACCCACGGACCGTGAGATCGTGACCTGAGCCAAAGTCGGCTGCTTAACCGACTGAGCCACCCAGGCGCCCCCTCATTTCTTCTTTTTAAAAGGACACTAGTTATACTGGATTAGGGCCTAACAACCCCATTCCACTTTAATACTTCTTTAAAAATACTATCTCTAGCACTGCTAGGAATTTATCCAAGGGATACAGGAGTACTGATGCATAGGGGCACTTGTACCCCAATGTTCATAGCAGCACTCTCAACAATAGCCAAATTATGGAAAGAGCCTAAATGTCCATCAACTGATGAATGGATAAAGAAATTGTGGTATATATACACAATGGAATACTATGTGGCAATGAGAAAAAATGAAATATGGCCTTTTGTAGCAACGTGGATGGAACTGGAGAGTGTAATGCTAAGTGAAATAAGCCATACAGAGAAAGACAGATACCATATGGTTTCACTCTTATGTGGATCCTGAGAAACTTAACAGGAACCCATGGGGGAGGGGAAGGAAAAAAAAAAAAAAAAGAGGTTAGAGTGGGAGAGAGCCAAAGCATAAGAGACTATTAAAAACTGAGAACAAACTGAGGGTTGATGGGGGGTGGGAGGGAGGGGAGGGTGGGTGATGGGTATTGAGGGCACCTTTTGGGATGAGCACTGGGTGTTGTATGGAAACCAATTTGTCAATAAATTTCATATATAAAAAAAAATACTATCTCTAAATATGGTCACATTCTGAGGCTCTGGGGCTTAGGAACTCAATATATGAATTTGGAGGGGGGGGCATATTTCACCCATAACAATTTACTATGCAAATAAGTGACCTTCTGTCAAAAAGATTTTCATGTGGGGCACCTGGGTGGCTCAGTCATTTGACCGTCTAACTCGTGATTTTGGCTCAGGTCATGAAGATCCCAGGGTCATGAGATCGAGTCCGGCATCAGGCTCCATGCTGAGCATAGAGCCTGCTTAAAATTCTCTCTCCTCCTCTCTCTCTCCCTCTGCCCCTGTTCCCTGCTCTCTCTCTCTCTCTCTCTCTCTCTCAAATTAAAAAAAAAAGAAAGAAAGAAAGACTTTCATGGGAATATTCACAGCAGCATTACTTATAATTTCTCCAAACTGGAAACAACCTAAATGGCCCTCAACAGGTGAATAGGTAGGCAAAATTTGTTATATTCATACAATGGAATACAATTTGCCAACAGAAAAGAATGAACTACTCAAGCATGACACATCATGGCTGACCCGCAAAAACATTCTGCCAAGTAGAAGAAGCCTGACACAATACATCTCATATTTTATGATTCCACTTATACTAAATGTCCATACAGATTAAATTTATGGAACATACATTAAACGGTTGGCTGTCTGGAGCTAAGAGCGGGAACAGGGATGAACTAAAGGTATAAGAGACTTTATGGGGTGGGCTGAAAATGTTCTAAAACTGATTTATAGTGATACTCATATTGCTTGGTATTATTCCTGAAAAAGCACTGAAACATACATCAGAGATAAGTGAACTTTATGATATGTAAAATATATCTCAATAAAGTTGTTTAAAACACATTAATTCAAAACAGATCATAGACCTAAATGTAAAATCTAACACTAAAAAAATCCAAAACAGAAGATTTCATGACCTTGAATTAGGCAAATATTTTATTATTTATTTATTTATTTATTTGAGAGAGAGACAGAGAGACAGAGCGACAGAGCACAAGTGGGGGAGGGTCAGAGAGAAAGGAAGACACAGAACTGGAAGCAGGCTCCAGGCTCTGAATTTCAGTGCAGAGCCTGACACGGGGCTGAAACCCACGAACCGTGAGATCATGACCTGAGCCAAAGTTGGACTCTTAACCGACTGAGCCACCCAGGCGCCCCAAATTAGGCAAATATTTCTTATACACAAAAACAACAAGATGATCCAAAAAAGAAATAGTGATGAGCTGTGCTTCAAGATCAAAATTAAAATCTTCTGTCCTTTGAGAGAAACTGTTAAGGAATCAAAAGACAATCTACGTACTGGAAGAAAATTTTGGTGAAGTATACATCTGAATAAAGGACTTGTATCAGAATAGAAAGTGTTTTCAAAAAGCAAATCAAAACAGCCAAATCCAAAAAAGAAAAAAAATGGGCAAAAATTTTGGAGAGACGTTTCACCACAGAAGGTATATTGATGGCACATAAGTGTATTGGTCAGCAGGGAAATGCAAATTTAATACCTGGCGAGATATCCCTACACACCTATTTAAAATGGCTAAAGACTGGCGATACCAAGTATTGGCAAGGATGTAACTGGAACACTCACACTGTGCTGGTGGAAATGCAAAATGGAACAATTATTTTGGAAAACGGTTTGGCAGTTTCTTTCCGTAAAGTATACATGTAGCCACTGTATGATCCAATCATCACAGTCCCAGATATTGGATCCTAGGGAAATGAAAACATGCGTCCATTCAAAAGCCGGTGAACAAACGTTTGAGCAGCTTTATCTGCAGTGACCCCAAACTGGAACCAACCCAACCGATGAATTGATTGATAAAGTGCGGTATGTCTTCACCATGTAATACTACTCAGAAAGCAAAAGAAATGAACTACTGATGCTTTTAACGATATAGACGAACCTTAAAATAATTACGTTCAGCGAAAAGAGCCGTATAAACCAAAAGAGGAGATACGTGCTGTCTGATCCATTTTTACCAAATTGCAGAAACCTCAACTGGATCAAGAGTGACAGAAAGCCTTCGAATAGTGACGCAAAAATTCAGTGAACAATAAATTAAGAGTAAGCTTGATAGCGATGACATTAATTGCACGTAAAAGCAATGTGGTATTTTGCAGCCCTGTTTCTCTACGCCAAAGGAAGCGGGTGAGAACTTAAGTGTCCTCTTTATGCCCGAGATAATGCAGTTCTGTGTCCCTGGGGATTCTGAGATCTGGCACGTGCTGTATGTGCTGCTCCACATTAGAAGGTAGCAGCGAGAATAAAATAGCGGAAAACTCTTAAGAACTTAAGCACTCCCAAATTTGAAGTCCTTCTCTACAGCACGTTAACTTTACTTAAGGTGCTTTGTTCCTCTGTGACTCCGTTTCCTTGTCATCAAGCATAAGGGGTTAACACCTCTTTCGTCGTTGGCTCATTACCATAATTCAATAAAATAACATATTCATTCATTTTAAGTTTTTTTTTTTTTCAACGTTTATTTATTTTTGGGACAGAGAGAGACAGAGCATGAACGGGGGAGGGGCAGAGAGAGAGGGAGACACAGAATCGGAAGCAGGCTCCAGGCTCTGAGCCATCAGCCCAGAGCCCGACGCGGGGCTCGAACTCCCGGACCGCGAGATCGTGACCTGGCTGAAGTCGGACGCTTAACCGACTGCGCCACCCAGGCGCCCCTCATTCATTTTAAAGTAATGACTGAACTGTGTGTGAAGAGGACGACATGAAGAGTAAAAAGGGCAGGTTCCGTTTTGAAATTCAGATGGTTGTGGAGGATAGAGAGAAACAGCAAGAAAAAGAATCACCATTCACAGCAGTCTGGGTTGAATTCATTCTCTAAGGAAATTAAAAGACGAATTTGGAATGTAAAACTTAGGGTCTGTTATAAACAACTATATCTAAAAAGATATTAAATAATCGAGTAAAACAAGACGATGTTACTTTAGTACTTTATGATGTCTATTACTTTGCTCGTACCTTTATTTTTGATTTTTAACATTTTTGCTTATGTGTGTGTGTGTGTGTGTGTGTGTGTGTGTCCTTTCTAATAGCCTGTTATGTCTAGGGTTTTTGGAATATTTATAATTGCTATGCTAAGGCCTACTTCCTAACAGGTATTCAGTAACTACTTATTTTGAAGGACAGAATGAAAAGCTAAATGAAAAATTAGGCATTTGTGCTTCCAAATTTGTTGTAGAAGTTTGGAGAAGCTAGCATCAATCAAGGATAGAGGCTCTAAGGATTCATGGACTTTTGCTCAAGTCCTGCAAGGAGGAAGATAACAGAGTATCAGACAGAAGAATTTTTTTTTAACTTTTTTAATGTTTTTATTTATTTTTGAGACACAGAGAGACAGAGCATGAGCAGGGGAGGGGCAGAGAGAGAGGGAGACACAGAATCTGAAGCAGGCTCCAGGTTCTGAGCTGTGAGCACAGAGGCTGATGTGGGGCTCGAACTCACAGACTGTGAGATCATGACCTGAGCTGAAGTCAGACGCTTAACCGACTGAGCCACACAGGTGTCCCAAGAAGAGATTTAACAAGTACAGATGATTGACATACCAGGCCCAAAATGCGTGTATGTCACTTGGCCTTGGTAGCTAGATATGTATGTCAGCCAGCCCTGTCACCAGGTTGATGTAGCCTAAGGAAGAACTGGGGGTTTCTATTCCTTTTCTCCTTCCTTCCCTCCTTCCTTCCTTCCTTCCTTCCTTCCTTCCTTCCTTCCTTCCTTCCTTCCTTCCTTCCTTCCTGACTTTTCTGTTTTGTATTGAGTTTGCAGATTAAATTGCCATGAGCATCCTCTCTGTCTTCCCTGAGTGATTTGTACACCATTTGAAACAAGACAGAACATTCTGTAATATGGTCAGAAAAGCATGGGGAATTGGACCTCTTCTCAAGCAGAATTCTGTTTCCTTAGCCAACATTGAAAATATCCTTTGATCCATCGCTTGGAAACATCTGGGTTCCTCAAGTCACTGGTATATTACGGCATTTCTGCTCTCTTTCCAGCTAGAAGGGACTGGATGTTACATGTATGCATTTATTGATTTGTTTTATATATATAATTCCTAAAAGTCTTGATGGTTAGTAGATGGCACAGATACTTAGATCGGTGCCAGTAATAAAGGTTTCGGGTAGTTGTTATGAGAACACAGAAACAGGAAGTGGTTAACTCTATTTTCAGGTAGGGGTTAGAAGAATAAGTCTTGCTTGGAAAGCTTTGAGGAAAAGAAAATAGTTGAGCTGAGTCCTGAAAATGAAGAGTTTTTACCAGATGGATGATGGTTGAGGGAAAGCAACCAGGGAGGAAGAAAAGCGTCACAAAATACAGAGGCATAACAGTGGGGGCGATGCTTCAGGGAACAGAGTGCAGAGTATTAGATTGGGCAATGGTGCTTATTGAAGCCACCAAAAGCAGGGAGAGACTAGATCAAAAATGGCCCTGTATGCTAAAGGATTTAGAGTTTGTATTATGTGCATTGGATTGCCACTGTAGACTCTAATTAGGGGAAGAAGACTGGGTTCCAGAATGAGCTCTGTGTGGCATGTAAAGGTAAATTTAGAGTATGACCAGAAAGGAAGCAGAAAAACATTTATAATGACTATTTTATTAATCTAAGGAAAATTGTAATGACCTGGGTTAAGATAGTGACAGTGAAGATGGCAAGTAGGGTGTGGATTGAAGATACATTAAGAATATAGTACTGGGGCACCTGGATGGCTCAGTCAGTTGAGCTACCCACTTCAAGATCTCACAGTTCATGAGTTCAAGTCTCACATCAGCTCTCCTGCTGTCAGCATGAGCCTGCTTTGGATCCTCTGTCCCCTGCTTTCTCTGCCCCTCTCCTGCTTGTGCTTTCTCTCTCAAAAATAAAGAAACCTTAAAGAAAAACAATATAGAACCAATAGGTTGGTTGGTTGGGCCATGGGGGATTGAGGAATTGGTAGGAAATAGAAGGGGGGTCAAAGATGGAACCGGGACTCCTGATTTATAAAAAGTGAGTACCTGGGGCGCCTGGGTGACTTGGTCGGTTGAGCGTCCGACTTCGGCTCAGGTCATGATCTCACAGTCTGTGAGTTCGAGCCCCGCGTCGGGCTCTGTGCTGACAGCTCAGAGCCTGGAGCCTGTTTCAGATTCTGTGTCTCCCTCTCTCTCTGCCCCTCCCCTGTTCATGCTCTCTCTCTCTCTGTCTCAAAAATAAATAAACGTTTAAAAAAAAAAGTTTTAAAAAAAAGTGAGTACCACTGAAACATACAAAGTATAAACATCCATTTGGTTCCTGCCATTTTATTGAAGAATTCTTGCTCTTTTTTAGTTCACTCTTTGTACCAAGATATTCATAACATTGATTGAAAGTCTAAAGCAGAAGAAATATATCAAGGTTTCAAAATATTCACATTAAAATGGCCTCACGTTGTCTCCGAATAGGCACTATCTTATTATGTTAATTATCTTGTCCCCGGTGAGAGTCTTTCTTTATAGTCCAAAATAGTAGCTATTTTTTTTTTCTGATGTACTTTATATACCATTATTACGAATATTAGAAAACTTAACACGGGACTGAGTGGATATAAAAGACACTGAAACGTAATTTGCCTGACTCTGAGGATGGTCTACCCCCATATTCTCAGCCTGAGACACAGGGCTTCACATATGTTAAACACTCAACCCTGTCTGAATACATGAACAAACAAACGAATACAAGGATTATATGATAACAAACACACTGTTTCAAACTGCGAATCAATTGTTTGACTTAGTGACATTCACTTACTAGCACAACTTCTGTATGAGAATCCAGTCACAGCAGAAACATTTCAGTTCAACTTCGTTTTCCAGCTACCAATTCTTTACTCTCCAAAATGCCATCTAAACCATGCCTGCAACCGTGTAGTCTCTATTCACCAAGTATAAATGATGTTTTCAGAAATTGTTTGGAGATGACCCAATGGGGTAAGCATTCGGAATTACTTTCGATAGGGTTTATTTTAAGAAATGTACACATTAAACTTCGATAGCACATTTCCTCCTTTATTTTGTTCTGTCACCCCATGGGCTGGTGCCTGGCGGGATCCCAAAGCAATTCCAAATTCCAGCATCCAGAATTTTCTGTGAAACTTACCTAGGACAAAGACTGCTTGTAGTTTTTTCAATGATCACTTTCTTTCACGGCCTGGCACATAAAGGATGGAGACTTTTCTCCCACTTTTCCTGAATAATGGATTTTAAAAACATATTAGACATCTCCAGCGTAATATAAACCTTGGGAGTATGTGGTGGAATATCTTAGGAATGCCCTGCCAATAAACACAAAGAATTAATCAGCCCATACTTTTGTTTTATTACCCTACCCCACTCCCATGAGATACAGCAGTAGTAAAATTAATTCATCCAACATTCTTTAATACTTGCCAGATAAGAAGGGCTCCTCGCCCCCACTTCGGTGACAGGTTGATAGTTGCATTTTGGAAATGTTTGTCCAGATCCAAGAGCTCAAGTTCAGTGCAATTTATTCACTTGGGAGGTTTTTGGCAGGAAGTGCTCTACCCCTACCTGGCAGAAGGAGAAAGGGTGGGGGACTTTCCTTCATTTGAAATTGTGCTTAATCCAACCTGAAGGAAAATAACTACAGGGCATAAATAAGAATGAATATTATATATACATATATATGTGTATACACACACACACACACACACATATATATACATATACACACATATATATACATATATATGTGTATGTATATATATATATACACATATATGTGTGTGTGTGTGTGTGTGTGTGTGTGTGTGTGTGTGTATAATCTACAAACTGGGACTAAAATTAGCTTCACCCTGACATCCAAGGTGGAGTTTCATTATCTTGTCTCTTAAGGACATACTTCCCCAGCTTTTCAGCTACTTCCTAAGTATTCTCCACCTATATTTGAGCTTTTTTGTAGGCCAGCTACAGGCTTATAACTTTAAGTGCTTTTTTTGATGCTGTGACTCTTACATTCATATTTCAGGTTCATAGAGCTCCAATTATATGACTTACCTGTATCACATCAGAGATGTTCTCTAAGTATATGTAGGGAAGACTTACCTGTATCTCTCCTGCACTGAAGTATATTTCTCTCTATTAAGATGGCCCCTGACCTCCAATTTAGGGACATTTCCATATTGACTGCAGAATGTTTTACATCTACTGTATTCCTGACCAAAGCAGAAGTTTCTTTCTGCCCCCTGATTTGTGTTGTCTGCTTTGACCATACCTAGTTGTAGCATGCCATTCTATTACCATGGCCTGATAGGCAGCAAGGCAACCATTCATAGATGGATCAGTGTATGTCATAGCCTGGTGCAAGAGGCCAACCCAAAGGAGGGCCTCCATAAATGGAGCAAGTCACTGAACCTGCATGGAATATGAGATCTATAAAAAGTCTGGACAATTAAGATCAAGATGTCCATATAGACCATGCTTTGGTACTCTCCTACAAATACTTAACAGGATTCACAGAAGCACAAAACTTAAAAAGCTTAGGTATTTTTTAAGATTTAAATATCTTTGAATACCAGAATGCTTTAAGATCACAGCAATGGTATAGTAAGTCTAACATATAGAAGTCAGAGCCATGACGGAAAGGACTTAAGTTTCTTTGGCGGCCAGAATTGGTACAGAAAGAGATTCAGAAAAGATTTGGATCTCTGGGCTTGCTGGGGTCAGGCTGGAGAAGCAGGCAGGACCAGCAATGATCACATTGTCATTCCGATTTGTCATCTTCTGTTTTGGCTACACGTTCAGTTGGTAGCAGAATGGTGACAGTGATTCCTGACTTCATAGTTCGTAATCGCATTGGACTTCATCTGGAGAAATAAGAGGACCATCTCTTTCCTAGGTTTCCTGCTTGGAGAAAGAAAGCCTAGCTCAGAGACTTACCAGTGGACTTCCCTGTATATTCTATTGGCCAGTATTATGTCACATGCCCATTCTTTACCGGATCGTTTTAAAGGAAAGGAGTCAGGAAAGAAGAAACTGAGCAAAGGTACGGGTTTTTTTTGTCAAAGTCCCTATATGGATCCCATCCCACCAGGAGCACTGAATGTGAAAGACAGGGCAGTATTTGCCTCTCCTCAGGGTGAGGGAGCCTACTCTCCTTTTTAGACTAGCCATCTATTGACTATGGGGCTGCCTAGAGGGGACCTCGAAGTTGTACTTCTGGGCACTTCTTATCCTAAGAGATCCAGTAGCCCAGGGGAAGTCCTTCAAAGAATGTTATAGGAGCCAACTATTACAGACAAAGCACAGGAAGACTGGGAGACGTGTCCTAGGGGCTCTAGGTGGATACCAAGAATATCGAATTCAGGGATAAATCCTGACAGAGAAGTCTGTATGTATTTTCAGACTGGCCAGTCTAAAGTATGCTTCTTAAACCACAAGAATTCAATTTGGTCCAGGGTAAGTAAATTTGACCACCAAATACTTTGGCCCACTTTCAGACGTTAACCCCTAAGATTAAGTGTATTCTCTCTACATTTAGCAAAACTGTGTTTCCCCCACCCACAGATTTTATGTTAATAGAATTAAGAAATTCCAAACATGAAAGAGATGCTAAAATAGTGTATATGGCTCCAATCTCACATGTGAAATGATATTTTGAGAGGCAACTTAAAAATAATTATCCCAGTTTTTTGTTTGTTTGTTTGTTTGTTTGTTCCTTATTAGCTCAATATTTTTGGCATAGATGCAGCATGGAATTTCTGTGATGTCTTAAAGAAGAAACTAAATTTATTTAGGGCAGGCATTTTAAGGTCTCTAAAATTAGGTGGAGGAAGACATTTTTAAAAAAACTATGCAAGCGTGATCAAATGTCAATGTGTCATAAATAAATATGGTTTCCATTTTCCATTCTAATATTGCGTTCAGAGGTTTAGGGTTAACTATGCAATTTTTTAAGATGATGCTAAGCAGCAGGTATTAAATAATGATGGATATTCAATATGTATTTAATTTTTGATTGTCATGTTAAATGTCTTTGTGTATGTAAAAGACAGTGGAATACGGAGTAGAGTTTAGTCTCATTTCATTGTATCTTCCTTCCTTCTGTATTCCTACTTTGATCATATTAGCATTATTAATTAATGGCTGTTTTGTTAAGAATATCTATTAGTAGGGTGCCTGGGTGGTTCAGTCGGTTGAGTGTCTGACTTCAGCTCAGGTCATGATCTCACAGCTCATGGGTTCAAGCCCCACGTTGGGCACTATGCTCACAGCTCAGAGCCTGGAGCCTCCTTCAAATTCTGTGTCGCCTCTCTCTGTCCCTCCCCTGCTCATGCTCTACCTCTCTCTCCTTCAAAAATAAATAAACATTAAAAAAAATTAAAGAATATCTACTAGCAATATTCAAGTAAGAAAAGCCCTTGGGGAACCTGGGTGGCTCAGTCGGTTAAGCGTCCAACTCTTGATTTTGGCTCAGGTCATGAATTCACAGTTCCTGAGTTTGAGCCCTGGATTAGGCTCTGTGCTGACTGCACAGAGCATGCTCGGGATTTCTCTTTCTCTCTCTCTGACTCTCCCTGGCTTGCTCTCTCTCTCCCCAAAAAATAAATATATACACATAGTTAAAAAAAAGAAAAAGAAAAGCCCTTCACGGTTAACTCTGTCTCAAGTACCTTTTGATACTATAAGTACAATAATGTACATTAACTAAAATCTTCTGATGCATAAAATAATGTCATAAATATTTGGCAATATCGTAATCATTTTAGCCAGAGGGCCATGATGCTTAATCACGTATAAGTCTCTTTGGACTGTATAATCCAAAGAGAACATCTTCACTCGTTAATTGGAGTGGTTTTTCTCCTAGAACTGGGCTAAGGTCCCTGAGTTGCTCCTGGTCACTGCTGTGGACTGATGTGAACAGGGCATCCTGTAGGCCACCTACACAGCATGCTTCCTGTACAGTCTGCTTATACTGAGCCATATCCTCCCCGGGCACCTGTTTTGCACACCTACGTAGTGAGGTGAAGAGAACTCAAAGATTTCTGAGGCGGACTCTGTGTTCCTCTCTCGTTCTTCTCAGCTTGCTCTGATGTTCGCATCCTTTTGGGATTACTTTGTTGCTTTTCCAAAATTCAGGTCGAAGGAACTCTCTGTGGATGGATTTGGTGACAAAAATGAACCGGCGTATTTTCATTCCGCCATGAGTTTGCCTCTCTCCAAACATCATGGGGAGGGAATCTCCCATGACCCTCTGTGATCAGAGCCACTGTTTGGAGAAAAAGGAGGGATGTGTTACTTCATAGGTATGTCGACATTCACTGACAGATACTTTCCAAACTATTTATTTTAGACCAAGGAGATTTTTATTTTGAGCTCCACCGTGCAATGAGAATCTATCCCTGAGACGATCATTGGTCTAGGATCAATTCTCTAGCACTGTCTAAAATTCTTGAAGTGTGGGGTCTTGTAGAAACTTAGCTCTCGGACACAGGCAAAAGTATTGGAATGGGTCACCCTAGAGAGCCAAAGTGAGTGGCTGAGAGCACGGACCTTGGGTTTGTTAAAAAAAAAAAAAAAAAAAAAAAAAAAAAAAAAGACAGGGGCGCCTGGGTGGTTCAGTCGGTTAAGCGTCAGACTTCAACTCAGGTCACGGCCTCACGGTCTGTGAGTTTGAGCCCCGCGTCGTGCTCTGGGCTGATGGCTCAGAGCCTGGAGCCTGCTTCCGATTCTGTGTCTCCCTCTCTCTCTGCCCCTCCCCGGTTCATGCTCTTTCTCTCTCTGTCTCAAAAATAAATAAACGTTAAAAAAAAAATTAAGAAAAAAACCCAAAAAAACCCTTACTATTATTATTTTATGTTGAAAAGCTGTTATATGGAAGTAGAAGGAGTGTGGGGATTTATTTGAAACCCCTTGAAAGGATTTATTTTCTGTTTGTCATTTAAAGAAAAAATATTAAAAGTTTGGCGTTTGCTAACGATCCAGACCACTATTAATGTTAAAAAATACGTGTTTAAACCTGCATTCTGGGTGAGCCATGTTCAAGACAGTCGCTTCTGCTTTCATTGTACTTTTTAGCTGAAGTCAATTTTGTTTGTTTCAAGTTTTTATTTAAATTCTAGTTAGTTAACATAGAGTACGGTTTCAGGAGTAGAATTTAGTGATTCGTCACTTACAGAGAACACCCAGTGCTCATCCCAACAAGCACCCTCCTTAACGCCCATCAGCCATTTAGCCCATCCCCCACCCATTCCCCTCCAGCTTGTTTGTTCTCTGTAGTTAAGAGTTTGTTCTCTGTAGTTAAGAGTCTATTTTATGGTTTGCCTCTGTCTCTCTCTGCCCCCTGCCCCTGTTCCTTTGTTCTGTTTCTTAAATTCCACATATGTGTGAAATCATATGGTATTTGTCTTTCTCTGACTTATTTTGTTCAGCATGATGCACTGCAGTTCCATTGATGGACCTTTTGGCTCTTTCCATAATTTGACTATTGTTGATCATGCTGTTCTTTGTGTATGATTTCAGATGAGCTCTAGACCAGCCTGAGGATAGTCCCAAACATACACTAAAGGGTTCCATCATTGCAGCTGGTTAGGTGAAGCTTTGTAAAGCTTTCTGAGTGGTCATAAAATTCTCTGGAATATTATCTTCGCTTTAAATTATTATGTCAAGGCATTTGGTTCAGCTGTCACTTATTCTGCCCAAATGACATATATGATAAAAATTTCTCTCACATGTAAGTGTCTCTATTTGGGGAACAGCATTTTAAGAAGTCAGGGGCATTAATAAAATCAGGTTTTGTTTTTCCACCGGTTGCAATTCTTTGTTTATATGAGCAATTAATAGCTACAGTTTATCATTGACTTGAGCATATTTCTTCTCAAGAATCACCTAAAATGTACAAGATTCCATCTCTATGTGAATACATGGTCAGAGTTTTAAAAATGCATAGTAACAGATTGTCACAACCAAGAAAGGGCAATCAAAGAGACATTGCAACTAAATTTAATGTGGTTTCCTGGATGGGATCCCAGAACAGAAGAAGGACGTACAGTAAAAAATAAGGAAATCTGAATAAAACATGGCTTTAGTTGATAATAATGTATCAACATTGGTTGATTAATTGATGCACAGGTGCTGTACTAATAATGTGTTAATAATAGGCGAAGCTGTGTGTGAAGTATATGGGAATTCTCCGCACCATCTTTGTAATTTATCTGTAAATATAAAACTATTTAAAAATATAAATGGTCATTTAAAAAGGATGCCTCATAATCTAAATCACTTTGCCATATCTAAGCAATAAATGCCATTTATGGCAGGTTGATTGCAAAAAGATCCCGAACTGTTTACCCCTATTTGCATCCATGAATTTTGCAGCGTATCTTTACAGCTCTAATCATCCTGAGCTGGAGAATCTTCTCTACCTTTTAAATCTGTGTTGATCTTGTGGCTTGCTTTGGATAGTAGAATGTGATAGAAGTGATGGCATTCCAGTTTCTAGTCTAGGTCTCAAGAAGTCTAGGTACTTCCATCCTCTCTCTCTTCGAAACTTGTCTTTGCCATACTGGAGGATGGGACTCCAAGAGGAGCAGAGCTGGGCTGGCCAGTTGTCCTAGGTAAGGCCCTGGGCATGTGAGAGAGCCCAGCCAGGATCACCAAAGCCACCTAGCTGACTTGCAGTTCACCACAGATGACTGAGTGACTGCTGCAGGTAGATAAAGCCCTAACTCCCTCCTGACCCAGAGTCTCATAAACAATCAAATGTGTGTGTGTGTAAATTTTATTTCAATCCAAGTTAATTAACATATAGTATAATAATGGTTTCAGGAGTAGAATAATCGAATATATTTTAAATGTCTGAATTTTATGCTACTTTTATTGCAACATTACTTATATGTCCCTAACATTGTATAAAGAATGAATTTAGTTAATTACTCATCTACCTCTTACATTGTAAAAGATTTAAGTCAAACGAAATTGTTTCACGTGTCAATATGGCGCACCTGACCGACACGAACAGTTTCCTATCACACCCTCTCCTAACCTTTTCTAATCAGTTTTTCATTTAAAACAAACTATGTCATGGAATTAAGTTTATTACAAAACGCCTTTCTGCATTGTGGTTTCCTCTCTTAAGATTAAGGTTTATACCAATTTTTTATATAAGAAAAGATACCATAAACCCTATTGCCATTAATAATCGTCTCTTCTGAGCCTCCTCTTATGACACTATTGTCCACTGTTAATAAGAATTGTTCTTTTGGGGGCATCTACTGCCGACATGTATAATCGTCTCCACTGGAGATTATAGCTGTGAAGATAGTAGTTAGGTGATCCGGGTCCAAATCCTGTGTTGCATAACTGGCGGTGCATGCTTTAGATACATTATTATACCATCTCCATAAGGCTTTATGAGTCTCAGCTCTACAATGAAGACTGTGGAAACTGCTATCTCACAAATATTTATGAGGATTAATGACATGGCACTTAGGGGTTAGCAAGTTGCATGGATCGTGACAATCAGTCAGTAAAGATTGTTGATATCTCTCCCATGTGGCAGAATTTAGAAAATTTTTGCAATGATCTCTTCCAAGTCTACCTGAGCATGTATTTGCTTAGAAATTACCAAAATAGGCACATTCTCTCATTTGGAAAATGAAAAAAAAAATCTGACTATCATGAAATCAGCTCCAGTGTTGATAAGTAAGGCACACAAATAATAAAAGAAAAGAGAGAAAGGAAAAAATGTTAAGAAAGAAAAGGAAGAATTATCAAAAATGGAAAAGTTTATAGAGTGGCCAATCCCTTGTACATAAAAGGGACCAAATGGTTTACCTACATCATCTTGTACAACCTTTCCAACACCCTTGTGACGTAGTTATGGTTAATACTTTTATTTTAAGTTGAGAAAAATATGACTATAACTTGACCAAGACCCAGATATAATAGTTGGGGGAGCTGGCACCCAACTATGCTTGATTACCAAGGTCTCCCCTAGCCCCTAGCCTCACTAAAGGTATCCACCCTAGAGTTTTCCATATAAGACTACTACATTCAGTGTAGATCCCAGGCCTCCTGTAGTGCCACGGATTTTGTGACTCTGTCAGTGAAAGTGGACCTTCCTTTCCACACCTATTTCAAGTCGCATACTCATTTCACTCAGATAGATCATGGTTGTCTATAAGGAGAGTGATTGTCTTATATTCAAATGTGTTTCCTAAACAGATCACACAGATGTTTACGATGCTGATGCAAGCCAGATTGTCCGCTGTTCACTGAATCCCAACGTGGTAGTTCTTCCTGAATCATATAAAGTCGGTTTGCTCTTTCACTTCCCTTTTTTGCTACTGGTTTTTTAAACAAAAGCTAGTGAAAGTTTCTTAAGAATATTTTAATATGTTTTTTTAAGGGGGGGGCAAGGAATCAGATTATTAAAACACTTTTGTAGCTTCAACTACACTCCTTAAAGTGTGTAGTGTGAAAACAAGCTAAGGGACTTTGTAACAAAATTCCCTAATGTGTTCATGCTGTATTTTATTATCGATAATACCAAGTATATCATCGTGTGTCTTAGATTTTCTGTTTCTCCACTTTTTTCTCCCTGAAGGAGAGAAGACCTCCTTGCACACTATTTTGGAGGTGAGTGCAGATATTAAGGAGCAGTAGTACATCTGTTTCATGCATTAGGGAATTTCTATCAGGCCTATAAATAAGACCTCCACCAGTTCCATTAAATCCCAAAGTATGAATGGGCCTCTTTAGGTTAAACATGAATGAAATAGCATTTCCATGGGTGTGGTAGAGAATGTTGATACAGTCCTAGAGCAGAAATTGCTAGTAGATGTCCTATCGGGGCCAATGGCTCTGATTTTTTTTTTTTTTTGTTTGAAAAAACAAAAACAAAACAAAACAAAAAGCATAGAAGCCAAAAGTCAGCATCTCCTTTCTTCCTTGAAATTCTATTTTAATAGGATAGAGATGTTCACTAGCGATTTATGTAGAATATGAGTCTGTGTGTGTGTGCGCACGTGTGTGTATAAATATAAAATTTTATCTTATGGCTAAAGAAGCTTCAATAATCTAATAAGGTTGGAGACTAGTAAGACATTCTTTTTAGGTAGAGAAATCTTAGTAGGTACTTTATTCTTGAATATTTTCTTTTTTAGAGAGAGAGAGCACGCACACACGAGTTGGAGGGAGGGGCAAAGGGATAGAGAAAGAGAATCTTAAGCAGGCTCCACACTCAGTGCAAAGACTGACATGGGGCTTGATTCCCCACCCTGGGATCATGACCCAAACTGAAATCAAGAGACAGACGCTTGGAGCACCTGGGTGGCTCAGTCGGTTGAGCGTCTGACTTCGGCTCAGGTCATGATCTCACAGTTTGTGAGTTCGGGCCTGGCGTCGGGCTCTGTGCTGATAGCTCAGAGCCTGGAGCCTGCTTCCAATTCTGTGTCTCCCTCTCTCTCTGCCCCTCCCCTGCTCTCATACTCTGACTCTCTGTGTCGCTCAAAAATAAATAAATGTTAAAAAAAAAATTAAAAAAAAAGAGACGCTTAACTGACTGACCCACCCAGGTGCCCCTATTCTTGAATATTGCTAAATAATTTTTGCCTAAAAATTTAGGGGAAAAAAAAATCTCTGGAAAGTAGTACCCAAGTAGAACAAAACACGGAGAATGAATTTGCAAATATTTGTTTCTCTGTATTTTGTTTCTCTATATTTGAACGGATCTGTATGGTCAAAAAAAGCAGAATTCAAAATATGTTGGCCTCGATTCATGTTTCATTAATTAGAACAGCAAAATTTTATTAATGCCTGAATGAATAAATAGTATCAAAGTGAAAATACAAACTTGGAAATTATTATTAGGATTTGGATAACCTTTCCTGCATTGCTGATATTATACGATAATAAGCATATTTGTGTGAGAAATTTCAGAACTGATCAGGTCCACCAAAGATAAAGTCATATTTAGTTTCTCCTCATGGGTCAACAAAAAGCAGGTATCACTTCCTAGTGGATCCAAACTGTCTATTATTTGTTATTGCTAGATTCATGCTTGAACTACTGGAAACATAGACTCTAGGATTCCAAGTCTCCAGAGAAGCTTTGGAAGGAGACTGCTTCTTTAGTTTATTGTCACCTCAGGCAAACGGGGCTTCCTCCTTCTTGCGAGCCCCCAGATGTTCTAGACGCAGCTAGAGTTTCCATAGAAGGCATACAGTGACCGTGACCTGTCTAAACATTTCTTGGCTTCATTGGTTGGAAGAATTTTTTCATCCTCTGCTTTCTCCAGGTTTTTGGAGCATTGGATCTGAGCAAGATCACAGAAAAGTTGTCTTTTAATACCATTTTAGCTTTAAAAGCACATTTCATGGTGATTCAAATCATATAATATTTAACCTGATATATTTAAAAATTTTTTTTAATGTTTATTTTTGAGAGAGACAGAGACAGAGCGTGAGCAGGGGAGGTGCAGAGAGAGAGAGGGGGACATAGAATCTGAAGCAGGCTCCAGGCTCTGAGCTGTCAGCACAGGGCCTGGACGTGAGGCTTGAACTCACGGACCCTGAGATCATGACCTGAGCCGAAGTCGAACGCTCAACCGACTGAGTCACCCAAACGTCCCCGATATATTATGTTTTAATTCCATAGTTATATTATGTAAGGATATCGACACATTATTTTTCACTGGATATATTTGGCCTATTCTTTCTTTTGTAATAGCTAATAGATTAATCATAAAATAACAAGTCTTTAAATGTTAATGCAACTAAACATCTAGTCATGAAACAAAACTAACAGTTGAAATAGTTATGAGTATTTGGAAGACAGTGAGGAAAAATGTGGAACCTCATGCCAGAAAAAAATGTATTCATTTGTCACTGTGAATACCATGGATTTGTACTGAATTTGTCAGTTCCAACAAGAGAAGCAAATGTCTAGTTCTTTTATTAAAACTAACCTGTATTTAAATCAATTATTAGTTCATGACCAAGTTCTTGGATACTACTGTCTACAGGGTATAGAGCAATTGGGAAAAATCTCAGGATTTATAGAAAGTGTCCACGTTTCATGAAATGCACTCCTTGAATAGCTGTGGAATATGGGGCACATAATTCCCTTCACATATGGTGCATATTTTCTGTGTTGAATTTTTAGTGCCCCAGATACAAATGGAGTTAGCCTGCATTAACATGGCTCCTTAAATAATATTGCTCAACATTACCATATGATAAAAACTAATCTCCCCTTTTACTGAGCACATGGGCATTATTCTATGGAAAGCAGCTGTGGCTAATTCAGTCACATCTAAGAGTAACTCCCACCTGTCAAGTGTATTTGTATCCATTTATTTCTCCATAATTAGAACATTCTATTGGTTGATTTTTTTTGTTTGTTATTTAAAGCAAGCCATAGTTCTGCCTTTATGAAATCTAGATTATTAAAATTATAGTTTTAAAGTATTACTATTATAATAATTTTGTATCTACCAGATGTTTTTTTGAAAAAAAATAATTACTACCTATTTGTACAGATATGAATATGTGAATGTGTATGTGTGCAGGCATGTATGATCATGTTTAAAATTAGAATGCATATGAATTATGTAAAAATTACTAAAACCCATCTGTTACCACTATTATGATGAATTCAAAAGAAAAGTATAAATAACGCATATAGAGCAATTAGACATAAAAAGGAAATAAATAAAAGAAATCCAAATTAGAATGGAAGAATTTAAATGATCTTTATTCACAGATGACCTCATCTTATATGTAGTTAGTACCTAAAGAACCCCCCCAAAAAGAAAGAAAAGCTGTAACAAATAAATCAGTTTAGTAAATTTGCATTTAAAAAAGTTGTTTCTTTACACTAACAATGAATAGTCCAAAGAAGAATAAGAAAATAATTCCATTTACATAACATCAAAAATAATGAAATATTTAGGGATAAACTTAACCAAAGGGGGGGGGAATGTACACTGAAATCTACAAAATATTGATGAAAGAAATTCATGACACGAATAATTGGAAAGACATCCTGCGTTCATGGATTGGAAAGCTTAACATTGTTAAAATGTCCATACTACCCAGAGATTCAATGCAATGTCTACTTTTTATTAATAGTGTTACCAAGCACTATATTCAATGAATCATTAAAAATTTTACAATTATGGGGTCAGATAAATGACTTTTGTCAGATCAGGTACTCTTAGGATTCAGTAAGTTAGACAAATGGACTCAAATCCCATGAGCCAGAACCCTTATATGCCGGTGTCACTGGTTCCAGGTGGGTGGTTGGAAAGTCTTCTGTCTCTACATCTAGAACCTAGATTCTCTGTGTCTCCAGAACATGGAATACTAGATATGAAAATTACAAATAAACACATATAAAATCCCCTATCTTTCTCACTTAGACTTATCTCAGGCAGTTATAATCCTTTGCTGAGACTTCTCATCCAGAACTCTGTACTTTTTCTGAATCCTAAGACCTTAGGTGGGTGTGGAGAAGGAACGAAAAATTGGAAAAACAATACGGGATGCTAGAAGCATGCATGGGGTAGGTAAAGGCATATATTTTGAGGCGTCCCTCTATAAGTGAACAAGCTTCAAATTCTTTTTCCTAACCAATGGGAGCTCTGTAGGATCTGGCCACTACTACCTCAGCCACCACTGCGGCCTTGGGAAGTCTCATCATAATTTGTCCCACGTTAATGTAAGGTCAAATTCTCCATTATAGACATCATTCAAGTATAGAACTACCCAAGCTGAGTAGCTTTGCCAAACCTCCCTCTCGTTCTCAAAATAAATAAATAAATAAATAAGGATTAAAAAAAAAAATACAGTCCTGGGGCACCCAGGTAGCTATCGGTCAAGCGTCCAATTCTTGATTTTGGCTCAGGTCATGATTTCATGGTCATGGAATCCAGCCCCACATGTGACCGAGCAAGGAGCCTGCTTAAGGTTCTGTTTCTCTCTCTCTCTCTCTTCCCTTCTGCCCCTCTGATGTACGCTCTCTCTTTCTCTCTAAAATAAATAAATAAATACATACGTACATACATACATACATAAATGCATAAATACATAAATAACATTTAAAATGGAAAATTTCAACTATTTGTTTCTTTTTAAAAAAAATTTTTTTTTCAACGTTTATTTATTTTTGGGACAGAGAGAGACAGAGCATGAACGGGCGAGGGGCAGAGAGAGAGGGAGACATAGAATCGGAAACAGGCTCCAGGCTCTGAGCCATCAGCCCAGAGCCCGACGCGGGGCTCGAACTCCCGGACCGCGAGATCGTGACCTGGCTGAAGTCGGACGCTTAACCGACTGTGCCACCCAGGCGCCCCTCAACTATTTGTTTCTTATACACAAACTATGTGGGCGTCAGAGAGTTTTAGTATATTGTTAAGTGCTTAGTAACACATGATAATGTATTAAATTTATTTATAACTAGCTACTAGAATTTAATAACCCTTACCAGATAGATAAAAGGAGGGTTTAGTTGTGTATCCAGTGAAAAGCCTATTGAACTGTAAATCATGTAATAAGAAGAATTTAGGACCAGATCTCTTGTTCTTTGGAAGGGCTTTCTGATCCCACTGCACTCATTCTCTGAACACTTCCTTTTGAAGATGACAGAATAATAGTTAACATCGGCTGGATTGTTTTATACATTGATGCTTTATGTATCAGTAACATTACATGGATTTTTATTTATTTTTTTAATTGTGTGTGTGTGTGTGTGTGTGTGAAAGTTTCAGGGCAAGAGCCTCAGAAGAGTGGAAAAAATATAGCCAGAGTGAAGGAAATTGGTAAGATGTTGTTGTTTTGCTGGTAATGCAGAACAAAACCATCTCTACCCGATGGGGCACCATCAAAACACAGCATTCTAGTCATCTCTTTAGAAATCATGACAAATCATAAAAGAACCAAAAAAAAGGAAAGGACATTCAGACTGTCTTTCAGTCAATCATGGGGCAGCTAAGGAAGGATGCCTCCCTGGGTGGAGAAAATTATTTCAGTCAATGCTCAGCATACAGTGGGAAATGTAGCCATCAGAGACTGGCTGGGGAACAAGTAAGCACTGACCACTTTGGGCAAAGCCTATGTCACAGTCTGGACGCGAAACAAAGGTCCCTACTTATGAGGAAACAAAGAGATGAGTTCCCTGAGGCCTGAAGTTCAAAGCAATATCCTTGGACCACTCTCGAAGGAAAATTAGTCAATCTCTGAATAAAAATGACCCATTTATTTCCTTTTCCCATATTAGGAGTTGTCAAACTTCAGTGTGTGAATACCGTTTGAAGTTGTTTATGAAAACGTGGATGCTGGTATTTCATTCAGTCCTGCAGACTCTCATACTTGCGTCCTGACTCTAAGTGTGGATCAATCACACTTTGAGAATCATGACTGCCTCACCCTCCCCTCTCTCCTTAAGAGACCACCTCCCTCATATGTCTCCTACAGGGGAGACGGAAGCTAGCAAAGTAAAGTTGCCTCTGTAAAAACGTTTGCATCTTTCTTCAGCCTTCCATTCTTCCTGACTTCTTGTCCTTTAAAAAAAAAATGTTTATTTATTTTTGAGAGAGCACAGGAAGGGGAAAGGGCAGAGAGAGGTGGGAGGGCAGAGGATCCAAAGCGGGCTCTACGCTGACCTCGGCGAACCTGATGTGGGGTTTGAACTCATGAACCGTGAGATCATGACCTGAGCTGAAGTCAGACGCTCAACCAGCTCAGCCACCCAGGTGTCTCCTGACTTTTTGTGTTAAGGGGAGTGTTGTACCCTTGGTCTTATCCAAAGGGGAGTGTTGTACCCTTGGTCTTATCCAAGGCTATTCTCCTCTCCTTGCTCCTATCCCCTCTCATTTTCGTGGGGTCATTATGGCATGTCTATGCATGCTCCATTTTTCCCTAGCGTCTACCGCCTTTCCGTCAGTCTTTAAACATCCATCATCTTCCACCTTAACATTTCATCCCTCGATTCTCCTTCCATTTTTTAACTCCTCCTCATCCTTACCTCTGTTTTCATTTGTCCTCTTTCAGAATATTTTTCTACGTTCATTGCATCCACTTCTTTGCCTCATCCACTCCTTCTTCTTCTCTACCCGGCTTATGCCAATATATCTCCTCTGAAATTCCTCTTATTGATAGGATCTGTCCAACAAGTCCCAAATGTACATCCATCACCTTGACTTCTTTTCTTAGCTCTGGGTCTAAGCATCTAGATGCCTACGTGCCAATCCCTCCACAAACATCTCACTGACACTTGAAACTTCACATGTACAAATTAGCCTCATGATCTCCTCCCTGCTTCATAATTGTTACTGGTTAATGTTTTATTTCTCATTATGCGACCAGCCAGTACCAGTTGTTCGGGCCAGAAATCTGGGGAGTCATCCCTTTATTTCTGTATTCATATTATGTTCCATATACAATGAAAAAATACTGTTAATCTTCAACATAAATGTCTTTTTAATTCATCTAGTTGTCTCTATCTTCACTCATGCCATACTCAGTCTAAGCCAGTTGCATTGGTTGCCAGGACTATTACAATAATATTTTAATAACCGGTTACCTTACATCAATTCTCCTCACTCTTCAACTTATTCTCTATACTTTTGGCCAATAATCTTACAAATCTGATATTTGCTTCTCTCCCCCTCTTGCTTTGAAAAGAAGTTATGAACCCACGTGTGGTAAGACCCAGACTAGCACAGGAATGTGTTGAGGACTGTTGAATGAGAGCACATGTGCTACCTTCTCTCAGATTTTGGATATATATATATATATATATTTTGGATATATATATATATATATATATATATATGGAAGATGATGGATGTTTAAAGACTGATGGATATATATATATATATACACACATATATATATATGTGTGTATATATATATATGTATATACACGCACACACACATTCACATACATATACCTTTTTCTATGAATAAAACACATGTAATCATTAGTCTAACACCTGTATTTGAAAGTGATCTTCTTTAGAGCCCATAATTGAAAGCAATAGATTGATTTTTTTCTTGTCATAAAAGTACTGAATTTCCTGTGATCTATGCTATAATCTAGCTGTCGTGCTTCTGGAAAACAACGTCCTTCTTAATTCTGGCCTATTCATTTCATGCTTAGCATTTTAGGAAAAAAGGAAATTCTAAACTAGACTGCATAACTATACAATTTTTTTTCCTTTTTTGGAAGGTGGATTGAGTGAAGGTTCTTTAAAAAACAGGACACTCAAAAACCATCAGTCTCTCTTAAGCAGCAGTGTGTACTTGAGTGGTTTGGACTAAGTGTTTTAGATAAAGGAAACACTCCTTCTAAAATAACATGCAGTTAACAGCTGGAAAAGTAGTGAAGCGTTAAACTGTCCATTATGCTTAAAGAATAACTTGGCTAAAATCTTTCCTTCCCATTAAAAGCACTGAGTGTACCTTTGGAATTTATGTAACTGTACCTAGAGTGTCTGTTAAACCGATTTATCATTTTTTTCATTTATAATTTAGACAAAATAATTAATTCATATCAATTTAGAACCCCCCCCTCTTAAAAATAGTACCGGTTATTTTTAGTTTCCATGAGAAGTGGTATTAATGATATTTCAGAAATTAAAAACTATCAGAGTCTCTGGAAGGAACCAGTAGCTATTGCTGTTCAGTAAGGGGCATTTTCAGGTTAGAATTATTCCACTGGTTTTGTTGTGAGGTTTGTTTAAAAAAAATTAAGTAGAACTTAAGATGATGTGTAAAGTTGAGGAAAGAGGTAAAGAGAGAAAAAGAGGAAACACACATTCTTGTGTATTTTGAGTGCCAGGAGCTCTAAAAGTTACTTCTATTGCCATTCCTGCTAGTTTAAGGGTTCAGGAGCAGAGGCCAAGGGGATGTATTCAGTGGTCACAGTTAATGTTTAGACTTCTTTTCTTTCTTTTTCTTTCTTTCTTTCTTTCTTTCTTTCTTTCTTTCTTTCTTCCCCTTCCTTCCTTCCTTCCTTCCTTCCTTCCTTCCACCTTTCTTTCTTTCTTTCTTTCTTTCTTTCTTTCTTTCTTTCTTTCTTTCTTTCTTTCTTCTTTCTTTCTCCAGAGAAGAGAGGATCTTGGTATCTCTTAAATGTCTTCAGTATGTGAGACATTTTGATAGGTTGCATAATAACCTTGACATGTGGTTCTCACAATAATTGAGATCTAGTGAAATGAAGAATTTCTGTTCAGAAAGAAAAAATAATCTGCTCTAAATTACAGTGATACTTTCAGAGTGAGATTTAAACTCTGGTTAGCCTATAGATTAAAGATTCACCTTTGTCAATAGGATCCACTATTTTTGTTAATTAATCAACTCTTATTGTTACTCTTTGAAGAGAATGTGCATTATTTTCTTTATGCCCTCTATTTTCTATTTATTTTCTCCATTACCTTATCCACTTCACCTTCTGTTTCTTTTTCTTGCTTTAGTTTCCCTGAATTTCTGGCATCTGGAATTCAGGAAACTATGAACCATTATTTATTTGAATGTTGCTTCTGCAACATTCTTTATCCACTCTAATTCTGGCACTTCTGTTATGTTAGACATTTTCAGTATATATTTTATGATATGTTCTCTTAAATTTCTTCCCAGTATATTTTTCTTCATGTGCTTTTGTTTGACTATTTTGTATTGAAACATCTTTTAGTTTCGGGGCGCCTGGGTGGCGCAGTCGGTTAAGCGTCCGACTTCAGCCAGGTCACGATCTCGCGGTCCTGAGTTCGAGCCCCGCGTCGGCCTCTGGGCTGATGGCTCAGAGCCTGGAGCCTGTTTCCGATTCTGTGTCTCCCTCTCTCTCTGCCCCTCCCCTGTTCATGCTCTGTCTCTCTCTGTCCCAAAAATAAATAAACGTTGAAAAAAAAATTAAAAAAAAAAAAACAAAAAACATCTTTTAGTTTAAAATTCCTGTATCACTCTATAGCCATCTTTTTAAGACTTTACACTGAGTTTTATTTATTTATTTTTCAGTTTATTTATTTTATTTTTGAGCGAGAGAAAGGCATAGCGAACCGGGAGAGGGACAGAGAGAGAGGGAGAGAGAGGATCCCAAGCTGGTTCCACCCTGTCAGTGCAGAACTCAACGCCAGGCTCGAACTCATGAACCACGCGAGGTCATGACCTGAACCGCAATGGAGTCAGTGGCTTGACTGACTGAGCCACTCAGGTGCCCCCCTCCATTGAGTTTTAATATTAGATATTCCATTCTTATGTCTAAATGGTCTGTTTGAATCTTTTCTTATTGATCCCGAATTTTGGGCAAAATTCTCGATCATTTATTGCAAAATATTTATTGTAAAAATATTGTATCCAATATTTTTCTAAATATTGTCTCTATTATTTTCATAGTTATTGTCCCTATTACTTTCACAATCATCAAGCAAAACCAATTTTTTATTGTTCCAATAACTGGTTTTCCATTTTTATTGACTGTGACATTTGCAATCATGTTTCTATTCTTATTTTTCCTGGTAATTTCGATACAATGCAATATGTTGTGTGTAAAAAAGGATAGGGTCTCTGGATACTGTCATGTTCTTCCACAGAAGGTTGATCCTAAATCCTGACAGGCAGCCTGAATGGGTGCAAGTCTCCTTAATCCAATTAGGGATTTAGCCGAGTCAAGACTCGCTTGCAGTTTGGTAAAGCTCATTCTATTTCTGTTTTAATCCTGCCGTAAATATTTAGATTTTCAGGGGTTTCAGCTGAGATTTGGGAGTGTGTTTTTAAAAGCCCTCTTCCTGAGTAAAATCTGAGGTCCGATTTTGGCTTCTTAGTACCAAAAATGTACTTGCTTCTTGCTCCGTGAAATTTAACAATTTGGCAAATGTCTCAAAATGACAAACTTCCAACTGTCACACCCATTTTCTCCATACAATGTAGGCGCATCAGTTTCCTGACTGCCTGGACAGTTCCAAATGCTAATGTCTTTCCAGACTTTTGCTATTACTTGAAATTCTTCTGGTTTCTTGGGCTTGCCCTTGGATGATTTCTCCACCTTTCTCCTGGGGAAAGAAATGGCCAAAGCCCTGGGGGAAGAAACAGATTGCAGATGTAGGCACATCTGATGTTGACTACATCACTGTATTTCTCAAGTATCTTGGTGTCTCAAGTCCCGGTTGCCTCAGCAACCCTCTAGGGCCTTTATACATATTTATTATTAATTTCATATAAATATATATATTTTTATATAATTATAGATGAGTTGTCAAACTGTGGCAGAAGTATTTATTAAAAGCTAACTCATCATTGTCAAAATCATTAGTAAATAAATCAACATAAACGTATTTCAGTGATTTTGCACATTTCCCTTAAGTAAATAAGCATAGGCATACTATGGTAGGAAAGCGAATTATAAATATAAATTTCTAAGAATTATTTTGGAGGAATATCAGGAATGAACGTTTGAATGGCAAAAGTTTTCAACAAAGTGGTATAGAGAAACACGATTGGTTTCAGTCTTGGAAAGATGCATCCGTATGGTGAAATTAAGTATTCTACACAATTTTGCTACTGCAAAAATGCAACAGATTATAAGACAGCATAAACCAATTTGAGCAGTTTCATAGTTTCAGAATTTCAGATAATAGGCATGAATTTTTCAAAATGACTCCTAGGTTGCTAAAAATGTGTTTAATAGCATTCACTAGTATGAAGCCGACAAAATAAGCAATAGAACGTATCCACCCAAATTTCATCCATTTGCATTTGTTTTAGCTTTTGAGTGATAACTTTTAATAAATCGTATAAAGTGTAGGTTTGTTACGCCTTACTTAGAGTTAAATGCAAAGACATTTGTTTCTTTCAAATAAATATATGTGCCATACATCTAGATTTTCACCTTTTACATCTGGAAAGAGAGTATAACTGGGAATATTTCCCTCAAGTTAGTACTTTTATGGGTAAAGCTGATTCTTTTTTTTTTTTTTTTAAGTTGAAGAAGGCAGAGTTGAGGGGAGCTGCTGGGTACAGAAGAAAGTGCTGGAGTATTATAGTTGGATGAACTTGGTTTCTAGTCCGATTTCACATTTACCGTGGAAGGACGCTTGAAAAATGGCTTCATTTCAATAGGAACTGGTTTCCTTATCTGTGAAATGAGGATAATGCTATTTAGCTTACGGTGTTGTGGGAAGACCAGAGGCGGATATGTGAGGCATTTTCAGTAAAGACCCAGCACACTGAGACTCTACTTAGAAAATGCTCAGTGATCAAGGTGCCTGGGTGGCTCAGTAGGTTACGTGATTGACTTGATTTCGGCTACGCTCACGATCTCATGGTTTGTGAGTGTGAGCCCCACGTCGGGCTCTGCGCTGGCATCGCGGAGCCTGCTTGGGGTTCTCTCTCTCTCTCTCTCTCTGCCCCTTCTCTGCTCTTGCTCTCCCTGTTTCTCTCTCAAAATATACAAATTAACATTTTTTAAAAAAGAAAATGCTAAGTGATGTGCTTTGTAGACGTTAATGTTTATTTAGCTTTCAACCATATGTATAAACCAACAGACTGTTAAAGAGAAAAGTTGTAGAATAGTCCAGATGAATTAAATCGATTTTTTTGACATTATAATTAAGATAACACAATTAGAAGTAGCATACTAAATACCTCCAAGTTTAAATTTAAGTGTTGCATTAAAAATTAAGAATGTAAATAAAAATAGGTTACCATATACTTACATGAAAGTGACACCATATTTATTTTTAAATAGTGCAATTATTCTCAAGTATAAGCCAGATTCAGAGATTGGGAGTCTATCTGGCTTTTGTTGATGAGCATTAAGTATTTTGTAAGAATGCAAAAATAAATTTTGAACTTTGGGGGCACCTGGGTGGCTCAGTCGGTTGAATGTCCCACTTCGGCTAAGATCACAATCTCGCGGTTCATGAGTTCAAGAACTCGCGGTTCATGAGTTCAAATGGGGCTCACTGCTGTCATCCTGTCAGATAATCTGCCCCCTCTCTCTGCCCCTCCCTCACTTGTGCTCTCTCAAAAGTAAATAAATATAGGGGCGCCTGGGTGGCGCAGTCAGTTAAGCGTCCGACTTCAGCCAGGTCACGATCTCGCGGTCCGTGAGTTCGAGCCCGCGTCAGGCTCTGGGCTGATGGCTCGGAGCCTGGAGCCTGTTTCCGATTCTGTGTCTCCCTCTCTCTCTGCCCCTCCCCCGTTCATGCTCTGTCTCTCTCTGTCCCAAAATAAATAAAAAGCGTTGAAAAAAAATTTTTAAATAAAAAAAATAAAAAAAAGTAAATAAATATAAAAAATTTTTTTTGAACTTTCATATATTCCTAGAATATAATAGTACTAGAAGATGTATCATAGGATGCTGTAACATTTCTATACACCTCCTTCAGAGGCATTATTGTTTATCAAAAAGGTTTAGCTTGAATTATTACCTAAATCCAAAAAATCCAGTAACACACAGAATTTGATACTCAGCTTAGAGTTTTATAGTAATACATGCTTGAAGAGAAATATTATTCTTTTTAAAAATTTTTTTAATTTAGTTTTTTTTTTTTTTTTTTTTAAATTTACATCCAAATTAGTTAGCATCTAGTGCAACAATGATTTCAGGAGTAGATTCCTTAGTGCCCCTTACCCATTTAGCCCATTCCCCTTCCCACAACCCCTCCAGGAACTCTCAGTTTGTTCTCCATATTTATGAGTCTCTCCTGTTTTGTCCCCCTCCCTGTTTTTATATGATTTTTGTTTCCCTTCCCTTATGTTCATCTGTTTTGTCTCTTAAAGTCCTCACATAAGTGAAATCATATGATATTTATCTTTCTCTGACTGACTAATTTCACTCGACATAATACCCTCCAGTTCCATCCACGTAGTTGCAACTGGCAAGATTTCATTCTTTTTGACTGTCGAGTAATACTCCATTGCATATATATACCACATCTTCTTTATCCATTCACCCATCGATGGACCTTTGGGGTCTTTTCATACTTTGGCTATTGTCGATAGTGCTGCTATAAACATGGGGGTGCATGTGTCCCTTCGAAACAGCACACCTGTATCCCGTGGATAAATGCCTAGTAGTGCAATTGCTGGGTCGTAGGGTAGTTCTATTTTTAGTTTCTTGAGGAACCACCATACTGTTTTCCAGAGTGGCTGCACCAGCTTGCATTCCCAGAGAAATATTATTCTTGACAAATCATTTTATTTTTCTCTCAAATTCAAATAATGAAAATAATAAAGCAAACTAAAATAATATAAACAAGTAATCAAATGGATGCAATTTTAAATGACTAAAATTGTTATAGTGTATGAAGTGTTCGATGTTTCATTTGGAAAGTTTTGAGTACAGTTTAATAGTATTACATAAGGGACAAAGTGCTCAGGCCTTATTTATTTTAATGACTTCTGAAATGGACTTTAAAAAACACTTACATTGAAAATCCTATGGAAAGGAGCATATAGTAGTTTTATTGCACTATTACACAGCTTTTGAAATTACATAGTGATTTTCCATTTGAAACAGCTTTAAACCGCAAATTTGTTAAGCTCCAAAATGGTAGAATCTCATTAGTCAAGAGAGAATACGTAGGTATGTTGATGAGTAGCTAAACATAACAATGAAAGGAATGGCTTCACCTTTGTAAAGTAAAGTAAGTAAATTCATAGCTGGGATTATAGTTCATTTTTGACACACTATTTCAGTTATAGAAAATTATTACTTGATCATTTATGTTTATCACTTGTTCTTACTAATCACTTTTACACAAAATATGTGCAATAACATATTGAAATTATTTCAAACTTTTTTACATGTTAGACCATACAAATTATTAGTTTTATGCTACTGAGTTAGATTTTGATATCTTTTATTGGTATTTGGTTTGACTTTTGTTGTTTTTATTTTCATATATTAAGTGAAGCAACCTGCTTTTCTAAGTTCTGTTTAGAGTTTATAGGGCTCATAGCTATGATGTGAGTAATTCAACAATTTCCCCCCCTTACCCGTTCTTTTTACTGAAATGTCTTCCTGTAAGTCTCCAACCAGAGGAAAAATTAGGTAATTATAGGACTTTATTCCTTTTGTTTATATTAGAGGAATGTGTGAGCAAAATAAATACGACTTTGTCATGTATCTTTTTCTTTGTATTTCTAAGCCCAAATGTTTCATGTCTTATTTTAATCTTTGTTTCAGTGAAAATCATTAAACTTCACATGGAGATAGTCGGGTTTTGCAACAGAATGGAATTTTACTTATGATTTCACTGCAGAGTACGTATCTTCTCAACATTCCCCCTGTCTCAGTAAGAGTATTTGAAAATGAAGGGTGGTAATAGAAACTTTGCTTCCAGTACCTAATGCTAAAGCTAAGAGCTATAAAGCTAAAGTGACCTGATCCAATTTTCAGAGCAAATGAGTGATAGAAATTGAAGGAAAAGGAAGGGAATGCAAAATGGAGTGCCTTCCCATGTGTTGGGCCCCATGCTAGTACCTTGGAAGTATTACCTCTTTAAAGAGGGGCACCTGGGTGGCTCAGTTGGTTGAGCGTCAGTCCCTTGATTTCAGCTCAGGTCATGATCTCACGGTTGTGAGATTGAGCCCCGCATTGGACTCTGTGCTGGGCGTGGAGGCTGCTTAAGATTCTCTCCCTCTCCCTCTGCCCCTACCCTGCACTCTCGCTTAAAACAAAACAAAACAAAACAACAACAATAACAATCTTTAAATCTCCTCATATCCCCGTAAGACAGGTTCTTCCCATTTTGTAGGTTGTGGAAACTGAATCTCGAATAGGATAAGATGCCTGTGAAAACTGTAGATTGTTTCACTGGTGTAAACTGTGTAAAGAAGTTTAAAAAGACGTAGGGAGACGGACGATACACTTTTGTGCAAATTACTAATCACCGATACTTCTCACCTTAATGTTACTGCATTTATTTGTGGTTGCATGAGCACTGCCACTGTGGTATATTAGCAAAGATTGCTTTCTAGATTAGTCTGGAAGGGAAGGTTTCTCTTTTTATAAGGTTCCATATATCTTTAACTTTCAAAGAACAATAACTCGGCCTCATTTTCTGCCTTGCTCCAAGATGAGCAGTCTTTCGCTGGGTCTGTGGAAATCCCCAGAAAGGATTGCCAGAGGCCATACCTCGCTGGTCCCTTGGCCAGACCTTTGACTTCAGGCTACTTATTAACTCCCACCTCTTCCTTCCAAGGTAATTTCGTGATAAACATATTTTCTGTTTATAACGTTGAGTGTTAACAAAATTCTTTGAATAATTTAATTGTGTGCCTTAGAAGTCTGTGGACATAATCCCTGTGTAGTGTTGCCTAAGAGAGCTCTAAAATGGAGCTATTCTTTGGAAATAGTTCAGAAGAACAGTTCAAGTATTCAGTGTAGAACTATCTCTTCTCTGGCTGGGCTGCCTCCTTGTTGCTAGATGTTTGGCATTGTGTTGTCAAATCCTATCATTCTCCTACGATAAAAAAAAAAAAATCACTCAAACATCAAATAAAATAATTTGACAAACTCAAGTGATGTATTCTGTAAAAATAAAATCAGTTTCCCCAATCAATTATTCGAAAAGACACTTTAAAAAAAGTTTTTGTTTTCATTAACACTTTTTAAAGTATTTCTTTTTTGTTAGGGGAAGGAGAGGGAGAATGCCATATTCTGTAAACATAAGCAAAAAAAAAAAAATAGAATTTCATGGTATATGATTTAAAGCCATTCCTATCCAATTTAGTGGATTTTTGTGTGTGTGTGTAGTATTTGACTTGATAGCAATAGAATTTTCCATTTTTTTCAATCCCAGTTTCTAACAAAATAATATGAATGAAATCTTAAATTATTCTTCTTTGGAGTAATTAGAAAAAGGATGGAGGAAGTTTGCCAAATCAAATACAAGATGTTCAGTTAAATTTGAATTTCAAGGGGCGCCTGGGTGGCGCAGTCGGTTAAGCGTCCGACTTCAGCCAGGTCACGATCTCGCGGTCCGGGAGTTCGAGCCCCGCGTCAGGCTCTGGGCTGATGGCTCAGAGCCTGGAGCCTGTTTCCGATTCTGTGTCTCCCTCTCTCTCTGCCCCTCCCCCATTCATGCTCTGTCTCTCTCTGTCCCAAAAATAAATAAATGTTGAAAAAAAAATTAAAAAAAAAAAAATTTGAATTTCAAATAAGCTTTTTTTTTTTTTTTCCAGTATAAGTATGTCCCATGCAATACTTGGGACATACTTATACTGAAAAAAAAATCATTGTTTATCTGAAGTACAAACTAAATGGAGTATTCTTTTTTTTTTTTTTTAATGTTTATTCATTTTTGAAAGACAGAGAGAGACAGAGTACAAGCAGGGTGGGGCAGAGAGAAAGGGGGACACGGAATCGGAAGCAGGTCCCAGGCTCTGAGCTGTCAGCACCAGAGCCCGACTCGGGGCTCGAACTCATGAACTGCGAGATCATGACCTGAGCCGAAGTTGGATGCTCAACCGACTGAGCCACCCAGGTGCCCCTAAGTGGAGTATTCTGTATTCTTATTTGCTCAATCATATAATCCTTGAAGGGAGATAGAACAAGTGACACAGAAAAAAAATCGAGGTATTAGCCACAGGCTTTGGGAAGTGCACTTGGAACTTGGGTTAGAATTCTAATTTTCTTAGCTGTAAAGTGAGGAAGAGAGTTACTGTGCCTTTTTAGAGGAAGTCACTAGATTCATGGGTGGGGCCAAGATTGCTTGAATTTTGTAGATGAAAGAGACACACAGAGGCTGAAGAACTTGTCTAAACTATCAAGTGACACAGCTAAGACTATTCTAGGTAACTACACGTGGTTTGTCTCCAAAGACCACCCATCCTCCAACCATCCCTCTAAATCCTTCACCCTCGAGGAGGTCATGGCCACCTACTAGACCGTTGTTCGTTCATCTGCAGAGCCCTTCATCTTCCAAAGGTGCATGATAAGATCAATCTTGCAGTGTTCATAAAGGTTTGCTACAGTATTATTTCTGGCGTAATATAAATGACAGGCACTTAACACAAATATTGATTTTTCTTGTTAAGCATTTACATGCCTTCGAATCTCTGGGATCGTGACAGATTCAGAAAAGAGAATGTGGGATTGTGAAACTGAGAGGCCAAGGAGATTATTTTGAATCATTTATTTGGAAAAGCATTGCATCATGAGTTAAAGGGAAAGAAACAAGGAGAGAAATGCCTTCTTACATCAGGGTATTAGTCACAATGCGAGTAAAACAAAGTTTCAAATATTGCATGAAGATTTCAAATTTCTCAAGTATTGAAGGAGGAAGGGAGATAGAGAAGCTATGCTAATAGGCCAAATGTTACTAATTTTAGTTGTGTATATTATGATTAGTAATGATGTCACTGATATTTACGGTGCTGTGGTTATTACTGTATTTTATGTATTTATTAAGACTCTCAAAGCTTTTTTCTAATTTTATTTGCTAAGTCTTTCTTTTGTTCCCCTGTAATATTAGTAGGAGCTAACATTATAGGAGAGATTCTGTACAGCACTCGATCTATACTAGTTCATGAAACTGCCAAGACATCTCTATATTGGGCGTGGTTTTATTTTCCCTATTTTAAATTTTTTTTAATGTTTATTGATTTTTGACAGAGAGAGAGACAGAGCATGAGCGGGTGAGCGGCAGAGAGAGAGGGATACACAGAATCGGAAGCAGGCTCCAGGCTCCGAGCCGTCAGCACAGAGCCCGACTTGGGGCTCGAACTCACAGACTGGGAGATCATGACCTGAGCCGAAGTCGGACGCTCAACTGACTGAGCCACCCAGGCGCCCCATATTTTCCCTATTTTAGATGCAAGTGAACTGAAGACCAGTGGTTTCACTAAGATGTTCAAGGCCAAGTTAGAACCCAAGAGTTCTCTTTTTCACTGTATTTTCTAGTCTACTTCTAGTAATGTCTTAAATCCATGAATCATTCTGATTGGTCAGCACTGTGTCAAATCAACACTGAAAAATTTTAGCCATCACCCCGGATTTAGGTACAGTTTTGGTGTTTGGTTTTTGTTTTTTTGGGTTTTTTTCCCATGCAGCTTCAAATTCTTAGTCTTTCCAATATTAAGGTTGCCTTGGTTGTCTGCCTTATCTTCTAAATAAGCACTTTAATGGCCTTTCTGATTTTAAGTTACTTTAACTTAAATGTAATCTGGTTTTATTTTCTTATAAAGCCTGAGGGGACGCTTTCTGACTTGAAATTATCTGGAAGTCCTGGGGCAGCTTTGACTTGTGTTACTTTTGAGGACTACTTCGTGGCGTTCTGAAATGGGAAGTGGAAAAGCCTTCCTTTTTGGAGTGGTATCCTCAGAATACACACGAGCAGGAGGCATCTGCATATTGTGAACACGCTTCTGAGCCGCACAGATGTAGGTCGGATTCTGGCCATGACGTTGTTAGTGTGGGCTCTAGTTCAGCTGCTTAACTTGGCTCCACGAAGAGTTCTTCATCTGTGAAGCGGGTACGATAAGGCCAACCTCCTAGCACTGTAGTAAACACTCACTAAAACTTATTTATAGCACTATATAAATGGTGGGCACTTGATAAATGGTACTTATTTTTATTCATATGCTCACAGCCAAGTCCATTGACCTCATTTTCCACAGAGATAAGGAAATGAGCTTCTCCACAGTGGTTTTCCCTGCTATGGGATTATTTGACAAGATGGCCATTACACGGGCGCACTCAGCTCTTGGAACAAACGTTTTGTAGTTCTTGGACAGTGAAGACTGCAGGGACTTTAGTGACTTTGCTTACTGCGTTTTCCACTTGAACATACCATTTATGCTTATTGTTTTCTTCTGCTCTCCAGTGATGTGTCACTTTACAAAATTTACATTTGCTGACTGTTAACTTGGACGCTGGAATTAAAATGAAAATAAGTGTCAGTTGCAGACTCAGATGGCGAGCCAAACTCCAAGAGTTAACAACGCGACCCTCCAATTGTCGCTGCTCGTCAGCCGTACTGTGTATATCCAAGATTGTGGAGTTTAGGAAAAAGAAGAATATGTTTTCATTTAAGATATCAGATGTATTTGCTGAGTAAACCATTGTGGACATCAGGAAGTTTTGGATCACGTGACCATCCATGTGAACTGAATGAATAACATGCTAGAAAAAAATCACCGTCAGCATTTAAACTATAGACTAGTTTGCTGATGTGGATTAAAAATGTACAGTGAGAAATCTTATTCCAAATATATTTTTAGTTTTGTTAATAGAGCAAGGGATGAGCCAAAAACAAAACCAAGCGGGGGCGCCTGGGTGACTCAGTTGGTTAAACTCCCACTTCAGCTCACATAATGATCTCATGGCTCGGGAGGGAGTTCTTATCCTCCGTAGGGTTCTGTGCTGACAGCTCAGAGCCCGGAGCCTGCTCTCGATTCTGGCCTCCCTCTGTCTCTGCCCCTCCCCTGCTCACGTGCTGTCTCTCTCCTTCAAAAATGAATAAACATTAAATGAAACAAAACAACAAAAAAGCACCATAAGAGCAGAGATGGACATTTTAATAGTATTTGTGAGAATTCCTGAGGGCGATAAATGAAAAGAAACATGAAGCTAGGTTATTTTGCCTCCTGCCTCCACACCACTTTGTGAAAGGTCCCTAAAATAATCCTGCCATAGTCCAGGTAAGGCTACAATTTTACTGAATTTTCCTGAAAATAGATCAGTTAAAAATATCACGCTT
The DNA here is from genome assembly GCF_007474595.2 of Lynx canadensis. Lineage (NCBI taxonomy): Eukaryota > Metazoa > Chordata > Mammalia > Carnivora > Felidae > Lynx > Lynx canadensis. The sequence continues at coordinate 141,625,032 of NC_044311.2, forward strand.
AAGAATCTAATAAGAAGAAAGATGGTTATTATAATGGGCTTATAATAGACTTGTTACTTTGTATCTTTTCTCTGAAATGTGTAACTTTCCGAATGCCATTAGGCATGAACTCAGCACCTTGGCTGTGTTTTATACTTTTCTTTTTTTTTTTTTTTTTAATTTTTTGTAATGTTTATTTATTCTTTGAGAGAGAGAGAGAGAGAGAGAGACAGAGCGTGAGCGGGGGAGGGACAGAGAGAGACAGAGACACAGAATCCGATGCAGGCTCCAGGCTCTGAGCAGTCAGCACAGAGCCCGAGGCGGGGCTCGAACCCACAAATCTTGAGATCATGACCTGAGCTGCTACCTTCGTGCAATTGCAACAATTACCCATTGATAGATTGAATGTAGTTTTCCATGGTGAATTATACTTTTAATTTGTTTTGGTTATCTGTTTATTTATTATTCCTTTGATGATTTCTCACTATCAACATCCGTGTTGAATGTGACTTTTCATGTTGACCTAAAATAGGTGCTCACCCTCCTCTTGTGTCCACAGGCTCAACAGCCCCTGGAGTTATTTGCACGTGACCTACAACCTTTTTACCTTTGCATAACAACTGAACCTCCTTGCCGCCTGTTAATTTTTAAATCTATACTTTGGGGTCTTAGAAATGGCCGATAAGCATATTTAAAGTTACCAATTTAATAGGGCCGTGAAACTGTGAGTTCAGTTAAGAGATAGCATTAACACATCCGTTTCAGGAGTTCTGTTATTTGTTTATCGGTGGGAACCCACAACTTTGATTTTGTTTAGTTTACATTTAAAAGAAATAATATCTTGGGGTGCCCGAGTGGCTCAGTCAGCTGAGTGTCCAACTCTTGATTTCAGCTCAGGTCACGATCTCATGGTCGGGAGCTCGAGCCCTGTGTCAGTCTCTGTGCTAGGGTGTGGCACCTGCCTGAGATTCTCTCTCTCTCCCTCTCTCTCTGCTTCTCTCCTGCTCGCACACACGCTCTTTCTCTCACTCTCAAAAAGTAATTATTTATATTCATAATTCGGTCCAAAACTAAACCTTAAAGTTATGCCAGGTGTTGGATTCTAAGCATCTATTTCCAAGGGCTGGAAAGTTAGCATTTACATTTCCCAGGTGGGGTTTTAGAAGGGAACTACATTCTTCACATAGGTTTGGGGCATTTTCCTGATTCCAGGTCCCAGATCCCTGGATTGTTACCACAATAGTATGTTACCGAACATACTGAACACGGTGTTCAGTGGTGGCCAGACTGTGGCTAAATCGTTACTCCATGGAGAGTGCGGAGCCTGAGAGTCATATCCGGGAGTCCTGAGCAGGGTAAGTACTCCAGCCCTTTCAGAGATTTGTGAGCACCCAAGTCTCTTTATTACTCACATCTGCTTAAAATACATGGGGTGGCTTGTTTTTCACCACCAAGCCCTAAATAATTCAAATGAACTGCTTTTACACCCATTCTTTTATGTGTGTGATTTGCCAAACAATTATGAGGAGGTAGATAACATTGTCAAATAGCTAAAGACTTGGAGAATGAGAGGTCACCCATTAATATTTATTATTCTTGTGTGTACTACTATAAGCCAGTTTGTGTTTTGCACTGTAAGTCCAAAAATGTGTTACATTATTTCTGTCAACTCAGGTTGCCAGCATAAAGCCAATATAAGCTGGTTTTATAGGAGTTTACCTATAATCTTTAACAGCTGGTCTTGAAAATAATTCAGGTTTTAAAGTTGGAAATAACCTCTATTTTACTAGGTAAAGAAATAAAAATCTGAGAGGAAGGATTAGGTGATGTAATTTCTTCTGTTTGATACTTAAATTCCAAAAGAATCTCAATTTGAGAAATATAAAAATATCGCTGAGTTGCACTTTTCTAGGACTTTGAGAAGTGTGGGTGACAGAATGCATTTTATGAACATTTTTTTATGCCTTGTAAAAATAACATTACATATATATGCTTAATTCTCTAAAACAATGAACTTACTTTCTCTCTGCTTTTTATATTCCTTTATGGTTTACTACTTTAGGCATTAAATCAAGAATCTAATATGTTGAGGGAAAAGGGTTTCATATCAAAAGCGTCTTTCTTCAAGCAAATATTTGGTGGATTCCCACATGTCTACTGAAATAAAAACTGGTGAATACTATGTATGTGTATCACAATATTCTTTTCAAGACTTTGGCAGTAGAATTATTTAAGTATGTCATGCTATTTTGAAAGCCAACTATGGGTTTATGGGGGGAAGGGAACATATCCATAAATTATTCCTTGCAAGGTTAAGAAGTTTTTGGATTTAAGATCCAGCAGTACTAATTAAAATATTGTGGTTTGCAAGGTAAGTGGTGAGTTGTATTCAATTTAGTCTGTGTTGAAGTAAAAGGAACACCATGGCTCAACGCAGCTAATGCGTACCAATGAAGTCGAGCCATTCTGACGTAGATTTGACATTTTTAAGCATCTTAATGCACAGTTAATTGCAACTGACATGTAATCTGCAAATGCATTGTGCGATAGGCTTGCTCTTGTGGGACAGGTCAGCATATTGTGTGGCAAGCTCAGCTTAGCCTTTGTTAAACACTTGGGCTCTGCAGACCCAGTCATCTGGGTTCCAATTCTCACTCCATCAAAACCAAAGTCCAGGATATGGGGCACGTGTTACTGAACTTAAAGCTTGCCGTGTGTATGTATGTATAGGTGTATGTATGTAAAATGAGGATCAGACTTGTATCTATTATGTGATTGCTCTAAGAATCAAACAGAATGGTTTATGCTATTAGTGCAGATTCCCTCCGATGAAGGAATTCTACACTGTCAATTGATTCCAAAGGCAAGAAAGAAATGAAGAATTGTGCCGATATATAGTTTGACTCAAATGACGATGTGCTGAAGAGTACTAGCTAAAATAGAAGTTGAATGTTAAATAAGGTATGAGGAGGTCCTTTTAAAGCACTGCTTCCCCTCCCAGTAGCTTTGCCAATGGGCAATGGGCCTGACTGCCGGGTGCGGACCCCTTAGCCACTCTAGCACCCTTCCACGTGGTCTGGATGGAATGCACGCACAACCAGGAGCATGCACACACCTTGCCCCCTCCACACTCGTGCTTTCCATTGGGATGGCCATGTTAGGTTTACGTCAGGCTAAGGCGGCAGAGATGCTACGAGAAGGGATGTCAGTGGATGCTGGAAACAAGGTCAGGAAGCAGACTCGTACCCTCTGTGTGTCGCTGAACTCCCTCAACTGTGTGCATGGCTGGGTGCCGTGGGGGCTTATGACGTAGGGCTCTGCTTTGCTAACCAGTGACTTAGCCAGAAGGCTTGGAATCTCTGCCTCGGACCTCACATTCTCAGAACGAGAATAAGTTTTCAATGGGAACGGCAACCCCTTAGATGTGGCACTTTCGTGCAGAAGACAATCCAAACACCAGTATGTGGGACTGCTGACCAGAATCTCATTCTTTACTCGAAGCACTAGTTATGTTAGTTGGAAAAGAAGAACCAGTTGATGGTCCGGTTGTTTTAGGTTAATGGAAGTGGGTGGTATTGATTGTGAATTCATGCTTCCATCCAAAATGTGCGTTTACACTAGTAAAAGATGATGATGATGACAAAAAAAATTCATCACACAAGGAACTAACGTCACACACTTGACCTCCAGAGCTGTTTCCACATTGAGGGATGATGTTAGAATCAGTTCTCCACCTTCTTCCCAGTGACTAGTTCTGCTATCAACGTGAGGGACTTTTCAAGTTCCATCGTTTTTCCTTATTTCAGAACTGTTTAACCTCCTGCCGTCATTTGTGTTCCTCTATAGGCGGGACTGCAGGCTCTATTTTGTTGTCTCTTAGAACTCCTTTATTCAGATATTTGAGTAAGGGGTTCTGTCAGGAATTTAAGTAAAAATGCCAGCCCCCTTACTGTCTTTCTTCCTTTGTTAGTTTTTTTTTTTTTTTTTTTAATGTTCATTTATTTCTGAAAGACAGAGCATAAGTGGGGGAGGGCAGAGAGAGAGAGGGAGACACAGAATCCGAAGCCGGCTCCAGGCTCGAAGCTGTCAGCATAGAGCCTGACATGGGGCTCGAACCCACAAGCTGTGAGATCATGACCTGAGCCGAAGTCAGATGCCTAACCGACTGAGCCACCCAGGTGCCACCTTCCTTACTTTCTTTAGCTTTCTGCTCAAGTGTCACTTTATCATTCTCTGATCACGCTACCTGACATAATAGCTCCCCACCCACAGGACTTCCTATCCTTTATGCCTACGTATATTTTTCTTTAAAACACTGCCCCATGCCATTATAAATCTTGTTTGCTTTATGCTTCTTCTCACTGAAAATATGAGGTCACTGAGAACGGAAACTTGCTTTTTTCTTTTTTTTTTTTAAGTGATGTATTCCCTAAGTGCCCAGTGCCAAGTGCATAGTAGGTGCTCAATAAATATTTTCAAATAATGAATGGTATTACTCTGACCACACAGCACACTCGCACATTCAGGGACTAAGGAGGAAGAAATGGCTAATATAAAGAACGAAACTTAGGGATGGGGCGCCTGGGTGGCTCAGTCGGCTAAGCGTCTGACCTTGGCTCAGGTCATGATCTCGCAGTCAGTGAGTTCGAGCCCCACGTTTGGCTCCATGCTGGAAGCTCGGAGCCTGGAGCCTGCTTCGGATTCTGCGTCTCCCTGTCTCTCTGACCCTCCCCCGCGCACGCTCTCTCTGCCATCAAAAATAAAAAATTAAATGAAAAAAATTAAAAAAATAAAGAATTAAACTTGGGGGGAAAAAACCCCAAAAAACCAGAGGAGAAAAACTCCTTAAATTTCTCCCAGGAAAGAGCCTGATATGAAAAGCATTAAGTCTAGAAAAAATTGATAGACTCCCTTTACATTTAGTTGTTGATATCTAGGGAACCTGAAGTCAGGTTTGGCAGCAAAGTGTGGTGAAGGATATCAAAGGTGGACACAGTATAATCTGTGTTTTCGTTGGAAATCAGGGAGGTATATTCACTGATGTAGGAAGGAAGCAGAAACAGGTCCTCCCTTAGAAGGTGGCTGGGGGGAAATTGGGTGGTGGTTCAGGGCTCAACTCTGCCAAAGAAGAACTGTTAGAGGACCCAGGGGCATAGACAGAAAGTCAGTAAAGCGGAAGAGGTCAGAGGTGTTTGAGGTTCAGTAGGGAGGCTGCAGGTTGATGTTCCCTTAGACACCCAGGAGTCTGGTCTACAAATCCACAGAAAGAGGACACAAAATTTGGGAACACCGTCTTTTCGTCTAATAGGAAAAGACGTCCTACTATATGGCCAGATTTGGCTCACCTCGATTCAGAGCACGGGCGAAGGTGCACCCATGTGAGTATGTGAATATCCCCTGTGGTTGGGTGGGTCTTAATCAGAATGGAGGTGGCCAATCACCTCTAACAGTACACTCCCATTTCTCACCTCTTCCTCTCGCCTCTTCCTCTCTCCTGCTCTCAAAGAACTTACTTTTGCCTCCATCAAAGCCTTCAGTACTTTACCTAATCTTCCTCTCTCTTCAGTCCTTCCTGTCCTGGCTCTTGATGGAAAACCACAACTGTATGAACAAAGCCAACCCCTTTAAACCAATTTCATGGCGTGTGCTCTTATCATGACCTTCTTAGATGTCCTCACTCCTGTCTCTTATATACAGAAGACAGAGACAAGAGTAAAATTACTGAGATGGTCCAACAGTCTCATTTTTGCTCTTCAGAGTCATCTGGGTTCTCATTGTCGAGACACTACCTTCAGAACAGATTTTTTTCCTCTCTTGGCAAGCCCTCAGAAACCACCCGGTCCCCCTCAGCAACTTGTGACCTTCTACAAATAAGATCAACAAGAAAGGAAGGTCTCCCTTTACCCCGCTTCAGAATCTGTGCCTTTCTACTCCTCTGTGTCTTGGGAAGGAGTGTCTCTTCTCTTCCTTTACTTCTCTTCCTAGCCTACCTACTTCTATTTTCAACCGTCAGTGGAAGGTGCCAGACTTCTTCGCTTTCTCTCTCTCCTGACAAAACCCAAGCGTAGAGACTCTCCCCCTGACTTTTAATAAATACGTTCACTGGGAGTACCCTTTTCTCCTGAGGTTTGCTCTTCTATATTACGAATTCCCTGTTCTAGATCATTTTCTTCTTTCTTCAAGGTATGTGTAGAATGATAGTTCGCCATCTTGCCTGAGACAAAAAGCTAGTTCCAGCTACTAATGAAAATAAAACTTCCTAGGCCAGTACCCTGTATGCATGAATTCAATGGGTCTAGGACAAGGCCTGGAGATAAATATATATATTTTTAATGTTTATTTATTTATTTTTGAGAGGGGGGGGGGAGAGAGAGAGAGAGAGAGAGAGAGAGAGAGAGAGAGAGAGAGAGAATAAGCTGAGGAGGAGCAGAAAGAGACAGGGAGACACAAAATCCAAATCAGGCTCCAGGCTCTCAGCTGTCAGCACAGAGCCCCACACAGGGCTCGAACTCACAAACTGTGAGATCATGACCTGAGCTGAAGTTGGATGCTTAACTGACTGAGCCACCCAGGCGCCCTCGGAAAGAAATATTTTTAACACCCCTGCTCCAAGTAGTTATTGGGCAAGATTTGGAAAAAATGATACAGATGATCTATTTTTGATGCTTCTCTTTTCTGGCTTTTGTGTCGAAGATCTTTTCAAATTTCTGGGCTTTATGTACTAATTCTATGCAAATGGCTCAAATATTTATTTTAATTCTTTTTGTTTGTTTTCTGGTAGTTCAGTTATTGCTAGAAATCTTGGGTTGGTTGTATACTTCAAAATCTGTTTACCTTTTTTCCTTTTTAATTAATAAGTTTTGTTTTTTAGAACAGCTGTAGATTTGTAGAAAAATTCAGTGGTTTACAGATTTCTCATACAACCCAATCCCCAACAGTTCCCCCTATAATATATTGCATTATATGGTATATTGGATTAATTAATGAACCCACATTGATACATTATTAACTAAAGTCCAATGTCCATAGTTTAAATTCAGGTTCGCCCTGTATGTTTCATAGTTCGATGGATATTGACAAATGCATAATGTCATTTATCCACCATTAGAGTATCACACAGCATAGTTTCCCTGCCATGAAATTCTCCTATACTCTGTATATTCTTTCTTTCTTTTCTCTGGAGCCCTAGAAATCACTGTTCTTTTAACTCTTTATTTTTGCCTTTTCTGGAATATCATCCATTTGGAGCCATAGAGTATCTAGCCTTCTCAGAATGGCTTTATTCCCTTAGCAATATGTATTTAAGTTTATTTTGTGCTGTTTTATGGCTTGATAGCTTCTCTCTTTTTATCACTGAATGATGTCGTCTGGGTATACTGAAGTTGGTTTCTCCACTCATCTATGAGGGCATCTTGGTTGCTTCCAGTTTGGGAGCAGTCATGAATAGAGTGGCTGTAGACATTTGTGTGCAGGTTTTTGTGTTCACATAAGGTTTCACCTCAGTTGGGTAAATACACAGAAGCACAGATTTTGGATAGTGTAGTAAGACTATATTTGGCTTGGTAGGAACTATCTTCCAAAGCAGCTGTACCATTTTGAATCACCACCAGCACTGAATGAGAGTTCTTATTGTTCTGCATCTTTGCCAGCATTTGGTGCTATCAGTCTCTTAAAGTTTTAGTCATTCTAACAGACATGTAGTGGTATCTCACTATTGTTTTAATTTGCAATCTTCTGATGACAAATGATGCCGATTTGCTCCATGTAGAGAGATATCCAAGATATTGCACTAACGATAACAGGACTTAAATTCTGTTTTGAATTTGGTTGTGGAATGATACATTGTTTTAATCTGCAATGTCCTAATGGCATATTTGTTGAGCATCTTTTCATATGTTTACTTGCCATCTGGATATCTTCTTTGGTGAGGTGTCCAGATCTTTCGCTAGGTTGTTTTCTTACTATTGAATGTTGAGAATTCTTTGTGTATGTTGGATACAAGTCCTTTTCAGATATGTTTTGCAAATATATTCTGCCCATCCTTGACTAGTCTTTCCATTCTCTTAAAAAAGATCTGATTATCTTTTAATCCCCTATCCCTGTGACCACCAAATTGTTACCTCCTAATTCTAGCAATCAATAGATTTACTGTCCTGGTTTTGAACAGATAAAACGGATCACTATTACCTTTTCATGCCCTCAGGCCCATACATCTCTATCCTTTGACCATTCTGGTTTGTGGGTTTTTTTTTTTTTTTTAATATTAAAAAATGTTTGGGGTGCCTGGGTGGCTCAGTTAGTTGGTTAAGCGTCCAACTTCAGCTTAGGTCATGATCTCATGGTTTGTGAGTTCGAGCCCCACGTCGGGCTCTGTGGTGACAGCTCAGAGCCTGGAGCCTGCTTCAGATTCTGTGTCTCATTCTCTCTCTGCCCCTCCCCCACTTGTGTTCTGTCTCTCTCTGTCTCTCAAAAAGAAATAAATGTCGAAAGAATTTTAAAAATGTTCTACTAAAAATGATTACTCTGTTCTTCCAATCGTTTAGACCCAAAGAGTCAGCCCTAACTTCTCTTTCTCTCATACTTCTCATTGAATCCATTAATATATTCTGTTGGTTCCATCTTTTAAACGTGTTCAGAATCCAACCAATTCTTAACACCTCCATTAATAGCTTCATGGTGTAAACCATCATTACCTATATCCTGAATGATTGCAATAGTCTCTTAGCTGGTCTCTCTGCTTTTTCCCCTGTCCTTGTAGAGTGCATTCTATTCTGATGAGAGCGACAGAGTTGACTCAAGTAAAAGGCTTTCCTCAAGACTCCATTGAAAATTCCACCATCTTTCTCTATTGCTCTCTTTCTACTTTTTGTTACCCATAGCACTTACTGTCATTTAACCGACTAAATATTTTATTCATGTATTTTGTTTATTTTTTTGCTCCTTCTGACAAGAATTACACCTCCGTTACAGGAGGGAGTTTTGTCTGCTTTTTTTAGTGCTGTTGACAGAATGTCTGTAACTTTGTCTCGCACAGAGTAGATATTCCATAACATATAGATGAATAAATATATTGCTTTTTAATTGGTTTTATAGCTATTTGGACACCTGCATTTTCTTTTCTTTTGGACCCTAACTAGCACTATCTGTGCCTGAATGTTTGGAATCTCCAAGCCTTTGCAAACTGTATCTTGTATATAATTAGGTGTTCAATAAACTTGTCAAATGAAAAGAATGAATGCACCTGTAAAATACCATTCTACATCAAATTCAAAACAGAATTTAAATTCTATTATTGTTAGTGTTATATCTCAGATGTTTCTCTATATGAGTAGGTCAATGTTTGGCATATATATGCATATATATCTTTAAAATGAACAGGATATTAAACTTTTGTTTCTCTTTTATGTGATTACATAGTTAAGCAGGCATACTTTAGAAATACTGCCATAAAATTGTGCTTAAAAAAGAAGAGACATTTTATACTCAAGTATACTATTTTCTTTTTTTTTTTTAATTTTTTTTTTCCAACGTTTATTTATTTTTGGGACAGAGAGAGACAGAGCATGAATGGGGGAGGGGCAGAGAGAGAGGGAGACACAGAATCGGAAACAGGCTCCAGGCTCTGAGCCATCAGCCCAGAGCCTGACGCGGGGCTCGAACTCACAGACTGCGAGATCGTGACCTGGCTGAAGTCGGACGCTTAACGGACTGCGCCACCCAGGCGCCCCTAGTATACTATTTTCAAGCATTTTTAAGTTCAAGTAGAATACATAACATAACAAAGTTGTATGTAATTATAATTTAAAATAATATATAAAAGATAATTAAAAATAAACAACATACATTCCACAAATGCAAATTGATTTTATGGGTGTATTTAAGATTTCTATTCAGGTGAAAATTATATACATATGTATAGATGTATACACACACATACACACACACATATATACACACATGTGTATGTATATATACATTTCTGTATGTATGTATATATGTGTGTGTGTATGTGTGTGTGTGTGTGTCTGTGTATATATACATTTCTTCTTTTTAATTTTTTTAAATGTTTATTCATTTATTTTGAAAGAGAGAGCATGAGCAGAGGAGGGGCAGAGAGAGAGAGAAAGAATCCCAAGCAGGCTCCATGATGCCAGCGCAGAGCTCAGTGTGGGGGTTGAACTCACAAACTGTGAGATATGACCTGAGCTGAAGTCAAGTGTCAGATGCTTAATGGACTGAGCCATCCAGGCATCATATATATATATATATATATATATATATATACACATTTCTACGTTTCTTGATTTTTATGTCTATTTCTAGTAGCATACATAAATACAACTAGGGAAGTTATGCCCATTTTCCAAACTCTTTGATGGAATTTCTTGGTGTTCCCAGCAAAATCCTCATGTGACTGATTTCTTTTTTAATTTGATACAAATTCTTATTTACCTCAAGGGCTATGCAGATACACACTTGAAAGAAAAAATAGACTAACGCTATCGCATTCTCTCTTTGGTTTCACCACATTGACTTTTGTTTGGTAGAACCTACCAGACCAAACTTTCTCCTTTAAAAGGTTTTTTTTTTTTTTTCCAGCAATGATTATATCCCTTATCTGAAGCTTTTCTTCCATGTTTTGTTATTTGGTAATGAGACATGACTCATTCGAAGGGAAGAGTTTATTTATTCTATCATTTTAACTGAATATCCCCTACCTACCCAGGGGTCTGGTGGAATGTGAGTCTACTTAATCTACTCGCACTTGTGTTCATCGCTGCAACTTACATTGGGTGGTCCTTTCAAAGTTCAATAGTAGCAGCACAGCCAACGTCACAAATGAATTCTGCACATGCAGAACGTCGGAATGCAATGATAGGATCCAACCGCCAGTGTGTATTAAAAAAAGAGTTACCTCTGTATTAAACAAGGGTTTGCTCCAAGATGGGGGAGGAGATATATTACAAATCCCCACAATGTAGGTTGTAAAATCACTTCACATTCTTGCCAAATTTCATAAGAATCTCATCAAATTTGGGTGGCCCACATTTCACGGTATGGCTGGTACATGAATCACGTGGACACAGTCGCATAGGTCAGCATAGTGATCAAAACATCAACGGTCGTCTTCGCATCCCAGCCTCTCATGCTATTTTCATAGGAGGCGAGTGCTTTCCACTCTTCGTGCTCTTTTTGCACATATGATGTCATGGAAGGTTCAAAGAGCAGTCGGTTGTTACTCTAGAATAGTGGCCACGTTGCCATTGCCTCTCTTTAGAGTAACTTCTCTGTGTATCTACTACACGGCCTTTTGATTCTGCCACTGCACTCATGTATCTCTTACTCTGGCAAGGAGTTTCGTTTCAGCAAGAGAAAACATATGGTAGTAGTTAAGAGCACAGGCAGGGCTGAACAGCTCCGATGTGAATCCCAAAAAGCTCCTGGAACTTACTAAGTGTGTCATCTTAGGAAGCTAGTTGACTATTCCCTACCTTAGTTTTATAACCTCCTCGGGGATTAAAGAAGATTCATGGAGCTGATTTTTGTAAAGACTAGAGTACTGACGGCCATGATAAGTGCTAGCTGAGGATTTGTGATTTTTATTTGGTGGTAAGATGTGTGGAATGGAGCAGGTGGAAATCATACTGGGAGCGGTGGCCATAAAGGCTGTGTATAGCACATAGTCCAGAAGACTCGCCCCCCCCCCACGCCCCCGATCCCAGACAAGTATGATGGCAAACTGGGCGTTGTTCATAAAGGACTCCAGTCCTACCGTCTATGGACTTCATACTCAGAAGCTGCTTTCCAGAGTGTTTTCAGTCATTAATTATATATGCCCAGAAGGACAAAAATGGGAGAAAAAATTTAAATGAGACTTGTAACAAAAATGGTAAAATACTTCCCTTGTTGTGGAAAAACACAAGAGGGTCTGTATAAAGGTAATCCATAGTGTTAGTTGTTAAAATCCCCTTGTCCCCTGAGAATTAAAGAGAAAGGGGGGGGGGGGGGGGGAGGGATGGAACGAGCAGCTGTAATGTTGAAAGTTTTGTGGGAAAGGCATCAATGTTTTCCAATAGCTCATGTCTTTCTGAAGCTTTGTCATGATTTATGTAAAAGATAAAGCATAAACTACAGTTAGGTGAATTCACATTGCACTAGGAATTTTTGCCAACCAAGGCAGTAAGGAAATTCCATAACTCCTCAGTGTTCTGGCTTCATTCCATTTGAATATATTGAAAAACAACAGATAGCCTTCACTCTTAGAAGATGACCACTTCGACACTAGATGCCTTAATTGTTTAGAATAGTGGTAGCTTTTGAATTTTTATTGAAATGACTGAAATTAGCAAATCTCAAATGTATTAAATTTTGTCCTGCTATTCCTCTAAAGTTGGTAAAATAACTATTTTTCTCTCCCTTTGGGATACTACGAGTCACCATCCTATTAACAGGTTTTAATTAATCCCTTAGTGGCTTCTCTTTACCCTGGATTTCCTCCATCCTACAGGCCCCAAAGAAGAGCCTGAAATAAGAGCTTAAACGTAGGTAATTTTTGTTGGCCTGTAACTGGGGAAAGTGAAAGGAGGGAAGGAGTCAAAGTCAAGCCAGGAGACATTCTTGAGTTGAACTGATAGCACCGTGTGAAACTGAGCTTAGATCCTGCCAGGTACTTCTGAGGGGTGCCCTTCAGAATGTGTCTCAGAATTATCCTCTCAAGGAATAGTCCGCCATATTGCCCACTGCAGTTAGGCAGTGAATGCCTCTTTCCATTTACCAAAGATTGCCTGACCGGGAATTCGTTCTCCCATAAGCCCAAGTTGCTCAAGGGCAAAGGTGCAAGGTATGCATTACAGCTGAGAGGAAACGCTGCCAGATTACACTTGTGCAAAACTGGGGACTGCAGCCATGACTGGAGAAAAAGGTGATCCCCGTGGGTAGGGGCAGGACACAAGAGATGTCTAAGACAGCCCTCTCTACAGGGAGCTAGCAGTAAAAATATCATAATTGTTCAACATTTCTTTTCAGTCTCCTGCTGATCAAATTCCTCTGGAACCTACAACGAGTGAAACCCAAGCCATGCCATGTACACCATTTTAATAGAGAGAGGTTCTTCTACAAGAGGGTGGAAGATTCACTTTTATTGGCTCTTTCATTATATGATAACTTAATGCGTGTTTTATTATTTTTTACAGTCTTACAGAAATCCCTCGGGGTTGTTGTTTACCCCTGTCTTAAAAAGTAGGAAACGGAGATTCAATGAATTTAAATAACTCCTTCTAAGTTCCTTTGTCACTTTGCCCTGAAGTGGAAGCATACACCCCCCCTTTTGTTGGTGGTGTTGCTGTTGTACCAAATCACCCCCTACACAGCAGTGTTTCAGAAAAAGAAGGTTATGTTACAATACCTCCTACAGAAGAAAAATACCATAGATTATAATGAAAGTATTGTAATGTTCATGAGCGGCTCTCTGGATTTTTTTATTCCTTTCGCCCTGGGCAATAGTTTCTCTTGTGCTTCAGCTTCACCCATCTGCTCCAATCTACAGAGAAATACCTAGTTCTTTTCGATTTAAACATTATAATTTTACCTACTGTAATTCTCTTGAGTGTCTAGTCTCCTGATTATTTACTTAATATTTTTATTTGCTAAATATCACAAGCTATAAGAAAAGGAAGCCTTTTCAAATATTCATCACAGAAAACCTAACGTACAAAGCAAAGTTTCAGAGGAAAGCCTTTTTATAATTCGATTAAAGCTTTAAAATGAAATACAGTATAAGTATATAGAATTACTTTTCGGCCAAATGTTTCCTCCCTTATGTTTCTTTATACAATGTTTTTTAAAAGATGCATTCTCTGTTTGTCCAGTTAAATATTTTATTTAAACCTTAAATTGAGAATAATATATGCTTTATGTCATAATAAAAATAATTCAGTACCTTGCTTTTGTTAAAAACAAAGGGCGGGCGCCTGGGTGGCGCAGTCGGTTAAGCGTCCGACTTCAGCCAGGTCACCATCTCGCGGTCCGGGAGTTCGAGCCCCGCGTCGGGCTCTGGGCTGATGGCTCGGAGCCTGGAGCCTGTTTCCCATTCTGTGTCTCCCTCTCTCTCTGCCCCTCCCCCGTTCATGCTCTGTCTCTCTCTGTCCCAAAAATAAATTAAAAACGTTGAAAAAAAAAAAAAAAAAAACAAAGGGCAATTATATTTTTTAATTACTTAATTATCTACGTCCCCATGTTTTCATGATCTCATCATTTATTTGGCTGTTTAAGTTAGCTAAAAAATATCAAGGGGTTCCTGGGTGGCTCAGTCAGTTAAGTGGCCGACTGACGGGCTCAGGTCCTGATATCTCGGTGGTTTGTGAGTTTGCTCCCCTTGTAGTCAGGTTCCCTCTCTCTGCCCCTATCCCGCTTGCACTGTGTGTGTGTGTGTGTGTGTGTGTCTCAAAAATAAATATTTAAAAAAATTATTAAAAAAATATCAAAAATGACATTTTAGTTTTTTGATAAAAAGAAAAAACAAAACAAAAAATGGAAACATTGCTGAGGTCCAAAACAGAACAGTCCATAAGAGTACATACCTGAAAACCCAGCCCATAATACATTATTTGAATAATTTAACCTCATTATGTCTTTTGTAATGAGGATTTCAGGTTGTCACACTCTCAGTTTATTTTAATTCTGTGACTTGGTGTTGTACCATGACAAAAGACACGAAATGTATCACAGAAGTATGGCAGTGACTTGGGCACCCAAGTCGTTGATATACAATTTAGCTCAACTAGGATTACACTGAGAATGCTCTTTCCTGTTCTGCCAAGGTTTTCTTTTGTAGTTCACTGATAGCTGGGGTTCTCAGAAATCAGAGACTGAGGCATGAATTTGTACGCCACTATTTTATTAGACAGTGCAATCCAACGGGAGTAAAAGTGAGGGGTAAGGAAAGAAAGGCAGTGAAGGAAGGAGAGCACAGGAGAAAATGCTACCAGGTGGCCCTGCTTGGATTAGGGACAAATGTCTTGATCTATCAGAACTATCTGCCAAGAACTCATGATGTTCTGTCTCTCACGATAGTCTGTAGGGGAAAGGGGATGTTCCAGACTGAACGTGTTCCCCCCCAAATTCATATGTTGAAACTGTACTCCCCCATGAGATGGTATTAGGAGGTGGGGACTTCAGGAGGTAATTAGGGTTCGATGAGGTCATGAGGATGGAGTCCCCATGATGGGATTAGTGCCCCTGGAAGAGTCTGGAGAGAGCTCGCTTCCCCCTCTAGCTCTGCTGTGTGAGGACACAAGGAGAAGTCAGCCATCTGCAACCAGGAAGAGAGTTCTCACCAGAGCTTAACGATGCTGGCATCCTGATGTTGGGTTTCTAGCCTCCAGAGGTGTGAAAAATAAATTTCTGTTGCTTACAAGCCACCCCGCTTAAGGTATTTCTGTTTTAGCAGCCCAAATGGGAGAAGAGAGAGGAGGAGGATATGGCCTGTGGGTTTCCACCTCCAATTGGTCCGATTCGCCTTCCAGGTGTTCCTTCCCTAGCAATTCTGGCAGAAGGAGGAAGGGGGAAATGTTCAGTGTCCATCGGGGAAGGTGCTGTAGGGTTGTGCCCTGCTCAAGTTATTAGCCAATCGCTGTGGCAGGGCTGGGCAAGCACCTTCAGAGTTGGGCTCCACTGCAGAGGCTTGGGAGAAACAAGCAGGTAAAAGGCAGAGAATCCAACTGGGTCCAAGATGCGCAATCACAGGCCTCTGATTGGTCAGTAAATCGTCCTGTTACATATCATTCTCGTATCTAAAACAAATCAGACCCATATGGTTAGTTTGGTAAAATGTCCATTTCATAGAACTCTAATGATTCTTTCCAAGCTATAAAAGGCCCTGAATCTTTGTTGTTTCCAAAAAAAAAAAAAAAAAAAAAAAAAAAAGATACTGCCAAAAATAAATAATTTAGCCCCCCCCCCCCCCCATAGCTTCACCAAAAACACATTGCAAACTTTACATCCATGTTTTACATGTTTTGTAGATGAGTCTTTTGGAAACGTGGGATATGATTTAAAAGCAATTTAGAGATATCTCCAAAGAAGATTAATGAGCCAGAAAAGAAATGAGAGGTCAGAACGTCTTGTTTTATTAATAAATGTGACTGCCTGAAATTTAAAGTGTTAGGTTTCTCAAATAACATTACTATTTTTTTTAAAGTTTATTTACTTTCGAAAGAGTGGGGGAGGGGCAGAGAGAGAGGAGGACAGAGGATCTGAAGCAGGCTCTTAGGTGACAGCAGAGAGCCCAATGCAGGGCTCAAACTCATGAACGGTGAGATCATGACCTGAGCCGAAGTCGGACACTTAACCGACTGAGCTGTCCACATGCCACTCAAATAACATTATATAAAAGGCAAACAGGGGTTCCTGGGTGATTCAATCAGCTGAATGTCCTGACTCTTGATTTCTGCCCAGGTCATGAGCTTGCAGTTCATGGGATAGAGCCCCACTGAGGGCGCAGAGCCTGCTTGGGATTCTCTCTCTCCCTCTCTCTCTCTGCCCCTTCCCTGTTCTCTCTCTCTCTCTCTTAAAATAAATAAAATAAACTTAAAAAATAAATAAAAGGCAAACAAAAAATCTTTGCAGTAGATATGTGGGACACATTTTATTATTTGTATACATAAAGAATTTCAATCAAAATGGGAAAATGACTTAATGAAAAGTAGATTAAGGCTGTTAAGCGCATCTAACAATAATAATAACTAGCATTTATTGATTGTTTAGTGAGTGCCTATGCCTGGGCTAAGTGTTTTATGTGTAGTAAAGCTTTTGATCATCTCAAGCCCATGATGTAGATACAACATTTTCTTACCCATATTATAGGCAGAAAAGCAAAATCAAAAATACAAACCTCAGGCACAAAGAGACTAAATAATTTGCTGGAAGTCACAGAATAAGTTACTAGCAGAGCAGGGATTTGAATCTAGGACATATGACTCTCAAATCAAAGTCTGTTACCAACATGCTACACTTCCTCTCTGCAATTTGCCTTGTGGCAATTTACAAAAGAAGACACTAGGTAATTTTGATAATTACCAAAAAGTGTTTTACTTTTATAAATGTGATAAGAAAATGTTATTTCATACTTAGCAAATTGACTTTTTTTCATGACTGTGGCACATGATAATATATGTGGTATATAGTAAGGTCTTTAAAATATTCATATTCTAGGGGCGCGTGGGTGGCTCAGTTGGTTGAACGTCCAACTTCAGCTCAGGCCATGATCTCATGGTTCGTGGGCTTGAGCCCCGCGTCAGGCTCTGTGCTGACAGCTCAGAGCCTGGAGCCTGCTTCGGATTCTGTGTCTCCCTCTCTCTCTGACCCTCCCCTGCTCACGCTCTGTCTCTCTGTCTCTTAAAACGAATAAACATTAAAAAAAAAAATTTTTTTTTTTAATTTTTTTTTTCTCTTTTCAACGTTTTTATTTATTTTTGGGACAGAGAGAGACAGAGCATGAACGGGGGAGGGGCAGAGAGAGAGGGAGACACAGAATCGGAAACAGGCTCCAGGCTCTGAGCCATCAGCCCAGAGCCTGACGCGGGGCTCGAACTCCCGGACCGCGAGATCGTGACCTGGCTGAAGTCGGACGCTTAACCGACTGCGCCACCCAGGCGCCCCAAAAAATTTTTTTTTAAAAGTTCATATTCTGTCAACTGGTTACTCTTAGTAAACAAGAATACAAAAATCATCAGAGATGGGGACAGGCATTTATGTACCATGAAGATCTTCACAGAATGATGGAAATATTTGGTGAACAACCCAAATGTTCAGAAATAGAAAAATGATTAGATATGCTTTAGGAGAGCAAATTATGTCATCATTAAAAGGTAAGCTTTCGAAGAAAAGCTTTAAGAAGCTTAACAAACTTAAGTAAATATTAATTTTAAGTGAAATAAAATTGTATGTGAAATATAAACCCAACTTAATTAAAAATTGTATGTGCTATTTGAATATTAATAATCTTTAGGATATTTTTTTTACAGACTTCACTTTGTACTTTTGTATTATTCTTTAAAATTGTAGACATTACCAAACAGTTTAATTTAAAACATGTTATTGACCTAATCTTTAGAAAATCTAATTCTTTACAACTAGCATCTTCCTTTTTTTTTTTCTTCCAAGATTTTATTTAAATTCAAGTCAGTTAACGTATAGTGTAATATTGGTTTCAGAAGTAGAATTTAGTGATTCATCACTTACATATAACACCCAGTGCCCATCACAACAAGTACAGTCCTTAATACCCATCAGCCATTTAACCCATCCCCCTGCCTGCCTCTTTTAAAACAAACACAGAAAGAAGTATTTAAAATAATAAAGCAAATAACATCCAGGAAGGCAGAATCCAAAGACTGATGTTATAATGGTGTCATCAGCAAATTACTGTGGTAACTTTAAATACATGGGTGGTAAGTCAATGTTATTTGACTTTGACATTAACTTGATAAGTCAATGTTTAAGAAATAACTCACCAGAATGTGTACGTGTAGGTGATGTTGACCTTTTTAGAGTGGCTGCTGGGAAAGATTATACAATTAGTCCATCATGATTGCATTTGTGTTTTAAAGATGAATTTTCTTTGTTGTTGTTGTTGTTGTTTTAGAGTGATGTATTTATTTATTTATTTAGTATAATTTATTGTCAAATTGGTTTCCATACCACACCCAGTGCTCATCCCAACAGGTGCCCTCCTCAACGCCCATCGCCCACTTGCCCCTCTCCCCCACCTCCATCAACCCTCTTTGTTCTCTGTGTTTAAGAGTCTCTTATGGTTTGCCTCCATCCCTCTCTGTTTGTAACTTTTTTTTTCCCCTTCCCCTCCTCCATAGTCTTAAGTTTCTCAGGATCCACATATGAGTGAAAGCATATGGTATCTGTCTTTCTCTGACTGACTTATTTTACTTAGCATAATACCCTCCAGTTCCGCCCACGTTGCTGCAAATGGCCAGATTTCATTCTTTCTCCTTGCCAAGTAGTTTTCCATTGTATATATAAACCACATCTTTTTTACCCATTCATCAGTTGATGGACATTTAGGCTCTTTCCATAATTTGACTGTTGTTGAAAGTGCTGCTATGAACATTGGGGTACAATTGTCCCTATGTATCAGCACTCCTGTATCCCTTGGGTAAATTCCTAGCAGTGCTATTGCTGGGTCGTAGGGTAGTTCTAGTTTTAATGTTTTGAGGAACCTCCACACTGTTTTCCAGAGCGGCTGCACCAGTTTGCATTCTCACCAACAGTGCAAGAGGGTTCCCGTTTCTCCACATCCTCGCCAGCATTAAAGATGAATTTTCTACAAAGTTCCTTGTTACAAGGTAATCTCCTCAATGAGAGCAAATTACTGTGGAGTCAGGTGTATTCTGAAAGTATCTCCGGTGGGATTAGACACGTTCTACTAGCAATCACAATTGTCATTGTAATATACTTGTAATTATAATTGCAGCGTTAGCATTAGTAACGGTAGTAGGGCTAACGCTAATAATCCCTATTGCAATATCAACAGTAACAGTAACATAAGAAATAATAGCAGCTTTGACAAGCTTTGACAATATATGATGAAGAGAAATGTCTCTTGACTTACTTTCAAACATCCTGATTAGACATACTTAATACCAAGAAAAGACCTCAGAATACACAGTATCTCAGAAAAATCATTTGGCTCCAGTGAAGGAATATGGAGGGTGGTTGAAGGGTGCAAGCAGGGGCTTTCGTCTGTCCTTTGCATCTCTCATTTCCCAACCTATCCACTGACGATTTCAACAACAATTCCATTTTGTTTTGTTCTTTGCGTTTTCCCTGCCTTCTCCTCCTTGGAGCGAACACATCTAAGTTCACGTTCTGCTGCTGGTACTTATGATCTGCATAGCAACGGACAATCCACCGACCATTCTGAGCCATGGTGTCTCCTCTGCCCAATGGGCACTTCATGTTGACCGCACATTGTGAGGACTGCATGGGATTGAATATGGGAGATGAGATAAACACACATTCTGATTCATGTCTCCTACTCTCTCCCTGCAACACTCTCACAAAGCCGTTACATTCAGAATAAAATCTATTCTCTGGACTCCAGGCTCATTTCTGTCCACTCCCTCTTTCCCTGATTCTCTTTCGTCTACTCATAGAAAACCCCTCGTTCTTCCTCTCACCGATTGCAACTCCTTATCCCTCTCGATCTTGGAAGATAGTCTTCTGTCCGCTTTCTGCTTCTCAAATTATTCCTAAATGTCATTGAAGGCTCAGTTCAAGGATAAATACATTTTTTTTCTGTAGATAGTAATGACCTTTCACTCGGCCCTGGACACTCCTCTCTTCTATTTGCTTATGTTGCTACATGCTCCTCATTATACATACACATCACATGGGGCACCACAACTATTAATTCGTGTTGTCTGACTGCCTCACAGGGATCTGTCTTCTTTTGGTGCCTGTGATAAAATGAAGAACAGTAAAACCTTGGATTGCGAGTAAATTGTTCTGCGAGCGTTCACAAGATGAGCAAACATTTCTAATACGTTTTAACTTGATAAACAAGCAATGGCTTGCAATAGGAGTAGTACATGATGCCCAATGTCACATGATCACAACTGAGCCAATGAGTACTGATAAAAATGACCTATTCTGAAGGCTTTTCTCTCAAGTTCTACTATTCTTTATAAAACAGTTTGATAAAATAATGTTAAGTAGTACATTCTGGATGCCGATCTGAGGTGCTATGTCTGGTGGTATCTTTAACAGAGTGGGTACCAGAAAACACCAAACACTTGAAGACATATTTTTTCAGGCATTGTTTTTGGCATGTGGAACAAGTCATTTAGAACAATTAGAATCAAATCACTCCTACTTTTACTTAGTGTTTTCTTTTTTCTCCTGTAGACTAAGAAAGGCTTCCTGAAGGCATGACTACATAAATGTTCACAGAGATAAGGCAAACTTTTAACACGTTTGAAAGTTCTAGAAACGGGGCTAGAATCCAGCTTTCTCTTGCTATTATTATTCAGATACGGCTGGTAAATCTCAATACAAAGATGGGAAAGGTGGACAAATCTTCATCCTTGGAAAACTCAAGGTACGTTTACACTCCAGACAACAATATTATTCCCAGAATATCTCATCAATATTAAGGGAGACAATTTGTTTCAGTGCACTCAAGAACTTTTGAACATGAGGATAAAAAACTGGGTAAAACACATCCAGTTGATGTGGTCATTTGCTTTTTCAACCTATATGGTGCCAGAACCCTGACTCTCCCAATCAGTATTCACTGTCACAATTCTTCAGAATTGTGTTGATGAAACCAAGGAATTTAAGCATTTGGGAAATTTCTGAAGAAATAAATAAATCTGATGAAAACAGATTTTTAAAACAAAATATTTTTATGTCAGTAAAGTGCTTAGTTCAAAAGAATTGAAGTCAATATATTTATAGACTCATAAGTGAATTTTGCTCTTTTGATTACATTTTATTAAGATAATAGTTGATGCTAAAATATGCTAATCTCAAAAAAGATTGGATGGGAGACAAATAACCAAATAAGTTCCCAAGTCTACAGCTGCCGTCAGGCATTCTCCTACTTTTACTTCCAAGATGAGATGATTTATCAGTCAGTATAGTTGAAGATCCACCATCATATCTATTTGGCTGTTTCCTTCATTCATCCAGCTCCTTAAAGTAACTGTCTTATAAGTGACTGCTTTTTCTTGTTTCTAATCTGTTTTTCTTGGTGTTGCTGTTTATGGTTAGCTTTAAGATTTTTTTGAATGTTTGCACATGTTCCTATGTCTTTAGGAAAGACATTTACTATTATCTTGGATATTTCCATGAGCTCTTCTTTAATCATATTACCTGATACTATTTTATTTAAGGGTATTTAAGCCTTTATGTTGTTCTCTGAGAAAGAATGAATAATTGATTTTTTTTCCTGATTTTGTTCTTAGTAGTAGTAACAAAGACCGAGAAGAATAAATTATTTATACTTCAAAGATTCCCACAGTTATCACATTTAGTTTATTTTACTAAACAAAAGAAAGCAACTAAACAAAACCTGGTCTAAACGAGTTGTTTTAGCATAAGTGCCTCTTCTTGACTCAGCTAAGTAAAATTCCTCTTAGCATTTCAAACGATTTGTCTAACATAAACATCTGGTTCTTTTTTTTTTTTTTTCAATGTTTATTTATTTTTGGGACAGAGAGAGACAGAGCATGAACGGGGGAGGGGCAGAGAGAGAGGGAGACACAGAATCAGAAACAGGCTCCAGGCTCCGAGCCATCAGCCCAGAGCCCGACGTGGGGCTTGAACTCCCGGACCGCGAGATCGTGACCTGGCTGAAGCCGGACGCTTAACCGACTGCGCCACCCAGGCGCCCCAAACATCTGGTTCTTTACAGAGGCTTTAAAGATGGATCTGGACCGTAGGGTCCGTAGGGGTAGGCTGTAGTTTACAGAGTCTAGTGAGGTGATTGGCGGAGTCCTCAAATGACTGCTACCGCATTCTAGGTTGTTTCAACCAGAGTCACCGAAAGTCGGGCTTTAATTGGCGGCATAAAGTTTTCCTCAATATTTACCATCAAGAGTGCAAGCCACTGTAGTACCTAATGGCCTAGACCATTCTCAGGAAAGGAATAATATAGTCAATTCTAGTTGTTTAAGAAATGAAGGTTTTACATTCCTGGAACTTCATAACATTTGTCAATAATATTTTGATTTTTTTAAAAATATACTGATTGCCACAAGAATTGAAGAAAATGCCCATTCATTTATTAGAGAAATCATCAAGATATTTTATGGAAAGGCCTATGTGTAAGTATTTGGTACAAAGTGTAAGTTTAAGTCTTTTTAAAATGACTCTACTCTCAAATAATTTTGTTTTCAAAAGTCACATCTCTTGAGAAATGACTAATTTTCTCCTGGTGATTAGTAATCACAATTATGTGAAATGGTGGTTCTTGATGACTTTTTCTCCCACTGAACGAAACAACATATTTCAAAATTGGGACTCTGGGACATTCGGTTCTTCTAAGTCACACTTTTTATCCAGTAAGTAAAGGGGCCAATTTATGGGCTCCTGTATTGTTATATATCCATATAAGTTTCTATAAATTATTTCATAAGAATACATTGATAAAATGTCAACAAACTACCATTTGTTTCTCAGCATGTTTTTCAAGTGCCTAAGTTTATCACCACTTGAAAAAATTGTTTTTCAGTGGTTTTGGCTATGTAAACATCAGAATGGAAATTACATTTTCATTTAATCTTTTGGACATCTGTATAAAACATCTGGACATTTGAGTCAATTGTTTTTTTTTTTTTTTTCTTGATTCAGCTTTGATCCAGCTGTTTGGTGTAGTAAAGATATCATCTGTCAAGCACATCAAGTCTGCATTCTTATCACTCTCTGCACATCTGTTTCTGACATGACTTTCAGCCAGCTTCTATGTAGGCAGAAGCGAGTTTCTGAGCCTATTTTGAAATCATGAGTTAGTCTGTAGTTAAGAAAGAGGTACAAGAAGAAACTGACTGAACAAGGAAATAACATACTTATAATGCATTGCTTTCTTATGATGCCCAGGCTCTACACGGTGTGATGTTGGTTGCGTAGTGTGTGAACCTGTTATCCTGCCTTTGTGAGCCATTAGCGCTTTAATACTGGAAAACTCGGCTAACTTTTCTGGGTCTTCATTCCCAAATTTACAAAATGTAAGGGTAACACCATTCATGAGTCTTTAAACTGTGCCTTAAAAATAGCATGAATCTACCCTCTTAAGAAATTTTAAATATACAGTATTGTTAGCTAGAAGCACAGTGTACGGTGTCACTAACTACAAACACAACCCTACGCCCAGCGGAACCCTAAAACTTTTTCATCTTCCGCAAGTGAAACTTTATACACATTGAGAAGCGACAGTCTATTTCTCACAGTTCATTTTTAAAGTCTCCTCCACATCTGAATTTCATTTCTGACAATTTCACATAAATGTTTAAACCAACATTATAATCCATAATGTTTAATTAGTAAATATACGTATCACATATATCGTATATATATGATATGGTTCAAAACAAATTAAGGAGCATAACCTTTCAGAGCTGGAGATTTCTTAAATTTCCAACAGCTGATTTTTATTTGAGCAAACATGGAGACATTTGCAAATACAGGCAGACATCTACACTTATACCAATCAAGAGATGATGCCATTTCCGAGCCTATAATGCATACAGCTTGCAGACCTTGGGTTTCTTTACATGTTGCTTACAAAAATATTTTTTGATTACAGGATTGGGGATGGAAATGATCATCCCACTTTTATTGAGTCTTGGTGGATAAAGCATGAGATTAGAACTCTAGGAAGGGTATTATAACAGCAGATTTTCTATATATGTAAGCAGTTGCACTAACGTGCACCTTTAAAGATGTGAATAAATCAAGATAATAAACTTATGAGGAAGGTGAGGAACACCTTCAGGTACCCATTATTGTTTTGGTAATAGCTAGAGGAAAACTAACACACACACAGACACACACCCTTTTTTTTTTTTTTAATTTTTTTTTCAACGTTTATTTATTTTTGGGACAGAGAGAGACAGAGCATGAACGGGGGAGGGGCAGAGAGAGAGGGAGACACAGAATCGGAAACAGGCTCCAGGCTCTGAGCCATCAACCCAGAGCCTGACGCGGGGCTCGAACTCACGGACCGCGAGATCGTGACCTGGCTGAAGTCGGACGCTTAACCGACTGCGCCACCCAGGCGCCCCAGACACACACCCTTAATAGGAATGCAGCTGAACATTCATTTTCTGCTTCTATAAGCTTCCATAACTTCCCTCTATCTCAGGTTCTTTGTGATGTCTTTGGGGCAAGACCCAGTAGGTATGAATAGGTGAAGTGAGAGATAGTGTGGTGTAATAATTAGAAACATATAGCCTGGTACCCAATAGTCAAGATTTGATTCTGACTCATCCATTGTCTGAGTATGTGACCACCATGAAAGTCACTTAATTTCCCTATCCCTCATTTTCCTCATGTATAAAATGTGGATAGCGACGATAATGGTGTCACTACAAGGTAAATGATTTAATAAATGTTTGGGGCTCAGAACAGTATTCAGCCCCCAGTAAGTAATAAATAAATGTCAGCTTTTCAGTATTGTGTTAGACACACAGTAGAATGGAACAAATATTGAGAGAGGAAGGAAAAAGAGTAAGTATGTCGTTATAGCGGGTACTGATCAGGATAGAAAACTCTACTGGCATGGCGATCTTCGAATGATATGTGTAATCCACATGCTTTATAAATTTGGGAAAACTTACCTAATTTTCAATTATCAAATATCTATTTAATTCCAAAGCTAAGACAAAATCCTTGCTTTTTATCAAAGGAGACTAACATAGTAAATGCTTGGATTTTAAGATATATTGAGGAATGAAAACAGTTGTGATAACAAGGAACTTGGGATAACAAAGGAAATTGGGATGGAGTAGGGCGGAAGTCTACTTTGAAGTCTGAGGCAAAATCTTAACGCTCTCCCACAGGAGGGAGGGTTGAGTGCATAAAATTCTGGTCCAATGGGTTCCAAGTCCTGGGGAGGGGGGGAAGTAAATTAATGCAAGACTTCAATTCAATCCAAATACTGTAAATAGGAGCCAGACAGATGACGAGGCCCAGGCAGAGAAACCAAGGTGGGTGTTCATTTCTGTAAGCACAGCTATGGTCAGTTCACAAAGGGAAAGTACTATAACAGGGTTTCAGAAGAGAACAGTATCATCATCTAATCCTATACATCATTTTGAATCAAATGCTGTTATGCGGAGATCTACTAATTCAGGATGGGGCTGCAGGTGGGGGATGAGAGTTCTTAAGTATTTTCTATCTCAATACCACACTGTGTATTGTATATTACAGGCTCTTTCAGAGGAAATACTTGGGCAAACAGGAAGGATAACAGATGCTTATTCTTGTCTACCTAGTAGCTAGCTAATTTGCATCATTGTAGGGTTTTTCTTGATCTGAACCATCCTTCTGGCTTCCTCTCCCTACTGTAAGCCAAACTCAACTTTTTTCCTATACCATTTCATTCGAAATAGCCTTTCTTAGTGATTGTTAACTCACAAAGAGCAGAGGCTTCTGGGTGGCTCAGTCAGTTAAGCATCCTACTCTTGATTTCGGCTTAGGTCATGATCTTACTGGTTGTGAGTTGGAGCCCCGCATTGGGCTTTGCCCTGGTAGTGCTGAGCCTGCTTGGGATTCCTTCTCTCCCTTCGTCTTTGCCTCTTTCCCCTAACCCTCTCTCAAAAATAAATAAACTTTAAAAAAAAATTACAAAGAACAGAAACGCTCAAGGAAGGAGAGGCTCATTCTAGGCTGTTTCATAGAATCTAAGTGGAGAAAGTATTGCCAGGTGTCGTGAGAGATGATACTGAGAATTTAAGAGCCATCACCATCAATGGTAGCTATACTATTCACCTTTGGTTCTCATGGCACCTTTGGCTCTGGAGGCTAAGGGCTGTAAGATTAAGTCACCAGGAGATTCAGCGTCTGGTGAGCGCTTGCTTCCTGGTTCATAGCTGCCTTTTTGCTGTGTCCTCACATGGTGGAAGGAGCAAGAGAGCTCTCTGGGGTCGCTTTTATAAGGACACTAATGTCATTCACTCTACCTTATGACCTAATCGCCTCCAAAGGACCCACCTCCAGGTAACGCCACAATGGGATCAGGGCTTGAACATATGAAGTTTGGGGGGACATCAACATTCAGTCCATAGCAGCAGCCTCTCTGTCTTGAACTTTGAAACCATCTAGTTCCTTGTTGCTACTTCCCTCTATGGCCTGGTATCATTTTCTAATGCTGTCTTTGAGCCAGATTTTGAATCCATCTATGGATTAGTTCAGCATGACTGAATTAAAAAGATGCTACCATTCCCTGAATCTATATAAGCTTCCAGATTTACTGCTTCCAAATAAAGCACTAGAGGCTCTCTATTCAAAGTTTATTTGCTCAGCTAGACCACCAACTACCTATCCCAGTCCCATTAGCCATTATAAGGGTTGATCTCATGGTACATGTGGTGGTAGGCATGAAACCTTCAGGGTTGGGGACAACTTGTACAAGTGAGGCCTAGGTTGAGTAGGGGCCCCAAAAGAAATCTATCATATATTACCTCTTCTACCTGCAGACCATCACTGAGATATCCAGTGGGTTAGGTACTGACTGTTGGGTTCTCATAATGAAGAGGTTTCATTCCTGCTTCGATGACAGCACGCACCACAACATAGTAAGCCTCCTTTGTTTATCAGACTGTCACTCCAAGAAATCTGTGAACTCCTCAAGACCAAGGATCGAGTTCTATTTATTTTCATACTCCTGGCACGTATCATAGTGTTTTTCACACAGTAGATCCTCAAAATATGATGTTGACCTAATTTTCCATGGTGAGTCATTAAATCAATTATAACACTCAGTGAGTTGTTTAGATGGAAAAGAACTTCCATGTGATTTAAGGGGTCAATTATATGTAGGTAGGGAAGCTGCAGATTATTTATAGAATCACATTTGATGTAGCTTAGGCCAGACATCATGAATTTTCACTTAATCATCAGTCGCAAGTGGGAAGGGAGAGCATGGCCAGCCTTGGGAGTTTTGTAAGCTGACAATCAAGAAGGGTTTGCAAGGTGCTGGGCAGAATTCTGAGAAATGTTACCATGCTTATTCTCTTCTATAAGATGTGAAATGCATGTATTAAAGACACCGAGTTAAAGGACACTCTTTCAATTTGTTTACACAGCAATTGCCATTTTTTTGAACATACAATCTCTCTCCACCCCAAATACGATCTCTCACCCTCCTAAGATGGTAGTTCTAAGCCATTAGTCAAAACCACATTGGCGCGTGGGGATCAGGAAAGCAAAAGTCAGAGAAATAAGTTAGAAGCTCAGTAAAAAAAAAAAAAAAAAAAAAAAATCAGGGACCTGGAGTTTATGGCCATGAAAATCGAACGAGAGCCTCAAACTAAGAAGCATGAGCAGGTTAGGCCTTTGGGAGAATATTGCCATTCTGTAAAGGCAGAGACTACGTAGGTGAAAGCTGTAGGAATCACTTAATGGGAAATTAGAGGCAAAAAGAACATTTTCCGACACTTAGGCCAGCAGGGTGATTTTCTTATTTCAGTTATCTGGGACTCCAATTGTTTCATGTGTAGGACTAGATGAACATCTAGGACTAGATGTACATCCTCTTACTAGAAACGTATCATGGGCCAAGTACTCTATAAGGCATTATGGAAAGACAAAAGCATTTTCTTACAGGCCATTTTGGTAGATCAGAGACATACTTTTGGAGGAAAAAAACCAGATGATTCATCTCAATGTATGGAAAGTGACAAATTAGGATTGGAATACATAAGGGCATTGAGAGTTCAGAAAAGGGAGGGAGGAATTACTTTGGTCCATGGCTGAGAATGATTTGCCAGAGGGGTGGATTTTACTTGGAATCTGAAGGCTAGATAAACTGTAGGTAATTGGAGAGAGAGGAGGAGGACATTTTAGGGCTGATGATAAATGGGAATAAAGGTGTGGATGCCAGACTGTGTAAGGGGGGTGTGTGATCAGGATGGCTGAAGTAAAAAATGTCCTACTGAGTAATAAAACAGAAGATGAGGAGGGAGGTAAAGGCTAGATTTCTGTGGGTAAACCTTGATTTTATCCTATCCGGCAGAAATCAAGACTATTAAATCTAGAACACTAGAAATGTCACAGGTCAAACATGGTGGATGAAGAGCGATGTGTGGTAGTGTGCATTACAGATTACATGAAAGAGAGCTCTTAAGTGGATAGCTTTTAAAAATAAACAGCTGTCTGGGCCTCACCCTAGATTGTCTAAATCAAAATTTTCAGATGAGAAGGACAAAGCAGGAGAGAATTTGTTGAGATTCACTTGGCAATAGAATAACCAAGTTGCAAAATCCAATGGAAAGATGGAAGAAACAAATTTGTGGCTTGATTGGCATTGGGGGATGTGGATGAGTGAGCCTCTAGAATAAAAATAATGAACTAACATCACTGAGTTAATCTTTTCATGAAGTCGGTTTATTTATTGTTTGTGGTAAATAAACTGTGTGGAAAGTAACATTCTGAGATTGCTCGTAGCTAAGTAGGATATGTATACTTAGGGTATGTCTAAAATTAGGAAAGGATTATTTCAGCTCAAGACAACAATATCAGTTATTTTTATTGTCATAT
This sequence comes from Lynx canadensis, assembly GCF_007474595.2. Taxonomy (NCBI): domain Eukaryota; kingdom Metazoa; phylum Chordata; class Mammalia; order Carnivora; family Felidae; genus Lynx; species Lynx canadensis. The sequence continues at coordinate 141,654,285 of NC_044311.2, forward strand.
TTTCTAGTTTTACTTTAAAAGAGGCAATACCCTCCTTACGTTGTCTATTTTACATTGCTACCTTGAAAAGCAAAATAAATTGGAATTCCTTTCTTTCTGAAACAAAAATCATAATATCACTCCTGCTGATAGAAGATATGTAAGGGATAGTTTAAGGCAAGAAATGTCTGGGAGTCTGAGAATCTTACTGGAGAATGATTCACAGCCTTTTTGTAGGATATAAAAGATCATTGTGCCACCAGAAACTGAAAGGTTTTTAGGAAAATGGGAAATGCACATTGAATATGTAATACTGAAACTTTATCTCATTAATTGTATTAATTTATTCCTCACCTTTTCCACTGCCAAAGGTGGCTTTTCAAAATTTTCCCCAAACGAGTTTTCAATCATCTCAGAAAAATCATTTCACTAATATTTTCTTTGTTTCCAAGAATATCATTCAAAATCTCCCACAAAAGGTTGTACAGAATAATCAACCTCTAGAAGGAGAAAAAAATTTTTTCTGTTAGAACTCTCTCTCTCTCTCTATGGACAGTTTTGCTATCATACAGAATTTTCCAGTGAACACATTCAGTTTTCTAGGAGTGTAATGTCAAATAGGTCACCAACTATTCATTAGTTCCACTGATATATTTCCACTGGATCCTCTCTTCACATAAATGTACATAGTGTAAAAGGTACTCATGATATTTAACCTTTTTAAACACTTAAAGCGTCGTCAGTGGCTGGAGATGAAAAAGCGAGCACAAAGAATTTTTAGAGCAGTAAAAATAATGTGTATGATACCATAATGATGAAAGATACATACTACCATGTATTTGCCCAAACTCATAGAACGTTCAATGCCAAGCGTGAACTTTAATGTGAACTACAAACTTGGGGTGATGATGTGTCAGTGTAGATTTATCAAGTGTAACCAATGTGCCATTCTGTGGACGATGTGACAATGGGGAGGTGCACGTGTGTGGAGGCAGAAGGTATATGAGGAATCTGCTCAGTTTTGCTATGAACCTCAAACTGCTCTAAAACTGCTCTAAACTTCTCTAAAAACTAAAAAAAAAGTAAGAAAATAAATAGCACCCTCTGTTCCCTAAACATGGATAGTAGGTAGGATATCATATCTAAATATATCTATTATCTAGAATGGCACTCAACATATAACATTTGGAAACATTGTGCTTTGGGGGATTCTTTGCTTATCCCAAGTACGACAAAAAATGCTGGAAAAGGCGATTTTTAATTGGAAACAGTTGCCTTTTGGATACAAATGACCAATTGCCTTGTGACATCTGGACAAGTTATTCATACGATCAATCTATAAATGAATACTGGGTGTGGAAGCATTGTTTATAAGGTTGGCAATAAAATATTAAAACATAGCAATGCGTAGCTGACAACATTTTATAATATGTCAAAATCTAGTGCTCACTTATGTTTTGAATTTCATGTGGCCAAAAAAAGGATGTGGTCAAAACAAGGGTGCAGAGATATAATGCTCCCAGCCCCTCCCTCCACCATAAAAAAGTAGTCCTGCATTTTAGAATGGGTAAAAATAGTTATGTTTTATGGTTACAATATTCTCTACTGCACAAGCCAGGCTGATAAGCCAGCGGCAGAATGTAAACTTTGCTTGCCAAAGGAAAAAAATTCTACCTGGCTGAAACTGAAGTTTGTTCTGAAAATTGCTAAAAATTCCTTGTGGGATGTAGGAATGTATGTAAGTTGCAAATCAGGAGATAGTTTTCTTCACGTTCGTTAACTATCATTTATTTAAAAGAACCAATATTTATTACAGGGCGGTATATTTTTAAAATTTAGAGTTTTATTATATGGTGAATTTATCTGAGTGCTTTTTTTTCCCCATTGAAAAATCGTTGACATGCAGTGTTACGTGAGTTTCAGATGAACCACAGTGATTTGACAATATCTGAATACTCTTGATATTTGCTATTTAACTTACAAACTTTTATAAACCGAAGGACTTCATTTATAACTCTGTATAATCTATCATAATATATTTTTTGTCCTTCAAGCAGTGTTTAAGATCTTATTTCCTTCTTATGTATTTTTTTTCTGGCCACTTCTGCACCCATTAGACCGCTGATATGATTCTACACGACCCCTATATGCCTTACTGATGAAAAGAGACAAACTTCTTTAAAATTATTGAGTAAAATGTGGGTAGATTTTTACTGTCAAATAATGAATATGACATCTGTTCTCTTACTTATTGATAAAGTATTATATTCTAATTATTTTATAAAACTCATATAATGCTGATAATCCTAATCCCATCATGCATTTGAAAAAACTTAAGGCAAAGAGAATTAAATTTCTTACGGTTATGTAGCTAATAAGGTTCAAAGCTGGGATTCAAAGCATTTGTATTCTTTTAAAAATTATAGTTGTTAAATATTAAGTGCTTATAAGAAAAAATTCAGCATCATAAAATTGGCATTAATTTTGAAACCCTCTGTGGGCTCCTGCCTTATCCTATCATCTTTCCCCCACATGCAGAAAAATTCAGACATAAACAAATCCTAAATACTGTGTTTATCATTTCTTTCCCTTTGCTTTTGCTTTTATCACATATGTTAGATTCCCCAAACTATGTATTATTCAGGGTTATAAAGATGTTTTAATTTTATTTTATATAGGTAGGATTTTATGTTTAATCTATAGTTTGATTTTTTTTGAGCATTATGATCCTGTGATTTACTGATGTTATTTTGTGTTATACTTTGTTAATATTTTAGGCCTGAATTATATTCCATCCCATGCATATCCATCAGGATATTTATCCATTGTATTGTGGATGGATTTGTGTTCTCAGGATTTTACTTTTACAGTATTATGAATATTTTTATACGTGTTTTCTGATTCGCAGATAAAGAGATTCTCTAGGACTTTGCCTTTCATACTTCTGCCTCTAGAAAATGTATTTTATTCCAGAATCTTATGTAGGCATATTTTATAGTATACATGAGTGTGCCTTTATATACATAATGGATGAAATCAATAATCCTTCCTTAACTGTGAAAAACATAGGACATCAGTAATATCAAAGCTATGAATACACCGACTATGAAGACTTAAACTTTGCCCCTTACATAATCCCCACTCAAGAAATAAAACTTGGAGAACCCCGACCATTAGACATCGACAATCGAGTGGCATTACCAATCGAAATGACCGTCCGTATATTAATCTCATCAGAAGATGTCTTACACTCGTGAGCTGTTCCATCTCTGGGCCTAAAACCTGAATGCCATCAGTTTATGTATGTACGTATGTTTGTAAAACTCAAACAAAAAGAAAATCGTAAAATGCACCTTAAAAAAAACTCCATTCTACTCTTCTATTCTCTTTATTTTTTTTAGCATTTAATTCTTTTACTATTATTTCTATTTTAATTAATATACAGTGTAATATTGGTTTCAGAAAAAGAATTCAGTGATTCATCAGTTACACTCAACACCCATCATCACAAGTACCCTTCTTAATACCCATCAACCTTCTAACCCATCTTCCACCCACCTTCCTCCATCAGCCCTGAATTTGATTCTCTTTAGTTTTAAAAAAAGGGGGTGCTGGTTTTGACTCACTAGATCTTTTGACTCAATACCAAGTTGCAACCTTCAGTTTCTTTTTTTTTAATTTTTTTTTCAACGTTTATTTATTTTTGGGACAGAGACAGAGCATGAAGGAGGGAGGGGCAGAGAGAGAGGGATACACAGAATCGGAAACAGGCTCCAGGCTCTGAGCCATCAGCCCAGAGCCTGACGCGGGGCTCGAACTCACGGACCGTGAGATCGTGACCTGGCTGAAGTCGGACGCTCAACCGACTGCGCCACCCAGGCGCCCCTGCAACCTTCAGTTTCAAGCACTGTTCTGAGGTATACTGAGGGGAGAAATTAGTTAGCTTAGGGTACTTTAGGCAAGACAGGATAGACTTCTGCTGCGGGACAACCATCACCCCAAAATATCAGAGTCTTAACACTAGTAAGTTTCACTTCCCACTCACATAAACTCTGCTGTAGGAGAGCAATGGTGTTCATGTTCACAGTCAGGCAGAGACCCAGACTCACGAAGGCTGCTCCCAAGAGTGGAGAGAGCTAACGGATTGTGCATCTTCTGTGACTTCGGTTTCTTTTGCCCATAGAAAACAAGTAGCAGGAAATATGGAGCAAATGAATATTTGGTGAACACAACTGCCTTTGTCACGGACAGTAGGTGCTTCCTCAACTTCACAGCTCTAAATTGTTTTCCAAACGATTGTATTGATGGACACTTTCATCAGAAGTTTATAATTATGCCGGTTGCTCTGTGTTGTGACACATACTTTGGAAGAATATTTAGTATCTGGTAGGTGTGAAATCCTAACTCATTGTGAAATTAATTTGTATTTATCTTATCACAAATGAGTTTGTCTTTATTAGTGTTTCTGGGCCAAATCCATTTCTCGTGCTGCTAAATACTTGCTTAAGCCTTTAGCTATCTTTCCTTCCAGCCATTTAAACATTTTCATATTACTCTGTTATGGTCGTTATATATTTATGATTCTTTATGTATTCTTTATGTGCTCTCAGTTGTAAGCTATGCACGTAACTCCTTTCCCTTTTAACTTGTCTTTCATTTTTTATGGTAACGTTTGCAGATGTATCACTCAGTCTTTTCCTTTATGATATTCTTTCTGTGCCTCGTCTAAAAATGTCACTGTTCCCAGGTCATAAAGTGGCTTTTCTATAATTCCCACTAAAAGTTTGTCTTTCTTGTCTTTTACATATCAGCCTTTCATAGACTTGGAATTGGCTTCAATGTATAATAGGAGGAAGGTATCCGATTATAATATGAATATAGAATAGGCACATAGATGTGAATATCTATGGACAGATATAAATAGACACATAGACGATAGATAGATTATAGATAGATAAATAGATAGATGATAGATGATAGATAGATAGATAGATAGATAGATAGAAATATTTTTCCACATGGACAAAAAATTGTCCAAACATCATTTGGTGAAAATTTACCCTTTTGCCAGGATAGAAACTGATTTCTCTGTCGTAAACTAAAATATTCTCACATGCAAGAGTTTATTACTGGAATCTCTTCTCTATTTTTCATATTTCTATCCCTGCCCATCTATCTGGTATATTAAATTCCATCAGTTTATGCTTCTTCAAAAGTCTGGGCTGTACTTGCATTTTATTCTTTAGTATATTTTTTTAATCATTTTCCAAAAGCAGCCCCTGCCAACTCTTGTGTTTTGTTCAGAGGCCACCAAGTCTATCGACAGTAGTGGTGGGATTTCCTTTCAACGACAGTCTAGATTTCCATTGTTTTAGGTTCCCTTTAGCATAATAGAGTTAATTATTTAATTTTCCTTATAAATGTACTGTACATCTTTTATCTGTTTCATTTCTAAGCCCTTTATACTCCACCTTATTATTGATGAAACTTGAAAGTTCCACTGATAATGCATTATTACTCACATGTAGGGATGCATTTGACTTTGATATACTGACTTCGTACCTACAAAATTTGATAAACTCATGAATTCTAACAATTTATGATTGTTTCTATGGGTTTTATACATATACAGTAGCATTATCTAAGAAGAGTAAGATTGATTGTTTACCTTTTTAAAAAATTTTTTAAATGTTTATTTTTGAGAGAGACAGAGCACAAGTGGGGGAGAGGCAGAGAGAGAGGGAGACACAGAATCTGAAGCAGGCTCCAGACTCCAAGCTGTCAGTACGCAGCCAGATTCAGGGCTTGAACCCATGAACCATGAGATCATGACCTGAGCCGGAATCAGAGGCTTGATCAAGTGAACCACCTAGGTGCCCCGATTTGTTTATCTTTTTACCTAGGTCTTCAGTTTGTATGTGAACGTGTTTTGCTGCTATGTTATTAGGTGCATAAAAATTGAGAATTGCTACTTATTCTCAGTTAAATACTGTATTGTTTTATAGTAACCTTTTTTTTTAAAATTCTTTTCTGCTTTAAAGTCATATCTTCTGATAGTAATACAACTATACTAGCTTTCTTTTTGTTAATATTTTCCTGTTACATATTTTTCAAAGTTCTAATTTCAATCTGTAATTTGAGCATGATCATAGAAATTAGTTCAATTCCCTCATTAAGGTTGTCAGTTGGGAATTGCAAAATAACTTTTAACTGCACTTTTGGATTTATAATATTGCCGGGCATTAAAATTTTTTTTAATGAATTTAACTGAGATTATGTGGTTTTAAATCTTTAGGTTTTGCAATAAAACAGTAATTTCTTGAAGCAATCAAGTGAAAGCCCTTCGTATTTATGTATATGGAAACCTGAGGTCAGAAAAATAGAGCCATCTTTTTGACTGGTCTCATATAAATCCAAAGCAAAACGGAAAACAAAACAAAAAGCAAAAAAGGAAACAACAGAAAGAACATTTATTCATAGTGTGAAAATCCGTGTTTCGTCAAATATTTAAAGGTGGATTTGAATCATTCTTTATCATATTTTATTTAATCTTGTGTCTGCCATTACTGTTATTCTATATATTGAATGGGAAAATGCATCATTTAATGATGGCAAAGAATGAAAATGTTTTAAAAACGTACTGAAATAAAAATCAAATCTAGGGGCGCCTGGGTGGCTCAGTCGGTTAAGCGTCCGACTTCAGCCAGGTCACGATCTCGCGGTCCGGGAGTTCGAGCCCCGCGTCGGGCTCTGGGCTGATGGCTCAGAGCCTGGAGCCTGTTTCCGATTCTGTGTCTCCCTCTCTCTCTGCCCCTCCCCCATTCATGCTCTGTCTCTCTCTGTCCCAAAAATAAATAAACGTTGAAAAAAAATTTTTTTTAAATCAAATTTAGTATTATTATTGTCAAGCAATATAACACATTATTGGTAATTTATGTATATATATATATTTGCTAGCTTACATATTTTTGAAAACGTATACAGTTTACTACATTACTAATTCTATCGGATGACAAGTAAGCTGCCTCTGTAGTCCCACAACCAAACACAACTAACATTTTACATCTTTACCGCTGGCCGTTAAGCCTTGTAACAGGCTAAAGAAACTGCGAGCTGAATATATCTGTCTCAACAGTGCTCTGATTGAATGAGGAATTGCATATCTTTTTGCATACAATCCAACTTACTTTGGGCTTCTAGAGGAAATTTTCAAACTGGCATCTGATAATTCTCTGAACTCCATTCAGCAAACATTTTTAGAAGAACTATCAGCCCTTAAGTTCTGATTCAGATATGAAGTTCCTTTTAGTAAACACGCTGATAGCTCCTATAGGTTACGATTGGTAATAAAATGTATATTTTATCTTCTTGAGGTGCTGAAAATACAATGAGTGTTTCTCCCCATCAAGACTCTCCCCCACACACCAAATATATAGTAGAGAATATCAAAATATTCTAAGAAAATTGATAAAAACCAAATGCTAAGTAGGTGAACCAGAAGTAAGTGACAGAGTCAGAAAATAGAGACAGTACAGGCATGATGTACAGGGAGCATGGGCCAGCGTCTGTGCTAAAAGACATAATGCATCATGGAGCATAAGAAAGAATGCCACTGACTATGTAAAACCGGATTGGCTACTAGAATCGTTAACGTTTTGTCTGAAGAGTTCAAAGCTGGTCTTGAGGAAATTATTTTTAGATGGAGGGGAAATAGTGTTTTAGAGAGAATAAAATAGCGGTATTACAAAACATGCATCAGGGAGAAGAGAAACTGGATAAAGCAAGGCTATTGGAAAAGTTTTATGGGGATCGAAGAAGGATCTGTGGAGGCCCCGGGTTTTGTGTCTGCAAAGAAATGTGGACACAAAATGAATATGTACCATTGTATTAGTTTCCTAGGGCTGCCCTGTAGACTAGATGTCTTCAAAAATAGAAATTTATTTTGTCATAGTCCTGGAGGCTGTAAGTCCAAGATCATGGCCTTGGACCAAGAAGATGGCTGTCTTCTCCCTCTTCCTTCACATGGTTGTCTTCTCCCTCTTCCTTCACATGGTCTTCTCACCTTGTGTGTCTGTATCTTAACCTCTTATAGGAAAACCAGTCATATTGAATGAAAGTCCACACATATGATCTCATTTTACTGCAATTACTTCTTTAAAGTACCCAGTTCTAAATTCAATCACATTCCAAGGTACTAGAGGTTAAGGCTTTAATGTATGAATTTTGAGAGGACCCAATTCAAGTCATAAAAATCATCCTCTGGAAAAAAGAGTATGGAGATTCCTCAAAAAATTAAATATAGAGCTACCCCATAACCCAGCAATTGCACTACTAGGTATTTATCCAAAGGAGACAAAAATGGTGATTCAAAGGGACACAAGCACCCCAATGTTTATCGCAGCACTATCAGCAATAGCCAAATTATGGAAAGAGCACAAATGTCCATTGACTGAGGAATGAATGAGGAAGATGTGTAATACATTATACATATATATAGTGACAGGTGAGTTTTATAAAGATAAATTGATTTAAAAGCATTTTGAGAGGGAAGCAGTAATGAAACTTGAGACCCACTGAATTTGAGATGACGCATGGGCATAAAATAACTACACCTTATAGACAGTACCGTATAGTTTGTAGAACTAGGGTTTCCATGCCTTGATTGCCTGGAATGGTCTGCTTTATGACTGTTGTCTCACTCATTATAATTACTTATTACTATTATTTTTTAACATTTATTCATCTTTGAAAGACACAGAGAGAGAGAGAGAGAGCGTGAGTGGGGGAGGAGCAGAGAGAGAGGGAGACACAGAATCTGAAGCAGGCTCCAGGCTCTGAGCTGTCAGCGCAGAGCCCGATGTGGGACCCGAACTCACTGACTTCGAGTCCTGACCTGAGCCGAAGTCGGATGCTTAACCGACTGAGCCACCCTGGTGCCCCTCATTATAATTATTAACAGGGGTTTTTTTTTTGCTCTTAAAAAAATGTCATGGAGAAATGATTGTCGTAAGCCATTAATGTAGGGTAGTTTGTTACACAGCATTATTATGACAATAGATGGCTTATCTACATTCAGGAAATGCTTTTAGAATACTTATGTGACATACACTGAGCTGGAAGGTGATAAAATAATAGCCAAGGGAATGGCGATACATGACCTCATAAACTACAGTCTAGAGAGTGACAGCGACATATAAATGGATCACTGCAATATAATGTGGACAAATGTTTTGATCTGAGTCAATGGGAGCATATGAGACTGGAGCCTTATTTATACTGGAGGATTTGGTGTAGACCTTCCATAGGAAGTGCCGACTCTATTTTGTCTTGCAAAAAGTGTGTGGAGATCTGACATGGACTCCAAGCAGCATTACCAGTATGCGTGGACGGACAGCACTGAATCCTTGAGGGGCTAGAAGGTGAAAATGGCTACGGTGAGGGTCGGTGGGCAAGTGGAGGTCGAAGCGGCTCAAGTAGGTGAGCTTCAGCCAACACAGAACCATGTTGATTACCTTAAGGTGTTTGGCCTGGCCTCACAAAGAGCTGTGGTTGTGGGGGATTCTAGCTCTCCTTGCCTATACCTTTGCTTTGTTGGTCGTCTCTGCCACGAGAGGGTGAGCGTGTGTGCCTCAGTGCCCGATAAAGTGTTCTTCCTGGAGCACGCACGTAATGCAAGCCATGTGTTAGCTGGTGTTACGAACGTATATTTGCCAGTTTCAGTTTCTGGGAGGCGAGTGGAAATATGAACAAAACAAGTGGTTAGTCATGTTTAATACAAGTTTAGCAATACATTGTGGATTAACTTATTAGGCATCTTACGTGCCTTTCTCTGCCAACTCAGGATGGATTCAACTCTCGACTAGTTTCCTAGTGGTTTGTCCAGTCTGATTTAAAAATAAGCAAATGAAGGGGCTTCAGCTCTCTGGGGAAATTATCCCCCCGGCCTTAATGGATTTTGCTGCTAGGAAATGTTTTTCTGATAATCTGACCAAATTTTCCTTCCACAATTTTATCTTATTACTTTCAGTTTGGATTTAAAACCATCTGAATGCTCTCTTTTCCTTTTAAAGAGCCACATAATCACTTAATGTTAAGATCAGTTTTTTTGTTATTGTTTTTACTTTTTTACTTTCCAGACCCCAGGTTTTCACACATATTTGAACTTTGAATGTTTTTTTTCCCCCCTAGATGTGTTAGCGCCTACATTTTAGGTCCATTTAATTCTGGGCCATTTTTTTTTTTTTTCATCTGGGCTTTAAGCACTTAGATTCCCCTTTTATTATCATCTCCCCCAAAGGTGTTTGCATCATGCCCCTGAAGAGAGTAATTAGTGAGCATTTTGTTCCCCTTCGACAGCCATCCATAAAGATATGTGAAATAAAGCTCTCACAATCTTGCTGGGTCCTCGGGGAGACTTCCTCATAGCTATGTTCTCTGCCATTATCATGAGTTACTTTTTCCCTTTCGTCCAGTCTTCAAAATCTAACAGCAAAACATGCAAACCAACTAAAAATGTTCAAAGGCGTGTTTGTGAAGTAGTCAACAAAAGAGAGCCAATTAAAATGAGTTCTCTATTCAGATGTTATAGAGACTTAGTTCTTAAGGATCTTTTAAAACAGTGACTGCATGACAACTGGCACACTCAACAGAACTTTTGAGACTGGGTCTTGGCCGTTCTTGTTAATGGGAGAGAAATGCTTAGAGACGAGACTTTCCCCAGGGTATGGGGTATTGGGTTAAGGACTGAAACAGGAGATTTGGGGGGAAATGTTTTTATCTATGTCTGGCAACTCTTGATTTGGAAGAGGCATTTATTCTAAGATGAAAAACCCATTTCTGTGTCCTCGGGACAGTATTATTAGCTGTTCTTTGGTTCCAAAGATCATCGCCCAAAGTGACATTCTTTGTGTGGTCTTGTTTGAAAAGGAGTGTCATGGGCGAGGGTAAAGATGGTGGGGGAGAAAAAGGATGAGGAGTATGAGCAAGTATTTAACTATTATAAATGTCATTATATATATAGTCATCATGTATATAAATGTCAATATACATGTGAAATATCAATATATATGTGCGCATGTATTTTATACAGCTACATGTATATATTACATGTAGTTTTATATATTATAAATGTTAATGACATTTATAATAGTTAAATACTTGCTATATAGCCCAGACACCCTCTGGAAATGTTAAAAACGAGGACAATCTCTCATTCTGAATGAGGCAATTGTATTCAATAAAGTGTCTTCTGTCCAAGAGAACCTACACCCTAAGCAGAGGTGCACTGATACCCACGCACTGTTTTAAAGACTGCAGGTATCACTCTCTCTTATGTCTTAGCACAACCCAGTGAGAGAAGGTCAAGTGTCACTTCCAATTTTCAGGAATAGGAAAATGAGAATTAGAGAGTTTTACCGACTTGTCAACAGGTCCATCTGAGTAAATATGTAGCTGAATACAAACTCAGGGTTATCAGATAGCTGAGCAAGACTTCAACCACTGTATATATCGTTCTTATATGTGATAATATATGTAAAATGTCATGCCTGGCCCATAGCTGGAGAGTATTATACATTGACTATTACTACTAATATGAATTGATGGTGTGGCTTGTTTTTATTTTTATTTTTTAAGATTTTGTTTTTTTAAGTGATCTGTATACCTGATGTGGGGCTTGAACCCACAACCCCGAGATCAAGAGTTGCATGCTCCACTGACTAAGCCAGCCAGGTGCCCCAATTTCTTGTGTTTTTGTTTGTTTTTAATGTTTATTTATTTTTGAGACAGAGAGAGACAGAGTGTGAGCAGGGGAGGGGCAGAGAGAGGGGGAGACACGGAATCCAAAGCAGGCTCCAGGCTCTGAGCTGTCAACACAGAGCCCAACGTGGGGCTTGAACTCATGAACCATGAGATCATTACCTGAGCCAAAGTTGGATGATTAACTGACCGAGCCACCCAGGTGCCCCCAATTTCTTGTTTTTAGCCAACATTCAATTTTTTTTAAACAGCAGCTCTACCCAAAATGTCAAAGTCTTCTAAGAGATCACTATAGACTTTCAGATATACAGAAAAAAAAAAAAATCACACCAGTAAGTGTATTTGCTTGTTAAGCAAGCAAACAAACAAACAAACACAACTTAAAGTGACACTGTGGTCACCTCGCTGTGTCGTTAGTGAGCTTCGTGACTCCCCTGAGGCAATTCTTCAGGTAACATTGTCCGTGTAAAATGAGGTAGCTGGATTTGGGATACGAGGATATACGTGAAAGCACCTGGAGGAGATAAAGTTGCTATGGGGAGGCACACGCATGGGATTGTGACTGTCACTATTCCAGACTTTCCGTCTGGACCTGTGGGGGTGCTGAATGGTGGCCCTGAGAAAAGATATGTCCGTGTCCTAATGTCTGCAACTTGTGAATGTTACCTCATCTGGAAAAAGAGTTGTGCAGATGTAATCAAGTTGAGGCTATAAGGAGATCATCCTGGATTATCTGGATGGACCCTAAGTCCAGTGATAAGTGTCCTTGTAGGAGACATCTAGAGAAGGCATACACACGGAGGAGATGATGTGAAGACAGGAGGGGGACAGGGAGCCACGTGGCCACCAGCCCGGGAAAGTCGTCAGTCAGGAGCTGAAGCAGGCTTGCCCAAATGGAGCCCCCAGAGGGATGGTGCCATTGTCAACAGGTTGATTTTGGACTTCTCATCTCTAGAAGTGTGAAAGAATGGATATCTGCTATTTTCAAGCCAGTTACTTTGGGGTAATTTGCTATTGCAGCCTCGTGAAACTAATAAACTCTTAAAATGGTATAATTTCCACTTCTTTAACTGATTTAATTGAAGTTTCTAATTTACTCATAAAATGACAAATCGGAATGCATGACTCTTAAATTCCTTTCCAAGGGTGATGCTTAGTAAAATGTGAACCTTTTACCAGTGCATTTTGGAAACGTACCCGTTTTAGAAGGTAGGGACTTGAGGCGTTAAAGAGGGTGGCTAAAAATGAGCGAGGCACCGAAGCTGTAAGTGTCCAAGGAAAGAAAGAGCCTTTGTAGAAAATAGACCATTCGTGATCGTTAGCTAGTCTTCAGCGGGGAGAAAAAGGCTCCGTAGGCTGTAGATAATCCACTTTCTACATTTTACCTCAGCAATTCAGGGTTAGATTCAAGGAATCTTTTTATGCCGTATGTTATTTTTCTAGGCAGAACCCCCTCTATTTAAAGTGTATGTTTGAAAATAAGAAAATTCAGAAGGCTGTTTCAAGTGATAAATGTTAAGCTTTAAAATAGAATGTTGCTACTTTCCTACATATCTTGGTAACACAATTACACACGTCATGTTTCCACTTTAGGATAAGTCTTTCTGTGAACTAGACAGTTTTTAGAAAGCGGACTAATTTATCAGTGGCATTTTATGGAGTTGTTAAAGACATTTTTGCCTGATTGAAAGTAGGTAGGATTGATGCAAACTCACTGATACGTATATATTTAGGGATAATATTTTTTTCCCACATTGAGTGAAGACAAATTGAGCAAAACTTGCTTTCTCTGTGAGTACACGTTAAAATTCTAGCATCCTGAAAATGTAAGTGATTAAGGACTAATTCAATAGCTTAGTTATTGGCTTTTGTGTTTTGAAAACGGTTTGTGATGTGTGATACAAAAGCAAAACAGAACAATAACAAACCAAAAGGCCGTTGAAAGGTATTTAAATGACTCACATGGAAAGGGGAATAGAGAATTCTGAATGTAGGTCCCATCTATTAGGTTCTGTTTCTATCTAGAAAAGATGTGAAACCTCTAAGATAAAATTTAACATACTGGATACTTCAGAATAAAATTAATTTTAAAACTGCCTGTCCTCAAACTCTGCCTTTAGAACGCCAAACTTAGCTTAAGAAAATGTACCAATAGCTATGCTCATCACGTAAGCAACATCAATTGTTTTTGGACTCCGCAAATGATGGATGATCGGCATGTTTCCAGAGGATGATTTTGATTATTTTTTTTTTCAACGTTTATTTATTTTTGGGACAGAGAGAGACAGAGCATGAACGGGGGAGGGGCAGAGACAGAGGGAGACACAGAATCGGAAACAGGCTCCAGGCTCTGAGCCATCAGCCCAGAGCCTGACGCGGGGCTCGAACTCCCGGACCGCGAGATCGTGACCTGGCTGAAGTCGGACGCTTAACCGACTGCGCCACCCAGGCGCCCCGATTTTGATTATTTGATGTTTCTGGTCATTAATTAGCTGACAGATACCTGAATCAACTCATTTGTTTAGACATGTGTCACGTAAGAACTTTTGCACATACTAGACAACTAGACATTGTCCTAGAGTGGAAGAATGTGACAAAAACCAATGACATGTTTCAGAGAGGTCCCAGTACAGCAGGTGTTGGTCACACACGCAGAGGTCAGCGGATAATCATGAAGGCAATGACAGAGAAAGTGATACGAGCGTGGCTGGATGGCAAAAAGCCAAGGAAGCATAGAAGTGGGTGGCGTGGGGAAAGTACTGGGGCAAGAGCGGACCCCTGGGGTGGGTAACAAGTTGAGAATTATAGCAAATGTATGGAGAAGCCAATGGCAAAGTCCTGAAGTCTAAACATAAACCACTAAGTCTAAACATGAGCCACCATGGTTTGCAATATTATTTTCCTTAAATCACCCCGTAGATTCTAGTGCCAGCAGCCCAGAAAAACCGTGATCTTGATTCCAGGAATTAATGGGGGCTAAACGTGAAAAGGGAGAGAGTTGAAGAACCTACATTTATTGTTTCTGTAGAGGAAACATTATTTAGTCAATTTCGTCTTTCAGTTATGTTTGGTGAAAGCTGAGCTTTTCCTTTCGCAGCCCTGTCATTGGCTTTCTGGAGTTAAATAGCCACACGCTACAGAAACTGCCAACCGGCCAGTCGGAGAGAATGAATTCTAAATCCCATCTGAAGGGACCCTTTGAAGCTGTGTGTTGACTTTTTGGTTTGTTAAGGATGTTTCTGGCTCCTTCCATGAGAATTTGAGATGATATTTTAGAAAGCATCTACACCTCAATTTGTCAGAAAATCAGTTTCTATTTTCATTTTTCGTTCCCAGGAAAAAGTGGCAGAGACTAACCTGGTGTGGGCGAATGAGGAAGGTATAGAACAAATCATTTTTAATCACGGTATGTGTAAATAGAAGTCATAAACAGATTAGATTTATGCGCCATCTGTAGATCTCAGAGTCTTTAAAGACTTTTCATGGAAGTCTAGTCATCCACATTTCTTTTTTCTTCTTCCTTTTTGGAAGAATATCCCAACACTTTTGGAATATGAATGCCGGGATGAGGCACAATAAAAACAATGGTTTCACCAAGAGGTGTTTAAAATACAAATAACAATATAAACTGATATTTGGGAGGTAGCGTGATTAAACCATATTTTTAAGACTAGAATTCCAACTAATTTGGTTTTGCATATTAGTATTTAACACATAATATATACTCGGGGCGCCTGGGTGGCTCAGTCGGTTAAGCGTCCAACTTTGGCTCAGGTCATGATCTCGCAGTTCATGAGTTTGAGCCCCGTGTCGGGCTCTGTGCTGACGGCTCAGAGCCTGGAGCCTGTTTCAGATTCTGTGTCTCCCTCTCTTTCTGCCCCTCCCCTGTTCATGCTCTGTCTCTCTCTGTCTCAAAAATAAATAAACGTTAAAAAAAAATAAAAAAAAAATAAAATGCAATTTATTGTCAAATTGGCTAACATACAGTGTGCTCTTGGTTTCGGGGGTAGATTCCCGTGATTCATCATTTACATACAACACCCAGTGCTCATCCGAACAAGTGCCCTCTCCTCAATGCCCATCACCCGTTTTCTCCTCTCCGCCCCCTCCCAATAAAGTCTTCTGTTGGGCTATTAGGCTTTTCCTGTTTTTATCCTTTGCCCTGTAATTTAAGGTAATTTCACTAAAACTCAAGCCACTCTGTGCAGCTATCTTTGTGCATGTATTCAGGAAGGCAGCATGGGCAGTGAGTGCTGGGTTGGTGTGGGCAGAATAATAACACTTCTAATATTGTGGAATAATCAATGACTGTCATATTTACCTGCCACAGCTTTTAATCGCAGGCTTTCATAATTAAGATTATGCACACACACACACACACACACACACACACGCCCCTAGGTGAAAAATGTAAATATTCATAATGACTCATTTGAATCAATTTTCTTTTGTTTCTGTCTTTGAATTTTGGGGCCTTTATTATATTAAGATGTATAGAAAAGCTATCAAACACATCTTCTATAAAAATGTTTTCAATACAGCTTATAATCTGAACTAACGAAAGCCATTTTAATTAAAAAATCATACGTTTGAAATACTTAATAATATCAATGACTATGTGAAGATAGTTGAATGAGTGAAATCGAATACGTACACAGTGGTATTTCTGTAAATAATTAACATTAATCCTTTGACGACGACCTTAATTGTTTGGACAAGATAATAAGTATGGTATGGATTTTACTGCTAAGTCTGCCAGCATTTCTTATTTTCACTTATTTATTTATTTATTTATTTATTTGAGAGAGAGAGAGAAAGAGAGTGCGAGCAGGGGAGGGGCAGAGAGAGGAAGGGAGACACATAATCCAAAGCAGGCTCCAGGGTCTGAGCTGTTAACACAGAGCCTGATGCGGGGCTCGAACCCATGAACTGAGCGATCATGACCTGAGCTGAAGTCAGATACTTAACCAACTGAGTCACCCGGGCGCCTGTCTTGTTTTCATTTATACACTATGCATTAGTCATCTTGGGCCACCATAACAAAACACCACAGACTGGGAGCTTCAACAACAGAATTCTATTTCTGACAGTTCTGGGGCTGAAAATCCAAGATCAAGGCAGGTTTTATAGGTGGCCGCTATGTACTGTTGAGCTCACATGACCTCTTCTTTGTATGCATGCAGGGAGAAGGAGAGAGCGCAAGCTCTCTAGTGTCTCCTTTTGTAAGAGTAGTAATCCCATCATGAGGTCCCCACCTTCACGTGCATCTGACTAAGATTACTTCCCAAAGACCTATATCAAATACTCTCATATTTCCGTGTAGGGTTTCAAATATCAGTTTTAGAGGGACACAAACATTCAGTCCATCTAGATATTCTCTTAACAGCCTATAAATTTAAGAATAATATTCTAAGAGAGGAGGTTGGGGCTTAAACAATTATTTCATGACATCTCTAGAATAATCAGTTATTGATGACACCACCAAAATTATATTCAGGAGGTTACCAAAGCATTTACGGCATACATCCCTGGGCCTCTCTCTGGGCACGCTGAGAAGTTGCCACCAAATCTCCCTTAATAAATGCTTAAGAGTCCACACACACAGCTTTAAAGGGCCCACTGGAAAGGGATTCAAGACGCATTCACTCTGGCAGTGAATTCCCCTCTTTGGGGAGCTTTGTCTTGGAATTGGGTGGGCTTCTAAGAGAGTCAGATTACAAAGGAAAGATGCAAAGGAGTCCATGGGGTCTGTAGAGAGGGAGCTATACCCAGAGATTTGTTTATAATGACTAGGATATAACAAGAGCGATGAGATGTTACTTCTGAGGTTAAGTTAGGGCAAATCTTGCATTCATATCTTAGTTTGTCAGATTTCTTTCTAGCTCACATCTAAGTAAATAAGTTCAGCAGAAGGTAACCATTCTTTATTGGGTAGGAAAGTTTTGTTTTTCTGCATCAGTCAGCACAGAGATGGCTGGACCATATCCATGGTCTTCCCTACTGACATACATTCAACCATGTACACATGCACACTCACACACACATATAACACACACACACACACACACACACACACACACACACTACTTACAGCGATAAAAAGGAAATTTCTTGGAACATATAAGCAATCTTCTGCCCACCACTACATAGTCTAGGAGGAAGTGGGTAGAAATAGACAACTACCAACTCCATTATACGTGCAGCATTAGATTTGTGGGGCTCCCGATGGAGAAGACGAATCGAAAGTAATGCAAGTGAGAAAATAACTACTGATGGCTGTTCTTTTTCTTTTAATAGCACTTGAAGGGCGAGCATGGAAATTGGTCTTAAGGACAAGAGGATTACGTTTCAAAATGAAAAGTAGAAAGCAGTAGCATTACCACCCTCTGGCATCTGGAAAGCTTACTCAACTCTCCTATTGTTGCTTTGGAGAAAAGCAATCATACTTTAAAAGAGCTGCTTCTCTTAGCTCCTCTGTGATTCACAGCAGCTTGATCTGAAACCATGTAGGAGAAGCAAAATAAATCAGTGTTGGTCTCTGTTTGTATCTTCTCTAAAGTCATTCTGTATCCTTCTATGTACAACTTCCTAATTCAAGATATGTAAAATGTATCAGGACGACATCTGGATTGGGGGTTTGTCAATGAATAATTCAAAGAAGAAAATTTCACAAGCAAAAAACTCTTAATCTGGACCTTCCTTCCTACTTTGCTTCCTTTTTTAAATGTCCTTCCGTCTTTCTTTTAGTAGAGTCACAATGGTACTTTTTCACTTCTGGATATTTTTTGCATGAAGGCTTTTACACACGGGGCATAGGATGTCATGAAAATACAGTTTAATTTACCCAGCAAGCACAGAAGGTCGTGTGTTAGGCATTGTTCAAGATGGAAAAATGTGCCATCCATCTGGGGGAACTGAAGTCTAACTGGAGACTAAGGAAGGAGCATGTACAATAACACGCCCTGTTAACGGAGCACCAAAACAGGACTCGTCAGTATTCGCAGAAAGCGGTGATTGTTCTCAGTAGTGGAAACCAGAAAAGTATTAACCTGTTATGTGCTACAATGTGAGATGGGTATGAAATGCAGACAATTTACTATTACAGCAAGTCCGAGAGAGGGGACATTTTAGGCAGAGAGGAGTGTGGTGGAGGGCATAGAGTATTTGCAAAGTTAGTCAGTGGTAGAGAAGTGTCAGTCTTTAAGGCAGGTCCTGGCCACAGAAGATCACGTGTGCCTGGGAATGAGGCAGATGTCAGGAAGACAAGAGCGGAAGCAACGTGAATGATGGATTAAAGGATGGGAAGTCAGAAATTTGTTAAGAGGCCTCTGTGGGTGCCTGGGTGGCTCAGTCAGTCAAGCGTCCGCCTCTCGGTTTCAGCTCAGGTCATGATCTCACGGTTCGTGAGTTCGAGCCCTGCGTCAGGCTCTGCACTGACAGCATGGAGCCTGCTTGGGATCTTCTCTCTTCTTCTGTCTGGCCTTTCCCTGCTCATGCTCTCTCTCTCAATAAGTAAAGAAACAAACAAACAAAAAAAACTTTAAAAAAGACTTTTGTGAAATACCTCCCCTGAATTGATTAAAAAAATACTAATGAAATGCTTTGAAAAGAGAAGTGGAGTGTGAACAGAATAATGGGTCTGAGAGACGGCGAGGAAACAGGAAAACGGGACTGACTGAATGATGAAGCGTCATATCTAAGTCATATCTAGGGTGACTCAGGATGATAGGTTGGCGGTGATATTCACAATCAGTACAGAAAATATAGGAGGACGTAGAGAGTTAAGGAGAACGCTTATTGGAAAAAAAAACGAAGTACCCATCGACTTTTCATGTGGGATTATTGCAGTGGACTGCTTCCCTTATGTCTCTGAAATTACGGATGCAGAAGGATGGGCTCCTACAGATGTGGCTGTCACCACCCTGCCACCTGGGTGTCAGGTCACTAACAGACCACCTGGGGAGTAAGTCGCTAACAGACAGTCTGAGAGAGATGGCTGAAAATATAGCCTTCAATAAGAATTGGGAGAGACAGAAAATAATCCTCCGCTGCGTGACAAGTGTTTTAAATTAATTAGAGACACAAGAGGAGAGGGGCCAAAAAGCCAGAATAGTAGCGCATACTGGAATTCAGAAAAAAAGAAATAAAGCTTTAAGAAAGAGCAGGGCGCCAGTATTACAAAACGCTATGGAGGGTACGAGGAGAAGTGTAACTGAGACAATACTATTATGTTTGATCGGGAGTGACCCGTTATTTTTTTTTTTTTTTTTTTTTTTTTAGTGTAGTTGACACGCAATGTGACATCAGTTTCAGGGGCACAGCATAGTGATTCAACCGGTCTGTGTATTATCCTGTGCTCACCACAAATGTAGCTGTCGTCTGTCACCATGCAGCACGATCACAATCCCATGGGCTGTAGTCCCTCTGCTGTGCCTTTATTCCCTTGAGTTAGTCATTCCATCACTGGAAGGCTGTGACTTTCGGCACGTGTCTCAGCAGGCGAGACAGTAGTGGGGTAGGTGAGGAGGGAGAATCAAATCACAAGGGCTCGTGAAGACTCTTTAGTTCAGGTGGAGGCAGAAGGTTTGGCTTTATTTTACTAAGTTTGCAGGCGAAGTGGAAAAGATAGAAGGCTTAAAAGAAAGCTAGTTAGAAGAGGGATATGCAAATCTGAGCCTGTTTATAGGGAAAGAGCATAAATCGATCCAGTAGGGACATGAGCAGAATGGATAGCTGATAGAACAACACATTGTTCTAGGCAGGAAGGTACCCAACAGAGATATTCTGACACTCCTAACGTTGGCATTTGTGAAAGGACGAGTCTTCCTCTGAGGAGGTTAGGGCGAAGGAAGAAAGGCATGGAAAAAATACAAAGACACTCGGAGGAGAGCAGGGAAGTGGAGAGCCCATGTGCCAGGTGTTCTTGCTCATTTCAGGGAATTGTCAATGAGGTCATCGTTCATCTGTTACAATTTATGGTTCCAGGGAGGGCTGGGGACTTCAAGATGCTGAAGAAGGTTTGGATCGGTTGTTATAGTGAGTGAATAATATAGAGTCGCAGGTCAAGTTTGAATCAGTTGCGTTTCTCACGAGATCAGCAAGTTGTGAGACTTTCCCCCCATCCCCAGCCGTGCAGCTCGGTACACACAGGAGTGAAGGGAACAGATAATGAGGATTTCTCGGGGCTAGAATTGGGGGAAGTTAAGTGTGGAGCCTGTAGCAAGCAGTACAGTGCAAGAACCTTCTCAAACTCCTACGAAGTGTCAATGTGAAATCGCAAACTGGGTTCAAGGAAAAGTGGATTCAGATGGGCATGGCAGATCACCACAGCGTGGAGACATCGAAGGGCATGAGGGTCCCAAGAAAGGCCCAGATGGGGTCCGGTGTGCATCGTGGAGTAGTAGCACGTGGTCCTCAGGCTGCGGCCCCGATCAGAGCCCGAGAACTCAAAGAGAAGCGATTTCAGGGAGGACCCAACTGGGGTGTGGACCAGCCAATGAACGGGTGCGCTGGAGTGGAGATGGAGGTCGCTGGAGTTCAACAGTTTTAAGACGTGTGAGGCCACAGTGTGGGTGATGACAGCCAAAGGGGGGGAATGAGGTTGCGAACCAGGTGACGAAACCTCAGTGAGAAAAACGTCATCAGCGCTCACCCTGCCAGACAAAAAACGGAGGAGGCTGGCTATTTAATTGTCAGGTTAGCTATTTGTTTCCATTTAGGTGGGGGCTGTTTTCCGGGGAATTTTTTACCATGTGCTGTGTCAGTTTTGGGCTGAGTCCATGGGTTTCATACAAACTCAGACATACTTAATGTGTTTTATGGAAACAGAATCACGCACAGAAGCATAATGACTGCTAATCCAGTCCGAACTAGAGCCTTGCATGCCTATCTTGGGGCCTAGATGAATGCTGTACCTTCAGACAAATCCAGTACAGGGCAGATGAGGTGGCCGAGAGAGCTCAAAATCATTATTGTGTATCCGAGATGTAATGTTCAAGGAAAGAATCAAGGGGAACGTACTTCTTGAGTTTAGTCTTTTTTGTTTTTTTAATTTTTTTAACGTTTATTTATTATTGAGAGACAGAGAGACAGAGCATGAGCAGGGGAGGGGCAGACAGAATCCGAAGCAGGCTCCAGGCTCCGAGCCGTCAGCGCAGAGCCCGATGCGGGGCTCGAACTCACAAACCGCGAGATCGTGACCTGAGCCGAAGTTGGGACGCTCAACCCACGGAGCCACCCAGGCGCCCCTAGTCTTTTATGTATAAGAGAAATTAGGTTGAGCAATTGTGATTCTGGAGGCTGGAACTAGGATAAATGGATGGAAGTTACTGAAAGACAACATGACTTTCATTAAGTTAATGACTGACCCTGGGTCAGAAGCAGAAGACCCTGCTTCTTCATGACATTGGGAGTCCACGCTATGCAAAGTGTTCTCAGCAGACGAGACGATTCTTATACATCCCAAGGTCCACAGAAGAGCCTAACTGATATGGCCCCGGAGCTTGCTGGAAATGCAGGTAAACTCTCAGGTTTATCTCTATCTTTAACAATCTCAAGCCCCAAACAAACAAACAAACAAACAAACAAAACAAGCCTCCTGAGCTTTGATTCTTCTTCTTAAGTTGAATTTTGTAAGATTATTTTTATCAGGCAGCGCACCAAAGCTCATTTACATGGGAAGAGCGTCGAAGTGCTACATTTTGAAAAGAAAACTTCTTGGTGCCCCACGAACACTACAACTGCAATGATGGTTTGACAAGGCTTTGCAAACGGCACAAACATCGGAACACCCCTGTGGCATTCTGCTTCCTTTCTGATGATTCAGTGACGAGTCCAGGGGTATCCTGTGGATTTCTTCATTACTAAGGCTTCATTGTAAACTGCTGGTGAAATACTGCTTCCGATGAGTGATGTAGAGGGAGAACTGTTGCCATCTTGCTTGCATGTGCTCTTGGTTTAGTCCCTCCGTTGGGGACACAAGTTCAGTGTGTCTTATGTTTATTACTGGGCTTTATCTAAGGTTGTGGAATTTTCCTTCTCAGACAGCTCAAGCCTGGTTTCACTTTTAAATGCGCAGGAGAAGTAACAGACAGTGAATCATGTATCAACAGGGCGAAGAAATCGATACACTGTGGTAGTGATCATCGCTATTTTTATTCTTTGTCCAGAAAGCACATTCCTTGAGTTTTTCTCTCCGAGTGGAAAGAATGTTTAATTAACATAAATATGACACAGCTCCCATAAACATGAATAGGGCTTTGAGCTTACAAATCTCTCCCATGCCCTGATAATTGTTTTGTGTGTGTGGACAATAACAGGACTTTACGAGAAACCTCCACTGTCAGCAATGGTACATCATAATTTACAATGTCTCCCTTCCTAAGGGAGTTTTATCACTACTTAGAAAAGTAGCTGATTTATAGCAAGTGGCAACGAGCGAGAAATCATGGTGTTTACAGGGGAAAAAGCGATGGCAGAGTTTATTGTAAAGGCTCCCTCCTTTTAAATTGGGGAAACATTTGCTGTTTGTCATAAATAATATGTTTGGCAATCTAGCTGAAGCCTTGTTATGTCCAATTGTCTTTTGTCTCATGTCAATTGCGTTATGGACAATTTTTTTTTTTTAAATTATTGGTGTCTCTTCTTGCTTTGCAAGTACTTCAATAATATTTTTATATGTGAGGCCCAAATATGATAGCAATGCCAAACAGTTTACTTTTGTGTGTTTATTACTCTCAAGCCCTGCTCATTGTTTTCTTTTATTTACTGTTCACTTCCTTGTTTATCTTTTTCTTACTATTCCCACCGACACATCTCTACATTTATATTTATTCTTTTTTAATATAAGTCTAGTCCTCTACGTGAAACCACGAACAAATGTCAACATAAATCCCTCAAAAGCATGGAAAAACACTTCCTAATTTTTGAAAAAAAAATCACTAGTTTTAAAAACTTGCTGCTTTAACTGGCTCTCCTTTGCACTCTTGACGATTTAAGCCATTTCCTCATTTGTTTATAAATTCTATTTTCTCTGGAGTGAAACATCTTTTTGCGATCTTTTCTTATGCAACTCTTAGGATTTGCAACAGGACCCTCTCCTTCCACTAATCTGCTTTTCCAAATGTATCCCCTTTTTCTCCCGTTTTTTTTTTTAAATTTCTTTAATGTTTACTTTTTATTTTTGAGAGAGAGAGAGACAGCGAGCATGGGAGGGGCAGAGAGAGAGAGGGGGGAGATACAGAATCCAAAGCAGGCCCCAGGCTCTGAGATGTCAGCACAGAGCCCAACGCGGGACTCAAACCCGCTAACTGTGAGATCATGACCTGAGCCAAAGTCATGCGCTTAACCGACTGAGCCACCCAGGCACCCCTCTCCCTGTTTTCTTCAGATCCTCGTTCCTCAGTTTCATGGGGGCTGCTGACCCTCTACCTGCCTTGCTGACTTCAACTTGATGTCCTTCTTGACAGGATCCCTCTCTGTGAGGTGTCTTTCCCATAAATGTCAGTCTCCTAAAGCATAGTCCTCTTTGAAGACCTGTGTCCAATGTACGCTATTTTTCTTAACCATTTCAATGGTATTTCAGCTGGGGATTCTGTTTCTCCATTCTCAGGGCTTAGGATACTCTCCTTCCCTAGGAAGCTCTCAAAACTTGAAGCATTGGCTGATTCTCTCCAACATTCCATGGCTGTGTATCTGTTCATTCCCTCGTGAATCCATGGCTTTATTCTGTATGTATTACTGTATCTATTAATATGTTGTATACATGTGAGAAGTTTGTGGAAGTCGCTTTCTGGAAGAAAAGAAAGGCTTTTTCTCTAAAAATGGCAATGGAAGTTATGGTAGTGACACATGCATAATCCTGCCCAGTGGCTCTGGCAGATGAAACAAATGCCATATAATGGATTTGTCTACCACTGATGGGATGTGTCACGTTATTGTTTGAAGTCATGCAAACAACAAATATGTGCGGCTGGGCTATTAGTATTTTTCTGTTGTTAATAGTGGCGCTTTCCCTTTGTAAAAGGAGGAAATAAGAGAACAGAAACCACATCACCATACAAAATGGGAAAAGTACGCTAAAATAAATGCCGCGTATTCTTCATCTGCACTGGTCTACTTGTATCTAATTCCCTCAGAGTTCTAGAAACACCAAGAATGAGAATGTGACTATGATCCAAGTGCGGGAAAAAAAAAAGTTTCTGTTTGGTATACTTATCAAGGCTCTCCTCCCCCAAGAACTGATAGATGGGAATGCCTCAGTTCGTGGCAGAATTGACAAAAGCAAGGTATAATATTGACATGTCCCCCCAGCATGCTAGGCCTTATCAGTTATTGCCTTGAAATAGAAGTTAAAACTCGGGGCGCCTGGGTGGCGCAGTCGGTTAAGCGTCCGACTTCAGCCAGGTCACGATCTCGCGGTCCGGGAGTTCGAGCCCCGCGTCGGGCTCTGGGCTGATGGCCCGGAGCCTGGAGCCTGTTTCCGATTCTGTGTCTCCCTCTCTCTCTGCCCCTCCCCCGTTCATGCTCTGTCTCTCTCTGTCCCCCCAAAAATAAATAAACGTTGAGAAGTTAAAACTCTAAAATGCATATTGTGTTGTCAATGTCTTTTTACCTCATCAAAAGCTGCCATAATATTTTAATACTCCTGTGTTTTTCAACTATGGGGGGGGGTATAATCATAAAAATATTACCATTTATTTAATTCTACTGTGCATCTCCAACCTTTCATTCCTGTCTCAGTTTCACACCTACTCTGCAAAGTAGGCATTCTTGTCACCTTCTTGTAGCTAAGAAAGTCAAGACTTAGAAAGGTTATGAAGTGTGCTCAAGGCTACGTTGTTAGAAAGTAACAGAAATGAATTAGGGACTCTGGAATGTCTAATTCCAATCACAAACGTGGCCCTTCCCTGTACACAACACTGACTGTCATAGGAAAACATAAGGCTTAATGTCCGTGAGGCCCACGAGCTAACCCCGTAGGGCAATCGCTTCTCTGTGTCTGGAACCTCAAGTTAAGTCCAGTTTAGAAGTATAGTGTGAGATTGGCACTAATGGATGCTTTGTAAGGGTTTGGAAAATACTTCTTTGGTAAGGTTTTCCAGAATTTCTTACTCAACAAATTAAATGGTATTTTATTTTTCCTAATCAAGAGCTCCGAAGGCTTCTCTGTAAAACAAGGCATTCATTCCTATGAGCCTGTCCTACAGGTCTATAACACAGGACGTGGCTAGGATCTAGTGTGATCTCGTTTTTCGTCAGTTCCAGGATAGCCATGTTCCTTATTACAAGTTAAAACAAATTTGTTGGGGCGCCTGGGTGGCTCAGTCGGTTCAGCTTCCGACTTCGGCTCAGGTCATGATCTCACGGTCCGTGAGTTCGAGCCCCGCGTCGGGCTCTGTGCTGACAGCTCAGAGCCTGGAGCCTGTTTCGGATTCTGTGTCTCCCTCTCTCTGACCCTGCCCCGTTCATGCTCTGTCTCTCTCTGTCTCAAAAATAAATAAACGTTAAGAAAAAATTGTTAATTTTTGCCTGTTGGGTAATTGGATCCCCACTGACAGAAGGTGGAACTGATGTTATGGCCATAATACTGACTTAAAATAACCTGAGCAGATGTTCTTGGTATTAGTTTACAGGGTATACGTCCAGTTCATTGATTTTATTTCTAAGTGAAGGGTTCTTCTCGGTTGTACACCTGCCAAACTTTGACCTCTGTACTCAAAATTAAAAAGGGATCAAATTTTCTAAAAAGAAATCGATTGCTGTTCTCATTATTGGAAGGCACACAACAGTGCAGTGGGAGTCACCTTGGAGTTATTCCAACCAGGAAAGTCGGAGGATTATAACAACGAACGCAGTGAAATTCAACAATGTAGGTAGTCAAGCCAAGCAGATGAGGTAACAGTTATGAAACCCATAGTAACCCAAGAAATCTGTGGCAAAAATAGATGAAGTTAGCCAGAGTGGTCCACAAGTAGGACCTGAATCAGAGATAAAGCTGAAGTCCCCATGGAGATGTATACATTTGCTGTTGAGACGAGTAGTCTCATTGTGAGAACAAAGATGAGAATAAATAGGCACAGGGACTGCCTATTCCTGAAAGGTCCTAGAAATACAGAAACCACATTCCAACTTCACAGACCCCAAACATGGGCCTTTGTTTACACTCAGAGTGACTTAGACATACACAAACCAGTATGCCAAATTCTTACGGGAATATTTGTAATATACGCAAAATGTATTACTGTGGCCAGAGTTTCCTTTTCCTGCAGTGAAATGTAAATGAAATACTACATTACAACCAGTCAGTTGACTTACTATAATGGTGAATAAGGCAGAAAAGTGCCTGGCCTTCTTCTTCTAATAGAATAAAACTGACAATGGATGAGTATATCATCATGTAAACACGATGATTTTAGATTGGTAAGAGGGCTATCGTGAAATAAATAGGAGCGATATGATAGTCAGTGGGGAGAAGAGATTTGCTATTTTAACTTGTTTTCTCCTAGAGGAATCTTCTCCGAAGAAGCCATTTACCTAAGACCTAAAAGATGATGATGGACAAACCCTATCACAATACAAGGGAAGAGCCCCCTGCCAGCACCAAGATAAAACCCTTGTTCATACATGTTGGTGACAGATTGTAACTTTCAGAGCTTTAAGAGAACATTTCTGGCACTTGTAATGGTAAGTAGAAAAAATATATATAATTTCTTTCCTCTTTCACACCATTGCGAACATCATCACCATGCACCCCACTACCACCAACACCAATCACAACATTAATGAAAAAATAATCTTTAGTCTATACCAAAGAAAATTGACTGCCCACAGTGTGCCTAGGACGGATGTACAAAGTAGCTACTTTTTTTTTTTCTATTTTAGAGCAAATAAGAAAGATTTATAATAGAGATAATCAACTATGATCTTGTCTGTTACTCATGTGTCATCAACTTTAATGGATGAATTGTATATGGCTTTCAGATCAGAATTTTAGTTTGGTTCTATATGAAAAGAATTGGGTCTAAATTGGTCTAAAGTTACTTGAAAGTAAATTTTCGGGTATCGTTTTTAAAATATTAAGTATAGAATACATATAATACATAGAAAAATTAGTGAAGAGATAGAACAAAGAAACACTTAGGGACATACTGGATTTTTTAATAAAATTATCTGCAATTTGAGGAATATGAAGAGTGTTGAAAGGAAACATAGCTGGGAACTTTCATTTATTATATTACTTGTCACTACTCATAGACTACAAACAATCTGTATTAGAGGAATTTTCTGAGAAATGCATATGATATTTCAAATGCTTTCTCAGTGAATTATTAACATTGAAAAGGAGTGATTAAAATCTTGGATTCTGATACTGATGCCTTTATCATCTAAAGGAAAATTTATGCCAGGAGTCAGATACTTTGTCATTAGAATTTCAGAACATTGTTTTCTTTTGGAATTTTTACCTTCTTATTTTCTTCCTCTAGGAAACATGCTCCGAGACACTTCTCAACTTTGCGTTTAATGAACAAGTAAAGTTGCTTTATCTTGCCTCCCTGTTTGCCAGTCCAAAATTCAAAAAATGAGGAGGTTGTATTAGATGATGTCTATGGTCCCTCTGAGTGTTAAAGCCTCGGATTCTGAAATCGTATGAGGATGATAAACAAAAATTCAGGGAATTTGCTTGGGTGTGGTTGGATAACATTACATTTGGCATTTCCCTGCAGTGCATCAGGGAGTGTTTTATTTTCATTAACATCTTTAATAGGGAAAATGTCATTTATTTGTGAACATAAACATGACTAATAAATGATACTTTCAAAATAAAGGCAGAAGCACTGAGAAATTGGCTAAAGACTTTAAATTAAGAGAAACAAAGTTGGCTATTCAAGAGAGAGAAATTTAATCTTGTGAATCTAAAGATTGCCAAAGCAGATAGGAGAAAACATTTTGGAAAACATCATTGGATATAGGAACATAAAAGTAAAAAGAGATAATAGATCACGTATGAATTATAATAAAATCTTCTAAGACAAAGTTACTATAATTCTGGGACGCAGAGACAGATACCTAATAAACCTACCAAGTTTTATGACTGATAACCTCTGTGATTCAGAGTCTGAGGGTAAATTTAAGACATGTAAACAGATAATAGGGAATTTTGACTTTTAGAGTTATTAATAGAAAAGTGACCAGATATATACATTTTTCCACCAACACGTGGTCATAGCAGCTAACCATTAACGTGACGTTGAAGAATGTGCCAAGCACCTTACATGCCTTCACTTATCCAGTTTTGCAAAAATCTACATAAGGATTTTTGCCATTATTTTTGCCATTTTACAGACGAATAATTGAAATCATACAGCCAGATAGTAGCAGAAAGAGGATTTAAACCCAGAGAAGCTTACTCCTGCTCCCTTACTTTAAGCACTTTGTCCACGACTCCTTGTAGTGTTTGTATTTTGCAACTGTCACATACTAGTGAAGAGAAACAGAGTTGGTCAACTTTGAGCACATTTAGCAAAGCAGGGCTTTATTAGAGCTGAACTTTGAGACACTGCTCAGGGGCATCACATTTCCATTAGATTTTATATACAGGCTTCAAAGGCCACTGAAGGCAACAAACACTTTTTTTTTTTTGTGAATGGGTCAAAGGGTTTGTTCTCTGTGCTGATATTTTCTATTTTTGATAGCGATGGAAAATCTAGTTGATTTTTCAGTCGTTAACACTTGGATACAGACGATTGTCTCACCTAATGTCTTACTATTATAGAAATTCTAACATTACTAAATGAGCACTTAAAATTTATTGATCTTCTGAGGCGCCTGGGTGGCTCAGTCGGTTCAGCATCTGACTTCAGCTCAGGTCATGATCTCCTGGTTTGAGAGTTCGAGCCCCGCATCCAGCCCTGTGCTGACAGCTCAGAGCCTGGAGCCTGCTTCTTATTCTGTGTCTCCCTCTCTCTCTACGCACCCACCCCCCACACCACCCTGCCGTCTCTCTCTCTCAAAAATAAATAAACGTTAAAAAATTTAGAAAAATTATTGATCTTCTTATATGTTATGTAGTATTATCCTTAAATATATTCTCTCATTTTCACTAAGGAGCTTTTGGTCAATTTATTCCAAGCTTATTGATTCGGTTTACAGCATGAAGTGGTTTAAATTCATAACAACAGCTCCTGAAATGAATATTTTTAATCCTGCGTAGTATCAAATGCGTTCCTTTTACTTGTTTAAATTTTCATCATACCCCCTAACTATTGTGACCATCACTTATTATCACATTCCCCAAGCCATAAACATCATGCTTTTATTTCTCAGTAGTTAATTCTAGTCATAAATCAATTTTAGAATGCTACATGTGGAGGCTCCCTAAAACTCATTTGGTTCGCATCCTCATTTTCAGTAAAAATTCTGGCTTAAGTTATCATCATAATTATTCTTGCTGTAATTATAATAGCAATACTACGATGATAAGAAAACTGGTAGTTGATTTTTGAACCTACAGAGCCCCTTTACATGCATTATTTCATTGATCTCCTTCAAGCTTCTGTGACTAGATAGAACAGATGTGACTATGATAAAACCGTACCAGTGGGAAAAGACAAGAGCTCAGAAGCTAGGCGATTTTTCTCGAGCTCATATAAATTATAACTAGGGGACAAAGATTCAAATGCAAAACTTCTGTTCCTCTTACCTTATACTAGCACTTTATTTTTATTCATTAAATAATTGTCAATGTTTCAATATTCTCCAAGTGATGAAGAACATACAACGAATACCCATGCGTTCAAAACCCAGCTCAACGAGGAAGACACGATCAAAACATTGATGGACCCAACATGTCCTTCCACAATTTATTTATTCATTCATCTTTGACTGAAGATTTTGGTCTTATGGCAATGCTGTGACAGCATTCTTGTCCCTATACTTTTATGTTTTTTTTTAAATGTTTATTTATTTTTGAGAGAGACAGAGACAGAATGCGAGTGGGTTAGGGGCAGAGAGAGAGGGAGATGCAGAATCCAAAGCAGGCTCCGGGCTCTGAGCTGTCAGCACAGAGCCCCACGTGGGGCTTGAACTCATGAGCAGTGAGATCATGACCTGAGCTGAAGTCGGACGCTCAACCGACTGAGCCACCCAGGCGGCCCTCTTATGATGGTGCCTTGAAAGACAATTTCGTGCGTATCTTGTAGGTATGAATCTACTTTAATTTATTGCATGAGTAAGTGTCCCAGCGTCATGGGTTGAATAGTGTACCCTTTTCCACTGACTGGCCTTCCTCCGTCATGTAACTGATATGTTATATCACAACAAGGTGAGCTTATTCTACTTAATTTATTGCAATCAGTGATATAACTATTTCTACCTGCCTATTTTGTGATTTCTATTTCTTTAGACTTGCTTTAATGTTCCTCTTTTCCTTCTGTTTTACAAACAAAACATGTATTTCCTTGTTTCTAAATACTCTTAACATGTTTTCTTACTCAATCTAAAATAAATCAATAGTTCCACCTTTCTTCAGAACAAACCTCCCACCCCTGATATATAATGCTCTAAATTTCATTAATTGGATAGTTTTTGCATCTACTAGTTTCATTAATTGGATAGTTTTTGCATTTACTACTCAGAAGTGATGGCAAGTCATTGAAACCTTGGTGGTGAGTGGCATTATTAAAGCCAGGACCCCTCCCCTCTCCCCAAAAATCCACAAAACATCCTGCATTTCTGACCTCTTTTTGAAACTTTTCATGAGTAAAATGTGCCCTGATATGTTTGATGTGGCACTCCTGTATTTATCCTTCAAAGTAAAGAGCGGCATTTCAAAGTGGAGGAATTTATTTTATGTATATATATATTTTTAAAGATTATAAGAATTTCAGCAAAAGAAGACTTGTGTAATTGTTTCATTTTACAACATCCTCGGAGAATCCTTGGCTAAACACCTGGGGTATGGCTGGGCTTCTCACTGTGTTAGCAACCCTCAGGCTAACATCTGGGAGTTCTAATATAGTTTTATTTTGGTAACGGTTCTCATAGCAGTATTTTCCTCCCCTTTCACAAAAATGAATGGATCTCAATCCTGGATGCCGAGAAAACTCAGCACTGGTGTTGACTATCAGAGAAGACTGGGAAATTGTGGTTTGTGGGCTACCATGCTTCGGAGCAAACAATCTCCCACATCACCAATTTTAAGTAAAGGACTAACAGGCTCATCAAATCTCACGCTTTAATTTGTCTCAGTATAAATCACTGAGAATCTTGAGAACCATAGTCACACTCAGGAAGTTGATCAATAGTCTCTAAAGGACTGAATTACATGAAAAATTAAATACAGGTCAATCTGTTAACTTGTCAGTTAAGCATCCAACTTCGGCTCAGGTCATGATCTCACAGTTTGTGAGTTCGAGCCCTGCATCGGGCTCTGTGCTGACGGCTCGGAGCCTGGAGCCTCCTTCAGATTCTGGGTCTCCCTCTTTCTCTGCCCACCTCCCCCACCCACTCATGCTCTGTCTCATAAAAATGAAGAAATGTTAATTTCTTTTTAATTTTTTTTTTTTTTGATTGTAACGACACTGCTGAGAATGTATATATCTTTCCAGGAGTTTCTTTAGGGCACAACACAAAGGAAAAAAATTTTCTGAATCAAACAGCATGAACTTACATAATTTTGTAAGATAATATCAAATTATTTTCCATTGTGAGGGTGACAAATTACATTCTCATCAGCAATGTGTGTGAATTCCCATTGACCCACATCCTTGTCAATTTCAGTATTGCTCATTTTTTTTTTTCATGGCTAACAGTGATTATGTCTTCTAAATTCTATCTTCAAAATATATTTCAAATCTAACCTGAGCAATCCTCATCTCTTAATTGGATGACAGTAGGACAGACGGTCAGCTAGTGTCAACATTTTCTACTCTACCTGTGCGGTCAATCGTCCATTCATCTGAAACTCTAATCAAGCAGAATTTGAATATCAAATCAAGTCAGTTTCCTTCCTAAAATCCTCCCATGCTCTTTCAATGCACTTGGGTTAAAATCTAAGGCCATTCTTTCTGTCATCCAATATGACTGAGTCGCTGTCTTCCTTTCTTTTTTTTAAAAAACATCTTTTTAAAGTTTATTTATTTATTTTGAGAGAGAGAGCACAAGCAGGGGAGGGGCAGAGAGAGAGGGCGAGAAAGAGACAATCCCAAGCAGGTTCCATCCTGTCAGCACAGAGCCTGATGTGGAGCTTGAACTCAGAGCAGTGAGATCATGACCTGAGCCAAAATCAAGAGTCCGACTTCGCCAACTGAGCCACCCAGGTGCCCCACTTCTGTCACTTTCCTTTCAAATCTTGTCGCCTGCTTGTGAAATCCTTCTTTTAATTCCACACACTTGCCAAGCTCTTGCTCATCACAGGGCCTTTGCACAGACGGTTCTCTCTGCCTGGAAAACACCTCTCCTTACTTTCCTTTTGCTCATCCTTTCTTTCATATATCCAGCTTGCGTTTTACCTCTTCTGAAAAGTTATCTCTCACCACACTATTTACATTAGGTTGCCCTTCCAAAGAATCGCTCGCTTTTACTTTTTTCTTCATAAAATCTGAACAACATTTGGCTATTTATTATCTGTTCATTTTCATTTTTTTCTCTACTAAACTGTAAGCTCCGTTAAGGTGCTTTATTCACCACTTTGTTCTCCTTTGTAATACCAGACCCCGGTATAACAGAGGTGCACAATCTACATACAGTATTTGAATAAACAAATACAACATATGTAGGTTCTCATAGTTACATCACTGTTAACAGGTACACTGGTTTAAATTGTTTACATTTAAGGGGCGCCTGGGTGGCTTAGTCAGTTAAGCGTCCGACTCTTGATTTCAGCTCAGGTCATGATCTCACTGTTTGGGGGATCGAGCCCCACGTCAGGCTCTGCACCGATGGCATGGCACCTGCTTGGGATTTTCTCCCTCTCTCTCTCTGCCCTGTGCTGACAGCTCAGAGCCTGAAACCTCCTTTGGATTCTGTGTCTCCCTCTCTCTCTGCCCTCCCCTGCTTGTTCTCTGCCCCTCTCTGTCTCTTAAAAAGATAAAATAAAACGTTAAAAAAATAAAAAATAAATAAATCCGCTACATTGAAATATGTAGAGAGATATTTGTCTTTACAGACAGTAAGTAAAACAATTTCAGAATATAGTGTGACAGCGATTACTTTGTAACCATGTAGATATACTGAAAGTCAACGCTAGAGAATGCTGTCATGGATGTAATTGCTTAAATACTGAAAAAGAGAATCATCGTAAAGCCGTTTCCCCAGCATGGATGCTCATGGTTGGTAAAATCGTCAGACTCCAGGCATCATATTAAAAAAGATTTTAAAAATCACATGCCCTCACTGCATACCACTATTTCCATGGCTAGAGTTATTTTAGAGGTCTTACTCTGGAAGACACTGTGCTCAGGGCTCCATGTGCATTATTTTATTTAATCCTCCCACCGATCCCATGAGTTAAACACTGTTATTATCCCTGTTTTATATGCGAGTAAGGCAAACCTTAGGAGGTTTAATAACCTGCCTAAAGCCACATGGCTAGAAATGATAGCGCTGGGGACTTCAACTTGGAGCTGTCTTAATCCAAAGTGTATGCTTCTAAACATTGTGCTTGTCTAGGGCCTTCTTTAATTAGCAATTTGAACTATCAAAACTATGTTATTATTTGAGAACTACTAAGCACTCAGTGCCTTTCAGCTCTCCTCCTACTCACTATCTTGATGATAGTATTTCTTATAACAAGAAACAGATATTAAGAGGACTAAAAACAAATGTAGGCATATTGAACACATAAAATATAAGTTAGAAGGAAGGAGGGGACAAAGGAAAACAAAAAAATGAGGTTTAAAAAGTCGAGAAATCTCTGTAGACCATAGTTACTTTGGAAAGGAGCAAATGTTCTGAATAAGCCCATGCCGCCGATGTCATAATTACAGCCTGGAAAAAATAATAATTAATGTCCATTGTAATGTAATGTCCAATATCCCAAGTCATGAATAATAGGGAATGTGTAGCACACTTTTAAAGGAGTCCTACGCTTCTCTTTAAAACTGAACTCTTAACTACAGAGAACAAACTGATGGTGACCAGAGGGGAGGTGGGGGTGGGGGATGGGTGAAGTAGGGGATGGGGATTGAGGAGAGCACTTGTGATGAGCACTGGGTATGGCATGGAAGCATTGAATCACTATATTGCGTGCCTGGAACTAATATTACACTGTATGTCAACTTACTGGAATTTAAATAAAGACGTTGAAGATCAATAAAGCAAAACCGAACGTGTCTGCGAGTCAAAAAGAACAAGCTTGACGCTCTGGAAATGAATTCTACCTGGAACAACTTGTAAGGACTAATAAAAAAAAAAGTAAGGGGAGACGGTGACAGGTAGACTGAGTTGCACGTGTACTAGGTTGCCATTTAAGCACCTGGGCTGTCAAATACACAAATGAGCGAGAAATCGACACACTGTGTCTTTAAGTGAACAATTCTAATTCACGGCACAATCCCTAAGTCCGCGTTCCTACCATCACTCAGTTTGCGTCTTCTCTTCTCTTGCAGCCTGAACTAATAATTCACTCCTGGCACAGTCATATGTTTACAGCTGCTGGAGCCTGTGTCTCCCTCTCACCGGCTGCCCATCTTCCTTTAATAAGGTTTATCTTGGCCATATTTGCTCTGAGAGGGTGGGGTTCACACTGGGTTTGTCTTGCTTGTGATATCCTCTTTTCCCGCACACTTCTGCCTTGTTCTTCGAGCGTCCTAGCTGTGCAAAGGTATTTTTCCTCCAACGTGTAGCTAGTGGAGCAAAGCTGTGCCCATGAGGGAACATTCTATCAAAGTGCCAGGCTAGACAAAACGTCCATCTTGGACGCAGCCTCGGCCAAGGTGCAAACCATAGTCGTGTGTTGAGCCAACCAGGAGTCTCCCTTCAGCAAGCCAGAATCAGGGCTACGTTTGTACCAACCGGCAGTTGCTTTCGGCGAAACAGAGCAAAATTTGAACTGAGTTTCTTTCCATAGTCCTCCAATATGTATACTGGAAGATGTGACGAAGGGCTAGCAAAATGGTACCAGACTCTCCACTCCACTTTCTCACATCTGTCCTCCCTCCCCAGCCCCCCAAATAAAGACACCTCCCTCTTGCCCCAGGCCAGACCGCCAGGCTTGGAGAGAGGACGCACTCAGATTGGCTTGCTTGTTTTAGTGTGTTTCAGGCTTCACAGGGATTCATGGATGTGCACATCAACTGGGAATAACTGCACAATTAGAGGGTACTTTTTTTTGTAAGTTGAGAAAGAAAATCAGTATTCCTTTATAAAAATCCATCAGAAATCAATGTTGGGCTATCTCCTTTAAAGTCGGGGGAAAAAAGGAAAAAAAATCCAGAAAAACAAAAAAGAAAGAGAAAGGAAGAAAGGAAAGAAAGAAATAGGTGGTCCCCAGAATTATCGGTATTGTTCTGAGTCTTCCTGAAACAATGGTTTAGCCAGTTGTCAAAGACTATAGCCATTTTCTGGTAAAAGATTATGCATCTGAAATTAAGCACATTCGCCTTCTCTATCAGGGTAAGTGAAATGAAAGATTGTCCAGAGACTTTAAGAAATGAGGCGTTTCTATCAGAAGCTCATGTGGTAGAAACATCATATCATTTCGAGTCAGGTATTCCTGAGTTTGCTTACTACTTATGTGATGTTGAACGGATTAGTTATCCTTTTTGATTTTCGTTTCCTTGTCTGTAAAATGGAGTCAGAACCTATTTTATGACGTTCATGAAAAAATAAATTAGATAGCATACATACACCCATCAGCACATTAGACATGCGCAAATGTGTATCCTCTTCCTTATTCTCTTCTCTCCCCTCAGTGTGTGCACAGACGTCTTCGGGGGAGTGTGAATGGACTGCGTTCATTTCTTTCAACTTCTAGCTGAGCTCTGATCCCTTCCCTGTCTTTCTTTTCCATTTAAAGTAGACCAAGGGACTCCCACTTGGTTCTATGTTATATCTGATATTTTAACTTTTTCTTGCACCTTCTTGCCATCTAATTTTTATGTCTATTCGATACTGATGGCCGCAGCGTTTTCCATATCCAGGAAAAAGAGGTAGCTTCTAGCTTCGATAGTCCCAATGTGCCTACAGATTTGTAGGTGAGCGGACTGATTGTTTTATGATTGAGGGTCTGCAATAATTTGCTTTTAATTTATTTAACTTGTAGGTTGTTAATGATTGAGCTAAGTGATGAAGAAAGATCAACTTGAACTACAAGACTTAACTCTGCTACAAGTTTTATAAACACATTTTAACAGTTTTGTTAGAATTGTTATCATATCATAAATGTGCATATCCCTAAAATATGTGTAATATTGGAAGTAGAATTTTTATGAAAATTTACCGAAACATATTTATGCTGTGATATTGCCCCATTGGCACTCTCATAAAAAGTAGGGTGAATGTTCACTCTATTTCAGAAGGATATTATCCATAGTATCAGACCACATATAAAAAGT
Organism: Lynx canadensis; assembly: GCF_007474595.2. NCBI lineage: Eukaryota > Metazoa > Chordata > Mammalia > Carnivora > Felidae > Lynx > Lynx canadensis. The sequence goes on from NC_044311.2 coordinate 141,691,574, forward strand.
CAAATATACCTAAAACATAGCAATAACTTAATTCTGTGGTTCCATTTTAGTTTTAGAATTATTTTGACTCATGATGTAATTCTCAGACCCAGGAAAGTTAGGGGGATTATGTGAATAATTCAAGAGGGAAAAAGCCCAGTTGTGTAAGAGATCAGAATGAACAGGCTGCAAATAATTTTAGAGAAATGCATGGCAGTTTACCTGTTTCCTTGCTGATGTAACTAATCATAATACGCTTTATAGGGCCATTTCTGGCTACGAATATGTGTTCCTCATGCTTAGTTTTATATTTTTCCTACCTCCTATAAAATAAAAAAGATTTATTCCTACCAGTTAAATAGTATTGCTCAACTCAACTTTACATACTTTGATACCTTTGGAAACATAATTGTGTTTCATAACATTTGTAAGGTGATGGAAAAGGCTCAGTTTTCTCTCTTACTTTATTTTCCGTTTATTTGGAATTAAGGTAATATCGCATGACATAATTACATCTCTCTGGAGGATATTTCAGATCCTGACACCTCCTTGGTCTCCGCAATCAATCTTTAGAAGAAATAATACCAAGCTCGCGGAATTCTGTAAAAGACAGTGCATCCAGCAGTCTTCATAAACTACTACAATGTCCTAAAAGTACAAGTTAAGCCAAGTTTGAAACAAAACTGTCAGTGCTTCTATTCTTATTTTATTTGTCTGGCCTGGGCCCAGACCATTCATATATAAGGTGTTAAATATACCTCAAGTCGCACTATGGCAAAAACTATTGTAGGAATTTCCTCGTCTGCCGCTAAGGTGCTACAATGCATTATTGAAAAACATGTACTCTTGCTGTCATAGCTACTAACAATGGTAAAGGGAAATACTTTAAATTGTAAACCTTAATTATATGAGAAATTGCCTTATATGCCTGTCTAAAGCGTAGGTTCCCCCCCCACCCACGTATGACAACTGTAAGTTTAATGCCATCTATAAAGAACTGAAGCCAAAAATATATTGTAACTATGTGTGGAGACAGATGTTAACTAGACTTATTGTGGTCAACACTTTGTAATATATATATATACGTGTGTGTATATATATATATATATATGTATATATATGTATGTATATATATATACACATATATATATATTTGATTCAAATATCAAATAATTATGCTGTACACCTGAAAATAATATGCTATATGTCAATTATACCTCAATTTAAAAAAAAAAAAGGATGAGGCTGAGTTGGTTTTGATATCTAGATTTCAGAAGTGGGTAACCTCTGACATATATAGCATTTCAATGTTTTATCAACATACATAGCTCCAAAATCTATTGTAAATAAAATCGAAACTTTTTTTTTTTCAACGTTTTTTATTTATTTTTGGGACAGAGAGAGACAGAGCATGAACGGGGGAGGGGCAGAGAGAGAGGGAGACACAGAATCGGAAACAGGCTCCAGGCTCTGAGCCATCAGCCCCGAGCCCGACGCGACGCAGGGCTCGAACTCACGGACCGCGAGATCGTGACCTGGCTGAAGACGGACGCTTAACCGACTGCGCCACCCAGGCGCCCCTAAAATCGAAACATTTAATGAGCCTTTGCATATTCCTTAAAAAAAAACAATAACAACAACAAACAAAACAAGAAAAACAGGGCACCCGGGTGGCTCAGCGGGTTGGGCATTGATTTCAGCTCAGGTCGTGATCTCACGGTTCATGTGTTTGAGCCCTGAGTCGGGCTCTGTGCTAACAGTGTTGACCTTGCTTAAGATTCTCTCTTTCTCTCTCTTTCTCTGCCCCTCCCCTGTTTGCTCGCTCTCTCTCTCTCTCTCAAAATAAATAAACAAACATAAAAAAAATGCAGATCTCTGCTTTAAAAGATTTGCTGCTATATTTAGATTTTCCAATTTTACTTAAGTTACTTCTAGTAACCAAATAGCAGTGGGCAATAGTATAGACAATTATTATTTTTTAAACTATATCCCTTTTGTTCATTTATGAATTTGAATCAAAGCCGAAAACCCAGGGTATTGTTTGAACTTATGAACCTAAAGTTGTCAAATATGATCTTTGCTTATACTTTTACTTTCCCTTCCTTCCTTCCCTCCTACCTTCTTTCCTTCCTCCTTTCCTTTCTCCCTTCTCTTTTCTTCCTCTGCCTTCCTCTCCTTCCCCTCCCTCTCTCTTTCATTCAGTCATTTTAAAACATCAAATGTCAGCAAAATGTGTTATCAATAAACATATCTTTCTCTGCAATTGAAAGCCATTTTGGGGCTGTTGTATGTAAGTGATGGACCACTGAATTCTACTCCTGAAACCAACATTGTACTGTATGTTAACTAACTAGAATTTAAATAAAAATTTGAAGAAACAAGAGGGGGAAAGAAGCCAACCATTTCTGGTTTGCACTTTAAATGAACAAATACACATCTCTGACAACTAGAAATACTTACTTGTTGTGAAATCTTTATCCGAAGAACAATAGGCAAGTATTCCTTTTTATGGAAGGATCTAAACTAAACTACTTGGTCAGTGATGCCCTAGTCATTCTATATAAAACTGTTGAGCAACAGTTTCTTCTATCTTGACTTTCTCTTCTGTTCTCGTGGTTAATCACCATTCCATCACATAAAGAAACTAATTTTCTTAAGATCCTGCTCAAATAACATATTTTACTCCATAGAATGTCAACACTTAAACTTGAGAGATTTTTTGTATCCAAAGAAAATAGTGAAAATGAGGTGCTGGCATCACTTGAACTTAATGGAGTTTGCATATATTTTTTTTTCTTTGACATGAGGCTTTACGAATTCAGTCAATGTGACAGACTGCATGCCATCTATTATCTATGCCGTGTTCCAAGAAAATGTAAAGTATTCGTGAGCCTCGTAAATTAATGTATCACTTTGGAAAGTTTGTGTGAGTGTGTGTGTGTGTGTGTGTGTGCACTTCTTTTCATATATCACCAATTAGTGAGCTATAGAAGTTTTTAGTTTTAAGCTAACTTTCGTTGATAATGAGTTGCTGAAATATTTCTTTAGAAAACTGAGATCCTTTCATCTTCTGACCTATTGCTGTGCCCTTCGTGATAAATTTGCATACTCTTGGCAAGTTTTTAATCATTTTACTCATTGATTAAATTTGTTTTCTTTTTCTGTTAAAGTTTATATATTTTTTAGAGAGAGAGAAAGAGTGAGAGAATGAGCAGGCGTGGGGATAGGGAGTAGAGAGAGGAGAGAGAGAATTCCAAGCAGGTGCTATGACCAGTGCATAGTCTGACTCCGGCTAGATCCCACTACCATGAGACCACGACCTGAGCTGAAATCAAAGGTTGGACGCTCAGCCCGCTGAGCCACCTAGGTGCCCCTTCTCATTGTTTAAATTCCTTAATTGAATAGAAATTAATTAAAATAACAAGAAGCTAACTAAAATAACAACGACTCATGTTCTTCCGTTTTCATTAAGGTCTTTATATTGTTCCATTTACTTTTCACAATCGCATGATGAACCTATTATTAGGATAATGTTCATTTCACATCCGAAGAATCTAAATCTCAGATAAATTAATTTGCCATGGTTACGTAAACGTTCACTAGAAGGAAAGCCTGAAACCTATTTCTCTCGATTCCTCTCTGAGAAGGTTCTTCTATATTCTGTCACAGCATGACCGCCTCATAGAGGTGCAGCAAGTACATGGACTTTGCTCTGTCTTCTCTTGTGTTTTTGTTTCTCCAATCTAACCTCTATATTCACCCTTTATGAATGCAAATCTGATCGTGGAACTGTGCTGTTTAAAGCCTGCCTTTGGGTTCCCATTACTCTTAAGATCAAGGTGAAGGTAATTTACATGGTCCATGAGTTATTGCAGCCTTTGCCTAGCAGACCAACCTCATTTTACTTTTCCCGGTGTCATCTATACTTCAGTCACATTGGCTTTTATTCCAATTTTGGACTTGCGGCCACAGAGGTTTCCAACATGGTGGTGCCATTTTCTACATTGCGATCTCTATCCATTCTGACATTCCCGATACTGTCTTTCTGACTTCCTCCAGATCTCTGGTTAATAGCACTTCCCTGAGTCTCCGAAATGTCCTTCATATCCCTAGAGTCTTCATATACAGAGTAGGTGGCCTCCCGCACCCATGTAAACCGCAGCTAGGCTGATTGTTTCTCTAGAGTGAATTTTGAAATGACATAATCTAATTGTACATTCAAATAGGTTCACTTTGAGTTTGGGTCTACCCTCTAATGTCCCCTGCCTCCTACCAGTCTCTGTCTTAATGAAATGTAGTTGAATGCAGGCTACAGGGGATTCTTCAGTCATGTGCCCTTTGCAGGGTAGAGTGAAACGCTTCTGCAGAAGAACATTTGATCTCGTTTCTTTTTTTCTTTTTCACTAAGTTGATATACCCTCCTTAATAACTTGCATGTTAAGTACTTTAAAAAGTACTGAAATACTTGACACTCTGTTTTTAAGAAACACTATAAGCTATGCTATCTGGTGAAAAATTTTCCAGTCTATAAACAGCACTTTGGTTACTTATTTCAAATGGCTATTGATACATGGAATGGGTTTATACATGATTCCATGCTCCATAGTACAATCCCCTGTTTTGTTGAATCTCAGGACTGTTTTCTAGACTCAGCAGACATTGTGTTAGAGTTTCCAGATGAGTTTCCAAATTCTGTTGACTTTAACAATAAATCTTGCTAGTAGCTGTTTTCTGGAAAGACTATATGTATTTTTTTTTTACCATAAAAATAAAGTATATATCTGCTTTTTTCAGCTTGGCAGGCTCTATATACATTGTTCTCCGCTTTGTGGGGTGACTGCAAACTCAAATGTAGCCAAGTGAAAATGAGCTCTGGTCAACTTGGTCAGCTAAAATGTTAACTCCATTAACCAAATTGGATCTTTCCAGGGATTTCATCAACTTTTTGAATTGGTTTTTAATTATTCATTCAGTAGGAGTTATGAATATTCAATAAAGACCATTAGTAATGGACATATAGGTCACAGATGAACAATGAACATCCAGAGCAGTGCTAGGCACATAGTAAGTGATAATTAAACTGTGTTGAATGAAACACACCAGACGATGTGGAGGAATCCCACAAACATGCTGAGTTAAAAGAAGTTAGGCACAGGACAGTGATATTATATGATTTCCATGAATCACGAAAACAAGCAAAACTAATCTATGTTGTTAGAATTCAGGGCATCAGTCAACTACTGGAGAGAAGCAGGCGATCATCAGAAGGAGGTGGAGGTGAGAGGCACCTGGGTGGCTCAGTCGGTTGGGCATCCGACTTCGGCTAAGGTCATGATCTCACGGTCTGTGGGTTCGAGCCCCACGTTGGGCTCTGTGCTGTCAGCCTGCTTTGGATTCTGTGTCTCCCTCTCTCTCTGCCCCTCCCCCGCTCAAGCTCTGTCTTTGTCTCTCTCAAAAGTAAATAAACATTAAAAAAGAAATACGGAGGTGGAGGTGGCCTCCGAAGGGCTAGCAACGCTCTGATGGCTGATCTGCCTGCTGATTACAAGATCTCCTTAGTCTGTGCAAATTCAAACAGCTGAAGCGTTGCGATGTGGGTATGCCTTCTAATTTAATAAATGCCGAAAAATATTTGAATGAAGATGCGATATTTTCTATAACTGTAATATCAATGAAGAAACATACATTAAACTTATACAAGGAAACTCTCTTTTCTGCACAGTTACAAAATACACTGAAATCTTGGGTGTTGCTAAGTCCTTAAAGCAAAAATAAAAATATATCATCAGTGGACACTCCTGACATTGGACAATTGTTGATGACTTAGGGGTGGAACTGTTTCTCCATAACATAGCAAGCGAATCCATTAACCCCATTTCTATTTTGTACACCTTTTCCAAATATCTATAAGGACACATTTATTAACAATGTGGCTCTTTGCTTCCTTGATGTCAATGAATTATAAATAGGATAATCTGACATCAGTTCCTTAGGAAATTTTGCATATACTTTTTTTGGCAAGAATTATACAGATACCAGAGAGCTTTTTGTTCGTTTTTTCAATAGCTCATCATCTCCTAACGTATAATTACTGCATTTTTACTCATCTCTTAACAAGAACATAACTGCCTACGTGATATGAAAAAGACCTAGAGGGTAATAATTATTAGACACTTGTTTGTTTAGCTGAGTTATGGGAATTGATCCCAAGGACACATAACACAGAAATACGGATGCAGCCGACTCTTTAAAATAGCTACACAGTCATGAACTTAGGAGGCTGAGATGTAGTTTGGAAACAGAAAAATAGTTCATAACCACAGGTGGATTGACATGGATTCTGTGGTGACTTCCCAGACTTCCCATTCAGGATGGGAATGGGAATTCCCACTGCCCCAGTTACTGGGAGTATTGGCTGCGGATAACCATAAGCTGATTTGCTCTTGGGAGCTAGGCTCAGGGGAAGGGATCTGCTTAGCAGAAAAACCTCATACCTCCTCCCAGGGGGCAGACCTTTCCCAGTGACTCACTGAAATGGTGTATAAGGGCCTGGCCCGTTGGCTTAGTGAGTGACAACACTGAAGGGTCAGCCATTCCCCAGAGCCCCTCTGGAGATCATTGCAAAGACATCAGTGTTCATTTTCACTCTCTGCCCCATGGGTCCTATTGCCTTCACCACCCCCCCACCCCCCCACAGGTGTTGTTCCCGAAACCAATCCCCTGTATAATCCCTGCATGTGAACTTTGTTTAAGAGTCTGTTTCCTGCGATTGTAATCTAAGACAGTTAGTACCAGGAGTGGTTTGAAAAACAAGTTCGTCAAAGGGGATTTTAAAGCTGGGTCACTCTCCTGCTAGCTGGTTCTGCAAAATCTCATCAAGGCTGGTATGTAGCACATGGTTAGATCCTCAAGCTGTAATGGTACGATTGTTGAAATACCAGGACTATGAGCAGGGATGAGATATTGGTGGAAGAGAATGCACTGATGGGTAACATGCCAAGTTTTTGAGACACGAAGGCAAAATGATAAATATACGAACTATAGAACTTGAGAGTTGTTGGAGGAAACGGATGCAGAAGAAGAAAACCATGGAAAGCTGAGAGTGATTAGCCCCCAATTAAAGACTAATTGTGAAAGCCAGAAGCCTTGTGGGTAGGTTATAAAACAGAGAATCAGTTGGGGCGCCTGGGTGGTTCGGTCGGTTAAGCTTCCAACTTGGGCTCAGGTCATGATCTCACGGTTTGTAGGTTGGAACCCCGCTTCGGGCTCTGTGCTGAAAGCTCAGAGCCTGGAGCCTGCTTCAGATTCTGTCCCTCGCTCTCTCTCTGCCCCTCCCCCTTTCACACTCTGTCTCTCTCTACCAAGAGCGAATAAAGGTGAAAAAAAGAAAAAATAGAGAATCAGTTGGCCGGTTGGTCAGTAGCCTGGAAAGAGAAAGATTAGAAGGTTAGGGAAAAGAAGATTTAAGAGAGTGTCCTATAAATAAACCTGCTGGAGGGGGAAGAATCATGAAACCATCTTTGCACGTTAATGCCTGTGAGAAAATCTTCTTTTGCTCTAATTTCTAAGCCTTCTTTTGCTATTATTTCTTCTCTGTTTAAAGAATTTCTCTTAGCCAGTGTTTAGTGACGGGTTTACTAGAAAAATACTTAGTTTTCCTTCATCCTTCACTCCTGAAAGATGATTTTGCTGGATGTAGAGTTTATGGTTGACAGTTCTTTTTTTCACTTCTTGAAAAATTGTGTTCATTCCCTCTCATCTCCATGGTTTGAGAAAATCACTATCCTTCAAATTGGTGCTCCCCTTCTCATCTCTCTCAAACTGCTTTCAAGATTATTTCTTTGTCTTTAGAGAAGTTTAACTTTTAGGTGTCTTGGCATGGATTTCTTTATTTTCTTAAACCTTTTTTAATGTTTTTATTTATTTTTGAGAGAGAGAGATAGAGCACAAGCGGGGAAGGGGCAGAGAGAGAGGGAGACAGAATCTGAAGCAGGCTCCAGGCTCTGAGCCGTCAGCACAAAGCCGGATGCGGGGCTTGAACTCATGAACCATGAGATCATGACATGAGCAAAAGTCAGGCGCTTAACTGACTGAGCCACTCAGGCGCCCCCAGCATGGATTTCTTTAGCTTTATCCCTGTTGGGGGTCGGCTCAGTTTGTTGAATCTTAAGTTTGTCTTTCACAAACTTGGGGGAGTTTCCAGCCTTTTTAAAAATTTGAATACCTTTTGGGGCGCCTGGGTGGCTCAGTCGGTTGAGCGTCCGACTTCAGCTCAGGTCACGATCTCACGGTTTGTGAGTTCGAGCCCCGCGTCGCGTCGGGCTCTGGGCTGATGGCTCAGAGCCTGGAGCCTGCTTCCGATTCTGTGTCTCCCTCTCTCTCTGCCCCTCCCCCATTCATGCTCTGTCTCTCTCTGTCTCAAAAATAAATAAACGTTGAAAAAAATTTTTTTTTAAAAAATTTGAATACCTTTTGAGTCCCGCTCTCGTCTTCTAGAACTTTGATGATACAAATGTTAGCTACCTTTTTTTCTGTTGTTCAGATGGAAGAAATTCTATGGACACATGCTCAAGTCATCTGGTTCCATCCTTTGTCATCTCTACTTTAATATTGAGCCCATTCCGTGAGGTTTTATTTTCTGATTATTGCGTTTCGCAGTTCCAGTTTCCTTTGAGTCCCTGTTTATAACTTGCATCTCTTTGCTTGAGATTTTTTCATTCGCTGGATAAAATGTGCAATTGCTTGCGGAAGCATTTTCATGATGGCTGTGTTAAAATTTATGCCAGATAATCTCAACGTTCGATTCATCCGTGTTGGCCTCTGTTTAATATTACTTTCCTCCTTCAAGTTGGGCTTTCCTCATTTTTGGTATGAGGGGTTTTCTATTGCACCCTAAACATTTTACATAATGAGACTTTAGATGCCACTTGATCTGTTAAAGTGTAGTACAGGGGCCAGGTGGGTTTTTATGGTCAGTTTCCTGCTTGGCCCATCGGCACGACACAAGCAAAAGCAGAAAATGGACTCACATCACCTTGCTGGTGACCCGTGGGGTGTAAGCTCATTTTCCTGCTCAGCCCCACTCACACCGGGGGAGGAGAAGGAGAAAGGAGCTTCATCTCTGCCTACCTGGTTCTGTTTCATTGATGCTGGGCAGAGGTGGGAGCTCATTTCCCCCCGGGGCCCTAGAGACACAAGATGGGGGGGGGTAAAACCCTGTGTAGCGCTGTTTCCCACAGCTTCGTTCAGGCCATTTGCAGCCATGTGGGGCTGGAGATTCAGGCCTGTTGATAGAGGGGAAGGCAGAAGCGGCTAGAGATGGGGCGTGTAGGGGGCTGACACTCAGCGGTAAACTCTCACGTTAACTTTTCTTCTGAGTGGAGAATGGAGGCTGTTTCCTTGCTGGCCCCAGGGAACCCACCCTTGTTGGGAGAGTGGGGGCAATACTGCCTGCTCTGCAAACAGGGGATTGAGATCAGCACCCTATTTGGGTGCTCGCTCTTACACTCCCCCCGGGGATGAGTCAGATCGATACCACCTGCTTCCACCAGGAGAGGGTTGGGAGACCAGCTCCCTGTTCTGCCTTATTGACAACTCCCAGCTTATTGACAACTTCCCAACTTCCCAGCTGGGAAGCCGCACCTGTTTCTGCAAGGCTGGGAATAGAAAATTAGTTAGTTGTCTTCTGAGCTCTGCTGACCTCGCTGGGTGGGGGAAGTCGTCTTGCTACTTGCTTCTGCGCGATGGGAACTCCGGTCAGCCTCCAGCTCAGCTCATTGAAAATGTGGGTAAGAAGAGGGCAGATTGCAGTGTTTCTGTTGGTGTTTGGCTGGAGGAGGGCAGCAGTTACCTAGACCGTTTTTCTGCCATTAGGCCACGCTTGTCCTTTGGCTGGGGAAAACAGACTTTTCTTTGAGCGCTTTTGTTTGTTTGCTTTCAGCCGGTCTGCTGGCAATGCCGGGTTAGAAACTCCCGCAGCACACTGTCTGGGATGTATGGGAGGTAATAATACAACCCAGGGGCCTGATTATTGTGGGTTCCTCAAGCCCCAATGTCCCTAGGCAGTCCACCTACTTCTTGAATCTTTCAGACCCTTCTTAGGGTTGTTATTTCCAAGATTTTAAAATCCTAACAGGGAGAACCTTGACTGCATGGGGTTGTACCATCTTGGTTGGAACGAGGTAATTGACCTCTTGCCTCAAGGAGGAAGAAATCTGAAAGCCCCACCTCGCTCCAGAAATCTTGTTGAAAATATGGAGTACATCAAATTTTGGTCCTTCTTCATGTCTGACTTCTTCAAAGGAGCTGTTCCTATGAGCACTCCACAGCAAACTAACTGCTCTTAAGTCTGTATCTAAAAGTCTGTTTTCCACAGAACCTGATATAAGACCTTGACTTGCTACAGCTAAGCAGAAGTGAGTCCTGTAACCTCCACTTTCCAAATATGGTGCCCGTTTCCTTTCAGTCATAGCATCCAGTATTTCTTTTTTTAATTTGTTTTTATATATGATTTATTGTCAAATTGGTTTCCATACAACACCCAGCGCTCATCCCAACAGGTGCCCTTGGGAGGGCACCTGTTGGCATCCAGTATTTCTAATGGGACTGTCACTCTACTCTCTCCATATTTACTTGCCGATTTTTAGTTATTGTTTCTGCGTATTTCTATTACTTTCTATTGTTTAGCTTCTCCCACACACTCCTAGGAATGTCAGAGTCTGACATTTAAAATCCTTGTGAAAAACTGAATTGTTACAATGTTGTCATGTTGAGCTAATGAAAAGCTTGTCACATAGAATTCTTGTCAGCCCAGAGTGTATTAGTTCTAGATTAGACAGTCCGTTCATCCCCGGTTCAATTCCCTATGACTGGTGGGGCTGAGAGATGAGATCTCCCTTTGCCGATTCCCTCAGCAGGATTCTGGATTTGAAAAGTTTTGGAAGGAAATGGTGGCTTTGACCTATTTCCCCCTTTCTTCACTTTTCAGTGTTTGAATTCTGTGTTGGCCACTCTCTACTGCATTTGCTTTTCTTTTTTCCTTGTGTCTCTGCAACTTATACACTCGATTTCTTCATCCAAAATTTGGCACTGGGTTTGTTTTCCTTTCCTGGGTGGCATCGCCGACTCCACCCACAGTATTTCCATATGCTAGTATACTCGGAGGCTGGAAGGACTACCGGTAACTTTCCAGTAAATTAGCTTGAAACATGCTAATTTGAACCATCACTGTATCTGCAAAGAGAAATCAAACCTATAAGTCTTCTGGAAACTGAAGATTTACTTAGAATTATGACCATAACAGAAATGCCAAGTTCTATAGCTTCTACCTATTAAGCTCATTAAGGGTGGGTTTTGCGTATGGCTCCCGTCTGCACACAGAACAAAAGCAAAAGGGCAAAAGGCAGTGAGAAAAGGAAGGAGCCACCCAGTATCGTTTGCAATCAGACACTTAAATTAACCCCATTCCTTGTATTCCCCAGCTAAGAAATGGACAAGAAGCCTCTTCCAAATTTCTAGATGTTTAGCAGTCTTGATCATGATATACTTTCTGATCCTTATTTTTTTCCCCTGTAATCTTTGATGTATCCCCTGCCTCCTGTGTCCTTTACTCACGGAACTTTCTAACCTGTGGGTGTGGGTGTGGGTGTGGGTGTGGGTGTGGGTGTGCGTGCGCGCGCGCCCGGGCACGTGCGGTTTTATTGGCCAAGGTTTGGTATTTTCTTGATTTATATATACAGAGATGCACAGTTCCTACCGTATTTCCAAAGCAAAGTAAGACTATTACTATAATATTAGCAGAACAATTAAGCCAAAATTATTTATACCAGTAAATATTTCTAGATCCCTATCTCCTTTGTAGTTGATATAATCTGAAAGAAAGACTGCAACATTGATAAATAAAAATAAAAACCCAGGGAACGGATTACACCCAAGTTTAATTTACACCCAAG